>NC_140946.1:110146558-111431558 GCF_014529385.1 Adiantum capillus-veneris
AATTGCATCCGCAATGGATTAAAAAAATAAAAATACAATATGTTTGTGTCCTTTATGTAAAAACCTTTTTATATAATAGTTAGTAGGTTCCCACCAAGATAGTCATGTAAGGTCAAAAGATGTTAAGGACTCTAGTCGAATATCCTGACAATACCAAGGTCAGTACCAAAAAGGTGCATTGGCAAATAATGCTACAAGTTGTGCTAGTTTGGCCACATGTGTAACTTGAAGCAAAATTTCATGTGTTGTTAATGGTACACTACTACTCACACCAGCTTCTTAGCTATGGTTGACTATGCACTAATTGCCTACAAAGAATGGCCAATACAGAAGGGTCCAATTGGGTGCACCAATCCATCCAATGTGGTATAGGTGGTAAGATGAACCCTTGACTTGTCAAGGGTTCATAACCAATCATAACTTGACTTGTCAAGTTATGATTGGTAATTTTGCAAGGGACCTTTTAACTTCTATAGAGTCTCTACAGTTATACATACAACAACACACATGGATTGACATAGATAACTTAAGACCAAGTTAGGAATTTTACGAAAAATGCACAAAAATGGGACAATTCTTCTTGTTTGCATTTTGAGGATCCATACTTGATTCCGTGTCAAATTCTTTTGCAAAGACCAATTGAGTTTGAAGAATGTAGGCATCCATATTGTGTACATGCATTTGTAACCTACTCCATGGAGTTGTTGATGCATGAAGAGAACGTCATCAATAAAAAATAGAAATGAAAGACCAAAACATTTTGGTGGTCGATTTGAGAGCCCACTTAGCAAAGAAGAGGAGAGAGGGGAGAAGAATTTAGAAATTTTTTGGTATTGAGTTCTTTGAGGAATGCGTTAAAAAAGAGATGTCTACTTACTCACTTTGTGAAACTAATGCATAAGATCTTGTTCTCGACAATCTACCTCTGCAAAAAAAAAAAAAAAAGATATTGTTCTAGTTTGAGGCCCAAACTCTCATCTACAAACGTAACCTTCATTGAGATAGGTAGGTTGACTTCTTCCAAGCTGGATGTCTTGCAGGTTCCAGCAGAAAAGGAGCCAATGGAAGAGGACAATCTGAATGGGAACTCTATGGAAGAGTTCCTGGAGGCAGAAGAATTTGTCCCCCATTCCCAATGATGGATACTCTCTCTATTCAATCTTGGAATGTGAAGGGATTAAAAACCCGGAAGAAGGGCACTCTTTTCTGGGAAGAAGTGAAGAAAGAGAAGGCAGTCAATTGTTGGGCCATCCTAGAGCACCATTTGGATGCTCGTAACAAGAGAAAACAGGCTGTAGGAAAAAAACTTATTTTCTATGGGGAAGGAAGTGACGGTTTCAGTGGTGTCTTATTTATTGCAGACAGAGATTTGGAGCCAAAGATGGTGTTAAACCACCCCTCTGGAAGAGTCCTTGGTGTTCGAATAAGATGGGACGATCATCCTATCACCATTGTAAATGTATACGGCCCTTGCAATGCAAAGGATAGACCTAAACTGTGGATGCAGCTCAGGGATACTCCGATCGGAGGGGAGTGGCTGATGGTTGGAGATTTAAATACGGTCGAGAAAAACAAGGACAAAACAGGCTGAGCTTATGTGAGAAGTGGGCCATGATTGACTTGTGGGAAGTGGGCCCTTGGAACAGCATGCCTGGATTCACATACACGAGCCTTCAGTATGCCCGCACTGCCTCCCGGCTGGACAGATGCTACTGCTCTCATCAAGCTGACTGGATCTCATCGACGCTAGAGATGAAGGTGATCTCAACAAAAAGCCTTTCCGATCACATGCCATTACACTTACAAATCAAGAAAGATAAAGAGGGAAGGGGGAAAGGGGGGGGGGGGGGAGGGCGGCAATTCCCTAGAGGGGAGAAAAAGCTCCTTGTTACAGAGACACACATGTTCAAAGACCCTCTCTTCAGAAGCATCACCAAGAAAGCGATGGGAAAGCTCAAGAAAGATGTGGGGATGAATAAACCTAGTGCTTGGAATCTATTTGTTCGGAGTGTACAAAAAGCAATCAAAACTTCGGGTCCTCGGGTTAAAAAAAGCCAATGAGGCACATATCAAACATCTCACAAAGGAGGTAGCGCAATTAGCCTCTAGAAAGGCTGCCAGACTGGCTATCGAGGATGACCACAAGCGATGGCTTGAAGCTAAATCGCACCTGGCCAACGAACATCTGGAGGAAATAAAGAAGGCGAGATTGCTCTCTAGGGAAACGTTCCTTCAACCAGAGCCTACTAACCAAGCACATTTTTTTAGGGCTTTGAAGGTGAGGAAGAGTCGAGGCTGCGTGCAAGTGCTCGATGATGAGAAAGGGAATACAATTCAAAACCAAGATGAGATGGCTGGACTTATGCTCAATTATCTTAGCCAGATTATCGGCCAGCCAGAGACCCAATCTCAGGAAGTGGAAGAAGCCCGAGCGTCTTTAGTTGGGAGTGTTGAAAAGAAGGTTCCCCAGGAGGAAGCCAACCGCATGGAATTGGCCTTCTCTGAAGAGGAATGCTCAGCGGCACTTAAAGCTCTTGGCAATGAAAAGTCCCCCGGTTGGGATGGACTGACGGCTCATTTCTTCAGGGAATTCTGGGATGATCTCAAGGGTCCAGTCACAAGGATGGCCAATCAAGAGGTTTTCAAAGAGTCGTTGGATGCAAATGTAAAGAGAGGGCTTATCAAGCCCATCCCCAAACAGATATGTTGCTCTCAACTTAAACATTGGCATCCCATTACGATGATGTCAGCAGCATACAAAATTATTGCCAAGGTGGTAGCTCTCAGACTTGCCCCCCTCATGAGTCGGATAATCTCTCCCCATCAACACGGGTTCATTAAAGGGAGATCTATATATGACAATATCTTGGCAGCAATGGTAGGAATTGAGTATGCATCCTTCTCCAAGCAAGAGTGCATCTTGCTGCAGTTGGACCTTGACAAAGCCTATGACAGAATAGTATGGTCCTATTTAGAAGAATTCATGGGAGCTATGGGCTTTGGGCCTCGCCTTTGTCGCCTCATACGCACACTAGGAGTTGACAGCCAATCAGAGCTCTTGTTCAATGACAAAATTGTGGGCTCTTTTGAGGTTAAAAGGTCTATAAGCAAGGATGTCCCCTGGTCCCCTTGCTGTTCGCCATTGGGTTGCATCCTCTCATTACGATGCTAGAAGCCAGTGCTGCATGGGGAGAGATTCAAGGCATGGCATTACCGGGCAACGACCAGCTACTGGCCTCAGATGATTCGCTCCTATTCTTGAAGGTGTGCCCTCAAGTGGTCAAGAGAGCTCTAGAGATTGTGCAAACATTTTTCGTGGCCTCGGGATCCAAGTGCAATATAGAGAAGTCAAGGCTTATCTCCCTGTCGGAGAACGACTCTTTTGGCCCTTTAGTCTGGACAGGAGAGATTATCTCAAAAGGGAGTGTTTTCAGACACCTAGGAGCCCCCGTAGGGGTGGAAGTAACCCACAGGCAAAGATTTCAACGGGTCCTTGAAAACATAAGCTCAAAAATGAGAAGATGGGAGTTTGTTCTCCTCCCCTTCCAAAGCCGGATTAGAGTGATTAACTCTTTTATGATCCTGTGTATTGCTTTCCTCAGCCCTGTGCTTAAGATGGCCAAGTGTCACTGAAAAGAATTCTTAAAACCAATTAAAAGATTTCTTTGGAAAAACAGCACAAAAACCTCCCGGCCATGGCAGTGGGCTAGATGGGAGGTGGTTGCTCACCTGGTAGACCAAGGAGGGCTCGGCATTCTTAACCCTATATCCCATGCTGAGGCCATGTGTGCCAAATTTGTTGTCTCATTAAACAGGACCAAGCTTGGGCTATCATGACCAAGGAAATGCTTGATGCAGTAAAACTGAGATGGAAAGGGGGAAAGTGGAAGGGGGTTGTGATGCACGGCAAACTTCTCGCCCCAAAGTGGTCTTATCTTAGATTTGGTGGACTCTCAGGGGAACTGATGAGGAAGTGCAAAAGCAGCTGAGGTTTTGGAATGGGGGCAAGAAACCAGATACTTTAAGAACTCCATTTTGCACTGGTCCCCTTGGCTCTCTAAAATATTGGGGCCGCCGCAAAGCCCCTATTGGATAGAAATGGCCAGGAATGTGAATAATAAGGGGCTCATTTGACTAGAGAAATTCTGGGATGGTAACAGTAAGTGCTAGAAAACTGCTGACTCTATAGCAATCCAATTTCAACTGAATGGCTTTGAGTTATTACTAGTATACAGGGTGTTAAAAGAGATTGATAAGGTGGTGATGCCAATTTGTGAATCCAATTTTGAATGGGGCACTTGGAGATGGCCCGGGAGTAGCCTCTTTTGGAAACCACATTCTAAAGGCATTTGCCATGCATTAATGCACGAGGCTAACTCGTGTAGCCCCCTCAACAAATTATGGAAGAGACACTGGACGGAAAAACGGTGGGAGGAAGTCACGGAGAACATCTGGAATCCAAGGTGGCCTCAATATATGAAGGTATTTCTATGGAAACTGATGTGGGGTGCTTTGCTAACGGGCGTAAAGATACAAGAAAGAGGAATCGGGTCCAATCACTGCTCGGGGTGTAGAATAGCTAGTGAAGACCTAGCCCACCTTTTCATGGGATGCCAGGCTATCAGTGGCATGGTTGGGAAAATATGCAAGTGGATTCAAAGGACATGGAAAATTAAGTTCTTCAAGACTGATCTGCTCTTTGGTAGTAACAGGATGTGTAGTCATGCTCTTCTTGTTTGCACTCAAATAATCAGATACTACTTCTTTCACCATATTTGGCAAGAAAGGAACCGCCGCATGTTTGAGGGGGATTTGGCTGTGGCAAGCTTTTGTGAAATCATACAAGAGAGCAAAGTGACGATCCACATGATCGGAGGCAAACAAGCCTCAGAGGATTGGTATTGAACCATACATGTCATGATGACAACTTGTAATAAGGAAAACTTTGGAGTAGTTGTGGTCTCTCTGTCAAGCAGAAAACTTGTAATCTTTTGACCCTCAAGTCTCGGTCTGAGCTTGAGGTTGGTGTATTTTTCTGATGTTCTTAATACTATCCACTCACAATTGTGAGTTTTGCAAAAAAAAAAAAAAGAGATAGGTAGGTTGACTCAAGCTTGAACTAGAGCCGCAAAATGTGGCCTCCCATGCTCTCGCATGCTCCAAGTTGGAACTCTATAATTCACAAGAAGTTTTGGACAAATTCTCACAATAATTCTCACATTGTGACTTACCTCAACATCATGAGCTTCTGTGAGGGAAGCACCGCATACCTAGCTAGGTACGATTGGGGGCAGGACCACCGGCCCTCCCACGGGGGGGCCGATCGTCCCCTGCCCCCAATCATACCTAGCTAGGTATGCAATCAAGCAGAAGCTCACGACGTTATTCATTGTATGAAAAACACTGGAAAAGACTCCGTTTTCCTACATGAGAAAATTTCTAAATCTTCTTGTGTAAGGACGAGTTGTGAGAAAACTCCAATTTTGTTTGCTATATCTGAAGCATTCAATATTTCCTCAAATTGAGAAAACTCCAAAAAATTGTAGATTATATCTGAACCGTTCAAAATCGCCAATCTAGTTCAAATTTTGAACTTGATGGCTAATTTGAAAGTAACATCAATTTGTTAAATGAACCGTCAAATTTAACGTGTGAGGATGCAGCTTTTTGCCATACTTTCTAGCGATGCCTACATAGAAGACATCAAGTACACATAGCACAAAAATGATGTGACTTGTGGGTCTCATATTCAAGCCACAAGAACATAGCATTGTGATGGGGCGGGCGTGCAAAAAACACCTCATAGCTACATGTAGAAAGCCTTGGAAATCCCTTCCCAACATGTCCTAGACCAGTAATGCACACAAGGAGCTCACATTGCCCCTATTTGCTCATTCTCAAGGAACATTGGTGAATATCTATCTTCACAAGGTGCAAATAATTTTCATCAGGTCTTCTACAATAATATAGGTAGAGATAGAGGACATGATGCAAATCAAGGAGGTGGTCACGCTCATGAAAACCTGAATCAAGGCAATCAATTTGTTTGTTGACAATCAAAGGCAAAGGATAGAGGAAACTTAGGGGAAGTCAAAGAGGTCATTGAAACTTTTGTAGAAACAATGTGTAAATGTATGCAAGTACCAATAGGCGTGTAGAAGAGCCATAAAGATTGTGTGTTATGTGGCATACAATGAATACTATGTTTACAAATGTATCAAAATGTGGTGATAATGTATGGTATGTGGGTTCATGTGCATTGAATCACATGAACAACCATGACGAGTGGTTTTGGAACTTGCAACCTTTGGACACTCTTAGGTTATGTTGAAGCCAAGGATGATACAACACATCCTATTTGCATGTGCCATCATCTTTGATAGATGATGGTAAGGTGAAATATACGGATGATGTATTACATTCACCCAACTTCACAAAGAGCCTAGTATCTGTTGGGCAATTGATTTAAGCAAGGTTTATAGGTGAGGTTCAATTATGATGATATGTATGTAGAAGAATAGAAGAAGAATGGAAAGCTCATTGAACAAGGCAAAAAGGCAGGAATATTTTTCACTTTTAATGTGGATGCATTTGAAATAAAATCTACCATGCTTTCATAAGGTCCAAAAGCTGTTGCATATATTGACTTTTGATATAAATGTATTGAACATGCAAATGTGCAAAGGCCAAAAACTATGCGAAGTTAGGAGCTTGTGGTGACAGGCTTGCTAGTGTCTAGTGCATGCTGATGTGTGGGGCCATGCAAAGATTGCATCTATGGGTGGATGTAGGTTTTATGTTACCTTGATTGATGACCATGCAAGGAAGATATGGATATACCCATGAAAGGAGACAAGTGAAGTATTCAATCACTTGCAGAATTTTAAAGTTATGGTTGAAAAATAAACATGAAAGTATGTACAATGCTTGAGGTTCGATGGAGGGGGTGAGTGCTTCTCCATTGAGTTTACTAGTTTTTGAGGCAAATCTTCATGCAAGTACACTCCGTAGAATAATGGTGTTCTAAGTGTAAGTATATGCACATTGCAAAAGTTGCAAGGGTAGTGATCAATGAGAAGAATATACCTCATATTATTGGGGTGAGACAATCTTCATAGCCATATATACACATTATGAACAAAACACCCACTACTACTCTAAATAATATGACATGGAGGGAGAATTTTATTGACAGGAGACTTAATTGGCACAACTTAAAGTGTTTGGATGCATTGTATATGTGCATGTGCTAAATGAGTTAAGTACAACGTTAAACCCAAAGATAAAAAAATGTGTGTTTATTGGTTCTTCCCTTGAGCAAAAAGGGTATAAGTCAATGTGTGGCTATGCACAATAGTCAATGTGAAACTGCTAATGAGTTAGTTGCTAAGATAAGAGCATTGTTCGAGAAAAATGTGTCTCAACTTAATGTCGTGCCGTTTTCAATTTCAAAAGTGCCGGTTGCGGGCAAGCACAAAAGGAGAAATTCCACCCCAAAATAGAGAAAATAGTGTAAAATTTTTAAAAAAATAACCTAAAGTTTTAAAATTTTCTCTTGGAAAATTCAAGAAAAGGAACTTTGTATGTTTGGAAAATGGTTTTTCTCGAACACTGGATAAGAGCATCACTCTTGATAGATAGACAGTGTGGGTGAAGTCCAACAATAGCACACCAATTACGATGAGCCTCGTGTATGGTATAGAGAGTTAGTCATTAATGTTAACCAAAAGTCGTCCAAGTGAACCATGTGTCGAGTTTAATATTAAACAGGATCCACACATTGGTATCTTTCTTTTCTTAGTTTGAACCTAACTTTAGTATATACTAGAGACTACATCATCTACCATTTCAATTGATAATTTGGGTGTATAGTAGAGACTACATCATCTACCATTTTAGGTATATACTAGAGACTAGATCACCTACCCTTTCAATTGATATTTTAGGTATACCTATACCGTTTCAATACATATAGTGGACAAAAGCTAGTGAGCACTTATGTACATCTCTATTATTTGTGTCGGTGTGACAATAAAATTAGCATCAATGAGACAAGTTCCAACTTCCATTTTTCAAATTGTTGATTCTAGGTGCGTAGTTGTAGTTGTGAGCTACTCTTTGTAAATAATGGTGTTGTTTAAACATGGAAAGCATCTTTCAAGATTTAGTCTTTTCTCACCACAGCTTTTACCAATCATGATCTCTTTACAAAAAGTTTATGCTCGTACATAGGTTCATCTTTCTTTCCTATATATTAGGGTTTCTTTTTGGCCTACTTTTTCGTTTTCGTGTTTGAGTATTATGCATGTTTACAAAAGTTAAAAGGAAAACACTAGTTTCCCATAAAAATGTAAATTCTTTGAGGGACATGGTGCCCACACAAAATCAACCTTTGTTGGAATGTAAGAGGAGCTCGTTTGGAACGATGCTGCTTTTGCAAATGATGCTTCTTTTTTGTGGAATAAAATTGTCGGCATCACAAAGAGTGAGACCGGGTTTGAATTATCTTAGATGTGCATGTTCGCATGCATGTACACACACATGTTATGGTATGTGTGCATTTTTTGGTTTCAACTTGCCCTCACCATCTTTTACAATGATGAGTTGGTAGGTGCCATCGGCACATCTATGTGTGTGTGTGTGTGTGTGTGTGTGTGTGTGTGTGTTGTCAAGTTGGAGAGAGCATTGGCTGGAGCAAGGAGCTGCCACCACATGGTCGGGGGGGGGGGGGGGGGGGGGGGGGGAATCTCTCCCCGCTTTATATATAGTATAGATATCCCATGATTTTAGCCCTTCGTACTTCTAATAATTTGCAACTTCCTTTGTTTGACCGAGGAACACTTTGGGTCTCTTTCTCGAAAGAATATTAGACCACCCTCAAGGACAACCACATGTGTCATTGTAAAGGTAGGTGGCAAAAAATCCTTTCCAAAAGTTCAAAGTGCTGCCATGTAGGTATGTGTTACTAGAGAACTCTCTCTCTCTCTCTCTCTCTCTCTCTTTTTGTAAAGACAAAGTAGTGTTCAATAGCTAAGATACTTCAGCAATGTGGACATATAGATATCCGATCTAGCGGGTGGGTGATACCACATATTTCCCTTAAGATGTGTGCGTGTGCGTGTGCATGCACATTCACACGTAGAATTGATGATAGCAAATATCTATGCGACTATGTAAATTTTATATGATTTCCTCTTACAACCAATTTGAATGGGCAATGATTGCTAGTCTTTTTTGTTATTTGAATACTTGAGGTTGACATTTTGTAAAAGAATTTTACACCAGCTATCTTTTGGCATCATTTTGATTTAAAACCATGAAATATCATGGAGATTAAATTGGAAAGATTTGAATTTTCTTAAATTGGCTCGTACAATTTGAGTGTCTCTAAACCGACCACTTTACCCTCAAAGATGACGAAACATTTGAGTTTCAAGCCAAAAGAACGGTGGAAGGAAGTCATGGAGAACATCTGGAAGCCAAAGTGGCTGTAGTTTATGAAGAAATTTTTATGGAAGGTGAGGGTGGGGTGCTCTATTGATGGGCGTAAAGATCCAAGAAATAAAAATTGGGTCCGATCGATGCTTGGGGTGCAAGATAGCTAGTGAGGATCTGGCCCACCTATTCGTAGAATGCCAGACAATCAAAGGCCTGGCAGGGAAAATCTACAAGTGGGTTCAAAGGATATGGCAGGTCAGATTCTTCAAGACTGATCTATTCCTTGGTGGCAAGAAGTTGGGAAATCTTCCTATTCTCATCTGCACTCAAACTGTTAGGCACTTCTTCTTTCACCATATATGGCAGGCGAGGAACCGCCGCGTATTTGAAGGAGATTTTGATGTGGCAAGCTTCTCAGAGATTATACAAGAAAGTAGTGTGATGATCTATACGCTCGGATGCAAGCAAACCTTGGAAGACTAGTCTAGGGCTACCCATGCCGTGTTGTCAACCTGCAATAAGTAAAAGCCTAGATCTATAGTGCACCTTCTTTGTTAAGCCATGGGTGTTAAGCCTCGATGAGAGGCGGTTCACATCCAACTTGTAATTGTCAGCGCCTCAAGGCTCGGCCTGAGCTTGAGGTCGTTTTGTAATTTTATGTTGTGCTTAATACAATTCACTCACAAATTGTGAGTTTTGCAAAATTAAAATAAAAAAGTTTGAGTTTCAACGGAGACGGTGTGTGCATATATATTGCATACATATGCATGACACAAAGAGGGAAAGAGAGAGAAAGAATTGTTCTCACAAGTTTCCTTTTCTTCACATGATTTTGAGACCTATAATCTAAGGCCCAAGTCACATTCTTTTGGATCGATCTTTTCACCATGACACACACACACGTGCACACACACACACACACATAGAGAGAGAGAGAGAGATGATAAATGACGGTTATATACCTATTCTCTACCTCATCGAGGTAGAGTACTTAAATGCTTAGGAATGATGCCCCAATACCTTGACTCTGCTTAGTTTTTTATTTGGAAGTGTAAATTCCTACTTATCATGAAAATAGGCCGCGGGTTGTTAGGCCGCGGGTTGGTGATGCGTAGAGCTCTTACCTGCTGTCGTGCAGCTCCGTTGCCATGATGAGAAAAAGAGCAGAGAAATGCAAGCTAAGCTTCTTTGAAGCCTACACATTAAGTGAGCAGTGATCATGGCTTGATAACATGCCAAGCTTAATGATTAATGTATGCCAGATGCGGCTTATAAGGGCCAATAGATGCCTTCATGATGCCATAAATGGACTATGATTCAAGTGAGCACAAATGGGATATAATGATTTAGAACTGTAGTGCTTGAAGTGCTCTACCGGCCTGTCTTTACGGATCGTCGATTGGAGCTACGGTGAAGAAGTTATGTCACTTTGAAGTTTAAGTCCATTGCAGATCTGTACCGGATTGGGCAACTGTAGCTGAGATGACAAAAATGGAACGAATGCACGGGCTTGAATTGCTCTCTTTGCGGAGCGCGTTGGTCTTTTCAGATCAGTGATTGGAGTCCTGGTCACCAAGATATTAGCCATTAAAGATTCACCGGGGGCCGGCTCCGTACCAATTCAGTCCGCTCGATCGGACTGCCATCTGGGATTTTTATAGCCTCAGCAGGGTTTGTATGCAATTTATGCAGTTTGAAAGGTCTATAGGGATTTATGGCTCATCAAACAGAGTTCGACTTGCTTAGATAATACGGCTTGAGGCCGATGATAGTTGCCGGCACTGCTAGCTGGGTACTTTTTGCATTATTCGGGATGCTGATATGGGCAGTAAAATTCGCGGTGTTATTGTGAGTTAAGGGCTAATGAGAGCATTGATGAGGATGGCTGGCGTGTACGCCTAATATGGTGCCGTTACGAAAGCACAAAAAGTGCTTGAAGAGCTTCGTGTTCGGAATGCATTGACTGCGGGACTACTTAAGAAATTTTTCGTGCTTGGCAAGGTGCTTTGTTCGACAAGTGCATGCGAAATGTGGTGCTGTTACGAAGGCACAAAAAGTTCTTGTTGAGTTCTCAAAAATGTCGTCTTTTGAAATGCCGTGGCCGCCCAATGGATAAGCTTGGTGGTGCCTTGGCCAATATGCATGCCTAATGTGGAGCTCGAAGGCCGACCACCCAAGCTAGGCCACTAAGCAAAGCCGCCCAAGCCAACCAAGGAGCCCAAGGGCCATGAAACAGGGCCGCCCATTTGATCAAAGGGGCACCCCAATAATAACGAGTGTGAAGAGGCGAGCTGAGCTGCAGCGACAGCGAAGACAGCAGTGCTTTCGCTCACGCCGGCAAGTAGGATGCTCGGATGGCCCCGCCACAGAGACGAAGAATGCTCAAGGCCTCCTCGCGCTCCAGTTCGGCCCTACTAACACCGGTTTTGGTGCAGTTCCATCCACCGGCTTGCCACGTCATGGAGCCGGTTCATGCCACGTCAGTGACGCCGGCGCCATTGGAAAAAGAAAGTGAGCTATTAATAGGAGGCTCTTTGGCATGCGGGGAAAGCAAGCAAAAACGAGATCAACGAGGGAAGAGTGGCCTCTTTTGCAGGAGGGAGTTAACGGGGCAAGCAAACGAGCAAGAGAGAGGGGAAGCCAACGAGGGCAAGAAGGGTTTTGGAAGGGAGCTCGACAAGAGGAAGGAATCAAATCTCTCTCTTCCTCTCTCGTCCTCTGCAAGACAAATGAAAGCTCTCTCTTCCTCTTTCGCTCTCGGCCTTGCTAACCAAGGAATGAGTCTCTCTCTCGAGCTAGTTCTCGAAGCTTCGGAAGGCAACAAGGGCCAAAGGAGAGAGCAACCAAGGCTCGCAAGCAGTCGTAGGAGAAGAAAGGCAAGCTCGAAACCAAGATTCGGCATAACAAGCAGGGCAAGCTTTGAGAGCTTGGAGCAAGCCAAGCATAAAGGGAAAACCGGAAGTCTAGAGCAATCAACGGCATGAAACTCGAGTCTAGGTCAAGGAGGGAAATCTCCCTCTCTTTCTCTTTCGAGCTTGGGCAAGAGAATCCCTCGGTCATGAGCTAAAGAAAAGGCAAGAAAGAATTCAAAGATAGTGATTGAAGATAAATCAAACAGAAGGAACAAGCACAATAGGATTTTGTCCGTCATCAGCTAATGTTTGACTAATCATTTTGTTAAGTACGATGTCGTTAACGGCCCGGTTAATTCTGTAAAGCGGGAGCTTAAACTCCTAGTTAGCAGATGATCCAAGTGACGGTGTTGTTAACAGCCCGCCTTGGCTAAAGATTAAGTTGTACTCAAGCGTTAATCAATTAACTGATGATTACGGTGATTTCCAGATTCAGTTGCATCTATTGTTCTTGTTCTCTCTCTTTCACACCTCCCACAACCAGAGGCCCGGCGCCTGCCCAGCTCACGTAGCGAACACATATCCCCCAACATCTTTGGTGAACCCGACGCGAAATGAGCCAGGGTGGGAGGTAAAGATGGAGAATTTAGAGCAGATAATGAAGATGATTGTAGAATTAAGTGCGAACGGTTTTGATAATAAGTCAACAGTTCCAGATTTTTCGAAGATGCTTCAATTGGTTCAAGGATCTCTGCTTGAAATAGAGACCCTAAAGAAGAAAAATCAAATCGATGAAGCTTTGGATGCAGTATACGACGAGAGACGAATTTTTGATGGATACGATCCAGAGGGCTACCTAGAGAGCTATGAATTGGAGACCAAGGTAAGAGGGATACCATAAGAGTTGATGATCAAATCTTTTGAGCATTTAGTGAGTTCAGATGTGAAGGAGCAGATTCATGAAGTTACCAAAGCTTGCAACGATGATTGGCAGTATTTCAAAGAAGCTATTGTGCAAGTACGTTATGAGCAGTATGAAAGCTATCAAAAATAGACTTCAAGTCTACCAGACTACGCAGATATTTGAGGACAAGTACGATAAAAGTTAGAAGCTGTGATTGATGAGTTGATTGTGCAGGATGCTACCTTCTTACAGGCTAATGATGAAGACATAGTTGAAGCTGTGTATGCAAAGTTGGGTTTTGCATATGTTGTGCATAAAGTAGAAGTCCTTGAGGGTAAGTCTCTACAGCCTCAAACTACACAGGGTAAATTTTTCAAAGAACGTATACCTGTAGTACAGGAAGAAAACAAATCATGGGATCAAGATAATGAATTGGCTAAAGCTCACGAAGATGTGCAAGTGAATGAGTGCAATCGTATTCATGTAGACATGCAGAAAGATTCAGGCACAGCTGATACTTTTGCTACTGAACCAGAACCATACCAAAATTTTTCTGGTACAGATTCTACCATAGAGGTGATTGAAGATACTGGTACAGGTTCTGCCAAAGAGTTGAGTAATGATACATATGTCATAGGTCAAAACAGGGCTATTGTTGAGAGCAGCAAGACCATGGATTTTGATATACCAGATTTACCAAATTTGGATGTACCAGATTTTGAGGACTTGGCTAAGCAAGAGTATGTGCTTGAAGATCTGCAAAATGTTGATTCAGAGGGGGTACAGACTCCTTCATTGGCAAGCTTTTGCGAAGCACAGCTACAAAAGTGGAAAATTGGTCTTGAATGTGATGATAATGAATCAAAGGGGGTGCATACTCCTTCTTTGACAAGTTTCTGTGACCTAGAGCTATCAATCTGGCAGACTGATCCTGATTTTGATGATGGTGATTTAGAGAGGGAGCAAACTTCTTCTCTATCGACAATCTGCGACCCACGGCTCACACTATGACAGAATAATCATGAAATTGATGATGTTGATTCAGAGGGGGTGCATAGTGAAGTGCAATCTCTTGATGTTGAATATGATTGGTTTCATTGTGCCGACAATACAGACAAGGCAGTAGATGAAATTTTCAATGTGCATGCTAAACATTGTGCTATAGAAGTGCAAAGATATTTGGATGAGGGTGCAAGACTTGAAGAGCAGTTTACTGCAGATACGGTTAGTATGCATGTCATCTCTCGAAATCTTGGTTTACCACAGCAACCTGAGATGTGCAAGATGGAGGAACCTTCTGAAGTGGTGGACCTAGACCTTATGTGCTTACTGGACGAAGCTTTGGAAGGGTTCTCAAATACAGATGCTAAGGATACCAATCAATCCAGAATCATGCATGAGCCAGTTTGTTCAGATTCAATAGATGATGAACTTATGCAGCTGTTAGATGATGCACTACTTGATTTTGAGCCTCTATGAGATAGAGAATTGTTTTCAGATGCATCTTTTGAGCCTAATAAAGAGGATTTTACCAGAGACTTTATGTATTCAGGTATGCATGATCGGGATTCCATTACTGGTGAGAGTGAAGGTGCACTGCCAATGATTTTACATGTGATTGATGATCGACAATTGGATGAGCCAATTGCAGAGGGGATATGGCAGTATCTGATGCTACCTGATGCTATATGGAGTCTGATGTTACCCTATGATGTAGGGGATTTTGAGCTAGATTTTGACCCAGGAGGTGACATATATATGCTTGTTCCTGGGCCATTGACTTATATGCCATATAATGCAGGCGGTTTGTATGAAGATTTGTGGGTTAATGTATGTTTATGCTGTAATGATTGGAAATTCTTGTATTTTTCCTATGATCCTGGAGGATGGTGCAAATTTTTTAAAGGAATACTCACAGTGGGGCAAATCATTGGTTTCCCGTTTGATCCCGGGGGCTACTAAAGTGCCAGTTGTGGATTTAAAGAGTACCAGCTATCTGATGTAGCAGGTTGCATGGTACAAGAGTTTTGTTTTCTAGATTATGCTGAGTCATAAGAGTTTTCGGTTATGCATTCAATAAGATTACATGGCTGGCTTCCAGCTACCTTCTTTGGATAATTGATGAAGTATCTTCACATCTATTGAGTTGGTTCTGCTAAACAGAACTTGAAGTAAAGGACTTGACGGCCATTCCGTGTGCAGACAGAGTAAGGCATACTTGAGCTTGATAGGGTTCCTTAAAGAGAGCTTAATGGTCAAGCCATGTGCATCATTAACTGGAGCACTTGAGTCTGGCGGGGTTCACTAAACAAATTATCCATGATTGAATGCTTTGAAGATACGACAGATGTGGTTCAGAGATTTTTGATGAACAACTACCTAATGATTAAGCTAGAACATTGATGATAGGATAAAAACCTTATTTCATTTTCATATGTTTACCGGTTACGTGAGTCTGATGATGGTAAGGAGTTTAAGGTACCTGTAGCACATGCAGATTGAAGTGCTGTTGGCACAGACCGGAGGCTGTACAGGTTCAGAGGGGGTGGATGTCGTGCAGCTCCGCTGCCATGATGAGAAAAAGAGCAGAGAAATGCAAGCTAAGCTTCTTTGAAGCCTACACATTAAGTGAGCAGTGATCAGAGCTTGATAACAGGCCAAGCATAATGATTGATGTATGCCAGATGCGGCTTATAAGGGCCAATAGATGCCTTAATGATGCCATAAATGGACTATGCTTGAAGTGAGCACAGATGAGTTATAATGATTTAGAACTGTAGTGTTTGAAGTGCTCTACCGGCCTGTCTTTACGGCTCGTCGATGGGAGCTACGGTGAAGAAGTTATGTCACTTTGAAGTTTAAGTCGATTGCAGATCCGTACCGGATTGGGAAAAATGGAATGAATGCACAGGCTTGAAGTGCTCTCATTGCGGAGCGCGTTGGTCTTTTCAGATCAGTGATTGGAGTCCCGGTCACCAAGATATTAGCCGTTAAAGATTCACCGGGGGCCGGCTCCGTACCAATTCAGTCCGCTCGATCGGAGTGCCATCTGGGATTTTTATAGCCTCAGCAGGGTTTGTATGCATTTTATGAAGTTTGAGAGGTCTATAGGGATTTATGGCTCATCAGATAAGTCGGCTTGAGGCCGATGATAGTCGGTCGCTAGCACTGCTAGCTGGGTACTTTTGGCATTATTCGGGATGCTGATATGGGCAGTAAAATTCGCGGTGTTATTGTCAGTTAAGGGCTAATGAGAGCATTGATGAGGATGGCTGGCGTGTATGCCTAATATGGTGCCGTTACGAAAGCACAAAAAGTGCTTGAAGAGCTTCGTGTTCGGAATGTGATCTCTTGGAATGCATTGACTACGGGACTACTTAAGAAATTTGTTGTGCTTGGCAAGGTGCTTTGTTCGACAAGTGCATGCGAAATGTGGTGTTGTTACGAAGGCACAAAAAGTTCTTGTTGAGTTCTCAAAAATGTCGTCTTTTGAAATGCCGTGGCCGCCCAATGAATAAGCTTGGTGGTGCCTTGGCCAATATGTATGCCTAATGTGGAGCTCGAAGGCCGACCGCCCAAGCTAGGCCACTAAGCAAAGCCGCCCAAGCCAACCAAGGAGCCCAAGGGCCATGAAATAGGGCCGCCCATCTGATCAAAGGGGCACCCCAATAATAACGAGTGTGAAGAGGCGATCTGAGCTGCAGCGGCAGCGAAGACAGCAGTGCTTTCGCTCGCGCCGGCAAGTAGGATGCTCGGATGGCCCCGCCACTGAGATGAAGAATGCTCAGGGCCTCCTCGCGCTCCAGTTCGGCCCTACTAGCACCAGTTTTGGTGCAGTTCCATCCACCGGCTTGCCACGTCATGGAGCCGGTTCATGCCACGTCAATGACGCTGGCGCCATTGGAAAAAGAAAGTGAGCTATTAATAGGAGGCTCTTTGGCATGCGGGGAAAGCAAGCAAAAACGAGATCAACGAGGGAAGAGTGGCCTCTTTTGCAGGAGGGAGTTAACGGGGCAAGCAAACGAGCAAGAGAGAGGGGAAGCCAACGAGGGCAAGAAGGGTTTTGGAAGTGAGCTCGACAAGAGGAAGGAATCAAATCTCTCTCTTCCTCTCTCGTCCTCGGCAAGACAAAGGAAAGCTCTCTCTTCCTCTTTCGCTCTCGGCCTTGCTAACCAAGGAACGAGTCTCTCTCTTGAGCTAGTTCTTGAAGCTTCTGAAGGCAACAAGGGCCAAAGGAGAGAGCAACCAAGGCTCGCAAGCAATCGTAGGAGAAGAAAGGTAAGCTCGAAACCAAGATTCGGCATAGCAAGCAGGGCAAGCTTTGAGAGCTCGGAGCAAGCCAAGCATAAAGGGAAAACCGTAAGTCTAGAGCAATCAACGGCATGAAACTCGAGTCGAGGTCAAGGAGGGAAATCTCTGTCTCTTTCTCTTTCGAGCTTGGGCAAGAGAATCCCTCGGTCATGAGCTAAAGAAAAGGCAAGAAAGAATTCAAAGATAGTGATTGAAGATAAATCAAACAGAAGGAACAAGCACAATAGGATTTTGTCCGTCATCAGCTAATGTTTGACTAATCATTTTGTTAAGTTTGGTGTCGTTAACGGCCCGGTTAATTTTGTAAAGCGGGAGCTTAAACTCCTAGTTAGTAGATGATCCAAGTGACGGTGTTGTTAACAGCCCGCCTTGGCTAAAGATTAAGTTGTACTCAAGCGTTAATCAATTAACTGATGATTACGGTGATTTCCAGATTCAGTTGCATCTATTGTTCTTGTTCTCTCTCTTTCACACCTCCCACAACCAGAGGCCCGGCGCCTCTGCCCGGCTCACGTAGCGAACACATATCCCCCGACACTGCGGTTGCAATGCAACAAACGCGATTGCAATGTGAGAACCGGGGAGGGAGTAGGAAGCGCAAGAAGGAGAGAAGTGAGCATCGTTAGCTCACGCTATGTATTCATTAGCCAAGGTTTTTGGCGGTCAAAACTAATAATCTGGGAGCTATAACTAAAGATAGGTAATGACAGGTTGATACAATCTGGAAGCTTGTAGCCCCGGCTCAACTATTACAAGGTTTACTCAAAAAATAGGAGTTACAATATTCTCGATTTATCAAAAATAATAAGTTGTTTTACATGGGAGCTCCGAAAAATGGTATCAATGTTAACTTGCTGCTAACATTCCTCCCCCTCCTCGCCTGTGTCGTCCCTTGACACAACTTTATGGGCTGAAGTAGTCTTTGGGTTGACCGGCTGGCGAGGCAATCTTTAAGCGCATTTAGTGCCTTTTGGTATCTGATCTTCCTCTCTTTATCTGGCACTTGCAAGAACTGCATTGTTACTTTGTTTTTCAGCTCCACTGTTGAGTAGCCTACAAACCATGATGTCAGGTTGCTGATCACTGGCCCAAATATTTTCGTTCACCAAGTGAAGAACCCTATGTAGAACGCTTCCTCGAATGCCAACATATTGTGAGAAGGTAAAAACATGCATCTGGCGTAGAAGATAGAGGACTTCTTTAGGTTGAGCACTAAAGTCGTATCATAATCCTTTATTACCTTGAGGAATGACATCCAAGGGGCGCCTGCTTGCTCTAGCTCATGGAAGGTGAGCAGCATTTGGCAAATTTTATATAACATTGCACATGATAAATCTGGTAGGCTTTTGAAGAAGGACATGACGACCGTTAGGGTTTTCACCATGTACTCTTCAGTTGGCACTCCCTTTTCTGGAGCAGGCAATCGGGGGTAGTTCAGCCAAGTTGGCCGCTTCTTTGTTAATGCCTCCTGTTCTTGCCAGGTCCTTACTCTTAGTACACGATAGAAAGTAGGATCCTTTTGTATGGCCGCAGGTGCTCTTGTGAACAGAATCAAATACCTTGGATTCTCGTTCAGCCAGCTGAGCCTCCACTTTGGGTGGTTTTCATATGCACCGTCTTCTTGCATGTCTTTGTAAATCCTTTCTTTCACTTGTAGCAACTCCACTTTAATCAGAGGATAGGGCAGGGATTGTTGGTGCCATTGCACATTGATTTGATTGGGAGTGAGTTGTGTAACGTTGACAGAGTGAAAAACTCTCAGCTCCCAATCCATTGCTGCCTTCCACTGCTCATCTCTTTCAGTGCATCTTCCTCATCCTTTGAGAGCTGGACCATTATGTGTACTTGAAATTTCTCCTCGCCACCTAGCTCTTCAGCTGGCTATGTCTCTATCTCAACAAAAGTAAATGAGGGGATATCTATCTGTGGTTGCTCAGAAGTGCCTGCCTCCTCTTGGGTTTCTGGCCGTCCCTCTCTTAATAGCTGGTTGACTCTTTTAAGTTATGTTATTTCTTTCAGCAGCTCGTCTTCTCTTTGGACCCACATCAAAGCCAGGTCTCTGCGCTGAGACTGCTCCAATTTAAGCTCCAGCTCGAGGTCTTCATTCTTCTTCTCTAAT
The DNA here is from genome assembly GCF_014529385.1 of Adiantum capillus-veneris. NCBI lineage: Eukaryota > Viridiplantae > Streptophyta > Polypodiopsida > Polypodiales > Pteridaceae > Adiantum > Adiantum capillus-veneris. Next base: position 110,166,183 of record NC_140946.1, read on the forward strand.
GCCTTGTAGACCTCATATGTGCCTTTGACGAGGCCATTGCAGGATTTTCTCTAATTTTCCGCAGGAAAATTTCCTGATCATTTATTCTTTGCTCTGAGTACTGTAGGGAGGCATTGGCTACATCTAACTGAACCCGAATCTTCTGAATTGACAGGGTTGTAGTTAGTAGAACTGAAAGGTTGTAGTTCATTTGTGACTTCTGCCAGCTATTCATCCTTTGCTTTGTATGCATCTAACAATTTCGTAATCAATTCACCAAGCTCCTCGATCTCTTTGTGCTACTTATCCCTTTTGAGCTGATGTTGTTCAGCTTCTGCTTTCAACTCCTGCACTTGCCGTTGTAGATCGGTGATGACATTTAATATGTCGTCTAGCTCCCCTTGGAGTGCGTCAATCACCATCTCTAATTCTTTGGCCCTTGTTTCTACGGTTAAGTGCTGCTGAGCGAAGTCGTTTAGTCATGTCCTGCATTTGCTTATCATAATCATTAACTTGCAGGATCACTTCGTCATTTGATTTTCGCCTTCATTTCTGGGTAGCTGCCTTGATGTTTCTGCTAGTTGTTGTTGTTCTTGAGGCTGTGAGACTGATAATCTACCGCTTTGTCATCTTGAGGCTTCGTGGATGCCTTGGCCTCTTCTTACTGTGTTGAGGTGGAAGGTGTTTCCTCGGTCTCCTGTTCTCTTGGTTCCTCAAACTCTGTGTTGTCCTCTGGTTTAGGACTCGCTATCCTTTCGGGCTTTGGATCTTGCTCTTTGTGTTGCTCTTGTGTAGATTCAACTTCCTGTCGTGCTGGTTCAGCTGCTTCTCCTTGTTTAGGCCCTGTCTCTTTTGTGTGTTCAACTTCTGTGGCTTTGCTTATTGGTGAAGGGGTGATCACTCTATTCTGAAGTAGGTGAAGAAGGTCGTGGAGATATATCACCTTGATGATGTTGTGCTTCTCCTTGTTTCGTTGCTTCCGTTGCTTGATTTTACTACTCTGTTGCCTCTTTAGCTTTTTGTTCCGCTTCTTGGGCTTCGTTCAGCTTTAAATCTTCTGCTTATTGATACATCTTTTCAAGTAGTTATGTGGGATCTTCTGCCTGTTTCCTAGTATGATGTTTTGTTCTTGGTCCTTTAAGCTCAATGGGTATCCACTTTGCTGGGTCCTTGCCTTGTGCTTGGTGGTTGCGCTCGTAAGATTGCTTCTCTCTTTCATATTGGGCTTGTTTTTGTACAGGTTTCTCCTGGTGTGCTGCTACGGATTTTCTCTTCATTTTTTCTCGTCATGCTCTTTTTTCTTCATTATCTGAGCTTTCGCTGCTGTGCCGTTCTGGCGAGCTCTCAGCAAACTCTTCATCAGACTTGTATGATCTCTTGGCAGATCGTGTAGCTCAAGGAGAAGGGTGTGCGGACACTATCCAAATGTTCTGATCTGGGGCAGGTGGCAAGTTGTCGGCCATGCTGATGGCATGGTAAGCAATCCTCATCAAAACCTATGGTGCTCCCAGGTATGTGATTTTCCCTTCTTTCTTTGTCCCTGTGGCCAAAACATAATGTGCATGGTCAATTGGTTGCCTGGTTGTTGATTTGAGGACTTGTGTAAAGGTTGTGGCAACCGCATGATTTGGTGTTGTATACATTGGCGGTCTTTTGGCAAGGAAGTGCTGGTGGTACAACCTTGCGGGCTCTTTTCCACCGGTTTGTGAATGAGGTCGGCAAATGTGGCCGCGGTGATTTCCTTGGTGAAAGTTCCGGTCATCTTTCTATCTCTTGCTCTCATTGTCATTCCTTATGTTGGTAGCCTGAGTGCTTCTGCCACTATCTCCTTGGTAATCACTAATTCAATCTTAGTCCCTTGTGATTCAGAGATTTGCGCGTTTCCATCTTTTTTGATCGTTGACAGAAGCTCATAAGATCTTTCGAAGTCCACTCCACACGGCTCTTGTTCATAGAAATCTCTAAGTCCTAGCCTTCGGTTGGCTTCTTTGGTCTCAGGCTTTGCGGCGACATCATACACTTCTTTTGGTAGAAGTTGCAGCTCTACCTGATGTCCTTCCTCGCTCTTGAATCTGCCGGTGAACACTATGGTATTGTGCTCTTCAAGCTGTTCTTTTGAGAGATAGGTCACTTTGGCAGGGTCCAGTTGGTATGATGGTAGCACTTGCAACTTTTCTTTTTGATTGAGGTTCTTCTTAGCCTTCTCTGCTGCTTGCATGGCTCCTGTTGAGTAAATAAAGTGTCGAGGTTAGCAAATTTGGCAGATTTTCTCTGAAATGTCCTTCAGTCTGAAATGGTGACAAATTTCGTCCAATTTGCTTCAAATCAATTTTTGAACATGCATAGACGCATAAAAACATGTAAAGTCCAAATTCATAAAGTCAATATAAACATTTGCAACAAAAGTAAATAATCGCGATTATTTACAGCTGAGTAATTTTTTCAACATTTTGCAAATTTGGCATTATAGGCTTGAAGTATATACCAAATACATACTCTGAATGAAATATGGACTCATTTGATTGCACTGAGTGAAAATGGTGCCAAATTTAGGTTTTAGGTCTCTAAAACAGTAGATGTAAAGAGATTTTGAGATCCAAATTTGTTCAAACTTGGCTAGTGGGCTTAGGGCATCATGTACTTTGGATCTATGATGGCAAAGTTGCAAATTTTCCCCATTTTGGCCAAAAGTAAATAGTCGTGATTATTAACTTTTTCATCAAAATGAGCATTTTTTTGTGCAACTTGGTTCTAGGCATTGTATAGACCATGTGTATGTGATATGAGGTGATTTGGATCAAAAAATGTAGCTCATAGCTTCATGCAAGAGCTTGTTGGAGTACAATCGGAGGTTTTGTAAAGCGTTACTCTCAGTGACCTCCTACAAATTTGTGCCATTGACAGCGCAGATAGAGAAGTCTGTTGTGGGCTGCCTAAAGGGCATCGTGATTACTGTACCAAGAACAGAGTGGCTACCCTCACTCAGCTTATGGAAGTTGCTAACACTGGTCTGCCTTGTTGAAAGGAGAGGATAGTGGGTTTTCGAGCAATAGAAAGGAGGGCAGCAGAAGAAAAATTCAGTGAAGAAGCCTTTTGTCAAAACGGCTCCTAATGCGTCACAGGGGTCAGAAAAGGCCACCAAGGACAAGGATTCAACCGGGACTTCTGGAGCGCAGGCAAAGAAACAGAAAAGGAAACCTTTTGTGCACAAGTCGCTCGAGGACAAGAGGATTAGTTAGGGAAGTGGAATGAATCTTTAAGCACATAAAAAACAAATGGTTTATATGCAAGCAGCCTGGTCACTTTGCTACCAATTGTCCACAAAGGAAAAGACCGGCTAACTCAGATGATAAAGAAAACCAGAAAGGAAAGAAGCCTAAACCCACGGCAGGTTCGGTGCCAGACATGGTGGGTGAGAAGCCCAATACAGATGCCAGTGAATTATACAGGACATGGGGTAAAGTTAGGGATCAGACGACACTCATCTTCTTTGATCCAGGTGCCAAAGCCAACTTTATCTCACCAGAGTTATCTATGAAGCTGGGCATGAGAGCTGAAGAGATGGGGTACACAGCACAGGCAGGGTTGGCATGTCCTGGAAACTCAGAGTGTGTTACTCCCATTATTGGAAAGCTGCGTCTGCATATTCAGTCGTATGTGGACACAGAAGATTTCTACATCATGCCGCTGGAAGGATGTGATGCCTTGTTGGGGATCCCATGGATGTTCCGAGTGCATGGAGTCTTGGATGCCTACAACAAAAAGATCACTGTACAACATAGAGGCAAAACTCACATCTTGGATGTAAAGCTAAAAGAAGAGTCGGTCCCTATTGTATCTACTTCTGCTATCACTTCTGTAATAAAGAATCATATTTCTGTGTACTTGATTTTTGCAATTTTGGCATGTAATAGGTGTGTACAAGTGATAGGTGAGGTGATGATGCAACTTTCAAGCCAAAATTATGCAAAAATAAATAATCGCAATTATTTATAGTAGTCACTTTTTTCTTGCAAAACTTAAATTTTTTGACCTAAACACATTCTATACACCTAAAACAAGTTCAAATTGAATTTTGTAAAGTTTGGTCTTGCCGGAATCACTTTGTGCTTTGTCGACTCTAAATATCTTATTTTTGTGACTACACTGCCTGTTGAGTTGGTTAGTCACTTTTAAGGCTATGGACTTGTCCGCAACATAGTCGTGAAGCAACTCATCCAATTTTAGCCCATTTGGAGTCAATTTGACCTCATATGTCGAATTTGATGCTTTGTAGCCTTTGAGCCGTTTTCTGCTTTTCTAGGCCTTCGCTTGATTGATTTCATGAAACCAATCATATACATTGTGTATAGACCTTGTAGGTAAGCTATCTGTGGAGTCAGAACCCAATTCGGGTATCTGCCAAAAACCTAGCTTTTCTACTTGGGACCCCCCGACTTTTGCCGAATGGTTATCTGTGATATAGAAGTGTTCTAGTATGTTGGGGCATGCTACAGTTCAAATCTCATCCGATTTGGTTGAGCTAACAGGCCGCTATGGTCGATTTTTGGTCGTAGGTCTTCGTGCACTGCCTCGATTCTAGGGTTTTTCCTAGGGGTTTAGACTAGCTATTGGCCGTACAAAATGGATCATCGATGAGTAAAGAACTTACTCCTTATCTCTCGTTGAGACGACACTGAAAACGGGTGACTGTAGACTCCGAAAAAGACGCTTGAAAGAGGTCAAAAAGTTCTCTCTCCAAAGACAACAAGTGGAAATGAGGTGGTTTTAGCCTACCTTGGATATCTATACCCGGACTTCTTGAACCATTTTTCTCCAGATTCCCCCTTTAGTCCTACTAGGCCTTGAAATCTATGTTAAACTCAAAAATTTCCCCGATCGGATTCCTGTAGTTCATTCTGCAAGAATTCTGCAAAAGTAGGTCTGGCCGCCTAATTTAGGCTTCCCGCTTCCATCTTTCGATTTGATTGAAATTTTTTGTGCTTAACCCCCTTGACTTTCTGATCACCGCACGTCTTCAGTTTTTCCATCTGATCTCCTTTGCTATTTATTATTAATTTTTGGTCTGTTTATTGAAAAAATCAAAGAAAATAACAAAATACGCTCAAAAAGAAAAGTGAAAATCCAATAATTAAGAAAATCCATTGAAAAGCACAGCTTGATTGTTTTTTGTTGGATTTCTCCATTTTTAAGTCTCAACATCAAGAAAAATGATGAAAAATAATAATAAAAAAGACTATTTTTAACACTGGAATGGTAAAAGGACACTTTTATGTCCTTGGACACTTTTGTGTCTTGTTAAGTGACCATTTTGCTTGAATTATTTGAAGAGTATGAAAATGAATTTCTAGGTGCTATATATCCACAAAGTTGCCTTATGAGCTGAAAAAAACTTAGCATTTTTTTTGGAGTATCGATCTCACCATTAACCTTACTCTTGCACAACATTTTTGAACCTAAACTGTGTGAAAAAACGGGTCCTCTTTTTGGCTTTTTTTCAATTTTTGGCAACTATACCACTCTAAACATCATGTTTGTGAGGTTAAGATGGCTAGAGGTTAGGCCTTCATAGTTCTCAACATGTTTTGATGCTTGTAGGGAGAGCTAAGTGTTAAAATTGAAAGTTATGACCAATTTACAAGAATTGCATAATCCTTTTTTTGGCCAAAATTAGCACTTTTATGATTTTTTTGGTGGCTTTCTTGATATCCAAATTCAATTTTGATTGTGTAAGTGTAATGTATAACATAAAGCTAATCTTCCTTGAGTTTTGGGGGACCTAATATGCTATCTAGCATAGTATATGATGATGGTTGAGTTTTTGATTTGCTGAAGAATACGATACATTTTAGAGTAGCAAGTATAACTTTCTCAATATTGCTAGTTTCTTAGGCTAATTGTGTGTATTTTGTAGGTAGTAACCATATCTAATCATAGACTACAAACTTGGCTAAATATTGAGTAGTTTCTATGGGTTTCTAGAGGTCATAATGCTAAACCCAGTTTTTTCATGTTTGCTGTATTTATCACTTTATCATTGCCCCCAAGGTTCCAATTGTAAGAGACCTATTATCCTTTTGACATGCTCCATGCCTCCTTTTGAATCCAAAGGCCCAAAGGGAACTAAGAAAACATGTATATAGTATCTGTATTGAGCGTGACTATAGAAACTTTGATGATAGGTCCGCAGAATGGCCAAAATGCAACCTTTTTGTACCTATTTTTTTTGCCCAAAAAAAAAATAGTGAGGTAAAAGCAACCATATGTTTTGGTCACCAACCCATTGAAGTTAATGGGGCATTTTATCTCATGTCCTACAAAAATCCCCACTCTTATTTATATGCAATCAACCGTAAGAAATTGCTGTATTGGGCAAAATGCACTGGTCCATCAACTTTGGAGGCTTGTAGTGACCAAGGGATGAGAAAAATTACAAGTTTCTCATTTTTTCCATATGTAGTAGTTATTGAACTATAAGCTCATGAAAGGATTTTTCAAAATGAGTGGATCTACTATGGTTTTGGAATTTTTTCCCAAAACCCTGAAAGGACACTTTTATGTCCTGTTAGGTTACCATTCTAGTGTTAATGATATTCTGATAGTATATACACTATCTACACTCATCTTGGAGATAATACCAGTCAAACTTCCCCCGTTGATGATTTATAAGGGCATTATTATTTAATTTTGCAAAAAAATCACACGTTAACATCAAACTTTTTCTTCCCTCTTCAAACATTGCCCTTAATTACTTAGTACTCTTTCACCCCTCCTAGATGGCATACTCCAGGACGACTATGTGCATGGGTTGAACAATCGTGTCTATGCATAGCCTTGGTTGGCTCTATCATGATTTGAAAATCAATGCATTTCAAACCATTATGTTGTGCAAGAATTGGGTCTTGAGTAATTAACTCAAGGGTTTTTGATGTCAAGCTTTTTTTATGTTGTCTTCGAAAGAGCAAACCTTGTAGCCTGTGTGCTCTTTGCCTGATTGTACCATCACGATGATTTAGCACGCTGATTGCCTGAGCTTTTGGTATCATTTTTTACTATTGTCGATCTTTTACTCGCCATTGATACCTTGGTTTGCTTGGTGTAGAACGGTGTGGTTGAGGTTTCTGCAGCTTAAATCTGCATTGCTTGATTAATTTTCCTGTTTTCGGAGAAGATAAGTGCTCTTTTTTTTGCCAAATCAATTTTGTGTTAGGTTCCTTGCTCGGAGATGCTCGTCTATGTGTTTTGACCTTTGGAACCGTCTTTGGTATTGTCGATAATGTTTTGGACACCCAGAATTGAATCGGCTTGTCCTTAAGCTGTGCTTTCGATACCCAAATTTTCCTGACTCCTTGCATGCTACTTGTAGCATTTGCTTGTCAATAGGATGGAGAAGATTGATTACTTTGTGGTTTGGTCAGCTGATTGCTTCCTTTCCATTTCTCCTTGCTTGGTGCAATTGGAACAATGAGTTGTCCGCCTTTAGGTGATAGCTTGAGCTGATTTGTATCCCAAGCTGCTATTGCCTTGTATGTCCTCATCCATGGAATTCCAAGAATCATCATCTCATTCATGTGTTCATGTGGTAAGCATACAAACTCATGAGGGCATGAACATCCATATACCATCACATTCAAGTTGACTACTCCCAATGTTGGTGTTGGGTTCTTGTTGCATCCTTTTATTGTTGCTATTCCTGCTGTCAAAGACCGACTTGTTTCTTTCTTGTACGTGGAATAACTGACTGCATTTACTCGAGCTCCTGTATCGACCAATGCATTTGTGCTATGGTTGTTGAGCTGCACTTTGATACAAAGGTCCATTCCATCTAACCATTCATCATCTGTTGACACTGCATCTTTCTGCAACTCCCATTGTCGGTCATCTATTTCCAACGTGTTGATGGGAATAGGTATTTTTTGATTCTTGATAGCAGCTTCTCTTTTGAGTACCCGAAGTCGAGCTTCCTCTTGGGCTTCAGCAATAACCTGCTGTCGTTTTATCTTCCTTTGCTTGGCTGCGTGTATTCTTTCTAGCAGTTCATTGGTTAGAAGCAAATTGTACTTCTTTAATTGACATCCACTAATCCAATTAGCCATTGGTTCACCATCTAGGGTGGATAGCTTAACTGCTCCACTTGGATATACATCTTCAATAATAAACGGTTCGTTTTTCTTTTTCTTAAACTTGGGAATGTGTTGCTTAAGGGAATAGATTAAAACTAAGTCCCCTTTCTTGAAGATTTTTGTAACTAGATGGGAATCAAAAAAATATTTTTATTTCCGCTTTTATGCATAGATGTGAGCTGCCAACAGTTAGCCTTTGCTCATTTAGCTTCTCTAAATCTTCAAGTCTCTCTGACAATACATGTCCAATCCACTCGAGATCCCTGGCTACCCTTAGTGTCGGCAATAGATTTTCTATTGGCAATATGGTATCAAGACCATAAACAAGGTTAAAGTGTGTAGCGTTAAAATTGTTTTGAATGAAACTCGATAAGCCCATAGAGCTGCATGGAGATTCATTTCCCAGTCTGATCTTCTTGAACTAACCACTTTAGTCAATACCGAGCTAAGAATCTTATTCGTATGCTCCGCTTGTCCGTTTGCTTGTGGGTGATAGGGAGCTCTTGTTATGGATGATCATAAATTCATTAAACAGGTACTCGATTACCTCATTGAGGAAATGAGTTCCCCTGTCACTGACAATTTCTATTGGCTTCCTCTTCGGCATCTGCAAAAAGTGTTGGCCACCATATGCCTGCCATTAAGATTGCTCTTGCGGTGGTCTCACTGGAAAAGTGACCTCCAGCTAATCCAGCATGTGCTTGTTCTATAATTGAAATATATTCGTCTTCATTTGTATAAAGACGTAAATGTTGATCCTTACCTCTCCGATACAAATGGTTCCCAATAAGAGCGTAGTTACTTGCTTTAGTTTCAATTGCTCTTTGATGGCATTTACTCATATCCTCAGGCTCAATAAGTAAGTGACTGAATAGTTACTTCACTTAGGAACAGGTGACATTTGAAACAATGTTACATGAGGTATGGGTGTTTGTTTTTGACATTGAGGACAGTCCCTTACAAAAGAGCGAACATCACTCCTCATAGTTGGCAAAAATACTCCAAGTCTCGAGGTCCTTTTCATAGTTTGGTCTTCAGCAAAGTGAAGTCCTACTATGGTAATATGTGCTTGACTTAGGTACTGGGTTTTCTCTCGAGGAGTAATGCATAAGAGAAATATTCCATCTCAGTTTCTTTTGTATAACCTACCAGCTAGTAATTGATACATAGCCAATTGCTCGATTAATTCAACTGTAATAGGGAGTGGTATTTGCGAGTCCACTTGAGCTATGGTCATCAATGATACCATATTTTCTGACCATCGAGGTATCATTTCCACGGAGAACAAATAGGCATCTGGTAGATCATCATCTACCCCTTTAGATGATTCCTCCGAAAGAATCCTTGAAAAATGATCTTCTCTTTGATGAGTAGTGCCCTTTTTTACAACTACAGTGAATTCAAATTTCAGAAGAATGATGAACCATCTCACTATTCTTCCTGTGCTACATGGATTTTTGACCAAGTACAATACAGCTTGGTGGTCCACGAAGAACACAAATTTGTTTGCTAGTAGGTAATGTCTATACTTTTTTACGGCATAGATCATTCCTAATCCTTCCCTTTTGGTGGTGGTATAATTCTTTTCTACCATGTTCACCTGTCGGCTAGCATAAGAAATAGGAAAATCAATTTTCCCGTCTCCTGGTTGAGCTAGTATACACCCAGTGGCAAAATTGGAAGCATCTACATGTATGTGGAATATCTTATTCCAATCTGGTGATTTCAATATTGGAGCTGAAGTGAGAGCTTACTTAAGCTTCATGAAGGATTCTTCACATGCTTCAGTCCACTCAAAGTGTGTAATCAAGCTATACATGGGTTTTGCAATTATACCGTACATGTAAATGAAACGTCTGTAATATCCACAATGTCCCATGAAGGCTTGAACCCCCTTGACTGTTGTTGATCTAGGCAAATCAATAATAACATGAATTTTATCCATATCAGTAGCTATGCCATTTTTAGACACTATATGTCCAAGAATTTTTCCTTGTCTACCCATGAATGTGCACTTTTTAAGATTTAAGCAAATCGTATAAAGTCTACATTTCTCGAATACCTTTTTAAGGTGTTCAAAGCGATCAGCCCAGATTGATGAATGTACGCAAGATCATCCATATATACTTCCAAAAATTTCCTAAGATATTCTTTAAAAGCATGGCTCATTAATCTCTGAAAGGTGGTAGGAGCATTAGTTAACCCAAAAGGCATAACCCGATAGGCAAAAATACCCCATTCCGCTGCAAAAGCCGTTTTATGCTGATCTTTTGGGTCAACCAAAAGTTGATTGTATCCCGAAAAGCCATCTAAGAAACTATAAGCTTCTTTTCCTGCAACTCGTTCTAACACATGCTCAGTGATTGGAAGAGGAAAGTTGTCTCTAATGGTAGCTGCATTCACTTTATTCAGATTGACACACACTCGTAATTTTCCATTCTTCTTGGGTACTACCACAATCGGAGATACCCAATCTGTGTGTTCAACTTTGTAAATGAATTCGGCTTCCTTTAGTTTTTCAATCTGTTCTTTAATCTTCCTGGCAACTGTTTCATTATATGTGTATGGCCTTTGTCTACTTGGTTTCACATCATCCCTCATGGGTATGGTATGTTGATAGATTTCTGGATCGACACCCTTGAGATCCTTGTAAGACCAAGAAAAGATATCTCCGTATTCTTTTAGCAAGCTCTTCCTCTGTTAGGTCATTTGCAATGTAGGCAGGCTGAGACTCTTCTTCTGGTTCAACCAAATCTATCTTTTTTGCGTTTTTAGGCCCTTCGTAGGACTCACCCTGTTTTCGTAGTTCACTAACACGTTGTTCGACAATGATTTTTCGATGTTGGAGAGTATACCTTTTGTAATGGGATGGAACACTCATTACATCTTTACCATCCTCTTCTGTGGTTTCCATTTCGGTCATATATATCTCCTTTAGAGCTTTTTTCAATTCTTGATACTTCTTTTTCCGCTCAATTCGTGTCATGGTTGACTCCTTTTCCTGTTTTTTCGACTTTGCTTGGGTATCCTTCCTCGTTTTTCTTGATGTTTTTGACATTTTTGGGTTTTCTTTTGAAGGATATCTGCCAATGATTTTGTCCTTTACACAATCTTGTGCATCTATCTGCATTAGGAATTGTGTTCTACTAGAGACTGATGGCATAGGTCTAGCTTCCACGTTTTTGGTGTCTCTTTTTTGTCTATAATATTTTTGTCTTCTCGATATCTGGTTAGGAAAGTCAAAAAAAATTTCCTCCCCTCCTTTCAAGAGTATCTTAGCTCTCACATGTTCTTTTTCTGACCCCGAATCTTCTAAGGTAGCTGAGTGTTCGTCTAACTCATCTGTTGCATCGTAGGAGAGGTCTGAAAAGACTTGTTGAGCTTTCATCAAGTCCTTGGGTTCCTCAATTTCATCTTCAATGTTGAGGGTTGAAATCATTTGGATGGGAATTATTTCGTAGCCATCCTCATTGCAAAATTGAGTAGGCATTGACATATTCACACATACATCCATTGTCGCTAAAATTTGAGTCCACTAAAGGGCTCAAAGAAATGCTCTGGAAAGGGTTCAGGTACATAGGCTTCATCTGTGCAATCCCTTTCTAAAATACATTCTTCTCGTTTTAAACTCCCATTTTCTGAAGCTCTGCACATCCAAATAAGAGTGTCTTTGTTCAACCACGATGGAAGCTTAGTTTCAATCGAGGAGACTGAATCAAACTCTTGTATGGGCGTTTTCATGACATCCCTATAAGTGTGATCTTTTAAATTAACCTTGTTATAGATCCCACTTGCTTCAAGTACAGATAGTTGTTTCCCCAATCCTGGATAAGTTGTATCTGTCGCATGAAAGGACTTCCCAATATGATTTCGTAATTGAGTTTTTTCCCAAAGTCTACTATGGCAAAAGTGTGTTGATATTCAATCCCACAGGAATTGACTATCACTTTTTCAAGCAGCCATAATGGTATTTCAATGTGTCCATCAGCCAATTGCAATTTCATTCGAGTTTGTCTAATGGCTGGTTGTCCCCAGGATTCCCATACGGCTTTTGTGGCTATGGCTATGCCTGTCCTACTATCCAGTATTTCCATGGTTTCAATGTCATTAAATTTCACTGGAAGGGTTGTGTTTCCTTCTTCCCCCTCATAATATTATCCAACTTTGTTCATTGGAACAGATCGAATCTCTTTGTTGTCCATCTCGTTTTTCAAATTTTCCAAATTTTTTGCGACTAATCCCGTTATCCCCACCTTCTCTAGGGTTTTCTATAGATCATTCTGTAAGTATGGTATGAGTTTTAACAGTTCTCCCAAAGTAAGAGTGCATTGGATGGGTGTAGACGTGATTGAATGAATGTTGTCTACTTCTAGGGTCTGTTCCGCTCTTTTTACTTGAGCGGCCTTGCACACTATGGATTCATCTTCATTATCTCCCAAGTAAGAGGGTAAGGTTTTCAAGGTCAATGGTTTCGACATTCCTAAAGCTTCAGATCAGCAATTCCCATACAAGGATTGTACATCCATGTCCATTTCAGGAGGTCGGTTGTCTAACCAAACTTCCTTTATAGGAGCTAACTTTAGAGTTAGGCTCCTATCATTGATCTCTTTAACTTTTTTCCATAAGTGTCCTGGCCAATCTTCCTCTACAAATGGAATTCCGTCTAAGGCATCTTCGTTGTCCGACACTATAAGTTTTGGCTCTTTTGTTTCAAGGTGGGGTTTACCACCACTTTGAATTTTTCTTTAGTGTCTCTTACCACAAGCTCCTCAGGTTTTGCCATACTTTCGAGCTTGGATTTTTGTTTTTCCAGAATTTCTTGAGTGATCTTACCAAATTTTGATAAGCTTCAAGCTTAGCTGCTTCCATGTCTGGAGAAGGATAGTTTTTCCAAATGTTTTCCATGTTTTGGCCTGCTTTAAGTCTCGCTTGGTAGGCTTTCAAGGCTGCATTAATAGGCTCAAAAATTTTATCAACCAAAATTGATCCCCCAAATTTCACGGTTGTTTCCTTGATTTCGCTTCCAGTTTCTTTCACCTTGTCATGGAATAGCTTCTTTGCTTTCTCCACGATTTCAGTCTTTTGTTTCTGCCTTCTCATCTCATACCTTTTGCTTCTGCTTCTTTTGGTCTTTTGAGAGGTAATTTTTGTATTCTCTGAATCATCAAAGGAGTTATGTTTCTTTTTCTTAGCTTGGGCTCTAGTGATTACCTTGATTGGAACAATTGGTTCACTCTCAGATGAGCTACTAAGGATCACTTGGACTACGTTCACTACTATTTAACCCTTGTTTAAAGGATTTTTAGGACAATCTTATGGGAAGTGTCCTCCCTTTTTGCAACATTGTATGCAATAAGCTTCAACTAGTTTGAGGTTCTTGTCAGGCTTTGGGCATTCATTTTTCCAATGATCATCTACACCACAATTATGACAGTTTTCCGTTCTTGGCTTATCCATGGGTCTTACCATAGGAGGTCTAGCACCTTGATTAGCTACATAATACATGGGTGCAAGCTCTTATGGAGCATAAGTCACAAGTTCTTCCATTGGTGGTGGATGTGAATTATACCAATCTCCTTCTACCATTATTGTAGATGGACTAGGCTCAGTATAGGGTGTAACAGGCACTAGCTTGTTCATCTATGACTCCTTCTGAATGCATATACTTTATAGGTACTGCATTATGTCCTGGATACGGAGGTTGTTGACCCAACACAGGTTGAGGTCTTTCCATAACCATCGGTAGTCTTTTGAGCTAGTGCCATGTTAGACTGGTATCTGTACATGGGTTGTCCTTGTGGCCTCATGGGCACCTACTGAACATTCCCATCATACTTTGGTCGAAAATAGCACTTGTTGGTTTCATGGTTGGTCTATTTACCATCAATTACACACCATTTTTGTGCTCTAATTGGTTGTCCCTGTTGAGGTATCTCTTGTCCTGGTCCCCCCATAGGTGCTTTTTGCATGTTATTTATCATGCCCTTCATTCTTTTGAGCATGTCTTCTATGGCTAAAAGTGGTGGTGCAAGCAGCTGTCCCCACTTGAGCTGGTTTAGTGGATGTTGTTTTCTCACTTTGGTTATCCTTAGGGACATCTTCTTCATTGAAAATATCACAATTGTCTCCTAAGTCAATAGCATCTAACACGCACTCTTATAGGGTCATGTGCTTCTTGCTATAGAGTATAGCATGAAGTTCTTTGTTTAGCAGTCCCTCCAGAAACAATGATACTAGTCGTTCTTCTGCAGGTATCTCTAGCCTTGGGCATCTGGCAATGTCTTGTTTCATTTGAGTCGCACAATCCCTAACAGACTCACCATGTTTCTGTCTAAAGCTGTAGATTTGAGCTACCGTATTGTGTTTCATCCCCGTTTTGGAACAAGTAGTTACAAATACTTGAGCTAATGTGTTTAAGTCCATGATTGACCTCGGTGGAATGTTTTGGAACCATGTCAATGGTTTTTCTTCTAATGTCATTCCAAACCCCTCGAATTGAGTATGGAAATCGAATATGCTTTCCGCTCTTAGCATTTGCTTAAAGCTTGCTAAGTGGTCGTATGGATCCCTTGATCCACTGTATTTTTTGACCCATTTTTTGACCCATTTTTTGACACGTCTATTTGGTTCAACTCTCGGTCTCCTGGTAGTTGGTCCTGTTCCTAGTCCTTGAAACTAGTCTGTTGGAAATAGTGACTCATGTAGCCCTGGACTGGCCTTAGTGTCACCCGGTTTTCTTTGTGATGAGGTGGGTTCTGGTTTCATAATACTACTCTCAGATGATCTCTCACGCTGTTCATCTCTTGGAATTGTTTCTGGTCCTTGTCCCAATATCCAATCCCTTATGGAATACCCTTGGTATTTGGTTTGTTCTACCTCCTCAGGAGTCATCATAACAAAGTTGTTGTTATAACAATCCCTAAACAGGTAGGTTGGTAGGTTTATTGATCCCTTATCCTTGATCTTGAAGATATAGATGAACTTCATGGCCGTTAGTTGTCCTGATTTGGCATGCGAAGTCCACAGAAGATCTTTGACATTTCTATCCTCCCAACAATAGACTCCGATCTTAGGATTAACGGTACTAAGCCGTTTCAAAGGCTTCAAATCTACTTGATCGTATCCCTCAAATTCTAAAGTTGGTGGTCCTTCTTTTGCTGCCAGATTTGGAATTATGGTATTTACTTCTAACCCCCATTTGTCTATCACGTCAGGGTATTCAACTTGTAAATACTGAGTTCCGTTTCGATTCGTGTACATTTTTCCTTGTTTGTTTGCCCTAATCTCTTCTTCAAACTCAATACCAGGTTCGTCAATTCGAATAGCATATTCTTCGTTAGGATCCAGGTAAACCTGAGATCCATGGCGATTAGTCTTATAAAATGAGAGTATATGCTTATACCACATTATCGTTCCGATCTCAGAGTGAGTCAAATAGGAAGACATTTTAGATGTTGAATCTGAAAAAGTGTCTAAGAATTCTTCTAGAATCGTGTGCAAGGAATTGCCTTGATTCAAGCTTTCTTCAGTGGATACTCTACTAGAGGTTTCTCCAAGTATGCCCTAAATTCCTAGTATACCATTAGATCTAACGTTCATGAAGACTTATGAAGCCCTGGATAGAGTACTTACCTTTGGATTGACTTGTTGTCAATTTCTTCCACTTGACTGGATTGCACTTTGTGTCTGAGCTACCGATTCTTTGTCTGCAACCTGATTCCTATACAAATTTGATCAAGTTAGCTATTCTTCCACAAAGACAGTATAGTTTTTGCTAGCTATTATGATTGGTCTATGTGTATCAGTGCAAATTGAGCTAATTGAGTCAACATTTGAAATTTTCAACTCGACTTTGGCAAAAATCAAAGGATTGATCTGCAACTCGAAAACTAAGTAAACATGTATCAATTTGGATTCGATTGAATCCAAAATTATTATGTTAGTCTAACATTGTACAAGCTCAAAAGTTAAAATGGGTGGCTCTGTGTAGCAATAGTAAATAATCGCGATTATTTACTTTTGTTAGTTTTTTGCCCTTTTTAGCTTGATTTGCCAAATATATAACCTGTTAAGGTCCTTGGAAAAGTTTCAACAAGTTTGGACAAAATCTGTTCTAGTTTATCAACTGATTCATGTCTGCAGACTCGATTTTCAAGAATCTGGCTTAAGTCTCACTTTTGTGATCCAAATTTCACCAAAATTGATTTGTGGGGTCTACTTGATATGCTTGACCTTGCGGTATGCTCCAATATGCAAATTTGTCAGTTTTTGGAGCAAATGTAAATAATCGCGATTATTTACTATGACTAATGTTTTTCCAAATTTTTTCCCTAATCTTGACACAAATCTATTAAGCACTTCAACTTAAGGTCTCTAGCCAAGTTTCACAAGTTTGGACAATTTTTTGGTCAAATGGTCATCAGTTTTTTGTCCGCAGACTGACTTTGCAAATTTGGTCACAATTTTCAATCTAGAGATCCAAATCTCACCAAATTTGGTTTGTGAGCTTATTACAACATGGTAAAACTAGTGGTATGCTAACTTGGTCAAAAAAGTTGAAAAATGGGACAGATGTAAATAATCGCAATTATTTACATTTGATAAATTTTTGTATCTTTTTGGTCAACTGAGCATGTACACATGTCTATCACACCAATACAAGCATATGAATCAAATTTCATTAAGTTTGGACTATTTTTTTCCCAATTTGCACTCAAGTTTCAGAAAGTCAATACAAACTTTAGTTTTTACCCAGTTTTTTGCCAATTTGGTGATTCAAATTCAATGTGTCTTTACAAAAGTTATTTGTACACATGCAATGAGTCACTGGTATCAACCTTGGTCAAATTTGAGCTGAAAGTAAATAATCGCGATTCTTTACTTCATGCTTGAAATGAACAATTTTTTGCACTTTTTTCATGGACAGTTTTCATGAGTTGTTTTAAGCCTATGAATCAAGTCAAAACTTAATTTGGCCTAAAATGTCAAAAAAAAAAAACTGAGTTTTGGACAACTCTTGAAAGTTTTACCTCAAAGTATCCTTGAAATTACCGACTGATGCATACAACTTTTAAGCATACTCTCCAGTCGGATTGAGTGGTTTGGAGTCTTTTCGTGCTATTTCTAGCCGTAGACCTGAAATTCTACACTTCAAATAACAACTCACAATGGTTCTTTTGGAGAGAGCAATGTTTTGAAATCCACCTCGGATCCTACTTACCCTACTCCTACGTTCTCATGCAATGGGGTTGTGGAAAGTGTCCACAAACGCTCGTTTTCTTGTTTTTTATGGTTTCCTAAGCATTGATAAGACTTTTCTCGTCTATCAATCATTCTCAAAATCCTAATCTAATTCTACAATCCTACAATCCTAAAGGCACTCGACAAGTACGATTACTTCCAAGCTACCTCTACACAGCAAAAGACGACAATCTTAAGCTATGCGGTTTCTAAGAGAAAGTTTTTACTCTAAGAGATCCTAGAGAAAGTTAAAGGATAACTTCACAAGACACTAGTGTTTTTTCCTAGTTTACGCCAAATGTGGGATGGGTGTCTAACCTCACTATCCTATATTGTCAATCCATGGGACGAAGCTGGCTCGACTATTGCATAAAGGCTACAAGAGGTTGTCAATCTCTCGGAAAACAACTAACAACTTGCATCTAGCTCAAGCTACGCTCAAGTGACTAAAATTACCAAAAGCCAATCGCTCATCGGTAAACAAATCACATCCGTTATAACATCAAATGACATCCAAACGTAAGGTAACTTTTAGGAAAAGTTTATAAGACTTAAGCACACATGCTTATGGTCTCAAATCCCACTTTAGGTCAAGTGTCAAAATCGCGATTATTAACAACAATGGATTTTTGACCTAGTCATTTTCGACCCAGAATGCACTTAATGCTTAACAATGATACCCCAGTACCTCGCCTATGCTTAGTTTTTTATTTGGAAGTGTAAATTCCTATTTATGATGAAATTAGACCATGGGTCGGCGACACCAAAAGCTGTGAAATACTGTGATGTGTTTACGTCAATGCGTAGAGCTCTTACCTGCGGTTGCAATGCAACAAACGCGACTGCAATGTGACAACCTGGGAGGGAGTAGGAAGCATGAGAAGGAGAGAAGTGAGCGCCATTAGCTCACGCTGTGTATTTCATTATCCAAAACTTATAAATAACTTACAAAAATTGGCTTTTATACCTTAGCCAAGGTCTTTGGTGGTCAAAACTAATAATCTGGGAGCTCTAACTAAAGATAGGTAATGACAGGTTGATACAAACTGGAAGCTTGTAGCCCCAGCTCAACTATTACAAGGTTTACTCGAAAAATAGGAGTTACAATATTCTCGATTTATAAAAAATAATAAGTGTTTTTACATGGGAGCTCCGAAAAATGGTGTCAATGTTAGCTTACTACTAACGTAGTGATATCTTCATAAGAACACTAATGTTTTCCACAGTGGCATCCTTCATGGATCCACCTGTCCATTGAACCGAAACACGGTTCAATAGGAGCATCAATGAAATCAAGAATAACATCTTGATTTTCCACATTGTTGTCCCTTTGCAATCGTTTTGTGTAACCGGCCTATATCCAACATAATGTGTAAACTCCATTTATAACTCACTAGAGTATACTAAACGAGTTACTACAACTAAGAGGTTTCTAAAAGAATACCTCTTCTTACTTTCTATGAAAGTAGCAGAGACTGACATAACTCATCAACAAAGGATAAGCCCTTGACTTGTTGTCATTCTTCATTAGTAGACAACCCACCATATAATGTATGCACTTAGCTTATCCTCAGCACAAGATTAACACTTGTAAATACTTTTCCTTGAAATTATGTGAAAATCGTGCTAACTTAGTTGGACCATAAGAATGTGAAAATTAATCACATCTAGGTGCCAAAAATACAACATGTTCATAAACATAACATAACTTTGCTACATGTGTAAACAAACATCCAATGAAGTTGTTTAACAATACTTGTAACCTTAGCTAGCCTTACTAGGTATTTGACAATTTCTTGCCACTGAAATTGTTTCTGATACGATGTGCTCAGAATGGTCTAATAAACAGATTTGATGAGCACCTAAGGACTCTGTCGTGATACATAATTGAAATAATAGGCGCCAGTGTTAGTCCTAGAGACTTATACTCTCCACATGTGGAATATGTCTCATATAGAGATGTCCACAAAAATGACATCCATCAAGTACGAAGTGTATTTGTGTATGGAGGCAACTGTAAACTCTTAGCAACATGAGTGAGAGGGTGGACCCTCATAAACCTTGCTCCACACTTGGCTAAACCAAACTCCATGAGTCCTAGACCATGTTGCTCGTCTTGTGACAACATGTACCAAACAAAACCCTACTATGTAGGTCCATAACTGCATAATGCACAAATGTATATGGGGCACTGTGACCCAAAATTCTTTGCTCCTACATGACCTTGTCATTTCTTTGAAGAGCAAAATGGATGAAAGCATTGAAGCTTATACATCCTACTTAAAAAAGTCAATCAAAGCATATTAAAAAAAGAAATAAAACCAAATCATATGCGTACCTGGAGGTTGAACATAGCGTTCACTTACCCATAGTCAAGTGCACTTTGAAAACCTAAAAGATACAACCTAAAAGGTGCCTTACCAAAAAGCTAGCCTTAAAGAGGTAGTATGTCGTGACCTGTTAAACACTAAATAAAAGATTAGTGAAAAGCCAGTAGTATTGATCTGGTAACTCTGGGTGTTGCCTTTGCAATCCAAACCCCTTGGTTAGAATCTACAATGTCAAACCCCTTGGCTAGACTCCACATGGAAACTACTCAACAGCAGTCAATGATGACAAACACAGTCTACCGTGTCTAATAGTAACTAGAATCAAGTGGGACAGTTGAGCTTCTCCACTACCCCTTGGCAGATTACAAGATTTGTTCCTTGAAAGTACAAGTGTGATGAGATCAAACTATGATCCCTCAACACCTATGGAGTGATTGTGTATTAGCCGGGTCATACCCCTTGAAAATACCACTCCTAGAGACACAATCAATGTTTCAACTAAGCAACAAATCTTCTTAAGTTGGAATCTTATTCACAATTGGATCTTAAAATAATTAGATCTCTCTATGATGCCATACGTGCCTTCACGGTTGCACTGGCATGGATATATCATAGTTCATTGTTAAATGTAAAATGTGAGCTTATATCTTCTTATTACCAAACCTGTGTACCATTATACTTGATCTTAAGTTAATGGATGGTACTTTGGCCATGAAAAGAAGCCTTGCTTCGCAATAAGTCTGTCAAAGGACTTTGCTTGTACATCAGAGAAATATTATTCAAATGAAAATTGAAAAGATAGAAAAACCAGTGGAACTTGAAATTGTCTAACCTTATTGCCCATCTGAGAGTAGTTGCCTTTGCTTGAATTTGGCTCGTAGCCATGTATGCTGAGAAATTTAGAACGGTTGGATGTACCCTCTATGCCCTCGTGGCTTGGTTCATTGTCGACCTCTAATAAAAAGCATGTAGAATTGCTGCCAAGTTTCCCCAAGTTCGTACGCTACTAGCATATTCTAAACTTTGGAAGCTTCTAGGCAATATGCCCTAAAGCAAAGCCTTGATTTGCATAAGTTCATCGAGGGGATGAGACCAAACAGAGCATGAGTGCTCCTAGCTAACATGTGCTCTAGTTGACACGCAAATGTCAAAGCAAAAGATAATCAACCTTCTCAATCTTTCATAGAGAATCAGCCTTGTCAAATCATACAGCATATTGAGAATCACGAGATTACCCAATATCGAGAGAGGTAGATCCTAAAGCTTAGCTATCAAATGTCATCTAACTGTCAAACTCTTAAAGTGAGCTTACTAGACATAGTTAAAAGAAAATTAACCCCATCAATTGTCGACCTTGTCAAGTATGATAACATACTTGATTCCCTAAAAACATTATTGATAGTAAGTGTACAGACAAAGAGTACCTGAGTGGCCCAATATTGCTTGCATGCACGCATGGCTAACTACTCTGGAAAACCAATTAGACACAGATTTCCGATAATGGGTTGATCATAATGGCAAAGGGGTGAGGAAGGTACATCCTTTCCCCCCCAATTGTAGCACATGCATATAGTTGGATTCACAAATCAAATTATTATGCTCATAGCTACGCTCTAATGAGGACCCTAACCCATATAACCACTCCTGACTTAGTATCACATCTGCTTGATCCATATTCATAACTTGAAAATCCAAGGACATATGATACCCTTGAATCTCCAATGGTACACCCTTTACTTGTGTATCCCAAACCTCAGTATCGTAGCCATGGAGCCGTTTCACTAACTTATAGTTAATGAAATTGTGCAAGGCACCATCGTCTACTAACTTATAGTTAATGAAATTGTGCAAGACACCATCATCTACTGATATTCTTACACCTTGTGACCTTGGATACACACCAACTTGTGTGGGCCAAAGGTCGGTTGCCACATGGAGGCTGTAAGATAGCACTTGTGCACCACTTCGGTATATGTTACTTCCACATTCGAAAAGCAAGAAGAGGACTCTAGGGAAATCAATTACACCATGTGCACTACTTTCTCCTTACCTTGGGTAGCAGATTTACCCTTTGATGTGTCCACTTCCTAAGCAGTTAAAACATAACTTATCCGTTGCTTTCTCAAACTCTTCACTAGACAAATGGCCCCTAGGGCCCTTGGGCTTTTTGAATGCATCAGATGCAGCTATCACAAATTTTCTCTTATTATGACCATGAGATGCACGTGTGTTTACATGAGAAGATCAGGCATGTGTGTGCTATGCAATGCTTTTTCATCTAGATCATCATGGATATGATGATCCATCATGGATCATCATCATGGATATGCCCTGCACTATATCTTCCTCAAGCATCTTGATATCCTAGATTTTATCGTGCTTCTTAAGCTTTCATGTTAATGCAAAGATAAACCCACACACCTACTAGAAGGCATCTAAAGCCTCCAACTTGAGGATCACATCACGATAGTGTGAAATGTACTCAAGCAGTGTCTTATGCTGATAAATAGAGTACTTGTCCCATGCAGTCCAATTTCTATACTGTTTCATTGGTGGGTAGAAATTATTTTATAAACACATCCTCAAAGGCCACCCATGTGTATGGTATGATGCCCTTCTCCTTGAGCAACATTCACCATTTATAGTCTTTACCCTTTGGTGTTAGACTTGTTTGCAGTGCCTTGACTACATCCGGAGTTTGTCTGGGATTGTGGATACCATCCCATTTTCACAGGAATATATTCACCATGTATTTGTTGCGCTGCTTTTCCTCCCCTCAAAAGGCCAGTGGCTTGGTGTTTTTTAACAAATCATCCACCTCTTGAAGGGGCAAGACATCCAGATTGGAGCCTTGCTCCTGCACACTAGGGGTGTTTATTCCATGCACAGGAGCCAAAGAAACCCAAGTATGCTCATTAACACGGCCCTTGGTTGACTGTTGCATGAACTGCACAAGTAGATTGAATGTTTTTCTCACATTTGCTTTCGATTGTGCAAGATTTGACTCTAAAATAGATTTGTATTGCTCTAAATTCTTGCATATCAAGCAGTTCTATGCTATCTTCCTAGACAATTTCCATGCGGGCACCCTCCGTGAGAGTAGCCAACTGCGAGGCAGAAATAGTGCAAGGTTTTCAAAATCGAGACTATGATGTATGTCTATGTCTGAATCCATGGTGTAGCAATCCTATGTGAGCAATATAAAAAGAAATACCTTGTATCAAGAACCTCCTGATGAACTGCACCAGTAAAAAGTAGAAGAGCAACTGTGACACTAGATGGCAATTGACTGTGCCAAGTAGTCAAAACAATTTTTCAAAACTACCTTCAATGTCAATTACGCCTTTTGAAAACTGCCAAATAACACGTCCTTGCCAAATTATTGGCAGAATCCATCCAAAATTGTGAAATAACTTTGATATTAGGAATATCCTTCACTTGACAGGTTTACAAGGTTTGAAAATCCATGGAAAACGGTCCAAAATAACTCCCAAACAAATTGAAGCACTTCCCAAAAATCTTGATTAAAATCTACAGGTACGCAATAAATCTATTGCCTTGTCGGATACGAAAAGAGTGAAAAAAATGCTTGGAGGAAACGTGTAAAGCTTGACTTGATGGGCATATAGGGGGTGTGCATGCACCCCTACTTGAATTAAAAAATAAATTAATTTGGGCACCCACCATGTGAAGGGGAGCTCCAAAAACTCAATGGTGTTGACCCGCAGACAACGCCGAGCAAATTAGAGAGAGAGCTCGTGATGTCTTGCTTGTGGGGATGTGTTGCAGTGTTGAAAGATGCTAAGAAAGCCTGTGTGCATTTGTAAAGGGAGAGCCGATGCGATTCCATGTAGGTCACTAACACACCCCCTCTTTGACTAAGGGATCTTTCCCATTGTGTAGCCAAAGTTCTTCCTCCCCTTCTCCACAGTTTGCATGAGCATGCAAAGACCATGCCCTCCCCTTTCAAAAAATAGCTCTATACCACTTTAAGGCATAGGGTAGTGAAGCCTTGGCTCTCCACCAAACCATATGCCATTATATAGGCAACTCCCAAGCGCGACTTCACATTGGCCCATGGCCTGAGTGCAATATCAAAGGAGTTACTTCATGGTGTAAGTGTGTTCAGCCAAAGAAAGGGTGGTGATGGCTTTGTAATGCAAGTGAACTTTTGTCTCGATATTGCACTACTAAGCTTGACAATTTTTTGTGTGACAACCCAAGGTTTATGGGATTGGGTGGTTGCTGTATGTAGCAATAGAATAGATGTGCAACATTTCACAATGGTGGGCAAGGGTTGTTACGTCACTTCATGTACTTTTGCATAGGAGATGCAATATCTTGTCATAAGAGGAGGGGCATGGGAGCCTCATTTTTTGTGTATGCAATGCTGTGGAAACCTGAGTTTTGCCCAAAGTAAGAGACTATGCAATTTTACGTGGTGTGGGTCACATTTAAAAGCCTTCCACTCTAGCTGCATGATCACATTCATTCTCGATTGCCTCGAAGTTGGGCCATGTGCTTTTCCTACCAAAAATACAATGGATGAGATCTGAAAAGGATATCAAAGTATGCATTTTGTGGAACATGGGCAGACCCACTCCAAAAGTTGTGGACCTAAGCATGGGATTCTTTGGAGCATATGGACAAGAGTTGGCATTTGCTTCCTTCCCCACTACATGCTACAAATGTCGCATGCTTTGTCATTATGCTAGGAATTGCCTTTGGGGTGTTAATAGTCTAGTGATCAAAACCACATGGAAGTGGGTTGATCGCGATTTTAAGGAGTCAAGGATGAGAATACCAGCATATCTATGAAAATAGTATGTATCAAGGATGTGATTGAAATTGAAGAACCTAATTCCCTGGTTCCAAAAAAACATAAAGAAAAGAGCATTGTCTTTGTATCCTTATATGAGGTCATGTCGGCCAGTGAATCCTAAGACCCAACTACACTAGTCATTCCAAAGAAGGACATACGAGATTGGGAAGTGGCTACAGTGCTTGAGGAAGCTAGTCATTCTACTGCTGATAGGCAGAAGAAAGTAAGCTAGAAGGACCCTCGTCTAAGGTCATGACAGTCAAGAAAACTCGAATGCAAGACATCATTGTTGAAGACACTCAAGGGTAGAATCTCAATCTCCTTAGTGATCTTGTAGGAATCTCTAGCTCAGCTCAAAGTACTAGTCCGGTCCAAAAGAACAAGAAAAAAAGGAAGTGACTTGTCTTTTTGTCTATGAAGTTTATGACTATATGGATTGGAGGCTCCTTGTAAACGTCGGGTATGTGTAGTCCCTTAGTACCCATGGTAGGAAACTTTGCATGGGTTTTATTGTATCTTTCTTGTTTTCCTCAATACAGTTATTTCACATAATGTGGGAATTGCTAAAAAAAAGGCGAGAGATGTTTGTATTTAATTAACTTGTTACATTTTATATTTTAGTCTCTCTTGCTCTCTATATACACACTTTTAAAAAGTAATGTAAAAGGAAGACATTTTTAAGCTTTAATAACCCATTTTGATGAAAACTGCATCTTTGTGTGAAAGTGCCTCTTAGAGCTGGTTCACACTCACAATGAAGGGAGAAAAGAAGACATAAATGTTGCATCTTGGCTTTAGATTTTAGGAAATTTTGAAATCATTGGGGGGAATAAGTGAAACCCAATGGGGGAGCGTTAACATAGAGAGGTACTTTGGAGGTATTTTAGTAGTGTACATAAAAATTTGGGTAAAAAATGAATACATCAAAATTTGAGTAAAAAACTTTGGTTTGGGGTGGGGATTTTGTTGGGGGGGGGGGGGGGGGGGGAGGGTTATGGTGTGTGTGCGTAAGGTGGATGTCACAAAATCAGGCGGTTGTGCTGGCCATGTGGAGTTGGTGGGTTGCTATTTTGTGGGCCAAAAGCAAAATATGGCCTTGTAAGCATGTCACATGGGTGGCCATACACCCTTGGCCAGCTTTACGAGGCTTAGGTGAATTGGTTTTGAACTTTTGTCAATTGGTGCTTCATGTGGAGCATTTACCATCTGGCCTACATTCATTTGCTGACTAAAGTGGATAGTCTTTTTCTTGAGGCCTACTGTGACATTTTCTTGGCTAGTTGTAGGTAAATGAATACTATGGCACCCATCTCTAGTATGACATGGGCCTAAGAACCTAGGCTCGATTCCACCAGTGGCACTTTCATACTCAATCGTACCTTTAGAAACAAGTTGATTGGGAAATAAAACATAAAACTTATAGGCATAAAATCAAAGCAAATAACTTTGCTCTCTCTCTCTCTCTCTCTCTCTCTCTCTCTCTCTCACACACACACACACACACACACACACCTAGAAGAAGGCAAAATATATGACATTGCCCCTCTCTTGTACAATACCTTACTAAGTAATATTTGTGTTCGCTTCAAAAAAAGGATGCTTTGTGTCAAATCCAATCTCATTATCCCACTGCTTGAGGAATTTTGAGTGCAACGAAGTTACCATGTGAAATCTTAAGAATGCATGTAGGACGTTATTCCTCCTCTTCTTTAAGTGGGGCTCACACTTTTTTTGTAAATCTTTCTTGATCAATTTTTATAGATGGAAAAACACAAAAGTGATTTGTGAAGTGAAGGCTCTAAAAGCAAACATAGAAGAGCTGGATATCCAGGGAGGGATATGCCCCCAACATCAAGGGAAAAATGTAAGGATTGCCTCAATGAAATCTTTAATGAAGGAATGGGATCCACATCATGTTGATGGAACATTTAAAAATTGCATTGATGCCACAAAGATCGTAGAGCCCAAAATCCGACCCATGTGAAGAAGATCGCAAATCGTTGAAGGGAAGATGTGAGATGCCAAAAGCTGAAAATTGTTTGTGGAAAACTGCCAAGGGAAAGCGGAGGCGCATACATGCTGATATGCGGTCAAGGAAGGCCCTGGTGAAACAAAAAGCCCAAAGCAGGTGGCTAACAATCTCATCACATGATGAGCATTTGGTATAGCGAGAAGAGTTGATGTGACACGCACTAAGGAGAGTTCCAATGGGAAGAACTCCTAGTAAGCAGCGCCATAGAAACAAACGTTTCCTTTAGAGGCAAATGGTTCTTCCAAATTGCAAAGAGCCTTTCTCTAACATTGATCAGATTTATATAAAGACCATATCATATTACAATAGTCAGTCAATCAAGAATCATGTAGGAGACAAGCATAATGGTTGGTAGCAGAAATGGAAACAAAAGGTGTGTCGCATAAAGTCCTATCCGATGTACGACATCCCCATTGGCCAATGGCAGAATGGGCCGGAAAACAACCAGCACGTGCTCAAGCACACTCTAAATTTGATGATAATGCATACCCAAACCAAAGCGTGCAGTTTCTTGAGAGAAACTAAGCATATTCCCAGACGTGCCTACCATATCATCCAC
Source organism: Adiantum capillus-veneris (assembly GCF_014529385.1). NCBI lineage: Eukaryota > Viridiplantae > Streptophyta > Polypodiopsida > Polypodiales > Pteridaceae > Adiantum > Adiantum capillus-veneris. The sequence goes on from NC_140946.1 coordinate 110,193,268, forward strand.
CATGCGTATGCCTCGGCAAGAAAGGAAGTATGCCTGGCGTGGCGGCTAGTTGACGCCACGCCAGGCTAATTGCAGCCCATGAAGATGACCAAGCAAAGTCAAGTGATCCAAAAACAACAAGGGGTGAATGGAAATGGCATACAATAAGGCATTAAGGGGGCAACCTTGTCGGACAATGCATCGGAGTGGCCAAGGGTCAATCAACTCACCATCAAGAAGGCTAGAAGAGGTACTATGCACACACATGAAAAATACAACATTGGCTAACTTAAGGTCGAAATCTAAGGGCTTGCAAGATGTCAGCAATGAAATCCCAATGTATCATATCAAAGGCCTTCTCAATATCTACCTACATCACGAGTACATCTTGCTGGGTATATTTGGCAACTCTATTCCAATTAAGACATTAGCCAAATTATCCATGATTTGGCGACAAGGGATGAAGCCATACCAAAGGCTCCTTGATGCGATGTACAATCATCTTAGCCAATATTTTGTATATGAATGGCATAAGTGTGATCAACTACAATGAGAAAATTGCTCACAAAGCGCTTGTTTGGGTAATAATTTCAACAAGTCTTCTTTTCGAGATAAAAATTTCCATAGTAAGTCCATCCCAACCACGAGAACGACATCTGCTGAGAGCAAGCAATGCTGTGGGATTCATTTTCAAAAAAATCCACCTCCATTGCTTGTGCATCTTGAGATAGAGAATTGAATGCACCATAGATAACAAAAGTTGGCGTGCATGAAGAGTTTCAATAGAAGCTGGAGGAGGAGTAGCAAAAACATTCCCAAAATGTGAATCCATGGCATCAGCAAGCTCATGTTTTGAGATTATCCAAGTGTCCGATCAAAGCATAATCCTCTTGATGGTTTGAGAGGCCCTTGAGTGGTGTAGCTGCTTAAATAACTATTTTGAGGCACATCCCTTATCCACAAATGCTCGATGTCGAGCCATTTATCTCGTTTATGTCTATCATTATGTTGCAAACAAACTCAAGCTTGACAAAGCATTGTCGATTCACATCCAGTTCATAGGCACATATCACCAAAAGTTGGAGCTCTTGATAAACATGCTTGGCATCCTCAATATCCCTGCATAATTGAAGCATGTAGTGCTTGCCATAATCCTAAATCACACATTGCACACGCATGATAAAACAATACCAAGAAATATCAAGATCAAGATACATTTAGGGAACATCCGTGTCCCAAAGCACACCAAACCAATTTGAATTGGCATCAAGTTCGGAGGACATATCACTTCCCTTCAGTGAGAAGCAAGCATAGGAAGAAAGTGTCGCTAGGTGCACAGAAAGTCAACTATTTCCACCCATACTGGGCACTTGTGGTGGATAAGGCTTTGGTAGTCTTTGATAAGAGCCTAGGGCAATAGATGTATCGTCTGCTTACCAAAAAACAATGGGGATAATTCAAGCAACATATAGCCGTTGTCAGTGTTTGCCAACAAGAATTCATAAATCCTCTGGCGCCAACATAGACCCCTCCAACGTACCCAATGCTCCACGTCTTGTGTAGTATGCATCTTACCCGGACAGAGCAAAATAACCGCATTGAGAGCATACTGCACCACTAGGTCCATGAGAGCTTGAGCTTGAATGAGCACCTTAGTGGTGGGTTCGTGACCCTCCCAAGCATTCCAACCATCCTCAAAATCCTCCAATAAGCAAGCTCAAGGCTCTGCAGCTATCTGTTTCTTGCATTTGTAAGAGCAGATGGAAGGTGTGTCGAAATCTGTCATACACTGAAGGGAGATGTTTTGAAAATTGAGCACACAATTTTTTTGAATTTTTGGACATGCGCGCACGCGTGCACACACACACACACACACCAAGGCAACACACTAATAGAAAACAAAGAATGTTTAGAGCGCAGCTATGGCGATAAAAAATGGCTTAAAACTAGCGATAAAACAAAATATGCTAAGGCTACATATGATAATACAAAATTACAAAGGCTCTTTAAAAAGAAAATGAACGCCGACAGAAATTGCACGCGAAAGCAGAAGCAAAGAAGAAAATAGGTCGCACTGCCAGATGTGCATACCATACACACACTCTCTCTCTCTCTCTCTCACACACACACACACACACACACACACACAGACACACACACACACACACATGTGCACGATAGAGGAACGGCTATAGGTGAGACGCTAGGTCACATTCGCTTCCACCTCACACGCGCGCGCACACACACACACACACACACACACACACACCATCCCACAACCAATATGGTAATTGTATACAACTCAAGGGTTAGTAGGGCACACACACATACCATGCCGCCTCTTGACTAATAACCATCCACTTTCCCCACTCCTCAATGAAACCTACCTTGCAATTCTACATACATGTGATGGTGGTGAATCCATACAATTGATAGGTAGAAGACTTCCTTGGCGGGCCATACTTTTCTAATCCAAATAGCATGGACATGTCTTCCACATAGGTGATATGCATAAATGCACCATCCAGTGTAATCTCTAAGTTGACATGGATAACAAGTGTTTTGTAATTTTGACACCTGCAACCCATGGAGTAAATACTAATATGTGTTTTTTTTCCACGATGGGTGTAGGTAACAACTACAAGGTTTGCTGAGAGATACACAAGATGATTTCGTAGCATGGATGCATGCCATTGATTAAACCTAACTTATGATTTCAAATCAGCTTTTTTTCATTTTTTTGATTGAGAATTTCTTTGTGCTTTCTTTTCCACTCCACAAAATGTTTAATGGTCATGTAGTTTAGCTTGTTCTTTACACACATACACATGCTCTCACACAAAAAAGAGACAATTCATAACCAAACGAAAGAGAAGTAATTTTCTAAGAGTTACTCTTTAAAAAAAAAGAAATTGAATAAGATCTCTAAAGAAATTTCTTAGTCACTTTCTTTACGAAAGACAATCAACCAAATACAACCAATTGAACCTAGAATTGCTAATTTGAGCCAAGAGAAAATAATTGTATTATCGTAGAAGATATTACTTTTTAAAGAACCAAGAGAAAGCACTCGAGCACATATCAAATTGATAAAGAATACACCCGACATAAATTGTTTGGAACTAGGCGAAAACAATTCTCTCTCCTTTGCTAAAAAAAAAAACACACACACACAAAAAATATAGTCCTTTTGGCAAACCCAAAATATATATTGGTAGAAACTTGTAGCTGAACTTTAACAAGGTGTATAGAGACAAACGTTGGCATTGCCTTTCACTCCTTTGATTGATTGATTGAGAGAGAGAGAGAGAGAGACAAAGAAGAAAAAAAATATAGATTAAAGAGGAAAAAAATAAAACATACCTTCTAAAATTTAGTGCTTTATTGGACAATTGAAACTTCCTTAACATTTTTTTTTCCAGTATCGGCTAATTTTACGGAATTGCGCCCTCACAACCACACCCCAAGATGCAAGGGTTGAACCCATAGTGGGCACGTGTAGAGAGCCCTTTGACTAAACCACTTCCTTCACGATACTCCCTCGATATTTATCCTCCCTTTCAGCGCCAATAAAATGCTCAAAGCCTTTTTAGAGTCTTTTTAGCACGCCCAGTAAATGCCTTCACGATAAAGCATAAAAGATTGTTGCAATGGATGGAAAGGGTGGTGGTGGAGAGAGGTGGAACGTACACAGCTGAGAGCACACACAGAGAGAGAGAGAGAGAGAGAGAGAGAGAGAGAGAGTTATGGCGACAATGGGTGCCACATGCAATGGAAGATGCATGTGGGTTTTGAGAGAGGTGTCAAGCTCGTCAAGCAGAAGGTGGCGGCGTGCAGCATTGCTAGTTTCCCACCACCATCATCTGCACAGCAGCCTCCGCGTTAAAGTTTGTGCTTGTGCTGCTGATGCACCGGATTCACAGCCAGTGGAGAGACGCCTCTGGCTTCCTGGACTCGACCCCCCGGCTCATCTAAATGGAACGTATGTTTCCATCTTCTCACCTTATTCTGCACTGTTCTCCCACTTTGTCTTTCAGCTCAAGAAGAGATTACAATGATGCTGTCAGGGAAAAGTTAAAACATACATTTCACAATCTTGTCACTGGTAAGGACAATGATGGCACATAGTTTCATAACGTACATTGTAGTGTCTTTTGAGAAGGCTCTGCGAATTATGCTGCAAAAAGGAGAGATTCTCAGAAAGCTAAACACACGAACCTTGTCCAGACTGAACAATGTGTGTAGTTGTGAGAGTGCACGCAGAAAGAAAGAAAGAATGAAATACTATATCAACTTCTACAAAAGGCCAACCTGGCCTATGAGACAAATAGATCGAAAAAACTTTGGTAACATTGAAGTGCAAACATGTGCTGCTGCAGTGTCAAATTGTTACTGTGCTCCATTTTGTCTAATCACTGCATCTGTGATTGTACTAGAGGCATGCTTTAAGGTATCTATGCCCAATCTAGGGAGATTGGTGGGTGTAGGATTTCGTACATAGGTAGCATGTTTTTGTGTCCTTGGGCAGTAGCTCATAACTGTGGGTACTTGTCAGCTCTAGCCATCTTCAATGTAGAACTTGATGGAGATCCAGAGAAACGGATACCTACCAACAGACACTTCTTGAGAGGAGGAGAGCAGCAAGGTCAGTCACAGAGGGGGGCATAACAGGTGCTCAGGCCCAATTGAAGAGGCAGACTACCCGCAACTTTTTATGAATTATGTGCCTATGCCTCCTACCATTCAAAATGTACAAGTTTTGACTGGCTAAGGACATCAGTTATGGTGCGAGATTAAGTATATCAGTTGTGGGGAGATAACGACACCCTACAGGGATGCCTGCTCAGCATTGCTACTTATACATGGCATTCATGACTTTTGGGGGTAGTCCATTGTGTCACATAGGCAGCCTTGAAAGTGGGTCGACCACCTTTGGAGATAAAACATAATAGGGTAGCGGAGCCAATACCAAGTCGAGTTCTAGGTTTGGAGCTTGGGACAATCAACTCAAATCAAACCTGTTGTACGGGTTGTTTTTGTAGAGCTCATGATGACCAAATGCTGAATTTTAGCGAAGGGCTTGAATTTTCCATACACATTGTCTCCAAACGCCTGCAAAAACGCAGCTACACTACGGCTGTGAAAAAAAGAACGTAGATTTGACGCGATCTCTCTTGACAAAACTTCACAAAAAGCAACTCCAATGAAGAGAAGTGCAAGTAGAGGTGAGATTCCGCGTAGATGGTTGTAAAAACAAGGTTGGTTGGTGTGAAAATCTTTGGTGTTGTTTGGGAGAGCCGTGATGACGTGGCATGGCCTTAAGGAGAGAACCCGACCGAGGGGCCTAGAAGGAAGCAAAAGAAGTTTTCTCCAACTTATAGGTTCCGGCCAAGTGGCCCAAAAAGGGTCAGGCAAAAACCTAACTTTCCCAACTTACAAAACCTGGACGAGGGGCCTGAAGTCCTTGAAACAAAGCCAAGGCCCCTAAATTGTGAAATGGATGCTAACGTGGCAGATTACGCAGTGGCCCGCACATTGGGGAGATGCTAATGTGGCATTGTACGGACGTCCGCGTTTTACGGAGAAGTCCAACAGGCGCCAAATTTTGGGGTTTGCAGCTTTTGGGAGTCGGAGCTTTTAGAAAAGTGCTCGTCATTCTATGCTCTTGGCCACGTGCCTTTAAATAAATGACAGGGCCTCTCCTCTTGGCAGATTAGCTTGGGAGCATCGCCAGAGAGAGGACCCTCGGACATTGTACTTTGCGAAGCTTAAGAATAAAGAAATACTGAGAAGGGGTGCAAGTCTTGGGGCTAGTGCGTCTGGGGACAGAACTCTACCGTTCCGTGTCGACTCTCCTTCCCTCTTTTCAAGTTTTGTTTAGTTGTTTGCAGTTTTCTCACGCGTGTTGCTTGCTGTAGATCTTCGCCTTGGAGTGTCCAAGTCTAGTACAATAATATAAGAGCTCATACGATTTTTCTTTTACGAAGGGTCCGATCCCTTTTTCGTAACACACATGGATTCCGACAATGAATTTGGTACGGAGGAAACTGTTCTACCCACTCGCACAAGTGAGGAGATCAACGGAGGATCTAGCGAGAGTCGGACCTTTTCTGAGGACTCGGGAGCCGAGTATGGCCCTCTCCACCAAGTGACCTCGGCAGGATGGAAGCCCATTATCAATTGTGTCAAAGTGGAAGGCGTATATATATATATATATATATATATATATATATATATATATATATATATATATATATATATATATAATATATATATATATATATATATATATATATATATATATATATATATATATATATATATATAGATAGAGAGAGAGAGAGAGAGAGAGAGAGAGAGAGAGAGAGAGAGAGAGAGAGAGAGAGAGAGAGAGAGAGAGAGAGAGAGAGAGAGAGAGAGAGAGAGATGAAATGTAATATTTACGTCTTCAAAAGGCCAAAATGACCTATGAGACCAAAAGGTTACATGTGGTGAATCTAATACCAGGTCTAGGTACAAAAAGTACAAAGAACTGAAAAGAAAATAGTGGGTAGTGGTGGGGTGAAAGCTGATACAAGGGGAATACAAAGGGTGAGCTGATACAATGGAGCTCTCTGACAGTCGAGGCATCAAATACATGTACATCAGTATCCAAAAGGCTATATAGATTCAATGTCCTCCAAGGAAGGCACTCTGTCAGGACGGCTCCTATGTCGTGCCAGTATGTTATGAATTCTCTGTTGCAGTTTGCATCGATGTCGAGAGGGCCCCCTCATCCGTGGGCAACGGGACCGCCCCAACTCTATCGCCCGATCAAGCAGCATGCCTCTGGTGTTGTTATGCTGTTGGGGCTGCTCGGCCTCCTCTGTCTGTGACTGAAAGAAATCTGTAATCTTCCACTGTTGCTAGATCTCTCTCATTGTGCCCCTCTTCAAGAGGTCCTCTCTGTGTTGGCGAATCTCCAGTAAGTATAATCCGAGGCATCTCTGATCCTTGTATCTAATGACTCTAGAAAGTGGCCCAAAACCCTCTCTAAATAGACAGTGAAAGCGGCCTTGTATCTCATAGTATATTGGGCAGTGACATGTAATGTAGCTCTGTCTCTGGCTCTATCTGGCACACTTGACAAATCTTGGACTTTAGCGGGTACTCCTCTAAATCTGCCTGTCTCGATCTCTAGCTGATGTGAGGATGTGCATATCTGACCAATAGCACATCGTATCCTGTGGGATAGATGAGTGTCCATGTATCCTGGTCTGATCACAAAAACCATCCTCAGAGAGAGAGAGAGAGAGAGAGAGAGAGAGAGAGAGAGAGAGAGAGAGAGAGAGTGCTGAACCAACCAACCTTGGCAATGAAACAATGATAATACAATGGGGGCTGAGGGTTGCTTATATAGCAACCCCAATAAATTGCCTACCTAGACTTTGACAAATAAGTTAAATAAATGCCTAAAAGCCAAACTAAATAATGGGATCTCATTGGGCAGTTTCTAGTGGACATAAATAGTGAGACCAAGTCGATGAAGAAGCTACCATGGACACCTTGGCAGAGGATCCGTCTACTGGATACACCTCTGATTGCTACCCTCAACTTTATACCTTAGAAGAATGTCATTTGAGCATCGGTTGCCTTTTAGAAAATTGAAATGTAGACCACAGTACGTTCAAGAATCCCCATTCATGAACTGTGAACACATCACGTCCGAAAATACTTTCCAGATAATGAACTTTGAAACACATCTTGTCCATAATCTGACCAACAACAATGGATTGGTGCACTCATCCATGGTGTTTTAGATACGTCTGATTGGTTCCCTGCTAGATGCATGTGCCTTGAACTCCAACCTATGGGTTCAAACACCGATAACTGGAACTCCAACACAAGGGTCCAAATTAATTATATGGAGCACTTTTTGCCCCTCTGCCACTCACAAGCCTCTCTTTGGCTGAAGCTAGTGGCGGCAACTACCCTTTGACTAGAAATCTGGTGTAGTGGCTATTGTGGTCACCACCACTTGAGCCATGCCGATGTTAGGTGCAGTGGAATGAATGTTTGCGCTTTGCTCAAGATGAGTGCTCCGAACTGTGCTCAAGGTTCCTTTTGTTCTTATGGAAGGGAGAGCCTTCCGTTCTTAATGAGAGAATGCTATGATCACAAACAAAGTGAATGGACACTGTGCGTGCAAGTGTACGAGACTGAGAGATAGAGAGAGAAGAGAGATACGACACCAGAGACGACGTAAAACCCTCCTCCGAAGGCCCCACTCTCGTGGGTGAGAGTGGTCTACTTATGATTGCACAAACTGGTACAAATTGTATGCATGAGACTGATGCAAGTCTAGGCTATGTCGGCGATGACGAAGTCGACCTAAGGGCTGAAATCTGCAATCTTCCTACTGCTGTCCAAAAACGCTATGGGCTGAAATCTGTGACTAGTCCAAAAACGCTGATTTGGGGGCTGTTTTTTGTGGGTCTTTGTCGCTGAAAATCTGCAGGTTTAGGGCTGAAAACTGAGGTTCCTAAAGGCTGAAAACTGAGGTTCCTAAAGGCTGAAAACTGATGGTCTTTCCGGCTGAATCTGCTACTTCTTTGGGCTGATCTTGATGGTCTTCTAATGCTGAAAATCGCTGCATGCTGAATCTGCAAAGGGCTGAAATTGGGACCAAACACGCTAGAGGCTGAAGTTCCCAAAAATGCTAGGCTGAGGTTTTCTGCTGGTGAGGATGCTGATGCAAAAACGCTATCTGCTGGGATCTTCTGGCGAGGACCTGTTGATGCAAAATGCCAGGCTATGGTGTTGACTGAAAATGCTAGGTAATGGGGGGGATCTGCTGCTTGGAGGGAATCCACCAAGGCTTGGTCTTGCTGAGAAGTTGCCTGTTGAGCTTGGCTCCTGTTGCCTCTTCTGCCAAATAGTGCTAGCTCTAGTTTGCTTATATACAAACTTAGCAAAATTGCCCTACCTACTTTTGTTGGAAAGTCACTTAAATTAATAAGTGAAAAATGCCAAAAATAGGTAAAATAGGCTAAATGCACTTGAAAATTCCCCTGACTGATTCTAATGGATTCTGATGGGAATGCTTATGATCATGCTGTGTGCAACCAGAGGATATGCATCTACACTAAGTGATTGGGCATGCACGGTCTACGAATAGACTCACCAAAGTGGCAGATCACTTCTAATCTAGATTGACTGGATTGATTGAACCCTGATCATGCTGTAGCTTGTCCATGAACACATAGGGCTGGATGTGTCACGGGACATCCCCTCCTTTTCAAAGTGAGGTACTGGTACCGAACTGTATGGCGTCGAGGGAGATCGCCAATAGCATCCAGAATCTTGGAAGGGTGTTAGGTGCAGCGGAATGAATGTTGTATTTTCTCAAGATTAGTGATCTTTATTGCTCAAGGTTCCTTTTAGTTCTTAGGGAAAGAGAGCTTTCCGTCTTGTAGAGTGCTGTGGTCACGAACAAAGTGAGTGGATGTTGTGCGTGCAAGTGAATGAGACTGAGAGAAGGAGAGAGAAGAAAATACGACACCGAGAGGTTGTAAAACCCTCCTCCGAAGGCCCCACTCTCGTCGGCGAGAGTGGTCTATTCTGTGATTGCACAAAGGTGTACAATGCGTATGCAATGGACTATGCTACTTGGTCTATGCCGATGGTGACGACGACGATTGCTGAAGTCTGAGATCTTCTAATCGTTGAATTTCGGGACTGTTTCGGTGGCTGAAAATGACTGTTTTGGCTGCGTTTTCTTGGCTGAAAAATGAGGTTTGTTAGGGCTGAAAACTGATGGTCTTTACGGGCTGAATTTGCTACACTGTAGGTGAATGATGCCGGTCTTAATTTGCTACTGAAATCCAAAAACGCCAGGGGCTGAAATTGGTCCTTCTGTCGCCGGGGTTCTGCAAATGCAAAAACACTAGGCTGATCTGCTGTGTCGTGATGACGCCGGGGCTGATCTGCTGTGCACAAATCACCAAGGCTGATCTGATGCAAAAACGCTAGGTCTTCTGTGGAGAAAACGCCAGAGTAGTCGCGGGGGTTTGTCTTGCTGAGAAGTTGCTTGTTGAGCAAGGTGCTCCTGCTGCCTCTTCTGCTAGAAAGTGCTAACTTGGGTTTGCTTATATATTAACTTAGCAAAATTGCCCTATCTACTTTTGTTGGAAAGTCACTTAAAAATAATAAGTGAAAATACCAATAAATAGGATAAATGCACTTGAAAATTCCCCTAACTGATGCTAATGGATTCTGATGGGAATTCCGATGATCATGCTGTGTGCAACCGGAGGATATGCATCTATGCTAAGTGACTGGGCATGCACGGTCTACGAATAGACTCACAAAAGTGCCAGATCACTGCTAATCTAACTGACTGAACTGACTGAACCCTGCTGTGGTGTAGCTTGTCCACGGACACATAGGGTTGGGATGTGTCACGTGACAAAGGGACTCTTCGCCGGCCCACTCTGATGTGTGGGTCGTGCGGTACTTGAACTTCATAAAGGTCTGCAACGCTTGCTTCTATGGGTTGTGCCGAAAGCGACACAAAGTCTTCTGAGGCTCCTTCGATGCTTCAACTTCGTCGAGAGTCATGCTTCTTCCTTCTTCAAGAATCTCCATGGCTGAAAATTCCTGAAACCACTTCCAACACAAAAACATGAACATACCCATTCCATGTAGAGTGAGTGGAAAAAATCTTGTCTTCCTCAAAGACTGTGCATGCAATGTAGATGAACAAAGAGACGGAGTGCCAAACCGTTCATCAAACACATGCAAACAATGAGATCGAATCTTTCTCTTATGATCGAGAGCAATCAACTGCGGCAATTCACAACGGAAATGCCCATGCTTGGTGCTCATACTTTCATGTGCTCTTTCTACAAATGTGTCATGCCAAGAAAGAGACATAAAGTGTGACTTCCTTGAATGCATACTTTTCAACTTTTCATGAGAAATCCGCATACATTCGTGCTCATCCATGAGTGAAACATGCTCAACGTACAATATGTCATGCCTAGTGAAAGGGATCACATAAAGACGCTGACTAAAATACAGGAAACGATCACCAATGAAACACTCGAACAATGCGTGCGTATCAATCATGCGAACACATAATACTTCCTGTGATGGTTCTCTGGACCTAGGCTCGAGAGCCAAGATCGGTTCTTCGTGACTGATCGAATCTGCAACGAGGTTAGCTTCACTAGAAAAAGCATTCACTAACTTATCCTTCTTGTGAACAACCACATCTTCTTCATGCAAATCATCATGCTTGTGAGAAATCACATCTTGATCATGCCAATCATCATGCTTGTGAGAAATCACATCTTGATCATGCAAATCCATCATGCTTGTCATTGTCATCCAAATCATTGGCATCCAAATCATCATGCTTATCATTGTCATTCAAATCATCATGCAAATCATTGTCAATCAAATCATCATCATGCTTCACACAATCATGCAAATCCTGTGTATCATGCTTTGGAGAAGAAGAGACTGAGAGAGTCTCCTTTTCCTGATTCTGTGCAAAGTGCGCCTACACTTGAGAAAAGAGTCGCAACATCTCTTTCATGTGTCGAGCGCTCTGTTCGGCCGCCAAGCGCGCTTGCTCACGCTCACGCTCCAAGTCGGCCTTTCTTTCTGCTTCTCTTTCTGCTTTTCTTACTTTGGCTTCCAAGCGGGCTTGCTCGCTCTCACGGGCGATGAGTGCCATTCTTTCTTGGTACGTACGCTCGATGGCTGCAATTCTTTCTTCGCTTTCTAACTTCGTGTCCATCTCCTCTTGTCGAAAGCCTCCATCGGAGTTAGTGCAATCCTTGGCGTAGATGGGGAAGGGGGAGGGTCGGAAAAACCTCCTGGTGGGAAAAATTCTTCTTCGCCTCTCTCATGCTCATCACCTCCAAGCGAAGTATCCATTCCGCTTCGAGTGATGACCATTTTGAAATCGTGGGTTCTTGTGGGTTCTTGAGTTCTTAAGTTCACGAGGAACTTGGGTTCTTGTGGGTCTTGGGTTCTTTGGGTTCTTGAGGGTCTTGGGTTCTTAGGTTCTTGAGGGTCTTGAGGTTTTCTTTCGCTTGCAAACCGTGTTCGAGAAGGATCTTCTCTTCATCCGAGTTCTACTCCTTTCTACGAGCGCACCCCTTGGCGGCCTTGCGCTCACACCAAGGTTGCTTTCCCACCTCACGTCGATTGGCCGGCCGCTAAGTGCACGGTCCGCTCTCAATGAGTGAAAATAGACACAAGGGGAGGCTGGACAAGCCCTTCTTTCCTGGGATTCCTGTCACTTTTCAAAAACACTTTTCGACACGCCCAAGCGAACTTGGGTTCGTGCGATCGCAACAAGCAAAAAAAATTCTTGTGATTCTTGTGGTCGAGAGTGGTCTACTTATGATTGCACAAACTGGTACAAACTGTATGCATGAGATTGATGCAAGTCTAGGCTATGTCGGCGATGACGAAGTCGACTTAAGGGCTGAAATCTGCAATCTTCCTACTGCTGTCCAAAAACGCTATGGGCTGAAATCTGCGACTAGTCCAAAAACGCTGATTCGGGGGCTGTTTTCTATGGGTCTTTGTCGCTGAAAATTTGCAGGTTTAGGGCTGAAAACTGAGGTTCCTAAAGGCTGAAACTGATGGTCTTTCTGGCTGAATCTGCTACTTCTTTGGGCTGATCTTGATGGTCTTCTAATGCTGAAAATCGTTGCATGTTGAATCTGCAAAGGGCTGAAATTGGGACCAAAAACGCTAGGTTGAGGTTTTCTGCTGGCGAGGATGCTGATGCAAAAACGCTATCTGCTGGGATCTTCTGGCAAGGACCTGCTGATGCAAAAACGCCAGGCTATGGTGCTGACTGAAAACGCTAGGTAATGGGGGGGAATCTGCTGCTTGGAGGGAATCCACCAAGGCTTGGTCTTGCTGAGAAGTTGCTTGCTAAGCTTGGCTCCTGTTGCCTCTTCTGCCAAATAGTGCTAGCTCTAGTTTGCTTATATACAAACTTAGCAAAATTGCCCTACCTACTTTTGTTGGAAAGTCACTTAAATTAATAAGTGAAAAATGCCAAAAATAGGTAAAATAGGCTAAATGCACTAGAAAATTCCCTTGACTGATTCTGATGGATTTTGATGGGAATGCTTATGATCATGCTGTGTGCAACCAGAGGATATGCATCTACACTAAGTGACTGGGAATGCACTGTCTACGAATAGACTCACGAAAGTGCTAGATCACTTCTAATCTAGATTGACTGGACTGAGTGAACCGTGATCATGCTGTAGCTTGTCCACCGACACATAGGGCTGGACGTGTCACGTGACAGCCGATCTCTTCTGTCAAATCTTTATTACCGTAATCTTTGTCCAGCTTGCCGTTATCTTTGTCTTCATATGAGTTCTTGCTTTTGCCTTTGGCTTCAAACTCCCGAGTCAAACAAAGCATCTTGTCACATTCATAACAATTGTGGTCGTACCTCGTGGGTACGGAGGCAGCTAATTGATTATTGGTACTGCCATCCGTCAAGCTGACCTTTGCCTTTGTCGTCTAGCGAACTCGGGCATTTTCTTTTGGCTTCCAAACAATTTGCTGGTTTCCTTGAGAATTTTGCCGATGCATAGGCTGCTAAGAGAGAGAGAGAGAGAGAGAGAGAGAGAGAGAGAGAGAGAGAGAGAGAGAGAGAGAGAGAGATGAGATGAGATGAAATGTTATATTAACGTCTTCAAAAGGCCAAAGTGACCTATGAGACCAAAAAAGTTACAATGTGGTGGATCTGATACAAAGTCAAAGTAATAAAAGTAACAAAATGACAAAATGAAAATACTATGCTATGGAATCCTAAACTGCTAGGTGTGAACTAAGTAGCTAGCTGGGATAGCTAGATCACAAGAGAGAGTGCTGAACCAACCAACCTTGGCAATGAAATGATGATAATACAATGGGGGCTGAGGGTTGCTTATATAGCAACCCCAGTAAATTGCCTACCCAGAGTTTGACAAATAGGTGAATAAATACCTAAAAGCCAAACTAAATAATGGGATCGCATTGGGTAGTTCACTTGTTATGCCTAAACTCTTACAAATTGCAGGACATATGTGCCAACTAGATGCTCAAATACGCCAAGGATCCACAATATGCAAAATTTCCGAAGAATCGCCCACTTGACGAGATCCATTCGGAATGGCAGACGGCCATTCACTTACCTCTCAAGTCTGCAATGAAAGAGAAATCCAAGCCGAGTGTAGGTAAGCAAAAGCTGTACTTGCAGATGAGTTGACTGTGTGGTAGAGCAACAGGTCAACAAAGTCATCAAGACTCCGAATAGCTCTCGAAAGAAAAGTCGTGCAACAAATTACCCAGCTACCTAGGCCAAAAATCTACATTCGAGGCTGTGAGCAGATGATAGATCCAAGAAGCGTGTACGCTTTGCGGATTACCCCAGTTCACCTTCACCTTCAGACAGCTATGAGAGTTCCTTTTCTTCAATTTGAGTGGGGAGGACGGGCAGTTCTGACGAGGATATGTCGTTCTTGAACATTTTTGAGTTGAACGGCAATGTTCGGAAAAGAGGCGGAGACACAGTTACCGACTGAACCAGTTTGACCATCTTGAGAAGAAGGGCGGGAAGACCAAGGATTTTAAGAGGGTGGGCAAGCACTCAAATCTGACACCTTTTTAGGCTATAAAGATACCCACAGAGCTCTTGCTTTTATACAACAGTTTGACATCGTTTTCTCAAGAGGAATTTTTTTTGAGCATTCTAAAGTGCAAAGAGCGTCTTCTTATTTGAAAGGAAATGCCCAGACTGTTAGAGTTTTGGCATCTCAAGTGAACTGCCCAATGTGGTCCCATTATTTCTTTTGGCATTTAGGTATTTATTTTACTTATTTGTCAAAGTCTGGGTAGGGAAATTTATTGAGGTTGCTATATAAGCAACCCCTTGCCTCCATTGTATTTAATATTCAGTTATTCATTGCCAAGGTTGATTGGTTCAAGAGACTCTCTCTCTCTCTCTCTCTCTCTCTCTCTCTCTCTCTCTCTCTCTCTCTCTCTCTCTCTCTCTCTCTCTCTCTCTCACGTGCGTGCTCACTCTCCTTGGTCTCTACGCTTCTGCACCGTCGACTTTGACATGGTATCAGAGCTCTTGGTGAAGTTTTGTGCTTAAAGAACCTTGGCGGAGAAGCTTGAGAAGTCCCCTTCCTCGTCGCTGGTGTCGTTCACTTCCCCACACTCTAGCAGACAACGTTTCAAAACGCTTCATCAACAGTCCTCCCCGCTGTGAGCAACTTGGGCGGCGTCGTGGTCTCCTCCCCCTCCCAGCGTTTTAAAACGTAGCAATTTGATCGGTTGGTGGAGAATGGCGCCGGAGAGCCTTAGTTGCCTTGTTGCCGCCGCTCGTCCTCACTGCACCTGTTGCTAGCATTTTGAAACGCTAGTCGGCATCATCCCCCTTTGGAGACGACATCGGGCCGGCGACCCCCCCTTTCTCTCTTATGTTTTGATATGCAGCGACAATTGGAGAACACCTAGTCGACAACGTATTGAGACGCCTCCGGTAGCAAGCCACTTTTCCCTTATTAACCCCTTGTCACAAACTGTTGACATGTCAAAGCCTTGAAGAATGGAGCCAACTTACAGATGCTGGCCGAGGGGCCCAAACCCTAATAAGAACAAGTAACAGAAGAAGAAGTCCTACCAACTTATGGGGACCCCGTCCGATGGGGCCCCAAGTGACATAAAGGTTTAAAATAAAGCAGGACCCACACACACACAAAGAAAGACTTGCGCCAAAAACTGGTGACGTGGCAGCTGTACGAGCAATTTTTGGATTTTGCGCTGACAATGCTGACGTAGCAGATTTCCGTAAAACGTGCTGACAGTGTTGACGTGGCAGTTGTACGGAATTCCGTGATTTATGCTGGCAGCTTTTTGGCATTGCTTTTGGACCAAAAGCTTTTGAGTTTGAAGGCTTTTCATGTAAATTGCTTTTGGGCCTAGGGCCTTTAAATATGAGGCCATGGGCTCATTCTCTGGCATGCTTCCTAGAGAAGGTGTAGAGTTTGGAGTACCGGCTTGTACTGTGTTGATGCAATATAAAGAAATACCGAAAAGGGCGCCCAGGTTTGGGGCCAATACTCTCTGGGGTGGAATTCTGTCACTCCATGTCACGTGTCGTCTCTCTCTCTCTCTCTCTCTCTCTCTCTCTCTCTCTCTCTCTCTCTCAGTTCAGTTGTTATTGAAGTGCTAAAAGTGTAACATTTAATGGCCTAAAATCTTATGTGTAGCGGAAATTAGCATGAACATAGTGAGCATTTCATTAGAGTTGATTCCTAATGAGAATTACAAGAGTGCTTGGGTGGAGAGAGCAACAAAAAGCATAACACCTAGTTAGATAGCATCGACAATACTTTCAAAAGAGAGAGCAATTAAGCTATTGACAACAGTTGAGGACCGGATTTGCATGGAGCCGGTCCCCCCTCCAAAAGGCTTTGTATTATGGTTTCTCCCATCAAGAGAGACATTGTACAATACAATTCTTTGTGTTCCTTCAAGACGAGCTAGTGCAATGAAGATGGAAGCTTCATACACCAAGCAAAACACTTAATCAATCACAACTTGAATTATCCCCGTTCTCAGACCCAAGACCTCACACACCTTCGAAGATGGTGAGAGCTAGCAGGGTATGAGAGTAGATTGAGAGGAAAAAGAAGTATCTTACGAGAAAGAAGTACATCTCCTCACATAATCACTCATATTAGCATAGCTTAGCTTAGTAATTAGCTTGGTAGAGAAGATGAGCATGCATTGAAGCTTGGCTCTTGGTTGGATTTGCATCCACATGCCAAGAGAGTGTTGATGTAGGCTTCTATCTCACAAGCTTGGAGTAGGTGATGAGCTCTCCATTAAAGCTTGGGAGGAGATAGAGTATTTTCCCTTCACACATGGTCAAGTGTGAGAGTGTGTGTGTCCATGCCAAGCAAAAATCAGCCCCCTCTCTCTCTTGGGCGAGCCCTAGCTGCTAAGTTAGTCTGGCTTTTGCCTCATTGGACCTCCCCAGGTCAAGCCAATAGGGATTAAGCAGCATAAGTGATAGCCTTCTGACATGTGTCCCCCTTTCCCCTTTTGTGAGAGCTTTAGATAATTAAATAATTAAACTAAACTCTCATTGGACCCCTTTGCCTCCTGGCCAATAGGAATCAGGCAAGCCATGGGGTTCCTGAATGCTCATTGGACCCCTTGGGAGACTGCCCAATAGTCTTCTAGGACACTTAATTCTTATTGGTTTCTTTTATTAAATGTTTTTAAATTAATTAAACTAGATTTACTCTAGCCTAATTCTCATTGGTCCACTTCAAGGGTCTTCCAATAGGAATTGGGCATACCTTGTGGGCATCTGGCCTAGGGAGCTGACATGTGTCCCTCATTCCCTTTGTGTAAAGGGAGCCTGTGTGTGTGTGTGTGGCTTTCTCTCTCATCCCCTAGCTTTGGGGCTCGCCCCCTCCCATGTAGGGATGTAGAAAGACTTTTTGGGCACACACTAAGCATCCAATTTTCCCTAAGGTTGACCTTTGGACACAACCTTTGAATTTTGGAACCTTAGCATTTTGGAAGTCTTAATGGGCTGAACCTTAAGGGTCTTTTTAGCCCGTTGTTTCACATGGCTCTTTTGCAGATGGCCCCCCCTTTGGATCCCTATTTTCCCTCCTTTGGATCCCTACTGTGGCCGGTCTGCTAACTTAACCAATATTCTAGCTTTTTCTCCCTTGGCACTTCCCCACATTAAATGATCAGTTTAATATGAGAAAATCATTTAGGAGAATTAGATATTGATTATTATGACATTACCTCTCTCTTGAAATCATAGTCGTCCTCGACTATGGTGTAGAGAAGATAAAGCATATGCATGAGTCCTGTTCTTAGCGGGTAGAGGATCCCTATGTTACCCTACGACATCATTCCATAATGGATGACTAGTCCATTTGGCGCTTGAGAGCCTGAGGCTGCCGCAAGCATGTCTGCACATTAGTCCTATCAGTCTTCCATAGTAGAGTGACAAGCTCTACTTGGTGTTCGGGAGACGTCGTCTCCGCAAACTTGATCTAAGCATGCATATTACTTCATTTTTGTGCACAAATAAAGAAAAAGAGTCTTATAAGACAAAAATTTTTGTTCATTTTTAACATTTTGTACATTTGCTTACTCTTGGGAAGCATTGTAAGCATTGACAAGGTTTAGGTTATCCTTTAATTGTATGCCTTGCATCCATCTAGCATCTTCAAAAGGATAATTCTTAAACTTAATAAGATATCGTCGGATAGTCTTACCGCCTCTTAATACCTTGTCTTCATGTCGGAGAATGGACTCGGGCTGCAGCACCTCCTCGTGGTCCTCGATCTCCGGTGGGTCTTCAATAGTTGGTTCTTGAGGTGGCTCTCCTTTGTAAGGCTTTAAGAGGCTCACATGAAAAGCATTGTGTATGAGCCAATGATTGGGCAACTTAAGTTGATAGGCCATCTCATTGATTGGCCTAAGAATCTGGAAGGGACCATAGTACCTTTTTGCTAGTTTAGCATAGTACTTTTGGTGGCCCGTAGGATTCTTGCCGTCGTGTGCCTTAATCGAGCCTTGGGAAACTTTAACAAGACCCAATCGTTTTCTTTAAAGGCTTGGGCTCTTCTGTGCTTGTCAGCAGCAGCCTTTTGCCTTTGCTGTGAGATAGAGATAGCATCCTTAATCTTTTGGAAAGATTCTTGTAGGTCTCGGCTATACTCATCTGCAGCGAAGATCTTCCCATGTACCTTAAGTAGCAAGGGACTTTTTGATCTTCCCTCAATTACCTCGAAATGTGCTTTTCCTGTAGAAGTATGTACAGTGTTATTGTAAGCATACTCTACTAAGGGTAAGTACTTCTCCCATTGGGATCTTTGATCTACTTCCGTTACATAGGCTTTTAGTAGATCGAGAATAGTTAGGTTAGCTATTTCACTTTGGCCATCAGTTTGTGGATGATAGGCCGAAGAGAAGTTTAGCCTTGTTTCTAAATTCTCAAAGAGACCCTTCCAGAAATTACTGGTCATTCTAGGATCTCTATCCGACACTATGGACATTGGCAAGCCATGGTACTTGAAAATTTGTGAAATGAAGAGGGTTGCCATTTGATGGGCTTTGATAGTCTTTTTGACAGGTATAAAATGAGCTTGTTTACTGAACCTGTCTACTATCGTCCATATTCCCGTATTCCCATGGATAGACTTAGGCAATCCAAAGATAAAATCCATGGATATGCTCTCCCATGGTGAATTAGGGATTGGCAAGGGTTGAAGCAATCCAAGTTGCTTCCCTCTATCAAATTTTGTCTTTTGACATACCACACATTTGGAAACATACTCATGTATGTTCACTTTCATGGTAGGCCAATAGAAATATGTTTCAATTCCCTTTAGGGTAGACTGAATCCCTCTATGCCCCGCATATGGGGGAGCATGAGATTCATACATTACTTTCTCACGTAGTGAGTTAGTAACGCATAGTCTATTGCCATAGAGAAGATAACCATCTTGTAAAGTAAATGGTTCTTCTTTCTTCCCTAAGGCAAGGGCTGAAATCACATCTCTAAAATCGGGATCAATAGCATACTCATCTATCATTAAAGATAGATCATTGTGAGTTGCTATGGAAACCGCATTCACTCTCGGTCGTCTTGAGAGTGCATCGGCTACTTGATTATGCTTGCCAGCAATGTGAGCAATATGAAAATGAAATTGCGAAAGGAAATTTGCCCACCTCATTTGTTTGTCGGAGAGCTTGGTCTGCGTCATGAAGTACTTAAGACTTTGGTGATCCGTTCGCAGAATGAAAGGAGTCCCCAATAAATAGTGCTTCCATGAGTCTAAGGCATGTAGAACTGCAAGGAGTTCTTTTTCGTATATGCCTAGAGCTTGCTCAACAGGGTCGAGCCTTCGACTCTCATAGCCTATGGCGTGCCCTTCTTGGAGCAAAACAGCCCCAAGGCAATCACCACAAGCATCACATTGGACCTCAAATGGTTTTGAGAGATCCGGTAGTGTAAGCACAGGTTGAGAGATAAGCTTTTCTTTAAGCTTTTCGAAAGCATTGTTCTCCTTAGCAGACCACGTATACCTAACATTTTTCTTTGTTAGGTCATGTAATGGTCCCGCAATTTGTGAGAACTTTTCTATGAAGCGTCTATAGTATGCACACATACCTATAAAGCTTCTTAGTTCATGAAGATTCCTGGTTTAGGCCATCCTTTTATTACCTCTAACTTGGATGGATCCATTTGGATTCCATCTTGAGAGATAATGTGACCTAAATATTGAATCTCTTGCAAGAAAAATTCACTTTTCTTTCGATTAACATAAAGTTTATTCTCTCTTAAAACTTGAAATATTACCTGGAGGTGTTGCTTATGTTCCTCTAATGAATTAGAGTAGATGATAATATCATCAAAGAACACTCCAGTGAAGGTTCGATGAGGTCTGAACAGCTTCTCCATCAAGCGGTTAAATGTGGCTGGTGCATTAGTCAAGCCAAAAGGCATGACAATGTATTCGTAAAGACCAAATGTAGTACGAAATGCGGTCTTTACAATGTCTTGATCAACTATCCTTATTTGATGATAGCCACTTTTTAGGTCAATCCTACTGAAGTAGGTCGATCCTTGTAGCTTATCAAATAGGTCTTCTACCCGTGGAACGGGAAACCTATTCTTGATAGTGATCCTATTTAGTGCTCTATAGTCGACACACATACGATATGTGCCGTCTTTCTTTTGCACTAATAGCACAGGTGAGCAAAATGGAGATGAGCTAGGCCTAACCATGCCCTTCTCAATTAACTCATGCACTTGCCGCATAATCTCCTCTTGTTGAGCTTGAGAAACTCTATAAGGAGGTTTGTTAGGCGGTGAACTTCCTGGAAGAAGTTCAATTGCATGGTCGTCATTACCTCGTTTAGGAGGTAGCTCAGAAGGGATGTCGTCAATAAAGACATCTTGAAACCCCTTGAGAAAATTGGATAACTCTAATTCCTTTTGGTTGCTTTTATTTTCTTTTGCTAAAGCATTAGGTTCATTTTGAGAATCTTTAACAAAAATCATGTACACGGAAATAGAGCTCTTTATTGACTTGTTGAAAGCTGGTGTATGTACAATGGGGATGGTGTTACCCATCTCCCTAGCATCTATATACATGTCCTTTTCCCTGAACTTAAAGGAGATTCTCCTTTCAGGAAATTTAACATGGGCAGCCAGACGGTCAAACCATGGTGCCCCTAGGATTACATCCTCATGCTTGAGAGGAGAGATAAAGAAATCCTCTTTGTCCACATAGCCTTGGACATGAAGCCTCAATTTCCCGATTAAGGGAGTGACTGAAGCTTCTTGCCCCTTGAAGGCACTGTCTGCGGGTAGGATATCTCCCATCTCGTAGGATTGTATGCCTAGCTTGGTGGCTAACTCCATAGATATGAAATTGTGAGTAGAACCAGGGTCAAAGAGAATAAAAGCATCATGTTCTCTTACCTTTCCCCAAGCATGGCATAGAGGAGATCCTTTGTGGTGAGTTTGGTGAATCTCCTCCTCTTGGATTTCAACCAAAGAAGCTCTAGGAGGATCTTGGCGGTTGTTCTTTTGGGGACAAGCGCGGTACGCATGCCCTTGTTCGCCGCACTTGAAACACCGGTTATCTTTACGATAACGCTCAAGCTCTTCAGGAGAGAGTTTATTCTTTCCTTTGTAAACTCCCTTCTCTTTAGCTTTGTTGGAATTGCCCTTAGGAGACTTTTGGACATTGTCCTTCCCCTTAGGCTCATTGGAACCTTTGTTTTCCGGGGGCTTATTATTTCTTTTACCCCCCGTTTGGAAATTGATTCGCGAGGCCACCATAGTATGGTGTATTACCGCCGATATGGTACGTGGCCTTTGGGAGTTGACATACTCCGCCATTTCTTCGGTTAAGCCCGCACAAAATTGTTGCTTTTGCTCTCCAAAATCCAACTTTTTGAAGACAGTGGCTTTGAGTTGTAGGTCCCAAAACTTGTCTACATATTTGTGGATGGATTCATTGGGAGAGAGCTTTAAGCTTCGCCATTCGGTGAGTACTTTGTCTTTGGCATCGATGGCCAAAAACTGCTTCATAATGGAAGTTCTTAAAGCCTTCCATGTTCGTGGAGCTTCACCGTTGGCTCGTAGGCTAGACCACCATTGTCTGGCGGACTTTTGAAAGTGCATAGCTACATGGCGTAGCTTAGAGGACTCCGTGAAGCCCTCATCTCCAAACGCCGCATCGAATTTCTGGATAAAGGCCAAAACTTTGTCTGTAGCACCGAAGGTGCCATCATAGGTAAGGAAAGAGATGCTCTTCCCTCCCTCTTTGAATTTCTTCAGCTTGGACGACCTCTTCCATGCGGCATAGGATTTCCTATGGCCTCTTCTTTTTGATGGTTCAAAAGTTGCACCATCACTTTCTTCAGAAGATGAAGAATTTGAAGAAGGTGGAGAAGAGGGTGACCTCTTTCTCGCCTTTTTCTTGTCTTGATCTTTGTCGTCTTCACCATAGCTTTCATAAGAGGAAGAGGATAAAGAAGATGGAGAAGAGGGTGTCCTCTTTCTCGCCTTTTTCTTCTCTTGCTTTTTATCATCCCTCTTTGAATTATGGCGTGGAGAAGAGTGTGATGGTCTTCTCCGCTTTGGTGGTGATGGAGAGCGTTTAGCCCGCCGTCTTCGTGGAGCCATCTCCGCCGAGGTGGCGGGAGACTCGCTTCTTTCTCGTTCCTTCGGTGGAGGCTCTTGAGTTCTCCTTTGGGAAGGAGATGCATCATCAAGAAGTAAGTTCTTGAGCCCTTCATATGGATTCTCTTCTTCTTCCCGAATCGGAGAGAGACCTCTTTTGGTAGTCTCACAAGGAGGCTTCCTAGGTGTTCTCTCGTCATGGTGATGAGCTTGGAGAATCCCGTGAGCACGGAGCTGCCGTTGCACTTCACTTTGGAGAGATGGATTGCCCATGGCTTGTTGAAGCCTAGAAACAAGATAATTAACAAGCATTGAAGCATCATTAGTAGCTTGCTCATGAGCAAAATCAAAGTTATCAACATTAATTTCACTCTCTTTAATATTGTCAGCCATTCTAACAACTTTTAGGTGTAAACTTTTTAGGTGTACTTTGGCACTTCAAGCCCTAGTTGCTACTCCTCTTTACCCCTTTAGAAAAAGCACTCAAGCTACTGTACCCGCGGCTCGAATACCATTAATTGCAAGGAATAGAAGAGAGGGTCTTTCGACACCAAAACAGCACCGGCTCCTGTCAAGCTTCTAATAGCTCAATAGTGGTTAAGCCGTAGGCAAGCCCCGTAGGACTCCACTATTAAGACCATAGCTCTCGACGGTGATGCCCCGTTAACTGCACAAAGGCAGGCGCACTGCAAGGCTGAAAAATCCCTATTCTACTTACTCACAGGCAATTAATAATACCAACCATTTGTAGCTAGCTTGAGGACCTCCCTTCTTGAGCAAGAAAAGAGAAACCTTGAGCTCTGATACCAATGTAACATTTAATGGCCTAAAATCTTATGTGTAGCGGAAATTAGCATGAACATAGTGAGCATTTCATTAGAGTTGATTCCTAATGAGAATTACAAGAGTGCTTGGGTGGAGAGAGCAACAAAAAGCATAACACCTAGTTAGATAGCATCGACAATACTTTCAAAAGAGAGAGCAATTAAGCTATTGACAACAGTTGAGGACCGGATTTGCATGGAGCCGGTCCCCCCTCCAAAAGGCTTTGTATTATGGTTTCTCCCATCAAGAGAGACATTGTACAATACAATTCTTTGTGTTCCTTCAAGACGAGCTAGTGCAATGAAGATGGAAGCTTCATACACCAAGCAAAACACTTAATCAATCACAACTTGAATTATCCCCGTTCTCAGACCCAAGACCTCACACACCTTCGAAGATGGTGAGAGCTAGCAGGGTATGAGAGTAGATTGAGAGGAAAAAGAAGTATCTTACGAGAAAGAAGTACATCTCCTCACATAATCACTCATATTAGCATAGCTTAGCTTAGTAATTAGCTTGGTAGAGAAGATGAGCATGCATTGAAGCTTGGCTCTTGGTTGGATTTGCATCCACATGCCAAGAGAGTGTTGATGTAGGCTTCTATCTCACAAGCTTGGAGTAGGTGATGAGCTCTCCATTAAAGCTTGGGAGGAGATAGAGTATTTTCCCTTCACACATGGTCAAGTGTGAGAGTGTGTGTGTCCATGCCAAGCAAAAATCAGCCCCCTCTCTCTCTTGGGCGAGCCCTAGCTGCTAAGTTAGTCTGGCTTTTGCCTCATTGGACCTCCCCAGGTCAAGCCAATAGGGATTAAGCAGCATAAGTGATAGCCTTCTGACATGTGTCCCCCTTTCCCCTTTTGTGAGAGCTTTAGATAATTAAATAATTAAACTAAACTCTCATTGGACCCCTTTGCCTCCTGGCCAATAGGAATCAGGCAAGCCATGGGGTTCCTGAATGCTCATTGGACCCCTTGGGAGACTGCCCAATAGTCTTCTAGGACACTTAATTCTTATTGGTTTCTTTTATTAAATGTTTTTAAATTAATTAAACTAGATTTACTCTAGCCTAATTCTCATTGGTCCACTTCAAGGGTCTTCCAATAGGAATTGGGCATACCTTGTGGGCATCTGGCCTAGGGAGCTGACATGTGTCCCTCATTCCCTTTGTGTAAAGGGAGCCTGTGTGTGTGTGTGTGGCTTTCTCTCTCATCCCCTAGCTTTGGGGCTCGCCCCCTCCCATGTAGGGATGTAGAAAGACTTTTTGGGCACACACTAAGCATCCAATTTTCCCTAAGGTTGACCTTTGGACACAACCTTTGAATTTTGGAACCTTAGCATTTTGGAAGTCTTAATGGGCTGAACCTTAGGGTCTTTTTAGCCCGTTGTTTCACATGGCTCTTTTGCAGATGGCCCCCCCTTTGGATCCCTATTTTCCCTCCTTTGGATCCCTACTGTGGCCGGTATGCTAACTTAACCAATATTCTAGCTTTTTCTCCCTTGGCACTTCCCCACATTAAATGATCAGTTTAATATGAGAAAATCATTTAGGAGAATTAGATATTGATTATTATGACAAAAAGTCTGTTCTTTTCTATTGGCACGTGGTGCCTGTCTTGTGATAGTGGTATCAGAGCATCAGGTGTGTGCTTTTCTAAAAGCATACCGGTCCTACCAAAGAGCAGATAAAACAAACCTGAGACTAATGGAATTTGATTTGAAGTATCATCGGGTCCCGACCCTGGACTTATTAGCCACTCCCACCCTTCATACATCGTGCATCGGGTGCGCTCTCGTCTTCACCGCTCATGTCTTACAGGGCATAAGCCATAAAGATCACTTGCAAGAGAAGGATCCAAGATTTGTTTCGAGTCACTGTTTTCCTCAACAGCAGTGCCATGCAAATGTTGATGTCTATAGCTATCAAGCCGCACACTCCAAGGACTTGGCAAGCTTTCAAGAAAATTTTTGCCCGAAGTTATATGGTTTCTGACATCTTCCTTCGGAGTGCAACTTCTGGCAGAGTGGGAAATCCTGAAATGCTTGCCATGGAAACCCTAGCAGATTATAACTTGAAATTTCTCGACATCTCTCAGTAGATGTCTCTTCACGAGTTGATGACCTTGGAGGTCCAATGCGATTGCTGTCTTGGGACTACCATTGCCGCCAGAGGAACATTGTCTGTCCAAGAGCTGATGGACCATGCTGTGGTCGGCTACAACCTTATGGAAGGAATCTAACCCTAATTTTTGGTGCAAGTCTCAAGATGGAAAGCCAATCGACTTTTCGAGCTCGATTGATGTCGAGATTGTTTTTTTTTAAAGTTTGAGTTATGTTTGAGAACTTGTTTGGTGATCCTGTTTGAAATTTGTTTGAAATGGATGGTATCTGTTTTGAACTTGTTTTGGTGCCGATTTGAATTGTTTGACTCTGGTTCTAATACTGGATTCAATGATTGGTGATTTTACTCTCGGGTGGAGTAGTGAGAGATGATGTTTGAGAATGCTTGTTCATACTCATGGCCCGGACCCTTGTGGTTATTTACGGGGGCAGTATTGTTGTTGTGACTCCCTGCCCGGACCTGGATGGTTATGCGGAAGGAATATTAAGAAGTCTGAGCAGTGGTTACTCTCAGCACCTCCAAATGACGCAGGCTGCGGTCTGGGGGCGTTTGGTTATAAAAGGCCTCTACCTTTTTTAGGTTATGCGGGAGGAGCGACGAGGGAGTCGTTGAATATCTCTCGGCCCGGACCTTGTTAGGTTATGCGGGAGGAGTGTTGATCGGTGGCTTTATGTTTCTATGTCTTGTAACATGCATTTGTGAGCTTTTGTGTTGCATTGTGATGTGCCAACCACCACTGAATATTCCTAATTGGATGAGATTGCCTGGGTATTTAATTTTAGTGCATCAAGACACCCATGGAAGATCAGTGCGGTCTGGGTGTGATGGCTAATTTTACTACGCCGGAATATCAAGAGTTCTGATCTGGACGAAAGGAGAAGCCAACTCCTTGATCAAAAGAGCCAAAAGGAGATCAAAAGAGCCGAAAGGAGAAGCTAACTCCTTAATAAAAAGAGCAAGCTGATTGTCCCTCGGAAATTTTTGAGCTAACTTGAATTGTTTTGCAGGTATGCTGTAATCGCGAACGATTACTCTCTTTCAAGAAGGGGAGATGTCACAAACTGTTGACGTGTCAAAGCCCTGAAGAATGGAGCCAACTTAGAGATGTCGGCCGAGGGACCTAAACCCTAAGAAGAAGAAGTAACAGAAGACGAAGTCCTACCAACGTATGGGGACCCCGTCCGATGGGGCCCCAAGTGACATGAAGGATTAAAATAAAGCAGGACCCACACACACACAAAGAAAGACTTGTGCCAAAAACTGATGACGTGGCAGTTGTACGGGCAGTTTTCGGATTTTGCACTGACAATGCTGACGTGGCAGATTTCTGCAAAACGCGTTGACAGTGCTAACGTGGCAGTTGTACGCAAGGTTGGATCAAAATGTACGTACGGATCGGTTCTGTACCGTACGGACGTTCTGTACGGATCCGTACCGTACCGTACGTCTTTTTTGTGTGTGTGTGTGTTTTGTTTTTTTGGGGGGGGGGGGGTGGGGAGCCCATACGGTGCTGATTTAAAATCAAAATCTAAGTCTCTTGCAGTAGTTACTCAACATGTGGTTGTCTTGTAAAACGCGTCTTTGAATGTCTCTATAAGTTGTTGACTTCTCTCTTGTTTTTTATTGGAAATGTCCTAGAAAATTTAGTACTTCACGGTTTTTTTACAAGACTACGTATTTTTACGTACATAAATTTTTTTCGTGTACGGAACAACGTACAGTATGTACATATATGCCATGTACAGTATGTTTGGGTACCACCTTGATTGGACGGAATTCCGTGATTTACGCTGGAAGCTTTTTGGCATTGCTTTTGGATCAGAAGCTTTTGAGTTTGAAGGCTTTTCAAGTAAACTGTTTTTAGGGCCTAGGGCCTTTAAATATGAGGCCATGGGCTCATTCTTTGGCATATGCTTCCTGGAGAAGGTGCAGAGTCTGGAGTACTGGCTTGTACTGTGTTGATGCAATATAAAGAAATACCGAAAGGGGCGCCAAGGTTTGGGGCCAATACTCTCTAGGGTGGAATTTCGCCACTGTGTCGCGTGTTGTCTCTCTCTCTCTCTCTCTCTCTCTCTCTCTTCAGTTGTTATTGAAGTGCTAAAAGTCTATTCAGTCTGTTCTTTTCTATTGGCACGTGGTGCCCGTCTTGTGGACACCCCCCCCCCCCCCCCCAGCGTTTTAAAACGTTGTGGATTGTGTGGATAGGGCATCTTTGTGTCTCATAGAGGGACAAGTCGGCCTGCCCTTGTGGCTTGAAGGGAAGTAACAAGTGAGGTGGACGAAGTTTCTTGGTGCGGCTTAAGAGACAAAGAGGCGGAGTCTGGAGCTGAAGAGAGGGACAAGTTTTTTGCGGAGCCGTCTGGGAGTAGTAGAGGAGTGGAACGGCTTGGGGTATTTTTTCGGCTTGGCTCGTGCGGCCACCCTTGGAGTGCGAGAAGGATTCCGAGAGTTCCAGATCTTGCGACTTCATCATGGCCCCCCCTTGCTCGAGCACGAGCGACAAATTGAATGGCAATAACTACGCTCATTGGAATTTGATCATGCGACTCTGGTTCTCACGGAAATTGCTTGGCTTGAAGGGAAGTAACGAGCGAGGCGGAAAAAGTTTCTTGATGCGGCTTAAGAGACAAAGAGGCGGAGTTTCGAGCTGAAGAGAGGGACAACGGATTTTGCGGAGCCGTCTGGGAGTAGAAGAGGAGTGCAACGGCTTGGAGTATTTTTTTGGCTTGGTTCGTGCGGCCACCCTTGGAGTGCGAGAAGGATTCCGAATGAGGCTCGCCGCTCGAACCTCTACCCTTGAGTCTTCTTTCTACCATCACCTCTATCCTCAAGGCTCTCCACCTACTCTCTCCCTCCTCTACCCTCTCAACTTTCAAGCTCTCCTCTACTCTCTCTCCACCTACACTCTCCACCATCATGTCATCTCAAGCTAACTCCTCTTCTCAAGCCGGCTCTTCTTGAAGGAGGCCCGCTGTGCAAACATGGTCATGGTGGGATGAAGTCGACTCTACTCGGTGTGGTCAAGGTGGCGGTGCAAGACCATGGACATGCAAGCTATGCCCGCACAAGAGAACGGGTGGTGCATCAAGTATCCATCGATGTTTTATTAGCACATTTGCGTCTATATGACTCATGTTCTTTGGTCTATTTAGTGTGAATTTGTGGTCAAAGTGATGCTCTATGTGTGTGGCATGTGTGTAGGTCAAAAAATGCCAAACAAACTCTTTTTTTTATTTGCCGTTCCGACCCCCGTCCCCGTTCCCTAACTTTAGCGTTGCTCATCCTTGCAGATCAGTCCAGCGTTTTCAGATTTCATCCGGTCTCCCCGCGTCAGAACGGCTTGGATCTATCTTGGCTACATTCGTTGCAGTCCGGTACTTTAGCAGCCCATCGAGCCTCCCCTTGGCCATTCCCTCTCCCGCATCGAGTGCTCCACTGCTGTCCATCATTGCCGTCATCGAGGTCTGCATTTTCAGCTCTGCTTTTTGCGAGGGATTTGTTGCGTTTTGTCTCGCAGATCTGCGTTCGAGAAGGATCCAAAGGTGCATCAAATCAGCCCCGAAGGTGCCTCGTCTTTAGGAGTTACCACGGCAACAGTCATCATTCGAGTCAGTAGAGTCTGCACTCGAGGTATTGCATGTGTGTACATTCCATTTATGCAATCAAAAGCAAGTACCTCCTTGGCAACGGTGTGGGGGGCCCTTGAGAGGGTTGGTTGGGACCCCATCGGGTGTCATTCTCCTCTTCTCTCTCTTTCTCTCTCCCTCTACACATCTCTACCGCACTCTCTCATTCCTTCTCTTCAGGGAAAAGTAAAAGGAACCATCCTTCAAGCTAAAAGGAATCACTAACGCAAGGAAAGAAAGAAAAGGATGTGTGGAAGTGTAAAACCTAGATCTTCACCATTTCAATTCCGCTGCACCTGACAACATTAGTCTTGTGCCGATCGCACTTCACTTTTTGGCAAACCAAGCATTCTCATACGTATTGATGTACAACCAAGAGTAGTAGTGTTTCAAAGCTAGTCATAGATAGAATACCTTGATGAATTGCATAAGGAGAAGCACGTACTTCATCCATAATCTTTCGTTGCTACCACATAATTTGCTTGGTGACGATAAAGATAGCCATCCCTAATGGAATAAGGATAAACATTCTCACCATTCGGTAACTTGTCCACAATAGAAAAAACTCAAGATCTATTGGTTACATCTCAAGGAGAGATTCCATTTCTTGTTGATATACTGTAGCAATTGCATTCACCTCAGGTTGTCTTGAGAGAGCATCTGTTGCTACGTTCCTGATACCAGATGTATGAAGAATCTAGAAGTGGAACACAGAGAGAAAATTTGCCCGTCTCATCTGTTTCTCAGATAATCTCCATTGCAATAGGAAATGTCTTAAACTTTGGTGATTACAAAGTCGGCTCCTAGAAGGTAATGCTTCCAAATAGTAAAGAGCATGTATAACAGCCATAAGTTCCTTCTCAAAGGCATGCAATTCGGCATCTTGAAGCCATCTACTTTCATCATCTGCTGCTATGTTCTTGCTACCAGACGTGTGAAGAATCCATAAGTGGAACATAGAGAGAAATTTGGTCCGTCTCATCTATTTCTCATATAATCTGCGATAGGAGATATCTTAAACTCTAGTGATTTGTCTTAATTACAAAGCAAGGTTGTACCAATCCGTATGTACTGAACCGTATTGTACGGTACGTCCGTACCGATCTGTACAGTACACGGATTGATCGTACTGTACGGAAATTTAAACAAAAAAAAGGGTGATTTGGGCATCCGAATGCGAGCGACCAACATATTGAATAAACTTTTGCACCTAGGGCTCTGAAAATTGCCGTACGCAAAGTGATCTGGGGTGCTTTTCTCCGCGTGGCCGTTCTGAGAAATTCTCTGCAATGCAGCAACATTACTTACTGACAGTGTGTGTGCAGGTTCAGAATCAGGTAAGTGAGCATCCTCACCCTCTCTCTCTCTCTCTCTCTCTCTCTCTCGTGCCACATACATACTGTGAGCACTAAGCAAAGTGTTTTCCTTCAAGTAGCAGCCATCATGCTGAAACCAACTAATCCCCTGAGGAAGGAGCACACCAATGTCATCGAGATTGTCAACACTCCTGGGCAAGCTGGAACAGGTTGTCGCAGGTGGTCATGCAAATACTCTGGTTTCACATTGTCGAGTACAATCACTCGAGTTGTGATGCATCTGACCGGCATCAATTGCACAAATAATTGTGGCAAATGCATGAAGGTACCTGTAGTTGTGCGGGAAGCATTGGTTGTTGAGAAATTCCTTGCATTTGCGGCGACAGAGAAAGGGAAAAAGAAACAACAAACAGAAGATGCTTTGCAAGATGCTCTTCTTGGACAACTTGGTGATTCTTTTACATAGGTAGAGGAGGGCTCGGGGTCTCAGAAATCTTCTAGCAGGAAGAGGGCTCGTGTCATGCAAGAGGAGGAGGAGGAGGGTGGTGGTGATGTGCATGTGCCTAGGCAGACCACCTTGCCTTCACGAGTGCATTCTCAATCTTGGGTGAGAGAGCCTTTGAAAGTGGCTGAGATGGAGATTGCTCACACTCTCATTGAGTGCAACATCAATTTCAATGTCTTGACGACTGACCAGTGGAAGAGGATGGTTAGGGCCATTGCCTAGGTAGGTGCAAGTGCTACTGATTCTTGGAGTGGGCTCGAATACAAAAAGGTGTGCACCACAACACTGGACGAGCAGAAGGCCTTGATAGATAAGGCGTTGGTCCTTGTGAAGGTCGGATGGCAGTAGTTTGGATGCACCATCATCTCTGATGGATGGAGTGACATACGCAGGCGGCACATCATTAACATACTTGTCTCCTCTTGCCTTGGTACATATTTCTTGCGTGTTGTGGATGCAAGGAAGGTAGGACAAAAGATCACATGCGAGTTCATCTTTGAGCATATTCGTAGGGCCATCAATGACGTTGGTACAGAGAATGTGGTTCAAGTTGTCACAGATAATGCAGCCAACTACAAAGCTATGGGAGAAATGGTAAAGGCGGAGTTTCCTCACATTTTTTGGACTCCATGTGCAGCCCATTGCTTAGATTTGCTGATGGAGGACATAGGCAAAGTGCCTTGGGTGCAGCTCACAATTTCAGAGGCTACTAGGATGACCACGTTCTTCTGAAGAAGCACCAGGATTTAGCCATCTTTCGTAGCCACAGTGCCCTTGATATAGTTCGGCCCTCCAAGACCAGGTTTGCGTTTATGTATTTGGTGTTGCAGAGACTATCCAAGGTGAGGGATCCACTGTTGCAGGCAGTTGTGGACCCAAGTGGAGAGACATGGCTCGTGCACAGAGTGAGGACACCAAAGCTATTCAGAGGCGTGTCTTGGATGACTCTTTTTGGACAGAGGTGCAGACTTTGATAGTGGCTTTGCAACCAATGTATGTGTTGCTGCGAGCCACTGACATGGAGGGCTCCGCGTTGGGCCTTGTTTACCATCTTTTCATGCAAATGAAGAGCCATATCACTGCATGTGAAGGCTTGACCCAACAATGGTGCGTATCAGATAATATACTTCTTACAACTTTGAACATTATGCTATTAAATATTTATCTACTGGTACTATTGATGTGTGGTACATGGCACATGCTATGGCCTAGCATGTGCCATGGAGCTAACCCCTTTGGTATTGCTGATTTTTTGCAGTCAAGATGATATGTTGACTCTTGTAGAGAGTAGGTGGAATTATATGAGCCATCTTATTCATGGATGGCTGCATTACTCCATCCTTTCTACAAGACCCCAAGGTTGTTTCAAGAGAGTGATCTCGACACTGAAGGTCGAGTACATCAATCGCTTGTTCGATGAGGAGGAGCAACTTGAAATAGATGCAGAGATGTGCAGGTACATGAATAACTTGGGGCCATCGTTTTCGCGTGCGGTGGCATTGCGTTAAGAGGCAACCACTTTTGCTCTCACTATGGGGCAGAGTTATGGTCGCCAAGGTCTTCCACGCTTGACTACTTTGGCTCTACGTATGCTCTCGCAGGTATCTACTAATAACTAACGGAGCTTTTCTCTCTCTCTCTCTCTCTCTCTCTCTCTCTTAAATTCCGCTATTTGGTAATTATTAAACCAACGACATTGGACACCTGCATATGCAGGATTGCTCAGCCGGTGCTTGTGAGCGCAACTGGAAGGCTTACTCTTTGATCCATACAAAGATCCGGAATCGCCATTGCACGTCTCAGTTGGAGAAGTTAGTGTATTGCAAGGCCAACATGAGGCTCGTGCGCGCTTACCACGCTTTGGGGACACCCAAGCAGGTATGGAGTAGAAGCTATTTACATCTTTCGAACTTCAAAGTCTATATTTAAAAGTATCATACATGATTCTCAAATTCTAATTTACACCATTGTTAACAAAATGTACAACAAGTTGACCCTCACGTATAAAGTTGGTAGATGATCCTGAGGTGGAGAAGGTGGACGAGCATATCAGGCATGAGGAGGAGATAGTGCGTATGCTTTATAGAGAGCTGGAGGATGTGGATCGGCGTGTGACGAGGTCTCGTGCACATGCTTATAGCATTCCATTACGTCGGCAAGCTGCAAGCGACGGAAGAGCATTCGCAAAGGGAAGATATCCATTCGTACTTCTCGGCAACGTGCAAATGAGGCAGTTCGTCTCATTCACACCGAGGAGGGGGAGGATGATAGTGATGTCGAGGCTACATGTGCTATGGTGATAGAACCAGAGTTTGATGACGAGGGCAGTGTCGTTGCAGATGGAGACATGCTCTTTTCAACATCATCTTCTTTTTTGATGATGAGTTCAACTAGGCACTAGACACTAGTGACTAGTCCAGACATTTTCACATATTTCAGCAGGGTGTTTTTCTTTATGTATGCTCTATTAGGAGCCATTTTGGCTTGACATTTGACACTATTGTGGGTCGCTCCTTATTAGCAATTGTTGGCTGCTTGAATTCTCATGTTCACACTTCTGAATTTATATTATGTAGTATGTACGCTTTCATTGTTCAATTGTTAGCAGGTCCTTTCATTGTTCAATGCTTGAATGTTTTTCATTGTTCTTTTGTCAACAGATACAAATGTTTAAGTATGTTCTGCACGATCGTTACTTGGTACTTGGTTAGTGAATCTCCAGTTGATAATGTGTGTAGTAATCATTAATGTGTCCTCAAGTAGTTTGCATGATATACATTTTCTAAATCTCTAACGAGGAATATATATATTTGTTAAATGTTCTCTCATTTACTTGTTTTTTACAAAGGTACGTATTTTTACATACATAAAAAAATTATTCTTACGGAACGACGTACAGTACGTACAAATACGTACCGTACATTACGTATGGTACCACCTTGTTACAAAGTCGGCTCCTAGAAGGTAATGCTTCCAAATGATAAAGAGCATGCATAATAGCCATAAGTTCCTTCTCGTAAATGGAGGCATGCGATTCGGCATCCTTAAGCCATCCACTGTCATAGGCTACCACATAAGTTTTTTGGCTGCCTTGCATTTGTGAATGTCATGATTATGAATTAGTTAAGGCTAGCTTCAAGTAGGAGAGAAATCTTTGGATCTTGATAAACCATCGCCTCCTAGTTGGTTATACACCACAACTACGCAAATTGCTTGAAATATAAGCGAGCATTTGATTTTCTTGCATTTGTACATTCAACCTTCACTTTTTATCTTAAACAATAAACATAATTTGCAAACATTGTATGAATGAGCAGGCCATCATGAGACCTCACCTTGTTTAGCTATTGTAGCTACTTAGTTGTTTTGTTTTTAATACTTTGCTTTTATATGAATTTTGCTTGCCTAGGATCTTCTCTTGGAAGTTATATTTAATTGGTTGTTCTCTCACTGACACTTTTATATCAAATTTTGCTTGTAGTCTTCCTGGAGACTTTGGTTTTGACCCCTTAGAGCTAGGAAAAGAACCTGAGGCTTTGCAATGGTATGTACATGCTGAATTAATCCATGCTCGATTTGCAATGGCTGGTGTGGCAGGCATCCTTTTTACAGATGTAAGACTTAAGTTCATATCCTTTTTTTTGTGTGCATGTGTGTGGAGAGAGAAATGAAATGTTATATAAATGTCTTCAAAAGGGCAAAATGACCTATGAGACCAAAAAGTTACAACATGGTGGATCTGATACAATGTTTGAGTGCCAAAAATAAAAGGTACTGAAAAAAAGGATCTCATAAAAATCCTAACTGTTAATGTGAGCTAAGCAGCTAATTGGTAGGGGGGGTGGATGTAGTGAGTGAGGGCTGATACAATATCTGATACAAAAACTGGTACAAAGCTGATACAAAAGGAGCTGATACAAAAATGATACAAGGGCTGATACAAAAATGGGCAGGGTGTACAATCCTCATCTGGATCACAGGAGGTCCATCATCGATCGACCGTTGCTGGCGGATCTCGTCAATCTCCTCCATGGCAGTAATCTGGCTGGGTGTCGTGCATGTCGGGCAGGGTGACCCGAATCCTTTGATGTAGCCTCCGTCGATAATGTGTAGTCCTCCGCAGTCGTGGGCGTCTGTATCTCCGTAGCTCGGTCGCTCCATCAATCAACGTGACTCTGATGTGAGGAGAGTGTGAGCTCTGCTCTGGTAATTGCTCCTCTGGCTGCCCAGTGTCTTCTCTAAAGAAATTTGTGATCTGTCTCTGAGACTGGCTAGCCTCTCCCCTCATCAGACCAGTTTAGAGAGAGAGAGAGAGAGAGAGAGAGAGAGAGAGAGAGAGAGAGAGAGAGAGAGAGAGAGAGAGAGAGAGAGAGATGAAATGAAATGTTATATTAACGTCTTCAAAAGGCCAAAGTGACCTATGAGACCAGAAAGTTACAATGTGGTGGATCTGATACAAAGTCAGAGTAACAAAATAACAACATAACAAAACAAAGATATATACTATGGGATCCTAGACTGGTCGATGTGAACTAAGCAAAATGGGCGGCTTGCTGGGATAGCTGAATCACAGGAGATCTAGCATCGATCGTTGGCGGATTTCATCAATCTCCTACATGGTTAGTAGTCTGACCGGGCGTCGTGCATGCCTGGCCAGAGTGCTCCGAATCTTCTGACGTAGCCTCTGTCGATGCTATGTAGTCCTTTGCAGTCGTGGGCGCCTGGACTTCCCCAGCTCAATCGTTTGGTCGATCAATGTACCTCTGGTGTGAGACGAGAGGGAGCTATGCTGTGGGAGTGGCTCCTGCGGCTGTCCTGTGTCTGCTCTGAAGAAGTGTGTGATCCGTCTTTGAGACTGGCTAGCCTCGCCACTCATCAGGCTATCTCTGTGTCTGCGTAGCTCGAGCAAGAACAAACCCAGGCATCTCTGATCCTCGTATCCCATGACTCTTGAGAGTGGTCCAAAACCCTCTTTGAACAAGCAATGGAAGCAACCTCGTATCTCGTAGTAGATGGGGCAGCGGCATGTGTAGTGCAACTCTCTCTCAGGCTCCATGTCACACAAGGGGCAAGTCCTGGCCTCTGCTGGTACTCTGCTCTATCTCCCAGTCTCAATCCGCAGCTAGTGAGAAGATGTGCGTAACTAGCCAATAGCACATCGTATCCCATGAGACAAGTGGGTGTCCATGTATCTGGGTCTCATCACAAAACCATCCTCCGTAAGCTGGAGAAGATGGTCTCTGTAGAAAGCCATCTTCGTGCCCAATTCCAGTGTTGGCTGTATCCATGTCCTCCTGGTGTCTAGCTGGGTCAGGTCTTGACGGATGAGCCTGGTGATCTCGGACTGTGTAAGAGTGAGAGATGGTGTATCCAGTGAGTACTCGAATGGTGGCAGCTTGTCTATGCTGAACCCATGCGCCTGAAACCACGATGCCATCTCCCCATACCAACATGCTGTATCTCCTTGCATGGCTAACTGTCGAGAGGACTCAAGTGCAATGCGAGCACATCTGTCTCTAGGAAGTTCCCATGTGCGGTGTATGAAGGAGACTGATCTGGTGAGCGCCTCAACCACTAGTGGGGGGGCCGCTAGCTGTGCTTGGATAATGGCCCATGGTATTGATGCCTTGGCTCTAATGAGCCGCGAGATCATAGAGACGAGAGGTTTCTCCATGTTCCCCCATCCATCAGTGCGACCTGGCCTCCCGTGGTGATCCAATGAAGGTCCCCATATCTCAGCTCCATAGAGCAATGCAGAAGCCACCAAAGTGTCAAAGAGCTAGAGCTTCGTCCGGGGCTCTTGAAACTGAACCTGCGAACACATCCTCTCCAATCTACCCAATGCTGTGTGGGCTCTAGTCAGTCTGGTCTCTGCTGCTCTTCTGAGGTCCGCTAAAAACCACTCCAAGGTAAGTGTAAGCATCTGTGTACTCCACAGTCTCCTGGCCGTATGTGAATGTAGGTGCTGACCTCCTGATCCACTGTGGGGTGGTATTAAACACCATAACCTTGGTTATACCAAGGTTGACAGACAAACCACTTTCGTGGGCAAACCTATGCAAAGCATCCAATTGACGTTGCATTCCCTCCGGAGATTCGGAGATCAACACAATATCATCAGCATATAACAAAAGTGGAATCCATGTCCGTGCCAACTGTGCACCTCTATCACCATCGCTCTCAATGTAGTCAGAAACCTCATCCACATACATACCGAATAGAGTAGGAGAGAGCGGGCAGCCCTGCTTCACTCCAATAGTGGAGTGAACCGGTGTAGATAGTCCCTCAGGGGTGCGTACATGCCCTATTACTGATCTGTACAATGCCATGATCCCCCAAATGAGCTCTGTGGGTACTCCCATCTCCTGTAATCTGCGCATCAATCTAGCTCGTGGTATTGTGTCAGGCTTTGCGGAAGTCCACAAAGCTACAATAGATCCGTCTCTCATGAGATCTGCCCTCCTCTATGATGGCCCTGAGTTTCAAGATATGGTCAAGAGTAGAGAAGCCTCTCCTGAACCCTGCCTGCCCAGCTGCACGCATTCCTTCCCTCTTTGCCCATCTACTCAACTGTTTCTCAAGAATGGATGCATGCAACCGTGCCAGTGTGTGTCCAATCATGATAGTGCGATAATTCCAAGGCTCCATGGGGTCTCCTGACTTGAAGATAGGTACAATCGTAGATAGGCTCCAAGTGTCCGGTAGGCCCTCACACATGGCACGGTTAAACATAATTGCTAGAAGCTGTGCTAGTAGGTCTTTGGCATGCATGAAATGCTCAGCGACTAAGCCATCATGATCATATGCTCTACCGGTCCTCATCCTGTCAATCTCTTTCTTCACCATCTCAGCGATGAAAAAAGCACATGTGTGTGGGCATGGATCGTGGGGGTTGGGAAGGGGCGGCTGTCCAGGTACTGTGTACAAAGATGATGTGTACTGACCCTAGGTCTCTGTGGAGGTAACAGCAAGGGGGGGGGGGGGACTGCTCATGAAAGAGCCGCCACGCCTCACGCGAGTCCTGACTCAAGAATAGCTGGTATAGATCCTGCTCGAGTCGAGCCAAAAATGCCCTCTTCTTTTGCCGCACCAGGTGTCGGAAGTCAATCTGTGATTGTCTGTGAGTGACGTCCCCCAAAAGCACCTCCTAGTCTGGCGGCACTCCTCATCGTACCAGCTGTTCTGAGGCATGCTCCCTGATCGGCGTCTCTACTCAGGCTGGGTGTGTGGGTATGGCTCTGCTGCTGCATCATGTAATGTCTGTGTCAGTATAGTAGTTAGCTCCTCTAGAGGTCGCCCCGGTTCCTCAGTGCATAGGCGTCTGTAGATCCCGTCTATGTATACAACATCCGTCTCCCGCGTGAAGGTGTAGAGGGTAGGGGCTCCCGTGGCCTGTGTGCTACACTGAACTGGAAAGAGATGGTCAACGACACAAGAGCATGATCCACTGCCACCCCGATCGGTCTGGGCCCAACTGTGAGATCCTGGATACTAGAGATGAGATTCGGCTGTGCCATGACATAGTCCACTGTGCTGGCTCCATGTCTGTGGGGGAAGCATGTGAAACCTCCCGCAGCAGGAAACCTCTGCAGGCCATTCAAGATGGCCAATCCATGTGCGGTGCCCATGTCTATCAGGTGTCGCCCATACTCAGTATATTCCACATCGTGTGATAGTCTGGACAGGCCCGTCTCTACAACATCTAGCTCTCTCAGCATCTCCTCTGAAGTATCATAGAACACTGTCTGGTGATGAGCAGTCCTAGCATTGAAGTCCCCTAGAATGATAATGTCACCATCTCTAGAGAACTCCCATATGTCATTGTCCAAAATAGAAAAAGGGGACCGTCCTCTGGGTGATGCATAGACTGATGTACTCGGGGGAAAGTAGCAAATAGCAATGTAGAGATATCTGCCTGTCTTTGCTTTCAATCTCACCCACATGTACCTAGCCTGCTCATCCCTACGGGCTATATGTATCAATGGCTGCAGATCCTCTCTAAATAACACTGCCACTCCCTCCGAGCCCCGTCCTCTATGCTCTGAGCGTGTCTCTTGTCTGTAAGCTGTCTCCCACCTGTATCCACTGATGTGAGGCATGGATTGCCCAGGGGCCTAGTATGTCTCAGAGTAAAAGATGATGTCTCTTCCAGTAAAACTATCCTCAAAAGCACCCACATCAAGACGCATAGATCCATTACAGTTCCAGGCAACCACTTTGAGTGTGGTCCCATTAAGTCTCGCACCGTCATGTGGAGCGTCGCTCTAGTATTACCACTCTTCCATCTTGGTAAAAGGAAATCTTGCCTTTTCCCCTTGCTGCTCTAATCTCCGGCATTACTTCCTGCATATTAGCGATTTGCGAGAGGGTAAGATCATCCCCGAGAAAGATGCCCGTCTCTTTAAGAGTTGGTCTTTTCTTCAAGAAAGACTTCTTCGCTTCCATGGAGGGAAAACGGAGGATGAGTGCTCTTTCTTTTGAGGTTTCCCCACTGCTTCCATTTTTCTTTATGTTGCCCACTCTCCAGGCTCTTGTGTGCGTCGGCTCATAAACCCCCATCAAGGCCATGAGTTCTTTTACCTCTTCGTCCACATTGCCTGTGTCCTTAAGACCGCAAATTCTCACATGTAAAGCGCGCACACGTCTTCTTTGCTCCTCCTCTAGTGTCTGATTAATGATAGTGGGTGTGGACGTGGACGTTATCTCCTTGCCTTTTCCTTTCTTGGCCACCTCGATCCATTTCTCGGCTTTATCCGCCTTCTGTTGAGTTTTTGTAAGAACATCCACCCAAGAAGTCGTCATCTCTTTGTGTTGCTCTTCTCCTCTTTGATGGCCTGCAGTTGCTCCTTGATCGTGTTGATTTCTTCAATTACTGAGGGTTGCAGTTCGCCTTCTTCCAGTGTGTTTTTTGATCGTGCTTCGGCGAGATCTTTCTTGAGTGACGCAATCTCTTCATCCTGAGTCGTCACTCGGTCTTCCAGTGTATTTATCTTGCTCTCTTGGATTAGCACGCGTCCTTCGAGCATTTTTATTGTGCCCAAGAGATTGCGGTTCATCTTGTTAATGGTCTCCGTCATTTCCTCTTTGCACTTTTGAATGGCATCCTCTAGGGGGTCTGCTTTATTGTTCAGCTTCCTCATGCTTAATCGCCGTCCGAAAAAGCGCCACTAAGCACGAATGTGTGGGCGGGGGGGGGGGGGGCAGTGCGTGGGCGGGGCTAGGCGGGTGGGGCAGCACGAGGGGCGTGGGCAGCTGGGAGACGGCGAACAGAGGGCGTGGTAGGCTGGGGGGAATAGCGCGCGGGGCGGGACTGGGCTGCAGAGGGCAGCACGATAGAGTTGAGAGAGAGAGGGTATGATAAGCAAAAAATTAAAAAATTAATAGAGAGCGACAGAGAGAGGGCGATAGAGTTGAGAGTTACGATAGGCAAAAAAAAATTTATACGCGATAGAGTACGAGAGAGAGAGAGAGAGAGAGAGAGAGAGGGAGCGCAGGGGGCAGCGGGTGCGGGTGCAGAGCAGGGGGGCAGCGGGATGACGGGCGCAGGGGGCTGCGTGTATGGGCGGGCAGCAGGGGAGTGAGAGAGAGAGAGAGGCAGCGGCGCTGAGGGGGGCTGTGTATGGGCGGGCAGCAACAGCGTGCAGGCAGCAGCAGAGCGCGAGGGCAGCAGAGACCCCGAGAGAGAGAGAGAGAGAGAGAGAGAGAGAGAGAGAGAGAGAGAGAGAGAGAGAGAGAGAGAGAGAGAGATTTTTTATGTCTTTGAAAGACCGAACTCGGTCTATGAGAAAAATCAATGTACATATAGATATAACCTCTGTCATCCCAAAAGAGAGAAATGCTGAACTGAAAATAAAGACTGTAACTAAAGCTTATTGATAAATTGGTGCTCTTGGGTGTGCAATGAGTACCATGACCGATGGAGGTAGGATGAAGCTCTACCGCTAGGGGCTCAGAATGCAAGATGATATGCAAAGCGTATGCAAGTATGATATACTCTCTATCTAGCTCCATCCTGTACTGGGGGTGTAGTATGTTATCTATCAAAGATGGGGTTCCAGCAGCTCCCTGAAGAAAATGTGTGAGTCTGATCTAAGGTGAGCAAGGTGCTCTGTAGTCTTTTGGTGGAACTGGTGTATCATCTCTGTCATCTCTCGCTGGTAGAGACAAGGTGTCCGAAATCCAGGTGCTTTCCGTCTCTTGCTGGCTTCAAGTGTCTCTGGCGGTGATCAATATTTGACTATTGACTCTAAGAGCTGGTGGAGGGGCTCTCTAAACATGGTGGGGTATCTCTCTGTAATGGCACCATAGGCCTTGCAGCTACACACATAATGCTCCTCATCCTCCACCTCCTCATGTTACTTACCACCAACCTCCTTTTGCATAGTCTGCATATCCTCTCATCTCTAGGGATCTGAGCTACTCTACAAGTCTCTAATCTCAAGGCGATGTGATGAAACTCTTAGCTGGCCAATGGCCACCCTAGAACCATGTGGTAAGAAGCCCTCAATGTATCTGGGTGTCTCTATGAATCCATGCTCCAAAATGCTCATTAAGTGCTCGTTGAGTATATTATCTCCGGAGGAAGGGGCTGCTTGGGTGTTATCCACGTTTCTCGTGTGAAACCTGCCACAAGTCCTTCCTCAAAACTCTGTTCCTCTCTCTGTGTGAAAGGTGGATATGCGTTGCATCTTTGTCATACTCGAATGCTGGATATCCTTGTGTCATTCTAGCTCTAGTTATTGATCCCATGGTGAAAAGTGAAGACGCGGCCGAAAAGGTGATCCCATGATACATGTATGAGGTGACCACCTCCACCTAACCTTCTATTGCAATGAATGTAGCATCACTCCTTCCTTGTCTCAAAGTATGAAAGATCATGACCTGAGTGTTCCAAAGGTAAACTGAGAGACCCTCTGTGCACAAAAATCATCTAATGCATGTAGATGTTGTTGGAGACCTCTTGAAGTCTTAGACACCAATATACTATCATCAACATAAAGCATAATATGTATTCGAGTACCTGCCAAGT
Source organism: Adiantum capillus-veneris (assembly GCF_014529385.1). NCBI lineage: Eukaryota > Viridiplantae > Streptophyta > Polypodiopsida > Polypodiales > Pteridaceae > Adiantum > Adiantum capillus-veneris. Next base: position 110,235,417 of record NC_140946.1, read on the forward strand.
CGACTCTGTCACATCCCCATGCATAATAAAGTCGGAGACCTCATCAATGTAGAAACCAAATAGCATAGGAGATAGCGGGCATGCTTGCTTCACACCAATGGTGCTAGCAATAGTCTCTGGCATACCTTTGCGATAGCGGTTGTGCCAAATACCTACTCATACAATGCATAGATACCCCATGTGGTATTTGATGATATATGACTCTGCAAGAGCCTTTCTCATGGGATTGTATCAAAGGCTTTGCGGAAGTCCATAAAGTAGCAATAGGACTTCCTCTTCCTCACTTTGGCCTAATCAATCATATGCCTCAGAGTAAACACATGGTCAATGGCAGAGAGAGCTCTCCTGAAGCTCACCTGTTTTGGTGATCGTTACCCCTCACTCTCAACATAAGAACTCAGCTTTTCTGCTCAAGCATTGCACCATAGAGCTTGACCAAAATATTTCCTACCATGCTTGTCTTGTAGTTTCTTGAGTTGAGCATATCACCTGCTTTGTGCATCGGCAAAATAGTGTACAGCTTTCGCAAATCACGGACTGTCCGTATAGTGCCACATCAACACTCGTGTTTTGTGTTGCTAGTCGTACACATGCCACGTAAGCAGGTTTTGTGCAAGTTCTTTCTTTTAGGGTTCTAGGCCCCTCGGCCGATGACTCGAAAGTTAGTCAGGTTTAGGGTTGTTAAAATCCCTAATTTGTTAAATGTCCGACCACGTTACTAACTTGTGACGTACCCCCCTCTGGAAAAAAGAGTAATCGTTGTTTGATTACACTTGCAAAAGAGACAAAGGAAGATGACAGTCATTGAACATTCGCATCAAGTTCACATCATTATCAGCGTCAAGATCTCATATGAGAATCATGATTATTGAAACTTATTTAGCAATCACATCTAGACGACGCTGATCTTTTCAAGTATGTCTTGATCTACTCAATCCAGTTGCTATCATATTTGTTATGTGAAGGAGATAAAATTCTGTAGCCATTTCTTCCTTTTGACAGGTACTCAAACAATACACACATGAGAGCTCATGTAACCAGTTCGTTTTAGGAATTCCCATTTCAATGTACATCTTTTCATAAAGCCATTCAGTAGACTACCATTAGCGTGTCAGTATCCTTAAAATCTCATGGAGAAATTAGTGACTTTATTCCATTCCAGGCAACCTATGACAAGGGTGTGGAGTGGCTCCCTCTTGTGCAACCTGCAGCGCACCAGATTCAACCTATTGATCCATCGGTCACTTTTGGAATAGTTAGTACTAAAGCAAAAGCGTCAAGGTAAAGCTCTAGTATCTAAGGACAATCTGCTAAATCCTCCTCCGCCATCCACTTGGCATCAAGAACCGGATAGTTTCCTGAACTTGACCAAATATTTGCGGACCAGCTTACCCTTGACTTTTCGTTCCTTGTGTGCTAGGACCTGTTTTGGAACGAGTGTGTCTTCCATCTCTTCCACTTCCAATTGCTCGTTTGGCTCCTTGTCCTCTTGCACTTCACCTTTGAAAGGTCTCAATAGACTCACATGAAATGCATTATGAATCTTCCATGTACCAGACAACTTTAGTCAAAAGGATACATCATTGATCTTTTAAAGTATCTGGAGGAAGTGTCCATAGTATCGCATACTAAGCTTTCAAAAAAGCCTCTCCTTACCCTTCCTCTTTCATAGGTATGCTTTCTCAAACCGAAGTAGCACCCAATCATTCTCCTTCATCTGGAAGTCACGTCGATGCTTTTATGCTGCCTTGTGATGTCACAAGGCAGGCACCACGTGCCAATAGAAAAGAACAGACTGAACAGACTTTTAGCACTTCAATAACAACTGTTCAATAACAACTGAACTGAGAGAGAGAGAGAGAGAGAGAGAGAGAGAGAGAGAGAGAGAGAGAGAGAGAGAGAGAGACGACACGCGACACGGAGTGGTGAAATTCCACCCCAGAGAGTATTGGCCCCAAACCTTGGCGCCCCTTTCGGTATTTCTTTATATTACTGCTGATTCGCAAAGTACAACAGCCGGGGAGCACCTCCTCTGCAATCTGCGCGCTAAAGAGTGCCAGAGAGGGCCCCCAAGGCTCATGTTTAAAGGCCCAAAGCCTGAAAGCATCAAATATGAAAAGCTGACTCCAAAAAATCACTTTCCTAAAATTTCGGGATTTCCCTAAAAATCCGCCGCGAATTCCGGGACGTTCGTACAGGTGCCACATCATCATATTTTGATGTGCAAAGTCTTTTGAGTGTGTTCTGCTTTATTTTTAATGCCTTTATGCCACTTGGGACCCCATCGGACAGGATCCCCAGAAGTTGGTAGGACTTCTTCTTCTGTTGCTTGTTCTTCTTAGGGTTTGCAGGTTTTAGGGTTAGGGTTTCAACAGTTAGGGTTTTTGGTAGAAATTAGGGTTAGGGTTTCTGCTCTCCTCTGTAAGTTGGCTCCATTCTTTAGGCTTTGACACGTCAGCAGTTTGTTACATCTCCCCTTCTTGAAAGAGTAATCGTCCGCGATTACACCATATCTGCAAAACAACTCAAGTTAGCTCAAAAAATTTCCGAGGGTCATTCCGAGGGACAATCAGTTTGCTCTTTTAATAAGGAGTTAGCTTCTCCTTTCTGCTCTTTTGATCAAGGAGTTAGCTGCTCCTATCGGTTGTTTTGATCAAGGAGTTAGCTTCTCCTTTCGTCCAAATCGGAACTCTTGATATTCCGGCGTAGTAAAATTAGCCATCACACCCAGACGGTACTGATCTTTCTCGGGTGTCTTGATGCACTAAAATTACATATCCAGGCAATCTCATCCAATTAGGAATATTCAGTGGTTGGCACATCACTATGCAACACAAATGCTCACATATGCATGTTACAAGACATAGAAACATAAAGCCGCCGATGAACACTCCCCCCGCAAATAACCATCTAGGTCCGGGCCATGAGCTGTTCAACGACTCCCTCATCACTCCTCTCGCAAATAACCTAAAAAGGTCCGGGCCATGAGATATAGAGGCCTTTTACAACCAAACGCCCCCCAGACCGCAGCCTGCGTCGTTTGGAGGTGCTGAGGGTAACCACTGCTCAAACTTCTTAATACTCCTCCCGCATAACCATCCAGGTCCGGGCCATGAGTAACAACAATACTCCCCCCGTAAATAACCACAAGGGTCCGGGCCATGAGTAACAACAACACTTTTCAATCATTCAATACTCCCCCCGCAAATAACCACAAGGGTCCGGGCCATAAGTATGAACAAGCATTCTCAAACATAATTTCTCACTACTCCACTCGGGAGTAAAATCACCAATCATTGAAACCAGTATTAAAACCAGAGTCAAACAATTCAAATCGGCACCAAGACAGGTTCAAAACAGATACCATCCATTTCAAACAAATTTCAAACAGGATCACCAAACAAGTTCTCAAACAGATTTCAAACTTAAAAACGCAATCTCGACATCAGTCGAGCTCGAAAAGTCGACGGACTTTCCATCCTGGAACCTGCACCAAAAATTAGGGTTAGGTTCATTCCGTAAGGCCGTAGCCGAGCACAGCATGGTCCATCAGCTCTTGGACAAACAGTGTTTCTTTGGCGGCGATGGTAGTCCCAAGATAGCAATCGCACCGAATCTCCAAGGTCATCTGCTTGTGAAGAGACATCTACTGAGAGATGTCGAGAAATTTCAAGTTATGATCTGCTAGGGTTTCCATGGCAAGCATTTCAGGATACCCCACACTGCCAGAAGTTGCACTCCGAAGGAAGATGTCAGAAACCATATAACTTCGGGCAAAAATTTTCTTGAAAGCTTGCCAAGTACTTGGAGTATGCTGCTTGGTAGCTATAGACATCAACATCTGCATGGCATTGCTTCTGAGAAAAACAGTGACTTGAAACAAATCTGGATCCTTCTCTTGCATGGCTTATGCCATGTAAGACATGAGCGGTGAAGACGGGAGCGCGCCCGATGCGCGATGAAGTAAGGGTGGGAGTGGCTGATACCTCAAATATAATTCAATTCCAATAGCTCTGTCTGCTCTTTTGTAGGACCGGTATGCTTTCAGAAAAGCACACGCTTGATGCTCTGATACCACTGTCACAAGGCAGGCACCACGTGCCAATAGAAAAGAACAGACTGAACAGACTTTTAGCACTTCAATAACAACTGAACTAAGAGAGAGAGAGAGAGAGAGAGAGAGAGAGAGAGAGAGAGAGAGAGACGACACACGACACGGAGTGGCGAAATTCCACCCCACAGAGTATTGGCCCCAAACCTTGGCGCGCCTTTCGGTATTTCTTTATATTACTGCTGATTCGCAAAGTACAACAACCGGGGAGCACCTCCTCTGCAATCTGCGCGCTGAAGAGTGCCAGAGAGGGCCCCCAAGGCTCATATTTAAAGGCCCAAAGCCTAAAAGCATCAAATATGAAAAGCTGACCCCAAAAAATCACTTTCCTAAAATTTCGGGATTTTCCTAAAAATCCGCCGCGAATTCCGGGACGTCCGTACAGGTGCCACATCATCATATTTTGATGTGCAAAGTCTTTTGAGTGTGTTCTGCTTTATTTTTAATGCCTTTATGCCACTTGGGACCCCATCGGACGGGATCCCCATAAGTTGGTAGGACTTCTTCTTCTGTTGCTTATTCTTCTTAGGGTTTGCAGGTTTTAGGGTTAGGGTTTCAACAGTTAGGGTTTTTGGCAGAAATTAGGGTTAGGGTTTTTGCTCTCATCTGTAAGTTGGCTCCATTCTTTAGGCTTTGACACGTCAGCAGTTTGTTACATGTGATGCCGTGCTTGAGACTTCTGCAAAGCCTTCTTCACCTTGGCAAAATCAATTTCTAGATCATTTGTGTATTGATTTGCTTCAAAATTCTTGTCCTTGGTGCACATAATCATTGGAACCTTTTTGACACCCTCAACAATCTCAAATGGTGCCTTCCCAATAGACGTATGAACAATGTTGTTGTAAGCAAACTCCACTAGAGGCAAAGACTTCTCCCACTGAGTCTTGTGATCAAAGATATAAGACTTCACAAGTCCAAACCCACTGATTTGGCTATTTCCGATTGCCCATCTGTCTGTGGATGAAAGATGATGAGAATTTAAGCTGGGTGCCAATACTTTCCCACATTGCTCTCCAAAACAAGCTCGTAAATTTGGGGTCATGCCATATAGTTTGAAAATATGTGAGACAAACAATTTGGCCAAACGATTGGCTTGAACTGCCTTCTTTATAGGTATGAAGTGAGCCTACTTACTGAATCTGTCAATGACTATCCAAATGCCATCATCCCCACTTTGGGTCTTTTGGAAGATCGAAGATGAAATTCATTACTATACTCTCCCAAGGTCGGTCGAGAATAGGTAAAGGCTGTAGGAGTCTTACCGTTTTATGCTTGTCAAACTTCATCTTTTGACACACCAAACAAGTGCATACAAACTCATCCATGTCGTTCTTGAGCTGAGGCCAATAGAAATAATTTTCCACCCATTTCATGGTACTTTCTATGCCTGGATGCCTAAGAAAAGGAGGATTATGGCATTTTATCAACACCGTTTTCCTTAAAGCTCGTGTCGCACACACATGGTTTTCCTCATCAAATAACCTTCTTGATAGTATAGCCGGCAACTGTCTCCCCATATTCTATCCGGTCAAAGATGTCTGCAAAATCGGGATTTGTTGCATGCTGATCAAGCATATCTTTTTTATGATGTATCTTCGAGATGGCCGATACTTGTGGCTTCCGAGATAGCGCATCTACCACCAGATTCTTCTTTCACATTGTGAACAATCTCGACATGGAACTGAGACAAAATGTTCGCCCATCTCATTTGCTTATCTGAAAGCTCTTTCTGGGACAAGAAGTATCTCAAACTCTAATGATGTGTACACACTATGAGAATCCACTCCAAGCAAGTGATGTCTCCACTGAGTCAACGCATGTATCACGCTAATAACTTCTTCTCATAGATCTGTGCAACTCTCTCAGGTCTAGAGAACATTCTACTCTCGTAAGCTATGGCATGGTGTAACATGCAGATCTAACCCTATGTGCACATGGACAAGTTGTAACTCCTATTTCTAGGGTTTAGGACAACCTAGAAAGTGTTTTGGCACCTTTGTGAGCTTGTACACAAGACTTGCATGTTTAGGCACTTCGGAATAGCTGCATACCCTCTGATTGCACATCAACACAACTAGTATCTGCTAGGTGTGGCACTGGGGAGTGTTCCCATACAGAAGCGTTAGAACCAAGCCTGGGAAGTATGTGCATAGGAAGAACCTCTTATTGATAGGTTTTAACTTATTAATAATTGACATATTGCATTATTTTATGAGGTCGTGGGCTGCCTTCTAGCCTCATAACTGCTTGACCCAGCATTAAGGACCTATATAAGTGACCCTAGGGGTCACCTCTTCAACACAAGTTAGTACCCTACAGTACGAGTACTCAATAGCACTAGCGTTTCCAGCCATCAGCCCATCGCTCATTAGCAGCAGATTCAGCTCAGCGTTTTCCACCAGCATCATCGCCAACATCTTTACAATTATAGATCGGCCTCTAGCACCATCGATTGCAGATTTCAGCCAAGCCACATCAGCCCTAGCGTTTTCAGTTTTCAGCCCTTAGCCTTGAAGATCCAAGCATCAGTAGCAAGATCCCATCAACATCTCAACATCTAGGACTATTGTATCAGCATTTGTGCAATCTAAAGCAAATACCACTCTAGCGATGGAGATGGGGGCCCTTCGAGGGGCATCCGGTGTTAGTCTTCTTCTCTCTCTATCACTCACAAAACTTTCACTCACCGTATCTTTTTCTCTTCTCTCTCTAGTCTATTGCACATCTCTCACATGAAGTAAAAGGAACTCTCTCATACAATAAAAGGAACCTTGAGTACGGAGTGAGGACTCATCTTGAGCATTCACAATAAAGGACTTCCGCTGAACATTACACATGGCCCTTCTGCGCTCCCAGACTGCTGCCACAAGCATCACAGTAAACCTCAAAAGGCTTTTACAAATCTAGTAGTATCAAAACGGGACCAATCGTCAACTTTTCCTTGAGTGTACTGAACGTTGCAATTTTTGAGGGTCCCCAAGTAAACGGAACTCCTTTCTAAGTAAGTATATGCAAAGGCGAAGCAATCTCTATAAACTTTCTAATGGACCGATTGTAGTACGAGCACAAGCCCAAAAAGCTTCGAACTTCATGTACATTCATTAGTTCTAGCCAATTCTGAATGGTCTCTGATCCATTTGTGCATGCTCTATTGAGACGATGTGTCCCAAAAAGTGTATCTCTGGCTAGAAAAAGTCACTGTTTTTCTTGTTGATCACCAATTTGGTTTCTGCAGTGCCTCAAAAACTTGTAGGAGATGTTTCCTATGATCTTCATTCTTGGAAAATACGATGATATTATCAAAGAATGTACCCATGAACTGCGTGTACTCTCTAAAAATCTTGTCCATCATCTTGTTGAACGTTGCATGAATATTTGTGAGACCAAAAGGCATCACCAAATACTCGTACAATCCAAAGGATGTCCTAAATGTAGTCTCATACACATCTCCAAGAGCGATCCCAATCTGATAATGGCCACTTTTTAGATTGATTCTACTGAAACACAAAGAATCCTGTAGTCTTTCAAGTATGTCATCAATCTTGGTCCTTGGGTAGTGTGTTCTTGATGGTGATTTTATTGAGAGCTCTATAGTGAATGCACATTTTCCAAGATCCATCTTTCTCCCAAACTAGATGCTCTGGTGAACAAAAAGGCAATGTACTAGGTTGAATTAGACCCTTTTCGAGAAGTTCTTTCACTTGGTTCATTATTTCCTCCATTCTGGGCTTTTTTCACTCTGTAAGATGGCCGGTTCGGTGGCATAGTGATGGGCATCAAATCAATCGTATGATCTTCAAGTCTCTCAGGAGGTAGCTCTTCAAGAGAACCCTCAAAGAAACAATCGGCTTGAGCTTGCAAAAATTATTGTCGTTCTTATTTGACTTGTTATGTTTGTCCAAATCTCTCAAAAAGATAGAGTAACAAAAAGATTAGATTTCATTAATTTAAAAATGGTCGAAGCGGATACAAGTGGGATGGATTTTCCCTTAAAATATCGAGGATGATTTCTCTATCTTTCTCATTTTTCAATGTCCCCTTCCCTGCCCAATAATCAATCACAACACGATTCGTGGAACCAAGGTACCCCCAAGAGTACATCACACCCCTGTAGTTGCATGATATAGAAGTCCTAGTGCCCTAGATACCCAAGGCAATGCAATTGTAGTTTGCCAATGACAAGTGTAATGGCGATGCGTTATCCCAAGTTGAGCCGCCAATTCGGGTGAGATGAAGTTGGCCTTGGCTCCTCCATTGAAGAATATAAGGACTTCTTGGTCTCCTACTTCGCCCCATGCTTTGCAGAGCTTAGTACTCAAATTCTTCTGCTCTAAGGTCGCTCCCACAGAATTTGGAACCAATCCTATCTGTGTCTTTCCTTTCTTTGCTCGCTCGTCTGCCAATTTTGAAGTTTCCGGTTTATTCTCGGCTTGCTTGTAGATCTTTCTTCCGACACTGCGCAAGGATGTGCCCTTGTTCTCCACAACCGTAACACTTGCCCTCTTTGTAGTACTCTGCACAATGCTCTAATGTCAAATTTGGGCTGGTGGGTTTCTTCTTCTGTTTCTCGCTCGTCTTTGTTTTGTTTTGATAAAGTGGACACTGGCTTGCCCGAGGGATAGGTCTAGAAGCCGGAATGCATAGCAAAGCCGTCCTTGGTGTGCGCCATAAGCTTTCAAATGCTATGAGCCTTTGCTTCAAACAACGGATCTCTTTCAGAAGACCACAATAAAATGGCTCCATCTGCTCCTAAAAGAGAATCTTCCGAAAAGAAGCTAGTAGCAAAAATTTATCCCAAAACCTTTGGCAGTCTTCCTTCATCATCCTCAGACGATTCCAAGTTGTGATGACGTCCTCTTCATACTTCTCCATTAACCATGCTGAAGTGAAGAGTCTTTTGAACGTTACCTACAACTTAGGTGCTTTCTTGTGTAAAAGCAGGGTCGAACACCGTGTCTGTGCATTATCTTTAAGAAAAGACGTCGCCTTTCGTACCTTGGAGGCTTGGACACTCCAAGTGAGAAATCTATAGCAACAAACATGAGAAAAGTACAACAATAAAACTTGAAATAGAAAGAGGAAAAAAGAGGATCGACACGAAGCGGCTGAGTTTCGCTTCCAGATGCACTGGCCCCAAAGTCTGGCGTCCCTTTCGGTACTTCTTTCTTTATTGCTTCATAAGATTACAATTTCTGAGGGTATTTTTTCCACTTCGGGTTGCTCATTAGGCTCCCCATCATCAGGCACATCACCCTTAACAGGTTTCAAGAGACTCACATGCAATGCATTGTGAATCCTCCAAGTATCTGGCAGTTTCAATCGGAAGGAGACATCATTTATCTTTTCAGTTATCTGGAAAGGTCCGTAGTATCGCATACTAAGCTTTGGAAAAAGCCTCTCCTTTCCCTTTTTCTTTCGTAGGCGTGCCTTCTCAAAACGTAAGAGTACCCAATCATCCTCCTTCAATTTCAAGTCGCGACGATGACGATCCGCTGCCTTTTCCTGTCGTTCTTGAGACTTCTGCCAAGTCTCACGAACCTTGGCAAAAGCCGTATCCAAATCTCGCGAATATTCATTCGCTTCAAATATCTAATCTTTCGTGCTTAGGAAGGATGGAACCTTCGCAGCACTTTCAACAATCTCAAATGGCGTCTTCCCCGTCGAAGAGTGGACAAACTCTTCCACATCCTTTTTGAGTCTCGGCCAAAAGAAGTATCTCTCTACCTCTTTCATGGTGATAGCAATGCCGCGGTGACCCGTAAAAAGGTGGACAGTGGCATTCAGTCATAACCTTTTCCCTTAACGGCTGTGTAATGCACAACATGGTTTTTCTCATCAAGTAGCCTTCCCGAAGGGAGTATCCTGCTACTGTCTCCCCATCCCGTATCCGTGTGAAAATATCTGCAAAATCTGTATCTGTGGCATACTGGTCGACCATATCCTGGAAGCTCCTATGATGTATCGCGGAAAAAGCCAGAACCAACGGCTTCCAAGACAAAGCATCTGCCACCACATTCTTTTGTCCCTGCACGTGGACAATCTGGAAGTGAAACTGTGACAAGATGTTTGCCCACCGCATCTGCTTGTCCGAAAGCTGCTTCTATGACAAGAAGTAGCACAAACTCTGATCGTCTGTAAAGACAGTAAAATCCGCTCCGAGTAGGTAATGCCGCCACTGAGTAAGAGCATGGATAACCTCCAAAAGCTCTTTCTCATATATCTGTGCTGTCATCTCCGGCCTAGAGAACAATCGGCTCTTGTAAGCAATGACATGGCCTTCTTGCATCAAGACAACACCCAGACTATGACCACAAGCATCACAATATACTTCAAATGACTTTTGCAAGTCCGGCAAAGTCAAAATTGGTCCCGTATTCAATTTCTCTTTCAATGTCTGAAAGGCAATCACCTTTGTGGATCCCCACGAGAAAGGGACTCCTTTCTGTATCAAGATATGCAAAGGGGAAGCAACCTTGTAAACTTTCGAATGAACCGTTAGTAGTACGAACACAGTCCCAAAGAAGCCTTCCAACTTCATGGACATTCTTGAAATCGGGCCAATCACGGATAGTGTCTATCTTGGCCGAATTCACTTGCACTCCTGCTGCTGAGACAAAGTGTCCCAAAAAGTCTCTGAATCAGATGATCTTTGTGTTCTGCCTCATTCTTGGAGAAACAATGATATCATCAAAGAAAGTGCCAACAAATAGCCTGTACTCTCGAAAAATCCCGTCCATCATCCGGTTAAATGTCGCAGGAGCATTGGTTAAGCCAAAAGGCATCACCAAAAACTCAAATAATCCAAAAAGTAGTCCGGAAGGCTGTCTTGTAGACGTCTCCCGTCACGATTCGGATCTGATGATATCCACTCTTCAGATCAATCTTGCTAAAGCACAAGGATCCCTGTAACCTGTCGAGTATATCATCGATTCTAGGAATCGGAAATCTGTTCTTGATGGTGATTTTGTTGAGAGCGCTATAATCGATGCTCATTCTCCAAGATCCGTCTTTCTTCAAATCCAACAACAGTGGAGAGTAATATGGTGAAGTACTATGCTAGACAAGACCCTTTTCCAAGAGGTCTTTCATTGGGTTCATAATCTTTTCATTCTGTACTCGGCTCACGTAGTAAGGTGGACGGTTCGGTGGCGTGCTTCCAGGTATCAGGTCAATGGTCTGATCTTCAGGCCCTCTGAAAAGCAATTGGCATGAGTGTGGAGAAAAAAAATCTTGGCGTTCTTTTGATCAGGTCAAAATATATTTAACCTTTATCCATCGTTCAATTCTCTCCCAGAAGAATAAGTAAAGAAAAACTGAAGTTCATCAAGTACAATCTCTGAGCCCTTCATTTATCAAAGTCGCTTTCTCGGCCGGGTAGTCAACCACGGCGTAGTTCTTGTGGTACCAAGGGATCCTGAGTAGAACGTCACTCGCGTGCCCTGAACACCCGTGTCATTGCAAACAAAGTTTACCAATGCTCGGTGTAATGGCAACATCCCATCTGGGTGCCAGTCGAACTACCTCTGCCTATGGCGTCAGTCTGTAGGGCGTAATTCCAAATCGAACCGCCAATTCCAAGTGAAAAGAAGTTGGCCTTTGCTCCTTCAAAAGAGCTTCTTGATCCTTCACTTTGCCCCAAAAACAGAAAAGTTTGTACTCTCAATCATTTGATTCGGTGCAAGTCCCACGCCATGTGGTATCAGTTCTGCTTTTCTATCTGCCTTTTCTGCCACGTTCCTCTCCTGCTCTCAAACTTGTCGTCATCTTTATCATTTTGTTCTTTTTGTGCCTTTTTAGGGCACTTCGCGGAGATATGTCCATGTTCCCCGCATCCAAAGCACTTCCCCTCTCTAATGAAGCGAACTCGCTCCTCAGGAGTAAGCTTGGGTTCTCTGGGTTGCTCTTTTTCTTTCTACTTTCATTCCGAGAAGTCTGTTCGGCTCGTTGTGTCATGGTCTCATCTGTGGGGTAGGTCAGACTGCCAGAGTGAATGGCAAAGCCCCGCTTCGCATGACTCATCAACTCCTGAATAGAAGTTGACTTCTGTTCCAAGCAGTGATCTCGGATCTCTGTAGGTAGACCCAAGGTAAACCGCTCAATGTGTTCTCTGAACGAGATCTTCTTGAATGAAGAGGCGGGTAGAAAAGAGCTCCAGAATCTTTTCACAGTAAGCATTGGTTGTATCTTGCTTGGTCATCCGAAGATGGTTCCAAGCAGCTCGTACATCTCGTTCATATTCTTATGTCAACCAAGAAGAAATAAAAAGCTTCTTAAATTTCAGCCATTTAACTGGTGCAGTCTTGTTTAAAAGAAGCGTGGACCACCAAGTACGAGCATTCCCCTTAAAGTAAGAGGTAGCTCTCCGAATCTTGGAGTGCTCTGAATAGCGTCCTCCCGCGAAAGCGATGTCAAACTGCTATATAAGAGACAAAGCCTTCGAAGCATCTGAGTATCCTGAAAAAGTATCAAACTTGATTGAGTGGCCATCTTCCTTAAACTCTCGGACTTTCTTGCTTTTATCGTCGAGAAAGTCATATTGGTTGGCGTTGTAAAAATTCTTCTTGTTCGCATAAAAGTTTCCGTCATCGGAATCTGAGCTGTCTGTATACGAGTCCTCAGTAGAACTGTCAGTCTTTGGGAGAGATTTAGCCTTCTTTGCCTTTTTCTTGCCCTTTCTGAAGCTTTGTTTCTTGCTTCGCTTTTTACCTTTTCTGTCTTCTTCGCTCGAATTTGAAGAGCTAGAAGAACTGTCAGAAGAAGAAGAAGAAGAAGAACTGGGTACTCCTTCAAATCGAACAAGCTTCTTCTATTTCTTTGCCTTGTCAAAAGTCGACTGACGACCCAAATATCCTGGGAGGTCAATGATTTTCTTCTGCTTTTTGCCGTGCTTTTTAGCTTTCTTTTGTGCGTCAAAAAACTGAGCAATCCGTGCATCAACCACCTCTTGTAATTCCTTCTCTGAATATTGTTTGTGATCAGAAGGTTTCTTGAGAGCTGGTTTCAGGGGTGGTGTGGTGGTTTTCTGCCACTGCGCATGCACTTTCTGAAAAGAAGTCTCGCTCATATATTTTGCCAATTCCAGATCCTTCACAAAACTGAGCATCATCTTTGTTTCATCGCCGATCAATTGACGAAGCTTCATCTCTCTTTGCTTCGCCTGAGTAGGCCGAGGCGGGCCATGCTCTCTGCCGGAATCTTCGTTGTGATCCTTGCCTGTATCTCCAGATGCAGAGGAAGTCGACTGATCCTTGCGTGAAGCCATAGGTGCTGTGGAAAAAAAATTGGGGATCGGATTTCCCGTAGAAGAGAAATCGGCCGTGCTCTGATACCACTATAACAGACTTGGACACTCCAAGTCAAGAATCAATCGCGACAGCACTAAATAACCACTTCAAAACAATTCACAGATCACCTCTACGATTTCTGAAAATTAGGGTTTTTGGCAGAAATTAGGGTTTGTAGGAATTTTAGGGTTTTTGGTAGAAATTAGGGTTTCTGCTGTCAGTAGCCATGTCATCACTTTGTGATAGTGCAATGGACACAAACAAAGTGAATGGACACTGCGAGTGAAGGTGTTGAGACTGAGAGATAGAGAGAGAAGAGAATACGACACCGAGAAGTTGTAAAACCCTCCTCTAAGGCCCCACTCTCGATGGCGAGAGTGGTCTACTATTGATTGCACAATCTGGTACAATGGCTGATGCAATGAATCTAAATTCTTGCTATGTCGAGGTCGACGGTGTGGACGACGAGGACGAGTCTAATGCTGAAAACTGAATGCTTGAACGCTTGTTCTTTAAGTTCTCGAGGAACTTTGGTTCTTGTGGGTCTTGGGTTCTTGGGTTCTTGGGGGTCTTGAGTTCTTGAAGTTCTTGAGGGTCTTGAGGTTCTTCTTTCGCTTACAATCAGTGTTAGAGAAGGATCTTCTCTTCACCCGAGTTCTACTCTTCTCCGTGGGCGCACCCCTTGGCGTCCTTGCGCTCACACCAAGGTTGCTTTTTCCCACCTCACGTTGACTGGCCGGCCGCTAAGTGCACGGTCCGCTCGCAATGAGTGAAAAGAGGCACAAGGGGAGGCTGGACAAGCCCTTCTTTCTTGGGTTTCCTGTCACTCTTCAAAAACACGATTAGGAATCGACACGCCCAAGTGGACTTGGGTTACGTGCGACCTCAACAAGCAAAAAAACTTATTGTGGTTCTTTCCTTGAGTGATACAGAACACTGCCAAAGCTCTGATACCAATGTAAGGTGCAGCAGAATGAATGTTGAACTTTGCTCAAGATGAGTGTTCCGAACTGTGCGCAAGGTTCCTTTTACTTATGGAAGGGAGAGCGTTCCGTTCTTTAATGAGAGAGTGCAATGGACACAAACAAAGTGAATGCACACTGTGAATGAAGGTGCTGAGACTAAGAGATAGAGAGAGAAGAGAATACGACACCGGGAAGTTGTAAAACCCTCCTCCAAGGCCCCACTCTCGATGGCGAGCGTGGTGTATTATTGATTGCACAATCTGGTACAATGGCTGATGCAATGAGTCTAAATGCTTGCTATGTCGAGGTCGACAGTGTGGACGACAAGGACAAGGCTAATGCTGAAAACTGAATGCTTGAAACGCTGAATTGCTGCTGTTGCAAAAACGCTGACTTGCTGGTACAAAAAAGCCGATTTGCTGCTACAAAAAACGCTGTTTTTGCTGCCTTTTGACTTGCTGAATTTGCTGGTCCTCCTAGCCAAAAACGCTGGAGTATATGGCTGGAAAACGCTGATATCTGCAGGGTTTTGAAACGCTGGAGTGGCTGCAGCAAAACGCTGACCTGATGTTCCTTAAAACGCTGATTATACTGCTCTTCTAAGCGCTGGTTTGAGGCCTGCGAAACCTGGATCTGGGGCTGAATTACTGCTGCAGAATCGCAAAGGGCAAGGGCTGAAAAAATGCTGGAGTTGGTTGCTGAAAACGCCAGGCTATGGGGGGGTTGTTCTTGCTGAGAAGGTTCTCTAGAGGGCCTGCTGCACTGGGTGCCTGTTGCTCTCCTTCCTCTTCTGCCAGAAAGTGCTAGCTCTGGTTTGCTTATATATTTCATAACCAAAATTGCCCTACCTAGTTCCCAACAAAAGTCACTTAATAAATAAGTGAAAGATGTCAAAAATAGGGAAAATAGGTTTAATGCACTGGAAAATTCCCCTGATGGATTGTGATGGTAATGCTGATGATCATGCTCTGTGGAACCGGAGGATATACTCTACGTGACTGGTCATGCACGGTCTGCGAACAGACTCATAAAAGTGCCAAATCACTTCCTATTCTAGACTGACTTGACTGAATTGAACCCTGGTCATGCTGTAGCTTGTCCACAGACACATAGGGTTGGATGTGTCATGTGACACAAGCTCTAGCACTCACGCTCTCATATGTACATCCTTATGTATGCACCTCTACGCACACATAGTTCTACTATGGCATAGTATTGGCTATGGTCCTTTGTTTTGGTTTCTTAATGGCCAAGAGATTAGAGTTACCATGCACACATGAGTTTGTGAGATGTTGATTATGTGCAATTCCTCTCGTAAATGTTTGTAGGGTGTCGTCTATGAAGCCTGCATTAATGAAGCTCTAATGATCTCTTCCTCTCCCTCTCTCTCCTTCTCTCACATCTTCCTTGTGCTATGTGCCAACCCCCCTACCATGCGTCCTAGCCGCATTTCAAGCTAGGTGGTGCCCTATTGTGTACCTCCCATGATGAGGCTATTGTGCATAATCTTGGTGTAGAGACCACTGGGTCTGTTTTGCGCAAAAGGAATTGCACAGATATGGTGGTCTACTTTGTTGTTACGTAGAGAAGCACCTGTGACGTGGAAAAAATTAAAGAAAATTTTCACGTCTACTTGGATATCACACGAGTATGAAAGAGATGTTATCACTGCTTGGCATCATTTGAGAATGACTAAGAAAGATTCATTGGATGACGACTGTCAGAGGTTTTGAGATACTTATTTGCCAGTGTCTTCGTTCCGGAAGATTACTTTGAGCGACCAGATTGAGCGGTTTTGCTAGGGTTTGCCAAAAGAGATGTGAGAGTATTGTCTAGACAAGAAGTCTAACTCTATTAAGAGACTTATGGGACATGCTAAGCAAGAATTTGGAATGCATGCCGGCTCATTGACTTATCATACGGACAGGATAGTATCTACCTCACTAGGGAAGAGTCTTCTAGTGAAGAGAATGAATCAGGGAACCGGATGATAGCTCATCACAGGATTCCGGAGTAGTAAGAGAATCAGATGGTAGCGCATCCGAGGGTTCCGACAAACTAAGGAAACCAGATGCAAGTTCATCAGAGGATTCCGGAGAAGAACAAGGATCGGATGATTCTACGTCTGAGTGTTCCGACGATTGAGACTGACGTGCCAGTGGATAGGGGAGGCTATCGAGGCTACCCACACGTCCCAGGACACAAGGAAAGAAAGCAAAAGGGAATCTGTTGGTAGATCAGAGAATTCCTCAGATCTAGATAGAGGTGCCAAGGACAGGAAGGACGACAGGGCTACCAACAGGTCTCAGAGCACAAGAAAAGAGAAAGGTAAGCTAGGTCCACGAGATAATTTGGTCAAGGGTACTTTTTTGGCCCTCAATGCAAAGTGGATGGAGGAGGAGAACCTCGCAAATTCTCTTCAAAGAGAGGTGTACCTTGAAGCTTTTGGGTCATTAGCAATGTCTATGCCAAAAGTTACCGATTAATCAGTAGGTTGAATCCTGTGGAGCGCATGCTGCATAAGAGGGGAGCCACTCCACTCCCTTGTCACAGATTGCCTAGATTGAATAGAGTCACTAATTTCTCTTTGAGATTTTAGGATACTGCAGGCTGATAGTATTTTGCGAAATGACTTTATGAAATGTGTGCATTGAATTGGAAATTTCCTTGATTGAATTGAAAACATGTACTCTTTCATGTGTGTGTTGTTAGAGACATGTAGAGAAAGATGAAATGTCTGCAACATTTTGTCTGATGAATGATTTAAACTTAGTGCATCTAGACATCTGTTGGAGATCAGCGTGATCTGGATGTGATGGCTAATTGAATGTGAACTGAATGAGATTCTAGTGCATCAAGATGTCTATCTGGATGAGATGACTGGATATTGTTATGAGTGCATCAAGAGTTCCGGAACGATGAGATGGCCACACTGTGATCTAGGTGCATCAAGAGTTCTGGATAGAATGACATGGCTAGATTGAATGATTGAAACACAAGTGTTCTGTGTGAACTAAGTGTCTAATTTTGTGAATTGCATGCTATGTGGATGTACTGTTTGTGAGGATAGTCATGGGCATGGTTTGCTTGATTGAAATGTGGAATGAAAAGATATGAATCTTATAGTAACAAGATTTAGTAGATCAAGCCATGTGTAAAAAGATCACCGTGGTCTGGATGTGATTGCCAAATGGTTACAATGATCAGGATTTGTATCCAAGACCCTCGACAGGAATGTGATTGATTAGTGACTGATGTCTTTGTAGAAGTGCTAGATTGGTGGAGTCTAGTGCATGAGTACATAGAGTCAGTGTCTACTGAAGAAAGTTTCTGTCCTTTGGCTATTTTTGGAGGCGTAATAAAGGGCGATTACAATCCTTTCAAGAGGGGGGAATGTCACAAAGTGATGACGTTGCACGCTCAACTAGAAGAGAAATGGCCGAGTGGACAAGAGAAACTGAGCCAGCCAACTGAAAGAACTTATGGAGCACTGGCCAGGGCCTAGTACCTTGAAGACCAATAGCTTGAACTCTGAGGAGGATTTTCGTAAAATGTGTTGACATACTAACATGGCAGTCGGTACGAATGATGACGTGGTAGGACAATACTGAATTTCCGCGTTTTGCGTTGCTAGTGCCACATGGCAGGGTGTACGGATTTTCACAATTTTTGTTGGCTGCTTTTTGGAGTTCCCAGCGCTAGCTTTTGAGAGCAAATGCTTTTGAATTGGTTACTTTTGGGGTTCTGCTTTTAGGCAACCCCTGTACTGTTTATAAGGATCCCTTGGGTCCTCACTCTATAGAGCATCTGGACGCAAAGTCAGAGAGCAGAGGACCCTCAGGAGTAGTGAGAAATGATGTTTGAGAATGCTTACACATACTCATGGTCCGGACCCTTGTGGTTATTTGCGGGGGGAGTATTGAATGCTTGAAAAATGTTGTTTTTACTCATGGTCCAGACCCTTGTGATTATTTGCGGGGGGAGTGTTCATTGGCCGCTATATGTTTCTATGCCTTGTAACATGCATATGTGAGCATTTTGTGCTACATTGTGATGTGCCAACCACTGGATATATTCCTAATTGGGTGAGATTGCCTGAGTATGTAATTTTAGTGCATCAAGAAACCCGTGAAAAGATCAGCGCGGTTTGGGTGTGATGGCTAATTTTGCTACGTCGGAATATCAAGGGCCCGGATTTGGAATGAGGATATACTCCTTATTGGATGAGATTTTTTGGAAAGTCAATGACCCATGATATCAAGAGCTCCGATTTGGAATGAGAAAGTTGATTGTCCCTTGGAATGTTCCTCGGAATGACCTTTGGATTTTTTTTTTGAACAAACTTGTTTTGCAGATATACGATAATCGCGGACAATTACTCTTCTTTCAAGAAGGGGGGATGTCACAAACTGTTGACATGTCAAGCCACTGAAGACCGGAGCCAACTTGTAGATCCTGGCCGAGGGGCCTAAACCCTAGAAGCAGCAAGAAGAAGTTTTACCAACTTGCAAAGTCTTGCCGAGTGGCCTATTTTTGAAGAAGAGTTCAGACCAACTTATGGGACCCCGTTCAATGTGGCCCAAGTGACTTAAAGAGATTAAATAAAGCAAGATCCACTTGCGTAGCAGTTGATGACGTGGCAAGCCAATACGGACGCTCCGGATTTTGCATTGACATGCTGACGTGGCACTGTACGGACATCTGCGAAATGCACTGACTGCTGACGTGGCAGATTGTATTGATTTCCAAAATTTACGCTGGTTGCTTTTGGGAGGCCATATGTTTTTAGAACTTAAGCTTTTCATGTAACTACTTTTCATGGCCAAGGGCCTTCAAATATGTGCCATGGGCTCGGTCTCTGGCACGTCTCCATGTGGGAGTGCAGAGAACAAGTGCCGGCTTGTACCGAGTTGAACCAATATAAAGAAATACCGAAAGGGGCGCAAGGGTTTGGGCCAATGCTCTCTTGGGGTGGAACTAAGCCACTCCTTGTCTCGTGTGTCGTGCATCTCTTTCAGTTCACTTTAATTTGTTCTTCAGTTTGTTTCTTTCTGCAAAACAACTCAAGTTAGTACAAAAAAGAAAATCCGAGGAACATCCCGAGGGACAATCAATTTTCTCATTCCAAATGGGATCTCTTGATATCCTAAAATCTCATCCAATAAGGAGTATATTTGCATTTCAGATCGGGGCTCTTGATACTCCGTCGTAGCAAAATTAGCCATCACACCCAGACCGCGCTGATCTATAACGGGTGTCTCGATGCACTAAAATTACATACCCAGGATGTTTACAGTGGTTGGCACATCAGAATGCAACACAAATGCTCACATGTACATGCTACAAGACATAGAAACATATAGCGGCCGATGAACACTCCCCCCTCAAATAACCATCTTGGTCCAAGCCATGAGTTGTTCAATGGCTCCCTCATCACTCCTCCCGTATACGACTCTGGTTTGAATACTAGTCTCAAGAAGGGGGGATGTAACAAAGTGCTAACGTGTCAAGCCACTGAAGACCCGAGCAGACTTGCAGATCTCGGCCGATGGACCTAAATAGAAGAAGTTTTACCAACTTGCAAAGTCTTGCCGAGTGGCCTATTTTGAAAAGAAGAGTTCCCGGTGTCACGAGGACGTGGCAGTTATTAACCATGTCATAGAGATGTGGCAACTGCTAACCTTGGTTGTTGGTTTCTTTCCAATGGGGTTTATTTTATTTGTTTTGAGACCCTCTTTTTGAAGTAGCAAACGGTCGGACATTGTATGGCCAATGTGAACGGTAGATTCACCCGCAGACGGGAAGTGGTCGGCACTGGAATTCGTATGGTAAGAGGATGTCTAGGCTCAGAGCAAGATCATATAGGTCCCCCCGTCGCACTTAGCAAGTTGGTGGACACTAGGAAGTGAACTCAGTTAAGGCGTAAAGTCAAGGTGGGACTACCAACTAAAAGTATCCGACAGTTGGGCCACATTGCAATTTTGGATGCGGTCCCAATGAGGATAGATGGTCAGAAGACCAGTGGGAGCCCAACGGAAGCATCTCCTAAAATTTAGGGAACTGCTATTTTGGGCCGTGAAATGTGTTCGCGTCATTACCTCCGGTATGACTAGGGGAACATTTTACAACTCTGCCGCGAAGTCAACTGGGCAACCGGTTAGGATATTTTTAAGCGGCAAGCCCGAAACGGGCAAATGCTTGTAAATGCGCCAAGTGTCAACTTTTCATGCACTTTCCTCTTGCAGAAAAATGGGCGCTGATTTTTATGCTGGGAGAGGCTTCATTTGCAACCTGTCACAGGTTAAGAGCTATGGAGTGCTTTCTTTCCCTCTCATGTACAGTGTGGTGCTAGGAGTGATGCCCTGTACACTACACACTGCTCTCTCTCTCCCCTACGTGCAATTATGTGATGCCCCACAAGAGGGCTACTCATTTGACTGATGTACAGTTGTGTGGGTTCATGCTTTTGTGCTGAGGCAAGAGCCTCCTTGAGCAGGAACAGGGGTAGCTAACTGCTGCTCCAAAGCAGGCACTGGTGAGGGTCATAACCTCACCGTACAGGTGCAAAATCAGCGCTGTGTATGCGCTGTAAATTCACTGTTTTTCAGCCGTACGGACGCCAGGATCATTGGGAATCGTGCCCCACTGGCAAAGGACAGTTAGGGGACTGGCTGGGGCTGAAAACAGGGCAAAACCAAGTAAATACAGGGTGCTGAATTTACTGTTTTTGGAAATGAATCAGAGGGTATACGACAGTGCAAGCGAGTTCCAGCAGGGGAATTGGTTTCGCGCAAGTTTTGGGGCTGTTATGCTGCCGAAATTTGGCCAAATCAAACGGTATCTAGGTGGATACATGTGAAGGATTCCCAGGACCTTACCTTGTAATTTACCCTCCTAAAGAATAAAGAAATACCGAAAGGGCCGCCAATTTTGGGGCCTACGGGTTGTCGGCGTCTGCTCGGAGCATTCTAGCTTCCGAGCCGTGTGTGTATTCAAGTGTTAACTCCCGTCGCGGGTTCTCTTTGCAAAGTGCTCTCTGTGTGTGTATAAAGTAAAAAATTTCGGGTGAAAGCCGACGCCTACCGCCCTAAGGGCCGGTTTCACCCGGCAACTTACGTGACTTAAGTTTGATACTTTTTCGGGATACTCCGATGCTTCGAAGGCTTTGTCTTTTATACAGCAGTTTGACATCGCTTTTGCGGGAGGACGCTATTCAGAGCACTCCAAGATTCGGAGAGCTGCCTCTTATTTTAAGGGCAATGCTCGCACTTGGTGGTTCATGCTTCTATTAAGCAAGACTGTGCCAGTTACATGGCTGAAATTCAAGAGGCTTTTTATTTCTTCTTGGTTGACTCAAGAGTTTGAGCGAGATATACGAGCTGCTTGGAACCATCTCCGAATGACCAAGAGCGATACAGTGAATTCTTACTGTGAAAGATTCTGGAACTCTTTTCTACCTGCCTCTTCATTCAAGAAGATCTCGTTCAGAGAACAGATTGAGCGGTTTACATTGGGTCTACCTACAGAGATCCGAGACCACTGCTTGGAACAGAAGTCAGCTTCTATTCAGGAGTTGATGAGTCATGCGAAGCGGGGCTTTGCAATTCACTCTGGCAGTCTGACCTACCCCACAGATGAGGTCACAACACAACGAACCGGACAGACTTCTGGGAATGAAAGTAGAAAAAGAAAGAGCAACCCAGAGAAAAAGGATGCACGACCCAGACTTACTCCTCAGGAGCGGACTCGCTACATCAGGGAGGGGAAGTGCTTTGGATGCGGGGAAACTGGACATATCTCCGCGAAGTGCCCTAAAAAGGCACAGAAAGAACAGAATGACAAGGACGACGAAAGGCCTGAGAGTTCGAGAGCAGCTGAGGACCGTGTACGAAAAGGCAAGATGAAAACAGGACTGGTTCCAGATTGTGTGGGTACTGATCCCGACACCTTGGATGAGAGTACAGAACTTTGCCGAGCTTGGGGCAAAGTGAAAGATCAAGAGGCCCTGATTTTCTTTGATGGAGGAGCCAAGGCCAACTTCATTTCACCGGAATTGGCGGCACGGCTCGAGATTACTCCCCATCGGATGGGACCACTTGCAGAGGCAGTTCTAGCGGCACCCGGCAGGGACGTAGCCATTACACCTGTCATTGGCAAACTTCGGTTGCATTGTCAGGGGTATTTGGGGCATGAGGACTTCTTCATAATGCCTTTGGAGGGTTGTGATGTTCTCTTAGGGATTCCCTGGTACCACAAGAACAACGCCGTGGTCGATTATCGGGCGAGAAAAGCGACTTTGACTACAGAAAAGGGCAGAACAATTATACTTGATATTAAACTGAAGGGCGAGTCTGTCCCTATTGTATCGGCTTCGGCCATTTCAAAATTAATGAAATCCAGTCTGTTTGTTTACTCGATCTTTATGAAAGAATTGAGTGGTGATGATAGGACAAATATGTCTAAACTTGATAAAGAACGCCAAGATTTTCTACACTCTCACGCCGATTGCTTCTCAGAAGGCCTGCCAGGAGAGTTACCACCTGCTCGTCCTGAAGATCATACCATTGATCTGATACCTGGTAGTACACCACCAAACCGGCCACCCTACTGTCTCAGCCGAGCACAGAATGAAGAGATTATGAACCAAGTGAAAGACCTCTTGGAAAAGGGTCTTGTCCAGCCTAGTACTTCACCGTATTGCTCTCCAGTGTTGTTGGTTTTGAAGAAAGACGGATCTTGGAGAATGTGCATCGATTATAGAGCTCTCAACAAAATCACCATCAAGAACAGATTTCCGATTCCTAGGATCGATGATATACTCGACAGGTTACAGGGATCCTCGTGCTTTAGCAGGATTGACTTGAAGAGTGGATATCATCAGATCAGAATAGCGTCGGGAGACGTCTACAAGACAGCTTTTCGGACGACTTTTGGGTTATTTGAGTTTTTGGTGATGCCTTTTGGCTTAACCAATGCTCCTGCGACATTTAACCGGATGATGGATAGGATTTTTCGAGAGTGCAGGCTATTTGTTGGCACTTTCTTTAACGACATCATTGTTTTCTCCAAGAATGAGGCAGAACACAGAGATCATCTGCTTCAAGTCTTTCAGGCATTACGAGATCACAAGTTAGTAATTAATGCAAAGAAAAGTGAATTTTTCCTACCAGAGATACACTTTTTGGGACACATTGTGTCAGCAGCAGGAGTGCAAATGGATCCGGCCAAGATAGAGACTATCCGTGATTGGCCCGACTTGAGGAATGTCCATGAAGTTAGAAGCTTCTTAGGACTATGTTCGTACTACAGGCGGTTCATACGAAAGTTTGCAGAGGTTGCTTCCCCTTTGCATATCTTGACACAGAAAGGAGTACCTTTTTCGTGGGGACCCACAGAGGTGACTGCCTTTCAGACATTGAAAGAGAAATTGACTACGGGACCTATTTTGACTTTGCCGGACTTGCAGAATTCATTCGAAGTATATTGTGATGCTTGTGGTCGTAGTCTGGGTGCGGTCTTGATGCAAGAAGGCCATGTCATAGCTTACGAGAGCCGTTTGTTCTCTAGGCCGGAGATGACAGCACAGATTTTTGAGAAAGAGCTTTTGGCGGTTATCCATGCTCTTACTCAGTGGCGGCATTACCTACTCGGAGCGGATTTTACTGTCTTTACAGACCATCAGAGTTTGCGCTACTTCTTGTCACAGAAGCAGCTTTCGGAAAAGCAGATGCGGTGGGCGAACATCTTGTCACAGTTCCACTTCCAGATTGTCCATGTGCAGGGACAGAAGAATGTGGTGGCAGATGCTTTGTCTCGGAAACCGTTGGTTCTGGCTATTTCCGCGATACATCATAGGAGCTTCGAGGATATGGTCGATCAGTATGCCACAGATACAGGTTTTGCAAATATTTTCACACGGATACGGGATGGGGAGACAGTAGCTAGATACACCCTTCGGGAAGGCTACTTGATGAAAAAGACTATGTTGTGAGTTACACAGCCGTTGAGGGAAAAGGTTATGACTGATTGCCACTGTCCACCTTTTACGGGTCACCGCGGCATTGCTACCACCATGAAAGGGGTAGGGAGAGATTTCTTTTGGCGGAGACTGAAGAAGGATGTGGAAGAGTTTGGAAGAGTTTGTGCGCAGTTGCTTGGTATGCCAGAAGGTCAAGTTTGATAGGCATAAGGCACAGGGATTGTTACAGCCTTTACCCATACCCACCCGCCCCTAGGAAAATATTGAAATGGATTTCATTTTTTTTTATCTCCCGAGAATACAGAATGATCACGATGATTTTCCGATTACATGGCACGCCTGAGACGATTGTCTCCGACAGAGACCCCAGATTTATGAGTTGGTTTTGGAAGGCAATTTGGGAGAACATTGGCACGTAGTTGCAGTTCTCGTCATCGTTCCACTTGCAGACTGACGGGCAATCTGAGATTGCCAATTCAGTGATTTTAGATTTATTGAAGTCTTGTATCTCGCATCAGAAGACTCAATGGGAAAAGAACTTACCTTTGGTGGAATTTGCCTACAATAACACGATACACTCTTCGACGGGGAAGACGCCATGTGAGATTGTTGAAAGTGCTGCGAAGGTTCCATCCTTCCTGAGCACGAAAGATTAGATATTGGAAGCGGATGAATATTCGTGAGACTTGGATACGGCTTTTGCCAAGGTTCGCGAGACTTTGCAGAAGTCTCAAGAACGAGAGAAAAAGGCAGCGGATCGCCATCGTCGCGACTGGAAACTGAAGGAGGATGATTGGGTGCTCTTACTTTTGAGAAGGCACGCCTAAGAAAGAAGGGAAAGGAGAGGCTTTTTCCAAAGCTTAGTATGTGATACTGCGGACCTTTCCAGATTACTGACAAGATAAATGATGTCTCCTTCTGATTGAAACTGCCAGATACTTGGAGGATTCACAATGCATTGCATGTGAGTCTCTTGAAACCTGTTAAGGGTGATGTGCCTGATGATGGGGAGCCCGATGAGCAACCCAAAGTGGAAGAAAATGAGGAGATCCTTGTTCCTGAACAGATTTTGGCACATAATGATACGAAGAAAGGTAAAGTCCGAAGGCGGTTCTTGGTTAAGTTCAAGAATTATCCTGCACTTGATGCGAAGTGGATGGAGGAGGAGGACCTAGCAGATACTCCTCAGATTGTGAAACTTTACCTCGATGTTTTGGTTTAGCATAGTCTACTCCAAACGGAACCCAGAAACTCAGCTTGGCCGAAGATCTGGTGCAGTGGGATGCACAAGAGGGGAGTTACTCCGCTCCTTTGTCAACAGATGCCTCGATTTTGATACTAAAGTCACTGATGTCTCTTTGAGCTTCAGGGATACTGAGAGCTGACAGTATTCTGCTGGATGACTTTATGAAATGGAATTCCTGATAATGATACTGATTTGTTCTTGACTTCTTGTGAGTGCAGGAACTGATGCCGAAATGACTGCAGCATTTTGGTCTGATTGATCTTGAATAGACATGGTTGCAATAGGGGTTAGTCAATCGGACATCGATGAGGTCCCGATTGGACCTAGATGTGATTGCTAGCTACATTGCCGATAAATCATGGTCTAAGATCCAAATGAATGTTGAATGTCATGTGATGTCCTGTGATGTCTGGTGATGTCCTGTGATGTCGTGTGATGTGACTGTCGATTTTGTACATGTGCTAGATGTGCGTTCCTAGTACGTAGGTACTAACAGTCAGTGTCTGCTAAGACGGTTTATGGCTTTTGTCGGTTTTGCAGGCGTAATCGCGGTCGATTACAATGCTTTCAAGAGGGGGGTATGTCACAAAGTGATGACGTGGCGGACAGCAGAAACCCTAATTTCTGCCAGAAACCCTAAAATTCCTGCAAACCCTAATTTTTGCCAAAAAACCCTAAATTCCGGAAATCGCGGAGGCGGTTTTTTTTTTTTTTTTTTTTTTTTGTGGAAAATGATGAGTGATGCGAATTTTGCTTTTGCTTTTTTTTATAAAAAAAAGAGAAAAGACTCTCTAAGAGAGAGAGAGAACTGATGCTTTTGATTTTAAAAGCTTTTGGGGCTCTGCTTTTGGGCATCCCTTGTAACCTTTAAATTAATGGTGAGGGCCTCACTTCTCAGAGCATCTGGACGCAGAGTCTGAGAGTGAAACCCTAACCGCTCTCTTGTACTTTGATGATTGATTAATACAAAAAGAAATACCAAAAGGGGCGCCAGTCTTTGGGGCCAATATCTCTAGGCACGGAACTCCGCCGGGCCAGTGCAAATCTATTGTGATCTGTGAATTGTTTTGAAGTGGTTATTTGGTGCTGTCGCGGTTGATTCTTGACTTGGAGTGTCCAAGTTTGTTACACCAAGTGACTTAGAGAGATTAAATGAAGCAGGATCCACACACACACACACACACACACACACACACACACAAAGATTTGCGTGGAGCATGATGACATGGTAGTTGTACGGACGCCCGCATTTTGCGATGATAGTGCCACGTGGCAGACTATACGGATTTTTGCGTTTTGCGTTGACACCTACTGACATGGCAGAACTGTACGGATTTCCTACTTTTGCATTGGTTGTTTTTGGAAGGCCATATGTTTTAGAACCTGAAGCTTTTCATGTAACCGCTTTTCAGCGGCCAAGGGCCTTTAAATATCACCTAAGGGCCTCTTCTGTGACATTCTCGCAGGAGTTGGAAGAGAGTAAGAGCCTCAAGCTGTTTTACTGAGTTCAAGCAATATAAAGAAATACCGAAAGGGACATCAGGGTTTGGGGCCAGTGCAGAGCCTCAAAAGCATCAGGTTTAAAAGCACTTTTCCCTAAAAGCATCTGCTCTTAAACGCTAGCGTTGAAATCAGCTAGGGCAATTTGCGGAAATCCGTACAGCCTACCATACGGCACCAATAGCGCATAAGGCGGATCCGTACTGTCTTGCCATGTCATCGTCCGTATGGATTGCCATGTCAACATATCAACGCATTTTACGAAAATCCTCCTCAGAGTTCAAGCTTGGTCTTGCTTTTGGCCTTTAGGGTTTTAGGCCCCTCGGCCAGTGCTCCATAAGTTCTTTCCATTAGTTGGCTAAGTTTCTCTTGTCCACACTCATCCATTTCTCTTCCAATTGGGCATGCCATATCATCACTTTGTGACATGCTCTAGC
Source organism: Adiantum capillus-veneris (assembly GCF_014529385.1). Taxonomy (NCBI): domain Eukaryota; kingdom Viridiplantae; phylum Streptophyta; class Polypodiopsida; order Polypodiales; family Pteridaceae; genus Adiantum; species Adiantum capillus-veneris. Next base: position 110,262,939 of record NC_140946.1, read on the forward strand.
TAGCAAGAGTGTCGGGTATGAATGACCTCAATCGATGAGGCATGGTGGAATAGAGAATGAAGTGACTAAACGTGATGCCTCCAAGGACCCCATGATGTAATCCACCACCGTTCCTCCTGATTGCAAGTGTCCTACGTGTCTGTCCTCCCCATCTTGGCCACTATGAAATCCCATTGTAAATAGTGGCGAGCTACCAACTCTAGTAGCTGGTCTCTATAGTGTCCTCTGTCTAGTCCCGAGTCCTCTCACATCGAGGCAGCCCCTGCCTCCTCTGGCTCTATGGAATTGAGCATTTCTTTGTCAACATAGTCGTACACCTCACACTATTGGCCCTATGTATGGGCGTTGAAGTTTCATGTGAGAAACCACTCCTAGTGTAGAATAGTACATGATCTCCTCGGATAAGCATACATAAGGTAAGGTTGCTGTCCCCTTCTCCTCTCGTGGTCCCTCCTTTGTGATAGCATAGGAAGATCCAAATGGTGAGAAGTCGCATAGATGACTTGGCCCTGTGCAAGCTAAAAGCTTATCCACATGTATCTGGCCTCTAGATCTTGAGCTTCCACTCTAAGCTGCTCTTGTAGCTCTAGTGTAAATTGTATTGCCACTCTCTTAGACCCGCTTGAGGTGCTCTGGCATATAGTCCTCCTATATGTTGACTTCCACTAGATTGCCTCTACTCTAGGTAGCCCTCTCTATGGACTTTGATGTGTCTTTGTCAATAGTAGAATGTCCCTTCCCTCCATCTCATGCTCCATTCGTCCAAGTTGTGTCCATAGCAATTCGTTGCAGTTCCATACCACACGATGTATCTCTATCAATGGATGAGAGACTATGTCCCATAGGCCCCAACCCGCTATTCCACGAGCCGACCATCAATGATGACACGGTAATCTTTGCAAAAGGCTTTTTTGACTTCTCTTATCCTCTATAAACACGTGGCATGCATGCTCTCTAGTACTCTTGTCACAAACTACTGACGTGTCAAGCCACTGAAGAATGGAGCCAACCTGCACATCAGCAACAGAAGGAGAAGCAGAAGAAGTTCCCGCCAACTTATGGGACCCCATCCGATGGGGCCAAGTTACTTAAAGACCTTAAAATAAAGCATGACCAATACACACACAAAAATCTCTGGCGTAGAAGATGATGATTTGGCAGCTGTACGGATGCCCAAAAATTACGATGGCATGTTGACGTGGCACTTGTACGGATTTTTGCATTTTATGTTGATGACGTGACAACTGTTTGGATTTTCGCAAAATGTGCTGGCAGCTTTTGGACCAGTTGCTTTGGAGTTTGAAAGCTTTTCATGTAACTGCTTTTCATGGCCAACGTCCTTTAAAAATGAGCCAAGGGCTCATTCTTTGGCACGCTTCCACGTGGAGGTGCAAAGTCTGGAGTCCAAGCAATATAAAGAAATACCGAAAGGGGCGCCAAGGTTTGGGGCCAGTGCTCTCTCGAGGTGGAACTCTGCCACTCCCCGCCTCGTGTGTCGTGCATCTCTTTCAGTTCAATTGTTATTTGAAGTGCTTAAAGTTGTTCAGTCTGTTCTTTTCTGTTGGCATGTGGTGCCCGTCCTCGTGACAGTGGTATCAGAGCTTCAAGTGTGTGCTTTTCTGAAAGCAAGTCGGTCCTACCAAAGAGCAGACAGAGCAAGATGGCGCTTCCAAATTTTTACAAGGAATTTTATTGAAGAATTTTCGTGCCCTAACCTCGGACTTATTAGCCACTCCCACCCTTACTTCATCGCGCATCGGGCGTGCTCCTGTCTGCATCGTTCTGTCTTACAAGGCATAAGCCATAAAGATCACTTGCAAGCAGATTACAACTTGAATTTTTTGGACATCTTGCAGTAGGTGTCTCTTCTCGAGCTGATAACCTTGGAAGTCCATGGTGATTGCTATGTCTTGGGACTACCCATCATCGCCACAGGGCCATTGTCTGTCCAAGAGCTTATGGATCATGCTGCAGTCGGCTACAACCTTATGAAAGAAATATAACCCTAATTTTTTGTGCAGATTTTAGGATGGAAAGTCTGTCGACTTTTCGAGCTCGACTGATGTCGAGATTGTTTTTTAAGTTTAAATCTGTTTGGGAAATAGTTTGGTGATTGTGTTCGGAATTTGTTTGAAATGGATGGTATTTGTTTTAAATCTAGCTTGGTGCCGATTTGAATTGTTTGACTCTAGTTTTAATACTTGTTTCAATGATTGGTGATTTACTCTCGGATGGAGTAGTGAGAAATGCTGTTTTGATATTGTCTAAACCTCGAAATGACATAGACGAGATGTTTGGGGTGCATTTCGTTGTATACTTGAAAACCTCGGAACGACGCAGAGAAGAGTTTTTGGGGAGCGTTTTGTTGTATGCTTGAACTTCCAAACAACGCAGGCGGCGGTCTGGGGGGTGTTTGGTTATAAAAGGCCTCTATATCTCCCAGCGCGGACCTTTTTAGGTTATGCGAGAGGAGTGATGAGGGAGTCGTTGAACAGCTCATGGCCCGGACCAAGATGGTTATTTGCGGGGGAAGTGTTCATCGGCAGCTTTATGTTTCTATGTCTTGTAACACGCATATGTGAGCATATGTGTTGCACTGTGATGTGCCAACCATTGAATATTCCTTATTGGATGAGATTTTTCTTGGAAGCCAACGACCAGGATATCAAGAGCTCCGATCTGGAATGAGACTCCTTATTGGATGATGTTTTTTTGGGAAGCCAACGACGAGGATATTAAGAGCTCCAATCTGGATTGAGAAAATTGATTGTTCCTCGGATTGTCCCTCGGAGATTTTTGAGCTAACTTGAGTTGTTTTGCAGATATGCGGTAATCGGGGACGATTACTTTCTTTCAAGAAGGGGGGATCTCACAAACTGTTGACGTGTCAAGCCACTGAAGAAGGGTGCCAACCTGCACATCCCGGCCGAGGGGCCTTAACCCTTAGCAGCAACAGCAGCAGAAGAAGCTCCCCCCAACTTATGGGACCTCGTCTGATGGGGCCCAAGTACCTAAAGACGTAAATAAAGCAGGAGCAATACACATACAAAAAAATCTTTGGCGTAGAAGATGATGACATGGCAGTTGTACGGACGCCCGAAAATTATGCTGACATGCTGACGTGGCACTTATACGGGTTTCCGTGTTTTACGTTGATGACGTGACAGTTGTACAGATTTCCGCAAAATGCGCTAGCAGCTTTTGGACCACTTGCTTTTGAGTTTGAAAGCTTTTCATGTAACTGCTTTTCATGGCTAAGTTCTTTTAAATATGAGCCAAGGGCTAATTCTTTGGCACGCTCCCGCATGGAGGTGCAGTGTTTGGAGTAAGAAATATCGAAAGGGGTGCCAAGGTTTGGGGCCAGTGCTCTCCCGAGGTGGAACTTCGCCACTCCCCGTCTCGTGTGTCGTGCATCTCTTTCTGTGCATTTGTTATTTAAGTGCTTAAGGTTGTTCAGTGTGTTCTTTTCCATTGGCACGTGTTGCCCGTCTTCGTGACAACTCTAGGTGCATCCTTGTGAGGTCATCATCAATAAAGATGGGCCCTCGTCCAATCCTCTTAGTATGACCCCCTTTGCATGGATATTGTGTGCGCTTCCTCATCACAAAATTGTATGGTAGCTCTCATCGTTGTGGCATCCTTCCCGGCTCTCCAAGCTTTGAGAAAGGGTGGGATCCTTCTTGTTAGTACCCAAGACCTGCACATAATGTCTTCCTATCACCTCAGGGGTGGAGTCGGCTCGCTCGAGGTTGCCCATGGCTCTTACATTGAGTGTACGGGCATGCCGCATTCTCTCCTCAATGGTCGCATTGACGATTTGGAGCTCTTCTTTTTGGGCATCTTCCTTCACCTCTTTCTTCACGTTCTGCTTTACAACTTCTGCACATCCCTCTCTTATTGCCTTTTATCTCCCCCTCGAGGCTCAATTTGGTTATCTCATCTTTGATTGTCTATTTGTCCACCTCCATAATCTCCCTCTCCTCATGTGATGGGCGGTCCCATTAAGGATGCAATCTTTGATTTGAGGATATCTATCTCCTCTTTCATTGCGTCCTTCTCCTTCTTCCATTCCTCCTCCACCTTCTCCCACTCTTCTTGACATGTTTCCACTCCTCTCTTTTCGACTCTTCCAGTTCCCTCTCCATCTTGGAAAACCTTGTAGCTATGGGTTGGCCATGATGAGCCCATCAATCGTCTTCTTGTTGGCTTGGATGGTGCTGGTAAGCTTTGTCTTGAGGGAAAGCCCAATTTGAGGGGGGGGGGGGGGGGCAGTATTTCTGCTTTGAAGTTTTAGGTGCCATTGCACGACATGTGGAAATCCGAGTGTGAAGAGGGTTGCGAGTGCTCCATTCCTTCACAGGTGAACGGAGAGGTGAGGCATGTGTGTATATGTGAGGATCTATGTATATTTGTGTGTGTTTTTTTTTGGCGGGTTGTGGAGGTGGGCTGGAAATGTGTGCGTGTATGTTTGTATGGCTGAGTGGGGCTCGCGGTTCTTGCAAGCAAGGGTCTTGCTCAAGCAAGGCTCTGCTTATTGAACAGTAAACTGGGCCTTGTTTAGTGAAAGCAGCTTATTTAAAAACTCCCAAAATGTGTTACTAACTAATAACCAAGTCAAGTTACCATGGAAGTATAGTGTGGACGGTGCAACACATGTGGAGGGTGTCACAAACTGGTGACGTGGCAGGCTTCTAGACACACACACAGTGGCTGTGGCAAAAATGCCACATGGCAGTTGTACGGACCCCCGCATAATGCGCTGGCAGGCTGACGTGGCCAACTGTACGGAATTCCGAAAATTGCGCGCAAAACGCGCTGACATGCTGACGTGGCTGTGTACGGATTTCTAGAAATTACGCAAGCTGATTTTTTATGGCAGCTTTTGGGCAAATTGCTTTTGAGATTAAAGCTTTTTAGTTTAGAGGTTTTTGGGGCTCTGCTTTTGGGTATCCCTTGTACTTATGAATAAGCGGGCAGGGCCTCACTTCTCATAGCATCTGGACGTAGAGTTTGAGAGTGAGCACCTACCCACTCTCTTGTACTTTGAACACAGATTAATACAAAAAGAAATACCAAAAGGGGCGCCAGCCTTTGGGGCCAATACCTCTAGGCACGGAAGTACGCCGGGCCGTGTCAATTTTGTGAACTGTTTTGAAGTGAATCTGTGTTGTGTCGCGGTAGAATCTTGGCTTGGGGTGTCCAAGTTTGTTATAGTGGTATCAGAGCATGGCAGATTTCTCTTCTATCGGGAAACCGATCCTTTTCTCGCAGCACTAATGGATTCCAACAAGAAACAGTCGACTTCTTCTGCATCTGCAAATGCGGGAGAAGATCACGAAGAAGATTCTCATGAGCAATCAGAGGAAGAGTACCTCCTACTCAGTTCGAAATTGAAGAGATGGAACGTCGACAATTGGTTGACGAGGCAACAAAGCAGACGATTAAAATTGTAAAGGATCTCCACACCCAGTGGTAGAAGGCTACAAAGCCACCCATTAAACCGGCACTCAAGAAACCTCCTTCTCTGAGGATGTTTACGGAGCAAGAATTACAAGAGGTGGTTCAGACACAGATTAGCCGGCTTTTGGACACGAACAATAAATCCAAAAAGCATGAGAAAAAGCACAAGAAAGGGACTAACTTCCCGGGTTATTTGGGTCGTCAATCTTCTTCTGCATCGGGTAGTCCTTCAAATCGTACACGCTTCTTTTGTTTTCTTGCGAGTTCTTCTTCTTCTTCTTCTGACAATTCTTCTAGCTCTTTTGACTCGAGCGAAGAAGACAAAAAAGGCAAAGAAGCCTAAATTTCGCCTAGTTTCTGACAGTTCTACAGAGGACTCATCCTCAGACAACTCGGACTTCGACGATCACATGTTTTATGCAAAGAAGCATTTCTATAAAGCCAACCAATATGACTTCCTCGATGATAAAAGCAAAAAAGCAAGAGAATTAAAAGAAGGTGGATAGTCAATTAAGTTTGACTCTTTCTCTGGATTTCGAGATGCTCCGAGGGCTTTGGCCTTCATACAGCAATTTGACATAGCTTTCTCTCGAGGGCATTATTTAGACACTCCAAGATTAGGAGGGCTACATCTTTCTTCAAGGGAAATGCTCGAACATCGTGGTCCACCCTTCTACTAAGAAAGGAAGCTCCAGTTAAATGGTTGAAATTCAAAAGGCTTTTTATTTCTTCTTGGTTGACTCGAGAGTACGAACGAGATATGCTTGGAATCATCTTCGGATGACCAAGGGAGATTCTCTGGACGCTTATTGCGAGAGGTTTTGGAGCTTTTTTCTACCAGTCTCTTCATTTAAGGTGGTCTCATTTAAAGAACAGATCGAGCGGTTTTGTTGCGAACTTCCTACAGAGATCGGAGACTATTGCTTGGAACAAAAGTCAAATTCTATTCAAGAATTGATAAGTCATGCGAAACGGGGTTTTGCGATACATTCGGGAAATTTGACTTACCCCACTGATGAGATCTTGACTTAGAGAACCCAACAAACTTCTAATGAAAGTAGAAAGAGAAAGAGTTCCCAAGAAAAGAAAGACAAGGATTCACAACCTCGGGTCACTCTTTGAGAGAGGGCCAACTACATCAAAGGGGAAGTGTTTTGGATGCGGGAAACGTGGGCACGTCTCCGCGAAGTGCCCTAAAAAGGCACAACAAGAACAGAATGAAGACAGGCCAAAGAGTTCAAGAGCAATTGAAGAACGTGGCAGAAAGGCAAGATGAAAGCAGGACAAGTTCCAGATTACATGGGTACTGACCCAAGCACGATTGATGAAAGTACAGAACTTTGCCGAGCTTGGGGCAAAGTGAAAGATCAAGAAGCCCTGATTTTCTTTGATGGAGAAGCCAAGGCCAACTTCATTTCACCTGAATTGGTAGCACGGCTTGAGATTACACATGATCGTATGGGACCACAAGTAGAGGCAGTTCTACCGGCACCCGGACGGGACATAGCCATTACACCTGTCATTGGCAAACTTCGGTTGCATTGTCAGGGGTATTTGGGGCACGAGGACTTTTACATAATGCCCTTGGAAGGTTGTGATGTCCTCCTTGGAGTCCCTTGGTACCATAAGAACAACGCCGTGGTCGATTATCGGGCGAAGAAAGCGACATTGACAAATGAAAAGGGCCGAAAAATTGTCTGTCCCTATTGAAATTGGCTTCGGCCGTTTCGAAATTAATGAAATCCAGTCTGTTTGTTTACTCTATCTATTTGAAAGAGTTAAATGATGAACACGGGACGAATATGTTTGAACTTGATAAAGAACGCCAAGATTTTCTCCACACTCATGCCGATTGCTTTTCTGAGGGCCTGCCAGGCGAGTTGCCACCATCTCGTCTTGAGGATCATACTTTTGATCTGATACCTAGAAGCACACCACCGAACTGGCCACCTTACCGTGTGAGCCGGGTCCAGAATGAAGAGATTTTGAAACAAGTGAAAGACCTCTTGGAAAAGGGTCTTATCCAGCCAAGTACATCACCCTACTGCTCTCTAGTGTTGTTGGTTTTAAAGAAAGACGAATCTTGGAGAATGTGCATTGATTATAGAGCTCTCAATAAAATCGCCATCAAGAACAGATTTCCGATTCCAAGGATCGATGATATTCTTGACAGATTATAGGGATCCTCTTGTTTTAGCAGGATTGATTTGAAAAGCGGATATCATCAGATCCGAATCACACCGGGAGATGTCTACATGACAGCTTTTCAGACGAGCTTCGGTTTATATGAATTTTTGGTGATGCCTTTTGGCCTTACCAATGCTCCAACGACTTTTAACCGAATGATGGATAGAATTTTCAGAGAGTACAGATCTTTCTTGGCACTTTCTTTGATGACATTAGAGTCTTCTGCAAGGATGAGGCAAAACATAGACAACATCTGCTACAGGTCTTTCAGGCATTGCGAGATCACAACTTATTAATCAATGCCAAGAAGAGTGACTTTTTCTTACCGGAGATACACTTTTTGGGACACATCGTCTCAGCAGTAGGAGTACAAATGGACCCGGCCAAGATTGAGACTATACGTGATTGGCCCGATTTGAAGAATGTTCATGAAGTAAGAAGCTTTTTCGGCTTATGTTCTTACTACCAGCTGTTCATTAGAAAATTTGCAGAAGTTGATTCCCCTTTGCATATTTTGACACAGAAAGGAGTCCCTTTCTCGTGGGGACCCACAAAGGTGACTGCCTTTCAAACTTTGAAAGAGAAATTGACTACATGACCATTTTTGACTTTGTCTGACTTGCAAAAGTCATTCAAAGTATATTGTGATGCTTGTGGTCGTAGTCTTGGTGCGGTCTTAATGCAAGAAGGCCATGTCATTGCCTATGAGAGCAGATTGTTTTCAAGGTCGGAATTGACAGCACAGATTTATTAGAAAGAGCTTTTGGCGGTTATCCATGCTCTTACTCAGTGTCAACATTACCTACTCGGAGCCAATTTTACGGTCTTCACTGATCATCAGAGTTTACGCTACTTCTTCTCACAGAAGCAACTTTCGGAAAAGCAGGTGCGGTGGGCTATCATCTTGTCACGGTTTCACTCCAGATTGTCCATGTACAGGGACATAAGAACTTAGTGGTAGATGCTTTGTCTCGGAAGCTATTAGTCTTGGCTATTTCCGCGATTCATCGTAGAAGCTTCGAGAATATGGTCGAATGTATTCACACGAATACAGAATGGGGAGGTAGTAGCGGGATATTCCATACGGGATGGCTACTTGATGAAGAAAACGATGTTGTGTGTTACACAACCGTTGAGGGAAAAGGTTCTAGCTGAATGCCATTGTCCACTATTTATGGGTCACCGCGGCATTTACACCACCTTGAAAGGTGTGGAGCGTTACTTCTTTTGGCCGAGACTCAAGAAGGACGTGGACGATTTTGTACGTAGTTGCTTGGTATGCCAGAAGGTCAAGTTTGACACGCATAAGGTACATGGATTGTTACAGCCTTTACTCATTCCCACCCGTCCCTGGGAAAGTATTGCTATGGATTTCATTTTTTATCTCCCGAAGACACAGAGTGGGCACGATGGTATCTGGACTGTTATTGATAGATTTAACAAACAAGCTCATTTCATTCCAGTGAAGAAAACAGTCAAGCCGGATCATTTAGCGACACTGTTCATTGCCCAGATATTTAGATTACATGGCATGCCCGAGACAATAGTCTCTGACAGAGATCCCCGATTCACGAGTTTGTTTTGGAAGGCTATTTGGGAGAACATTGGCACACGCTTGCAGTTCTCGTCATCTTTCCACTCGCAGACAGATGGGCAATCTGAGATTGCAAATTCAGTCTATTGAAGTCTTACATTTCTGATCAGAAGACTCAATGGGAAAAGTTTTTGCCTTTGGTGGAATTTGCCTACAATAACACGATCCACTCTTCGACGGGGAAGGCGCCATTTGAGATTATTGAAGGTGCTACGAAGGTTCCACCCTTTCTAAGCACAAAAGATAAGATTTTTGAAGCCGACCAATACACGAGGGACTTGGACACTGCTTTTGCCAAGATCTGGGAGACTTTAGCGAAATCTCAGGAAAGACACAGGAAGGCAGCAGATCGACACCGTCGCGATTTGAAATTAAAGGAAGACAATTGGGTGCTCTTACGTTTTGAGAAGGCACGCTTGAGAAAGAAAAAGGAAAAGGAGCGACTTTTTCCAAAGCTTAGCATGAGATACTATGGACCTTCCCAGATAAAAGAAAAGATAAATGATGTCTCTTTTAGATTAAAGTTGCCCGATACTTGGAGAATTCACAATGCTTTTCATGTGAGTCTCTTGAAGCCTTTTAAAGGCGATGTGCTCGATGATGGGGAGCCAGATGAGCAACCCGAAGTGGAGGAAAGCGAGGAGATACTCGTTCCAGAACAGATATTGGCACATAAAGAAAGAAAGATTAAAGGTAATGTGATTAGGCAGTTCTTGGTTAAATTCAAGAACTATCCTGCATTGGATGCAAAGTGGATGGAGGAGGAGGACCTAGCAGATACTCCTAGGATTGTGGAACTTTACCTTGAAGCATTCGGTTTAGCATAGTCTCCTCCGATAGAACCCCGATTTCAGCATGGGTGAATCTAGTGCAGCGGGTTTGCACAAGAGGGGAGTTGCTCCGCTCCTTTGTCAACAGATTACCCGAATTTTTGATATAGAGTGATTGATGTCCCTTTGGGTTTCAAGGATACTACTGGGCTGACAGTATTTTACTGTATGACTTTATGAACTAGAATTCCCGAAAATGAAAATGATGTTGATTGATTTGTACTTTACTTATTTGAGTGTAGGAACTAAAAGACGAACTGATTGCAGCATTTCGGTCTCATGAATCTCTATAGACACGATTGCAATATGGGTTAGTTGATCGGGCATTTGTGAGGTCCCGATTGAATCTAGATGCGATTACTAAATACGTTGCCAATTAATCATGGTCTGAGATTTGGAATGAGTTTGAATGTGATTTGTCATGTGATGTCCTGTGATGTGACTGTCGATTGGTACATGTGCTAGATGTGTTGTCCCTAGTGTGTCGGTACTAACAATCAGTGTCTGCTAAGACAGTTTATGGCCTCTGTCTATTTTGTAGGCGTAATCGAGGGTGATTACAATGCTTTCAAGAGGGGGATATGTCACAAATTGATGACGTGGCAGGCTTCTAGACACACACACACACACAGTGGTCGTGGCAAAAATGCCACATGGCAGCAGTACGAAGCCCCGTATAATGCGCTGGCAGGCTGACGTGGCGAACGGTACGGAATTCCGAAAATTGCGGCGCAAAACGCGCGACATGCTGACGTGGCAGCGTACGGATTTCCAAAAATTACGCAAGCTGATTTTTATGGCAGCTTTTGGGCAAATTGCTTTTGAGTTTAGAGTTTTTTGGGGCTTTGCTTTTGGGAATCCCTTGTACTTATAAATAAGCGAGCAGGGTCTCACTTCTCAAAGCATCTGGACGCAGAGTTTGAGAGTGAGCTATCACAAGACGGGCACCACGTGCCAATAGAAAAGAACAGATTGAACAGACTTTTAGCACTTCATTAACAACTGAACTGAGAGAGAGAGAGAGAGAGAGAGACAACACGCGACACAGAGTGGCAGAATTCCACCCCAAAGAGTATTGGCCCCAAACCTTGGCGCCCCTTTCGGTATTTCTTTATATTGCATCAACACAGTACAAGCCGGTACTCCAGACTCTGCACCTTCGCCAGGAAGCATGCAAGAGAAATCTGCCTCGTCATCAGTTTGCGTGTGTGTGCGGGTCTTGCTTTATTTTAATCCTTTATGTCACTTGGGGCCCCATCGGACGGGGTCCCCATAAGTTGCTAGGACTTCTTCTTCTGTTACTTGTTCTTCTTAGGGTTTAGGCCCCTCGGCCGACATGTGCAAGTTGACTCCATTCTTTAGGGCTTTGACATGTCAGCAGTTTGTTACATCATATACATGAGCACCTACCCGCTCTCTTGTACTCTGAACACAGATTAATACAAAAAGAAATACCGAAAGGGGCGCCAGTCTTTGGGGCCAATGGCACGGAACTACGCCGGGGCCGTGTCAATTTTGTGAATTGTTTTTAATTGAATCTCTGTTGTGTCGCGGTAGAATCTTGGCTTGGGGTGTCCAAGTTTGTTACAGAGAGAGCAACACGTGAGGTGAATACGTGAGGAAGAGAAGAGAGAATTCTTTTTTAAGAGAGGTGAATGGAAAAAGTAAGTGAGAGAGGAGAGAGAGTGCAAAAAAGGTTTGGGTTTTCCCAAATTAAATTGAGGCACATTTTTTCAATCTTGTCCTCACGTGTGGTTTCCATTCTGCTCCACTTCATTGACATAGAGCCAAGCTGCAACTTGTTGGCAACATATTACCTTGAAAATACTTCACGAACTGCAACTTGTTGGCAACATATTGCCTTCTTGAAATACTTCATGAAATTGGCAACATATGTTGCAACTAGGTGCCACTGTGCAAACGGTGTTAAGCTCTCTTGCGCGCGATGGTTGTGCATAACGAACGCTGCGAGAAAGAAGAGAGTATACGCGACCCTGCTGATTACCCTGCACAACCCTAGCCCAGCCCAGCATGTCCTCGATGCTCCTTGTAGCGCCTCATCCTGCATCAAACCTTATGAATTCCTTGCTCGCTATGTAGCAGCAGCAGCCGCAATCTCTAACTCACTCCCCACTCGTTTCGCTACTTCAGCCACAGCCATACCCACCACCATTGCGTAACATGCTCTGCCCACTGTAAGCTCAACCCGCCATTGCATTGCTATTTCCACACCCCTACTTTTGTAGGGAGTTTCTTGAACTATAGTCGTTCCCATTATTCTCCACCTCACGAGTGTTGGTGTCAGTGACCTACACACCTTGCGCTTTGAGCTTATGAGCATGGAATGTCTCTGATGTCATGATGTCAATAGGGAGAGATGGTTTGGACTTTGATAAAATCTACAAGAGGTGCTTAAGTTTTGTTTATTACGGGGTCAGCGGTAAAGGGAAGGGTCATTGAGAATCAACAATAGGTAACTTGCTATTTGAACCACAAAATCATTTATGTTTTTTCACTCAAATATGACTGGTGGATCATCCTTAATAGATTACAAAGCTTTTGGATAGCTTTGAGTTTTGGTCCACTTCATCGTACTTGATAAGCAATGTCTTTAGGTTCAAACAATTAACTTTAACTGGTTCCTTGTGAAGGAGCTTTTAAGGTGAAACAAAGAGAAGTTTTTACAAGAGTATCAATGTGCAGTGTGCATCCAACATACAACAAACACACTCTATATTAACCTCTGGTGCAAACAAAGCTAGCTTACAGCAGCAAATGTGGGAGAGTGGAGGAAATCGTACTTGATAATCAATATCTTTAGATCCTCTACTCTCTCATTTTTGCTGCAAGCTATCTTGTTCGCACCAGAGGTTAACATAGAGTGTGTTTATTGTATATTAGATGCACACTACACATTGATACTTTGGTGGAAACTTTTTTTTCCGAGGAAAAGATCCTTCTATTAGTTAATGAAACTGCCCATAGTGCTACAACCACCTCTTCGAAAGAGGGCTACAACAACCATGATGGGGAGACTCTCCCAATAAAAAAACACCATATGTACAATGAGGCTAAATCAAGAAATGGGAGGAGGGAAAAGCCACACAGGTGGACGGTAGTGCCATCTGAGTACACCCTGGACCATGGTGAAAAAAGGCCCAGGACGCCAGAGTTGTAGGAAAGCCTCTCTGCGCTCCCGCATGCGGTTGGAGCTGCCCTGGAGTCTCTCGAGCTGTCTTCTGAGAGTGTGGATCAGCTCTAGCCAAAGATCGCGAACAGTCTCTGCGGGTGGTACAAGGCGAGCCTCAAAGATGCGGAAGCAGCGTGCCCGCCAGATGAACTAGAGTGTTAGGCCACTGATGAGCTCCCATCACTTCTCTCTCTCACTGCACCACTCCTGTGGAGTTAGCTCTGTGGCAGGTTGGAGCGTAGGTCGCCCCCCTTGCATCACTATCATCCTGCCGGTGGAAGATAGCTCAAATCGAAGTGTCGGGCCCGTGAGAGTGGACCAAGCCACTGCCCGCCAAGTGTATTGTCGAGCCGTGGAAAGAGCAGGCATCAGTCGAAGAACACGAAGCCACATCTGCTATGCCAAAGGACAGTCCCAAAGACAATGACACTGACTCTCCACAAGGTGGTCACAAGCTGCACATGCGGCCGAGAGAGTCGAGACCACTACGCACAAGCCAGCTCCCAACTGTTGTAGCTCTGTGTGCGACCAGCCACTGAAACAAAGTGACTGGCCTTGGCTGTCTGGAGTCCCACAACCTCTCCCAAAAAGCTGCCAAGAACTCAGTTGTGAGACCCTCCTCCTGCCAATGAGGTGTTGCAGCAGGGCGAGCCTCTCTCTGTGCTGCCAGTATGTGACGTCCGAGTTGGACAGTGTACTGAAAGAAAGGGACACATGGGTGGTCTGCAAAAGAGAAAGGGTCCCTCCCAAACCACTCTCCAGGGTCCCACTGTACTCGTGCCAGTGGACAGCGCTCCGAAGCCAACAGTCTCAAATGTCCAGTCTCAAGAGCTGCTGGGTCAGGATCGATGACACAAGTCCTCCCACAGATGCCCGCCACTCAGATCCTCTGAAAACAGCACTCTGCTACTTGCGGGGCCTCTACTGCAACTCGCTGTAAGCGTCCCCCACCTTGTAACTCGAAAAACAGGGAGAGAACAGTCTCTGAGCAAGCCCGAACTGAGATGAGAACCTTCAGTCGCGTGAAGGCTCCCATCCATCTCGGTGCTGCTGGCTCGAGAGGTGTGAGCCACTAAGCTAGTATTGCCTCTGAGATGTCCCGGCACATGCTCCTCTGACAAGCCTGAAAACTGTAACCAATCACCTAAAGAGCGTGCTGGACCTGCTGCCATGGGACCCCAGGAAACATGAGGCCGACTACACACCAAGTGGCTTCTCTGAGTGCTAACCATGGGGTTCCAAACAAGGGGCTGTCGTAGGTGCTCCTCCGTGCAAGTAGGCTGCGGCTGCTCCAGGCCTCGTCTCTCAAGATTGAAGCAAACTCACAGCGAAGCGGTCCTCCAGTCTCCTGCTCAAACCAACTCTGCGCATCTCTGTGAAGATCCATTTGGTCGAAGGTCGCCAGGGGCCTCCTGCCTGAGGCACCCTAGCACAAAGCCGTTGTAGTAAGAACTCCTTCCACGGCTCCTCACGTGGAAGAAGTCCTTTGACGATGAACTTCCCAAGAAGGGCTCTGCTCTGCTATGCTGGGTCTATGATCCCAAGCCCTCCCTGTGAACAAGGAAGAATGATGACCTGCCAAGCCACTTTGACCCGGGCTATTGAGTGTCACGCCCTGACCAAAGGAAGTTCCTGATCAGCCTCTCTACCTGGCTGATACAAGAACTCGAGAAGATCCAGCAAGAAGTGACGTAGCACATAGTCGCCAACAACACCTGGTTGGTCACTACAACTCTGCCAACCAAAGAAAGTCGTGCGGAGCTCCAATGTAACAACTTCCTCCTGAGAGACAGGAGGAGGGGAGCAATCTGCTGCTCGGGAGACAAGTCCAGACCAACCTGACAGCCCAAGTACCGAACTGCAGTCCCTGGGGGAATCCACATGAAACCCTCACCTGGCATTCAGTCCGGCACAGGAGCACTACCAACCGAGAAAGCCACTGTCTTTCTCCAGTTGATCAGTGTGCCAGATGCACAACAGAAGGTCTCTAGAGCCTGCTCACACCTGTGCAGGTTGGCCTCCTGGCCATCCAAGTACAAGGCTGAGTCGTCAACAAACTCAGCGTCCAGTAGCTCATCTCCCCAAATAGGGAGTGCTAATCCCCGTAAACCAACCTGCTGTGACACCAAAAACCTGCTCATCGCCTCAGCATAGAACAGAAAGAGGAAGGGGGCAAGAGGGCAGCTCTGTCTGACCGAACGTGTGAGCATGAAACGATCACCTCTACCTCCTGACAAAAGTACCTGACTGTGCGCCCGTCTGTACAAAGCTGACACCCCTCTGATCCAAGCATCTAAGAATCCTATCTTGCGTAGAGTGCCCTCTAGAAAGTCCCAGTCAACTCTGTCGCTCACAGGCCTTCTCATAATCAAGGAGAAGAATCACCAGATCCTGACTCAGGAGCCGCTCTAGGGCAGAAGCCTCCCAAAAAGCAAAGGTGTGTCAAGGATACTGCGCTCCTTGACAAAACCTGTCTGAGTCCCATGTATAAGGCTCTCTAGAAGTGGCTGGATCCTCAAACTCAGAGCCTTGGCAAGAATCTTGTAGGCTGAGTTGAGGATGGTGATGGGGCGCCACTGTCGAATCTCATCCAAGGAGCCATCCTCCTTGGGAATGAGGTAGATCAGACTCTCACTCATGCTGTCAGGCATCTCTCCTGTGTGCAAGATGTATTGGAAAGCACTACAGAGATCTGGGCCAAGCAAGTCCCAGTACTCCAAAAAAAAACTGGGAGTCCAGCCATCCTCACCTTGACAGCTACCACGGGGGAGTGCACTAAGAGCCGTGTGCAACTCCTCAAGCTGAAGTGGCAGCTCAAGCCTTTGACGCATCTCCTCAATCACAAGGCAAGGCATCTGTGCCCACACCTGCTCCCTGCATGCATCTTGACGCTCTGACTGAGGCTCTACAGACAGTAACTCACGGTAAAAGTGAGTAGCAACTGCATGCATGTCCTCTGGCTCAGAAGCAACTGACTCATCGGGCCTCCTCAACTGACTGACCTTGGTATACGTATGCCGAGGTCCCACTGCCTTGAAGAAAGCACCAGTCACTCTGTCACCCACCTGCGTCCACTGAGATGCCTGTCAATGGAAAGCAAACTCATGGCGCCGCTCCTCTGTGCTAACAAGCTCCTGGCGAGCCTGCTATAACTGCTCCTCCAACCAAGGACTGTTTGGATGTTGCTCCTGCATCCTCTGCAAGGAAGCAACGCCCCGTCTGAGACGCTGCTCCTCCTCTCGCTGCAGCCAGGCAAGCCAAAGACTTCTGGAGAAAAAAACGACTAAGCTGAGCTAGTCCTGAGGCCACTCTGTCAGCAGGAGAATCCTACATGCCCAAGCTCTCTGTCCAAAGAGCCTCCACTCTCTCTCTGAGTGCACAGTCCAGCAATACCCTCTCAGGGATGCGAAGCATCGTGCTCTCCCTCCTCTGCCTATCTGCCACTGTGAGGATCACTGGTGCATGGTCCGAGAAGGAAGTCCCTGCCAGAATGCCAACTGTCCCACCCAAGTCACATAAATGGTCACTAGTGTAGAAGCGATCTATCCGTGATAGATTCACTCCTCCCACTTTGCGGTCCGAGCGAGAGAAGGCCAGACTGTCTGGGGGCCTCACGAAGCTAGAGTGCTCCCATGTTTGTAACTCCTAGGTCTCCCATGTGATGAGAGAACTTTAGGGCCTGTGTCTGAAGCCACTCCAAAACTAAGTCGAGAGTCCACTCAGTCTGGTCCCTGTCGCAAAGGGAAGTGAGAAGCCAACCGCCGAGTCCAAGGCCTCTATCCCACTAGTTGCAAGAAACAAAACATGAACCCTGAAGCAAGCTGCCTCAAGGTTTGGTGAGGAGTCGCCGAGAAAGCGCATAAAGTTGTAGGCAAAGAAGTCCTATCGGTGCCTAATGTCGAAGCTCGTCAGACCACAAGGGACTGCTACAAAGGGAGACGTCTGTACTTGAAGAGGGGTTCGCAAGAAAGGCTTACCCTCCCTCGCTAAGCGACTCGTGGTAAAGGCGCTGCTAAGAGATCTCCTAGTAGCCAAGGATGGCCCTGCCCCTTGGGTCGACTGTGGGACTGGAGCGGGAGAGGGGGGGGGGGGGGGGGGGGGGGGTGAGGGAGCAGAGGGGGAGGGGGATCGGCGAGGAGGAGAGGCGGTGGGAGCAGGAGGCAGGGGGGAGGCTGAAGAGGAGGAGGGAAACTCGGGGGGGGGGGGGGGGGGGGGGGGGGGGGGGGCTGTCGAGGGTGAAGCTGAGGCGGAGGCTAGGGCAGGGACCTCGTCCTGCTGAAGAGGACCGAATCGGTTCCCTATGGGAATTGACTGCTGGTGGGCAGGCGCCTGAGGACCACTCTGACTGCCAGGCTGTCGCTGTGGCCCCTGCCGTCGTCGACCACGAACCTGCTGCCAACCCTCCTCCGCTGGAGCCCCAGGCTCGGAGGGTGGCTCTGCCTGTGTGTTGTGTGTCTCTACCTGCTGCTGCTGGCCAGCCCTTGAAGGTTGGGGCTGGGCCTGAGGTGTAGGTCGGGGCCTCCTCCGTGGACAGGCCTTCGCAAGATGGCCCTTCTGACGACAAATGAAGCACTGATTCGGGAGGCCCGAATACTCCACGCTCTGTCTAAACCAGGCCCCACTCACCCAAGGAAGAAGGATGACCTTCGGGAGAGTGTGGGTGCCCCTAACCAGAGCACGAACTAAGGGAATGCCAGCCGCCTTGGCAGCTACTGAGGCTGCCATGCGAGGTGTCTCTAGGACAGTCCCAATCGCTGAGCCTATCCTGGACAAAAGTGGTAGGTACTCCCTCCGCAAACCAGGAAAGCAAACGGAGATGGGAAGGTCTGCCTCTACCAAAACATCTGAAGCAGGGTCAAAACGATGTCTTCACTGTCGAAAGTGGGCTCGAACTGCTAGGATGGTCAAAGGGCTCATGGCGATGACCTTGGACGCCATCTTGGAGGTCTCAAACTCGATCTGATACTAGCCTCGTCCGAGGAACTGGACGTCCAAGATCTTGCCCACCTCTGCAAGAAGGCGGGCCTGGAGAAGGTCTCTTAGCTCTCCTCTGCTAGGTCCGGTGCCGAGTATCTTGCAAATGACGGAGGTCGCCTGTGAGGCTCGCTTGCTCTGTCGGGTGAAAGAGCAAGTCGGATGGTGGGCTCTGCAGAGTCAGGCGAGGGGGCTTCTGAGGAGTCCCTCTGGGGCGGAGCATGAGCCTCCATTTGTGTTTGCTGCCGTGGAGAAGGGCGAAATGCCGATGACGAGATGTGGCCCTTGACTGGACGAGCACACCGAAAATGTTGACGACTTCAGCTGAGCAAGACCCGGGGGAGGGGGTGGGGGTAGCGAGGCGGAAGAATTAGGAGTGCGAAGCTGGGGCGGCGCGGGCTGAGGCAGCAAGCGCGTAATCGTCTCCCACTGTCTTCTTTACTACTTTGGTGAAACTTCTCTTTGTTTCACCTTAAAAGCTCTTTCGCAAGGAACAACTTAATTGTTTGAATAAGCTCTCATTGGTGGTGTGCTAATTCTGTAAGAACTTTATTGTGTGTCAAATGTGCAACGGGTGCGTACAAGGGCAACTTGCCACGACTATCGAAAAATGATGGCTCTAGACATAGCTCATTAAGAATGATGAAGTGGACCCAACTAAAAGCTATCCAAAAGCTTTGTAATTTATTGAAGATATCCACCAGTCATATTTAGGTGAAAGAACGTAAATGAGTTTGTGGCTCAGATAGCAAACGTACCTTGTGTTGATGCCTGTTAATATAAGGAACTTCAAGGGTTGGACAACCGATCTCTCATTATTGGCAAGACAGTCATCCCATGCTCACAAGCTCAAAGCGCGATGTACAAAAGCACTTCCTTTCTAGCCTTGGTTTGGAGCTGATGCAAATATGGTGGTTGCACACCAATTGCTAAATTGTAAATGAAACTCTCTAAAAGAAATTGGAATTACAACGATAGTAATCTGTTAGAAGCATGTGCGGCCAAAAAAAGCTAACACATGGCGGACTGTTGGAAGTATCCATGTGTGAAAAAAAGCTAGCACTCATGGGAAAGATTGGTCATGTCAACAAGGTGGCTACATCATCGGTTGCACCACATCAATTGGTGAGTACTTACATATAGAGGAGGTAGAAAGGAGGTAGGGGATGATTACTTCACTAAAACCGTAGTTTCCCAAAATGGAAGATTGGAACGCGGAATGGGGAAGGGCAATGGGCATGAAATGCCATTCCATGTTATGAATACTCATGTCCGAAACAGGGAATTGGAAGTTGGAATGGGAACGGGGAATGGAGACCTGAAAATGGCCATTCCTTGTAACTATGCTCAAAACTATGATAGGAATGAGAGAGATATAGGCTGAAATTGGGGCGCTCTAATTGATGGTCGTTCTTGGAGTGGTTGGCCTTTCATGTGAATGCCAGGTGAATGGCTTAAATCCTCTGACAAATTGGCGTTTATGTATTAACAAAGCTTCTTGAACCAATAAAAAGCACATTTAGGGCTAGTTTTATGGGGATTACGTGTTAAGAGTTTGACATCTCTCTGGATTCTTCCATGTGGTCTCAATATCCCCCAGAGACAATTGATAGGGAGTGAGGACTACATTGTGGCTGTGCCTGGGTATTTTTCCCCCCTTCCTTCGTATGCACCCTACTGAGCCCTAGAGGCTCTTGTCCGTCTTACTGTTATTTTCCCCCTGTTTTTGCATGTCGTAGGGGCTGGATGTGGGATCGGGCAGTCTTGGGGTCCTATATGAGGACATGGGGATACCTCCTTTAGGTAAAACACATGCTTGAGGATTCTCAATGGGTAGTGAGTAGTATGGGGATTTCTTGAAAATTGAACAAGCGTGCCAAGTGCATGACATGTATATCTTGGTGTATGTGTGAGATGCCACAAGGTCAAATCAATAGCCAATACAATTTTTTTGTGCACATAATGCTAGCACAGGTGGAATAGTCTTGTGCTCCACTAGAAGAAGGGAGGTTATTAATCTGCTGATAAAAATTTCACATTTTACATTTAACAGGTGTTACGGATGTTTGGTCTTAAAGATCTTCCAGTGTGGTATGAAGCTGGAGCCACTCAGTTTGACTTCGCGGATACAAGAACACTGTTTTTTGTTCAACTCATCTTGATGGGGTATGCCAATTAAGTGGAAGATGTGCCGGTTGGTCTGATGGCTTTCCTGTCCACATGTCCAGCTTTGACTTTTCTTATCAACAGATTTGCAGAGACAAAGAGATACATGGATATTGTTGCCCCTCATTCTCAAGGGAAAGAAGACTCATTCCTGGGCCTGGAGCCAGCACTTCGAGGTCTTGATCCTGGGTATGTGCATGCATGCACATTTTCTGTTTTGGGCTGTTAAAGGATTCTGTTCAGATCGGGTTGGTCTGATTTCTACAATTGGTGCAAGAGTTGCTGAAATTAGGCAGCTGCAAGAACATTTTTAAGGACTTTGATAGCACTACTTTGGTGCAGGGTTGTATTTCTTGGTAGTCACTGGGTGTTTTCATGCATTGGCTCACCAAGCTCTTGAAGTTTTGTTTACGTAATTTCTCAGATACCCTGGAGGACCGTTTTTCAACCCTTCAGGCTTGGCTGTTGACAGGGCAGAACTCAGCATAATGAAAGAGAAAGAGATAAAGAATGGTGGGCCCTACTTGTTCTTCAGGCACTTACAGCAAGTTCAACTCTAGCTTTTGGCACAGGAGTGAGCTTAAAGATTTTTCTGATCTTTGAGATTGTTTGTGCAGGGAGACTTGCCATGGTGGCCATGGTTGGATTTTTTGTCCAGGCATCCGTTACCAAAGTTGGACCAACTGAGAACCTCTTAACACATCTCTCCGATCCCTGGCATCAGACAATAATACAGACCCTAACTAACCACCATTGAACCATTCTTTGCTCAATGCCTGTAATTCCTTGTATCAATCCTTGTATTTGTTAGCAATTCTTTCTGTTTTGTGTCAGCATATGTGCGGTGGTGTCATATAATGGCATGAATTTCTGCAAATGCTGCAGGCTTGTTTGAGAAATATCGTGAGTATTCTAGGTTGCAGTTTAGGCGAGTCCTGATCTATCAGCAAGAAGAGCAATGACACCAGGACTATATGTTTCATGGAATGTGCTCATCTTCTGGCAGAATGTCTTTGTGACTAGATTCTAGCATAGCGATGAGGAAAACATGCATTGGTTGTTAAATTCTAGTGTGTCCTCCAGCAGCATTAGCCATGAAATGTGGAGCGTCAAAATGTCATGGTGGATGCCTGGTCACCTCCTGATTAGCAGGTATTGAGGGTCAAAGTGTGAGGTTTATGAAAAGGGTTTCATCATCTCCCAACTCATTGTTAGGAGTGGATGGGAATATTGAACTGCTGTATCCAATGAATGACACAAGATAGCGATGTGCTTGGTTTCATTCAGAATAGCAATGATTATGATCTGATCACCTGTGATTGGTGTCATGCCTCCATGTGTGGCCGCTTCGTTGCTGTTTGATCAAGCCTAGAGAGTGGAGGCCAACTAGAAAAGGATACCGTTTACATGTGGTTTGATCGAGCATTGCCACCTTTTTTGGAATGCAAAACAATCTCGCCATGAGGTAAGAATGAATGCTAATTGGATACAGCTCTTCAAAGAGGGAGAGTATAATTAAGTCCAAATGGGACCGTATGCTTATTTTGATTGTGTTATTAATCTTAGAGAACATGAGGAAGCTTGCCATATGTCTCCGATGATTTCATTTTGAAAAGTTACCTGATTTTCTCATGTCATTTTATGGTATCTGTCAAAGGAACCCTAGGTATGGCTGCTTACCAACGCTCACTGAGTGCAGTTCTATCTCAGCCATGGTGGATTAATGGTTCTTGTCTTGCTTCTCTACCACATTGATCCTCCTTCCCCGTGCCTAAATTGCTTAACTGATTCTCTCTTGCTCATTGTTTGAAGTAGAGAAGTTTTAGCGTTGTAGCACCAAAATACCAAGAGGTCTCAAACAATGTATCTAGGGAATCTTGAGTGCAAGGCCTGCCACTTAAAGAGGGAAGTGAGATAACCAATCTACCATACTTGAGTGTTGGAAATCAAATTCACCAAGCGAATGCATCCCCATGCAAATTATAAAGCTTATTGGTACTTAAACAGTTGAAGTATCTGTACTTTCCATGCCTCGATTGACAAAATGGCATTGAAACATGTCTCAAAATCCATGGTTGGGGCATGTGGTCTGGCATTCTTGAGTTGCAAGCCATACAACTTCAATTATTCTTTGAGCAATCCTTGTTGTAGGCTTTGGCTATCCTTTGCACCATTTTGAAAAAATAAAAACATTTTAATTCATCTAAAATGTAGAAGTGAAGGGTGATGATGTAGGAGATGAAAGCCTTGAGGTGTTGGAAAGTCAAAAGACTTTATATGTACTATTTATAGAGGTTGTGGGATGTGCATGCTTCATTTCTTCACCTTTCATTGTTATTTCTTCTCCTTAAAGTTTCTTTTCTTGTTATATTGTTTCTTGCTCTCTGTATTCCTATTGAATTTAATTTTATTGAAAGCCATTAGAATGACTTTGTCCAATGGTGCAAACAATTACAAACCCAATGACGTTGCAAAGCCAAAAGTGTTTGCTACAAATGTAAGAGATGATCAGTACAATGTTTCTCTTCCCTCTCTACCTTTCTTGTAGTGTTTGCCTTGAAAGAAGTCATTCCATAGCTTACTCTTTGTACAATATTTCCTTTTGGATGGACAAATTGAAGTGATGTTCGCTAAAAAATCAATGAAGTAAAATGAACTGCCAACTAAATCTAGAACTTTAGCATCATTGAAAGCCAATTAATATGAATTCCAAAGGCCGTCTACCTAGTTGGATGAAAGGGCCCATGATATTGATGACCATCAGTAAGGAGAGCAACGGTAGAGTACCATGTACCCTTATTCTATCTTCAACAAATGGGACTATGGTTGTCAATGATAAGCAGGTAGAAAGTTAGTTAAATGACATGGCATATTTGTCTAAGTTTGATAAGCCATTGGTCTTGGAAGCAAGGAGGCATTAAGAAAAGTTTGGGAAAAACACAGGGAGGCTAATTTGGATTGTGTAAGAGACGTATTCACAAGGTTAATTACAAAACATCATGTTGCTATCATTGACTTTGAGAAGTATCCCGAACATTTAGGTGAGTACGCACATCTTGTTGAATGATCCATTACAAAGAGTTCTCACAAAGGAAGGTTTGAGGTAGACCTAAAGTTTTGTTTGCCATCTTAAAAGGAGAAGAAGAGTAGATCTGGATGTGCATGTGCAAGCTCTTGATCAGTATGTTGCATTACAAGGAACAAGAACAACTAATTACGTGGAATATTTTCCACAAACAAGAAAAGATAGAACCAAGAAATGATACTTACACCATTACCTAGTAACCAGCTTCTAAGCTTGAAGCTTATATCAATGCATTTATATTACGGACTTCTAGCCGTAGTCAAGAATCATAGAGCCTAGTCTTTAAACAGATCCAATAATTTGAAAACTGGAGGAGCCAAAAATCACAAACCCAATCAGATGATTGCATGATCTAGTAGCCAAAGCCTAAAAGTTGGAGAAGAATAAGCAACATCAAGGAACAACTAGTTTTGAATCTTTAGAATCTAATAGCAATGAGTAATGAAGGTGATTATTAAAACTAAGGAAAAAAATTGAACAAAGCATACACATCAATTACAAGGATACGATCACTTCCACCATAGGAAGAAATATGGTGTACATATTGCAAGTGTGATGAACATCAAACTGATGAGGGTGTGGTCTATGGTCATTGTGTAGCATACGATCATGCTTGAACCAACTGCAAGATTAGACTACAATATTTGAATAAATGTTGCATTTTAAACGCTTCATCAAACAACACAAGAAGTGTAAGGAGTAAGCTTCAAAAATGGTAATGGATTGATTTCAATTCAAAGATGATAAGGTACATGTCATACAATTGGGTCTCAAATTTGAGAAACAATGATATCTAATTTTTGTAGTTATACTAGATGGGAGGCAAGAGTTAACATATTGAGAGAACATCCTAGGTAGAAGGTAAGCCTTATTGAGCTTAAGCCAACACCATTCAAAATTTCTATGGTTGATTAGAGAACCGTAACACCTATTAACCTAATATTTGATTTGCATTTGCAAATCATAGTTGGAAATGAGAACTTTAGAGTTAGGTTTATGGTCAGTGATGTACAAGGGACCTATATCATGCTATAAGGAAGATCGTGGCTAAAGAACATTGAGACAAAACACGACTATGCTAATCAAACAATCACAATTTAGGATCAATCCAAGATAATTCGATCAAAACCAACATCATCAAAAATGGAAAAGAGCATTGCATCCATAGACGTTGTCTTAGAAGTGAAGTCCTAGGAGGATAGACAAAATGCTAGCCTCTGTAAAGGTTTTTCTCATTGTGCAAAAATTCAAACATTGTACTGGAAGATGTTGGATAAGCTTAAGAGCAATGCCAACAAGTATGCAAGCCAATTTACTAAACTATAGAGTACAATAAATTTAACTGAGAAACAAAGCATTCAAACAAAGCAGAAGATTTTGATTTCAACATCGCGCTATTGTTCTAAATAAATTTTTTCATTGACAAGTGGAGTTAGTAGATGTTAGTAGTGGAGTGCCCTGCCTCATTGGGTATCCTGCCGAGATGTCTAGGCAAAGGACAAGAAGCAATGTCAAAAAGCAAGGAAAGTTCACCAAATTGGTTATTAACATATGACTAAGAGGTAAAAGAATGGAACCTTGGACCATATCAAAATGCTTGATTTTTTAAGGTAAATAATCATTTGAAGTCGAAGGTCAAAGTTAGAGCTTGAAAGCTCTTTGACAAGTATGAGGTTGTATTTGCATGGGAACACACTGATTTGAATTGAGTTAACCTAGAGGCATGCCAACATGGAATATCACTTAAGCTAGATGCTAGAGGTATAGGATTGCAAACGTATTGGATTATTCAAATCATGATAAGAAGGTGAAGGAGGAGATAGATAATCTTCTCAAAATAGGGTCCATTGTTGTTGACAATAGCGATTGACTATTTTTAGTAGTCGTAGCTCCTAAGAAGAATTGTAAGTTGCAGGTTTATGTGGACTACAAAAAACTGAAGCACAGACAACTAAAGGCCTTTTCCCTTTACCGTTCATCAATATAATGATTGACACGATAGCTGGCCATCAAATGTAAAGTTTTAATGCTAATGCATAAAGCACATGAAGATGAGCTCATCCGCTGACAAAGGACAAAAGGTAGAGAAACCTTAGCAATATATAGGTATTGATTTGATTAAGCTAGCCAATGTTACCAAAAAGTATAAAGAGGGTAACACTATGGGGAAACCATCAAAAAAGGCCTTCAAAGTAATTGAAGGGCTAACAAATAATCCGCACAAAGATCGAGCATGTGGCTCCACAACACCTCCCAAAGTTTTAATGCTACACATGAAGATGAGCTCATCACTGACAACGGAAAAAAGGTTGAGAAACATTAACAATATCTAGCTATTGATTTGACTAGTGGATCTAGTCATGCTTGAGGAAAATCAATGTAAACCTTTAATATCAGGTCCACAAGGTTCCAGTTGTGCAATTTGGAAGGGGCTGTGAAACATTGCATGATATAATAGTAGGATGCCTCACTATGATGTAAGTGCCATGGGAATGAAGAAAACATACAAACAGGTCATTCCACATATAAAAGTAGATAAGTTGTCAAAGCAACTATCACAGCTATGAAGCTGGAGTTGGAAGCAAATATAGAGGGTACTACAACCCAACAATAGAAAGATTTTTTAAAGAAAGATATACTTCTTTCTAGAGTATGAAATGCACTAGCTCCACTAAGAAGCAATTTCAAAAAAAAAATTGATAGCCTGTTAGATGAGAGCATAAAGAGAGAGAGATCTCAATTTGTAACCCAAGTTGAGCAAAAGGATGTTTTTATGGCTCAACAATTTGAGGAGTTTAGCAAGGAAAGAACTAGGTTGGAACAATGGTTAGACAAGCCTGGTGGGACTTTGGATCTAATGAAAGGCCGTGTCAATGAAAAGTACATCTATCACTCCTTTGGCACCATCGATGACAAAGATGGAGAAGTGAGATTTAATAAGACTCGCAGAAAATTTAGTGAATTGATAAAGATCCTCTTAAGAAAATGGAAGGTCATTGAATAATAATATTGCTACTTAATTATTGAATGTGTGTACTAAAAACAAGAAGGCACAAACCAAGGAAAGAGATAATGATGATGATGCTAATAAAGAGGAGGATGCAGCAAAGGATGATCTTCCCAAGACTTAGAAGAAGAATGATCATTTTGATGATGACTGTGTGGTGGTGGTGGACGAGTACTCAATCAAAATAATAGCCCAAGGGACATGCCAACCGTGACAAAGAGTCTTAGAAAACCCCCTATTTACAACTAATATATGGTGATTATAACCTCCCTTCTTACACTTGTAAGAACTATAGTGGAAAAAATTAGTATACCCCTATCTTACTAATAAGGTTATGTATGGTTCTTTGGAAACATACCATGGCTAAATTTCGTGTGTAGTAAAACTCTCTTTTGTAAAAATTTTAAGAGTATTTTATGTCAATAAAATTTATGGGTTTCCCCTTATTTCTAAGCTTCAAATAAACCTAATGCCATAAGAGAGAAAAAAAAAAGGACTCATTTGGTGATCCTTAGTGGTAGCATGCGAGTACAGATAAGCTTGATTTCATTTATGTGAAAAGGTTATATTTGCTTTTGTAATATCAATAGCTAACTTTTAGCTGATAGCGAGTCACAAATATTGTGCTGGCAATGTTGGTGTCTGATGAATTCATCAGACTCTCTATCTACATATATCTATGGAGATATAAACTATTGGTAGACTCCATGAAGAGAATATATGTTCCTCCCCTTCCAATACCTCTTTGTCTCTTTGCCTTCCCTTTTCATCCTCACCCTCAAGTGATACTTATATACCCCCCCCCCCCCCCCCCCCCCCCCCCCCTCGCCCCGTCTGCTTATAAGTTTAGAAGGGGGAATAATTGGGGGCCTACACCTAACTTATATGCTTATTTAAAATTTTGAATAACGCCCCTCCTCTGCACTTACATGATATGGCAAGTTCTCCATGATTGATCCCCCGAAAAAAGTAGAGGGGCATCTTAAAGTGCAGACTCTTAGATCCAACTTGGCGATTTCTACGTTAGCATCAAGGACACATAAAAGGAAGCCAAAACAAGTCTAGTACTAGCCATATTATGTTGAATATATAGAGTTTTACTGAGTTGTTTATGTGATTTTTAAATTGGCTAAGTAGTGTGCCAATCCAAGCACACGTGTTGACTGAAAGGCAAAGCCAAATCTTTAGAGTATGACTCAAATGACTCAGTACCTTTTGAAGGGTGAGTTGTTCTCAAGAATGTACTTACATAAAAATTAAAGCTTCAATGCCAAGCGAAAAGTAAGCTGAACCATTCTTTCAAGTTTTTGTTTATGTTCTAGAGGGGATTTATGCTAAAGGAGCTCAAAAAGGCAGAATGTAAGAGTAGTACTATAGTTATTTAGGACCTTGAAGCTAGGAATAGCCTTAGAGCTACTTCTAGGGAAACGATCTAGTAATGAAGCTATATTGAGAGCTATGGCATACCAGGGGCACCATAGAGTACAAGTTAATCAAGATCTATTCAAGATAATTTATCAAGATCTATCCTATTGATGGTCCCATAACCAACAGACATTAAGGTCTATTAAATGACTATGCTTGATAAGGTCAAGACAGTTCAATCATTTGTTTCATTTGGTAAAGACGTTGAAGGGAATGTTTGATACAGACTTGTTTATGCAGTTGCTCCTCTTGATGATGCAGTTGAAATATAAGAGGTTAATTCCAAACAAACTTCCAAGGTTTGACCCACG
Source organism: Adiantum capillus-veneris (assembly GCF_014529385.1). NCBI lineage: Eukaryota > Viridiplantae > Streptophyta > Polypodiopsida > Polypodiales > Pteridaceae > Adiantum > Adiantum capillus-veneris. The sequence continues at coordinate 110,291,168 of NC_140946.1, forward strand.
TCCATTTACCTAAAGTTTCTAGAACCTTTAGGTTTTTTCTTACATGTGGTATTTTTTGAGAACTAAACAATTAAAAAAATAGCATATATACCTTATGGATCACTTAGAAGCAGACATTGGGTGATATGATAAAAAGTTATGGTAATGCAAAGTTTGCAGATGATGTCAAAGTTCTCAAAGATACGATGAGTCAATGAAAAGGTCACTTGGTGCTTTTAGTCAAAATAACTAATGAGTTTTATTGACTAACAATAAAGCTTCATTGATTCCTGAAAATTTCATTCTAGATAGCCCAAAGCATGACCCTATGTACAAGCAACAAGTTGAATTGCTCTTTACAGCTAGACTTGAAAATGACTAGGCTTATAAGCTAAGTAATATTGAATATCTAATGACAAGCAAACATTGTATAATTCAAAGCTAAGAAATGGTGTGGCTTGGGACACCAGCAAAGCAATGTTGTCTATAAGAAACAAACAATTTGAACAAATTCCAATTGAGAGTATTATTCAGTGTGAACTTGGCATAGAAGGCTCTAGATAATGCTCAATAAGAAGCTGAACTTTAGAATAATGATCAACCTTAAAGATCACTATAGTTGGGGACTTCAATTAAAGTTCTAGATTCAAGGCCCCAAGTAGTAGTAGCAGTAATGGGAATCGATGTGGTACTTGTATTTGAGGAAGGATAATTCTTGCTCAAAATCTCAAGAAGATGAGTGATGTAGAAAACAGTGATGAAACTCTAGTTAAGCCACAAAACAACTCCAAACAAGATCACATAAAAAAAGCTAAGGTTCAAACTAGTGGTGGACTACTAAACATAATAGCACTTTGAGGGGTATTTGCAAGTCAATGATTGGTAACATAAAGTGGTAGGCATTTGAAATTTGGTCAAACTAAAAATACATGGAAGCAATAAAAAGCCATTTGGACCACTAAAGGATACTATAAGATATTTCACCATGATCAAAGTGAAAATTTAAGGCTTGATATGCAACAATGGATGTCATGATGAACCTGTAAAACAATAAGAAAGCACAACCGAGGAGCCGGGGGGGGGGGGGGGGGGGGGTACGAGTATGCATGTATGTGCTTGCAAGTGTATGTGTGGGAGGGAGGAGAGATGGAGCAAGAGGTAAGACATGAGCACTAGGTTAGAGTCTCCTTCCATGCAAAAGTGGATATAATCCTTTTGCACGTGTTTAGTTTCTAGGAAAACAATCATCCTCAAAATAAATACATGCCACATTTAGGGATTTGGTGAGGGTTACCATACAACAACACATGAGTGCAAGGGAGGACGGGGGTCATATTGGGGGGAACATGCATTTCACAAAGAAAGGTCGCGTATATAGGGCTAGAAATTGGCGATTGATGCATGCAAGTGACATTCCCTTATTCTTACCGGTGAATCCAAATCCATTGGTACTCCACTTTGGGCCCAAAATATGGGGATCTATCCATAAGGGCTATTAATAACACAAGAATAAATGTTCTAATAAGGGAATGATAATCAGTGGCCTTCATCTAAGTCCAAAATGTGGCAAAACATTTTGCATCTATCCAATTCACTAATTTGTTATACATCAACACCTTAAGAATGTCATCTTGTCATAAATGCAGCATTAGTCTAAACCAAACTTATATATGTCATTCAGTAATTATTTTCATAACATACCATGAGGTTGCAAAAATAATTGTCCTCATATGTTCACAGAATCGCATTGATGGTAATGGTCATCGTTACATAGTATGGTCTTGTAAATGATGTTGCCTAAGTCAAAAAACTGGCACTACGTTCAAGGGTCATGATGCTTAAATTGGCTCTAAATGAATCAAATTTGAGAGTCTAAACTGATGAATTGGCAATAATGCACGAGTTATGCTGCCTAAACAAGCAAATTGGTAATGTACAAGTATTCATTGCATAAATCAGCAAATATGTGATCCTAGGTGATTGGTAAGCATGCATCAAGTGGAGGTATCACACACTTAGAAATTCTTCTACGATCCAATGACATTCTTTCAAGGAACGATTTTTATATTTTAATACCTTTTGTGTAAATTACTTGTTTGGGTAGTGGTGAGGTCTTGATCAAGAACTATTTCTAAATTATGTCAAGAATCAAAATTTATTCACTATCCTCACTAAAGAGGAGGGGAGATTATCTAAGGTAGGTCTAATGTGAATAAGTCTATTTTGCAATCTTTTTTAAACAAGTGAAAGAGTCGCGATTGCTATTTAAAAGAATAAGAAAGTGATAAAATCATTAGGTTGAGTTTAACTAGAATTGTATAAGATGAAACAGTGTTTGGGAATGTCTCTTTTATTAAACGATCGAGTGTCCTCCTCCGCAAAGAAGAAAACCAAAAATGCTATCAATATTTTTGAAATTTATAAGACTTTTTGAACTAAGTTTTGACATCATTGCACTGGTTTTTCTTCTCTTTACCATGGTTTTCTCATTAATATATATGTATGTATATATATATATTTATTTATTTATATTTATATAAAAAGTAAAAAACTCATTAAAATATATACGTATACATAAACACACGTATATTTATTTATCTATTTATACAGACACGCACATATATATAATTTAAAAACTCATTAACATATATACGTATACACAAATATTTATTTATCTATTTATGTGTGTGTGTGTGTGTAGAACTTACTAGAATTATGCAAGATGAAGCTTCACTTTAGCATTCTAAAAAAATAGAATGCAAAAGAAGTCAAGTCATGTGAGGAAGTGAAATGAAAATATCCATTTAATATTTTAAAATCAAAATAACATTTAAAGTAAATTTCAATCATCACTTAAAACATTGAAAGTATGCCTAACTCAACACTTCTTTTAGAAAACCAAAAAAGTGCTCAGTTGAAACAAAGTCTTTATGGAAGATTGTACCCATGAATATTAGCAATTGTTTCCTCAAGAGGAAGACGGTAATCATGTGAACAAGAAATAACTCACGTACTCAACATGAGCTAAAAATACTTCAGGTATGTGAAACTATATTACTTTAGGGATGTGAAGTTGTGAACCTACAATACCTTAGGCAAGTCATTTTATTAAATAGAGTGTAAGTAGGACTCCCCACTCTCAGCAAAATAAAAATCTTTTCAAAAGATGTCGAATACATAAGTAAAAGATGAGCTTAAGAAATGAAAAGCCCAATGGAAATGGAAAGCCAAAAGACTTTTCATCTCCTTATAAAATTATAAGAAGACATGGTAGACTATCCATTCCTTCCTTCCTTTTTGGTCTGGGCTTTCCTTGAGTGTCTAGTTTCATTACACTACTAAATGTAATGTAATGTAGTGGATTACATCTAGTAATGTAGTGGATTTAATTTTTTTGAGCCATTATGAGAGCCATATTAAATATTAAATAGTGTAACTACAATAAGTGTTCGATTGAAAAAAAAATCACACTTTTAGGTTCGTGGAGTGACAACTATAGTAGGCAATAAGACCTTTTTGTACTCTTTTTGGGTACCAAACTCATAAGTAATTTTTCTATATGAAATGGTGTCTTTGGTAAAAGTGAATCCAATGCAATAACTGTCCTTTGGTCAAGCTAAAAATGCTCTAAATGTAATGAGAGACACATACATATTTCAAAGTAATCAAAATGAATATCTAAGCCTTGAGGAGCAATTTTCCGCTAGCCTAGAAAGAGAGAGGTATGTCCCCACAATCTTTTTTTAATTTCTTTTCATAAGAATCAGAGAAGATGTTTTTTTGAAAGTTTGGATGAAAGCTAAAGTAAGTGCAAAGGGTTTGTCAGATGGATATGGCGCGTTGACGCAAGGCACCAAAAATTTCAATTTCAATTATGTTATTTAGTTTTCTCTAGTTATGCAGTTGTTATTTCAATTTCAATTATGTTATTTAGTTTTCTCTAGTTATAAGGAATTTCTTTTTGAGCATTAAATCTCATCACCATAAATACTAGTTGAACTAACTAGCTCACACTAAAAATTGGTAATTGGGCTTTCCAAAAATTTCTCATTTTCTACAACTAGTGAAGATCTAGAGAGAGTTGAGAGGAGACTAGTTTTTGTACCTCATGCAAGGTACCATTATCAGTGATATGTAATTGTGCATACTGAGCTCCATTTCAAAAGGAAAGGCCTCTACTGAGCCCACTCTATGGTATCCGCATTTCCATTGAGGGTCCTCACTACCACCTGAAGCTATAGGGGTTGACTACACCCAATCAGGCTTGCTTTTCAAAATCCCCCACGCATGCCTCAAGCACTAGTTTTCTAACGTGAGGCAGGCACTAATGTTACAATCAACTTACAAGTCTACATCCAACTTCAAATTCTCTGACAGCGTCAACTTTTGCGCGACTAGAGGTTGGGGTTGCACCACACAATTTGTCTGCCAACTTGCATTCAAATCCATGGCCGGTTTCCTTTTGCAACTATGCCTATTTTGGCATAGTTACAATATGGTATGCCTAATAGAACAAACGAGGATTAGTTATTCGCCCAAAATCCTGACAATTGAGTGTCGCATAACCACCACCTAAGTCCTATTTCAGACTGTATGATGAAGTGAGATTGACATTGGTGTTATCCCCTACTGGCAAATGTAGATTGGTGAAAAAGAAGGAGGACATGTGAGCCCACCAAACAACTTGGGTAGCGACCTCGCTTGGAACCCCATCCTTAGAGGCAAATCATACCCCAATCTTCTAAACTTTTATTCCTTTGCACAAAGCACGCTACATGTGAATGGTAGAAGGGTGGACATAGCCTTAGTTTTTTTTTTGTCGAACTCACAGTAGTAGGCCGTGCCAATTTTTGAAGCAAGTCTAATTATGGAGAATCTTTAGAGATGCCTTAAGAGCTTTTACTAGAAAAAAGGGGTAAAGGGCACGTGGAGTATAGAGAGAGAGAGAGAGAGAGAGAGAGAGAGAGAGAGAGAGAGATCTTTTTGCTATCGCTCACGATGCACATACACACACACACACACACACACGCAAATCTTTTTGCTATTGCTCACGATGCACACACACACACACACACAGACGCCTCAGTATACTCTGCATTGGAATGGGTCGTTTTGTTTGCAGGTCGGAGAGTGGAGAATGTTGGCCGCAAGAGCTGGAAAATCAAATATGAGGAGCTATAGAATCAATTACGAGGTGCGTGAGAGGGTATGTCGATGATCAGCGTGCACCCGAGCATGGCACTGCGGGAATGCTATGAGCAAGAACATCAGATGGGGATCGAAGCTGTGTGCGAGGTCATTGAGGCAAGAGTGTTGGCAAGCATGTAGGCCTTCTCTTTCTCTCTCTCTCTCTCTCTCTCTCTCTCTCTCTCTCTCTCACACACACACACACACACACACATTAGCTCATGGGGATGTCATTGCTACCTGCCTGGGATGGGATAGGGATAGCAATGCCATGTATTACTGCCAAAGGCAGACACAGGGAGAGAGCAAGGCAGACCACGGTTGGGAGTTGCATGGCGATGGATCATGTGCCTGCAAACTCTATCATAGTTAGAAGGCAATACCACAGGTAAATGGGAGAGAGATGTGAGGGACCGAGAGATAGGCATGCTAGATGTGGGCAATGGAGCAGATGGGAGAAAACGGCCGCAAGATGGGTGCAGAGCCAGCCATGGCGAGCATGGGGGTGATGATGGCAGCAAGAACACAGATGGCAGACGTGGCAAGAGACTTTTCTTCAGATTTTGTAGATTCGATGGGAATCTGAAGGCATTATTAATTAATAAGTAGAGAATGGACCGAATAGGTGTAGTATACCTTCTACACCTACCTAATGGCTTCAAAATATATATATTCACTACTTACATAGTGCAAGGACATTCTAGAGTATAAAGAGGGGAAAAACAAAGAAAAACGAAAATTACCAATGTGCACTCCACCATGTCTCTTTATAGATACAAAAAAAGTCTTCTTGCTTTTCACTTCCATTGGTCTTTTCATTTCGTAAACCTCACCCTTCAGATATGCACTTAAGATGGTTTGAAAGGCTAAGTGTAAGAGTGAAAATTGAGCTCTATGATGCCGACAGAGCAGGCTCCTTTCCCTAGCCTCTCTGCTTCGAGCAACATCCTCAGTAGTCTCATGCTGGGTGGGGGCCCTCTTGGCGGGCTGTTTGGGGGTCGCATGGGCATCAGATGCTTGGTTCAGTTCGGCTACAAGGGTTGGGGCGCTCAGGAGGGTCGGATGTGGCGTTGCAGGCATGAGGTGCTTCGCGAGGGGAGCCCCTTGGCTGTATGTCTCCCTCTTAAGGGCGTGAGGAGCTGAGATGCAGGTAATATTTTTGCTCTAAGGGTTTGGCGGCTACCCCCCCTTCCTAGTGGAAGGAAACTCGCTCACCTTGTCTTGTATGGTGGCTCTTGAAGAAGGGTTGTCGGATCCTACCTGTCGACATTGTGATGCAGGTACGAGATTTCGTTTTCTACTTGGGGTCTTGCTGGTTTTATGTGGTCTTGCTGGTTTTATGTGGGAATGATTGGGAATGTGATCTACTTTGTGGATCTGAGTGGTGTTGGTGTTAAATGGTGGTCCTGTGGATTTCACCCTCGTGGATTTCACTCTATGTTGGTGTCATGACACCCACATACATGGTACCTCGTGGATTTCACCCTATGATGGTGTCATGTGGGGCGGTTGGTGAAATCCATGAGGTACCATGTGGCATCACCAACCGCCCCACATGACACCCACATACATGGTACCTCGTGGATTTCACCCTATGATGGCTGGTCCGGCTCATTTTTGCCTTTATTTTGTTTTCTCGTCATCCGCATTATATGATGTTCTTGGCTTCTTTGCCCTTTTTTCGGTCCTCTCAATTGCTTGTTGATGCTGATATTTGCACAGAAGGCATGCAGAGTTGAAGTGGCAGTCCACTCTGCATGGTGGCACCCCTCATGTGGGTTTTCCTTGTTATGGTTTGGTTGATGCCCTGCATAAGGCAATGAACTTGGTTTTGTTTGTATGTATGGTCTTTCTGCATGGCTTGTGTTATGCTAATATATATAACACTCACTATTGTGAGCTCTGGAAAAAAAAAAGATGTTTTGAAAGGCTTTTTAATTTTTCTAGGTTGGGGAGACCTAATGACTAAAGATATAATTCAAGAAACCAAAAAAAAATACAATGTAAGCCATGCTCTATCTAAAAAATGGCATCTACCAACATCCTAACCACCACATACATATACATAAGTTGATAAAGGGTGCCATCGTGTGACCATCAACAACAGAGAGGAGCCAAGACATGCTTGGGGTTGCCATCGAGGAGATAGTCCTGCCATAGCACACCCCTTGACTGCCAAGCTAGTGCATCAAAAACATATCGTCATGCCATAGCACACCCCTTGACTGCCAAGCTGTTGCATCAAAAACATATCATCAAAAGGAAAAACAAGAATCACTTTTTCTTTTTCTTCCATTTTAGCAAACTAATATGTTGGTTGTATTACCCTAAACATTAACAATATGGATGATGAGGTTTAGTTTTAGGTCCTGAGCACCACCTATATTTGAGTCAGACTCACTAGATTCATTGGGCGACTGACCCTCTATGGCGTAAGGTTCGATCGACAAATCTGGTTTCTCTTTCAACTCTCGACGGGCAACCCATCTCTTCAGCCACCTTCTCACAAGTCAAATCCTGTTCATCGATCTTTACTCCCATCCTAGTGACATCCACAAAGGGCTTGACCTCCCTGGTGACTCCTCTCCAAGTTGTTTGGATCCAGGTGTAATTGTTGGGCGAGCACTTTCTGGCGAGCATTTTTCTTGGAAGCCGACGAGTAGACTCTCTCTCTCTCTCTCTCTCTCTCTCTCAACCATTGATGATTTAGGATTTTCCCATTTATTATCTCTCATCATCTTCGTGCTCCCTCTCTCTCTCTCTCTGTCTCTCCCTCTCAAATTTTTGTTTCAGTGATCTCAACTCATACACATGCACAGTCATATGTAAGTACAAAAAGAAACTCTTTTCAAACACCATGATCTATGTTGAGCAATAAGTTTAACAACCAATCGGACAGTGATACATACACCCGAATCGTTTTCAAGAAGCCAATTTAAAGGGTTTACAATCCAAAATAATCCAACTCAACTTTGTCCTTCTAAATCAAATGATGACAACACTGAAAGACTACTCAAACAACTCATATAAACTAATATTGAAAGGCTTCAAAATAACTACATGTGAAATAATGAATACATCATAGGTGATGTGGGCAATATAAGGATGAGGGAGCTAGATATGCTCATGGGGGAAACAAGGGTCGTGCTAATGGTGGCCGTCCAAAAGATGCATCTACGGCTGAGGAAGCTCCAACAAATGGGACAGGGGCATCCCTGAAAGCAATAGGAGGTGCTCCAAATGGAGGAGGAACTGCTCTATATGGATGAGGGTACAAACCAAATGTGGGGATGCTTGCAAGGAATGTGGGAGGAACCACATCCTCTCCAGGGGGACCCACAACTGTTGCACCAAATGTAGAGGGCCCTGTAGGGGTTGTGCCAAATCTAGGTGGGGCAGTTTTTGTTGCAGCGGATGTGGTCACACTCACGTCAAATCCTGGGGGACACTCAGGTTGTGAGCCGAATGTGGGGGCGGCTGCTCCATATGTGGGCCACGCTATGACCGAGGCTGAGAAAGAGCTAGGTGTAGCTGATGTCGTGCCGTTATGACTACTATGAGATGTGCGCAAAGGTGGCTCCATTAGACAAATTTGTTCTCCCTCACAATGTGTCTTCTCAGACCCTCGTGTACCAGATACCCTTCCAAATATCAAAGACATGCCTATCTCTGTAGGGAGGCATTGAGTTGGTGCAAGACATGCACTAAAAACTATCGAGTCCATCTCACAGATGATGCAATGTATGTCCAACGATAGACACTGTGAGTCCAATGTCCCCACTCCATCAAGACAATCCAACACATCATCTCCCGTGTTGGTAAAGGTACCTAATAGCCACCTACAAAGCCACACAAATCTTAAGCATGTTTTTGTGGAGTAATGAAGTCAAAACCAAGAATATGTTTCAATTACTTAGCAAACGGTGGACTTCTTTCAACACCTCTATGGAATGGCCTCCCACTATGATCAAGCATCCACTATGAGGGTTGTGCACATGGTAGCTTCTCTCACTATGATCAAGCATCCACTATGAGGGTTGTGCACATGGTAGCTTCTCCCACAAGATGTTATCATCTGCAGAGAAGCCAGTACATTTCCTACAATCTCTCTATCTGCCCGATCGTACCTTGGAAGCCGACTCTCAGCACCTCCAAGGGGCGCGAATATGGCCAACAACAAAGTACGAGCCTGCAAAGAACATTAACAGCTATACATTTTGCAATGTAGAACCAATTGATGTGCCTTAACACAATTATATGGGCGAACATACCTTGGCAGTCGTGTAGCTAGTCTCTGGGAGGCGTATGTATAGTATCCTCAGCAAACAATAACCAGATCCATCTGTCATTGAAGTAACAATGGACTAATGCTCCGCACGACATGTTGCCACAATCATGCCATCTATCAGGAGGAACTCGATCGCAATATAAAATGTTGTTTTCACAAGGTCGCTATCCCAATGGTTTCGTAAAGGAAGTCCACATGTCCCAGCCATGTGTGGCCTAGTGTGTGTAACATACACCACCCAAGCTACTCCCTGGGTCCAACCGTCTTGTCTTTGATAGAGAGCCCAAGAATTTGCGTATTGGAGGGACCTACACACAACCTTGCTTACCACTAGCACTTTGAGCAATGACTAAATACGCAAAATCACATGGCTTACCTATCATTGCGTAGCACATCAGGAGTAGCTTTTTCCAATCTCTTGAGATTAGCATGCATTTCAAGGTGGCATGGTGCTACGTGCATTTTTGTATGGGCAACATAAGATCAATTTCATTGAGCATGCAACGATAAAGAGAAGACTATTGTAGCAGGAGTTCTAGCTCACTGGGAATGTTTTCCATGACCACTCTGGCCATATCCGAGAGCTCCTGGGGGGGTCTATCATGTCATGGTGAAGATGGAGGTGACTCATGGGTGGCCTCCCATGGTCAAGGGGTGAAGGAGAGTGATGCTTATCTCCATTCACTCGGAACACTATGGTTGACCTCTGCATGATCGCTCTCCACCTCAATCACTGCTCTCTTCTTTGTCTTCCCTCGCTCGGCTGGCAAGGGTGTTGGCTTGTCCATTGTGGAGCGTTTCTTTGTGTCTTTCTTTGCAGAGGGTCGTTTGATTGTGTTGGGAGAGAGCGCATCCTCTGGCTCAGCAGCCTTCTTTCATGAACCTCTATGCTCTGCTATAATGATTAAGGAAACCAATTTAGCATACCGATTACCCATGGCATGGCGAAGCCCAAAAACATATAGTACATTACCCGCATAAATCTCTTCCTCTTCGGGCAGGTACTCCTTGTCGGGGTAATCCAACCACCAAGGACACTTTTCCCAAGTTGTCATTGGTCGCAGATCATCTTTCCACGCATCTAGATATAAGCATGTCTCCTCTCTCTCAGACTAGCACGATACATCACTAGGGTGCTCGGGAATGGGGTAGATTAGAGCGTTTCTCCACCTCTGTTAACAAACATGTGTAAAGAGATGAGCACTAAAGTCCAACCTATAAAACACGCATTGTGTCGTGTAAGTGAAATGGGGCTACTCTTTGAGCTCATGTATGGACTTGATCTGTGCATTCCATTTCCTGAAAGCTTTGTGAAACTTCTTTCTTCGATAAGTCAATGTATTTTTGAGTGTGCAACCATGCATTTATTCAGCCTTCAAGTGCACATCGGCAACATGTTGGTTTTCTGCTTCCATTTTCTCTACCATCTCAAGCACTCGTTTGCAGAAAATAGCAATGCATGCCTAAGACTTCTAACAAGCAATCATTCAAACACATTCACTACTCCCACCTTTCTAGTTGCCACCAATACACATAGTAGTGAAGCCATTGGATCCAACCCTTCTCTGTCAACACTATGCCATTCTCCTTTAAGGTTGAGTCACCACCTTGGAGCGTGTCAATTAAATGACACTTTTGGGCAAAATGAATCAATATTCTATGTTTATGAGCTCATAATCTTAATCACTCCACAAATGACCAATGGCAAAAACTTTTCTTACCCTTCTTGTTAAGTATGGAGCCTTGATTTACCCTTGTAATTTTCTGTGGTAAAAGCGCACATTTGCAAGGCCCTCATTATGAGGAGAAGCCATCGTGCGTAAAGGAAAATCACTCACCGGAAACCAAAATTTTCACGGACAAGAATCAGGGGCAACTTTTCCGCCCTCGAGGCTTTTTTTTCGCTGGAATATTCTTTTTCGCCGGAATATTATGGCCGGACGACGGCCAGAAAGTGGTCAGAAAACAACCGGTCGGTTGGCCGGTGGCCGGTAGTCAATGGCCGATGGCCGGTGGTCGGAAGTCAATGCCCGGTGGCCGGTGGTCGGAAGTCAATGGCCGGTGGCCGGTGGCCGAATTCAAAAGCGGACTTGTCTTCTCAAGGGTAGCCACACATGGGCGGATTGGAGGGTCCGATTTGGACTTATTCGCACAAGGGCGGCTACACATGGCTGTCTCTCATAAGAGAGGGCAGCCCTTTTGGCCTATAAAAGGAGGCCATTTCTACACACATTTCATAGTGTGAAGTTGATGCAACAAGGTGAGTGTGAGGTGGTGAGAGTGAAGCAAGGCGGGAGCTCCATTAAGGGTATAATCCCTTTGTAAACTACTTCTTGTTTTGAAGTACTAAAGCCATTGAGTGGCTGCTTTCCCATGGACGTAGCCCACATTGGGTGAACCACGTATATCGTGTGTACTCTCTCTCTCTCTCTCTCTACTCTATAATCTCGTGTATGTAAATCTGTCTCTCTCCATTAAGTAATCTACTCAATTATCTATTTAGCTACGTCTTATTTCCTAACAACTGGTATCAGAGCAAGGTTTGCTCGTAGCTAAATTATCTCAAAGAAAGGATTCCTTGAATTGAGTGGGAGTTATGGCGGAGGAAGGGAAGCTCAAGATTGAGAAGTTCAACGGCAAAAACTACCAACATTGGAAGATGCAGATTGAAGACTATCTCTACCAGAAGGACCTCTATTTGCCACTAGGCGGTCTTGCGAAGAAGCCCACAACAATGGCAAATGAAGCATGGATTTTCCTTGATCGAAAGGCACTGGGAACAATCCGGTTAAGCTTGGCGTCAACGGTGGCCTTCAATGTTTCGGAGATGAAGACCACAGAGGACTTGATGAAGTCACTTGACGACTTCTACGAGAAACCATCGGCATCCAATAAGGTATTTCTTATGAAGCGCTTGTTCAATCTAAAGATGGCAGAGAATGGTTCAGTTGCAGAACACCTAAATGACTTTAACACAAACATAAGTCAACTTCGATCAGTGAAAATCAATTTCCATGACGAAATGCGAGCTCTCCTTATACTATCATCTCTACCGGATAGTTGGGACAGCCTTGTGATGGCTGTAAGTAATTCTATCTCTGGCACAAATACTCTTAAGTTTGATGATGTTGTGGGTGTTCTCCTAAGCGAGGAAATGCGAAGGAGAAGCACGGGAGAATCATCAAGTGCTGCACTATCAGTGGAAACAAGAGGAAGGCTTAAGGAGAGGTTCAAAAACCAAAAGGGTCGTGATCGCTCAAGGTGGAGCAAGTCACGTACAAAGTCAGTTCTTGAATGTTGGAACTGCGGCAAGAAGGGCCACGTCAAGAAGGATTGCTGGTCCAAGAAGAAGAAGGAGACAGAGTCTCAAGACAACAAGCCAACATCGGAGGCCAATGTGGCAGGTAAAGTAGAGCAAGATGCTCTAATTCTCTCATTAGACAATGTGTCTAATTCCTGGATAGTAGATTCCGGGGCTTCATTCCATGCGACACCACACAAGCAACATTTCCAAGACTACACCAAAGGTAATTTTGGGTATGTATACTTGGGAGATGATGAAGCTTGTGAGATTGTCGGCAAAGGTATAGTTTCTGTCAAAACTGCTAACGGAGATGAATGGAAGCTTAAAGATGTTAGGCATGTTCCTTCTCTTCGCAAAAATTTGATCTCTACAGGACAATTGGACGATGAAGGTCACAACATTGCATTCGGAAACAAACGGTGGAAGATCTCAAAGGGATCTTTGGTGGTTGCCAAGGGTGAAAAAGTCGGTACACTTTACTTGTGTACTATTAGCACGCAACCTTCAGCTTGTGCAGCAACTACAGAAGTTGACAGTGCGGTGTGGCACTACCGACTTGGGCATATGAGTGCCAAAGGAATGCAAATCCTTCAAACAAAGAAGCTTCTACCAGGTTTGAAAGAAGTAGACTTAGAGTTCTGTGAAGATTGTGTTTATGGTAAACAAAAGAGGGTAAAATTTCAAAAATCAAGAAATGAAAGAAAAAATAAAAAACTTGAGTTGGTTCATTCTGATGTTTGGGGTCCTGCAAGTACACCATCACTTGGTGGCTCATTGTACTATGTAACATTCATAGACGATGCGACTAGAAAAACATGGGTTTATGTCATGAAGAATAAATCCGATGTATTTTCCATATTTCAAAGGTGGAAAGCCTTTGTGGAGAATGAAACGGGTACCAAGGTTAAATGTCTCAGATCTAACAATGGAGGCGAATATTGCAGCCAAGCTTTTGAAAGCTTTTGTGCTAGCAATGGCATTATGAGGCAAAGGACAACCCCAAGGACACCTCAACAAAATGGGATTTCGGAAAGGATGAACAGGACAATCATGGAACGAGCACGAAGCATGCGGCTACATGCAGGCCTACCGCTTGAGCTTTGGGCAGAAGCTGTAAGTACGTCTGTGTACTTAATCAATCGGTCACCCTCAACGGCATTGGATGGGGGAGTTCCAGAAGAGGCATGGACAGGTAAACCGGTGAATTATGCATTTCTCAAAGTGTTTGGGTGTGAGGCTTTCATACACATAGATAGAATCCTAAGATCAAAGTTAGATGCAAAGTCCAAAAAGTGTTTCTTCATTGGCTATGGAGAAGAAGACTTTGGGTATCGCCTATGGAATCCTGAAGATGGTAAAATCTTAAGGAGTAGGGATGTAATTTTTAACGAACAAAATATGTACAAAGATTACTTGGAAAGAAAACAAACAAAAGAAACAGGTGATGAGTACATGGAGCTTGAGAACGGTGAAAACTCAAGGACTGCAAACGGTGACAATGTGCAACAACGTCAACCAAATAAGGAGCCTCAACCTATTCCCTGAAGATCTACAAGAGCAAGTAGACCTCCAGAAAGGTTTGTTCCTTCCTTCAACCATCTCTTTATCTCAGATTCTGGAGAGCCGGAATCATATGAAGAAGATATGCAACATGAATCCAAAGAAGAATGGACGAAGAGCATGCAAGTGGAAATGGACTCACTACATCGCAACCAAACATGGGAGTTGGTTGAGTTGCCTAAAGGTAAGCGGGCACTTCAAAACAAATGGGTGTACAAGCTAAAGGAAGAAGAAGGTGGGAAGAAAAGGTACAAGTCTAGGCTTGTGGTAAAAGGTTTTTCTCAAAAGAAAGGTATTGACTTCAATGAAATATTTTCTCCTGTTGTAAAAATGAACTCAATTAGGCTTGTCTTAAGCCTTGTGGCTGCTCATGATCTAAATCTCGAGCAAATGGATGTAAATACGGCATTCCCTCACGGTGACTTAGAGGAGGAAATCTACATGCTTCAACCAAAGGGGTATGAAGTAAAAGGTAAGGAGAAAATGGTTTGCAGATTAAAGAAGAGCTTGTATGGTTTAAAGCAAGCATCAAGACAATGGTACTTGAAGTTTGATCGATGGATGTTGGATCATGGATTCACAAGATGCAACTCGGATCACTGCGTCTACACGAAGAATTTGGGAGATGGGAAATTCATCATCCTAATGTTGTATGTTGATGACATGTTGATTGCAAGTGCTAACATGCAGGACATCAAAGACCTAAAAGAGGAGCTGTCCAAATCTTTTTCAATGAAAGATTTAGGTGCTACAAAGAGGATACTTGGTATGAAAATATCAAGGGACAGGACGAAGAAGACAATAAAGCTATCTCAAGAAGATTACATCAAGAAGGTACTAGAAAGGTTTGCAATGCAAAATGCAAAACCAGTTTCTACACCTTTGGCTGGTCATTTTAAACTAACGAAGGATATGTGTCCAAAGACACAAGAGGAGATAGCCTATATGTCTAAAGTTCCATATGCTGCAGCGGTAGGTTCTCTAATGTATGCTATGGTCTGGACAAGGCCAGACATTGCACATGCAGTGGGAGTTGTGAGTAGGTTCATGGACAACCCAGGTAAAGAGCATTGGCAAGCTGTGAAGTGGGTACTTAGGTATCTAAAAGGGACAACAACAAATGCTTTGTATTTTGGAGGAACTGATATTTTTCTAGAAGGGTATGCTGATGCAGATATGGCAGGTGACAAAGATACTCGAAGGAGCACTACTGGCTATATGTTCACGGTTGGAGGCACAGCAGTAAGCTGGGCTTCAAAGCTGCAGAAAGTGGTTTCACTTTCTACCACGGAAGCAGAGTATGTAGCAATGACGGAGGCAAGCAAAGAAATTCTGTGGCTTCACAGATTCTTAGAAGAGCTTGGATTCAAACAAGACAATTGTGTCTTGTACAGTGATAGCCAAAGTGCTATCCATCTTGCGAAGAACTCAGCCTTTCATTCAAGGACAAAGCACATTGAGGTGAGATATCACTTCATACGCACTCTTTTGGAAGAGGGACAACTAAAGCTAGGAAAGGTGCATACAAGTGAAAATCCTGCAGACATGTTTACAAAGGTGGTCAACAAGGAGAAGTTGAGCTTTTGCTCATCTTCAATCGGCATTCAAGGATAAAAAGCCAGAATGGAAAGCAGTCACAGGTTTGGTTTGGAGATCAGTCTCCAAGTGGGAGATTGTTAAGTATGGAGCCTTGATTTACCCTTGTAATTTTCTGTGGTAAAAGCGCACATTTGCAAGGCCCCCATTATGAGGAGAAGCCATCGTACGTGAAGGAAAATCACTCACCGTAAACCAAAATTTTCACGGACAAGAATCAGGGGCAACTTCTCCGCCCCCGAGGCTTTTTTTTCGCTGAAATATTCTTTTTCGCCGGAATATTATGGTCGGACGGCGGCCGGAAAGTGGTCGGAAAACAACCGGTCGGTTGGCCGGTGGCCGGTAGTCAATGGCCGGTGGTCGGAAGTCGGAAGTCAATGACCGGTGGCCGGTGGCCGAATTCAAAAGCGGACTTGTCTTCTCAAGGGCAGCCACACATGGGCGGATTGGAGGGTCCGATTTGGACTTATTCGCACAAGGGCGGCTATACATGGCTGTCTCTCATAAGAGAGGGCAGTCCTTTTGGCCTATAAAAGGAGGCCATTTCTACACACATTTCATAGTGTGAAGTTGATGCAACAAGGTGAGTGTGAGGTGGTGAGAGTGAAGCAAGGCGGGAGCTCCATTAAGGGTATAATCTCTTTGTAAACTACTTCTTGTTTTGAAGTACTAAAGCCATTGAGTGGCTGCTTTCCCATGGACGTAGCCCACATTGGGTGAACCACGTATATCGTGTGTACTCTCTCTCTCTCTCTCTCTCTACTCTATAATCTCGTGTATGTAAATCTGTCTCTCTCCATTAAGTAATCTACTCAATTATCTATTTAGCTACGTCTTATTTCCTAACACTTCTGTGCTCATTCACGCCCATGCAACCTCGGTCACTCTAGATGGTGTCATTTTTGTACTCTTCTCGCCCCAACAGGGATATGATATGCACTTATGAAAGAACTCATTGCCATTTTTTGGATTTGCAATTGTCGCTATTTCAAGGCCTTTGCGAGAGAAATATTGCTCCGTTTGAGAAAGTTCATAAGAAATACTCTGCTCATACGCTTCCGGTGCCAAATTGTAATTGAAGGTCCCTTTTCATGGAAGAACTTTTATCTTGTTATTGTAGAAAACACCAAACTCTTCCTGTCGATTGAAAAACATGCTCTCAAAACATGTACAAGGTCCACACAGGCTCATTTTGTATTGCTTTCAACACATACCTTCCAAATTATTTGAGCAAGGAGAGCCATGGGCAACTTGAGCCACTTTGATTTATTCGGTCCCCGAAAGTGCAAAGCCCTTTCTGTTGCCAATATCGCTCTTTCAAAAAATTTACCAAGGAGTGATGCTAGATCTGTTGTTCCTAACTTATGCATCATAAATATATCGTGCATTGTAGTGTGAGGGACTGATATACTCAAACTTAAAACAAGAGTAACATGCAAACAAATTCATAAACACCAATTAGGTGTACCATTTGATCATGCCTAAAACCAGTAGGAATTCTGCTTTCTCCTCCGGTTTGAACTCTACAAGCACACACTCTATGTGGGGCGCCTCTTCCACAGGCATGTCCTTTTTGTTCATCCAATGCATCCATGCCTCCTATCTATGATTCCCATCCCAAACCACAAAATACCTCTCGACCAAAGTAGAGTCCCACGGCAAAGATGGTCATGCTGGGTTGTACAATGGCAGTATTTGCAAGAAACCATCGTGCACACACCCAAACTTCATGGATCGGAAAGCAAAAATCATATCTTGTATGCAAACACATCTATTTTAATTTTTTGCGTGTATTAGGGCTCAACCAAAATGAGAACATGCTTATCCATCAGCATGTTCTATCTGATGTTGATATATTTAACGCACTTAGCAGGGAGGAACCTATCTAACCATCGATGCTACGTAGCAATTTCTGTTACAAGACTGGGCACCCTCCTGTTGCATGTGGTTAACTGTAATTGGGATAGTGTGCTTAATGGTTAATTATGTGCTAACTATTTAAATTTTACTAGCAGTGAGTGCATGATGGTTTGTAAATTGGAACTCTAGGAGTTGACGAGGAGGCGCCGGCAAATAAAAATTCTCTCAATGATTTTATCCTAGCACAATATTTTAGAAATAAGCCACTATGGCTCCTTTGTAAATAGGACAGTGAGAACCCACCCTAAGAGAGTCATGCAATAACTAGTGTGTACCACTCATTACTTAAGTGGAACTAAAGTTTAAAATAGGGGTCTCCAATTTTGGCACCAATAATAAATCAAACTATCAAATACCAAACTCCACAAGAGAGGTGCCATGGAGTTTGGGGCTATGATCTTTATGCCTTTCTTGTGTAGATGCTCTGAATTTCCCATCTCCCCTCTCTTAAGCTATTATGTGTGTGTTGTGTACTCCCTAATTAAATCTACATCTTCTCTTCCATATTCTTACATCCTCTTACAGCTTGTCTCTGTCAATTCTATGCTTTTAGTGTGTGTGTGTGTGTGTGTGGGTGTGTGTGTGTGTGTGTGTGTGTCATAGTGTAGGTGTGTGTGTGTGTGTGTGTGTGTGTGTGTGTGTGTGTGTACTCCTTAATTAAGTCTACATCTTCTCTTCCATATTCTTACACCCACTTACAGCTTTTTCAATTCTATGCTTTTAGTGTGTGTGTGTGTGTGTGTGTGTGTGTGTGTGTGTGTGTGTGTGTGTGTCATAGTGTAGGTGTGTGTGTGTGTGCACTTGGAATTGGGAAAAGAGGTTGACAGGTTGATGGTGATGTATGTGAGCAAGTGTTGAATTGTTTTAAGCAATTGCTCTCCCCCCTTTCTCCCAATAGTGGTATTAGAGCTTCAGGTTCGAGAAAAATCGGCACTCTAATTCAAATTTAAGGAGCAAATTACGAAATTGCAACACCGAGTTTGCAATATCAAAGCTTACGTGATGATTGGCAAATTCGTTAATTATTTCCACTTATTGACGAACAAAATTCAGTATGTGCAGCATTAATTTCTAAGCAATGGCTGAATTTCCGTGGATTTGTGAAGTTACGGACAAGGGAACGAGAGAAAAAGAAAGGTATTGCTACAAATTTTTTTCCATGTCTACTTTGTTAACTCATCAAGCATGTGAAATAAGAGAAATTAGAGGTCAATTAAAAAGAGGCAAGTCGAGAAATTTTGAAGCCTTAGAAGTGCTTCGAGAGAAGCTCATTGAAGCCAAGTTAAGAAAAGATCTCAACTTAGTAGGAATATGGAGGAGGGGTTAGTTAGCAAACGGCTTTTGGAAATCCAAGCTTCTTTGAAAGGGGAATTCAAACTTCAAGAGATCGGAAGTAAAGCCAGCGGAGATTCGACCACCTAGGAAGCAACTTAGGCTATGTTAGGATTTCCAAAATGGTAAAATTGCATCATCTTGGATTGAACTGGTGATTTTCTCCACTATTAGCATCCGACAGACTCCCGGGGTAATGACCCTTGCATGCACAATAACTCCACAATTGACCTCATCCAATCTGCATCCAGAAGCCATCAATGAGGTCACCTTGGACCACTGGTCAAATCCTCGGTCGTGCACGCAGGTCAAAATTGCCGCTACAGACGCCCATCATCATCCCTCACTTTAGCGCGCTGTCTTCGTCCGGCTTTGCTCGTTGCCACTTTATTTTCCTCCATGCATTCACATGCAACTTAAGTGGTACTTATTAAAGCACTGGCCGGCCGCCACTCTCCACCCCTTTTTGGCCGCCCACTCAGCTCAAGGACTCATATTCGTTAAGGATGCAATCACCCCTCTTATTTAGTCTCTTGGACGCTTACCAAATGCAATAATAAAATAAAGCCCCCCCCCCCCCCCCCCCCCCCCCCCCCCCCCCCCCCCCCCCCCTCTCAAATACTTGGTCGACCACCCGTGTTCGCAAAAAATGTGTCTTAGCTTAATATCGTGCCATTTTCAATTTCAACAAATGCCAGTTGAGGGCATAGAGTAAAGGAGAAATTTTGCCCCAAAATCTCGACGAAAATTCAAGAAAAGGAAATTTGTATGTTGGGAAAATGATTTTTTCTCGCACATTTTCCTATACCCTTTTCTCCACTGTGCAACATATGCAAGAAAATGACTTCTACTGTCATTTTCAAGTTCTTGGCCATCCAATTCCAAGGGCCCGCAAGTCATTGGCCGCCCATTTGCAAGCTTTATTTCTAGTTTTAAAATCCCAAAAGATAACCACTTTTCTTGGCCACCCATCATCATATAGATAGTAATTTTAAAATTTTGTGTTTATGTCACAATATGAATTACCCTGAAGATTTTTCACATTTACTGATGCAAATGAAAAACTCACTTTCATTTCTTTTATATTACACATGAAGAATTTTCAGGTGATTTATTTTCTTATAAGCAACTCACTACATCTAGTCTGAACATGATCAACATTGAAACTTTCTATAGCTACTAATCAAGACCAAGAAGTCTTGGGTTGAGGATTTTTTGACAGGTACTCTGACAATTGATGTTGAGCAACATGGCCTCCAAGTTTAATCATGCCACGCCAAGGATAATCTCACCACGAGTCACATATCAAATAAATTGCCTTGGAAGCTATCCACTCGATAAGCTGCCACATTGGGTTTGTTTTGGTCATATGACATGTCGAGTGTGTATGATTGTTCACTTTTGTAAGTTCTCTCTCTTTTATCTCTTTAGAACAAAATTTGTTGACATTCATTCATAGTAATAATCATTTTGCTATCATTTATGGATTGTTACTTGACAATTGCAGTTAATCATTAATGATTCCATGCTACATATTTTTCACTTTTCATGCTACTAATCAAAGCATAAAGGCCACTTTTAATCCTAATGCTGACAGATCACAAATGCAGTCGCCTGTTAGTCCAAATTCTCTCACAAATGTGAGGTTAAAATTCCAGATTTACAATGGCTTACACTCTTTTTAAAAAGTTGAATGCCCAGTCATTAAGTTTCTAAAATGACATCATTACTTTATTTCTTACTAGTATGCTAACTCCATTTCTACATAATAGAAACATGTCTGTATAAATACACCAATTTCTTCATAATGGCATTTACTTATTTGATGGAAAAGTGAAGTTTAACAAATTGATATGGTATTGCATATCTTGTAGCTTTGGGCTTACTAGCCCTAGCAGGTACTAATTTTTTGGTGAATTTTTCTTTTCAGATATTCAGCCTTGTGGCCATCTTATGTGCCACTTTCTATGATTTGAATACAGGATATGCTGGACAAGAGCACTCTTAAATTTTGTCCATTCTCCATGCCCTCAGCTCATGTTGGGGGAGTATCTATGTTCTGGGTCATGGAGTAATATCCAAGCATATTTAAACATGAACCTAATCTTGTACTGTCTTTTAATACTTAATTTCTCCTCTCCTAGGCACATTCACAATGCATTCCACATTAGTCTTTTAAGACCTTTCAGAGGACCCCTACCTACACTTCACATTTATGAGGATCCACCTTCACTTGTGGACCAAGCAGAACAACTCATCCCTGCACAAATAGTTAATCACGAAACCACCACCACACGCACCGGCATGGTTTATAACTGCTATCTTTTGACCTTCAAAGGCCACCCTCGAGAGGATGCTGAAAAAAAATTCTGCAACTTCCCAGACCTTCTCCACACTTTCTCTCACTCACGGTCCAGTTGATTCTTTAGTGAGCAACTGAGGATAGTTGCTATCCCTGGTGGGAGGGATGTTACGAGACTGGGCACCCTCCTATTGCATGTGGCTAACTGCAATTGGGATAGCTGGCTTAATGGTTGATTATGTGTTGTTTATTTAAATTTTACTAATAGTGAGTGCATGATGGTTTGTAGATTGGAACTCTGGGAGTTGACGAGGAGGTGCCGGCAAATAAAAATTCTCTCAATCATTTTATCCTAGCACAATATTTTAGAAATAATCCACTATGGCTCCTTTGTAAATAGGACAATGAGAACCCACCCTAAGAGGGTCATGCAATAACTAGTGTGTACCACTCATTACTTTAAGTGGAACTAAAGTGTAAAAGAGGGACCTCCAATTTTGGCACCAATAATAAATCAAAATTTCAAATACCACCCCACAAGAGAGGTGCCGTGGAGTTTGGGGCTATGATCTTTAGGCCTTTCTTGTGTAGATGCTCTCAATTTCCCATCTCCCCTCTCTTAAGCTATTCTATATGTGATGTGTACTCCCTAATTAAGTCTACATCTTCTCTTCCATATTCTTACACACTCTTACAGCTTGTCTCTGTCAATTCTATGCTTTCTGTGTGTGTGTGTGTGTGTGTGTGTGTGTGTGTGTGTGTGTGTGTCTGTGTGTACGCTTGGAAATTGGGAAAAGAGGTTGACAGGTTGATGGTGATGTATGTGAGCAAGTGTTGAATTGTTCTAAGCAACCGGTCTCCCCCCTTTCTCCTAACAATTTCCGTCTCCAATTTTTTGTAAAGAGGATTAGGAAGTTGACCCTACTATCAGTTTTTGATATGATCATATAATTAACACATTATGGTGCACTATTTTGCAATTATTTTGTTGATTGTGTGAAAGAGTAATTTGCTGTTGAGGTGTCACATCAGTAATAAAGTAGTGAATATTAAATTAATGGTCTCCCTATTTCTATAAAATTGGAATTTGCTTCAATTTTTTTTGTGTAACCATTCAAAAGCTATCATGGGGCACTTGTCTGCTACTCCCACAATGTCCGACGATCTTGAGAATAGCATCAAGTCATCTTGGGATGCAATGGAGGTCATCCCCAATGGAGGGGCAATGTATGGAGCCAAATGGTTTTGAGAGGCTCTCAAGGCAACAATAGATGTGTATCGCCTTTATCAATGCCACACAGAAATCAACATGTGCCCGTTGCTAAACTTGAATGAGAGGGGACAATTTGCTTTCACCTACTAGAAGAAAGTTGGAATCATCACAGAGGAGGGTGAGGGGAGACTCAATTAGCAACTAGGGCACGTGGTGAACTCTCTCTTGCCTATAAAAGGAAACACTCCTACAAACATCGGACCTTCCAAAAAATGAATGCGGTTGCACCATATAAAGTGGTACCTTATGTACTGCAAGTAATATGAAATGTAATGTTGTGGCTGCTCCATATAAAGTGTTGGGGCGTAGACCAAGTGGCCATTGGAACCACCCATATTTACTTTTTCTCTCTACTGAATATAGGGAGAGAAAGTGAGAATGACCACAACTCTCACTTCCTATGTGTGTCTGCATATCCTACCCCCCTTCCTCTCCTTCCCCCTCTTGCACTCATGGATCCATAGCTTCCCCACAATTGGTATCAGAGCTTGGCGATCAAGATGGTGGTGGTGATCGCAGTAATTGATGTTGCATTGCGGTGTCAAAACGAACCGGATCGGATCCATTTAGAGGAGAGCTCGGATCTCGGACTCTTGATGCGTGCAACCCCTCTTTGGGCTTTGGGGAATCTTTGAGAGAACATGACATCTCTGCAAGAAATGGGAATCTACAGGGATTTTTCAGGTGTGTGAGCAACTCGTGAAGTGAGTAGGAGCTTGAAAGTGTATGTATGGTTACACACACACACACACACACACTAAGCCAAATCATGAAACTTAACAAGCTTGAAGGAAATTGGACGAGCATGTAGAGTTGAGTAGTAGGAATCGAAGCAATTGAGCAGAGCTCAAGCAAGAGAATTTTGAGAAGTGAATTGAGCAAGTGAGCTTCGAGATTTGCAGAGGAAGCGTGCTTTAGAAAATTGGTCGAGCTTTGTCATCCAATAGCACTACCAAGCTGGATGCTTTTAGAAGCTTAACGAGCAGCGGGCAAGCTTGCAAGTGGAAATCAAGCAGGTCGATCGGATGCATTGGAAGCAATTGCAGGCAGCACTATAGAGGCAATTGAGAATGAAGGGTGTGTGTGTGTGTGTGTGAACACACACACACACACACACACACACACATTTTCAGCTCATAGTCGAAGTCGAGAGAAAGATTGAGAGTAGCAAATTGGAGAAATCCTTTAGCGGTGCAGTTGTTGGAGCTTGGGAGTGTGTCATTATGCACACACGCACACACTCACTCTGAGCAGCAGGTGAACAGAGAACCATAATTCAAATTTTTTGTGTTATGTAATAGAATAGTGTGTACAAGGGTGCATTCCCACACACACCCACAGACAACTCGTCCAACAAGAGATGGGGCTTCAATAGCCCATAATTCTTGGACATCCAAGATCTCTCTTGGCTTCAAAAAAGATAGAGAGAGCAAGTTTTAAAATTTGAAGAAGATGTGTACAGGTATCACACACTCAATGGTGCCTTTTCGAGCACTTTCAGCTTTGATTTTACATCGATGGCGGTTCTCCGATCTCTTGGGCTTCGGCATATCATCGGGCTTGGTCCATCGGAACCGACATCGGCATATAGGTAGAGAAAGATAGCGGATCAGGTCTCACCTACACTCTAACATCGGCTCTTGACATTAGAGCCATTTCGACACCGACTTCAGTGACTATCGACATCGGCGAGCGTTCCCAGCCGGCGACAGAAGGCGGCATCAAATTCATTTTTTGGCATCGACTTTGTTAATAGTTTTACTCATGGCATGCGCGGGCAAGGTATGTATTTTATGACATTACCTCTCTCTTGAAATCATAATCGTCCTCGACTATGACGTAGAAGAGATAAAGCCTTAGTCATTAGTCAATGTTCCTTAGCGGGTAGAGGATCCCTTTTACCCTACGACATCATTCCAAGATGGATGACTAATCCATTTGGTTCTTGGGAGACGTAGCTGCCCCAAGCATGTCTGCTCTTTAGTCCATTTCATTCTCCCAAAGTAGAGTGACAAATTCTACTTGGTGTTTGAAAGACGTCTTCATCACAAACATGATTGAAAGCGTGCATACTATTTAAGTTTGTGCATAATAAAAAGAGAATTAGTCTTATAAGACAAAAACATTGATCATTTAAAAGAAACGTGTACATTTGTTTACTCTAATGTAGCATTGTAAGCATGGACAAGTTTCATACTATCCTTAAGTTGTATTCCTAATATCCATCTAACATCTTCAAAAGGATAATTTTTGAACTTAATAGGATACCATCGGTTGATTTTACCATGTCATAGTACCTTATCTTCATGCTGAAGGATAGCTTCGGGTTGTAGCACCTCTTCTTGGTCTTTGATTTCGAGAGGGTCTTCAATAATTGGTTCACTTGGTGGCTCTCCTTTGTAGGGTTTAAGTAGGCTCACATGAAAAGCATTGTGTATGATTCAGTGGTTGGGCAACTTGAATTGATAAGCCATCTCATTGATTGGCTTCAAAATTTGTAAAAGACCCTAGTATCTTTTTGCTAGTTTAGCATAATACTTTTGATGGCCTGTAGGATTTTTTCCCGTTGTTTGCCTCAATCAAGCCTTGGGAAACTTAAGTAAGACCCAATCATTTCCATTAGACGTTAAGGCCCTTCTTTGCTTGTCAGCAGCAGCTTTTTGCCTTTGTTGAGAGATGGATATAGCCTCCTTAATCTTTTGGAAAGATTCTTGTGGGTCACGGCTATACTCATCGGCAGCGAAGATCTTCACATGTACTTTAAGTAATAAGGGACTTTTAGGTCTTTCCTTGCTAGGGTTGTACTTGAGGTGGGAACCCGGCCCAAGCTTGAGGGGCTTAAGGGTTAAGCTTGTGGTGGGAACCAAGCCCAAGTTGAGTAGATTGAGGTGTGCAAAAGTTCAGTGCCGATCCCTACAAGGAGGGGGCGAGCCCTACATGAGGGGGGATGAGAGAGAACATACACACACTCACACAAGGCATGCCTAGTGCAAAGAAAGCAAAGCGGACACTTGTCAAGTTCCTCCTCATGTTGCCCTCATGGTGTGCCTGAAGCCTATTGGTTGGCCACCCAAGGTGTCCAATGATAATTTAGGAGATTTAATTAATTTTCTTTGCATTTATCAAGTCCTCTCTCTCAAAGGGGAAAGGGGGACACTTGTCCCAAGGCTACCCTTGTTGCTTGTAATGCCTCTTGCTTGAGATTGGCTAGGCCTGGAGGGGTCTAATGAGCTTCAAGAATGAGCTACAAGGGGGGGTCGACCAAAGCAAGCTAGGGGGTTGCTTAGGAGGTATACTCTCCCACACACACACACACACACACACACACACACACACACACACACTCTCTCTCTCTCTCATTATGCATTGTGCAAAGTGCAAGAGCTCCCCCTCCTTCTCCAAGCAAGTAGAGGTTGAGAGGCTACACCAACACTCTTGGCTATGGAGTGCAAATCCCACCAAGAGCCATGCTTCAATGCTAAGCTTGCCATCTTCTCCATCTTCATTACTATGCTATTATGTATGCTAGCAAGAAGAGTTATAATAAGTGAGGAGCTAATTATTTCTCCTATTAAAAGTTTCTTCTTCCTCTTCCCTACCCTCATTCCCTGCTAGCTCTCTCCACCTTCGAAGGTGTTTGAGGTTGCAGCTTGAAGCTTCTCTCTCATGAGTGTATCCACAAGTATGTAGACAAGTTTTGGGATTTACATCTCAAGGCTATTGTCTTTCAAAAGATAGACTTTGTCGAGCAAACGCAGCAATTTTGTGCGGGATTACCTGAAGAGATGGCCAAATACATCAACTCTCAACGGCCTTGTTCTATTAGCGAAGTAATCCATCACACCATGGTTGCTTCATGCATAAATTTCCATCAAGGGGCTAGACGGAATGTCAAGCCCATGGAAAACAAAGACAAAAATGATGCAAAGGGGAAAGCCAATGCTCAAAATTCTTCCCAAGGTACTTCAACAACAACAACAATCGGTCCAAGGAGAAGGGAGTTTACAAAGGCAAAAACAAACTCTCTCCTGAAGAGCTTAAAGCTTTTCGCAAGGACCATAAGTGTTTCAAGTGTGGGAAGCAAGGACATGGGATCCATCAAAGTAAGAGGTAATAAAAGTGTGGCCTAACCCAAGGAATCTACATGAGCTTAGAAGCTTTATTGGTATGTGTGCATACTATAGACGCTTCATAGCAAAATTTCCTCAAGTAGCAGGACCACTATACGACTTAACTAAGAAGAAAATTAAGTATGTATGGACTGCTAAGGAGCAAAATGCTTTTGATAAGCTCAAAAAGAAGCTTACTTCCCAACTTGTCCTCATGCTTCCAAATCTCTCAAAGCCATTTGAGTTCCTATGTGATGCTTGTGGTGATTGCCTTGGAGTAGTTTTGCTTCAAGAAGGGCATGCCGTAGCATATGAGAGCCGAAGGCTCAATACGGATGAATGAGTTGGGCATTTATGAGAAAAAGATTTTAGCTGTCCTACATGCCTAGACACATGGAAGCACTACCTAGTGGGGACTCCATTTATTCTACGAACCGACCACCAAAGTCTCAAGTATTTTATGATGAAAACCAAGCTTCCCAACAAACAAATGAGGTGGGAAAATTTTCTTTCGCAATTTAATTTCCATATTGCTCACTTTGCTGGTAAGCACAATCAAGTGGCCGATGAACTTTCACGACGACCAAAAGTTAATGCGGTGTCTATAGATACTCACAATGATCTATCTTCTATGATAAATGAGTATGCTACTGATCCTGACTTTAGAGACATAATGTCCACCCTTGCTTTGGGGAAGAAAGAGGAACCATTCACCTTGTAGGATGGTTATCTTCTCCACGGCAATAGGCTATTTGTTACTACCCATTCCCTTCGTAAGAAAGTTATGTATGAATCCCATGCTCCTCCCTATGCGGGGCATAGAGGAATTCAACCTACTCTTCGAGGAGTAGAGACGTATTTCTATTGGCCTACCATGAAAGTGGACATACAAGAGTATGTTTCAAAATGCATCAAAAGACCAAATATGATAGAGGGAAGCACCTTGGATTACTCCAACCATTGCCTATCCCAAATTCACCATGGGAGAGTATATCCATAGATTTCATCTTTGGATTGCCCAAGTCTATCCATGGAAATACGGGAATATGGACAATAGTCAACAGGTTTAGCAAGCAAGCACACTTTATTCCTGTCAAAAAGACTATTAAGACACACCAAATGGCAACTGTCTTCATATCTCAAATTTTCAAACACCATGGATTACCCAAATCCATTGTGCCAGATAGAAATCCTAGAATGACCAATAATTTCTGAAAAGGTCTCTTTGAAAATCTAGGAACAAGATTGAATTTCTCTTCGGCCTATCACCCACAAACGGATGGCCAAAGTGAGATAGCCAATCTTGATACTTGATCTACTCAAGACTTATGTTACCAAAGTAGATCAATCCTCACAATGGGAATAGTACTTACCTCTTGTAGAGTATGCTTACAATAATACTGTACATACTTCTAGGAAAAAGCACCTTTTGAGATCATTGAGGGAAGACCTAAATGTCCCTTGCTACTCAAAGTACATGGGAAGATCTTCCCCGCCGATGAGTATAGCCGTGACCTACAAGAATCTTTTTCAAAAGATTAAGCAGGCTATATCCATATCTCAACAAAGGCAAAAAGCTGTTGTTTACAAGCACAGAAGGGCCTTAACATTCAAAGTGAATGGTTTGGTCTTACTTAAGTTTCCTAAGGCTTGATTAAGGCAAACAACGGGAAAAAATCCTATGGGCCATCAAAAGTATTATGCTAAGCTAGCAAAAAGATACTATGGTCCTTTCCAAATTTTAAAGCCTATCAATGAGATGGCCTACCAACTCAAGTTGCCCAACCATTGCCTCATACACAATGCTTTTCATGTGAGCCTACTCAAGCCCTACAAAGGAGAGCCACCAAGTGAACCAATTATTGAAGACCCTCCCGAAGTTGAAGACCAAGAAGAGGTGCTACAACCCGAAGCTATCCTTCGGCATGAAGACAAGGTACTACGACATGGTAAGATTATCCGATGGTATCTTATTAAGTTCAAAAATTATTCTTTTGAAGATGCTAGATGAATGCAAGAAATACAGCTTAAGGATAGTATTAGCCTTGTCAATGCTTACAATGCTACATTAGAGTAAGCAAATGTACAAATTTCTTTTAAATGACCCATGTTTTTGTCTTATAAGACTAGTTCTCTTTTTTATTGTGCACAAATTTCAATAGTATGCATGTTTAGAATCATGTTTTTGTGGACAACGTCTCTCAAACACCAAGTAGAATTTGTCACTCTACTTTGGGAGAATAAAATGGACTAAAGAGCAGACATGCTTGCGGCAGCTATGTCTCCCAAGCACCAAATGGATTAGTCATCCATCTTAAAAAGATGTCATAGGGTAAAAACGAGATCCTCTACCCGCTAAGTAAGATTGACTGATGACTAAGGGTCTATCTATTCTAACTTATAGTCAAGGACGATTATGATTTCAAGAGAAAAGGTAATGTCATAAAATCTAATATCTAACCAATCCAAATGATTTTCTCATATTAAACTGATCATTTAATGTGGGAGAATAAACAAGAACAAGGTTAAAATATAGACATGTGCTTATAGATCTATCTCAACAGGGGCCAATGGTAAAGGGACCCAAATGAGGGACGGTCTATCAAAGAGCAAGGCTTAACGAATGGAGCATACGACCTTAGGGTTAGCTTCATTGAAGACCTCCAATAATGAGCTTAAAAGTCCTTTGACCTTAGGTAAGCTAGGGCTGTGCTTGAGGTGGGAACCCGGCCCAAGCTTGGGGTGCTTGAGGTGCTTGTCGTGCTTGATGAGTAAGGTGATTGAGGTGCTTGATGATTGAGATGCTTGAAGTGCTTGATGATTGGGATGCTTGAGGTGCTTGCCATGCTTGAGATGCTAGGGTTGTACTTGAGGTGGGAACCCGGCCCAAGATTAAGGGGCTTAAGAGCCAAGCTTGTGGTGAGAACCAAGCCCAAGTTGAGTAGATTGAGGTGTGCAAAAGTTCAGTGCCAATCCCTACAAGGAGGGGGTGAGCCCTACATGAGGGGGGATGAGAGAGAACACACACACTCACACAAGGTATGCCTAGTGCAAAGAAATCAAAGGGGACACTTGTCAAGTTCCTCTTCATGTTTCCCATATGGTGTGCGTGAATCCTACTATTGGTTGGCCACCCAAGGGGTCCAATGATAATTTAGGAGATTTAATTAATTGTCTTTGCATTTATCAAGTCCTCTCTCTCAAAGGGGAAAGGGGGACACTTGTCCCAAGGCTACCCTTGTTGCTTGTAATGCCTCTTGCTTGAGATTGGCTAGGCCTGGAGGGGTCCAATGAGCTTCAAGCATGAGCTACAAGGGGGGGTCGACCAAAGCAAGCTAGGGGGTTGCTTAGGGGGTATACTCTCCCACACACACACACACACACACACACACACACACACACTCTCTCTCTCTCTCTCTCTCTCTCTCTCATTATGCATTGTGCAAAGTGCAAGAGCTCCCTCACCTTCTCCAAGCAAGTAGAGGTTGAGAGCCTACATCAACACTCTTGGCTATGGAGTGCAAATCCAACCAAGATCCATGCTTCAATGCTTAAGCTTGCCATCTTCTCATCTTCATTACTATGCTACTATGTATGCTAGCAAGAAGAGTTATGATAAGTGAGGAGCTAATTCTTTCTCCTATGAAATGTTTCTTCTTCCTCTTCCCTACCCTCATTCCTTGCTAGCTCTCTCCACCTTTGAAGGTGTTTGAGGTCTTGGGACTGAGGCTTGGGATAGTTAAAGCTTTCTTCAAAGTTTATGTTATGCTTGTGATGCATGAAGCTTTCCATCTACATGGAATCACCTAGGTCACAAGGAACACAAAGATTGTATTGTAACAAGTCTCTCTTAATGGGAGAAATCATAATACAAATGGCTATTGGAGGAGGGACCGGCTCCACATAAATCCGGTCCTCAACTGTTGCCATGTTCTCCAAATTCTCTCTCTTGCAAAAGTATTGTTCATACCAAGTTAAATAAATGCTATGTTAATGTTGCTACTATTAATTATGTTCACCCGCTATGCTCACTAAGTAATTTCTCAAAAGTACTTTCATTAATTACTACTATCAATTATGTTCACCCGCTATGCTCACAAAGTAATTTCTCAAAAGTACTTTCATTAATTTCCGTTACTCTCAAGTTAATCGGCCAATTCCATTACATAAGGTCAAATGACTTTTTAACACTAACTTTTTGAGGTCTTTAATGAAGCTAACCCTAAGGTATTTTAACCTCCGTTAGATGCACGTTGCTCTTTGATAGACTACCTCCTTTTGGACCCCTATTGAGATGTAACCATCTCTCCTCTTGGTCCCTTGCTGAGGTAAATCTAGAAGCACTTATTGCACATTGCTTTTTGGTAGACCATCTCCTTTTGGACCTCTATAGAGATGCAACCATTTCTCGTTTTGGTCCCCTGTTGAGAGAGGTCTAGAAGCACATATCTATATCCTAACTCTTGTTCCCCTTTTATCTTTCCATATTAAATGATCGGTTTAATATGAGTAAATCGTTTGGTAAAGTTAGATATTATATTTTATGACATTATTACCTCTTTCTTGAAATCATAATCGTCCTCGACTATGAGGTAGAGAAGATAAAGCCTAGTCATTAGTCCGTGTTTCTTAGTGGGTAGAGGATCCCTTTTTACCCTAGGACATCATTTTAGAATGGATGACTAATCCATTTGGTGCTTGGGAGACTTAACTGCCGCAAGCATGTCTACTCTTTAGTCCATATCATACTTCCAAAGTAAAGTGACAAGTTCTACTTGGTGTTTGGGAGACGTTGTCACCACAAACATGATCCTAAGCATGCATACTTCATAAATTTTGTGCACAATAAAAGAAAGAGAATGAGTCTTATAAGACAAAAACATTGTTCATTTAAAATGCATTTTCATTTGCTTGCTCTAGTGTAGCATTGTAAGCACTGACAAGGTTCATATTATCCTTAAGCTAGGTTCCTTGCATCCATCTAGCATCTTTAAAAGGATAATTATTAAACTTAACAAGATATCATTGGATAACATTATCGTTTCTTAGTACCTTATCTCCGTGTCGAATAATCAATTCGGACTACAATACCTCTTCTTAATCTTTGATCTCTGGCAGGTCCTCCATTATTAGTTCTTTTTGTGACTCTCCTTTGTAAGACGTAGGCTCACATGGTTATCATTGTGAGCCAATGGTTGGGCGACTTCAACTAATAAGCCATCTCATTGATTGGCTTAAGAATTTTAAAAGAAAGGACCATAGTATCTTTTTGCTAGTTTAGCATATACTCTTGGTGGCTTGTAGGATTCTTGCCCGTGGTATGCCTTAGATGAGCCTTGAGAAACTTTAGCAAGACCCAATCATTTTTCTTAAAGGCTAAGGCTCTTCTGTGCTTATTAGCAGCAACCCTTTTTGCCTTTGCTTTGAGATGAATATAACCTCTTTAATCTTTGGAAAAGATTTTTGTCTCGGCTATATTCATCAGCAATGAAGATCTTCCCATATGCTTTAAGTAGTAAGGGACTTTTGGATCTTTCCTCTTTATTCTCAAAAGGTACTTTTCCCATAGAAGTATGTAGTACATATACTCTATAAGAGGTAGGTACTTCTCTCATTGAGAATGTTGATCTGCTTTTATGACATAGGCTTTTAGTAGATCAAGAATCGTTAGATTAGTTATTTCACTTTGGTCATCCGTTGTGGATAGGCCAAAAGAGAAATTTAATCTACTTCCTAGATTCTCAAAGAGACCCTTCTAGAAATTATTGGTGATTCTAGGATCTTTGTCCGACACTATGGATGTTGGCAAGCCATGATACTTGATAATTTGAGATCTAAAGAGGGTTGCCGTTTGATGTGCCTTACTAGTCGTTTTGACAGGCATAGAGTGTGTTTTCTTGCTAAGCCTGTCGAATGAAACAATCCAAGTTTCTTCCCTCGATCAAATTTCAATTATTTGGCATACCACGCATTTTGAAACATACTCTCGTATGTTTACTTTTCATGGTAGACCAATAGAAATACATTTCTACTGCTCAAAGAGTAAATATGGAATCCCTCTTTGCCTCGCATAAGAAGAAGCATGGATTCATGCATGACTTTCTTATTATATGGGTGAGTAACACATAGCCTATTGCCGTTTGGAAGATAACCATTCTTCAAGGTGAATGGTTCCTTTTTCTTCCCTAATGCAAAGACTATAATTACCTACTTAAAGTCTCGGTCAGTAGCATACTCATCTATCATAAAAGAAAGATCATTGTGAGTTGCTATAGACACCACATCTACCCTTGGCCATTGTGAAAATGCATTGACCACTTGATTGTTCTTGCCAGCAATGTGAGCAATATGAAATTTAAATTGTGAAAGAAAATTTACCCACCTCATTTGTTTGTCGGAGAGCTTGATTTGCATCATGAAGTTCTTGAGGCTTTGTGATCCATTTGTAGCATGAATGGAGCCCCCCAAGAGATAGTGCTTCCATGTGTCTAGGACATGTAGAATAGCTCAAAGCTCTTTTTTGTATATGCCCAAGACTCGTTCATCGACATTGAGCCTTCAGCTCTCATATGCTATGGCATGCCCTTCTTGAAGCAAAACTGCTCCAAGGTAGTCACCACAAGCATCACATTGGACCTCAAATGGCTTTGAGAGATCCGGAAGCATAAGGACTGGTTAGGAGGTAAGCTTCTCTTTGAGTTTGTCAAAAGCTTTTTTTTCTTTAGTAGTCCGTTTTTCCTTGTTGAGTCATGCAATGGTCTTGCTATTTGAGAGAATTTTGCTATGAAACGTCTATAGTATGCACACATACTAATAAAGCTTCTTAGCTCATGTAGATTCCTTGGATTAGGCCATGCTTTTATTACCTCCAACTTTGATGGATTCATACATATACCATCTTGAGAGATAATGTGACCTACATATTGAATCTCTTGTAGGACAAATTCACTTTTCTTTTGATTAATAAAAAGCGTATTCTCTCTCACAACTTGAAAGATTACCTAGAGGTGTCACTTGTACTCCTCAAGAGAATTTGAGTGGCCTAAAGATTTTTGTCCATCGTGAGTTTGAATGCCGCTGGAGCATTTTCCAGACCAAAACTTGTAACTTATCAAATAGATCTTCTACCCACGGCACGAGAATTCTTTTTTTTTTAGTGATCCTATTTAGTGCTCTATAGTCGACACACATGTGATATATGCCATCTTTCTTTTGCACTAAAAGTACTAGGGAACAGAATGGAGAGGAGCTAGGCCTCACCATCCCTTTTTCCACCAATTCATGTACTTGCCTCATGAACTCCTCTTGTTGAGCTTGTGAAACTCAATAAGGAGGTTTATTAGGCGGTGAGCTTCCTAGTAGAAGCTCTATTGCATGGTCATCATCCCCTTGTTTTGGAGGTAGCTCACTAGGGAGGTCATCAATGAAAACATCTTGGAATTCATTTAGGAAATTAGACAACTCTAATTCCTCTTAATTCCCTTTATTGTTGTGAAAACATTAGAATCATTTACAGATTCTCTAACAAAAATCACATATGCAAAAATAGAGCTTTTCATTGACTTATCAAAAGCAAGCGTTTTTACCAGGGATATGGTGTTCCCCAAATCGTTAGCATCTATGGACATGCTCTTTTCCCTTTAGGTGAAATAGATTCTCCTTTCAGGGAACTTCATGTTGGCAGCCATGTAGTTGAACCATGGTGCCCCTAGGATAACATCCTCATGTTGGAGAGGAGAGTTAAAAAAAAAAGTCTTCTTTGTCGATGTAGCTTTGGACATGAAGCCTCAACTTCCCAATCAAGGGAGTAACAGAGGTTTACTATCCCTTGAAAGCTCCATCGACAGTTACAGTATATCCCATCTTGAAAGCTTGAATGCCCAACTCAGTGGCCAAGTCCATTGATATAAAGTTGTGAGTAGAGCCAGGGTCAAAGAGAATAAGGGCATCATGCTCCCTTACTTTTCCCTAAGCATAGGAGAGGAATGAGCCTTTGCAATGAGTATCCTCTTTTGGAGCTTTAACCATGGAAGCTCTAGGAGTGTCATTGCATACATTTCTTTTGGGGCAAGAATGATAACCATATCCTTGCTCCCCGCACTTCAAAGCATTTATGCTCTTTTATGAAAGGCCTCTAATTCTTTGGGAGGGAGCTTACTTTTACCTTTGTAAGCTCCTTTCTCCTTGGCCTTGTTGTTGTTGGTGTTGGTATTGCCTTGGGAAGAATTTTGAGCATTGCTCTTCCCTTTAGCTTCATTTTGATCCTTGTTTTCCATGGGCTTGAAATTTCTTCTCACCCCTTGTTGGAAATTGATTCTTGAAGCAACCATAGTCTGGTGGATGGCTTTGATGATAGTATTAGGCGGTTGTGAGTTGACATAATCGGCCATTTCTTCACGTAATACCGCACAAAATTTTTGCTTTTGTTTGGAGAAGTCTATCCTTTGAAAGACTTTAGCTTTGAGATGTAAATCCCAAAAATTGTCTACATATTTGTGGATAGACTCGTTGAAGAGCAGCTTCAAGCTCCGCCATTCAATAAGCACTTTGTCCTTTGCATCGCTTGCCAGGAACTGCTTCATGATGTAAACTCGTAAATTTTTCCATGTATTTGGGGCCTCGCCATTGCCATGAAGGCTAGCCCACCATTGACAAGAATATTTCTAGAAGTGCATAGTTACATGGTGTAGCTTGGAGGACTCCGTGAAGCCCTCATCTCCAAAGGCCGCATCAAATTGTTGGATGAAGGCCAGTACTTTGTCTGTGGCAATAAAGGTGCCATCATAGGTGAGAAAAGAGATACTCTTTCCTCCCTCTTTGAACTTCTTGAGCTTTTGTAATCTTCACCATGTAGGGTATGATTTGTGATGTCATTCCCTCTTGTATTCTCTAGGAGAATAGCCATAGCTTTCGTTGGAAGAGAAGGAAGGTGAAGAAGAAGGAGAAGAGATTGACCTCTTTCTTGCCTTTTTCTTCCTTTGTTTCCTCTCTTCCCTTTCGAAGTGACGAGGAGAAGTACTATGGGTTGACCGTTTCCTCTTGGGAGGAGTTGGCGATAGTTTAGACCGCTGTCTTGATGGAGCCACATCTTTAGAGGAACTTAGGGATTCACTTCTTTCTCGTTATTTGGATTCCTCCTCTCTTATGGGATAGAGTCTTCTTTTGGGAGTCTCATCAAGAGGCCTCCTAAAATCTCTCTCCTCTTGGAGAGGAAGGAAAATCCCATAAGCACGAAGTTGCTGAGTAACTTTGGCTTACAAAATAGGGTTGCCCATAGCTTGATGCAACCTAGTAATAAGATAATAGATAAACATGTGGGCATCATCATTAGCACCTTCATGTGCAAAACGAAAGTTATCAATGTTCATTCTACTCTCTTGGTTATTGTCATCCATGCTAATTGTACTTATGTGTTTACTTAGTGTATCCTTTGGCAATTCAAAACCTTAGTTGCTACTCCTCTTAACCTTTGAAAATAAGCACTTGAGTATCTACACCCACGGCTCAAATTGATTAATTATAGAGAGTAGTGGGGTGGGTCTATCATAGCAAAAAATTGCCAAGGGAAAGCTCCTTTTGGACTTCTTATGGCTCAATAATGGTAAAGCGGTAGGCAAGTCTAAAAAGACCTCATTATTAAGACCAAAGCTCCTGAGGTGTGCACCATATCCCACATAGTGGGCTCAACAAAACCGATAATAAATCCTTGTCCCACTTACCCTAATATAATTAACAAAATCAACCATTAATAGGCTACTTAAGGACCTCTCTTCTTAAGCTAGAAAAGAGAAATCAAATGCTCCGATACCAATGTAATGGAAATGGCCTATGAACTTTGAGAATAGCGGAATTAAGAGATATAAGTGAGCGTTTTTGTGAGGTCACTTTGAGAACATAGAGGACGAACTTAATTGATGGTAGCAACATAAACATAGTACTTAATTAACTTGGCATGAACAATACTTTTGCAAGAGAGAGATTAATAGAGAACATGACAATACTTGAGGACTGGATTTACTTGGAGCAGGTTCCCCCTCCAAAAGGTGTTTGTATTATAGATTCTCCCATCAAGAGAGACTTGGTACAATACAATCTTTGTGTTCCTTGTGACCTTGGTGATGCTATGAAGATGGAAAGCTTCATGCATCATGAGCATAACATAAACTTTGAAAAAGGCATTAACTATCACAAGCCTCAATCCCAAGGTCTCAAACACCTTCGAAAGTGGAGAGAGCTAGCGGGGAATGAGGGTAGGGAAGAGAAAGAAGAATCATTCATACAAGAAAGAAATAGTTTCTTATTTATCATCACTCTTCTTGCTTAGCATAGCATAATAGCATAGTAATAAAGATGAAGAAGATAGAAAGCTTAAGCATTGAAGCATGGCTCTTGGTTGGATTTGCATTCCATAGCCAAGAGTGTTGGTGTAGGCTCTCCACTTCTCAACAAGCTTGGAGAAGGAGATGGAGCTCTTGCACTTTGCACTCCACACAATGAGATAATGTGTGGGAGAGTATACCCCCCTCTAATACTTAGTCCACACCTCTCTCTCTCTCTCTCTCTCTCTCTCTCTCTCTTAATATTTAATTATATCATTTGGGACATGTGTCCTTTTTTTCCTCTTTGAGAGGAAGAACTTAATTATTTATTTTTATGCATCTACATTCTCATTGGACCCTTCTAAAGCCTATCCAATAGGATAGGCTTCAAGCACATCATGAGGAGGGCCACATGTGAAGAATTTTGCCATGTACCTCTCTCTCTCTCTCTCTCTCTCTCTCTCTCTCTCTCTCTCTCTCTCAAAATTTAATTATATCATTTGGGACATGTGTCCTCTTTTTCCTCTTTGAGAAGCAGAACTTAATTATTTATTTTTATGCATCTACATTCTCATTGGACCCTTTTAAAGCCTATCCAATAGGATTCAAGCACATCATGAGGAGGGCCACATGTGGAGAATTTTTCCATGTGTCTTTTATGCTTCTTAAATCATTTGGTTTGAATTGAACACTTAGTCAATTAAGCATGGAAATCGTTTCTGCCTCTTGAGAGTTTATTTTTGAATTGAACACTTCAAGAACCTTAGTCATTTAAGCATAAAATTCACCTCAAGCTTTGAGCACGGTTCCCACAACCGCTTTAAGCAATTTAGCTAGAGCACCTCATGCTTGGGCAGGATTCCCACCTCAAGGTCAGCCCTAGCTTGCCTAAGGTCAAAGGACTTTTTAACACTAACTTTTGGAGGTCCTTAATGAAGCTAACCCTAAGGTCTTTTAAGCTCCATTAGATGCACGTTGCTCTTTGATAGACTACCTCCTTTTGGACCCCTATTGAGATGTAACCATCTCTCCTCTTGGTCCCTTGCTGAAGTAAATCTAGAATCACTTATTGCACATTGCTCTTCGGTACACCGTCTCCTTTTGGACCCCTATTGAGATGCAACCATTTCTCCTTTTGGTCCCATGTTGAGATAGGTCTAGAAGCACATATGTATATCCTAACTCTTGTTCCCCTTTTATTCTTTACATATTAAATGATCGGTTTCATATGAGAAAATCATTTGGTAAAGTTAGACATTATATTTTATGACACTGTTGATTGCAAAGACTAGTGGAGAGGGTCTAACATTGCTCGGTTGATTATGGTTCCTGTTGAGCTTGCTCGTAGCTCAATAATGGTTAAGCAAAGGCAAGCCCCGAGAGGCTCCATTATTAAGATTATAGTTCCCAATGGTGTGCCTCGAATTAAGTCCTTCTCAACCAAGGTAATAGATCCATGTCCCACTTACCCTATTGCAATAAATAGGTCCAACCTTTCATGGACAACTTAAGGACCTCTCTTCTTAAGCAAGAAAAGAGAAGCCAAGATACCAATGTAATGGAAATGGCCTATGAAATTTGAGAATAGCGGAATTAGGAGAATTAAACATAATATTTTTGTGAGACTACTTTGGGAACATAGAGGGTGAACTTATTTAGCGGTAGCAACTTAACCATACTACTTAATTAACTTGGCATGAACAATTTTCTTGCAAGAGAGAGAGTATAGAGAACATGACAATAGTTGAGGACCGGATTTATGTGGAGCCGGTCCCCCTCCAATAGGCTTTTGTATTATAGATTCTCCTATCAAGAGAGACTTGGTACAATACGATCTTTTTGTTCCTTGTGACCATGCAATGAAGATGGAAAGCTTCATGCATCACGAGCATAACATAGACTTTGTGAAAAGCATTAACTAACCCCAGCCTCAGTCCCAAGGCCTAAAACACCTTCAAAGGTGGAGAGATCTAGCGGGGAATAAGGGCAGGGAAGAGGAAGAAGAAACATTCATAGGAGAAAAAAATAGTTCCTCACTTATCGTCACTCTTCTTGCTAGTATACATAATAGCATAGTAATGAAGATGGAGAAGACGTCAAGCTTAAGCATTGAAGCATGGATCTTGGTTGGATTTGCATTCCATAGCCAAGAGTGTTGGTGTAGGCTCTCAACTTCTCTACTAGCTTGGAGAATGAGATGGAGCTCTTGCACTTTCAACCCACACAACGAGAGAGTGTATGCATGTGTGTGTGTGTGTGTGTGTGTGTGTGTGTGTGTGTGTGTGTGTGTGTGTGTGTGTGTGTGTGTGTGTGTGTGTGTGAGTGTGTGTGTGTGTGTGTGAGAGAGAGAGAGAGAGGGAGAGTATACCCCCCAAGCTAGCCCCCTCCTTGGCTTGGTCGACCCCCTCTTCTAGCACTCACTTGCACTTGATTGGACATCCTCAAGCTTGGCCAATCACATGCTTAGTGCATATCAAGCAACAAGGGTAGCCTTGGGACAAGTGTCCCCCTTTCCCCTTTGAGAGAGAGGACTTGATAAATACATAAAAGATTAATTTAATTAACTAAATTATCATTGGACCCCTTGGGAGGCCAATCAATAGGCTTTAGGCACACCATGAGGGCAACATGAGGAGGAGCTTGACAAGTATCCTAAATGCTTTCTTTGTACCAAGCTTGCCTTGTGTGAGGGTGTGTGTGTTCTCTCTCTAGCCCTTACAATGAGGGATCGCCCCCCCTTGAGTAGGGATCATGTTGACTTTGTGGAACACCTCAAGCCCCTCTAGCACCTTAGTCATGGAGCACCTTAGCACCTTAGTCATTAAGCACCTCAAGCACCTTAGTGAGCAAGCACGACAAGCACCTCAAGCTTGGGCCGGGTTCCCACCTCAAGCACAACCCTAGCTTACCTAAGGTTGGACTTTTAACACTAACCATTGGAGGTCTTTAATGAAGCTAACCCTAAGGTCTTTAATCTCCATTAGCTATCCTTGCTCTTTGACAAATCAGCTCTCATTTGGACCCCTTTACCATTGGTCCCGTGTTGAGATAGACCTGTAAGCACATTCTATATTCTAACCCTTGTTCTTGTGTATTCTCCCACATTAATTGATCAATTTAATATGAGAAAATCATTTTGGGTTGGTTAGATATTAGATTTTATGACATTACCTCTCTCTTGAAATCATAGTCATCCTCGACTATGAGGTAGAAGAGATAAAGCCTTAGTCATTAGTCAATGTTTCTTAGCGGGTAGAGGATCCTTTTTTACCCTACGATATCATTCCAAGATGGATGACTAATCCATTTGGTGCTTGAGAGACGTGGCCACCGCAAGCATGTCTATTCTTTGGTCCATTTCATTCTCCCAAAGTAGATTGACAAATTCTACTTGGTGTTTGAGAGATGTCACCATCATCAACATGATTGAAAGCATGTATACTATTTAAGTTTGTGAACAATAAAAATAGAATGAGTCTTATAAGACAAAAACATTGATCATTTAAAAGAAACATGTACATTTTCTTACTCTAATGTAGCATTGTAAGCATTGACAAGGTTTATACTATCCTTATGTTGTATTCCTTGCATCCATCTAGCATCTTCAAAAGGATAATTTTTGGACTTAACAGGATATCGTCGGATAATCTTACCATGTTATAGTACCTTGTCTTCATGCCGAAGGATAGCTTCGGGTTGATTTCGAGAGGGTCTTCAATAATTGGTTCACTTGGTGGCTCTCCTTTGTAGGGCTTAAGTAGGCTCACATGAAAAGCATTGTGTATGAGCCAATGCTTGGGCAGCTTGAGTTGATAAGCCATCTCATTGATTGGCTCCAAAACTTGAAAAGGACCATAGTATATTTTTGCTAGTTTAGCATAATACTTTTGATGGCCTGTAGGATTTTTTCCCGTTGTTTGCCTCAATCGAGCCTTGGGAAACTTAAGTTAGACCCAATCATTTTCTTTAAATGTTAAGGCCCTTCTGTGCTTGTCAGTAGTAGCTTTTTGCCTTTGTTGAGAGATGGATATGGCCTCCTTAATCTTTTGGAAAGATTCTTGTAGGTCACAGCTATACTCATCGACAGCGAATATCTTCCCATGTACTTTAAGTAGTAAGGGACTTTTAGGTCTTCCCTCTATGATTTCAAAAGGTGCTTTTCCCGTAGAAGTATGGACAGTATTATTGTACACATACTCCACAAGAGGTAAGTATTTTTCCCATTGTGAGCGTTGATCTACTTTTGATACATAAGTCTTTAGTAGATTGAGTATCGTAAGATTGGCTATCTCCCTTTGGCCATCCGTTTGTGGGTAATAGACTAAAGAGAAACTCAATTTTGTACCTAGGTTTTCAAAGAGACCTTTCCAAAAATTAATCGTCATTCTAGGATCTCTATCTGACACGATGGATTTTTGAGTTGGCACATTCTATGCATTTTTTAGTTGAGTTTGGACTCCTCATAGAAAGGAGAATCTGCCGCATTTTTTCCGCGAGTCGTGACTTTCATGTTCACACTTTTGAGCCTATTTCAGTTGAGATTTTGCTCCCGATACACTCGGCCCAAATTTATGCAGCTTCTCACCATAGTTTGGCACCTCTCAAACCCTCTTGTCAGCAATGGCTTCTTCTTCAAAAAAGGAGGAGTATTTCATGCGCAAGTTTGATGACAACAACTTCACCATGTGGAAAGAGCACATGAAGGATGTTTTGACTAACAAAGGTCTATCAAAATCGTTGAAAGAGCGTAGTCCATCAGTCAGGCACTGAGACGCTCAACGAGAGTATCACGTGCGCCCGAGCAGCTTGAGCCACATTTTGGTCACTCACGTTGAAGAACCAACCTGCTACAAAGAATCTGTACAAATGGATGATAGAGTTAAGTGGGAGTAAGCTATGCAATCAAAATACAATTCGATTGTGGTTAATGAGACATGGGATTTGGTTGAACTACCATAGGGCAAACGTGCTTTACCTTGCAAGTGGGTATAAGAGAAGAAGTGTACAGTGGAAGATCCCGGCCTACGTACAAGGCTCGTCTAATTGCCAAGGGCTTCAGGCAACAAAAAGGTGTGGATTTTGCAAGATTTTCTTTCCAGTAGTCAAGATGACTACACTTCACATTGTGCTTGGCTTGGTTGCTATCAAGGACATGGAGCTTGTCCAAATGGATCTAGATGAATATATCTACATGAAACAGCCATAGGGTTTTGTATGTGAAACTCAAAAGCCAACGAGGGTAGAATTGGTTTGTAGACTTAAAAAGGCACTCTATGGCCTCAAGCAAGGTTCAAGGTAGTGGTACGAAAAGTATGACAAATTCATGCAGTCTCAAGGTTACATAAGGAGTTAAGAGGATCATTGCTTATACACAAGAAAGTTAAACAATGGTTCTTTAATCTCTTGATCTTGTATTTAGATGATATGCTTATCCCAGGGAAATCAATTAATTTGAGAGAGATGCTAAGCACTCAGTTTTCCATGAAAAACTTGTGAAATGCCAATCACTTTCTTGGTATGGGCATCAAGAGAGATAGGCAACATGGAATTCTTGAATTGTCTCAAGAAAAGTACATCCACAAGGTCTTGCAACATTTTAGTATGCAAGGGGGGAAGTCATTGAGTAACCCAATGCAAGCATACTTAAAACTCAGCAAGGAAGATTCTCCCAAGACAGATGTTGAGAAAGAGGAAA
The DNA here is from genome assembly GCF_014529385.1 of Adiantum capillus-veneris. Taxonomy (NCBI): domain Eukaryota; kingdom Viridiplantae; phylum Streptophyta; class Polypodiopsida; order Polypodiales; family Pteridaceae; genus Adiantum; species Adiantum capillus-veneris. The sequence goes on from NC_140946.1 coordinate 110,334,032, forward strand.
TGGCAAAAGTGCCATATTCTTCAGCGGTTGGCAGTTTGATGTACGCTATGGTAGCCACAAGACCAGACATTGCACATGCAGTGGGAGTGGTTAGTAGGTACATATCAAACCCTGGAAGAAGAATTAGGAAGCAGTGAAGAAAACCCTCAGATACCTGAAGGTTACAGCTAGAAAGTGTTTACACTTCAGGAAAAAAGATGCATCTATTGTGGGTTACACGGATGCGGAATATGCGGGTTGTGTGGATAATAGAAGATCCACATTTGGCTATGTGTTCATGTTTGTTGGAGCGGCTATCTGTTGGAGATCATGTCTCCAAGACTGCACATCTTCATCTACCACTGAGACAGAGTATGTTGATGTGTCTGATGCCAGCAACGAAGCCATATGGTTAGCTCCGCTAGTGGGAGATTTGGGCATCCACGAGGTTCCAGTACTGCATTATGATAGTCAGAGTGCCATTGCTTTGGCAAAGAATTTGGTGTTTCACTCAAAGTCAAAACACATAGAGGTCAATTACCACGTCATACGAGATGTACTAGCTGGAAAGTGCATTGAGCTTGTCAAGGTTCACACTGACGACAACCCCACAGCTCTCACGAGGAGCCTAGCCTCGGAGTAGTTTACACACTGTATAGAGCTTATGGGTGTAGGATAAAGCCTATGTGATGCTTCATCGACTTTGTATAGACTAACTATACTGGCGCCACTATTGGCCAGTGGGAGGTGGTTGTTGGGGTGTAGGCTAGGTGGCCATACGAGCCATCCCATATTTACTTTTTCTCTTTAATGAATATAGGGAGAGAATGTGAGAGTTGACCACAACTCTCACTTCCTACTCCATTAATCCAAACTCTATTGTGTCTGAATCTACAACCCCCCTTTCTCTCCTTCCCCCTCTTGCACTCACGGATCCATAGCTTCCCCACATAAAGTGTTGCCTTATGTACTGCAAGTAATATGTTTCTATTATTAATGGATGTTCATCTTTTAGGTAGCCTAGTTTTTGTTTTCTTTGAAACATTTTAAAATTTGGCATATCATTGCCTATGTCTCACGATCTCTCTCTCTCTCTCTCTCTCTCTCTCTCTCTCTCTGTGTGTGTGTGTGTGTGTGTGTGTGTGTGTGTGTGTGTGTGTGTGTGTGTGTGTGTGCACGCGTGCTCTTACTCTCTTCTTCCCATCTACCAACACACACACACACACACACACACACACACAAAAACACATGGATAGAGAGAGAGAGAGAGAGAGAGAGAGAGAGAGAGAGAGATTATTCCTCCATAAGGGAAAGGTGAGAGGCTCACTTACCCTTATGGGGGCTCAATCGTGTTGTCTAGGTTTTCATGATGCATGGTGTGTTTGCTAGCCCGCACAGAATTGTGCATTGGTATATGGGAAGAAGAAAGTAAGCATTGAACGAAATAGAGAGAGAGAGAGAGAGAGAGAGAGAGAGAGAGAGAGAGATGGTCCATTTGCCAGCTGCGTTGGTAGATGGGAAGAAGTGAGTAAGAGATCGGAAAATTTGAACGGAGGATGAGACATGGAATGAAATATGAAGAGAGCAAGAGAGAAGCCTCCATAAGGGTGAGTGATCATTGAGAGCACACAGAGAGGGAATGTCATAATAACTAATATCTAATTCTCCTAAATGATTTTCTCAAGTTAAACTGATCATTTAATATGGGGAAGTACTAGGGGAGAAAAAGCTAGAATATTGGTTAGGCTGGCAGATTGGTCACAATAGGGATCCAAAGGGGGGGCTATCTGCAAAAGAGCAATGTGCATCAATGGGCTTCAAAGACCCTAAGGTTCAGCCCATTAAGACTTCCAAAATTCTAAGGTTCCAAAATTCAAAGGTTATGCCCAATGGTCCAACCTTACGGTAAATTGGATGCTTGTGGGAAGACTCAAAAGTCTTCCCACATCCCTATCTAGGAGGGGGTGAGCCTTATATGTAGGGGATGAGAGAGAAACACACACACACACACACACACACACACACTCTTGCAAGCTCCCTTTACACAAAGGGCATAGTGGACACATGTCAGCTCCCTAGTCCAATTGCCCCCAAGGTGCATTCAAATCCTATTGGATGGCCATAGAGGTGGACCAATGAGAATTAGGTTAGAGTAAATCTAGTTTAATTCATTTATAAAAAAAACACTTGATAAAAGAACCAATGGAAATTAAGCTCTCTAGAAGACTATTGGACAGTCTCCCAATGGGTCCAATGAGCATTCAACAGCCCAATGGCTTGCTTGATTCCTATTGGCCAGAAGACTAAGGGGTCCAATGAGAGTTTAATTGCATTATTTAAATACATAAAGCTCTCACAAAAGGGGAAAGGGGACACATGTCACAAGGTTATCATGTATGCTTCTTAATTGTCATTGGCTAAGCTTCGCAGAGTCCAATAGGATGCCACCATGTGCAATTAGCAAGAGGGGTCGACCAAGAGAGAGAGAGGGGGCTGATTTTTGCAAGGCATTAACACACACACACACACGCACACAATCTCATGTGTGGAGTGAATAAGACCATCTCCTTCTCAAGCTTTAATGGAAAGCTCATCATCTACTCCAAGCTTGTGAGAAGGGAGGCCTACACCAACAACTCTTGGCTTTGTGATGCGAATCCAACCAAGAGCCAAGCTCCAATGCATGTTCACCGCCTCTACCATGCTAATTACTAAGCTATGCTAAGCTATTAAGAGTGATTATGTGAGGAGACATACTTTTTTCTTGTAAGAATACTACTTCTTCCTCTCAATCTACTCTCATACCCCGCTAGCTCTCAGCATCTTCAAAGGTGTGTAAGGTCTTGGGTCTAAGACCGTGAGGGAATTGATGTGGTGTTTTACAAGTGTGAGCTTGGTGCTTGAAGCTTCGATATTCATTGCACCAACAAGTTATTGAAGGAACACAAAGTATTGTATTGTAAAATGTCTCCCTTGATGGGGGAAACCTATAATACAAAGCCTTTTGGAGGGGGGACCGACTCCATGTAAATCCGGTCTTCAACTATTGTCAACAGCTTAATTTCTCTCTCTTTTTGAAGCATTGTTCATGCCTATTTAACTAGGTGTTATGCTTTTTGTTGCTCTCTCCATCCAAGCACTATTGCTATGCTCATTAGAAATCTATTCTAATGAAATGCTCACTATGTCTATGTTATTTTCTGCTACACACGAGTTACTAGACCATTAAATGTTACATTGGTATTAGAGCACAAGGTTTTTCTTTTCTTGCTCAAGAAGAGAGCTCCTCAAGCTAACTATAAATGGCTGGTATTATTAATCACAATTGAGTAAGTAGAATAGGGATTTTTCAGTCTTGTAGTGCGCCTGCTTCGTGCAGATAACGGGTCATCACCGTAGAGAGCTATGGTCTTAATAGTGGAGTCCTATGGGGATTGCCTATGGCTTAACCACTATTGACCTATTAGAAGCTTGACAGGAGCCGGTACTGTTTTGGTGGTGAAAGACCCTCTCTTCTATTCCTTGCAATTAATGATATTCGAGCCACGGGTACAGGAGCTTGAGTGCTTTTCTAAAGGGGTTAAGAGGAGTAGCAACTAGGGCTTGAAGTGCCAAAGTACGCTTAAAAATTTACACCTAAAAGTTGTTAGAATGGCTGACAATAGTAAAGAGAGTGAAATTAATGCTGATAGCTTTGATTTTGCTAATGAATAGGCTACTAATGATGCCCCTATGCTTGTTAATCACCTTGTTTCTAGGCTTCAACAAGCCATGGGCAATCCATCCCTCCAAAGTGAAGTGCAACCGCAGCTACATGTTCATGGGATTCTCCAAACTCCCCACCAAGAAGAGAGAGTACCTAGGAAGCCTCCTTGTGAGACTTCCAAAAGAGGCCTCTCTCCGATAAGGGAAGAAGAAGAGTATCCGTACGAAGGGCTCAAAAATCTACTACTTGACGACGCATCTCCTTCCCAAAGGAGAACTCAAGTTTCAATGGTAGAGCCCCCAGAAATAGAATGAGAAAGAAGTGAGTCTCCTGCCACCTTGGTGGAGATGGCTCCACAAAGACGGCGGGCAAAACGCTCTCCATCACCCCCTAAATGCAGAAGACCATCGCACACTTCTCCACACCATAATTCAAAGAGGGATGAGAGAAAACAAGAGAAGAAAAAGGCAAGAAAGAGGTCACCCTCTTCTCCATCTTCTTCATCCTCTTCCGCTTATGAAGAAAGTGATGGTGCGGACAAGGAGGAACAAGAGAAGAAAAAGGCGAGAAAGAGGTCACCCTCTTCTCCATCCTCCTCAAATTCTTCCTCTTCTGAAGAAAGTGATGGTGCAGCTTTTGAACCACCAAAAAGAAGAGGCCATAGGAAATCTTATGCCGCGTGGAAGAGGTCATCCAAGCTCAAAAAGTTCAAAGAGGGAGGAAAGGACATCTCTTTCCTTACCTACGATGGCACCTTTGGTGCTACGGACAAATTCTTGGCCTTCATTCAACATTTTGATGCGGCGTTTGGAGATGAGGGCTTCATGGAGTCCTCTAAGCTATGCCATGTAGCTATGCATTTTCAAAAGTCCATCAGGCAATGGTGGTCTAGCCTACGAGAAAATGGTGAAGCTCCACAAACATGGAAAGCTTTAAGAGCTTCCATCATGATACAATTTTTGGCTACCAGTGCCAAAGACAAAGTACTCACCGAAAGGCGAATCTTGAAGCTCTCTTCCTATAAATCTATTCACAAATATGTAGACAAGTTTTGGGACTTACATCTCAAAGCCACTGTCTTCAAAAAGATGAATTTTGGAGAGCAAAAACAATAATTTTGTGCGGGTCTAACAGAAGATATGGCGGAGTATGTCAACTTCCAAAGGCCACGCACCATCTCTGCGGTCATACACCATACCACGGTGGCTTCACGAATCAATTTCCAACAAGGGGCTAAGAGAAATCTAAAGCCCACGGAGAACAAGGGTCATGATAATGATCCTAAGGGGAAGGAGTCTGTCCAAAAGTCTCCTAAAGGCAATGCCAACAACAACAAAGCTAAGGAGAAAGGGAGTTTATAAAGACAAAAATAAACTCTCTCCTGAAGAGCTAGAGCATTATCGTAAAGATAACCGATGTTCCAAGTGCGGGGAGCAAGGGCATGCCTATCGTGCTTGTCCCCACAAGAATACACAAAATGAGCCTCCTAGAGCTACCTTGGCCGAAATCGAAGAAGAGGATGCTCACCACAAAGGATCTCCTCTATGCCATGCTTGGGGAAAGGTAAGAGAACATGATGCTTTTATTCTCTTTGACCCTGGTTCTACTCACAATTTCATATCCACAGAGTTGGCCACCAAGCTAGGCATCCAAGCCTATGAGATGGGAGATGTCCTACCCGCTAATGGTGCTTTCAAGGGGCAAGAAGCCTCAATCACTCCCTTAATTGGGAAATTGAGGCTCCATGTCCAAAGCTATGTAGACAAGGAGGACTTCTTTATCTCTCCTCTCAAGCACGAGGATGTAATCCTAGGGGCACCATGGTTTGATCGCATAGCTACCAATGTTAAATTCCCTGAAAGGAAAATCTACTTTAGGTTCAGGGAAAAAGATATGTACATAGATGCTAAGGAGTTGGGTAACTCCATACCCATTGTACATACCCAAGCTTTCAATAAGTCAATAAAGAGCTCTATTTTTGTGTACATGATTTTTGTTAAAGATTCTCAAAATTAACCTAATGCTTTAGCAAAAGAAAATATAAACAATCACAAGGAATTAGAGTTATCCAATTTTCTCAAGGGATTTCAAGATGTTTTTATTGACGACATCCCTTGTGAACTACCTCCTAAACGAGACAATGATGACCATGCAATTGAACTTCTCCCAGGAAGTTCACCGCCTAATAAACCTCCTTATAGAGTTTCTCAAGCTCAACAAGAGGAGATTATATGGCAACTGCATGAGCTAGTTGAGAAGGGCATGGTTAGGCCTAGCTCATCTCCATTTTGTTTACCCATGTTATTAGTGCAAAAGAAAGACGGCACATATCGTATGTATGTCGACTATAGAGCACTAAATAGGATCACTATCAAAAATAGGTTTCCCGTTCCACAAGTAGAAGACCTATTTGATAAGCTACAAGGGTCGACCTACTTCAGTAGGATTGACCTAAAAAGTGGCTACCATAAAATAAGGATAGTTGATCAAGACATTGTAAAGACCACATTTCGCACTACATTTGGTCTTTACGAATACATTGTCATGCCTTTTGGCTTAACCAATGCACCAACCACATTTAACCGCTTGATGGAGAAGCTATTCAGGCCTCACCGAACCTTTACTGGAGTTTTCTTTGATGATATAATCATCTACTCTAATTCACTAGACAAACACAAGCAGCATCTCCAAGTAATATTTCAAGTCTTACGAGAGAATAAATTTTACATTAATTGAAAGAAAAGTGAGTTTTTCTTACAAGAGATTCAGTATTTAGGTGAGATTATCTCTCAAGATGGCATCCAAATGGATCCATCAAAGCTAGAGGTAATAAAAGGATAGCCTAATCCAAGGAATCTACATGAACTAAGAATCTTTATAGGTATGTGTGCATAATATAGACGCTTCATAGAAAGTTCTCACAAATCGCGGGACCATTACATGACCCAACAAAGAAAAACGTTAGGAATACATGGTCTACCAAGGAGAACAATGCTTGTGAAAAGCTTAAAGAAAAGCTTATCTCTCAACCTGTGCTTACACTTCCAGATCTCTCAAAGCCATTTGAGGTCCAATGTGATGCTTGTGGCGATTGCCTTGGAGCTGTTTTGCTCCAAGAAGGGCATGCCATAGCCTATGAAAGTCGAAGGCTCGACTCTATTGAGCAAGCTCTAGCATATATGAAACGGAACTCCTTGCCGTTCCGCATGCCTTAGACTCGTGGAAGCACTATTTATTGGGGACTCCTTTCATTATGCGGACGGATCACCAAAGCCTTAAGTACTTCATGACGCAGACCAAGCTCTCCGACAAACAAATGAGGTGGGCAAATTTCCTTTTTCAATTTCATTTTCATATTGCTCACATTGTTGGCAAGCATAATCAAGTAGCGCTCTCAAGATGCCTGAGAGTGAATGCGGTTTCCATAGCAACTCACAATGATCTATCTTCTACGATAGATGAGTACGCTATTGATTCCGATTTTAGAGATGTGATTTCAGCCCTTGCACTAGGGAAGAAAGAGGAACCATTTACCTTACAAGATGGTTATCTTCTCTATGGAAATAGACTATGCGTTACTAACTCACTACGTGAGAAAGTAATGTATGAATCTCATGAACCTCCTTATGCGGGGCATAGAGTGATCCAGTCTACCCTAAAGGGGATAGAAACATATTTCTATTGGCCTACCATGAAAGCAAGCATAGAAGAGTATGTTTCTAAATGTGTGGTATGCCAAAAGACGAAGTTTGATAGAAGGAAGCAACCTGGATTGCTTCAACCTTTGCCAATCCCTAATTCACCATGGGAGAGCATATCCATGTATTTTATCTTTGGATTGCCCAAGTCTATCCATGGGAATACGGGAATATGGACGATAGTAGACAGGTTCAGCAAACAAGCTCATTTTATACCTGTCAAAAAGACTATCAAAGCCCATCAAATGGCAACCCTCTTCATATCACAAATCTTCAAGTACCATGGCTTGCCGATGTCCATAGTGTCGGATAGAGATCCTAGAATGACCAGTAATTTCTGGAAGGGTCTCTTTGAGAATTTAGGGACAAGGCTAAACTTCTCTTCGGCCTATCATCCACAAATGGATGGCCAAAGTGAAATAGCTAACCTAACAATTCTTGATCTACTAAAAGCCTATGTAAAGGAAGTAGATCAAAGGTTCCAATGGGATAAGTACTTACCCCTAGTGGAGTATGCCTACAATAATAATGTACATACCTCCACGGGAAAAGCACCTTTCAAGGTAATTGAGGGAAGATCCAAAAGTCCCCTGCTACTTAAGGTACATGGGAAGATCTTTGCTGCTGATGAGTATAGCCGAGACCTACAAGAATCTTTCCAAAAGATTAAGGATGCTATCTCTATATCACAGCAAAGGCAAAAGGTTGTTGCTGATAAGCACAGAAGAGCCCAAGCCTTTAATGAAAATGATTGGGTCTTGCTTAAATTTCCCAAGGCTCGATTAAGGCACACGACGGGCAAGAATCCTACGGGACACCAAAAGTACTACGCTAAATTAACAAAAAGGTACTATGGTCCCTTCTAGATTCTTAGACCAATCAATGAGATGGCCTATCAAGTCAAGTTGCCAAGTCATTGTCTCATACACAATGCTTTCCATGTGAGCCTACTAAAACCTTACAAAGGAGAGCCACCTCAAGGACCAACTATTGAAGACCCATTGGAGATCGAGGACCAAGAAGAGGTGTTGCAGCCTGAGTCCATTCTTCGACATGAAGACAAGGTATTGAGAGGCGGTAAGATTATCCGATGGTATCTTATTAAGTTTAAGAACTATCCTTTCGAAGATGCTAGATGGATGCAAGGCATACAATTAAAGGATAACCTAAAGCTTGTCAATGCTTACAATGCTTCCCTAGAGTAAGCAAATGTAAAAATGTTTTAAATGAACAAAGTTTTTGTCTTATAAGACTCTCTTTTTCTTTATTGTGCACAAATATCAAGAAGTATGCATGGTTAGGATCAAGTTTGCGGAGATGATGTCTTCCAAACACCAAGTAGAGCTTGTCACTCTACTATGGAAGATTGATAGGACTAATGTGCAAACATGCTTGTGGCAGCTTAGGCTCTCAAGCGCCAAATGGATTAGTCGTCCATTCTGGAACAATGTCATAGGGTAAGATAGGGATCCTCTACCCGCTAGAAAAAGGACTAATGAATAGGCTTTATCTTCTATACCCCATAGTCGAGGACGGCTATGATTTCAAGAGAGAGGTAACGTCATAATAACTAATATCTAATTCTCCTAAATGATTTTCTCATGTTAAGTTTGATCATTTAATATGGGGAAGTATTAGGGGAGAAAAGGCTAGAATATTGGTTGGGCTGGCAGACCGGTCACAATAGGGATCCAAAGGAGGGAAAATAGGGATCCAAAGGGGAGGCCATCTGCAAAAGAGCAAGTGCATCAATGGGCTTCAAAGACCCTAAGGTTCAGCCCATTAAGACTTCCAAAATACAAGGTTCCAAAATTCAAAGGTTATGTCCAATGGTCCAGCCTTAGGGTAAATTGGATGCTTGTGGGAAGACTCAAAAGTCTTCCCACATCCCTATCTAGGAGGGGGCGAGCCTTATATATAGGGGATGAGAGAAAAACACACACACACACACACACACACACACACTCTCTTGCAAGCTCCCTTTACACAAAGGGCATATTGGACACCCTAGCCCAGTTGCCCCCAAGGTGCATTCAAATCCTATTGGATGGCCATAGAGGTGGACCAATGAGAATTAGGCTAGAGTAAATCTAGTTTAATTCATTAAAAAAAAAACACTTGAGAAAAGAACCAATAGAAATTAAGCTCCCTAGAAGACTATTGGACAGTCTTCCAAGGGATCCAATGAGCATTCAACAGCCCAATGGCTTGCCTAATTCCTATTGGCCAGAAGACTAAGGGGTCCAATGAGAGTTTAATTGCATTATTTAAATACATAAAGCTCTCACAAGAGGGGAAGGGAGACACATGTCACAAGGTTATCACGTATGCTTCTTAATTGTCATTGGCTAAGCTTTGCAACGTCCAATAGGATGCCATCATGTGCAATTATCAAGAGGGGTCGACCAAGAGAGAGAGGGGGCTGATTTTTGCAAGGCATTAACACACACACACACACACACACACACACACAATCTCATGTGTGGAGTAAAGAAGACCATCTCCTTCTCAAGCTTTAAGGGAAAGCTCATCATCTACTCCAAGCTTGTGGGAAGGGAGGCCTACAACAACAACTCTCGGCTTTGTGATGCAAATCCAACCAAGAGCCAAGCTCCAATGCATGCTCATCTCCTCTACCATGCTAATTACTAAGCTATGCTAAGCTATTAAGAGTGATCATGTGAGAAGACATGCTTCTTTCTCGTAAGAATACTCCTCCTTCCTCTCAATCTACTATCATACCCCGCTAGCTCTCACCATCTTCGAAGGTGTGTGAGGTCTTGGGTCTGAGACCGTGAGGGAATTGATGTCGTGTTTTACAAGTGTGAGCTTGGTGCTTGAAGCTTTGTGCACGTATGTCGTACGTGTCAATGCAAGGAACTTTCCGGTACACCGCGTGCGAGCCACAAATGGCTCCAAGCACACAACAAGCCTAAACTAGTAAGTTCAAACATGACGATGGTGTGTCACTCACCGCTCTATGCTTGCTTCGTGGAGGATTCCTCGCAGCGAAGAAGAGGGAGACGCCAGTACACCGCGCTCAACCGCCTCGCCGCCGTCGTGCCGCCGCAATGCTCGATCGCACTCTCTCTCTCTCTCTCTCTCTCTCTCTCTCTCTCTCTCTCTCTCTCTCTCTCACACACACACACACACACACACACACACACACACACACACACACACACGCATACACACACACACACAAGGAGATGAAGAAGAAGAAGATGGAGATGGAGCAAGAGCACTCTTCAATTGCACAAATGAGAGAATGAGTGAATTTTAGGTTTAGTTAACTTTTATATGAGCTCACCCCATTCACACTTGGGCGCCCATGCTTAGCCAACTAATCCCTTGAATGTTCCAGTTAGAGTGCGCCTCTCATCGGCGATCACTCTTACCCTTTTCCTATTTGACCGACAAGCCCGATACCTGACTCTACCAAGTAAATAATACAACGTCCGTCGTAGGTGATAGGGTGTTCGTGAGCCGTGAGGGTTAACATGCCCCCCTTCCTGATGTAGATTCCGTCCTCGAAAGCTATTGAGTTGAAGCTCGTTCATCGAGGTGGAAGAGCATCTGAGATCAATGTCCTTAGCCTCCTTCAGTCACTGCAAAATCACACAACATTGGCACAGTAATTGCATTCTCATAAGCAATTAAAAAGCATATGCAGTTGTAGGCAAACAATTTGATTGGTAACTGAATTTTAAACCTTTTGTTAGCAATAAACATTAAATTGCAATATAATCAAATGCATAAACAGCTGTAAAGGTAAAAAATTAAACAAGTCTGGGGTCGCTAATTTAACGGTCGAAAGGCACTAAAGATCGACTATTAATACCATGGGTAAGCTTCTTAATTTTCTCTGGTCAATTAAGTTGTTTAATCGCGAGAGCCAAGTATTTTATGTTTGAGGGCTGACTAGAGGCTATACCTAGAAGACCTTGTAGTTAAGCTACGATAAAAGGAATTTCTCATGAAATCATCGCCTAACTGATTACCTTTTCTTTGACCCCCCAAAGTCTTTTCACAGTGATTCAATTTTGATGTGTGTGCTTATTTTGTATGCCTTGGGTTTTTTGCTTTTCAAGGAAAAGCGCCCACACTGGGAACCTCTAGGGCTCTAGTACCACAGGCGATACATGTGAGTGAAGAACCAAATCAAGCTAAGATTTCTCTTCCAGCTTAAGATTTTACATTGTGGCACTTTGAAATTTTTTTTTTGTACGTTTTTAGCATTTTAATTTTGTAACTTTAGGGGGTCATATAACACTGTTACCCTCCCCAAGCTCATCACACTAGCAAACTCCCTTTATAATACTTAAGCTAAAGGTCAATAGGGACTAAGCCCACTAGAAAGCCCTAGTACATTTCACACAATGCTGCCTAAATCGGATTAAGAACCTAAGTAACCATTGATTATTAGGAAGGCATTCCCCATGGTATTAAGAGAAGATCTATAACACCTAACTTGGTCAAACTAGCTTAGTCGGACTGCTTGATTTTTAAATCTAGACAAGTGATTATGACAAAAAATTACATTGAATTTAATGTTTGGTACTAAGCAAATGCGTTGAATATTATGCTACCAATCACAATCAAAGCAGACACAGATGGATGCAAAAAAGATAAGGGACAATGCTAATGGACAAGAAACACCTGTTTGTGTTGATGGTCGCGCTTGATTTGAAGTGTGGATGAGAGAAAGATTCCATGAGGTCCAAATCCTAACCACAGCAATTGTTCCTGTACACACTATGAAACACAAACAATACCTCTAGGAGACACATCAATGGGAAAAAAGAACTTTGCTAATCACTCAACTCTAAAACAGAAACACTCCTATTGTAATAATCCTACCTACCCGCCATCACTCGAGTGGTGAGGATCAAAGGTGTTTGATGACATAATTTTCTGTTTTAGTGTACCGGATGTGAATGTGTAGGTCTGGTCAATGTTTTGACTTTTATTGTGCATACTCGTTTGCTAATTGCTCTTGCTCTTTATTATTTTTTTTTTTTATAAGTATAAGGCTTTATATATACATTCCCTAAGATTGGGAGATTGAGAGGTCAGGGAGGAAGGTTGAGAGGGAAGCAAGTGAATGATGATTGTAAGCAAATACTCCCCCCTTCCTTGGGTAGATCATACCGTTTAAAATGAGCTTGTCACCCTTTGAAACCAATCGTTCCAGTTGGTAATAGGTGATGATTTTTTCCAGTAGTTTTCTATTACCTTAGGTGCCTCATCGAGTTGCAAGGGTGGTAAGGTACTCTCCTAGGATTGAACTTGAAGTGGTTCATCAGGTGATTCTTGAACATTGGGAGGTGTGGATTCCTTTGTAGCTTTATGGAGGTCCACTATTGTAGGTGGAGGTTGTGGAGAATCTGTTACCTATATGGATGCATTACATGAGGAGCTAGAAGCTTTATTCGTTTTTTCTATGGTTGAGTTGAGCAAAACAAGCCTTTCTCGCTTGGGAACCCATACTAGCTCCGGATCCGGTGTATAGTGTTCTGTGATTTTTCCTTTCCCATGATCTTTCATCGGCTTTGTCGTCACAGGGTTTGACTCACATAGGTCAGGTGACATGTAAGAACACAATCTACGTTTTGGTACCCATATTTGATCATTTCCTTGATAGTAGCCTTGGGCTTCCAATAGTCGTTTAGGAATCCAGCGCAATGTTTCTTTACATTTCTTGGGGCGAATGGGACGTCTCTTACCGGGCTCCTGTCTTTTAGCAATGGCTATGGTCGCTAAAGAAGATTTAGGGAACCACTTGTATGTTTTCTTCGTTATATTAGGATGAGTCTTATCATAAGCTATATGCATTGCTTGTAGCATATTTAAGGGTACGGGCATTTCATCCCCCTCAGGTGTTACCCATGTCGTCCCCCTATTTCCCCAAGTGTCTATGGTTGCTGCTAGGTGGACCCAATCCACATTGTCCGACTCAGTCATCCCAGGTAGTACATCCATATAAGGAGAATCTTCCGCAACATCAGTGTCCACTTTCCACGTATAACAATACTGCAATGGGGCCGAGTGAACTGTGGTGTCAGATCTATGATCAATTATAAACCTGTTTCCTAGAGGATGTGCTCGACCCGTCACAAGATCCACTCGAATGACAGAATCTTGGAACTGCAGGTAGACATGGTTCTTAGACCAGTCATGCACCATTTTTGCTTCCCTCATGAAAGGACGTCCTAAGATCATCCAATGCCATAGTGTGTTTGGAGAAATCCATAACAATGAAGGTAATCCTTATTTTATGTCCAAAGACCTTGATCTTGAGATCTTCTAGCATCCCAATAGGTTTAACAATAGACCCATTGGCCATCTTCACTACTATGGTTGTGGTCGCAAGGTGAGGTCTTCCCATAGCTTCCTAGCAATTTTTAGTCACAATGCTAACCCCAGCGCCACCATCAAGGATTCCCTTCATAGTTAATCCCTTAGTAGTGATTGGTGTGGTCGCATTGGATTCATCACCCTCAAAGTATTGTCCCAATTTGTTAACAGGTATTTCAATAACAAGGTTCTCATCTAGGTTGGGTTGTGGATCTAAGTGTTCCTCCTCTATTGGAATTTCCCCAGCTCCATCCATCTGTGCAAATTGTGGTAGCCCAAACTTTAGTTCTCCATTGAGGAAGGCTCGAAGAGCTAAAATTAGCTCAGGGTCTTTATATAGTTTGGACATGATGGTGGTTCTAACTTCTGAAGACATGAAATCCATCAATTTGGCAATGTTTAACGGCACCTTTTGGCCTTGAGTCCCTTGACGTGGGGAAGATGGGATCTCCATTTCTTCGATATGATCAAGTAGTCCCTCTGTAAACATTCTTTCCATCAAGAAGTGAGTACACCCACTTTCCCATGACTTTAAGTCACTTTCTTCTTGGATGACACTAGGTATGGCTAAGGGTCTATGGTCTTGGTGAGGTTGTTGTTGCGTAGGGAACATGGTGTCTGTAATCTGGATCTTCCTAGGTGCTGGTTCTAGATCCCTTTGGGTATCTTCTATCAAACTCCTTAATTGCTTGACTCGCTTAATCTCTTTTGTAGGGTTTGGATAAGTTCCTATCTTCTTCTTGGATCCTGGCCATTGTGGCTCATGAAGATCTTCCTTGTTGGTTTCTATCTTAGTGGTCGTTTTGGTCTCCATGGTTTCTCCTGAATGAGAATCCTCTTTAGCGTCGTTCATATATACAGGGTCGTCACTAGTCCCTATGTTGGTCTTTGAACTGGGGTCTGACTTCGCTGCTTTTTGCGATCTCTTTCTTCGTATTTTCTTCTTTTTCTGAGATTGGGCAATTGATGCCGTGTCTCTTTCCTCAAGAATATAATTTTGTTTTTGGAGCATCGATCGTGTGAGTACGTTTACTGGTACCACATGTGTACTTTGTGATGGCTCCTCGATAACTTCAATCAAGTTTAATGGCGTGTTCGGTGCATTTGGATTATTTGGAGATTGGGCAATCAAATGATCTATGCCACATCGATTACACATGAGTATTGGCATTGTAGATGTGCTCGCTTGATTGGTTTGCATTAGTGTGGTGTTCTTTTGTAGCCTAATAGGACACTCGGCTGCACGATGTGGACCTCCACACTCATAGCATTGAAGAGGTGGTCTCTTCGCAGTGTAATTGATATATTGGCCTCTTGCCGCAAGGGCAGCTACTTGATATACATACAGGTTTGACTTGTCCCCAATAGTCCTCCATGTAGTATTGTGGACTTTCTTCAAGCACATCCATCCCATAGGCAATATTAGGATCTATATCTTCCTCACAGCCTTCTAAACAAGCAATAGATGACTAACAACCCACTTGATTCACAAAAGTGATTATCGGATGTGGTGGTTGTGGTCCTAGCACTGGAGGTGGTAAAGGTGTTGTTTGGACAACATTTTGGGCCCTAGGGACCATGTGTTGTGCTGTTTGTTCAAGAGGTGGGGCCGGCATCAATGTAGGCACTCGAGGTGTGTCTGTCCATGCTAAGGTTGGTCTATTGGCCATCGCGCGCTTAAATACTATGCAATCCTTAGCTTGATGACCATACCTCCCCCACAGGCACTGCAGTTCCCATTGAATTTTACTCTAAAAGTAGGGCATTCACTGGTACTATGCGGTCCATAGCATACTGAGCACCATTGTTGCTCCCTTCTTGGATACATATGATTGTTCTGCGGAGCACGATTGTCTCTAAGACTCTCTTGAATAGCCTTGGTGAGATCTGCTAAAGTAATCCCAGATATCTTTGGCTCCTTAGCAATAAGCTTTAGGGTCATTGACTGATGCCCCGATGCTTGTGAGCTAATAGATTTAGACTCAATAGACACTGTTTCTCCTTGAATCATTAAATTATCCTCCAATTGGATCGCATTGGTGGTGACTGCTTCCCAAGTGGTGATACCTCTAATGACTAAGCCATTGTAGATATCCTCATGTCATAATCCCCTAATGAATCTATCAAGCAATTGATTATTGTTGAAGTGCTCATTTGGATTACATCGAGAATTCAAATGCTTCAAGCGACTAATAAAGTCTCTCACCGACTCTCCTTCCTCTCGTTGGGCTTTCTGGAGCTGAGAGGCTACACCCCAAAGTACTCCCTCTCGTATGTATTCTTTTAAGAACAGTCTCCTAAGAGTAGGGTAAATTGTTTTTTCTTCCACCCTTAGGGTTCTATACCAATCCCCAGCCTTTCCACTTAAGGTTAGGCTTAAAGCATTGCTCTTATTAGGTCATTGTGTTCTCCTAGAGAATCACATATTTTTTCAAACACTTCGATATACTTTCTCACATCCCCGTCTCCACTAAATTTTTGTGTGAGCTTGGCTATTTGTACTGCCTTACTTCTAGGCTCTCTATCAGGCGTGTTACGCATATTCTCAGCAATAGATCGACCAATAGCTTGAGAAAATGTTGCCAAGTCACCTAAGTGAGCAGGCACCGTGGGTGAAGGCGCTCCAGACTACATGTGGAGTAGGTATTGGCATTGGGCTTGGCACATAGGAAGCCCTTGGGTTCCACGTTGGGTACGATGTTGTGCCATGTGGTGGTCCATAGTTCATATGTGTGGCCCTAGGCATAGCAGACGTCGGATGTGACATGCTAATGCTAGCTGGTATAGTCCCATGGAAATAAGAACTTGGGTGTTGGGCTTGTGGAGCATAGGTTGTTGAAACAATGGGAGGAGTAGGGACTACATGAGTACGAGCACCCATGGGTGTATACGATTGGTACACACTTGTAGGTACTGTTACAGGCATTGAGCTACCATGTAGCGGTGCTTTACTAACAAATGAGGTCCATGGCGTGACCTGTGTATAGGTCGGTCACAGTTTTCGTTTGTAGTTCGTACTCCCAGTTCTCATTTAGGAACACTCCATCTAGGATTGAGGTGCTAAGGGTGTCCTTTGAGCTAGATGCAATGTTGCTTTCTAGGGGTTGGCCCTTAGCGGTTGCTAAGTCAGGAGCACTCGATTGCTCTCTTAGCAAGGATATTGACATAGGGGCTTTCGCTTTTAACTCTCTTCGTTGCTCTGCCTTGCGTAAGCTCTCAATTTCCTTTTTCCTCACTGTAAGGATATACCGCTCAACCTCTTGCACTTCGGCAAGGCTTCTACCATCAAGTAATATAACCTCAGAGGGGAATAGCTCTGAAGATTCAGGAGGTGCAGTGAATAAAGTATTCACGTGCACATCCTCTAAGGGTATAGGGTCTACGTTGGTCATGAATGGAGAATTTACTTCCCCACCCCCCTCATACATCATTAGCTCCATGTTCGGAGCGAGTGGCTCTACTAAAGGTTTCCTTTAGGCGGCTAAGCACGCTCGGCCCGGACCGCGGGCCCATGGCATGTATGTCTTGGCTTGAGCTATCGGGATTAGGCATTAGGAAACCCTCCATGATGTCGTAGTCAGAGGAAGAGTCACTAGCTGCTATGTTCGGGTCTTGGTTTGTATTACCTTGGGTCCCTACCGAGGACCCGGAACCTAAAGTAGGTAAATATTGAGAACTCGCGTAAGTCAAAATTCTATCTAGTTGCTCCGTCTCTAGCACACGACCAGAGCGCAGATGCATGTGCCTTTGGCACCCTACAAGCGTCGGCGAATAACCTCGAAGGTTAACCGCTTACCTTTTTTAAGCATCCGTTTTCACTCGTGTTTTTTTACGTTTTTAATGTTTTTTAATGTTTGATTTTTTGATTAAAGTGTGTGATAGCTCGAAACGAGCGTATCACTTAGAGGGTCGCTGTGTGCTTTACAACACAATTTTTGGGCATCCGAAGTTTCGTTGGTCCTCAAAAAATCGATTTTTAGCTACGTGTAAAGCTAAAATTCGTAATCTTAAAAGGCGATTGAGGCCTAGGCCTGAGCGTGAGCTTGGGCTTGGGTCTGGGAGATAGTCCTGATCCCGGTTCTACCTTTAAAAAAAAATAAAATTAATTTGTTTTAAAATTTATTTATTTTAAGGATAAGGTCGCCGCGGCCTGCGCGAGAGCACACACACACTCTATCTACCTACTTCTAACTAATACACCTACTGTTACACAGTAACACACTCTATTAGCTCTCACAGATCTACTTCCTACTCACTGTACATTACATTACACAGAAAACTAACAAACTTAATACACAGAGAATAAACACGGTACCTTTGAAAACTCCATTAACAAAGAAAACTAACAACCTTAATACACAAAGAATAAACATAGTACCTTTGAAAACTCCATTAACAAAAAAAATACACAGTATAACACAAATCCTTCTTCTCAAAACACACACCCTCCTTCCTTACCTTTCCTACGATTGAAATTGCACCACAAAAGAAGCACAGAGTGCCATTCAAGCTTAGTGGATGGCATTCCCCGGCAGCGAGGCCAAAAATGTGCGCGTATGTCGCACATGTCACTGCAAGGAACTTGCCGATATAACGCGCATGAGCCACAAATGGCTCCAAGCACACAACAAGCCTAAATTAGTAAGCTCAAAGATGACAATGGTGTGTCACTCACCGCTCTACGCTTGCTTCGTGGAGGATTCCTCGTCGCGAAGAAGAGGGAGACGCCGCTACGCCGCGCTCAACCGCCTCGCCGCCGTCGTGCCGTCGCAATGCTCGATCGCACACTCTCTCTCTCTCTCTCACGCATACACACACACACACAAGGAGATGATGAAGAAGAAGATGGAGATGGAGCAAGAGCACTCTTCAATTGCACAAATGAGAGAATGAGTGAATTTTAGGTTTAGTTTACTTTTATATGAGCTCACCCCATTCACACTTGGGCGCCCATGCTTAGCCAACTAATCCCTTGAATGTTCCAAATAGAGTGCGCCTCTCATCGGCGATCACTCTTACCCTTTTCCTATTGGACCGACAAGCCCGGTACCTGACTTTACCAAGTAAATAATACAACGTCTGTCATAGGTGATAGGGTGTTCGTGAGCCGGGAGGGTTAACAACTTCCATCTTCATTGCACCAGCAAGTTATTGAAGGAACACAAAGTATTATATTGTAAAATGTCTCCCTTGATGGGGGAAACCTATAATACAAAGCCTTTTGAAGGGGGGACCAGCTCCATGTAAATCCGGTTCTCAACTGTTGTCAATAACTTGATTTCTCTCTCTTTTTTAAGTATTGGTCATGCCTATCTAACTAGGTGTTATGCCTTTTGTTGCTCTCTCCATCCAAGCACTCTTGCTATGCTCATTAGGAAGCTATTCTAACGAAATGCTCACTATGTCTATGTTATTTTCCGCTACACACAAGTTACTAGACCATTAAATGTTACAGGGAATCTTTTTGGAATCTGCTCGCCCGATTTCGAAAAAGTGCTCACCTAAAAATTTCCCCCTCCGGATCCTTGGATTGCAGGCAACTTCCACCTCAGGGTAGTCCCTAGCATAGTGACCAATTCTGTGACATTGTAGCAGGCATTTGAAAACGAGGCAAACACTAACACTTTTCGAAAGGCGCCAAAACTGCCCATATTCAAATCCAGACACTTGGGAATGGGCTTGCTCATATTCCACAATATATAGACCTTGATATCCTAGCTTGATCTTACCCGCTACATTTTTGGAATGAACAACATCCTACCCAACATGGTTGCTATGGACTCTACATAGTCATGAAGCCAGAGAGGAAATCCCTTGAGCGTAACCCACACCGGGCAAAAGTCCATAAACTCTTTGTTTGGACATAACTCGTGCGTCCAAGGCATAACGTAAGGGAAGTAAGAAGCTCCCCATATGCCCCATATGCCTCCTCTTGTAATTAGATCCTAGACAATTTAGACAATTTGCTCAGAGGCACATCCTGCCACATAGAAGCCTTTTCCTACCATCATGAATTGATAGATCTCATTTTTGTTGTTTGTCGCCGCTACCGCCCACCCCCATAAGCCTTGGCTCGATATACGATGGCCCATAAAATGTTTCTAGGCTCTGTAGTGTTGCTTCTTGATTGAACTCCGCTTGCATCACGTACCCATCTTCAATTTTATTCTAACTTAGCCTAATCTCCCCATGCAGAATTAAGAGGGCTTCAAAATCTTTTTTGGATTGGAAGTGTTTGCATACGAAACAATAGGCCTTTTCCCACCCCTCCGCTATGAAGACAAATTTGCGCCCCGCCTAGAGGGATCAGGTGCCCCCCCCCCCCCCCCCTAATGTTGTCTTGAACCTCTGACATCACCCCATGGGGGTCCATGCCAGCGATGAACACCCCCCACAGTGGGGCTTGGTAAGCAGCTAATCGTGAATAGACGCGCCAAAGAGAGTGTGGAGACTCTTATCTTCAGGAGAAGATGCGCACTAAATGGGTGTGCATGAACTGGCTCTTAGATTCCAAAAAATAAGCACGCTAAATAAGGCCTAGGCTCGCGCTTGCGAAATCAAAAGATATATACGCGCTGAAATAAACACCCAAAAAGCAAGTTCATCACATGCGAAAATCATCGCGCTACGAAAGTTGGCTTACATTGCTCTCCACGAGATGTTTGTGCTCCACTACAATGTAGTGACACCACACCAAAAAACTCATGGATTTCTGTTAAACTGTAGAACACCAATGACGACTAGCCCCAAGGCCAGCAATCTCAACTCCGCTCCCGATACCACCATATCTACGCGCCTCAAAACTTGTACTACCTACGCCTCTCGGTCCTACCTGCACGCAACTCCTATTGCTCACGGCCGCCTACGGCCTCATATCTTGCTCACCACCCCCTGCGGCCTCACATCCCCACATATCCATTGGACATAGGCTTAGTTTTTTTTTTTTGGGTGCAAAACTCACAATGGTGAGTGGATTATATTGACAAACCCAAAAAATCACAGATTCTTGTCATGCTCATGCCGAGCCATGACATCTCCAATAGACCAAACATCGGCTAACAGGGGAGCGACCCCGAAAAAGCCACGTCCTTATCCTTGCGGACCGATATCTACGATGCCAATTAATATGTTCCACTCATCCGAATTCTTCCATTTCCCAAGGGCTAAGATCACCCCTCTGCTTTCTTGTATTATCTCCATGAAACTAGTTGTTTCCATGGAATTACTGAACAACCGACTGTTCTTGGTCTTCGAGATCTGTTTGAAGTAACAAAATCTAACAACTTGAGTTGCAATGATTATCCGTGGCTCTTGCAGGAAGATAGACATATGCTTAGTTTTATTCCAAAGACAAGATAAACACTAACCTAATTAATATTAATATATCTATCTATGCTAAAGGGATTACTAGTAAGGTCGAGTTTCTGCGAGCTCGGGGTGAAATAGCCCATTTGTTGAGTTCACACATCCAAGCTTCTACTTAACGCAGTATTGACTTGAAAGGTTAGACGATGGCGTCGAAGGAGAAGAAAGCAAATGTGCTGGATCACTACTCGCTGAAGCGCGTGCTGGACGACACGGTCACAGAGGTGAGTGAGATGTAGCTCCTTTCCTCTTCTCGTACAGATGCTGTGCTTTTTTTTCTGAGACAGCTTAGTCTCCATTGAGGCTTTGCGGTCTTACAAGAATTGTAGAGATGGTTTTTGAAACTTCTATTGAGGGATTATGCGAAAATCTGTAGTGTTGCCCACCTTCAATACATGCGAGTGGCGCAACCCCTCTTTTGCGTCATTTATACACGGCGATTCTGACACTAATTGCATTCCTGAAAGAATTCGATCTGGTATCTGCACGGATAAATTTTGATTCAGCTACCTCACTAATTGCATTCCTTTCACAGTTGGCGCAAGGGCTGTCAGCTCGACGATGCCATATACGTGTGTGCCATCAATAACTGAGCCAAAATTCTTATTGTTTTTCTCATTCTAGCTGGCAGAATCATCCTGATTCTTCATGCATGTGTATGTGTTTTTGATCGAAGGAAACAGTGATGCATGGCTTAGGATAAGAAGCGTTTGCTTATGTAAGTTCTATATTGTTTGCGGTTGCAGATTGTGACCTCAAAGGGCTATTCTGAAAATGTCAGCCTCAGCAATCTGAAGATGGGTTTAGGACTGCTGGCTTGTGCCCTTGCTTTGGTAGCCCAATTTTATCCAAAAAAGTTCCCGGCAAACAAGGAAGTGCTTATTTGGTGCATCATCCTATATCCTTGTCTGTGAAACTGTTTGTGCTATCTTTCTGTGTGGCCTATTAGTGATTGTTGATGTATCTCAACCATTGAGATTTTTCCTTGACGTGTACCACGTACATAGTCCTGTTCGTTGCTCTGCAGCTTGTCTTGTATTTCAAAGAGAAAAACCACATTCTCTTTACTCACCCTCTTCAGGTGAGAATGGCAGTTGCAAGGCTAGCCAGCAATTTGTATTTCTGTGTTATAATTTCTGTTTTTTTACAACCACGAATTTTTTGTTTGAATTGACAGGACTCTTTTAGCAGTACAGGGCTGGCTATTTCTTCCAAATTTCCACGCTTCTCGGATTTGTACACCCTGGAAATAGCTAGTGCAGACCCCAAGTCGTTGTCTGCAAATCCTCCAGTGGAATTTACAAAGAGTGTTACAAAGTGGTAAGGGAACTTTTTATATCGAAAAGGGGTCATCTACTATGCCACAGTTCCATTAGATCCATAAGCCGTGTCTAAGTTTGCGATGCTGTGTTTAAATTGTGTTTCAAAGCACGTACTAACCTAGACTGTATCAATGGTTTACTGATGAAGTCTATGATGATCAAATCTCCATTTCTTACTGTTTGAGCAAATACACAAATATTTTAATGTTTTACCATAACCAGACAGGATACTGTCAAAGATCGAGGATTGCTTCTTTCTGCTTGAAGTTTCACATGGACTCTGACTCATGCAGCAGAGATTTTCTTACTCACAGACACTCATTGAGATCCAGTTGTTTTCATTTTTCTTCTCCTTCTCTCATTTAGTATAGATTACCATGGTAATGTATCTCGCACATTGATATTTTGTAAGTGTAAGATATAAGCATGAAGAGAAAAACTAATTGGGCTGACAACATAACTATGAAGAGAAGAACTAATTGGGCTGACAACATAACTATGCCACCATACCACAGACTTACAAGAGACCATGGAATAGAAGACATGGCATGAGAATACTTTTTACAACCCTGAGGGAGAAACTTGCTCCTTGCCCCCGCCAGCTCGCCGGCAGCTGGCTCGCTCTTATCCCCTCGACGGCTTGCTGGTTCTAGTACAAAAAAAAAAAAGAAAGTAAAAACACAGAGGGTGAAGGCAATTGGTAAATTATAATATTGTAAGCACAACAACCTGCCACAAACCAGGTAGAAAACATTACGGGTGTCATGGCAATCACACTGGATCATGTTGGAAGCGATCCCCCCCGAGTACATTGTATTGGATGTTTCAACAATCTCAAGGGCAACTTAAAGCGCCCCCAACATGCTCCTAAAGCTGTGCAGCATCCTCATATCTAAAAAGTCATCAAATAGTTGAGCGACTTTATCACATATGCTGCCGTACCCCATGTCCTTCCTTTCAAGGACCTTTTCTTTCACTTGATGATGAATCATTTTAGTTTTCTTAGTTCCTGTACGACACACTCAGCCATTGCAAATGGTACGCTACCCAAATTGTCTTACTACTACTACTACACCTGTAAATTTTGTTTTGAGCATCCTCTGTACCTTTGAGGATCCTCCTCCTTCGGCCACCATAGGCAGGCTAAGCAGCCAGCATTCAATCCATTATTCTCCTCTGGTGACGTCCGATCAACTGCCACGGACTAGATCGGAGCAGACCCGAGAGCTAGAGAGCAGGAGATGCTGGTGTGGCAGCCTGCCAAATGTGGTGGAAATCCTGGTGGGATTCGCGGGTCCGTGCAGGGAGGAGGTGGATTCCCTGAAGTGGTATACCTTGAAAACCCAGTCTAAACCCTGACATGGCACAACTTACAATCCCAATACAGACTCAATTGGACCAGAGCAGAGCTGAGAGGTAGAGAGCAGGTGAAACCGGCCCGTAGGGCGGTAGGCGTTGGCTTTCACCCGAAATTCTTTACTTTAAACACACACAGAGCACTTTGCAAAGAGAACCTGCGACGGGAGTTAACACTTGAATACACACACGGCTCGGAAGCTAGAATGCTCCGAGCAGACGCTGACAACCTGTAGGCCCCAAAATTGGCGCCCCTTTCGGTATTTCTTTATTCTTTAGGAGGGTAAATTACAAGGTAAGGTCCTGGGAATCCTTCACGTGTATCCACCTAGATACCATTTGATTTGGCCAAATTTTGGCAGCATAACAACCCCAAAACTTGCGCGAAACCAATTCCCCTGCTGGAACTCGCTTGCACTGTCGTATACCCTCTGATTCCTGTCCAAAAACAGTAAATTCAGCACACTGTATTTACTGGTTTTTGCCCTGTTTTCAGCCCCAAACAGTCCCCTAACTGTCCTTTGCCAGTGGGGCACGATTCCCAATGATCCTGGCGTCCGTATGGCTGAAAAACAGTCAAATTACAGCGCATACACAGCGCTGATTTTGCACCTGTACGGTGAGGTTATGACCCTCACCAGTGCCTGCTTTGGAGCAGCAGTTAGCTACCCCTGTTCCTGCTCAAGGAGGCTCTTGCCTCAGCACAAAAGCATGAACCCACACAACTGTACATCAGTCAAATGAGTAGCCCTCTTGTGGGGCATCACATAACTGGGGCATCACTCCCGTCACCATACTGTGCATAGAGGGCAAGGTAAGCATTCCATAGCTTCTGTACCTGTTGCAATCCGCCTGTGGCTGAAAATGGCGCCCCCTTTGATGATATGCAGCTCGTTTTTGCCTCCCAGAGTGGCAGAATCGCTCACAAGCTGACACGTCGCCCAGTTTCCGAGTTTGGGCTTTCCTTGCTAAAAATATCTCAACTGGTGCGTCAGTTGACTTCGCGGCAGAGTTGTAAAGTGTTCCCCTAGTCATACCGAAGGTAATGACGCGAACACATTTCGTGGCCCAAAATAGCAGTTCCCTAAATTTTAGGAGATGCTTCCGTTGGGCTCCCACTGGTCTTCTGACCATCTATCCTCATTGGGACCGCATCCAAAAATGCAATGTGGCCCAACTGTCGGATACTTTTGGTTGGTAGTCCCACCTTGACTTTACGCCTTAATTGAGTTCACTTCCTAGTATCCACCAACTTGCTAAGTGCGACGGGGGGACCTATATGATCTTGTTCTGAGCCTAGACATCCTCTTACCATACGAATTCCAGTGCCGACCACTTCCTGTCTGCGGGTGAATCTACCGTTCACATTGGCCATACAATGTCCGACCGTTTGCTACTTCAAAAAGAGGGTCTCAAAATAAATAAAATAAACCCCATTGGAAAGAAACCAACAACCAAGATTAGCAGTTGCCACATCTCTGTGACATGGTTAATAACTGCCACGTCCTCGTGACATACCCCCCTCTTGAAATCGCAAACGTCCTCGATTGCATACCATAAATACACGCCACTGATGATCTTGTGCTATTAACACTCTTTTATCATCGCATGTATCCGCAAGAAAGGTCGTAACATACATAGATACAAATGACTTAATGAGGCCTTCATACTTTTGCCATTTCTATCTATGGCACTGAATTCATATGTACATTCGATGTACTAGCTCTATCATTACCCCTCCTTTGCACACGTTGGGTTGGGGCATAAGTAGGCTGTAACCCAAAGGCTTCAAGGTAAAGCTGCAATACATTTGGTGACTCTGACAGTTCATGCTCTTCCATCCACTTTGCATCCATAGGCGGATAGTTCTTGAACTTCACCAAATAGCGTCTTGCAACTTGTCCTTTAACTTTTCTGTCCTTATGTGCCAAAACTTGCTCAGGTACCAGGATCTCATCAAGTTCTTCAACTTCTGGCTGATCCTCAACTGGCATATCTTCTGGCACATCACCCACGAAGGGTCTTAGAAGACTCACGTGAAACGCATTATGAATCTTCCATGCATCAGGCAATTTCAGCCTGTAAGCCACATCGTTGATCTTGTCAAGCACTTGAAAAGGCCCATAGTAACGCATGCTGAGCTTAGGAAACAGCCGTTCCTTGCCCTTCATCTTCTTTAATCTTGCCTTTTCGAACCTTAAGAGAACCCAATCACCAGGTGATAGTAACAATTCACGACGGTGACGATCAGCAGCCTTTTTCTGTTTTGCCTGAGTTTTCTCCAAGGCAACTTTAATCTTCTTATACATCTCATCCATGTTCTCAACATATCGATCTGCCTCAAAGATCTTGTCCTTTGTATGCAAAATGGGAGGAACCTTTTTGCCGCCTTCAACAATTTCAAAAGGTGCTTTTCCAGTAGACGAATGCACCGTATTATTGTACGCATACTCAAGCATAGGCAAATATTGTTCCCATTTGCCCTTATTATCTGACACATAGCATTTCAGCAGATCTAAGACAGTAGAATTGGCCTCTTCTGACTGTCCATCAGTTTGTGGATGAAACGAAGACGAGAACTTGAGCGTAGTACCCATGTTCTCAAACAATCCTCTCCAGAACAAACTGGTCATGCGAGGATCACGATCACTGATAATCGATTGTGGCATACCACGGTACTTAAACACATTGTACATGAACAAGCGTGCCATCTGATCAGATTTTATCTTCTTCCTGACAGGGATAAAATGGGCCTGCTTGCTGAACCTGCAGATAATGGTCCATATACCATCATTCCCTGTTGGCGTCCTTGGAAGATCAAAGATAAAGTCCATAGCAATGCTTTCCCATGGCTTATCCGGAATCGGCAGTGGTTGTAACAACCCTGGTGCCTTTTGCCTGTCAAACTTGACCTTTTAGCAAACTATGCATGCTCGCACAAAGGCATCCACATCTCTCCTCAAGGTAGGCCAATAGAAGAACGTCTCTACCGCTTTAACTGTTGCATCAATGCCACGATGCCCTGCATACGGTGGGACATGACTCTCTTCCATGACCTTATGTCGCAATGGCCTAGTGACACAAAGTCTGCCATGCATCATCATAAAACCATCTCTGAGGAGGTAGTGCTCATGATGTTGCCCCTCTTGTAACTGTTCAAAGATCCTTGCAAAATCTTCATCAGCAGTATACTGTTCCTTCATGTCATCTAACTCATGATGATAAGGAATTGACACAGCTGAAATTTGTGGCTTTCTTGATAACGCATCAGCCACAACATTCTTCTTGCCTTCCACATGCATAATCTGGAAGTGGAACATGGAAAGAATGTTTGCCCATCGCATATGCTTTTCGGATAACTTTGATTGTGTCAAGAAGTATCGCAAGGTCTGATGATCTGTCTGGACAACAAAATCAGCACCTAAGAGGTAGTGCTTCCAGCTAGAAAGCGCATGAATCACGGCCAAGAGTTCTTTCTCATAGACTTGCATAGTCCTCTCTGGCCCTTGCAAAATTCGGCTTTCATATGCTACTACCCGTCCATCTTGCATTAGCACTGCTCCGATGCTACTGCCACACGCGTCACATTGGACCACAAATGACTTCCTGAGATCTGGCAAACCAATAACTGGATCTGAAGTCAACTTTTCCTTTAAGAGACTAAAAGCTGAAATCTCTTTTTGGGTCCATCTGAAAGTGACCTCTTTCTTTTGCAATGCGTGAAGAGGCGATGCTATCTCTGCAAAATTTCTGATAAACCTTCTATAGTAGGAACACAATCCCAAGAAGCTTCTGACATCGTGCACAGTCTTCAAGTCTGGCCATGTCTTGATAGCTTCGACCTTTGCGGGATCCATTCTAACACCATCCTTTGAGACTATGTGGCCCAGAAAGTGGATCTCTTCGAGGAAGAATTCTCTTTTCTTAGGATTGACAAGTAACCTGTGACTGCGCAGCTCTTCGAACACAATGGTCAAGTGACGCCTATGCTCCTCTTCATTCTTCGAATACACAATCATGTCATCGAAGAATGTTCCAACAAACTGTTGATGCGAGCGGAAAATCCGGTCCATCATTCTGTTGAACGTGGCTGGAGCATTTGTTAGCCCAAACGGCATCACTAGAAACTCATAAAGACCAAATGTCGTTCTAAACGCAGTCTTGTGCACATCCTCTGGGCTTATACGAATCTGATGGTACCCACTCTTCAGGTCTATCCTGCTGAAAATTGCAGCACCCTCTAAACGATCGAGAATATCATCAATGCGAGGAATAGGAAACCTATTCTTGATGGTATTCTTATTCAACGCACGGTAATCAATACACATGCGCCATGAGCCATCCTTCTTCTGCACTAGGAGCACTGGGGAGCAAAAGGGTGAAGAACTAGGCTGAATCAGCCCCTTCTCTAATAACTCCTCAACCTGGCCCATAATCTCTTTCTGCTGCGCCGCACTAACCCTGTAGGGAGGTCTATTTGGTGGGCTACACCCTGGCACCAAATCTATCCGATGGTCCTCAGGTCTCTCTGGCGGCAATTGCGACGGTAATGAATCAGAAAAACAGTCACTAAACTTTTGCAAAAATGCTGACCTTTCTTTATCTAACACAGATAAATTTGACTGATCCCTATCTGAGACATCACGTGCAAAAATCAAGTACACAGAAAGATGATTCTTTATTACAGAAGTGATAGCAGAAGCAGATACAATAGGGACTGACTCTCCTTTAAGCTTTACATCCAAGATGTGAGTTTTGCCCCTATGCTGTACAGTGATCTTTTTGTTGTAGGCATCCAAGACTCCATGCACTCGGAACATCCACGGGATCCCCAACAAGGCGTCACAACCTTCCAGCGGCATGATGTAAAACTCTTCAGTGTCCACATATGACTGAATATGCAGACGCAGTTTTCCAATGATAGGAGTAACACACTCTGAGTGGCCAGGACATGCCAACCCTGCCTCTGCTGTGTACCCCATCTCTTCAGCTTTGATGCCGAGCTTCATAGCTAACTCTGGTGAGATAAAGTTGGCTTTGGCACCTGGATCAAAGAAGATGAGTGCCGTCTGATCCCTAACTTTACCCCATGCCCTGCATAACTCACTGGCATCTGTGCTGGGCCTGTCACCCACCATGTCTGGCACTAAACCTGCCGTGGGTTTAGGCTTCTTGCCTTTCTGGTCTTCTTTATCCTCTGAGTCAGCTGGCCTTTTCCTTTGTGGACAATGGATAGAAATATGACCAGGCTGCTCGCATATAAAGCATTTGTTTTCAGCCATTAGGACCTTCTTTTCCTCGAGCGACTTGCGCACAAAAGGCTTCCTTTTCTGTTTCTTTGCCTGTGCTCCAGAAGTCCCAGCTGAATCCTTGTCCTTGGTGGCGTTTTCTGACCCCTGTGACGCATCAGGAGCCGTCTTCACAAAGGGCTTCTTCGCTGAATTTTTCTTCTGCTGCCCTCCTTTATCACTGCTCGGAAATCCACTGTCCTCTCCTTTCAACAGGGCAAGACCAGTGTTCGCAACTTCCATAAGCTGAGTAAGGGTAGCCACTCTATTCTTTGTACAGTAATCGCGAAGCCCTTTAGGCAACCCACAACAATACTTCTCTATCTGCTCTGTCAGTGGCACAAATCTGTAGGAGGTCACTGAGAGTAATGCTTTACAAAACCTCCTATTGTACTCCAGCAAGCTCTTGCACGAAGCTGCCGTAAGCTGGTGCCAATCTGTCAAGACATCGGCTTCAAATTCATTTGATAGCCAAGCAGATGCAAACATTTGCTTGAAGTAAACCCAAGTGGCGGGTGCCTGTCCTTGCATTAACAATGTCGTCCACCATGTAAGCGCATTGTCCTTTAAGAAAGTGGCAGCTTTCCTGACCTTCGAGGCCTCTGTAAAATTCCCTCCCGCATAAGCTGTATCAAACTGCTGGAGGAAAGTGAGTGCCTTTGTCTTGTCCTCGAAACCACTGAAGGTACTGAACTTTACTGCTGCACCACCCTCTTTGTAAGCCTTCGGCTTCTCTAGTGCCCCCAAGTTGTCATACGGGATGGTCTGCAACATGGGCACTGTACTAGGCATGATCGGCACGTGTTGGCCATTCACATTTTGCGTCAGAGGTGCGATATCTGGCTGCTGTCCAGAAAAACCAGCCATGCCAAAATGACCCTGTGGCACCCCAAACTGGCCCTGGTTGCCGTGGAAACCTTGCTGCATGCCGATAGTACCATACATGGGGTTTGGCATGATGCCTTGCATACCCCCGAACACTGTTCCTGGCATGTACGGCTGACTTCCAGACGCATAACCAGCCATACTTTGGAACACTGATCCACCCCCGAAATACCCAGGATGTACCGTGGGTGGTGGAAAAACTGAGTGCATAGCCTGGTATCCAGCTCCCTGTCCATTCAAGACAGCATGCTGGCTCTGAAAGGTGGCGGGCTGAACTGGCATAACCTGTGGAATAGGCGTTCTAGCCACCTGTTCAAGCACGGGAGGAACCTGCTTTGGAGCCCCCGACTCCGCAACATGCGAGTGTTCCCTTTCCTCCTGCGCCTCATGAAGTACCTGGGCTTGAGCTTCAACAAGCTCCGTACGCGGCGTAGGTTGCCTATTTTGTTGTTGCACTGGTGGCGCTTGCAAGAATTCCATAAACCTCGGATTCTGCACCAGCTGCGAAAAGACATTCACCGCGGCAACTAACTGAGTCTTAAACGCATCATCCTCAAGTTGCCGTGTCATAAAGCCCTGTACTACTGGAGGGACATTCACGTTGACAGGAGGTACAGACTGACGTGGCCGTGAGCTCTCGCCAATCTCAAAAACCATAGGAATCTCCTGCCTGTCCTTTGGAGAGGAACCCTCTTCCATAATTCCCTTCCCCTTGTCGGCCATAGTGTAATCCCCGTGTTCTTGCACTGTGTGTCTTTACCCTGAACAATCCAGGCTCACTCTTTGAGGAAAAAGTGATTGATATCCCGGCAATGGAACCATGAAACCGGCCCGTAGGGCGGTAGGCGTTGGCTTTCACCCGAAATTCTTTACTTTAAACACACACAGAGCACTTTGCAAAGAGAACCTGCGACGGGAGTTAACACTTGAATACACACACGGCTCGGAAGCTAGAATGCTCCGAGCAGACGTTGACAACCTGTAGGCCCCAAAATTGGCGCCCCTTTCGGTATTTCTTTATTCTTTAGGAGGGTAAATTACAAGGTAAGGTCCTGGGAATCCTTCACGTGTATCCACCTAGATACCATTTGATTTGGCCAAATTTTGGCAGCATAACAACCCCAAAACTTGCGCGAAACCAATTCCCCTGCTGGAACTCGCTTGCACTGTCGTATACCCTCTGATTCCTGCCTAAAAACAGTAAATTCAGCACGCTGTATTTACTGGTTTTTGCCCTGTTTTCAGCCCCAAACAGTCCCCTAACTGTCCTTTGCCAGTGGGGCACGATTCCCAATGATCCTGGCGTCCGTATGGCTGAAAAACAGTCAAATTACAGCGCATACACAGCGCTGATTTTGCACCTGTACGGTGAGGTTATGACCCTCATCAGTGCCTGCTTTGGAGCAGCAGTTAGCTACCCCTGTTCCTGCTCAAGGAGGCTCTTGCCTCAGCACAAAAGCATGAACCCACACAACTGTACATCAGTCAAATGAGTAGCCCTCTTGTGGGGCATCACATAACTGGGGCATCACTCCCGTCACCATACTGTGCATAGAGGGCAAGGTAAGCATTCCATAGCTTCTGTACCTGTTGCAATCCGCCTGTGGCTGAAAATGGCGCCCCCTTTGATGATATGCAGCTCGTTTTTGCCTCCCAGAGTGGCAGAATCGCTCACAAGCTGACACGTCGCCCAGTTTCCGAGTTTGGGCTTTCCTTGCTAAAAATATCTCAACTGGTGCGTCAGTTGACTTCGCGGCAGAGTTGTAAAGTGTTCCCCTAGTCATACCGAAGGTAATGACGCGAACACATTTCGTGGCCCAAAATAGCAGTTTCCTAAATTTTAGGAGATGCTTCCGTTGGGCTCCCACTGGTCTTCTGACCATCTATCCTCATTGGGACCGCATCCAAAAATGCAATGTGGCCCAACTGTCGGATACTTTTGGTTGGTAGTCCCACCTTGACTTTACGCCTTAATTGAGTTCACTTCCTAGTATCCACCAACTTGCTAAGTGCGACGGGGGGACCTATATGATCTTGCTCTGAGCCTAGACATCCTCTTACCATACGAATTCCAGTGCCGACCACTTCCCGTCTGCGGGTGAATCTACCGTTCACATTGGCCATACAATGTCCGACCGTTTGCTACTTCAAAAAGAGGGTCTCAAAATAAATAAAATAAACCCCATTGGAAAGAAACCAACAACCAAGGTTAGCAGTTGCCACATCTCTGTGACATGGTTAATAACTGCCACGTCCTCGTGACAGCAGGGGATGCTGATGTGGCTGCCTGCCAAACGCGGTGGTCGTGCAGTGATGACGTGTTGAGTATGGCCCCTGAAGTGGTAGACCGTTCATGCTGGTGGTAGTTTTTTATGCAAAGGGTTATTAGCTTTTTGGGGCTCGTTTTGTAAATAGCAGAGCATTGTTGTAAATAAGAGATGTTTTATGTTGCTTTTGAGGTAGGTTGTGTCAAAAGCGCGCGCGCGCACACACACACACAGAGAGAGAGAGAGAGAGAGAGAGAGAGAGAGAGAGAGAGAGAGAGAGAGAGAGAGAGAGAGAGAGAGAGAGAGAGAGAGAGAGATGAATGAAATGAAATGAAATGTTATATTAACGTCTTCAAAAGGCCAAAATAACCTATGAGACCAGAGCGTTACAATGTGGTGAATATGATATACACAGTCAGAGTAACAAAATGAATGACAAAATGATAAAATGATAAAATAAAAGTACTATGGGATCCTAAACTGGTAGGTGTGAACTAAGCAGCTAGCTGGGATAGCTAAATCACAAGTCACAAGATATCCAGCATCGATCGCTGGCGGATCTCATCAATCTCCTCCATGGACAGTAGTCTGACCGGGCGTCGTGCATGTCGGGCCAAAGTGATCCGAATCCTCTGATGTAGCCTCTGTTGATGCTGTGTAGTCCTCCGTAGTCGTGAGCGTCTCGATCTCCCCAGCTCAGTCGCTCGATCGATTAGTGTACCTCTGGTGTGAGGCGACAAGATCTACTGTGGTAGTGGCTCCTCTGGGTGTCCAGTGTCTGCTCTAAAGAAGTCTGTGATGTGTCTCTGAGCCTGGCTAGCCTCTCCTCTCATCAGGCTCTCTTTGTGTCTGCACAGCTCGAGCAGAAACAAACCCAGGCATCTTTGATCCTCGTACCTCATGACTCTGGAGAGTGGTCCAAAGCCCTCTCTGAACAAGCAGTGGAAGCGGCCTCGTATCTCGTGGTAGATGGGGCAGTGGCATGTGTAGTGTAACTCTGTCTCAGGCTTCATGTCACACAAGGTGCATGTCCTGGCCTTTGCTGGCACTCCGTTGTATCTCCCAGTCTCGATCCGTAGCTGGTGTGAAGATGTGCGTATCTGGCCAATAGCACACCGTATCCCATTAGACAAGTGGGTGTCCATGTATCTGGGCCTTGTCACAGAACTGTCCGTCGTAAGCTGAGAAGATGCTCTTTGTAGAAAGCCATCTTCGTGTGAGAGAGAGAGAGAGAGAGAGAGAGAGAGAGAGAGAGAGAGAGAGAGAGAGAGAGAGAGAGAGAGAGATGAGATGAGATGAGATGAGATGAGATGAAATGTTATATTAATGTCTTCGAAAGGCCAAAATGACCTATGAGACCAAAAAGTTACCATTGGTGAATTTGATACCATGTATGAGTACGGAAAGTACGATAACACTGAAACTAAAAACACTAAGAGAATGAATCTGAAACTGATTCGGAATTGAGACAAGATAGAGGGGCGGCGGGGGGGGGGGGGGGGGGGGGGGTGGGGGGGGGGGGGTGGTGGGTTCAAATGGAATCTCTCATCGATCGTTGTCGAATCTCATCAACCTCCTCCATGGTCAATACTCTGGTTGGGCGTCTTGCATGTCGAGCTAGGGTGATCTATATCTTCTATTGTAGCCTTCGTCGATGGTGGGAGACCCCTCGAGGTCGTGGGCGTCTCGATCTGCTTAGCTCAATGGCTCGATCAATCAATGTACCTCTGGTGTGGGTGGGCTCTGAGATCTGTTGTGATGACTGCTACTCTGGCTCTCCCCTAGCTGGTGTAAAGAAATCTGTGATTCGTCTTTGAGACTGTCTCTTCCCTGATGTCCTCAACAAGCTCTCTAGAAGTCTGCGCAGCTCTAGCAGGAACAATCCGAGACACCTCTGATCCTCGTATCTCATGACCCTAGAAAATGGTTCGAGACCCTCTCTAAACAGGCAGTGGAAGCGGCCACATATCTCATAGTATGCGGGGCAATGACGTGTAGTGCAGCTGTCTCTGGTTCTAATTGACATAGGTGACATATCCTGGCTCCTGCTGGTACCCCTCGAAATCGGCTAGTCTCGATCTGGAGCTGATGTGAGGATGTGCGTATATGCCCAATAGCGCATCGTATCCCATGAGATAAGTGCGTATCCATGTATGCAGGGCTAGTCACAAAACCGTTCTCCGTGAGTTGGAGAAGATGCTCTCTGTAGAAGGCCATCTTCGTGCCCAACTCCTGTGTTGGCTGTATCCATGTGCTCTTGGTATCTAGCTTAATGAGATCCTGACGTATTGAGTCTGGTGATCTCTGTCCGTGTGAGAGACAGGGAGGGTGCATTTAGGGAGTATTGAAACGGAGGTAGTCTATCCATGCTGAAACCATGTGACTGAAACCATGTGACTGAAACCATGTGACTGAAACCATGTTGTCATCTGTCCATACCAACATGCTATATCCCCTTGTAGCGCTAGTTGTCGAGAAGACTCCAGGGTGAGCCGAGCATATCTGTCCTTGGGGAGATCCCATAAACTGTGTATAAAGGATACTAATCTAGTCAATGCCTCAACCACGAGGGGGCGGGGGGGGGGGGGCTAGCTCGGCTTGGATAATCTCATGCGGCACTGAGGCCTTAGCCCGAATCATCCGAGCGATCATAGAGACCAAAGGCCTCTCCATATATCTCCATCCATCTGTGTTGCTAGATCTCCCATGATGGTCTATTGAGGGTCCCTTTACTCGAACTCCGTAGAGCATAGCTGAAGTCACTAGAGTGTTAAAAAGCCATAGCTTTATTCGCGGTTCTTGAAACTGAACCTGCGAACACATCCTCTCCAATCCTCCCAAATCTGCATATGCTCTCGTCAGTCTAGTTTCAGATGCTTTTCTCAGTGAGAACACCGGTCCATTGAAAACTACCCCAAGATGGATCCCCAAGATGGATCTATGCATCTGTGTACTCCACAGTTTCCTGGCCATATGTAAATGTGGATGCTGACCTCCTGACCCACTGTGGTGTGGTGTTGAACACCATAACCTTGGTTTTCCCAAGGTTGACAGATAATCCACTGTCACGAGCAAATGTATGCAAAGCATCTAAATGACGTTGCATCCCCTCTGGAGAGTCGAAAATCAACACAATATCATCAGCATATAGTAACAATGGGATCCATGTCCCTGCTAGCTGAGCCCCTCTGTCTCCCTGACGTTCTACATAGTCTGAAAACTCATCTACACACATCCCAAAAAGAGTCAGAAATAGGGGGCATCCCTGCTTCATTCCAATAGTAGAGTGGACCATGTCAGACATTCCCTCAGTAGTGCGTACTCGCCCTATCACTATCCTGTATAAAGCCAGAATACCCCATATGAGCTCTATAGGCACACCCATGTCCTGCAGTCTGCATATAAGTCTGGCTCTCGGCATTGTGTCAACTGCATATGAGCGATCCTCGAGAAAGATGCCCGTCTTTTTAAGAGTTGGCCTTTTCTTCAAAAAGACCTTCTTCGCTTCCATGGAGGGAAAACGAAGGATGAATACCCTTTCTTTCGAGGTTTCCCCATTGCTTCCATTTTCTTGTTGCCCACTCTCCAAGCTCTTGTGTGCATCGGCTCATGAGCCCCCATCAAAGCCATGAGTTCTTTTACCTCTTCGTCCACATTATCTTTGTCT
Organism: Adiantum capillus-veneris; assembly: GCF_014529385.1. Lineage (NCBI taxonomy): Eukaryota > Viridiplantae > Streptophyta > Polypodiopsida > Polypodiales > Pteridaceae > Adiantum > Adiantum capillus-veneris. Next base: position 110,369,922 of record NC_140946.1, read on the forward strand.
TTGAGGCTACAAATTCCCACATGTAAAGCGTGCACACATCTTCTTTGCTCCTCCTCTAGTGTCAGATTAATAATAGTGGGTGTGGACGTGGACGTTATTTCCTTGCCTTTTCCTTTCTTGGCAACCTCGATCCATTTCTCGGCTTCATCTTCCTTTTGTTGAGTCTTTCTAATAACATCCGCCCAAGAAGTCGTCATTTCTTTGTGTTGCTCTTCTCCCTCTTTGATGGCCCGTACTTGCTCCTTGATCGTGCTGATTTCTTCTATTACTGAGGGTTACAATTCACCCTCTTCAAGTGTGGTCCTTGGTCGTGCTTCAGCGAGATCCTTCTTGAGTGACGCAATCTCTTCGTCTTGAGCCGTCACACGATCTTCTAGTGCATTTATCTTGCTTTCTTGGCTCAACACGCGCGTCCTTCGAGCATTTTTATTGTGCCCAATAGGTTGCGGTTCATCTTGGTAATGGTTTCCGTCATTTCTTCTTTGCACTTTTGAATGGCATCCTCTAAGGGGTCGATCTTATCATTCTGCTTCCTCATGCTTAATCGCCGCCAGAAAAACGAGAGCCACACTATGCGCACATATGTTTCCACATTATGCATACATTTCTCCCGCATCAAGCATACATTTTGCGTACCCTTGCAATTTTTGCAAAAAACTCGCAATCTGAATTTTTTTGGATTTTCTGTATTTTCTGAATTTCTTCAGTTTCTGCCTGCAATCAAATCTGAGAATTTCTGAAAATTTCCCTGCAATGTGATTTGAGAATTTGAAAATTTGAAATCTGTTTGCAGGTTGTCTATATCGAGCCTGTACTTGCCCCGGGGGGGGGGGAATGCAGGAGCAGCGCGAGGGGGGGGGGGGGGCGGAGAGAGAGAGAGAGAGAGAGAGAGAGAGAGAGAGAGAGAGAGAGAGAGATGATGAAATGAAATGAAATGTTATATTAACTTCTTGAAAAGGCCAAAGTGACCTATGAGACCAGAAAGTTACAATGTGGTGGTTCTAATACAAAGTCAGAGTAACAAAAAAAAAAGACAAAATAAACTACTATGGAATCCTAAATTGCTAGGTGTGAGCTAAGCAGCTAGGTGGGATAGCTAAATCACAAAAGATCCAGCATCGGTCGCTGGCAGATCTCATCAATCTCCTCCATGCTCAATAGCCTCACCGGCCGTCGTGCATGTCAGGCCAAAGTGATCCGAATCCTCCGATGCAGCCTCCGTCGATTCTGTGTAGTCCTCCACAGTGGTGGGCGTCTGGATCTCCCTAGCTCGGTCGCTCGATCGATCAGTGTGCCTCTGGTGTGAGGCGACGAGCTCTCTTGTGGTAGTAGCTCCTCCGCGTGCCCAATGTCTGCTCTAAGAAGTGTGTGATCCGTCTCTGAGACTGGCTAACCTCTCCCCTCATCAGGCTCTCTGTGTGTGTGCGCAGCTCGAGCAATAACAGACCCAAGCATCTCTGATCCTTGTACTGCATGACTCTGGAGAGTGGTCCAAAGCCCTCTCTGAACAAGCAGTGGAAGCGACCACGTATCTCGTAGTAGACGGGGCAGTGGCATGTGTAGTGCAACTCTGTCTCAGGCTCCATGTCACATAGGAGGCATGTCCTGGCCTCTGCCGGTACTCCACTGTATCTCCCAGTCTCGATCCGCAGCTGGTGTGAAGATGTGCGTATTTGGCCAATAGCACATCATATCCCATGAGACAAGTGGGTGTCCACGTATTTGGGCCTCATCACAAAACCGTCCTCCGTAAGCTGGAGAAGATGCTCTTTGTAGAAAGCCATCTTCGTGCCCAACTCTTGTGCTGGTTGTATCCATGTCCTCTTGGTGTCTAGCTGAGTCAGGTCCTGGCGGATGAGCCTGGTGATCTTGGACTGTGTAAGAGTCAAAGAGGGTGCATCCAGTGAGTACTAGAAGGGGGGCAATCTGTCTATGCTGAACCCATGCGCCTGAAACCATGATGTCATCTCCCCATACCAGCATGTTGTATCTCCCTGCATGGCTAACTGTCGAGAGGACTCAAGTGCAAGGCGGGCATATCTGTCTCTGGGAAGTTCCCACATGCGGTGTATGGTGAGCACCTCCACCACTAGTGGGGGGGCAGCTAGCTCTGCCCAAATAATGGCACGTGGTATTGAAGCCTTGGCTCTAATGAAGCCTTGTCAAAGAGCTAGAGCTTCGTCCGAGGCTCCTGAAACTGAACATGTGAACACATTCTCTCCAATCTACCCAATGCTGCGTGGGCTTTGGTCAGTCTAGTCTTTGCTGCTCTCCTCAATGAAAATGTTGGTCCACTGAAAACCACTCCAAGGTAAGTGCAAGCATCTGTATTCTCCACTGTCTCCTGGCCTTATGTGAGAGCGGGCGCTGACCTCCTGATCCACTGTGGGGTGGTATTAAATACCATGACCTTGATTTTACCAAGGTTGACAGACAAACCACTTTCATGGGCGAACGTATGCAAAGCATCCAAGTGACGTTGCATCCCCGGAGAGTCGGAGATCAACACAATATCATCAGCATATAAAAATAGTGGAATCCATGTCCCTGCCAGCTGTGCACCTCTATCACCATCTCTCTCAATGTAGTTAGAAACCTCATCCACATACATACCAAATAGAGTAGGAGAGAGCGGGCAACCCTGCTTCACCCCAATAGTGGAGTGAACCGTCGTAGATAGGCCCTCTGAGGTGCGTACATGCCCCGCTACTGACCTGTATAATGCCATGACCCCCCAAATGAGCTCTGTGGGTACTCCCATCTCCGCATCAATCTAGCTCTGGGTATTGTGTCAAATGCTTTGCGGAAGTCCACAAAGCTACAATAGATCCGTCTCCCATGTGATCTGCCCTCCTCAATGATGGCTCTGAGTGTCAAGATATGGTCAAGAGTAGAAAAACCTCTCCCGAACCCTGCCTGCCCGGGCTGCGCGTATCCTCTCTCTCTCTGCCCGTCTGCTCGGCTGCTGCTCAACAATGGATGCGTACAACCGTGCCAATGTGTGTCCGATCATGATAGTGTGATAATTCCCAGGCTCCATAGGGTCTCTTGACTTGAAGATAGGTACAATAGTAGATAGGCTCCAAGTATCAGGCAAGCCCTCACACATGGCACGGTTAAACATAACTGCTAGAAGCTCTGCTAGTAGATCTCTGGCATGCATGAAGTGCTCAACCACTAAGCCATCATGATCATATGCTCTCCCAGTCCTCATCCTTTCAATGGCCTTCCTTGTCACAAATGCGGGCACCACGTGCCAATAGAAAAGAACAGACTGAACAGACTTTTAGCACTTCAATAACAACTGAACTGAGAGAGAGAGAGAGAGACGACACGCGACACGGAGTGGCGAAATTCCACCCCAGAGAGTACTGGCCCCAAACCTTGGCGCCCCTTTCGGTATTTCTTTATATTACTGCTGATTCGCAAAGTACAACAGCCGGGGAGCATCTCCTCTTCAATCTGCGCGCTGAAGAGTGCCAGAGAGGGCCCCCAAGGCTCATATTTAAAGTCCCAAAGCCTAAAAGCATCAAATATGAAAAGCTGACTCCAAAAAATCACTTTCCTAAAATTTCGGGATTTCCCTAAAAATCCGCCGCGAATTCCGGGACGTCCGTACAGGTGCCACATCATCATATTTTGATGTGCAAAGTCTTTTGAGTGTGTTCTGCTTTATTTTTAATGCCTTTATGTCACTTGGGACCCCATCGGACGGGATCCCCATAAGTTGGTAGGACTTTTTCTTCTGTTGCTTGTTCTTCTTAGGGTTTCCAGAATTAGGGTTTGCAGGTTTTAGGGTTAGGGTTTCCAGAATTAGGGTTCAGCAGTTAGGGTTTTTGGCAGAAATTAGGGTTTGCAGGTTTTAGGGTTAGGGTTTCCAGAATTAGGGTTTCAGCAATTAGGGTTACCACGTCCTCACTCTGTGACACTTCTTCCACTGCTTCTTAGGGTTTAGGCCCCTCGGCTGGCATCTGTAAGTTGGCTCCATTCTTTAGGCTTTGACACGTCAGCAGTTTGTTACATCTCCCCTTCTTGAAAGAGAGTAATCGTCCGCGATTACAGCATATCTGCAAAACAACTCAAGTTAGCTCAAAAATTTCCGAGGGACAATCAATTTGCTCTTTTTATTAAGGAGTTAGCTTCTCCTTTCGGCTGTTTTGATCAAGGAGTTAGCTTCTCCTTTCGGCTGTTTTGATCAAGGAGTTAGCTTCTCCTTCGGCTGTTTTGATCAAGGAGTTAGCTTCTCCTTTCGTCCAGATTGGAACTCTTGATATTCCGGCGTAGTAAAATTAGCCATCACACCCAGACCGTACTGATCTTCCACGGGTGTCTTGATGCACTAAAATTACATACCCAGGCAATCTCATCCAATTAGGAATATTCAGTAATTGACACATCACAATGCAACACAAATGCTCACATATGCATGTTACAAGACACAACAAACAGTGCCGCTGAGCACTCCTCCGAGATAAACGGTCTGCGGTATGAAGCTACTCAACGACTACCTCGTCACTCCCCCCGCAAATAACCTAAGAAGGTCCGGGCCATGAGCTCAGAGGACTGTACAACCAAACGCTCCCCAGACTGCAGTCTGCGTCGCTCGGAGGTTCAAGCATACAACGAAACGCTCCCCAGGCATCGGCCTGCGTCGTTCCGAGGTTCAAACAATATCAAGACAGTATTTCTCACTCCTCCACTCGGGAGTAAAAATCGCCAATCAATGAAACCGGCATTGAAACCAAAGTCAAACATTTCAAATCGGCACCAAGACAGGTTCAAAACAGATATCATCCATTTCAAACAAATTCCAAACAGGATCACCAAACAAGATCAAATAGAACTTAAACTTAAAAAGCAATGTCGACATCAATCGAGCTCGAAAAGTCGACTGACTTTCCATCTTGAAACCTGCACCAAAAATTAGGGTTAGGTTCCTTCCATGAGGTCGTAGCCGAGCACAACATGGTCCATCAGCTCTTGGACAGACAGTGTTTCTTTGGCGGCGATGGTAGTCCCAAGAGATAGCAATCACACTGAACCTCCAAGGTTATCTGCTCGTGAAGAGACATCTACTGAGAGGTGTCGAGAAATTTCAATTTATAATCTGCTAGGGTTTCCATGGCAAGCATTTCAGGATACCCCACTCTGCCAGAAGTTGCACTCTGAAGGAAGATGTCAGAAACCATATAACCTCGGGCAAAAAATTTTCTTGAAAGCTTGCCAAGTACTTGGAGTATGCTGCTTGGTAGCTGTAGAAATCAACATCTGCATAGCACTGCTTCTGAGAAAAACAGTGACTTGAAACAAATCTGGATCCTTCTCTTGCAAGTGATCTTAATTGGCTTATGCCCTGTAAGACACTGTGGTGAAGACGGGAGCGCGCCCGATGCGCGATGAAGTAAGGGTGGGAGTGGCTAATAAGTCTCGATTGGAGGGCGAAGATACCTCGAATCAAATTCCAATAGCTCTGTCTGCTCTTTTGTAGGACCGGTATGCTTTTAGAAAAGCACACGCCTGATGCTCTGATACCACTGTCACAGATGCGGGCACCACGTGCCAATAGAAAAGAACAGACTGAACAGACTTTTAGCACTTCAATAACAACTGAACTGAGAGAGAGAGAGAGACGACACGCGACACGGAGTGGCGAAATTCCACCCCAGAGAGTATTGGCCCCAAACCTTGGCGCCCCTTTCGATATTTCTTTATATTACTGCTGATTCGCAAAGTACAACAACCGGGGAGCATCTCCTCTTCAATCTGCGCGCTGAAGAGTGCCAAAGAGGGCCCCCAAGGCTCATATTTAAAGGCCCAAAGCCTAAAAGCATCAAATATGAAAAGCTGACTCCAAAAAATCACTTTCCTAAAATTTCGGGATTTCCCTAAAAATCCGCCGCGAATTCCGGGACGTCCGTACAGGTGCCACATCATCATATTTTGATGTGCAAAGTCTTTTGAGTGTGTTCTGCTTTATTTTTAATGCCTTTATGTCACTTGGGACCCCATCGGACGGGATCCCCATAAGTTGGTAGGACTTTTTCTTCTGTTGCTTGTTCTTCTTAGGGTTTCCAGAATTAGGGTTTGCAGGTTTTAGGGTTAGGGTTTCCAGAATTAGGGTTCAGCAGTTAGGGTTTTTGGCAGAAATTAGGGTTTGCAGGTTTTAGGGTTAGGGTTTCCAGAATTAGGGTTTCAGCAATTAGGGTTACCACGTCCTCACTCTGTGACACTTCTTCCACTGCTTCTTAGGGTTTAGGCCCCTCGGCTGGCATCTGTAAGTTGGCTCCATTCTTTAGGCTTTGACACGTCAGCAGTTTGTTACATCTCCCCTTCTTGAAAGAGAGTAATCGTCCGCGATTACAGCATATCTGCAAAACAACTCAAGTTAGCTCAAAAATTTCCGAGGGACAATCAATTTGCTCTTTTTATTAAGGAGTTAGCTTCTCCTTTCGGCTGTTTTGATCAAGGAGTTAGCTTCTCCTTTCGGCTGTTTTGATCAAGGAGTTAGCTTCTCCTTCGGCTGTTTTGATCAAGGAGTTAGCTTCTCCTTTCGTCCAGATTGGAACTCTTGATATTCCGGCGTAGTAAAATTAGCCATCACACCCAGACCGTACTGATCTTCCACGGGTGTCTTGATGCACTAAAATTACATACCCAGGCAATCTCATCCAATTAGGAATATTCAGTAATTGACACATCACAATGCAACACAAATGCTCACATATGCATGTTACAAGACACAACAAACAGTGCCGCTGAGCACTCCTTCGAGATAAACGGTCTGCGGTATGAAGCTACTCAACGACTACCTCGTCACTCCCCCCGCAAATAACCTAAGAAGGTCCGGGCCATGAGCTCAGAGGACTGTACAACCAAACGCTCCCCAGACTGCAGTCTGCGTCGCTCGAAGGTTCAAGCATACAACGAAACGCTCCCCAGGCATCGGCCTGCGTCGTTCCGAGGTTCAAACAATATCAAGACAGTATTTCTCACTCCTCCACTCGGGAGTAAAAATCGCCAATCAATGAAACCGGCATTGAAACCAAAGTCAAACATTTCAAATCGGCACCAAGACAGGTTCAAAACAGATATCATCCATTTCAAACAAATTCCAAACAGGATCACCAAACAAGATCAAATAGAACTTAAACTTAAAAAGCAATGTCGACATCAATCGAGCTCGAAAAGTCGACTGACTTTCCATCTTGAAACCTGCACCAAAAATTAGGGTTAGGTTCCTTCCATGAGGTCGTAGCCGAGCACAACATGGTCCATCAGCTCTTGGACAGACAGTGTTTCTTTGGCGGCGATGGTAGTCCCAAGAGATAGCAATCACACTGAACCTCCAAGGTTATCTGCTCGTGAAGAGACATCTACTGAGAGGTGTCGAGAAATTTCAATTTATAATCTGCTAGGGTTTCCATGGCAAGCATTTCAGGATACCCCACTCTGCCAGAAGTTGCACTCTGAAGGAAGATGTCAGAAACCATATAACCTCGGGCAAAAAATTTTCTTGAAAGCTTGCCAAGTACTTGGAGTATGCTGCTTGGTAGCTGTAGAAATCAACATCTGCATAGCACTGCTTCTGAGAAAAACAGTGACTTGAAACAAATCTGGATCCTTCTCTTGCAAGTGATCTTAATTGGCTTATGCCCTGTAAGACACTGTGGTGAAGACGGGAGCGCGCCCGATGCGCGATGAAGTAAGGGTGGGAGTGGCTAATAAGTCTCGATTGGAGGGCGAAGATACCTCGAATCAAATTCCAATAGCTCTGTCTGCTCTTTTGTAGGACCGGTATGCTTTTAGAAAAGCACACGCCTGATGCTCTGATACCACTGTCACAAATGCGGGCACCACGTGCCAATAGAAAAGAACAGACTGAACAGACTTTTAGCACTTCAATAACAACTGAACTGAGAGAGAGAGAGAGACGACACGCGACACGGAGTGGCGAAATTCCACCCCAGAGAGTATTGGCCCCAAACCTTGGCGCCCCTTTCGATATTTCTTTATATTACTGCTGATTCGCAAAGTACAACAACCGGGGAGCATCTCCTCTTCAATCTGCGCGCTGAAGAGTGCCAAAGAGGGCCCCCAAGGCTCATATTTAAAGGCCCAAAGCCTAAAAGCATCAAATATGAAAAGCTGACTCCAAAAAATCACTTTCCTAAAATTTCGGGATTTCCCTAAAAATCCGCCGCGAATTCCGGGACGTCCGTACAGGTGCCACATCATCATATTTTGATGTGCAAAGTCTTTTGAGTGTGTTCTGCTTTATTTTTAATGCCTTTATGTCACTTGGGACCCCATCGGACGGGATCCCCATAAGTTGGTAGGACTTTTTCTTCTGTTGCTTGTTCTTCTTAGGGTTTCCAGAATTAGGGTTTGCAGGTTTTAGGGTTAGGGTTTCCAGAATTAGGGTTCAGCAGTTAGGGTTTTTGGCAGAAATTAGGGTTTGCAGGTTTTAGGGTTAGGGTTTCCAGAATTAGGGTTTCAGCAATTAGGGTTACCACGTCCTCACTCTGTGACACTTCTTCTACTGCTTCTTAGGGTTTAGGCCCCTCGGCTGGCATCTGTAAGTTGGCTCCATTCTTTAGGCTTTGACACGTCAGCAGTTTGTTACATTCCTCACCATCTCAGCGGTGAAAAAAGCACATGTGTGGGGACATGGATCGGGGGGGTCGGGAAGGGGCGGCTGTCCAGGAAGAGAGCAAAGGATCCCTCGTTTTCCAGTCACTCTCCTTTCCATCGCTGCCAGTCCATCTCTCGGGTTGTGTTACTTGTGTAGGGGCCAGGTGGGCCTGTTTATACGAGGTTCATTGGCTATAAAGATAGGCACACCACGGATACCCGGGGACACCCATTTCCCGGATAGAGTACGACTTTGCGATCTCACCACAAACCAAGTCCGTCTATAAAGGGTGGTGGTTACCGGTTGCCCGGATCAGTGTCTTAGATGTCAACAGTTTGGGCACATGGTGAGAGACTCCATTCCCATTTTCCGCGTCGCTCTGAGCCACAACATCCCCCACCTCAGGGCACAACGGGTGGTTGGAAAAAGGCCCCTTGTCGCCATACTTTTTGGCAAGCGCCGCCTCCAGCAACACCACACCCTCGGCATGTAATGGGGACGGGCACCACGTGCCAACGAAAAAGAACAGATTGAACAACTTCAAGCACTGCGAACTATAGGGGCTAATGCTTTATACTGTATGCAAAAAAAAAGGTCAAATTGTGAATTTTAAATAGAATAGCCGAATTATAGCGGCTATGGGTGGGGTAGACTTCTGAGATCCACGTTGAGACTCACTAGATGCCATATGACAAAACAATCTGCCCAAGAATTGAGATGTATGAGAAGAGGTTTGATTGGGATTGAGAAGGGTCAGAATCATGAGAAGCGGGAACATAAGAATTTTGTGGAGGGATAGCATGGGTAGCAAGAGGACAGATGCTCACCAAAATTTAAGTGACTCCATATCAATCCGATCGTCGGTGAAATTGAGTCGTCGCTCTACAACTAAAACCATCTCTTGCGAGTGGTCGGATGCAAGACAGTGAACTACTGAACTCTGCACGGGCTGAACATTTTTGGTACTTTCGAACAAATTGAAAATAATTGGACTGGGATGCTCTTGTATACGAGTTGGTGGCCCTAAACCGTCTCTAGACTCTATCAGTGCCCCCTATTGGCCATTTGTTGATTGCTTCTAAAGTTGGATGCAATTGTTGGGAGGAGTCCTTCGGTTGTTGTGAAGTGGAAGGACTCTCAGGAACATCACCAGAATCTTGAAGACAATCTTTGTTGGGTTAAAAGCCCAAATGGCCTCCTTAAATGTACATTTTAAAGGTTACTAACCTTTGTCCAAGTTTACATTGAACTTGGCCACTAATTTATTAAATTGGTCCTTATACAATAATAAAGGGATAGTGAGTTTTAACAACTCACTCACTTATCCCCTTGAAACTTACGTGCTCTCTCTCTCCCTCTTTCGATCTGCTAGCACCCTCCTTGCCTTTTGCACTCGCCCCTCTCCAAGGTGCACTCCCTGCACATTCTCGCGTGCTCTTTCACTTGCACACACCGCCGCACGCTCATCAACTGGTATCAGAGCCCGATCAGGGTTTGCCCCCAAATCTACAAACGCTGAATTTCAGCCAAGAAGGTCAACTTTCACGCGAGATTTTGCAATTTCGTCGCCAAAGGACTCGTCCCCGGACACTAGAGAGCTCCCGGCAACCAAATTTGACCTAAAACAGGCTGAAATTAGGTCAAAAACAGGAAATTACAGGTTATGACTTCAAAATACAGGTTTTGCAAATGATGTATTAAGGTGTGGGAATACTTTTCCCAAGTCCCCGCTACCCAAAAACCTTGAAATTGCCGAAAAACAAGCCCTAAAACAGGTGTTTTAAGCAAATTTCAGATTTACGCAGGTTTTTGCAAGTGTTTTTATGGTGCGATTACATTGGGGAAAGTGCAAATAGATGCATATCCACGCACATTTGACAAATTTTGTCGATGTATGACCATCTGGGGCTCAATTTCATGCAATTTTGATGCTACAAATTGGGGCTTTTGCGCTTACATGCTTCTAAAGGCCGTGTATTAGCCTTATGTATGTCTTTTGAGGTTAAAAACAACTAATTTGTTGTTTTCGAGCACAAATTCGCTCGCTGAAATTTCTTGCGCATAAATTTCAGAAATTGAATTTTGTGCCCAAATTGTCCTATTTTGCCCCAAATTGCTTCTGTGACCATTTGGAGCTGTAGTGCACATCTCTGTGAGGCTATACTCCGATTTTTGTGCATTTTGCCCAAAAGTTTAGCGTATTATACCTCTTATTTCGTGCAACTATGGCCTCATCTTCTTCGGATGTGAAGAACCTCTTTGAGATTAGGAGGTTCGATGGAACAGGTTTTGATCTTTGGAAAGACAGGATTCAGGGAATCCTATTTCTTAAGGATTGCGAAGGGGCACTTGAACAGGTGAAGCCACAGAATATGACAGATGAAGCATGGGTTAGCATGAACGAGAAAGCCGTTACATACATTAAAATGGCCGTGATAGATGAGACTGTCATTGATGTGAAAGGTCTCACGACTGCTTTTGATGTGTGGGAGAAGTTAAAGGGAATGTATGAAAATACGCATGTCAACCAGGTGCACTTGATGCGAAAACTTGTTGGCATGCAACTAGATGAGTCCAAGAGCGCGGCAGAGCACTTGTCATTGTTCGCAGATACTTTGTCACAGTTACAGGATTCTGGCTTGCCCCCTTTTGATGATAAGCTAAAAGCTATCTTCTTGCTTATGACCTTACCTGAGTCATGGGAAACTTTGGTGGTTTCGTTGTCCAATAACCCCAATTTGACCTTTGATGGTGTTAAGGGTTCTATCTTGAATGAAGAAATCAGGAGGAAAGCAAGTGGAGAGGGAGGCAACTCTGCCAACATGGTTAGAGGCAGGATAGAAAAGAAGAATGCTTATGCACAAAGGAGTAAGAGTAAGAGTAAAGAAAGGGGAAATGCAAGCAAAGGCAAGGGTGATGTGACTTGTTATCAATGTGGCGGGAAAGGTCACAAGAAACCCGATTGCAGGTACTGTAAAGCTGAGTTAGAAAGGAAAAAGAATGGCGGAGACAAAAAGAAAGAGAAGAAGGAAGTCAAGGCCGATGCACAGGATAGCTTAAAGGACAAAGAGAAGGCCAATGTGGCTTCTAGTGTCGTGATTGAGGAGCTGTCAGATGTAGAGGACATCTTGTGTGCCACTTTGTCAGATGATGATGCTTATGACTTTGATGCCTCTCTAAATGTTCATTCACAGGACATGCAGATCACCAAGAGTGATCTTATTGATGCTTTGTTGACTGTCAATGATGCATTGTCCCATACTTGGATTGTTGATTCCGGTGCTTCATTTCATGTGACTCCTATCAAGGAGTGTTTCTCTACTTTTGATGTAGGCGTACAGACAATAGGGGGGAGTACACAAGTGCTGAATTTAACAAGTTTTGTGAAAATTTGGGCATTAAGAGGGAGCTTACTGTGCCATACAGCCCCTCTTCTAATGGTGTGGCTGAAAAATTCAATAGGACACTTTGTGAGAGGGTGAGATGCATGCTGTCCACAATATCTCTCTCATGGATTTTAGGGAGAAGCTTTGAAAACTGCAGTGCATATATGCAATCGATCCCCTCACGTCTTTGAAAGGTGACATCCGTGAAGAGGTTTGGTCTGGTAAGCCTGCTTCATATGATCACTTACGCATTTTTGGTTGCGAAGCTTTTGTGCATGTTAGACCTGAGTTGAGGAGTAAACTAGATGCGAAGTCCATTAAAGGCCTCTTCATGGAATATGGTGAAGAAGGCGAAATGGGTTACAGGATTTGGTTACCTCAGCTCAAAAGGGTTGTACGCAGCCGGGATGTTGTTTTTAATGAGGCAAGTTTGCTTCAAAACAATTGTGCCTCAAAGCATGACCATAAAAGGGTCAAATTTCAGCATGACCAGCCACCTGTTAGGCCTATTTTTGACCCTCAGGATGCACCACAAATGGCTGAAAATGTAGATAATCCAATGGTGTTTGAGCCAGATGATGTTGGACAACAAATTTAGGCTCTTGAAGGGTATTTGCAGCCAAGAAACAATGCTGAAAATGGTGCTGAAAATGATGTACAACAGCCCATTGTTGATGATTTTGTCGTGCCACTTGATGTAAACCCATTGCCGGATGATGTGGATCATTGGGTGAGGCGGTCTACTCGTCAAAGATGGCCTGTGAGTCGATATGACCCCTCTTTGCATTACATTATGTTGACAGATGAGGGAGAGCCTCTTACGTATAAAGAGGCAAAGACATGTGAGCACAACGACAAGTGGGGGCTTGCTATGCAGGAAGAGATTAAAGCTTTGCATGCTAATCATGCTTGGGATTTGGTTGAATTGCCCAAAGGAAGGAAGGCTATTCCTAACAGATGGGTGTATAAAATCAAGACTGTTGATGCAAAACCCAAGTATAAGGCAAGGCTTGTTGCAAAGGGATATGTTCAAACCAAGGGCATAGACTTTTAGGAAGTGTTTTCTCCTGTTGTGAAGATGTCTGATGACCACTTTGCGTGTATTGTTTGCCATCGTGGTTGCTCTTGATTTGGAAATGGACCAAATGGATGTACATATTGCTTTCTTGCATGGTGATGTGGAAGAAGAGCTTTACATGAAGCAACCCGAGGGTTTTGTCATCCCTGGCAAGGAACATTTGGTATGTATGCTCAATAGAAGCTTGTATGGGTTGAAACAATCATGTAGACAGTGGTACAAGAAGTTTGATCGCTTCATGCTTAAACATGGTTACAAAAGAAGCCATGCAGACCATTGTTTGTATACCAAAGGTGATGAGGATGGCAGCCCTATCATTCTTGTGCTCTATGTAGACGATATGTTGATAGCTGCAAAGAAAAGAAGCACTGCTGATGCTCTTAAAGGGCAGCTGAAATCTGCGTTTTCAATGAAAGACCTTGGGGCAGCTGAACATATACTTGGAGTGCGTGTTACACAGCAAAGAGACGAGCGTTTATTGTATTTGTCGCAAGAAAAGTACATTGAAAAGGTGCTGGACAGATTTAACATGGCTGAAGCAAAGCCTCTTGGTGTGCCATTACAACTATATGTTAAAATCTCAAGGATGATTGTCCCAAGTCAAAGAAAGAAGCCAATGACATGCAAAGTGTGCCTTATGCTTCAGCTTGTGGTTCACTTATGTATGCTATGGTTGCTACTAGGCTTGACATAGCCCATGCAGTGGGAGGAGTCAGCCGGTTTATGGCTAATCCAGGCAGGTTACATTGGGATGCAGTGAAGTCCATTATGAGGTACTTGAAAGGGACTAAAAACAAATGCCTCTGCTATGGTAAAGGACCAATGGAGTTGAAGGGATTTTGTGACTCTGACATGGCGGTATCACTTCATACGTGAAGTGCTTGAGGATGGCTTTATTATATTGGTTAAGGTCCATACATCACAAAATCCAGCCGATGCTCTCACTAAGTGCTTACCCAAAGCACAACATCATCTATGCATAGAGATGGTGGGAGTCACGTAGCTTAAAGGCGCCATTTATGCCTTTAAGTGGGAGGTTGTTGGGTTAAAGGTCCAAATGGCCCCCTTTAATGTACATTTTAAATGTTACTAACCTTTGGCTAAGTTCACATTGAACTTGGCCACTAATTTATTAAATTGGTCCTTATACAATAATAAAGGGATAGTGAGTTTTAACAACTCACTCACTTATCCCCTTGAAACTTACGTGCTCTCTCTCTCCCTCTTTCGATCTGCTAGCGCCCTCCTTGCCTTCTGCACTGGCCCCTCTCCAAGGTGCACTCCCTGCACATTCTTGCGTGCTCTTTCACTTGCACACACCGCCGCGCGCTCATCAATCTTCTCCGCTGTTTTATCCGTTTTGAACTATGATACCATGGTAATTCATGGAAGGACCGTGTGTTGATTTGCAGTGGGCAAGGAAGAAGCTAAGCTCTTATACAAATGCAAGCACTTCTGGTGAGAGGTTGGGTGAAAGATGGTGAACTACTGAACTGAGCACGCTCTGAACTCAAATGAACTGAGTAGAACAAAATGAAGGGTAGAGGAAGAAGATGTTGGAGTGGGATGCCCCTGTACACGAGTCAGTGGCCTTGAACGGCCATGATCAGCACCTCCAAATTGGGTGTTTGTTTATTGCTTGAAAAGTCAGATACAATTATTGGGAGGAGTTATCCAGCTGAATGCCCAGGCAGTCAACACACAAAAGTGTTCTGTGGTACTGTGTTATTCAAAGTGGCACACGAGCAGGTGCTTTTATAGTGGCTGAGGGCTGCCCTTAACCTCCCCTCCAAAAGCAAATTCGACACACTTTTTCTTAGCAAACTCGACGCACACTCACAGAAAAGTAAGGAAAGTGCAGAAAGGTGGCGCAAACATGAGCAGTTGAATGGGTAAACACGCAGATATCTACTCCTTGTCAACGGGGTTTTATAAAATTATATGTACCTGTCTCTGTGCCCCAAGCAAAACAACAGTAAATGGCACTCTTGAATCTCATCTCATGTCTGTACTGATTTGATCCATGGACAGGTTTACAAAAGATGGGGTCCTGGTTGAAAGTTTTTTCCGGGAGGATGTTGAGACCTTGCTGACTAAGTACAGTACTGACTCTAGAAAGGGGAAGTAGCTGCTGTATGATTTTCTTTGAAGGTACAAGGCTGAAAAGAAAATTTCTTTTAGGTTGATTCTATATGGTGGGAAGTGACTCCAAGTTTTGCATGATTTCAGGAATCTTGAAACAGGGATTCCAGGCTCGAGAAAACTGCTGGACGTTTATCACTCGAAGTGGAGTCTACAAATTTTGATGGCGCAATTTGGCTCAAGGCCAACACTTATCATAGAAGTCAACACTTATCATTGAGTCTTATTAATTTGTGTCGGACTTTACATCTTCATTGAGAAGCCTTTAATGGCATTTTTATGTGTCAACTCCGTTGTTAATGAAGAAAAGAATCCTGTGCAGCTAGAAAGTGAAAGAATGGTGGATGCTGTCATTGTTTATCATTGTTCAATTTGTTGGATCTGTTAGGTTGTTTTGGACCAGCAACATGCTGCGCTCATATTGGTGGTGTCTCATTTCTTTCTGTTTTGCTTCAGGAAGTAGCCCTTACCATGTGATTTTTTTGGGCAAAATCTGCTTTTTTTGGCCACCTTCAAGTGATGTTACGCAATCTATTTGGACGATAATAGTGGAATGTACTTAGTTGGATCCACAAATGGGGAAAGGAAAAATGTTCTTAATTCTAAACCTCAGTTCCAACGTAAAACTTTTTAATCTCGAAGACCAGATTTTTGTTGAATTGATGGTTTTGAAGTACAAGAAGTGATGATTTTAATCTCCATTTTACTGTTCTTTATATGGTCATCTTGTTTTACCACTGTTTTACATTTGAAATGGGCAGAGATGCTTCTCAGTATGTCATAGATCAGAAGTGCCCTTCATATTTGTGATAGCATACCATGGGCCTTGAAGGTCAACCACTTAATGAGACCTAACAATGAGTTTAGAAGAGGTTTGTTGGGCCGGTCATGTTACATCAAGATGTCTTTTCTTGTGAGTTTTCATAGCTAAATGAACATTTCGATTTGCAAACCCCTTCCCTTTATAGTACATTGGTTTTGGAAAAGTAGTTTTTTAAATTGCAGGCGATTTGTTCCAAGTGCATCCAAGCTTGTTTTCCTAAAACTTGGACACCTTGCATCATCTTTTTTCAATACATATTCGAATAGCTTGCGTGTGCATAGAATTGTGGATTTTGCCTTGAGCTCTCAAGGTACTTGAGTGGGGGCTGTTGAGCTATATATATATATGATGAAGCTACTCTGTATATGAAACTACATGTTTCTTAGCCTTTGCAACATAATTATGGCCACGTATGATAATGCATCAATCCAAGGGGTTAGTTTTAAATGACCTTATAATGATGATATTCACATACAACTCCATGTGTTATCGGACATTCTTCAATGTCACGTAATCTTTGGACGGCGAGCTATGCTAATCTTTCTCACTTGTCACCCTCTCCCTAGCAAGCTCTTCCTTGTAGAGACTTTTCGTCGTTCACTCTCCAATGAGCAACATGATGTATCCTACTCATGGGCATACTTGAGATGCAACACCTTGCTTGTAAAGCTAATCGTGTGAGCCCTTACCCTACTAGGTTGGAATTGAGGTCTTGACTACAATGGTAGATTGGGGACAAAAAGGACCAAAACAACATCGAATAAGATAAGGACTATGAACAGATACAAAGATTAGTTTCTCTAGATGTCCTAGCTCAATGATATACATCCACATTACTCGCTATGATTGTTGGAGCTACATAATATTATCAAAGTGCATATTACATGGTACAATTAAACAAAAATGTGCAATTCTGTAACCAAGATCCTACTAGATTTGTGTGGCTGCATTGACCTTATTTTAACCTATAACTCTCCTTGTTGATTCATACTCGGGTACCGCTTGCTTACTTTGAAAGTCAGCTTCTTGCCTTTGTTATCTTTTTGTGGATGGGGAAGAGGTTGTTCAACCCTTGATGGTGGGTAAGGTTGTGATTGTGGTGGTGGTTGTTGTCTGTCTTTCTTCACCTTTGATTGGCAGCTCCTTGTTGGTGCAATATTGGCCTTTTGAGAGCTCTTTATTACTCTTTTCATCTTTGTACTATTTTTGTGCTTTGGGACCATATAAGTAGAGAGCGTGCATGAGAGCAGGATTTGTTGAATTTCAAACGAATGTTGATTTTAGACTTGACCATTTCTTGAAGTGCTTGCTCATGATGCCTCGGTGCAAAAATACATCCTTCAACCTATCCGTGCAAAATGGTCTGATGATTCAATCACTTAGGTCCCCAAATAAGATGTATGAGTAGCCTTTCTTCAGTGGGCATTTGTTTTCCTACTCTTGATGGCAACTTAGGGACGAGCAATTGGAAAAAGGATTTTCTCTATTTCAAGTTTTTCCCATGTTGTGTGATATGATATGGATAGTATGTGCGTTCAATGTGGAGAAGGCCGAGAGGAACCTTTCCAAACCATTACTTTTGCCATTTTGGTTGTCCACGTACAAAATAACTTTATTCAGGCGACTAATATCATGTGAAAGATTGTATCCGGCTCTCTCATGCCTTAGGTTGTTGTGTTCATACTCTTCCTAGTCTCTTTCAAAGTGCACTATCTCTACTATTTTAATAAACTTTATTGCAAAACTAATATCTTGTTCACCATATAATGCTTCTTTTAACATATTGAACTTTCATTTTGGCATCCATGCACTATCATCAATGTGCATTAGCATAAGCCTTTGCAATTGGCACCTCTCCTCTTTTGAAACTGGTTTACAAAAATACCTCTTGTGAAGGAATATACCATCTCTTTTGCAAAGGGCACCTCACATAGTGACATACGTTGATTTCACATCCCAAAAGTATACATCACAAGGAGTCTAGTCATATAGCCAAAGCTCAAAAAATGTTCATTTGCTTGATTTCCAATAGAAAAAGTGGCAAACATTTTGGAAACCAAATTTTGGGTGATAACTTGCATATTTTAAGTCCCTTTTGCACAAAAGTGGTATATTCAGGCGTAGGAGAACAAGTGACATAAGTTGCCTACACAACATGCACACATCGTCTTTCTATTTGTCTTTCTCCTCGTAAAGTTGAAAAAGTTCCTTCATTGGACTTCTTGTTGTGATTATGTTGCTCTCTTCTTGCCTTCTCATTATAAAGTCAATGCTCCTCTGAAGTAGAAGTCTTGAAAAGAAGGTAGTTGCTTTTGGATAGCATACCCTTCAACAAGGTTCTCGTATAACCTTCTCCAAAACCATTTAGAAAAACGTGTGCTAACTCATTATCGACAAGTTTATCACCAATATTAGCAATCTGGTGCTTGATCTTTGATAAGTAATTATAAGTTGATTAATAATGAAACCTAAAACTTTGGTTGATTCCAGTCCTCAAAGTGAGAATCCAAAAAGTCTTTGTGGACTCATAAAAGATTTAAAGAGAGTTCCATGGACTTGTTACATGTTGATATCCATGATTTTCTTCAAGAGATTTGATAACATGGAGAGGTAATATTGTTGTCCAATCATAGTTGCATTGTTCATTGATCTAGTCTTTGTTCATTCCCTTGAAAAATATCCCAAAGATTATGTGGTCACCTAGAATGACTCCATCTGGATCTTCCATACTCACTTATTTGATATTGTGAGTAGATCACCCCTTTACAATGTGAGATTGAAGGACTTAAAATCCATTATTTGAAAAAATGCTAAACTCTCTCACTATACGATCCCAAAAAAAATTTGTGTGGATCTTCGTTATTAATCACTCAAGAGACGGATGAGAACTACATTGGTGATGCGAGCAAAATCAAGAGCAACCCAACACTTCAAAACCCTATGGAGATTTCAAATTGAATAAATGTAGATAGGTAGCTGCTCAAACTACTCAGATACACACATACATAGGTGCTCAGTATTTTGGTGTAATGTTGATCTGTCACACTGAAAGAGATTAACATCTTGATCATAAAGAAAAAGAGATTTAGTTGGAATTTTTGAATGTCGAATCAAATCAGTATTTTGATGAAATCATAGAGAGATTTCACATCTCAGTGCAAGTTGGAAAAAGGCTAACATGTAGAAGGGATGTTTCACAGACTAGTTGGAAATTGGGTTTGAGACTTCAACAATCTTTTGTCTGTGCAAACTTAAATACTTTGACAAGGAAAATATGATGTAGATTAAAGAAGAAAAACTATGGAACATTGAAAAGTGATAACAAAACATAGTGTTTGTGCACCAGCAAGCGCCTTAGAGAGACCAATAAAGTTGGAAGTTTTGGAAGTTATCGATCGAGAAACTGACTTAGGCTTTGTAGGCCCTTTCAATAACAAGTAGAACTTGTGTCTCTCTTTCCTTGAAGACATTGACTAATGAATTGAGGTCTTGAAGCATGTCTCCCATGTCCCAAGTCATTTCTTAGATTTTCTTAGAGAGACCAATAGAGTTGGAAGTTATGGAAGTTATCGATCGAGAAACTTTAGAAATCGGTGACTTAGGCTTTGTAGGCCCTTTCAATAACAAGTAGAGCTTGTGTCTCTCTTTCCTTGAGGACGGCGACTAATGAAATTGAGGTCTTGAAGCATGTCTTCCATGTCCCGAGTCATCTCTTAGATTTTCTTAGGTCTTGAAGCATGTCTCCCATGTCCCGAGTCATCTCTTAGATTTTTGTAAGCGTATGGCTCAAAACTTGAGCAAATGGGGAAACCCCCTTCAAAACAAAAATCAACTTGAAGGTTAGCTTCTTTTAATCTCTTGTAAAAAAATCAAAGGCTATGTGGATGTCTACTTGGAAAAAAAGGAGATGGAGAGAAGTCATCGAGTATGGAGAAAGAAAACAAGGGTTACGTAACACATTATCCTCTCCTTTGCATGGCTCTCTCCTCTCATATTGCAAGTTGCATATGGCTACTCAAGCTACTCCCGAGACTGAACCTAGCCATGAACACTCAAAAGAGCGAGCGAGCGAGAGATATAGATAGATAGATAGATAGAATTATTGTCCACGGAGGTCATATATGAACTATGGGACCGAAAATTAAAACATCACAAAGGTTAGGGATTTTCAAATACATCTCAGTTAAGGACTGAGGATCCATCAGCAAGGTGTGGGAAAAAAGAGAAGAGAATATGAAAACCTAAAGAGGGGCGGGTAAGGGGGAAGTCGGTTTGAGAGTCCATAAACTCCTAAATAATGGCTTTGCCTCCTTGGTGAACTACTCATTTTCTTGCCGCGCGCGCATCTCGCATCTTTTGTAACTCTACCTTCTTTTCTCTTTGAGTTGGACGGGTGTAAGGTCTTCTGCAAACCAAATTTTTGTGTCCTTGAGAAGCCTCGGTTGCTCAAGGAGCTTGATTCGGTCCGCCTTAGTCTTGAAAGTAAGGATTGCATGATTGGTGCGATGCTCGTGGGTTAGAGAGGTAATTGCCGCTAGATCCCATAGTATCATGTGGGTTGTTGATTGGATGCGAGCACGAGAGTCAAGGAACTTGAGGTCCCCCTCCCTTTCCAATTGCTTGGAAGCCCACCAATGCGAACATTGAGGACAATATCCTCTTGTCTTTGTTGTTCGAATAGCGTGGGCGCAACACGGGCTTCAACTTTGTTAGAGATGACCTCTTGCACTTGATTCTTGACAGCTTTTGTGAGGGTGGTTTCTACTTCTGCTTTTGCTTTGTTGAGCTTGGCTTCCATCTGTTCTACCTCCTCCTTTTTGCCATTCTCCATGGTGGCGAATAGAGCCTCGATGGCAACCTTCGTTTTTCAGCTCGTCTTTCTCCTTGCGGAGTCTTTCACCTTCGTTTTGGAGGCGAGGAGTGTTGTCTGTCTTTGGGGGTGTTGCCACGACCCCGGCGAAGTAGAGTTTGTTGCGGGACGAAGCTCGAGTGGCCATGCTTGTGTGGTGGGACTCAACTGTGTTAGAGCTCAAGGCTCACTTCTTCGAGGCCAGAGTGTAAATTATTTCGGGGCCATAGGGTCAATTGGGTTAGACAGTTGGGCCTAGAGGCTAGGAGGCAGAGAATCGCATCAGGTTAGGGCTAGAGAGCATGAGGCAGTGTCGTGGGGATTCAAAGATTCGCACGTAGGTTCAGGTCGCGAATAGGAGATGGCGGGCAAGCAGGTACCGTGCTCGTCGTTGGGGCAAGGCTTGTGTTTGGCGCCCCTCCAATAAGGTGGCCCCTCGCCCAGGGGAGGCTGATGGAAGCTTAGGGTAGAAGACGAGCTAGGGCAGAGAGAGAGAGAGAGAGAGAGAGGAGAGAGAGAGAGAGATTTTCTCTCCTTACTTGACAATGGAGGTCTCATCTTGACAAAACTCTTCTACATAAGTTTTCCTCGACTGCAAGTAAATGTGACAACATGCTCTTGAAAAGAACTCCACAATACATTATTAAACCAATTTAAGTAGGGATCAACCCACTTGAATTTCATGATACCATCACAACATGCATCAAATGCTTGGCATCCCAACCAATTAAGTCTTGAATAATCTTGCAAGCTAATTGGGAGGTATAGTTAACAAACAAAGGACCAAATCAACTTTGTCAAATCCATCTTCGGTCAAGTGGAAACAATCAACTAAATTTACATCGGCCTTCCTTGGTTTTACCACTGTGAGGTCGCCAGAGAGATCCTCTTAACACTCAACCTCAAAACTATGGGGGGCTAAATCTAGTTGATCTTCACCATCCTATATATAGGCATACCCTACATATAGCCCCTTATGTGTTGGCTACCCTTGGGGTCATCACCCATAGGACCCTTGTCCTTATCGCTATCACATCATACTTCATGGTGGATATCATTAAAGAAAATTCCTAATATAGGAATAGATCTCATGTCATTGCAAATATAAAATGGGAGAGTTACTGGGGTTTATTCATAGCCTTGGACAACATCATGAAGTTTACAAAAGGGAAAAACTTGAGAATTCCACGTGCTTTTTGACTTGTAATTGATTGGTGAGAGGTTCTAAATGAGATTAATGATAAGAGAGATTCAGGGCAACATGAATTGTATGGGTACTCAAGGTCATAAACGTTCATAGACAACAATTTGACTAGGTGTAATGTACTTAACTCGACATGATGCACACCAAATGATGCTTCTTTCCTATACTATATAGAAATATGGGAAAAAAGTTGCAAATGCCAGTGATTATTCCTGAAAAGTTCAAAGCCATTTTTTTGGCCTATTTTTTTGTACCACAACTTTTTAAGATTCAAAGAGTGTCTCATACCTTTTCTTGTAAAACATAGCTCAGATCATATATATTCTCAAAAGGGCTTATGGTCCCCCTTCTATTGTGCATATATCTCAGCTCATACTAGTTTTAACATTTCTTTTGTTGTATATGTTATAGCCTTGTTGCATAGTGGATAACTATACATGTAGTGATCTAGCCTATGTTAATTTGTTGATTGCTTATTCATTAAGGATGCATGCATTGATTAAGTTGTGAACCAATCCATATCAATGAAAAAGAGGAAACTTCATGAGCTATCTTGGTAGCAATTGAGGAGCATTACCATAGATTATGAACTCTTAAGTAACATTCATAAATGTTGATTATCTAGCCATGTTAAGCTTCCAAAGCCAACATACTAGTGCGTTTACCAAAAATAGCCCAATTCTAGTTCAATCCCGTTGTATAGAGCATAGGGAACTTTCTATTTAGACCACCAATACGTTCTCCCCATAAACTTCAATGGGTTCTTATTCAAAGTCCATGGTTGTTCAATCCCTACCATTTTTTTTCTATGCATAGATTTAGGCATTAGAAAATCACATTTCCGTATTTAGCCGACTTATCATCAATGTTTTTTTGACTAAGGTCATCCTTGCCACTAATTATGCATCTTCTTGATACACTTTGGTTGTTTATATTTCTATAAACACAAAGAAAACAATCAAACCCATCAAAATGTGGCTCCTTATAATACGTATAGACACCCCTATGAAATACCAAAACTGCATAAATAAAAAAAGTGACTTACATAACGTGGCCTTTGCGATCCCTTTGAAAACCATCAACACAGTCAAGTTGAGAAATTATAGATAAAATTGAACCTAAGCTACATACTTACCTTGCTTATTAAGCGAAATTAGAATATCAAAGAGAATATACTTCTAACTCAAATAAGCTTGATCCTGGTAAAATGGGAAAACCCTCCGAAAGATCGTGTTGTTAGCAAAGTGGAATCTTAGGCTCCCCAAAACTCAAGAAAGAAGAGCTACATACTATGAAATCATGTTGCATACTCAAACATGCCTTTGGCTTGGATACACACTACCGAAAAGTTCATCAGTGTAGATTTTGTTATCAAATCAGCATGGACAAAGTTTCATAAATAAGCCACCATCAAATACAAACATTAATTATTCCTTAGAAGAATGAAAACATGTTGAGAGCTACAAAGGCTAGTTACGTCGCATGCTGGAGCTAAGTAAGATGAGTTTTAGGGGAGAGTATCATCAATTACATGAAAAATGGCCAAGAATAACTTGCTTTTTTTGGCATATAGTTTAGGTTTAGCAATAATTTGTGAACACAAATTCTAAGGTGGAATCCATGTCCCAAAAATTTCCAAGTTCTTATTACCTCATGAACTAAAATTGTGGATTTAAAGCGTTTCAAAACCTAGTTTGTATCTTTTACAATAATTCTAGGAAGCCGCTCAAGTAAGAGGACATACAAATGTTCAAGAACATAAAAGTGCTATGTTACCAATCTAGCGTTAAGTTAATACCAATTCTACACACTTCATAAATGTAATTCTAAAAAACATCATGAAATTAGGTAATCTTGACCCTACGCACTTAAAACACGCACATACACATCAATATTTTGAGAAAACAAAAAATAATCAAGAATAAAGATAAAAGCACACAATAATCTATCTATGCAAGTCCATGCACACTAAAATATAATTAAAATTAAATGAAAATCCTTATGATGACAAAAATAAAGGAGCATACTAGACAAAAAATCCTTAACACAACATAACTAACTTTAAAATTCCAATTAAAAAGGAACTTATGACTACACACTCACATACAAACAAGTAGCAAGAAGAAATATACAAGGCATATATTCCTTGTATGAGTAGTATAGCTTTTCATGGATACAACCACTCTCCAACTACGCAATGTGCGTAGCTCTCAAAGGACTATGATGGGCTTGAGTTTCCTTAGGGTTTGCACCTCCCTCCCTAGTTCAATTTAAACTCAATTTTCTTTGTCAAGATAAAGTTTCTCTATAGCTTGATGTCTAATTCATTTGATCTTGACGACTTCAATTCACTTTGGCCAAAAAGATGAAACTTTATTTTTGTTAGATAGTTAGCTTTGTTAACCACTAAATTACATGATGCCAAACTCCTTGCATTGAAGTAAGAATAGAGTATTGAATCATCTCAAATTCCATTGTTTAAAATATGGCAATTAAGATACTGACCATTTGGATTAATATTAGGTGACAGCCCACATAGTGCAGGTCACCTTAGAGAAAAGTAAATTCTTCGGCGTTGATACGTAGAAACGATGAAAAGGAAAACTCATCCTATCCTTGGTAGTGGCATAGCTATAATACCATGTTGCAAGTAAGAATCCAAAACTTTCGAAGATTCAATGAAAAAAGTGATGAGAAGTGGAGTCGTCCCTTAGTGGCTTCTTACTTTAAACATGTAATAAAATCTACTTTTAAATAGAGCCATCTAGAGATGAATTAGAAATTTTAATTTTCACCAAAACACGCCTCAAAAACTTAAAAACAATCCCAATACACCCTTAGGATAGATTGTCTAATCTTTTTGACAGTAGAGATCTATAAGCATCTAAGACAACTATTCCCTACAAGCTCACAAATAGAGGCATCTATCTTAAAATTATAAACAATTTCATCTTGAGAGCCCACAATACCTCCTAAAACCCTAGCACTACCATCTACTGAGAGAGAGACAATCTTTCCATGAAGAGTTGCAAAAAAACCCTGTTGGAGATATTTGTGAGGTTAATGAGGGGCATTTTCTGAATTTGAGAAAATGTAAGGGCCTTTTTGGGCCAAATGCCGGGTATATTATGATCTTTTTTATATGAATTTGAGATGTATAATGGGAATTTCCATAAATTTGAGTTTTTTTGGTAATTTGCCCCCCAAAAAAATTGGCAATATAAATGTTCCACATTGCAAGCAGGCAGCTTTCAATCAACAGAATCTAGTCTTTTGAAACTGACATGTAAGGGGCAAGATAGCATGCATTGTTTTCGAGATTCAGCAAGAAAATACTTTAGGAATCTGCAAGGTTCACAAAAAATCACAGAGATCAACTTTTATGGTATGAGAGAGACTGATAGCATAAAGGAATGTTAGCTTCCCCCAAATCTCACGACTCGTGTCACAGATTCTAGTGAACAGTGCTAACATTTAGGAAACAAAGACTCCATCCAACATTTCATTTATACCCTTTAAAAACACCATGCTATAGCACATTGCATATATATGCAGATTGCGCATTTGGAAATATATAATTTACATGCTCAAGGAAGAATGGCACCTAATTAGCAATAAATTTTGTTGTGTGCAGATACTCGCCTTTCGATGGCTCCATTACTCTAGAAAAACAGCTGTGACTTCACACAAAGAACAACCATAGGAAAGGCTTAAGTGGTTTAAAATCAATCAGCCCACAATATGCTAAGGTTCTTAAGCAACCATCTAAGAGGAAGCAAGTCTCCAAGAATGCATCTGGTGCTTCCAAACAAATCATAAATTCACATAACTGCTACATCTACTCAGGTTTCACAAACAGATAATCTTCAAGAAAAAAATTTACATTTCGTCCCTCGCTGTTACAAGAGCTTTGAAGCCAATTGAACGAACTGTTCTTTAACTAGAGCTCATAACACCATCTGTGGTAGGGTTTCTCTACACAAGACGAGACCACAAAAGCTCCAAAATCTCTAAGTTTACAGCCAATTGAGCCTTGGGGCCTTACAATCAAATGGGAAACCCACTTAGCTCTGCTCCATAGTTCAAGATTAGCTTTTAGGGAACAGCAATCCAGAAAGCGGAAAGCTACATGTTGAATAAATGCTACCGTGTGAAAATTATTGCGTACTCCTTGAGATACCAGATTATGCTGGCCTTGTATAGTACAACTAAACCTTAATCATGTAAGGACCACAAAATCGAAACAATCTGGGTGGGTGTATCTCCAGTATCATGCAATAAATTACAACTCAACAAGGTCATCGACTTTTGCAACCCTACGATTACCTTGAGAGCATTTTGCTGACGAAGAAAATTCCTCAAGACTGTTCAGGAGACTCATTTCTCTAAATTTACATCAGTCATCTTCACTCTGATCATGTCCATGAACAGTCCCAGAAAACCTTACAAAATTTTTCCAATGACTAATAACTACAATGAGGACAGCAGGCGCCGGGGCCGACCAAACCTGCCGTTGTGCTCCAGCCATTATGGAAGAGCAGCATCTTTGTACATCACTTGCAATCGATCGGGGATGTTGCCATCTCTCCGACAATGAAGGCTCAGCTATCATAGATGTATGTACCCCGTGTCAATTAGCTGTACGAGCCTGGAAGTTGCAGGTGATCGTCATTTGAAGAATAGGGCCCCGGTGCTGTAGGTTAGCATGAAAAGTAATCTGTCTTGGAGAGCCCTTCTTTTATGATCCCACAGCGCCATGGGCCTTTACAAGACTCGGCCCATTCGTGACCGCGCTCAAAGCTTCGACTACTTTATTCGTATTCTCAGCAGCAGAAACTCCACTTGACTCACTTGTGCTTTTTGCCATGATGCTCCTACCTGTGCTCTTGCCTTCCTCTTTAGAACAACTGCCTTTACCTTCGTAGGGCCTAGGCGAATTAGCCTTTTCTAAACTTACCGTCTCTTCCCCTGAACCCCTTTCTTGCTCATTTGAACAAGATGCTTCTGAGGTAGTCTTGCGTCGTTTTGACAGGTCTGCCTCTTTTTCTTTTATCTCAATGTTTAGATGAGGCTTGCGTTTAACATTCTGGAACATCTTATCCTCTTCACGATCCAACCACACAGAGTCCTTGGAGCTTGTTGCCAGAGCTACAGGACTGAAGTGTACCTCCTCATTTCCATTATTCCTTACAGGAATAGCCACATCTTCATCTTCATCATCATAATCCACCAATCCAAAGGTCCCACCGCTACAAAAAGAAAAGAGCACCCTACCTGTATGAGATATTTGAAACCTCGGGGGAATCACTCGAGCATTTGGAAGACAGTAAGTTCAACATAAGGGATTCTTTTAAAATAGTTGCAGATGCAACAAATTTGACTGAAAGTAGGTGTGTCAATTTTTTAATCGTATTGAGTGATATGTTCATATAACTCAATACGTAGGGAGCTTTATATACCACATGTGCTATATATGTAGTGATTCCCCCCACTCCAAAAAAATAAAAAGGAAAACGAAAAAAAAACCCTACCAAACAAGCCCCAAACCAGAAAAAAAGAAGACTTGAAAATATTGCTTCTGTGCATCAAAAGCATTTTACACCCAAACTAAATATATATTCGGGGCTTTCATGTTTTACTTCTAGCTTCCCCACTGTCACACTATTTTGTGCAATTGTCTCTCCCATGAAATTTCACACTGCGGGAAAAGAAAAATCAGTTTTCAATATCGCTATTTACCTTAAGGGACCACCATTCACGATCACCGCTTGTGCTGGCTTCCCAGTTGATACTGCCCTCTGCACAGAAGCAGTATCCTCCTCATCATCACTGCAATCAATTCAACTAGCCAGTAAGGAGCCAATAATTTGACCAGAAATGTGTCATTGCTTTGAGTTCCACTTGCCTGTCTTCATTGAAGTACTCTTCCTCGTCCTTATCAAGCGCCCGCTCATCCTTTCGCCTCCGAGAATCAGGATATCCATCCAGTCTATCCCGTGCAGTGATGCCTTTTTCCCTGCTACCTACAGCTCCAGAGTCTTGTGCTCTTGCCATTAGTCCTTCAGAGGCCTAATAGTAGAAAAATAAGGAGAAACAGAATAAGGTCACATCAGGTATATCTGGCTTCTAAGAAGGATCTTCCACGAAAAGACAAACTTACCTGGTCATCCATGAAAAGACAAACTTACCTGGTCATACTTAGTCTTCAGCTTCTTGAAAACATCCACGTAGAGAACATTTTCAAACTTGTCATAATACTTCTCAATAAGATAAACAATGAGCGATTTAGCGTTCTCCTGTTCATCGTGGAACAAAAAATCTGATGGTCTGTTCTTGTATGAGAACAATAGAAAAAAATTGAGTACCTCTCAGTTAAGAGTAAGCAATCACTCACATCAACCACAAATTTAAAAAGCTCCAGCACTGCAGAGTTTAGCAGGTTGTAACGGTTCCCATTCGCCAAAAAAGCTTGAACCACAGGCCCAAAAAGATCATTTTTTACCACATACCGGTAATAGAATTCATCCTGCAAAATTGTTCACACTACTAATGAATCCATCATTCATTAACATCATAAAAGTTGCTGAAGGATTAGGTAAACAAAAGATTAAGTACTCATAATGCCCAAACCGTGTTCTAAAAGTTGTTCTATATACATCTTCTTCTCTTACTTTAATTTGATAGTAACCACTTTTTATCTTAGTAAATACACTGGCTCCATGTAGAGCATCTAGAAGATCATCAATCCTCGGCATCAGATATTTTTGCTTTATTGTGAGTTTATTCAAAGCTCTATAATCTACACACATCCTAAAAGAACCATCTTTTTTCTTTACAAGCAAAACTGGAAAAGCCAAAAATGAAAAACTGGGCCTTTCTAAAGCAGCTTTGCAAGCTGAAAACCTCCTTTTTGAATCTGTACCTAAACCTGCAGAGTAGCTCAAATCTCAAGCCTGGAGATAATAATGACTAGAACAATTTAAGAGCGTCTCCAACCACAAAAGAGAGTTTTTCATTTATTTCAACTTGGCAGTTACAGTATTCATGAAACTCCAAGGCTACCATTGTGAAAAAAATTCAAACTATTTATCAAGACAAGAAAAATCCCTACGCTGGTTATTAAACACCCAAAATTCTACAAGTTGTCCCCTGCCCAAGCAATGGGAGTGGGGCATTGGCGACACATTCAAGTCACACCCACGTAGCAGGGGTGGTAAGCTAGCCCAAATGATCTTATCTGCAATAATATCAGCCTCTGTCTCATTACCCAAGAGAACAGCCGACAGAGTCAACCAAACAACTGCATCAAAGTATCTGGTAAATCAATTCGCAGGAGACCCAGGATCTGAAACAACTCTGCTCAGCTTAGGAATAATCCTGAATGCAATGTCCCTTGATCTCTATGTAAATGGCCACACAGAGCACATGTGGGGAGTGACCCCCAGCTCCTAAGATTGATCTCAGAGCCTTAATCATGAAGAAAAGCAGCACTCACTGGAGTTCGGAGCAACGTATTTCAAGCAAAATAGAAACAAGTGCTGGTCGTGTAAAGTCTGCAGCTTAGTGAGCACAATTGGGTATTGAGACTCTAGGCGTGGGCAGCTGAGTGAACTGCAACAGCAACCCAAGCCAGCCATTAAATGCCACAAGCGCTGTATGCGGGACCAGAGAGCAAGGGCATCGCTTATTTTCCTGTACTGAGGTTGAGACTTAATAATGTAGCAGTCTCCACTTCTAGATCGCGGTGAAACTTGGGTGTCCAATGTGCATCACGTTTTCACTTCACAGATTGTGCAGCAAAAGAGAGCTGATGTGCTCTCGTGGATATGTATGCAAAATGAGCTCTTGAAACTCGTCCCATGTAAGAGAGGCTTACGCACGTTCATACATTCTTAAGGAGATGTATTTGATACTCTCGTGGGTTGAGCCATGCAATGTGCTCCTGGATCTGAGATGCGATTTTGAAAACATTTTTGAGCATTGGATGTGAACCTGATGGGCTTTGCCACTGTGTTGCTCTTTACATGAGATTAAATACCTATTTGTGACAGAGTCCATGTGGTCATGGACAATTTTATGATCTAAAGAGTGTTTAAGACCGACCTATGTTGAGGTGGGAGCTTTTTCAGTTCACTTGACAAATTTTACAGCTACTTGCATCTGTTGGAGTCTTTCGCGCGCTTTGTCTGCTATCTACACAGTTTTTGATCTTCCTATTTCTCTTCAGACTGTATGTCTACTATAGATACTGCCTCTATACGTTCCTCTAGTTTCCATTCGGCATTTCCAAGCAGTTATGTTTAGGCATATACTTGAAGAGCAAAGATGGCACATTAATTGGATCTTGGATTCTCAGAGAGAGTGGTTCTCTACCTAGGATAAATTGGCAAACAACTATGCTCGTAGTTGGTAGGCTTGGCAATGGTTCTCCATTTGTTCTCATGAATGTGTTGCATTGAGTGTAGATATACAGTGAAGACTCAGCGTTGGGATTGCCTACAAGAACAATGCATTTGGCTCAAGATTTTTCCTTTGATGTATTCCATCCTTTCAGACATAGTCTTCACTTAGGCAAGCCGCCACAAGGTCAGCCAGCTCAGGGCCAGCATTTCGAGATTGAAATGCAGCAGGACAGCCTTAGTGTCACAAAGTGATGACGTGGCTGCCCGCTCTGCTGAAACCATAACCCTAAAAATCTGAAACCCTAGTTCTGCTGATACCCTAATTCTGCTGAAACCCTAACCCTAAAATCAGAAACCCTAATTCTGCTAAAACCCTAACCCTAAAATCAAAAACCCTAATTCTGCCCTAGCCCTAACTCTAACCCTAACCCTGATTTTTGCTAACGTGGCAACTGTACGGATCTCCGTGATTTGCAGCGTGAATTGTGCTGGCAGCTTTTTGACAGTTTTTGAGCCATGCTTTTTTCCACTCAATTGTTGAGAGAGAAAGAGGGAACCTCTTTGCTTTATTTGACTAAGCAAGAGAGAGAGAGAAAGAGAAAAGCCTCTTTGCTTTATTTTAGCAAGAGAAAGAGAGAAAGAGAAACTGCTTTATTTTTGCAAAGCTTTTGAGCTTTTGATTTTCAGCTTTTGGGGCTCTGCTTTTGGCATCCCTTGTACTCTTTAAATAAGTGGGTAGGCCACTCACAACTCAGAGCATCTGGACGCCGAGTCTGAGTGTGAGCGCTTGCCCGCACTCTTGTACTTTGAACTCAAATTAATACAAAAAGAAATACCGAAAGGGGCGCCAGTCTTTGGGGCCAATATCTCTAGGCACGGAACTCCGCCGGGCCAGTGTGAATCAATTGTGAACTGTTGAACTGTTTTGAAGTGGTTATTTGGTGCTGTCGCGGTAGATTCTTGACTTGGATTGTCAAAGTTTGTTACACTTGGTCTCCGCCAGAGATCCCAGATTCACAAGTTTGTTTTGGAGGGCTATTTGGGAGAACATTGGCACAAGGTTGTAGTTCTCGTCATCATTCCACCCACAGACAGATAGGCAATCTGAGATTGCAAATTCACTTGTTCTGGAAATATTGAAGTCTTACATCTCTGATCAGAAGACTCAATGGGAATTTTTCTTGCCTTCGGTGGAATTTGCCTACAACAACACGGTTCACTCTTCGACAGGGAAGGCGCCATTTGAGATAATTGAAGGTGCTCCGAAGGTTCCACCCTTTCTCAGCACTAAAGACAAGATTATTAAAGCCGACCAGTACATGAGAGACTTGGACACTGCTTTTGCCAAGGTCCAGGAGGCTTTCGAGAAATCTCAAGAACAACACAAGAAGGCAGTAGATCGACATCGACGAGATTTGAAATTAAAGGACGACGATTGGGTGCTCTTACGTTTTGAGAAGGCACGCCTAAGGAAACGAAAGAGAAAGGAGCGGCTTTTTCCAAAGCTTAGCATGAGGTACTATGGCCCTTTCCAAATTAAAGAAAAGATAAATGATGTCTCCTTTCGACTCAAGCGGCCCGATACTTGGAAGATTCGCAATCCATTACATGTAAGTTCTTTTGAAACCTTTTAAAGGTGATGTGCCGGTTGACAGGGAGCCTGATGAGCAACCCGAGGTGGAAGAGAGCGAGGAGATACTCGTTCCTGAACAGATTTGGGCACGCAAGGAAAGAAAGATGAAAGGTAAAGTGATTCGGCGGTTCTTGGTTAAATTAAAGAACTATCCAGCATTAGATGCGAAGTGGATGGAGGAGGAGGAGGACCTAGCACACACTCCTTAGATTTTTGGAACTTTACCTCGAAGCATTCAGTTTAGCATAGTCTACTCCGATAGAACCCCGAACTCAGCAAGGTTGAATCTGGAGCAGCGGGCTTGCACAAGAGGGAAATCACTCCGCTCCTTTGTCAACAGATTACCTCGATTAAATAAGGTCACTGATGTCCCCTTTGGGTTTCAGGGATACAAATGGGCTGACAATATTCTGTTGTATGACTTTATGAAACGGAATTCCCGAAATTGAATATGACTGATTTGTACTCTCTCACTTAACTTGTTTGAGTGTAGGAACTGAAAGACGAAATGACTGCAGCATTTCCGTCTCATAAATCTCTATAGACATGATCGCAATAAGGATTAGTTAATCGGGCATCAGTGAGGTCGAGGATGGATCTAGATGCGATTACTAAATACGTCGCTGGCAGTCACGATCGGAGATTTGGAATGAATTTTTCTATGAACTGGCATGTGATGTCCTATGATGTCGAGACTCGAGTGATGTCCTGTGATGTGATTGTCGTCTTTGTACAAGTGCTAGATATGTCGTGTCTAGTGCGTCGGTACTAAGAGTCAGTGTCTACTAAGACAATTTATGGCCTCTTTCTGTTTTGCACGTGTAATCTAAGGGCGATTACAATTCTTTCAAGAGGGGGGTATGTCACAAATTGATGACGTGGCAGTGCAACCCGGACACAACAGTGATGACGTGGCTGACTGTACGAACGCCCAGGCTGACGTGGCAATTTACTGATTTTCCGCGTTTTACGATTGTTGTTTGTGGCCTGACTGTACGGATTTCCGCAAATAGTGTTGAAGCTTTTTATTGGCAGATTTTTAACGAATTGTTTTTGGGAACTCATTGCTTTTGAGTTTAATGCTTTTGGGGCTCTGCTTTGGGGTGTCCAAGTTAGTTACAATCTGGGTCCCTTTGGCCCAACATGCACAACGCCGATCAGACTACAGACCATGGAGGAGATTGATGAGATCCGCCAATGACCGATGATGGATCTCCTATGATTCAACTCTTTTGAGGACTGTTCATCCTACTCATCTTGTACCACACCCACACCCACATCGTGTCATATTAGCCCTCATTCACTACTCCCAACCCTCCCCTACTCGTATCATACGCAGTTCCCTTTTTAGTACCTTTTCTTTTCTTTTTATTTTCGGTACTCATATATTGTATCGGATTCCCCGCATTGTAACTTTTTGGTCTTATAGGTCATTTTGGCCTTTTGAAGACGTTAATATAACATTTTATTTAATTTCATTTCTCTCATATGAGTCACTATTCAGAGGGTAGCCTACCCTCCGAGAGATCATGCACTCTCAAGATTAGAGAGAGCTGGGGCGCTACTTGCTAGAGATACAGAGGCATAGGGATACTTCTGCAGCCACCTACAGCAACCCAGGTAGGGGGGAGACAATCACAACTTACAGATTTCTTTCAAAGAGCTACACCCCTTCCACTCCTAGTCCCACCGAGGGGAGTGACCCTCCAACAGGCTGAGGCGAGCCGGGCTAGACCACGCCCGCGGGCTATTAGATGGCTCACCCAACGGCGTTCATTAGGGCAGCCCTTGCTCCCGACCCTCCCATGTACTACATGTATTCTACATCCCCCCATTAGCACAGGATGGAGCTAGCTAGATTGATGCATTTGCATGGTTGTACTACCCTGAGCATATTGACATGCACATATCCCTAGCACTAGAGCTCCACCCACCCCCATAGATCTCATCATCCACCAAAAGTCCTTTTCTTTTACTCTGTACCAATTTGCACTATTTTTTCTTTTTCGATAGACAAAAGACATACACACATGTATACTTGATTTGTCTCAAAGGCCGACTTCGGCCTTGGATAGACGTTAAAAAGCTTTCTTTCTTTCTTTCTCTCTCTATCATTGCCCGGTACACTGAGATTCGTGGTTGCTTTCACTGCCTATTCAAAGAGGGTTTGGGACCACTTTCTAGAGTCATAAGATACCAAGTCTTGAATTGTTTTTACTAGAGTTCTGCACACACAAAAAGAGAGAGACGACAACACGGCACGGCGGAGTTCCACGCCCAGAAGCATTGGTCCAAAGATTGGCGCCCCCTCTCGGTAATTCTTTATTTATTAAGCTTCAACAAGTACAATGTCTGAGGGTCATCTCTCTGGCAAGCTCCCAAGTTAATCTGCCATGAGGAGAGGCCCTAGCACTCTTTTAAAAGGCCCTTGGCCTGGCCCAAAAGCAGTTACATGAAAAGTAAGGGTCTAAAAGCATCTGGTGCTCCAAAAGCAAGCGCCTATAAGCTGTTCGTACACGTTGCCACGTCAGCGGGTCTTTTGCAAATTGCGCTGCTTTGGAAAAGCCTCTCCTTACCCTTCCGTTTCCATAGGCGTGCCTACTCAAATCGTAGTAGCACCCAATCATCTTCCTGCAGCTGCAAGTCACATCGATGCTTGTCTGCTGCCTTCTTATGCCATGCTTGAGACTTCTCTGAAGCCTCCCGTACCTTGGCAAACACAATGTCTATATCTTGTGTATACTGATTTGCTTCAAAAATTTATCTTTGGTGTACAATAGGTGGGACCTTCCTGACACCTTGATAATCTGAAATGGTGTTATTGTATGACAAACTCCACCAAGGTCAAATACTTCTCCCATTGAGTCTTCTGATCAAGGAAGTATGACAATAACAAATCCAAGACCACTGAATTGGCCATCTCTGATTGCCCATCTGTTTGTGGGTGAAATGAGGATGAGAAATTAAGCCTTGCGCCTATATTCTCCCAGATTGCGCCAAAACAAACTCATGAAACGGGGATCTATATCTGAAACTATAGATTCAAGCATACTATGTAATCAGAAAATCTGTAAGACAAACAGCTTAGCCAAATGGTCAATGAATGTCCAAATGCCATCATGCCCACTCCGAGTCTTGGGAAGATAAAAAAATTAAATCCATTGCTACTCTCTCCCAAGGTCGGCTAGGAATGAGTAAAGGTTGTAGGAGACCAAGTGCCTTATGTTGTGACCTTTTGACATACTAAACAACTAGAAACAAACTCGTCCACATCCTTTTTGAGCCTTGGCCAATAGAAATAGTTCTTCACACCTTTCAAGGTGTTGTCAATGCCATGATGGCCCGTAAAACATGGACAATGGCACTCTGTCAAAACCTTGTTCCTCAACCCTCGAGTGACATACAACATTGTCTTTCGCATTAAATAACCTTCCTTCACAGCATAGCCGGCAACTATCTCCCCACTCTGCAACCGGTCAAAGATAATCTGAGGGTGAATTGCCGAATAACTCATATTTGTGGCTTGTGAGACAATGTGTCAACCATATCCTCGAGGTTAAGATGGAGAATCACCGAAATAACCGATACCTGTGGCTTGCGAGAAAACGCTTTTGCCACCAAGTTCTTCTTTCCCTTAACATGGACAATCCAAAAAAGAAACTCCCCGACACCAAGCTTCATGTAGTAGCTCACTGTCATCTTGACCGCTGGTGGCTTTTGGTGGCTCCGGTTCTCGATCAGCAGTTGCAGAATGGCTTTTGGTTGAAGTGCCTATCCTTCAGAGGCTACTATCATCCTCTCTCCATTTAGCTGCACTTTTTACTCTCTTTATGAGAGTTTTTTTACCCTGGCCTCCCGTCTTTACCGTTTGGCCGTGTGCCTAGTCGTATCTCGTTCTCTAGTTTGAAGCCTACGGGCTTGCTATGCAAACAGTGATGTACTTGCCCTCAGAATAGGCACCGTTTGGCCATTCTGGGAGATTTTCAAGTGATAGAATCAGCCTTTTTTCAAAAGAAAAAAAAAAGACACACACACACACAACCAAAAAACACACATTGTCATGCTCACTAATTGAAAAATTTCTGAGCTTTTTCAAAAGAGCCACACTAAAAGACTTACTTTCCGGCCAATGCATGTCCGCAGAAACCGTACAGCCGCAACAACCAAATGCCTTTCTCTCCTTGTTGTAAGCTGCAAAACCTTTTCCATAACCTGGTTTCTCATCACGTAATGCCTATGATATATCAAATAAGCCAGCCTTGTCATGAGAATTCCTCCATAATAAATTTTAAGAGAGACTGTTCTTTAAATGAAACTTCTGCTTACTTGATTCTATACGAATGATGCTGCACACAGGAGCAGAGCAATTCACAGATATTTCCTAGTATTTCTGCCGTAACCAAGCCTTGTTTGTCAACAGAAGAGTCGACTCTTCTGCTTGAATCACTGCTTCTTTTAATGGAAGTGGCTGATACCAGGACTTTCATGATTTGGTCCATGTATTTCCCATAAAACACGTCAAGAAAGGGGCTTTTCTCAGGTGGTGTCTGTCATTAACGAGAGCATTAAATAAGTTCTACAAATACTTTTTATAAACCTGCATGATATAGTAATAACAACGGGCTTACAAATTCTCATGCATTATATTAAGCAACAGAATTAAGAAAACCTAAGTACCAAACTTCCGCTAAAAAAGGGGAAAGGAAAAGAGAAACAACTGGAACTCTGAGTACCTGCTCTAAGCAAGCAAGGCAGAAACAACAAAGTAATTAATTTTAAGCCACAGATGTCAACACCGCATCAAACCTTCAAACTTCATACATAGGAACTCGTTCTACTTCAAAGTCAAAATGATCAATCCTTCTGAAGCAACCATTTCCACTGTCGGAGTTACAAGTGGAGAAAGGTGTTATTACCCGTTCTGTGGCTTCACATTCTAGAAGCATTCGCAGTACTTCAAGCAACTGAACTTGAACTCCACCTTGGCCAGGCGTAAGCATACCTGTCACCTGGACCATAAGGACAAATTAGAAACTTCTGCTCAAGTATATGAAACTGAAGGCAATAGGAACGAGCAACAAACCAGGAAGCCAAAGAGACTGTGACCCGACTGGTGTATCAAAAACTTCCGGAGCAATGATGCATCATAGTTTAACACCATAATCAGAATGTCCGTCCTACAGAACATGCAAACCTTTCAAACCAGGACTAAAAGTGAGATATTCACAAGCCTTGTAAGTTGACAGTCAGTTTGAGCTGAAAGAACATACCCACTAAGACGAAGGCTCTCATCTGCACTTCCAAGTAAATCAATAACCACTTCAAAAAGGCCTTCTCGTACAAAGGAACTGACAGAAACCAAGAGATTACTAATTAACATCGATTCAAAGCTAACAGAGACAAAGAAAAAGAGAGAAAAGAGGCTACTTTTGCGCATGCACATTATGTATCACACAATTACACTCAAACAACACAAGCTCACTGTACTTCAAGGTTGTGCAATAAACGCATATCAATGCAGGACAAGCCACCACCTGATGATACTTACAAAGTATGCAGCAGAAGCCAGCAAGACAGACGGAGAAAAATGCAAGGCACAGGAAGGAAGAGGGTTTTTTTGTGTATGAGGTGGTGGTGGTTGGGGTGTGTGTGTGTGTGTGTGTGTGTGGGGGGGGGGGGGGGGGGGGCTCGCCCAAGTATCACCCACGATTCTTAAATGGGGAAAATGAAAAGTCACTGCCCTAAAATGGGGCGCCCTACTAATCTCGATTCTAGACCAAATCAGGTCCCCTGTCCAGCGTAACAAGAAACGTTTCATGTGCTCCATCGTTTTGAGGCAAAGAGTTGCATTTCATTTCATTCAAAAACACCAAGATGATGACAATAAGAAACACACATGTTTCTAGACACTGTAGGAAACGTAATATTTAGGAGTCTAGTAGGTGGAGACATCCTGTACGCATGGTCATACAAGTGGTAAAATATGTTGCAGATCACACATTATACGGCTAATTTTGAAATTTGAAAATTATATTGTTCTTTAGAACCTAGGAAATGTGTTAAAAAAAATTGTTTCAAGTTTGTATCAAGCCGTTGTGAGCGTTTCGTGTTTCGTTTCATTTGGAGGGGACGAAACGCATTTTCTTGTGTCACTAGGGGACTAGACTTGGGACATGCCCAAGACCCAACCTAAAGAAAATAGCCTAACAAGGCCAGGCAGAACCACAGAGAGCCCTCACTAACATAGTTTCTACCTCAATCATAACTCCAGAACATGCGTTTTTCCATGCCATCTCCATTTTCGGGTCAACGAAGATTTCTACACCTCAAGGAGAAGTAGTAGATCAAACTTACTAGGTAAACTCATCAAATTTAGCACACTTTGTGAAAGAAGCCCTTTCAGTCATCAAAGATAAAGGACGGGGAGCAAGAACTTACAAAAAGACATCAAAGTGCGAGAACTCTCTCTTGGATGGCCTTGACCCTGATTGCCAGCAAGATTGCATACTGGATAGAAACTGTTGCTAAATTCGCTTTATTTGACAAGAGTACAGAGTATTTCTAGTGCGTCATTCAAAGTAATGACGAGAGCATTGTGAAAGGGAATATCTGCAAGGCCACCAGGAACGGGTACTTCTGATGCATCACATCGAATGGGTGACAGGGAGCATCGGGAAGAAGTATCCGAGCATCCGGGAACGGACATCTCTGATGCGTCATAGGATGGGTGACATAGAGCATCAAGAAGGAGATTGTACCGTAAGTTCGGTAGGAAGTGACTAAATGATGGGTATTCCTGATGCGCCACAAGGTGGGTGACGGGTGCATCGGAAAGGGGATATCCGTAGTCGAGAGGAAATTCCGAACTGTGTTAGAATTGTGCACAAGGAAAAGCAAGCACTTGAATGAAGATGGGTTCAAAGGAAACTTTAAGGAAAAACGGATGCTTTCTGAGAAAGCGGGAGAAAGCGGGATTGCTTTTCGGGAAAGCATATGCTTTCCCGCGAGGAAGTCTATGTCTGCATTGCAACTGTGCATGTGATTGCATCCAGGGACGCCTGGGAAGTGTTGTGAAAGCATTGTTTTTAACTTATAAGGTTTTATTGAGTTTTTGGGCAGATTCAGACCATTTTTAAAGGTGACCGGCTGCCCACTTCATAAGTGGGCAGCCTATGATTAAATAAAGCAATAAAAAACCAGCCAGCGATTTTTCTCTCTTTTTCTAGCAGAACAGTGCCACAAAAAAACAAAAAAAATGAAACGAAAAACGGTCGCGATCTCTATGCGAGCAGCCAATGATCTGCTATCTTTGCCGTGGCCAGGTAGCTATAAAAGCATCACACGCCCTCTCCCAGAGGGAAGACCAGTTTTCGCAAGAAGAAGATGCTGCTGCAGATATTCAGCCACAGAGAAGACGTTTGCAGGTAATGTCCATGGCTGCTCCGCATGTACCAGATGCCCCGCATGTTCCCTCGCGAAGAAGTGCCTACGGAGCGTGTTTCCATCGCGACAATCTGCTGTTTTTCTCTGTTTTCAGCCCATAAACGTCGTAGACGGGGCTGATTTACGAGAAGGAACCCAAGAACACACCTCTTTTGTGTGTAGGATTGGAAGAGAGGATTTTATATGTAGAGATCTCTTCCGGGGAATTGCTTTTCGAGAACCGAGTTGCGTTTCGAGCGTCGAGACTTTGAAGGTAACGATTTTCATGTTATGATCTCTAAGTATTTGTTTGCACGTGTACTTCCTCTTGGTGAGAGAGAGCAGAGGAAGGCATGAGCCTCTGCAAGAGAAAGCACTCTGAGGAACTAGAGCCAGATCAGCCCAAGGGTTTCGTACCCAAGTTTGGGAAGCAGATCCACTAATCGGAGAGAGGTAGTCTCTCGAGTTGTGATCTGGAACTAGAGATTTCCAAGTACGGACTTCGCATCCGGGAAAGCACAGTTGTTCTGCGGAAAAAAAAACGACTCTGGGACAGAGTTGCAGGAATGCCATCCCCTGAGTCTAGAAGGTGAGATCCAGAGGCAAGAACCTTGATTCTCGAGGGTTTGGAATAAGAAACGGAAGTTCCTTCGAATAGGGTTTTGCCCTAGGAATAGGAAGCCGAGGCTTCCAGGAACCATCAATAAGTAATAAAGATACTATTACGGGGGGGGGACCAGCTCATCTTCTGGTCCCCAGTACTGTGTCGATCTTCTCACTCTCTCTCTCTCTCTCTCCCTTTATCTATTTCTCTCTATATAATCTCGCTTCAGTATTAAGTGATAAATTCTATTTATCCGAGTATATCCTATATTGCCATGTGCTCCCGTTTGTGACAGAAACATACTCAAAGAACAATTGATCAAGGTTGTCCCTTTTGTAGACTTGGGGGACTCAATGCTCGTTGAGGTAAAAGGTAAGGAGGCAAAGCTTAGCTATCTTGATATGAGAGGAGATGATAACTATCATGAAGCATAGAAGGACATCAGTAAGGATACTAGATGAATTGACACCGCTTGAACTCAAGAATGGACCAGCGGAATTAGCCAAAGTTGGAGAAGCCAGAAACGAGGGATGTAGGTAGTCTACTGACGAGGGAAACCAAAACCTATTGGCAGAGAGAAGTGTTAATCCACATGCTCTGCCACATAACTGCAGAAGAGGGAGGCCTGCCCCACTTTCTGGGAAAGCAAAACAACACTCCCCTGCTGCCCAGGACGAGCCGCCCATGGTGTTCCACCCGCTCCAAAGAGAGCGAGCCAACTCATAATAACTGTGGGGAGAGGGCAGATGGCTAAAAAGATGCATGCAATGAGCCTTCAAATGCATCACAAGGCAATTAGGAACTAGGCTCCTGGGGGGCATATGAATCTCATGGACAGAAGAACCAAACGTGTCCAAAGTCCTGCAAAAGAAGCCTTCGAATGAAAGCATGAAACTTACTGCACCCCAAGCGCCTATCCATCCTAGCCTCCAGATAAACCCAGATGCAGTGATTTAAGCTGAAAACATGTGTGCTACCAACCCATCCATAGCACTAGATGTTGGCAAATGCTACCCAAGGTCCAATATGAAACCCTTTAGTATGCTGCCACAACTCTTTAGGCACGATCCTTTCATGTGCTTCCCTACATTCCTCAACAGAAGTACCAGATTGAAGGTGCTACTTCCTCTTTCAGAATTTTGAAAGAGAACAAAAATAACATTCCCTTCTAATGGAGTGATTCCAACAGTGGTGAGCAAACCTGAAAAGCACACTACGAAGAGCTGGCTGCAAGCTTTTACTCAAACTGCAAAACTCCTGAAGAAAGTGAACCTGAAAATTTGCACACGCATATTATGAATTGACGAATGGACTAATCATGAAGAGAAATGTGCAACAATCTAGAAGCCTCACTAGGTCCTTCTTTGCTTGTTCAGACAAGCTAGAAGACTTAAGCTCTGTAAATAAACTTTTCACAAAGGTACCATGATCCAGAAGTGCAGAGACAACCTGGAAACAAAAAGAAAAAATGCAAATTACAAGCGGCTTCTCGTGAACAAATAGAGAAAAAACTAGGCAGCAGAAACTTTAAGCACTCACAGTAACATTATTGTTTAGGATCATTGAGTTGATACTTGTTACTGTTGGATTGTCCAAGACATTGGGTAGCACTACATCCTAAAACGCAAATCACACAGCTCAGACCAGTTTTTGACACAAGGAACCCAAAAACTTGTAGCCAATTGCAAACTCTCAGTACATGCTGCTTGGGATATATTAAACAAAGTGTCATACTTTTATGTATCCAATCCGATATGTCTGATGTATTTTTGCCATCAAAACTGGATCTGGTATTGGTACTACCTGATCCGCAAAGTTAAGTTCAGAAATCCAGTGTTACAGAATCACCAAAATAAGCACAGCAGATGATAGCCATCCAAACCAAAAAAAAAAAGAGTGCAAAGGCAAAAAGTTGAGCAACACAATGGACTCCGTGTAAATAAAAAGGGCAAGCAAGATAACATTTTTATAGAAATGAATCAACAGCACTCACACATACATTACTACGGGAATTTTATTCAAAAAATATCTGACAAAATATTATAATAATATGATAGAATGAGGATGTAAACCTACCTCTTTGAAGATGACTTGCTCTTTCAGAAATGCACGATGATTTCGTCGAGAAACTACATCTGGATCATCTATTATGAAAAATCATTGCATGGTTGACAACTGCCGTTTTGCATTATAAACATAGAGAATTTGAACCTAATTATGCAAGGGACGCAGTAGAACTTACATTCCAACATGCCAACAATGTGCATGACGAACTTATCACTGAAAATTACTTCAAAAATTTGTCCTTCATTCAACGAAACTGCAAAACAATACCATCAGGCTACCAAAATGGCTGTGTTCATTTGTGTACGTGTGGCTTCTTTTTGTTTCTTTTTGGCGGAGTGTGGGTGGATGGGTGGTGGTGGGTTGCGGGGGGGGCGCTTTTGGGGTTTACCTATAGCTTTAGCTATCTTGAATAGCATATGAAGACCCTCAATATTTTCCACATCCTCACACATTGTGAACAGATCCGCCAACTTGGAGAGAAAATTGCTCTGCCGGCACAGACGATTGAAAGATAAGGATGAATACATAAGTACTTTTCGGCTGCTAAAATAAATGACAAAAAGTTCCTACTATCTAGCAGGAAAAATAAACATAGAGCAGACAGTTTTAGCATATTATCATATTTTGTTTCCGAAGCTTGTACTGCTTGATTAAAAATTTAAAAACACAGATATGAAACAAGTCTACTCAAGTATGAAACTGGAGCCTTACATCTTTCACAATGAGGGATGCTATTTGATCTCGATCCAGAGTGTCTGTGAGAATCTACAAGGACAAGCTTGAGACATTAACATGTTGAGCAAAAGCCTAAGCAGATATGTGATACATCAATAGAAAGGTCAAGTAATGGCAACCACATACAAAAGAAGATTTACAAACCACTTCAGTGTGTACGAAAACTACAGGAATTTCCTATGGGGAAAAAAAGAGCTCTGAAAAAGACATAACTATTAAGCATGAGCCATACCTTTGCAATTTGAGGTAAAGATGAAAGCTCCAGTGGCGGCAGATCCACAACTTCATGGGTTACTCCATCTGAAAAAGTTTCTTATGAGGACACAAAGTACTCGTTGGCATGACCAAGTTCCCGCTCTCTGAGCCAAAGTGCTACTCACCATTGCCTTGTGACGTACCCAGATGTTCCAAAGCCTCATTCGCTGATCTAGGACCAACATCTAAAGCTGCAATGCAAAAGTAAAGCAAGTGAGTTACTAGCCAAGCACCAAGAAACACAAGATAAAAGAGTAGTAAAAGCACTTGTAGTGAAAAAGTGCAAGTCAAAGGTGATGAGACTTAGCAAAATGCTGTGCCTCAAAGACCACAAATTACAAAACTCGATCATGCAACGCCAGCCACCCAAACAGGGAAATTTAGACCTTCACCTCCAACAGCAGGAAAGTGGAAGGACCTTCGCACCTCACAGATTTGATCCCTGCAAACAGAAAATCAATGAATCTGAGCAACTAAAACCAAATTAATAGTTAATATACAAAAAGAATGACACTATCGTGTTCACCATTCCATCAACACCTGGATACGATGCCTTTGAGCTAGCTAACTCTAGAATCTAGACACTGCCTCAACTAAATATACAAATATACACACTCCGTGGCATTTGAGAGAGTGCTCAGACATTACATTGACCAGCTGGACTGTGATAAAAGACAGCAGGCAATTAGACGCTACCATTGACACAATGCATAAACGAGTATCCTGATTAAAGGACCAACAGTCCTAACTTCAGGTATCCAAGGACTCTACCAGATAAAGGAGCAACACATTGTCTCTTCAAAACTCAAAGCCAAGTTTGTTGCAACTTCTGGGTCTCTCCATGATATGATTGTATCTACCAAAAAAAGAATAATCCATTAGCATGCTTTTTTAAAATTAAGAAATGCATTCATTTACTGCAAAATCCTCTTCGAAATAGTAACATGTCAGTACAATGATTTCTCAACAGCACATTAGAGGTTCATCCGCCCTTCGAGCCTCCACAGCTTCTTCCTCTCATATGTATTTTAAATGTTACAAACTGTAACAAAACAAACCTGTACGTACATCCTTGAGAGGCACATATAACATCCAATGC
Source organism: Adiantum capillus-veneris (assembly GCF_014529385.1). Lineage (NCBI taxonomy): Eukaryota > Viridiplantae > Streptophyta > Polypodiopsida > Polypodiales > Pteridaceae > Adiantum > Adiantum capillus-veneris. The sequence goes on from NC_140946.1 coordinate 110,414,253, forward strand.
TATTTCATGAGAATTTGAATCAGACATTCATGCTCAAAACTAAACATTTCTGGACACACTAAGCTTTTATGCTTCATTGATGCCTATCAATATATGCATATGCCACGGAGTTCCTTTATCCCGGAACAGACCCCAAAAGAATGCAACTTTCAAAAAGGGGCAAACGAAAACATTCTGCAAAGACAAACGGCATATGCTGCGATTGTGTAAAATTTTGTACAGCTACATGCACCACACATTGAACAAGCTCTACCACGTTTTCCAAATGGAAAGAACAATAAACCAACCACATGGCAAACCTCTCACACAAAATCTTATTATTACTTTGTTTAGCGAAGACAATTGCAACTGAGAATTCCTATCTGGTACGTCCGGAAAAACAGTGTGAGTACTGTCCAAAAGGACCTTTAATCTCAGTTTCAGACTATTAAACTGACGATTACACAACTCTCTTCATTCGTAAATCTTTCATCTCCACAAATAGTGCACATGCCTTAAGATCAAGCTAGGCTTTAGCAACTGTGAGCAGCGTATGTCCAGCTAGTGAGAAAACAAAATTAGTGAAACTTTGGCACAATATTTTTAAAGGTATGTTGCAGGACACACCACTAAGTAGTAAGAGCAATATAGTTCAATATAAAGGTTACCCTGTTTAGACAAGCAGATCAAACAAGACAATAACCATTTGGTTCTTTAGAGCTAGTGATGCTCCTATCAAAGAGAAGCAAGAAATATGTGCACACATCAGAAAAGGTCAGGTTTCATGAAAGCAGAAAAGCTTACTCTGTGGAGTGAAGTGCTAAGCCAACATCAAAACCTGACAACAAGTTTATAGACCTACCTTCTGCTCGGCGATAAATATCCTCTGCTGAAATGCGATGCACTAGTAAAGTTGTGTTGTCCTCCTCATCAAGAACAACCAGGCCTGCAGCCTCTGACCGCTGTGACATTCCAAAATAGTAAAGAAAAGGTTTCCATTGCTCACATATTTGTGGTTGATACATTTGTACTTACCTCCAAATATTCTACCGAGACATGGCCAGTGCCTTTGTCATCCCATCTTCCCTCATCGTTCAGCCTGTACACCTTGGCCCGCTGCACAAAATTGAAAGATCATGGTAACTACCAGTACTACCTCATGGGCTATTCGGCATCAAAGTACTCTCAGAAGTATAAAATCAGTAAGTTTTTGGAGCCTTTTGCCCAGGATGAGAATAAATGTAATGGGCCCAACAAACGGAACAGTGGAGAATCAAGAATAGACACTCAAAAGGAAGACCAAAGCAAACACTGTTGCCAGATTGAAAGAATTACCTTCATGCAAAATCACAGCGAAACTCCTTGCTAAAATATGCTCAAATAGATCCCTTCCATTACTTAAAAAGTGCTCCACAGGGTTGAATCAAACAGGAGGCCTGTACTGCCAGCAGAGGTCGTTCTCCACCATAATGAAAAATTTTGACCACCAAAGACTAACGAAGGCCTAAAGCGACATCTCACTTCACCTTCACCCCCCCCCCCCCCCCCCCCCCCCCCCCCCCCGCATAGCTCCCCTGGATGCCATCATACTGTCTTCTGAGAATGTGGATTACTACAGAAGACATGAACGGTCAATGTGGCTGCTCTGCCTGCCCCTCAACAGCTCAGAAGCCCCGAGCCCTCTCTCCATCATATATACCAAGATAAACCAGGATAAGCCCAGATTCATCTTTAACGGAAACTGCAAGGTATAGAAGCATAGTGACAACCCGAGACGGAAATGGAAAAATGGGACTTTCGGAGTTTCGACCAAGGTCAAAACGGTTAAGAAACGAGGTTTTTTTTATTTATTGAAAAAAAAACAATATAATACTTAAATTAAGAAGCCTAGAAAGATAAGTGAAAAAAACTACTCAAATGTCAAAAAACTAAGCAAAAAGTGACCAAGTCATAAGTGAAGACTCAAGAGCCATAACATGTCTAGTATCCAAACCCATAAATCACCGCAATACAAAAAGATAGGGTCATAAACATAAAGATAAGCAATCCATTGAGCCAAGCCCAACATAGTCATCTAATGGAACTATTGATTCTCAAGAATGCGAGTCTTGAAACATTAGACATCTGCCCTCAACTATTTTTGGGGATTTTTTTTTCACTCAAGAAACTCTGTTTCTTCCAATCCGAAACTCCCAAGAACATCCGTTACGTTTCTTGGGGCAAGAAACGGCGTTTCGTGTCACTATGTAAAAGAAGTCACCCACAAGACAATATAACCATCAGCTCCATCATACATAGTATTGAGCCCCATCTCCATCTTCCATATCATTGACTAAATACTTCATCCCCACAATGTTAGCCATGCACAATAGCGGGTAGCGTCTAGATATCCATACAAGATACAACATTAAATACACACTATCACCCACATGAGCATATATCAACAAAAGTCTACATAGTTTCTTTCATGGCTGTAGGGATGCACGACAGGTCTACCATCATGAAAAGAGGGCACTGGGAGTGAAGCCTGAAAGAGATGGGACCAAAGATGAATGAAGTTTTAGCAACACCCCGGCACAAGGTTACAATGACACCCTTAACAAGCAAGACCAACTTACACAGTGAGGATTATGTTGGATAAGAAGACTTCTATATCATGCCACTTGAGGGGTGAGATGTTCTCTTGGGGATGCTCTGGCACCACAAGAATAGTATAATAGTGGATTCTCTAGCTAGAAAGCTCGAATTGAAGAATAGTAAGGAGAGGAACTTGAGGTGCTTGCTACCCAAAAATAGGAGGTAGCTGACTTGGCAACCAAAAAATAGCAGGTGGTTGACTAGGCGATTCAAAAATAGAACGTGAATGATTCAACAATCCAAAAATAGCACGTAGTTGATGCAATGTGCAGCGGAAGTGATTTATGGTGATGACTCGGGATGAGAGTGCGTACTCAAGCTTCCTTTTATTTCATGAGGAGAGACGTGCAATAGACTAGAGAGAGAAGAGAGAATGATATTGTGAGTGAAGGTTCTGTGAGTGATAGAGAGAGAAGACTAACACCGGATGGGGTCCAGGACCCCCCTCCAAGGGCCCCCCTCTCTGCCACTAGAGAGGTATTTGCTTAAGACTGCACAAATGTCACGATTGTGACTGTGTTAACAGCAATACATCTACTCCTAGTCGCAGATACGCGAAGTGCCATGCCAAGGAGGATCCCTACGCTTGGATGGTCACACCCCTTCGCCCAAGAGACGTGTCTCTTCGCCAAAAGGCACACTCCTTCGCTCTACGGGTGCGACTCTTCGCCCAATGGTTGCAGCTCTTCGCCGAAAGGATGTGTCTTTACGTCTAAAGTCATGTCTCTTCACCAAGAGACATGTCTTTTCATTTATGTCTCTTCGTCTCCTATATAAGGAGCCCTTGTATCAAACATTCAACCAATCAAACACAGAGTCTTCTAAGTCTTGTCTCGAGTACAGTTCAAGTTTCTTAAGTCTTAATCATGAGTTTAAGTACTTAATTAAGGATTAGCACCTAGAATCCTTACAGTGGTATGAGAGAAAAAAAAATTCCCGAGACCCTATGGTTGTGAGCCTCTCACCCTGGACGCTATACTCTACCCCACCTTCCCGGCGTTGTATGGAATCGGAAGAACAGTGGCTTACGCACACATCTCGACATGAGGTAACATAAATTACTTATATTCTCGTATTAAAATATATAAAACAGTCAACCAGAAACAGTAGCATGGCTGTGTGCATACGTGATTCGTGTGCTGCTGTATGGATAAGAGCAGAAGTGTGTGCCTTTTCAAGTGATAAGATGTACCTGTGAGTACTTGTGAGCACCCCTTGGCGGACTTCCTGCTCCGACAGGCTGAAATTTATGCGGGCTGCTTTGCACCCCTTCGCCGGTGTCTCTTCGTTGGTGACCCTCCGCATGGTACAACTCACCCAAAGGGCACCCTTCTCAAGGGACATAATCAGCGCAGCAAGCCAGATAGCACCCTTTCGTCACAAAACGCTACGCCAGGCAATAAAGAAGGCTGCGATGAAATTTCTGCCCAACCAGCGTACGATTTTTTAAAAGCCAGCGCTGAAGTTAATAATAGGGCCACCCTTTAAAATTTTAAAGGGCATTGGCCGGTCACCCAATTAATTTAAGTGGGCACCCATTGGGTACCTAATATTTTTATTGAAAAAAAGCCAAACCCAGCGATGCCAAAGTCTCACGCTGCTCCACCTCTCCGCCCCTCCAGCATTGATTCTTTGCTTCTCTCCTGCGCGCAGTCAGAACTGCACCCATGACTGACAAGGAATTCCACGTAACCAACCCTTATCTTTCATATATAGATGAAGTTCCCGAAGAAGCCGTACCGGCGAATCCTCTCCCTATAACGGAGCTTCCGCAAGTGCTCCCGTCCCAGAACCTGTTCACAAAACCTGCTCCTGCACTTGTTCGAGTTCCTTTTTGAGGCGTAACCATGCCAAATTCCCAGGATGGAGGTGGTCAATTAGACGATGCCCTTACTCTTATCAAGGAGCAGATGGCCACACTTTCCATAAGCCTCGCATCACTTCACACTCGCTTGGATGAGATGCACACGGAAAACATTTCTCGAAGTCGACCTGTTGCTTCTTGAACTACTAATGCAGCATGTTCAACACATTCTTCCGAAGCTTCAGTGGACGAACCAAACGAACCAGATCCAACTGAAGAGGTAGACAATCGCGAACTTCAATTACTTTACAAAATTTTTAATGTTGCATAGAAGAAGAAGCTTGATGTTAAATTGCCGGAACCATACACTGGTCGCCGCGACAAGCGCGTGCTGGACCAATGGCTGTTCAAAATGGAGATTTACTTATCGAACACAGACTTGGTCGAGAGTAAAAAAGTTGCACTCGCTAGTTCTCTGCTCAAGGACACAGCGTTTCTTTGGTGGCAACGACGGGTTGCTGATGGTAAACACACACCTTCTTGGGATAAATTCCGGCGTGCTATTCGCAAGACATTCGAACCTGCCAATACGGATTTTCATGTCCGGTCCTCTCTTCGCCGCCTGAGCCAGACAGGTTCCTTGGCCGCGTACATCACAGAGTTCCAAAGACTAACTCTGGAGATAGAGACTCTCACTCCCTCTGATAAACTTCACCACTTGATCGTGGTAAAGGACGTGATTTTTCTCAAGATCGGCATTCTAATACTCTGCAAGGCTCTTCGTCAAATGGATCTTTGACTTCAAAGAAGGAAGGATTATGTACAATTTGCAGTGGTGACCATAGATGGTATCAATGTCCAAAGAGACCAAATCCGTCTAATTTGAAAAGAAATTCCAACGCGGAAACATCATCGAATTTTGAACAACCAGATTCTGCTAAGGATAAAGGAAAATCAGTGGTCAATACGATTCGTGTCTCCGAGGATACGAGTATTCTTATGAAGCATGCTCGGTGCAATTCTTCAGTTTTGGAGCCTCTCTCAAAACAAGTTTTGAGCCTTCTTGGACTACTCAATGGTCGCTACATCAATATTTTGGTGGACAGCGGATGCTTGAATAATTTCGCCAGCACTCACATAGTTCAACAACTTGGCTTACCAACTCAGAAGACATCTCACTTATATGATGTGGAATTAGCAGATGGATCAATTTTGACTTGTGATCAGACAGTTCGACAGTTACAGTTCGAGATTCAAACTTATGTAGATCAATTGGATTTCGAAGTCATGCCTTTATCTTATTACGACATGATTCTTGGTCAGCATTGGTTATTCCAATATGATCCAACAATTAGCTTTCGAGGAAATACTATCAATTTGTTCAAAGATGGACGTGAATTGACTTTACACGGGCTTTCTCATGCAGAAAGAGTGATTCAAGCCTTACGTGTACAAGTCAAACAGCATGATACAGTGGATTATGAAATGAATATGATCCCTAATGCAGATGCAGATATTATTATTGATGAATTTTTAAATTCATTAACTTCTCCCGAATCAGTTGATGAAGACAAAGATAAAGATATAGTTAAAGATTCCGAGTCTGAAGACGACTATGCTTTCTTTGATTCTTAATTGGATGATGATATGCCAATTACAAGTCATGAAGTTACAGTTCCAGAAGATGATTCTGAAGAATTTTGGGATTCATTATTGGAAGATGATTACAGTCTCAAGCCAAAATCCTCTCCAGTGATTACTAAAGTTGAAGTTACCCCATCTAAAGAGTACCTTAAGAAGATTTTCTCCTCCCCAAAATATTTCGCAGTTACTGGAAGATTTTGAACCAGAAATCTTACATCACACGAAGGATTTTGAAGATCAACCTCTTGTTACAGTCAACCTGATTAAGCCAGATTCCTCTAAAAAGTCTTTGAACAATGCAATGATATGGGACTTAGCAGTCAAAGAAAAAAGGTTTTGCAAGAAGCAAAGGTTCAAGAAAAAGGCTTTTGATAACTCAAAGATTGAAGATTTTCGAAGATTCAATGTTTTTCCAAAGGTCTATCAACATCAGAAGTCATTTCTTTCACACGGGCTCTCATTTTAAATGGGAGGGAATGTCACGATTGTGACTATGTTAACAGCAATACATCTACTCCTAGTTGCAGATACGCGAAGTGCCATGCCAAGGAGGACCCCTGCGCTTGGATGGTCACACCCCTTCGCCCAAGAGACGTGTCTCTTCGCCAAAAGCCACACTCCTTCGACGACTCGTCACACCCCTTCGCTCTACGGGTGCGACTCTTCGCCCAATGGTTGCAGCTCTTCGCCGAAAGGATGTGTCTTTACGTCTAAAGTCGTGTCTCTTCACCAAGAGACGTGTCTTTTTATTTATGTCTCTTCGTGTCCTATATAAAGAGCCCTTGTATCACACATTCAATCAATCAAATACAGAGTCTACTAAGCCTTGTCTCGAGTACATTTCAAGTTTCTTAAATCTTAATCATGAGTTTAAATACTTAATTAAGGATTAGCACCTAGAATCCTTACAACAAATGTTGATACAATGGATCTAGATGCTGAGATGCATATGGGATCTGGCTACTGATGCTTGGACCTAAAGGCTAAGGGCTGAAAATGCAAAACGGTAGGCTGAAATCTGCAATGCTTGATTTGCTTCCAAAACGCTACTGATGATGGGAGTCTTGCTAGCACTAAGGGTAATGATGGGCTGATGGCTGAAATCTGCAAGGCTTGGGAGGCAACGTCATAATGTTCTAATGCTAGCAAAACGCTAGGGCTGGCTGCTCCCATAAGGGGTACTGACTTGATGATTAAGTGGTGAACCCTTTATAGGGAATGCATGGTGAGGTAGGGCAATCCTCCATAAAATCCCAGGACTAGGTCTCCGATGGCTAATATGTCACTTATTGATAAAATAGGGCATTATTAATAAGAGGTGCTTCGTATGCAGGGAAATTACCTAGGCTTGGTACTATGCTACTACTTGGGAACACTCCCCACTGCCTACATCTAGCAGACACTCGTTGTGCTCATGTGCAATCAGAGGGTATACAACTATGCTAAAATGCCTCAACATGTACGTCCGTCATACAAGCTCACAAGGCTGCCAAAACACTTCCTCGTATGCATATGCACTATGTTAAGCATATAAACAACTATACTACAATCATCGATTTGCCTCGTATGTAAATTGCCAACTTGCCATTCTTCCTTGCTTCTTCATCTTTAGCCAATTCTAATGATCTATTCAGCTCTAGTGGAGTAGCTCTTTCACTATCTGCGCCTTTGTCCCTTTGAGTGAATTTTTTTGCTTCATTACCGCTACTTTGTCATATTTGTCCATGTATGTGACCTTTGCTTGTGTGCCTTTCACTATGATTGAGCAGGGGTCTCCTACACCCACAAACAACACTCCCTTGCTGAGTTGTGCTCTGCAAAAATGTATGTCCAAGATTCTCTACAATGTCTCCCCTATCCTAGCGTAGGGGGAGCCCGCCAATCCTTACTTCATTCTTGATATTCTCCAATCTTTCCTTCTCTTTTAACCATTGGTATGACTTCATTCACAAAGTATTCTAACCTGAATAAGTATACATTCAGTGTGTGTGTGTGTGTGTAAGAGAAATGAAATGAAATGTTATATTAACGTCTTCAAAAGGCCAAAATGACCTATGAGATGAGATGAGAGAGAGAGAGAGAGAGAGAGAGATGTTGGGTTAAAGGCCTAAATAACCCCTTTTTGTACATTTTTATACTTTATCCAGGTTCAATATGAACGTGGACACATTTTTTTAAAGCCACTTATAATAAAAGTGGGAAAACCCAAAACTCACTTATTGAGTTTTCCCCAAAAACGTACGAGCTCTCTATCTTCCTACTTCGATCCCTAGCGCTTCCTCTTGTTGCACTCCGCTCCCTGCTTCTTGCCCCAATCCTGCACTACATCGCGACGCGCACCTACCGGTACCCTCTGCTTCGCGCTTTCAACTAGTATCAGAGGCCCAGGGTTTCAAAACAGCTCTGCGCAGTCTGCTAGACACCGAGTTAATATTGCTCTCCCGCGATCAACTTCGCTTCCATCGCGAAGCCCCTTGCTTCCAAGATCAAAAAGGTCACCAAAACTGCCAAAACAGACTGTTTTTAGGTCAAATCAGGTGATTTACAGCGTATTACGCGTCAAAACAGCAATACGCAGGTGTACCAAAGTTGTGGGATCACATGTAGTGATGTTTGTCGCAACAACTTGAGTGAAAAGCCGAGTATAGGTGCTTGAAATTGCACTTTTCAGCTAAAATTGCAGATTTGGACAGATTCATGTAAAGAAATTGTGATCTATCGTATGCAAAGTCTTGTGGTTGCTCCTATTTGCTGAAATTTTCAGCTTATTGCATCTCTCTTGTATACACACTTGTGGTTGAATTAAGATGGCTTGTTCCTCTTCTGCATCTAGCACTAAAAGTTTGATGGAAATCAAACAATTCGATGGTCAAGGCTTCGATCTTTGGCAAGAACGCATGCAAGGTATCGTTTTCTTAAAGAATTGTGAAGATGCATTGGAAGAGAATAAGCCGCAACGTTTGTCTGACGAAGAGTGGGCCAAGTTAAATAAAAAGGCTATGGCCTACATCAAAATGGCTATCAATGATGACATTTTTACGGAGATCAAGCGTTTGGACTCTGCTTATGCAATATGGCAGAAGCTAAAGTCCAATTATGAAAACACAACGCCTGTGAACCAGGTGTATTTGATGCGAAAGATGGTGAACATACAGCTTGATGACTCGAAGTCAACTTTTGAGCATTTGAGTGCTCTTACAAGTGTGTTCAGTCAGTTGCAGGACAGTGGGCTTCAACAATTCGATGATAAGCTGAAAGCTATTTTCTTGCTTATGACATTGCCAGATACTTGGAAAACCTTGGTTGTCTCCTTGAGCAACAGTCCCACCCTCACGTATGACGGTGTGAGAGGGTCTATTCTCAATGAAGAGATTAGACGCAAGTCTAGTGGGGAAGGTGGCAATTCTGCCTACAATGCAAGAGGTAGAAATCAAAAGCATGATGCGGGTAATACGACTCAAAATAAAAGAGCAAGACAAAGGATAAGGATGCCACTTGTTATCAATGTGGCAGAAAGGGTCACAAGAAACCCGATTGCAGGTATTTCAAGAAAGAGCAGGAAAGGAAGAAGGAAACGCAAGAAAAGAAGAAGAAAAATGAGAAGAAAGGGGAAAAATCAACAGGTGATTCCTCTAGGGATATTGAGAATGCGGCTTCATACCCCTCAAATTTGGTGATAGCTAATACAAAAGACATGCTTATCTCGAAGAAAGATGTCATTGATGCATTGCTTAGTCCTAATGATGGCCTATCCCAGTCTTGGATAGTGGATTTTTGTGCTTCATTCCATGTGACTCTATCTTTGGAGTGTTTTGTTACTGCAGGCAATTATGGCAAGGTGTACCTTGGTGATAGTTTTTCTTGCAATATTGAGGGAATGGGTACTATGCTTTGGCTCTTAACAATGGTCAAGAGCTTGTGTTGAATGATGTAAAGTTTGTACTATGCATTAAGAAAAGTTTGCTATCCGTTGGCCAATTGAATGCACATGGTTATACAACCATTTTTGCTGGGGGTTCATGGAAGTTGCTTGAGGGCTATATGCATGTTCCAAAAGGGTCTAAAAGAGATACTTTGTACTATTTACGATGCAAAGCTTTGCCTAGCAAGTTTCTTGTTGTTGCTGAAGTTGTTTCACACACGGAATTGTGGTATAAGAGACTTGGCCATATGAGCCAAAAGGGTATTGATGTGCTTTCCTCTTTGAAGAGGGTTGATGTAAAAGGTAAAAACTTGGATTTTTGTAACGATTGTCTTTATGGAAGGAAAAAGAAATCTTCTTATTACTCTGGTGTCTCTCGCAAAGCTAATCCTCTTGATCTTATTCACTCCGATGTATGCACTATGCCTGTTAAGTCTTTTGGTGGTGCATTATATTTTGTTACATTCATTGATGACTGTACTAGGAAAGGATGGGTGCATTTGTTGAAAAGTAAGAGTGAGACTTTTAATGTTTTTAAGAAGTTTCATGCTTTTGTCACGACGCAAAAGAGTACTAAGCTTAAATGTCTTAGATCTGATAATGGGGGAGAGTATGTATCTGCTGAATTTCAACATTTTTGTGATGAAAATGGGATAAAAAGGGAGTTGACATCCCCTTACAATCCGTCTTCTAATGGTGTGGCTGAGAGGTATAATCGTACTTTATGCGAGAGAGTGCGTTGCATGTTGTCCACCGCTAATCTTTCCTAAGAGTTTTGGGAGGAGGCATTGAAAACTGCAGTTCATATTTGCAATCGCTCTCCTAATAGTACGTTGAAAAATGACATTCCAGAGGAGGTTTGGTCTAGCAAACTTGCCACTTATGATCATTTGAGAATATTTGGCTGCGAAGCTTTTGTTCATGTACACAATGACTTGAAAACAAAGCTTGATATGAAGTCCATTAAAGGAGTCTTCCTAGGTTATGGGGAAGAAGGTGAAATGGGCTATAGAGTGTGGGTACCATAGTTTAGAAAGGTAGTACACAGCCGAGATGTAGAGTTCAATGAGGTAAAATTGCTTAAGAATGCTACAAAATCTGATGCTGACAAGAAAACAATCAAATTTCAGCCTTCCGTGCCACCCATTGATGTTGAAAAAGAGCCTCATGATGCATTACTGCAAGCTGAAATTGATAATCAGCCCGTTAACCTTGAGCAAGAAGAGGTACGACATGATATTGATGCTCCTAATGAGGATGGACAGCCACCTGGATTGGCTGAAAATGATTTTCAGCATCATGATAGAGCTGAAAATGAGTTGCCTTATGATGTAGAACCGTTGCTTGAGAACGTAGATCATTGGGTGCGCAGGTCTACTCGTTTGAGAAGGCAACCGCAGAGATTTAACCCCCCTTTAAATCATGTAAAGTTGACAGATGAGGGTGAACCTCTTACATATAAAGAGGCCAAATCATGTGAGTCAAGCAGTAAGTGGGAGCTTGCAATGCAAGAGGAAATGAAATCCTTGTATGCAAATGATACTTGGGATCTTGTGCCATTGCCTAAAGGGAGAAAGGCTCTTCCTAACAAATGGGTCTACAAGATTAAGACTGTTGATGAAAAACCCAAGAACAAGGCAAGATTGGTTGCAAAAGGATATGCATAGAAAGGAGGCATTGATTTTCAAGAAATCTTTTCCCCTGTTGTAAAGCTTACGACTTTACGTGTCCTTTTTGCTCTCGTTGCGGTGCTTGATTTAGAATTGAATCAAATGGACGTAAAGACAACGTTTTTGCATGGTGACATTGAACAGGACATATACATGGAAGGTTTTGTAGTTCCTACACGTGAGGAACTTGTATGTAAACTGAAAAGGGCTTTGTATGGTTTGAGACAATCATCACGGCAGTGGTATAAGAAGTTTGACACTTTTATGTTGTCTCAAGGCTTTAAACGCAGCCATACAGATCATTGCTTGTATACAAAAAGGGATGAAGATGGTAGTCCCATCATACTTGTTCTCTATGTTGATGACATTCTGCTTGCCGGGAAACATAGACTAGTCTTGATGCTCTGAAACGTAAGCTAAATCCGGCATTTGCTATGAAGGAATTGGGTGATGGAGAGCATATTTTGGGCATGCATATTAAAAGAGATAGAAAACTGAAATTATTGTTTTTATCTCAAGAAAGGTGCATTGCAAAAGTACTTGACAGGTTTAATATGGCTAATACTAAGCCTCTTGAAGTACCTTTACCTCCATACACTAAGCTTAGCAAGGCAAATTGCCCAAAGAATGACATGCCATTGAAAGCAATGAAGAAAATCCCTTATGCATCAGCTTGTGGTTCTCTTATGTATGCTATGGTTGCCACTCGTGCGGACATTGCTTATGCAGTGAGAGTTGTTAGTCGATACATGTCGAATCCTGGCAAAGCGCGATCATCAATCCGGTAGCTCGCTACTGCTGCTTGCACCCGCCCCCTCTCCCCCCCTTCGCCATCGCCCTCACTCACACCCTCGCGCTGCTCTCCCACCTTGTCCATCTCGCGCTGCCCCCGCTGCTGCCCACTTCCCTGGCAGCCCGCTCCCCCCGCTGCTGCTCGCTGCCCGGCCAGCCCGTAGGCGTTCCCGTTGTCAATCACGCCCGCCCGCCCGCCCCCTCCCACTGTCCACCCCCCTCGCCTACTTTTTACCGTAAGCCTTCTCCCTCTCCATTCTTGCTTGACGGGCGTCGCTAGCACCATCAACGGGCTCGATCCAGCAGGTCCTCCGCCTCCTTTTTACCAGTAGCAAACACAGATGGCGGCTCATGCTCCACCGCAGAGGGACTCCAATGAAGCCCCCTCGCCCAACCCCGCTGAGCCCATTATTCGACTTGCTCTATCATCGACAGAGCAAGCAAGCCTAGCCGGAGAGGTAGAGCGCTTTGCAGGCGACTTCTGTCATCTACAAGATTCTCGGCATCAGACCTAGAAGAGGAGAGCTGCGTAACCTTCTCCACGCCCGCCTTCTTGCCGAGGTGGGCAAGATCTTGGACATCCAGATCCTCGGACGAGGCTACTATCGCATCGAGTTTGAGACCTCCGAGATGGCGTCCAAGATCATCGCCACGAGCCCCTTGACCATCCGAGCAGTTCGAGCCCACTTTCGAGAGTGGAGACATGGTTTTGACCCTGCATCAGATATGTTGGTAGAGGAGGCAGACATTCCCATCTCTGTCTGCTTTCCTGGTTTGCGAATGGAGTACCTACCACTTTTGTCCAGGATGGGCTCACCGATTGGGACCGTCCTAGAGACACCTCGCACGGCAGCCTTGGTAGCTGCCAAGGCGACCGGCATTCCCTCAGTTCGCGTTCTGGTTAGGGATACTCACACTCTCCCGAAGGTCATCCTCCTTCCTCGAGTGAGTGGGGGTTGGTTTAGACAGAGCGTGGAGTATTCGGGCCTCCCGAACCAGTGCTTCATTTGTCCATAGATGGACCATCTTGCGAAGGCCTATCCACGGAGGAGGCCCCGACCTACACCACAGACTCATCGCCAGCCTGCAACGGGTGGCCAGCAACCACAAGCAGACACACAGAGCACACAGGCAGAGCCACCCTCCGAGCCTGGGGCTCCAGCGGAGGAGGGATGGCAGCACGTTCGTGGTCGGCAACCCCTCCTCCCCTCGAGTTCCCTCCCTCCACATCAGCCTCCCCTCCGCCTCCTGTTCCCGCCGCCTCTCCCCCTCCTCCCCATTCTTTTGCAGACCCCCCTGCCCCTCCTCCCCCCCCGCTCCAGTTCCACAGTCGACTCAGGGGACAGGGCCATCTCCGGCTGCTAAGAGATCTCTTGGCAGCGCCTTTGCCACGAGTTGCTTGGTGAGAGAGGGACTGCCTTTCTAACGACCCCCTCTACATGTACAAACTTCTCCCTTTGCAGCACTCCCTCGAGGGCTGACGAGCTTTGACATTCGGCACCGATGGGACTTCTTTGCCTACGACTTTACACGCTTTCTCGATGACTCCTCTTCAGACCTTGAGGCAGCGTGCTTCAGGGCTGTTCCTTGCAGCCAGGGGGTTAGAGGCCTTGGACTCAGCAGTTGGCTTCTCTTTTCCCCTTTGCGGCAAGGACCAGACTGAGTGGACCTTCGACTCAGTGTTGAAGTGGCTGCATACACAGACCCTAGAGTTCTCTCATCACATGGGAGACCTAGGAGTTACAGACATGCTTTTTACTCTGTGGCCATTGGCCAAGTTTGCGGTGATTCCTCCAGATGCAGCAGGATGTAGACACATTATGGTTCACTTCTTTGCTGATACTCAGTGCTCTCCATGCTATGTATACATTCATGAGGACTCCTGGACAAAGGAGGTTGCTTTACGTACGGCCCGGGCTACTTGGGCTTGGACTAGACACTCTCTGCAGTCACACCTAACTAGAGGACGCTCGGATGCATATTACTCCCCATCCAAGCCAGCCTCGAAGATAGCACGTTTAGCTGCTCTTTCTCGCTCCCTATGAGGATCGTCTCATGGAACGTACAGGGATTAGGTGGGCCCCAGTTTCAGCGGCAGAGGGGTCGATTGCGTCAGGAGCTTCAGTGTTGCCTTGTGGGAGGAGAGATTGATCTCCTTATGCTACAGGAGCATCATCTATGTGAGAGCCGCATTAGACGATGTGGTCAGCTCTTGCGTGGACGATATGATACTTTTTGGTCAGCTGCTTTTGGACCTGGAGGCATCCGGGGTGGGGTATGTATGACTATTGCGGATTCCTTGCAGCAGGCCATTGTGGGCAAAGGGATTATTGTAACAGGCAGGGCTAAGTGGATCACTATGGAGGTTTAGGGTTGCATTGTGGGCTTCCTAAACATATATGCGCCCAATGTGGCGAGTGCACGAGCAGTTTCGGTCACAGATTGTCGAGTCTCTGCCGCAAGCAGAGCAGTGGTGCATTGGGGGTGACTTCAACATGTTGGAGGACCCTTCTAACAGGATTGTGGTAGCCACGCTACTGTGCAGGGAGTTGAGGTGGCAGCTTGGGAGAGGTTTTGTATGCTCTGAGGGTTTCGGATGTGTGGCAGCACTCTAGCTTTGTGAGGCCCCCAGACAGCCTGGCCTTCTCTCGTTCCGACCGTAGAGTGGGAGGAGTGAATCTATCGCGGATAGATCGCTTCTACACTAGTGACTTGTTATGTGACTTGGGTGGGACAGTCGACGTTCTGGCAGGGACTTCCTTCTCGGACCATGCACCAATGATCCTCACAGTGACAGATAGGCAGAGGCGGGGGAGCACGATGCTACGCATCCTTGAGAGGGTCTTGCTGGACTCTGCACTCAGAGCGAGTTGAGGCTCTTTGGACAGAGAGACATGCAGGATTCTCCTGCTGACAGATGTAGCCTCGGGACTAGCTTAGCTTAGTCGTTTCTTTGTCCAGGAGTCCTTGACTCTGCACTCAGAGAGCGAGTGGAGGCTCTTTGGACAGAGAGCTTGGACATGCAGGATTCTCCTACTGATAGATGTGGCCTCGGGACTAGCTTAGCTTAGTTGTTTCTTTCTCAAGGAGTCCTTGACTCGCTTGACTGCAACGAGAGAGGAGGAGTAGCGTCTCAGACGGGGCGTTGCTTCCTTGCAGAGGATGCAGGAGCAACACCCAGACAATCCTTGGTTGGAGGAGCCGTTACAGCAAGCTCGCCAGGAGCTTGTTAGCACAGAGGAGCGGCGCCATGAGTTTGCTTTTCACCGACAGGCATCTCAATGACGCAGGTGGGTGACAGAGTGACTGGTGCTTTCTTCGAGACAGTGGGACCTCGGCATACGCATGCCATGGCCAGTCAGTTGAGGAGGCCCGACAGGTCGGTCGCTTCTGAGCCAGAGGACATGTGTGCAGTTGCTACTGACTTTTACCGTGAGTTACTTTCTGTAGAGCCTCAGTCAAAGCGTCAGGATGCATGCAGAGAACAATGTGGGCACAGATGCCTTGCCTTGTGACTCAGGAGATGCGTCAGAGACTTGAGCTTCCACTTCAGCTTGAGAAGTTGCACACGGCTCTTAGTGCACTCCCACGTGGTAGCTGCCGAGGTGAGGATGGCTTGACTCCCAGTTTTTTCTTGGAGTACTAGGACTTGCTTGGCCCAGATCTCTGTACTGCCTTCCAGTACATCTTGCACACAGGAGAGATGCCTGACAGCATGAGTGAGGGTCTGATCTACCTCATTCCCAAGGAGGGTGGCTCCTTGGATGAGATTCGACAATGACGCCCCATCACCATCCTCAACTCAGCCTACAAAATTCTTGCCAAGGCTCTTGAGTTTGAGGATCCAGCCACTTCTAGAGAGCCTTATACATGGGACTCAGATTGGTTTTGTCAAGGAGCATAGTATCCTTGACAACATCTTTACTTTTGGGAGGCTTCTGCCCTAGCGAGGCTCCGTGGTGAGGATCTAGTGATTCTTCTTCTTGATTTTGAGAAGGCCTACGACAGAGTTGACTGGGACTTTCTGGAGGGCACTCTACGTAGGATGGGCTTCTCAGATGCTTGGATGAGAGGGGTGTCAGCTTTGTACAGACGAGCACACAATCAGGTACTTTTGTCAGGAGGTAGAGGCGATCGTTTCATGCTCACACGTTCAGTTAGACAGGGCTGCCCTCTTGCCTCCTTCCTATTTCTATTTTATGCTGAGGCGATGAGCAGGTTTTTGGTGTCGTAGCAAGTTGGTCTGCGGGGCTTAGCAATTCCTATTCGGGGAGATGAGCTACTAGACACTGAATTTGCTGACGACTCAGCATTGTACTTGGACGGCCAGGAGGCCAACCTTCACAGGTGTGAGGAGGCTCTTGAGACTTTCTGTTGTGCATCTGGCGCACTGATTAACCGGAGAAAGACACTGGCTTTCTCGGTTGGTAGTGATCCTATGCACAATTGGATGCCAATGAGGGTTTCACGTGGATTCCCCTAGGGACTGCAGTTCGGTACTTGGGTTGCCAGGTTGGTCTGGACTTGTCTTCCGAGCAGCAGATTGCTCCCCTCCTCCTGTCTATCAAGAGGAAGTTGTTACACTGGAGCTCAGCACGACTTTCTTTGGCTGGCAAAGTAGTAGTGGCTAACCAGGTGTTGTTGGCGACTATGTGATACATCACTTCTTGCTAGATCTTCTCGAGTTCAGCTAGGTAGAGAGGTTGATCAGGAACTTCCTTTGGTCAGGACGTGACACTCAGATAGCTCGAACCAAAGTGGCTTGGCAGGTCATCAGTCTTCCTTGTTCACAGGGAGGGCTTCGGATCATTGACCCAGCAGAGCAGAGTAGAGCCCTTCTTGGGAAGTTCATAGTCAGAGGACTTCTTCCAGGTGAGGAGCCCTTGAAGGAGTTCTTGCTACAGTGGCTTCGTGCTAGGGTGCCTCAGGCGGGAGGCCCCCGGCGACCTACAACCAGATGGATCTTCACAGAGATGCGTAGAGTTGGTTTGAGCAGGAGACTGGAGGACCGCTTCGCTGTGAGTTTGCTTCGATCTTGGGAGCATTTGCGGCGAGGCCTGGAGCAGCGACAGCCTACTTGCACGGAGGAGGGCCTACGACAGCCCCTTGTCTGGAACCCCATGGTTAGCACTCAGAGAGGCCACTTGGTTGGTAGTCTACCTCATGTCTCATGGGGTCCCATGGCAGCGGGTCCAGCACGCTCTTTAGGTGAGTGGTTAGAGTTTTCAAGCTTGTCAGAGGAGTTGAAGGGTTTCCAGCCTACAGGGCATGAGAGGGGTGCAGAGCATGTGCCAGGACATGTCAGAGGCAGTTCCAGCTGAGTGGCTCACACCTCTCGAGCCAGTAGCACCCAAGTGGATGGGAGCCTTCACACAACTGGAGGCTCTCATCTCAGTTTGGGCTTGCTCCAAGACTGTCCCCTCCCTTTTTCTCAAGTTACAGGGTGAGGGACGCTTACAGCGAGTTGCAGTAGAGGCCCCGCAGATGGTAGTGTTGTTTTCAAAGGACATTGGAGACTGTGGGCTTGGGAGTATTGTCCACTGGCACGAGTACAGTGGGATCCTGGAGAGTGGGTTTGGAGGGACCCTTTCTCTTCTGCAGACCACCCAGGTGCCCCTTTCTTTCAGTACACTGTTCAACTAGGACGTCACATACTGGCAGCACAGAGAGAGGCTCGCCCCGCTGCAGCACCTCATTGGCAGGAGGAGGGTCTCACAACTGAGTTCTTGGCAGCCTTTTGGGAGAGGTTGTGGGACTCCAGACAGTCGAGGCGAGTCACCTTGTTTCAGTGGTTGGTCGCACACAGAGCTACAGCAGTTGGGAGCTGGCTAGTGCATAGTGGTCTCTCGGCCGCACGCGCAGCTTGTGACAATCTTGTGGAGAGTCAACGTCACTGTCTTTGGGACTGTCCTTTGGCACAACAGGTGTGGCTTCGTGTTCTTCGGCTGACGCCTGCTCTTTCCACGGCTCGACAATACACTTGGGGAGCAGCTGCTTGGTCCACCCTCACGGGCCCGGCACTTCAGTTTGAGCTATCTTCCACCAACAGGATGATAGTGATGCAGGGAGGGCGACCTACATTCCAGTCTGCCACATAGCTTACTCCACAGTAGTGGTGCAGTGTGAGAGAGGAGTGTTGGGAGCTCATCACTGGCCTAACACTCTGGTTCATCTAGCGGGCCCGTTGCTTCCGCATCTTTCAGGCTCGCCCTGTGCCACCAGCAGAGATTGTTCGCGATCTTTGACTAGAGCTGATCCACACTCTCAGAGGACAGCTCGAGAGACTCCAGGGCAGCTCCGACTGCATGCGGGAGCGCAGAGAGGCTTTCCTTCGACTCTGGCGTCCTAAGCCTTTTTACACCATGGTCCAGGGTGTACTCAGATGGCACTACCAACCACCTGTGTGGCTCTTCCCTCCTCCCATCTCTTGATTTAGCCTCTTTGTACATTTGATGTTTTTTCATTGGGAGAGTCCCCATCATGCTTATTTTAGCCCTCTCTCGCAGAGGTGGTTGTAGCCCTATGGGCAGTTTCATTAACTAATAGAAGGATCTTTTTCTTAGAAAAATAAAAATAAAAAATTCCTGGCAAAGCGCATTGGGAAGCTATCAAATGCATTCCGAGATATTTGAAAGGTACACAATCAAAGTGTATTTGTTATGGCAAAAGTGACTTAGAGTTGCAGGGATATTGTGATGCAGACATGGCAGGTGACATGGATACCAGAAAATCTACCAGTGGATATGTATTTGCCATTGCTGGTGGTGTAGTCTCTTGGTGTTCTAGGTTACAGAAAATTGTGGCATTGAGTACTACTGAGGCTGAATATATTTCACCACAGAGGCTTCAAGGAGGCCATTTGGTTGGGCAGACTTGCAAAAGAACTTGGCATGCTGCTCATACACCCTGTTGGGTTGTGATAGCCAGAGTGCTATCTATTTAGCCAAAAATGCCATGTTTCATGCGTGTACCAAACACATAGATGTGCGGTACCACTTCATACGACAGGTATGGGAGGATGATCTAGCCACCTTGACTGCAGATGTTCTCATCAAGAGTCTAGGTTGGTACCCTGCCGGGACTGCGTTCGGGCATGCCACGTCACCAATTTGTGACATACCCCCCTCTTGAAAGCATTGTGATCGCACTCGATTACGCCTGCAAAATAGACAGACGCCATACACTTTCTTAGCAGACACTGACTGTTAGTACCGAGGCACTAGGAACAACACATCTAGCACATGTACCAATCGACAGTCACATCACTTGACATCACAGGGCATCACATGACAAATCACATTCAACAATCATTCCAATATCAGACCATGATGAATCGGCAACGTATTTAGCAATCGCATCTAGATCCAATCGGGACCTCTCAGATGCCCGATTAACTAATCCTTATTGCAATCATGTCTATAGAGATTTATCATACCGAAATGTTGTAGTCGATTCATTTATCAGATTCTACACTTAAACAAGTCAAGTACAAATCACTATCATATTATCGGGAATTCCAAATCTTAAAGTCATTACAGCAGCAGAATATTGTGAGCTCACAGTATCCCTGAAACCCAATAGGGACATCAATAACTCTAATATCAAAAATTGGGCCAATCTGTTGACAAAGGAGCGGAGTGACTCCCCTCTTGTGCAAGCCCGCTGCACCAAATTCCGCCCAAGCTAAAATCGGGGTTCTATCGAGTAGACTATGCTAAACCGAATGCTTCACAATCTGAGGAGTATCTGCCATGTCCTCCTCCTCCATCCACTTCGATCCAAAGCAGGATAGTTCTTGAATTAAACCAAGAACCGCCTTATCACTTTACATTTTATCTTTCTATCTTTATGTGCCAATATCTGCTCTGGAACGAGTATCTCCTCGCTTTCCTCCACTTCGGGTTGCTCATCTAGCACTTTCTTGTTCAATAGCAGGGTGGACCACCATGTTCGAGCATTTCCCTTGAAGAAAGAGGTAGCCCTCCGAATCTTGGACTGCTCAGAGTGATGCCCTCCAAAGAAAGCTATATCAAACTGTTGTATGAAGGCCAAAGCCCTCGAAGCATCTCAGAATTCAAAAAAAGTGTCAAACTTAATTGACTGTCCACCTTCTTTAGATTCTCGAACTTTCTTGCTTTTATCCTCGAGGAAGTCATACTGGTTGGCTTTATAGAAATGCTTCTTCTTTGCGTAGAATCTGTGATCGTAGGAGTCCGAACTATCTGAAGACGAGTCCTCTGTAGAACTGTCAGAGACTGGGTAAAACTTAGTCTTCTTTGCCTTTTTCTTGCCCTTTTTGGAGCTTTGCTTTTTGCTTCGCTTTTTCCCTTTCTTGTCTTCTTCGCTCGAGTCAGAAGAGCTAGCAGAACTATCACAATAAGAAGAAGAAGAACTCGATACTCCTTCAAATCGCACACGCTTCTTCTGCTTTCTTGCCAAGGCAAAAGTAGATTGACGACCCAAATAACCCAGGAAGTCAGTCCCTTTCTTCTGTTTTTGGTCGTGCTTATTGGCTTTGTTGTTCGCATCAAAAAGCTGAGTAATCCGTGTATCAACCACCTCTTCCAATTCTTGCTCTATAAACACCCTCGGAGTAGGAGGTTTCTTGAGTGCCGGTTTGAGGGGTGTGTCACAAGACAGGCACCACGTGCCAATAGAAAAGAACAGACTGATTAGACTTTTAGCACTTCAATAACAATTGAGCTGAGAGAGAGAGATGACACGCGACACGGAATGGCGGAATTCCATCCCAGAGAGTATTGGCCCCAAACCTTGGCGCCCCTTTCGGTGTTTCTTTATATTGCATCAACACAATACAAGCCAATACTCCAAACTCTGCACCTTCTCAGGAAGCATGCCAGAGAATGAGCCCTTAGCACATATTTAAAGGCCCTTGGCCTACGAAAAGCAGTTTACATGAAAAGCCTTCAAACTCAAAAGCTTATGGTCCAAAAGCAATGCCAAAAAGCTGCCTGCGTAAATCACGGAATTCTGTACAATTGCCACGTCAGCATTGTCAGCGCGTTTTGCTGAAATCTGCCATGTCACCACTGTCAGCGTGAAGCACGGAAATACGTACAATTCTACCATGTCATCATATCAGTGCAATTTCCGGATTTGTGTGTGTGGATCCTGCTTTATTTTAATCCTTTCTGTCACTTGGGGCCCCATCGGATAGGGTCCCCATAAGTTGGTAGGACTTCTTCTTCTGTTACTTGTTCTTCTTAGGGTTTAAGCCCCTCGGCCCGCATCTGTAAGTCGGCTCCATTCTTCAAGGCTTTGACACGTCAGCAGTTTGTGACATCTCCCCTTCTTGAAAGAGAGTAATCGTCCGCGATTACAGCATATCTCCAAAACAACTCAAGTTAGCTCAAAAATTTCCGAGAGACATTCTGAGGGACAATCAATTTGCTCTTTTTGTTAAGGAGTTAGCTTCTCCTTTTGGCTCTCTGGATCAAGGAGTTGGCTTCTCTTTTCGGCTCTTTTGATCAAGGAGTTGGCTTCTCCTTTCGTCCATATCGGAACTCTTGATATTCCGGTGTAGTAAAATTAGCTATCACACCCAGACCGCACTGATCATCCATGGGTGTCTTTGATGTACTAAAATTACATACCCAGGCAATCTCATCCAATTAGGAATATTCAATGGTTGGCACATCATAATGCAGCACAAATGCTCACATATGCATGTTACAAGACATAGAAACATAAAGTCGTCGATGAACACTCCTCCCGCATATCCTAACAAGGTCTGAGCCGGGAGATATTCAACGACTCCCTCATCTCTCCTCCTACATAACCTAAAAAGGTCCGGGCCGAGAGATATAGAGGCCTTTTACAACCAAACGCCCCCCAAACCGCAGCCTAAGGTGGAAAGGTACGTAGTGTACGGTACGGTTTTCGTACGTACGGAACGTACTTCTGTACTGAACCAAACTTTAGGTACGTGATAGGTACGTACCATTTGTAAAAAAAGAAAATTACACTAAATTTAAGTTCACAGACCTTTCAAAACAATCTCTTGTAATCCTGGTCGATTAAAAAAGCCTAAGTGGCTCTCTCCCCTTCACCTTATTATCCCAATCTGAAAGCGCCCCTAGCGCGAGTGGTCCGTGGAGAGAACGCCCAAAAAACAAAAAAAAACACCCAAAAAAAAAAACTTGCCGTATTGTACCATACCGTACGGAATCGTTAGGTACGTACATACGGATTCCACCTTGCCGCAGCCTGCGTCATTTGGAGGTGCTGAGAGTAACCACTGCTCAAACTTCTTAATACTCCTCCCACATAACCATCCAGGTCCAGGCCGGGAGCTAGTGTAACAGACTTGGACACTCCAAGTCAAGAATCAACCACGACAGCACCAAATAACCACTTCAAAACAATTCACAGATCACAATAGATTTGCACTGGCCCGGCGGCATTCCGTGCCTAGAGATATTGGCCCCAAAGACTGGCGCTCCTTTTGGTATTTCTTTTTATATTAATCAGATCAAAGTACAAGAGAGTGGCTAGGGTTTCACTCTCAGACTCTGCGTCCAGAGCTCTGAGAAGTGAAGCCCTCACCACTTATTTAAAGATACAAGGGATGCCCAAAAGCAGAGCCCCAAAAGCTTTTAAAATAAAAAGCATCAGTTCTCTCTCTCTCTTAGAGTCTTTTCTTTTTCTTTTTTTTTTTAAAGCAAAATTCGCATCGCTCATCATTTAATTTTTTATTTTATTTTTTTCAGCCTCCGCGATTTCCGGAAATTAGGATTTCTGGCAGAAATTAGGGTTTTTGTTGTCCGCCACGTCATCACTTTGTGACATACCCCCCTCTTGAAAGCATTGTAATCGACCGCGATTACGCCTGCAAAACCGACAAAAGCCATAAACCGTCTTAGCAGACACTGACTGTTAGTACCTACGTACTACGAACACACATCTAGCACATGTACAAAATCCACGGTCACATCACATGACATTCAACATTCATTCGGATCTTAGACCATGATTTATCGGCAATATAGCTAGCAATCACATCTAGATCCAATCAGGACCTCATCGATGTCCGATTGACTAACCCCTATTGCAACCATGTCTATTCGAGATCAATCAGACCAAAATGCTGCAGTCATTTCGTCTATCAGTTCCTGCACTCACAAGAAGTCAAGAACAAATCAGTATCATAATCAAGAATTCCATTTCATAAAGTCATCCAGCAAAATACTGTCAGCTCTCAGTATTGCTGAAGCTCAAAGAGACATCAGTGACTTTAGTATCAAAATCAAGGCATCTGTTGACAAAGGAGCGGAGTAACTGCCCTCTTGTGCATCCCACTGCACCAGATCTTCGGCCAAGCTGAATTTCTGGGTTCCGTTTGGAGTAGACTATGCTAAACCAAAATATCGAGGTAAAGTTTCACAATCCGAGGAGTATCTGCTAGGTCCTCCTCCTCCATCCACTTCGCATCAAATGCAGGAAAGTTCTTGAACTTAACCAAGAACCGCCTTCGGACTTTACCTTTCTTCGTATCGTTATGTGCCAAAATCTCTTCAGGAACAAGGATCTCCTTCTTTTCTTCCACTTCGGGTTGCTCATAAGGCTCCCCATCATCAGGCACATCACCCTTAACAGGTTTCAAGAGACTCACATGCAATGCATTGTGAATCCTCCAAGTATCTAACAGTTTCAATCGGAAGGAGACATCATTTATCTTGTCAGTGATCTAGAAAGGTCCGTAGTATTGCATACTAAGATTTGGAAAAAGCCTCTCCTTTCCCTTTTTCTTTCGTAGGCGTGCCTTCTCAAAACGTAAGAGAACCCAATCATCCTCCTTCAATTTCAAATCGCGACGATGGCGATCCGCTGCCTTTTTTTGTCGTTCTTGAGACTCCTGCAAAGTCTTGCGAACCTTGGCAAAAGCCGTATCCAAATCTCGCGAATATTCATCCGCTTCAAATCTTTCGTGCTCAGGAAGGATGGAACCTTCACAACACTTTCAACAATCTCACATGGCGTCTTCCCCGTCGAAGAGTGTATCGTGTTATTGTAGGCAAATTCCAGCAAAGGTAAGTTCTTTTCCCATTGAGTCTTCTGATCCGAGATACAAGACTTCAATAAATCTAAAATCACTGAATTGGCAATCTCAAATTGCCCGTCAGTCTGCAAGTGGAACGATGACGAGAATTGCAACTGCGTGCCAATGTTCTTCCAAATTGCCCTCCAAAACAAACTCATAAATCTGGGGTCTCTGTCGGAGACAATCGTCTCAGACGTGCCATGTAATCGGAAAATCATCGTGATCATTCTGTGTAATCGGGAGATCAAAAATGAAATCCATTTCAATACTTTCCAGGGGGCGCGTGGGTATGGGTAGAAGGGTGTAACAATCCCTGTGTCTTATGCCTGTCAAACTTGACCTTCTGGCATACTGCGCACAACTCTTCCACGTCCTTTTTGAGTCACAGCCAATAGAAGTATCTCTCTACCCCTTTCATGGTGGTAGCAATGCCGCGGTGACTCATAAAAGGTGGACAGTGGCATTCAGTCATAACCTTTTCCCTCAACGGCTGTGTAACGCACAACATAGTCTTTTTCATCATGTATCCTTCCTAAAGGGAGTATCCAGCTACTATCTCCCCATCCCGTATCCGTGTGAAAATATCTGCAAAATCTGTATCTGTGGCATACTGATCGACCATGTCCTCGAAGCTCCTATGATGTATCGCGGAAATAGCCAGAACCAACGGTTTCCGAGACAAAGCATCTGCCACCACATTCTTCTGTCCTTGCACATGGACAATCTGGAAGTGGAACTGTGACAAGATGTTCGCCCACCGCATTTGCTTTTCCGAAAGCTGCTTCTGTGACAAGAAGTAGCGCAAACTCAGATGGTCTGTAAAGACAGTAAAATCCGCTCCGAGTAGGTAATGCCCCCACTGAGTAAGAGCATGGATAACCACCAATAGCTCTTTCTCATAAATCTGGGTTGTCATCTCCGGCCTAGAGAACAAACGGCTCTCGTAAGCTATGACATGGCCTTCTTGCATCAAGACCGTACCCAGACTACAACCACAAGCATCACAATATACTTCAAATGACTTCTGCAAGTCCGGCAAAGTCAAAATAGGTCCTGTAGTCAATTTCTCTTTCAATGTCCAGAAGGCAGTCACCTCTGTGGGTCCCCACGAAAAAGGTACTCCTTTATGTGTCAAGGTATGCAAAGGGGAAGCAACCTCTGCAAACTTTCGTATGAACCGCCTGTAGTACGAACACAGTCCCAAGAAGCTTCTAACTTCATGGACATTCCTCAAATCGGGCCAATCACGAATAGTCTCTATCTTGGCCGGGTCCATTTGCACTCCTGCTGTGCTGACACAATGTCTCCCAAAAAGTGTCTCTGGTAGGAAAAAATCACTTTTCTTTGCATTAATCACTAACGTGTGATATCGTAATGCCTGAAAGACTTGAAGTAGATGATCTCTGTGTTCTGCCTCATTCTTGGAGAAAACAATGATGTCGTCAAAGAAAGTGCCAACAAATAGGCTGTACTCTCGAAAAATCCAATCCATCATCCGGTTAAATGTTGCAGGAGCGTTGGTTAAGCCAAAAGGCATCGCCAAAAACTCAAACAACCCAAAAGTCGTTCAAAAAGCTGTCTTGTAGACATCTCCTGGCGCTATCCTGATCTGATGATATCCACTCTTCAAGTCAATCCTGCTAAAGCACGAGGATCCCTGTAACCTGTCGAGTATATCATCGATCCTAGGAATCGAAAATCTGTTCTTGATGGTGATTTCGTTGAGAGTGCTATAATCGATGCACATTCTCCAAGATCCGTCTTTCTTCAAAACCAACAACACTGGAGAGCAATACGGTGACGTACTAGGCTGGACAAGACCCTTTTCCAAGAGGTCTTTCACTCGGCTCACACGGTAAGGTTCCGATTCGGTGGCGTGCTTCCGGGTATCAAATCAATGGTCTGATCTTCAGGCCCTCTGAAAAGCAATCGACATGAGTGTGAAGAGAAATATTGGCGTTCTTTTCATCACGTCAAAACATATTCAATCTTTATCCATCGTTCAGTTCTCTCCCAAAAGAATGAGTAAGACACTCAAGTTCATCAAGTACAATCTCTAAGCCCTTCATTTATCAAAGTCGCTTTCTCTGCCCGGTAGTCAACCACGGCGTAGTTCTTGTGGTACCAAGGGATCCTGAGTAGAACATCACTCGCGTGCCCTGAACACCCCTGTCATTGCAAACGAATTTGCCAATGCTCGGTGTAATGGCAACATCCCATCCGGATGCCAGTCGAACTACCTCCGCCTGTGGCGTCAGTCTGTCGGGCGTAATTCCAAATCAAGCCGCCAATTCCAAATGAAAAGAAGTTGGCCTTGGCTCCTTCAAAAGAGCTTCCTGATCCTTCACTTTGCCCCAAAAGCGGCAAAGTTTGTACTTTCATTCATTAGATTCGGTGCAGGTCCCACGCCATGTGGTACCAGTTCTGCTTTTCTATCTACCTTTTCTGCCACGCTCCTCAGCTGCTCTCGAACTCTTAGGCCTGTCGTCGTTCTCTATCATTATGTTCTTTTTGTGCCTTATTAGGGCACTTCGCGGAGAGATGTCTTTCCCCGCATCCAAAGCACTTCCCCTCTCTGATGAAGCGAGCTCTCTCCTCAGGAGTAAGCTTGGGTCGTGCATCCTTTTTCTCTGGGTTACTCTTTTTCTTTCTACTTTCATTCCCAGAAGTCTGTTCGGCTAGTTGTGTCATGGCCTCATCTATGGGGTAGGTCAGACTGCCAGAGTGAATGGCAAAGCCCCGCTTCGCATGACTCATCAACTCTTGAATAGAAGCTGACTTCTGGTCCAAGCAGTGATCTCGGATCTCTGTATATAGACCCAAGGTAAACCGCTCAATCTATTCTCTGAACGAGATCTTCTTGAATGAGGTGGGTAGAAAAGAGCTCCAGAATCTTTCACAATAACCATTGATTGTGTCTTTCTTGGTCATCCGAAGATGGTCCCAAGCAGCTCGTATATCTCATTCATATTCTTGCGTTAACCGAGAAGAAATAAAAAGCTTCTTAAATTTCAGCCATTTAACTGGTGCAGTCTTGTTTAAAAGAAGCGTGGACCACCAACTACGAGCATTCCTCTTAAAGTAAGAGGCAGCTCTCCGAATCTTGGAGTGCTCTGAATAGCGTCCTCCCGCGAAAGCGATGTCAAACTGCTGTATAAAAGACAAAGCCTTCGAAGCATCTGAGTATCCTGAAAAAGTATCAAACTTGATTGAATGGCCACCTTCCTTAAACTCTCGGACTTTCTTGCTTTTATCTTCGAGAAAGTCATATTGGTTGGCTTTGTAAAAATTCTTCTTGTTCGCATAAAAGTTTCCGTTGTCAGAGTCTGAACTGTCCGTAGACGAGTCCTCTGTAGAAGTGTCACTCACTGGGCGAGACTTAGACTTCCTTGCCTTTTTCTTGCCCTTTCTGAAGCGTTGTTTCTTGCTTCGCTTTTTGCTTTTCCTGTCTTCTTCGCTCGAGTCTGAAGAGCTAGAAGAACTGTCAGAAGAAGAAGAAGAAGAACTGGGTAGGTTTTCAAACTTGACGTGCTTCTTCAATTTCTTTGCCTTGTCAAATGTCGACCGACGACCCAAATATCCCGGGAACTTAGTGCCTTTCTTCTGCTTTTTGCCTTTCTTTTGCACGTCGAAAAGCTGAGCAATCCGTGCATCAACCACGTTCTCCAGTTCCTTTTCCGTATATTTCTTGGAGGCAGAAGGTTTCTTGAGAGCGGGTTTCGGGAGTGGTGTTGTGGTTCTTTGCCACTCCATCTGTACCTCTTCCAAAGAGGTCTGGTTCATATATTTTGCCATCTTCGGGTCCTTGGCAAAATTGAGCATCATCTTTGTTGCATCGCCAATCAATTGACGACGCTCCATCTCTCTTTGCTCCGCCTGAGTAGGCCGCGGGCCATACTCTGTCTGAATCTTCGTTGTGATCGTAGCCCGCATCTCTAGATACAGAGGGAGTCGACTCATCATTGCCTGAAGCCATAGGTGTCGCGGAAAAAAAATTCGGGGATTGGATTTCCCGTAGAAGAGAAATCGGCCGTGCTCTGATACCACTGTAACAGACTTAGACACTCCAAGTCAAGAATCAACCGCGACAGCACCAAATAACCACTTCAAAACAATTCACAGATCACAATAGATTCGGCGGAGTTCCGTGCCTAGAGATATTGGCCCCAAAGACTGGCGCCCCTTTCGGTATTTCTTTTTATATTAATCAGATCAAAGTACAAGAGAGTGGCTAGGGTTTCACTCTCAGACTCTGCGTCCAGATGCTCTGAGAAGTGAAGCCCTCACCACTTATTTAAAGATACAAGGGATGCCCAAAAGCAGAGCCCCAAAAGCTTTTAAAATAAAAAGCATCCGTTCTCTCTCTCTTAGAGAGTCTTTTCTCTCTTTTTTTTTTTTTAAAAGCAAAATTCGCGTCGCTCATCATTTATTTTTTTATTTTATTTTTTCCACCTCTGCGATTTCCAGAAATTAGGGTTTCTGGCAGAAATTAGGGTTTGCAAGAATTTTAGGGTTTCTGTTGTCCGCCACGTCATCACTATGTGACAGCTAGTGCCATACGCTGGACACAATTAATTTGTACTCTCAAGGCGTATGCCATAAATATCAGGAACTAGTCCAATAGTGGGTCTAACTCTCTTGGCACGAGGTGGCGTTGGGGTTCTGTCGACTGTTGGTGCGGGCGTCGACTCTTCTCGTCTATCAATGCGTTTGGGACAACTAGAATGATTATGCCCTATTTGAAAGCATCCAAAGCATCGGCGTTTTCGTTGTAAGGTGTCTCGTTGTTGAGGCGTCAAACGAGACCTTTGCGGTTGATTTCCATGAGACTCAAGAATTTGTTCGTTGTTGCCGAGAGTTGTGGTTAGTGGCCGGAGATTCTTTTGTGGTCAACTCTAGCTTTCCCTTCATCAGTTTGTAGCCAACCGCGGCATGGTCCATAAGTTCTTGCATGGTAGAGACTTGCTTGGATAAACAATATTCCTGCAATGGTGATGGTAGTTGTCACCAGCTAGTGGCAATTCCATTTTTGTTTATTTTCTCTTTCTTTGGGGAATTTCGTTTGTTTTACCTTTTGGAAACACCCCTCTGGAAATCTAACTGCCCTGCATTGCATAGCCAGTGTGGAATTGTTCAGAGAGAGTCCAGGCATGAGGGCTAAAGAGCACTAAGGTTGGACAAGGACTATGGTTAGCCAAAGTGGGGCCATTGGCCAGCCAAAGCGGGATCATTGGCCAGCCAAAGCGGAATCCTTTGCTACATAGGCTACATTTCAGTTCTGGGTGTGGCTGCAGTGTACAAAGAGGGTCAGATGACCTAGAAGAATGTAATGGCAGAAACTCCTAAATTTTAGGGACTGCTAATTTTGGACGGCAAAACGTCTTCGCGTCATTACGTGCAGTTTGACATGGGGATCATTTTGTTGCTCTGTGGCCAAGTCAACAAAGGTTGCAGGTGAGATATTTTTAGACCCGAGGGTCTAAAGCGGGAAAATGCACAAATGAGTGACACTTGGCACTCTGAGGCCAGTTTACTACTTAAAGAGAAGGCAAAAACGTGATTTTGAGCTGTGAGCTCGTTTGTGAGTGCTGTCACAGGTGGGAGAGCTTCAATGGAGTGCTGGCTTACCCTCTATGTACAGTGAGGTGCAGGATGTCATGACTTGCACACCTCTCACTGCTCTCTCTCTCTCCCCTATTCTTTATGGTTATGCCCCTCTACTGGGCTCATCAGATTGACCATGTACAGTTATGTGGGTTCATGCGCGATTGCCGAGGCAAGAGCCTCTTGCACAAGTACTGGATTAGCTAGCGGCTAATCCCCCGCAAGTACAGGTAAATTCGGA
Organism: Adiantum capillus-veneris; assembly: GCF_014529385.1. Taxonomy (NCBI): domain Eukaryota; kingdom Viridiplantae; phylum Streptophyta; class Polypodiopsida; order Polypodiales; family Pteridaceae; genus Adiantum; species Adiantum capillus-veneris. The sequence goes on from NC_140946.1 coordinate 110,444,607, forward strand.
GAGGTTTCACGTGCGAAATCCCATCCAATTCAAAGGGCAAGTAGCCCTATAGGTGTGGGAGCTCGAGGACTTCCTACGGATGCGACCGGCACGCCAAACGGAGCCCGAAACAGTGAATTACAGCCAGCTGTGTATTTTTGCAGGTTTAGGGTTTTGGCCCTAAACGGACCCTAATACCCCCAAGAGGTTCGAGGACGCGAGGGGACCGCTGTACAGGTGATCTAACGCATTTTCGGGGCAGAAAACAGAGAATTCAGCGTGCTGCAGATTCTCGCTAGGTTTTGCAAGTGTCCGTATGCGTCGGGAAAGTCATCTAATGCATGGGGATACTGACTATGAAGGGTCCTATTACAGTTATGCTGCCGAAATCGGGCCAGAACATATGGTATTCAGCCCAGATTGTGCAGGGCAGCTTGTAGGGTACCACAGCTTTTATTCCCTCTTGTAAAGAATAAAGAAATACCGAAAGGGGCGCCTGTTTAGGGGCCAATCCGGTGTCGGTCTTCTCATACAGGTGCAATCTAGCAACCTGTATCCCTATCCCCTTTGTTGTGTCTTGAAAGTACAGGTAAAGTGGGCGACAAATTAAATGGGTGAAAGCAAATAAAGTTTAAGTCTAAGGTCTACTGCCCTTTTTGGATTAAACAGGCCGGTTACAGTAGTCCAATGGTGTATCGCTCGCCTTGGGCCTCCAAGGGAACAGATCTAAAGAAGGACACCAGAAGGTACACGTCGAGAAACCTTTGGTTATATTCGTCCATGGTTTTGGTGGCAAGCATTTTCAAGTTGCCCCACTCTGCCAAAATGCGTACTTCAAACATAGAAGTCATGTAACTACATGCAAAAATTGTCTTGAAAGCTTGCCAAGTCCTTGGAGCATGCGGTTGTGTCGCAATTGAACTCCACCATTGCAAAGCATTATCTTTAAGAAATCCCGTTGCTCGAGAAATCTTGGATTCTTATGTATAGTTCTTCAAAGCATAGATGTTGTCGAATTGCTGTAGAAACTGCAATGCTTTCTTGTGATCTTTCACTCCGAAAAAAGTGAAAAATTTGATTGTCGTGCCGCCATCTTTGAAATCTTTGGGTTGATTAGGCGCATATCTCAGGCATGGATAATAAGGGTTTCCATATGGGCTCCAACTTGTAGCCTGGTGGCAGTGGTGGTGGTGGTGGAGGTGGGGGCAATAGCGGTGGCAAAGGCGGTTGCATTGGATCAAGGTCAGATGGCTGCACCATATTCCTGAAAACTCCCCCGATCGGAAAAGACGGCTGAGAAGGTTGCCAGTTGGAAGCTCTCGTACTTTCTGATGCCAAAGGAGGAGGTATTACCTGGGGCATCAGAGGGAGTAACATGTACTTCAAAAATTTTGAAAACTTTGCAGCATCGGAAGATTCTGCTGAGAATGCCGCGAAAGAATGTCGTGGAGTTCGTTGAGCAGAAACTACAAATATTCTATTGAATCCATGTCTTGGGTTCTTTATGGCTTGTGCCCTGTAAGACAGAGCGATGAAGACGGGAACGCGCACGATGCGCGATGAAGTAAGGGTGGGAGTGGCTAATAAATCCGGGGCCGGGACCCGAAGATACTTCAAATAAAATTCCAGTAGTCTCTAGTTTGCTTTGTCTGCTTTTTTGTAGGACCGGTATGCTTTCAGAAAAGCACACGCCTAATGCTTTGAGACCACTGTCACCAGACGGGCACCACATGCCAATAGAAAAGAACAGACTGAACAAACTTTTTGCACTTCAATAACAACTGAACTATGAGAGAGAGACGACAGGTGACACGGAGTGGTGGAATTCCACCCCAGAGAATATTGGCCCCAAATCTTGGCGCCCCTTTCAGTGTTTCTTTATATTGCATCAACACAATATAAGAGCCGGTACTCCAAACTTTGCACCTTCTTCAGGAAGCATGCCAGAGAATGAGCCCTTAGCACATATTTAAAGGCCCTTGGCCTATGAAAAGAAATTTACATAAAAAGCCTTCAAACTCAAAAGCTTATGGTCCAAAAGCAATGCCAAAAAGCTGCCAGCATGAATCACGGAATTCTGTACAACTGCCATGTCAGCACTAACAACACGTTTTGCGAACATCTGCCACGTTAGCACTGTCAACGTGAAACACGGAAATCCGTACAGTTCTGCCACGTCATCATGTCAACACAATTTCCGGATTTGTGTGTGTGTGGGTCTTGCTTGATTTTAATCCTTTATGTCACTCGGGGCCCCATCGGACGAGGTCCCCACAAGTTGGTAGGACTTCTTCTTCTATTACTTGTTCTTCTTAGGTTGGCATCTGTAAGTTGGTTCCATTCTTTAGGGCTTTGACACGTCAAGAGTTTGTGACAGGGTGGCTTTGTGGCTTTCTGCCACTGGATGTGCACTTCGTCGAAGGATGTCTGAGTCAAAAAATTTAACAAATTTGGATCCTTCGCAAGGTTGATCATCATCTTTGTCGCATCGTCAACCAATTGTCGACGTTCCATCTCTTCAATCTCCGCCTGAGCAGGCGAGGCGAGCCATACTCTTCATGAGAATCTTCTTCGTGATCTCTTCCCGCATCCCGAGATGCAGAGGAAGTCGATTGTTCGTTGTTGAAATCCATAAGTGCCGCAATAAAAGGATCGGATTTCCCAGTAGAAGAGAAATCAGCCGTGCTTTCATACCACTGTAACAAACCTAGACACTCCAAGTCGAGATTCAACCGCGACACAGCAGAGATTCACTTCAAAACAGTTCACAATTCACAATTGATTCGACACGGCCCGGCGGAGTACCGTGCCTAGAGATATTGGCCCCAAAGACTGGCGCCCCTTTCGGTATTTCTTTTTGTATTAATTTGTGTTCAAAGTACAAGAGAGTGGGAGGATTCTCACTCTCAGACTCTGCGTTCAGATGCTCTGAGAAGTGAGGGCCATGCCCACCAATTTATAAGTTACAAGGGATGCCCAGAAACAGAGCCCCAAAATCAAAAGCCCTTAGGCTTACTTAAAATAAAGCAATTGGTTCAAAAGCTACCAAAATCAGCCTGCATAGAATCAGCTAGCTTCTTTTCCGTACGCTCTGCGACGTCAGCAGCTCAGTGCAAAAAGCGGGATTTCCATACAGCAGTCAGCATGAAAAGCGAAAATCCGACGGTACTGCCTCGTTTTCCGAGCTGGTACCCTCCTGGGAATGCGTCCGGGCATGCCACGCACCAGTTTGTGACATGGGGTATGTGTGACCACAGAGAATCGTCTGTTGTAGTCTCCGTCGATGCTTTGAAGCTCTCGTGGCGTCTCGGGCTCCTTAGCTCCTATGCTCGAGAAGGGTCCAATGAATAGACAGTGGAACTGAACCCGTATCTTGTATTGCATTGTGCACTCACATATATAATGCATCTCTATTTCTAGCTCTGTAGGCGGCATATCCTATTGGCAACTAGTATCCCGCGGAACCTACCAATCTCAATCTCAAGCTGGTGTGAAGATGTCCGTATCTAACCAATGGCACACCGTAACCCATGAGATAGATGTGTATCCATATAGGTAGGTCGAATCACAAACCCATGCCCTATGAGTTGGAGAAGATGCTCTCTTCAAAAAGCCATCTTTGTGCCCCACTCCTATGTCGGCTCTATCCATGTCCTCCTGGTGTCCAACAAGGTCATATCCTGGCAAATGAGTCTAGTAATATTCACCCGTGTGAGAGACAACAATGGTGCATCAAGGGAGTACTCGAACGGAGGCAAGTTATCCATGTTGAAGCAATGTATATGGAACCATGATGACAATTGTGCATACTAGTATGATGTGACCCCGTGTAAAGCTAACTATCTGCAGGACTCAAGGGCCAATCTGGCATATCTATCTCTGGTAGTATCCCATATATTGTGCATAAAGGAGACCGATATGGTAAGCGCCGCTATCTTCACAGGGGGGGCTGCTAACTCCGCTCTAATGATCTTGTCTGGTAGGGAGGCCTTGGCTCTAATCAGCCGAGAGATCATAGATACCAAGGGCCTCTCCATACTTCTCCACCTATCCTAACCCACAGAGGGTCCCCAAACCAAAACCCCATAGAGCATAGCTGAAGCTACCAAGGTATCACAGAGCCAGAGCTTTGTCGTGTACGCTCTGGTTAGTCTAGTCTCTATTGCTCTCTTCAAAGAAAACCTTGGCCTAGCGAAGACTACCCCAAGATAAGTGTATGCATCTGTGTACTCCACATTCTCTTGACCATAAGGACATGTAGGTGCCGATCTACAGATCCACTACGGTGTGGTGTTAAACACCATAACCTTGGTTTTCCCAAGGTCTACACATAATCCACTATGCATCCAAATGTCATTGCATACCCTTCCGTGAGTCATCAGCATATAACAACAATGGAATCCATATCCCTACTAGCTAGGAACCTCTATCACCCTCTCATTCAATGTAATCAGAAACCTCATTAATATACATACCAAATAGATTAGGAGACAATGAACAACGTTGTTTCACTCCAATAGTGGAGTGAACTAAATGACATCTATATACATACCAAATAAAGTGGAGCAAACAAAATCAAATATCCCCTCTCGAGTGCATACGTGTCCCACCACAAATCTGTTGAAACCGTCATGTCCCGTAGCCCGTATGCCCTCGCTCTTTGCCCATTTTCTCAACTCTTGCTCAAGGATAGATGCATACAACTGCTCCCTAAGATCACCTACGTTGAAGATAGGCACAATAATAGACAATCTTTAAGCCTCGCGTAGACCCTCACACATGACACGATTGAAAAGAACTGCAAGCACCCCTGCCAACATATCTCTTAACATATATGAAGTGCTCTACTACTAGACCATCGTGATCATATGCCCTCCTGGTCCTCATCATGTCAATGGCCTTCTTTACCATCTCTATCATAAAGAAGGTCTCGTAGATGGGCATGCTCCGGAGGATTTGGAAGGGGTGTAAGTCTAGAGACCATATATAAGGATGGTGCATATTGATCCCACACATAAGGAGAAGTAATCACTAGGGGAGGGGAGCGCTCATGAAAGAAATGCCATGCCTCTCCCGAGTTTCTACTCAATAACAAATGATATAAGTCTCGCTCCATCTGAGCTAGGAACGCTCGCTTCTTCTATCGCACAATGCGTAAGAAGGCTAGCCAAGACTGTCTGTGAGAATTGATGGCCCCTAGGAGAAGATCCCTGTGAAGCTATGCTCTCGCCCCTCTACACTCCTCATCATACCAATTGTTCTGAGGCATGCACCTAGAATGGCATCTCTTATCAAGCTATGCCTCCGTTGTTGCATCCTGCAATGTCTTAGTCACTTGGTGATCTCCTCCACAAAGTCCTTGCCTGCTAGCTATTGTACATAGACGACCATAGATCTCCTTTGTATAAAACAGAGCCCGTCTCTGGTGTAAATGTATAGCGGGTATGTGTCCTCCCTCTTGACACCTAGGTTGTACCATACTGAAAGGAGACGGAAAGTGTCAAGAGAGCATGGTCCACCGCTAAACCCACTTGTCTGGGTCCTACTGTGAAATCCTGAATGCAAGAGATGAAGCTCGGTTGCACCATGACATAGTCCATTGTGCTTACCCCATGCATATGTGGAAAGCATGTGAAACCGACCACTCTAGGAAAACGTTGTAGGCCATCAAGTATAGCTAGACCATGTGTAGTCGCCATCTACGTGAGCTGTCTCTCATGCTCTCTGTCCAATGATGTCTGTCATGTCCCAAATTTCCTCATCCAGCTCTCTAAGTATCTCCTCTGAAATGTCATAGAAGACTGTCTGTGAAACCTACTCGTGGGGCGATGGGCTTTGGCTTTCACCTGAACTTCTTTACTTTAGACACACACACAAAGCACTTTACAAAGGTAACCTGCCATGGGAATTAGCACTTAAGCACACACACGGATGGGAAGCTAGAATGCCCTGAGCAGACGCCGACAACTTGTAGGCCCCAAAATTGGTGCCCCTTTCGGTATTTCTTTATTCTTTAGGAGGGTATTTACAAAGAAGAGTCCTGGGAATTCTTTGCTTGTATCCAACTAGATACCACCTGTTCTGGCAAAATTTCGGCAACATAACAATCCCAAAACTTGCCTCAAACCAATTCCCCTGCTGGAACTCACTTCCACTGGCATAAACCCTCTGATTTCTGCTCAAAAACAGTAAATTCAGCTCGCTGTATTTACTGGTTTTTGCCCTGTTTTCAGCCCTAAACAGTCCCCGAACTGTCCTCTATCAATGGGGCACTGTTCCCAATGGTTCTGGCATCCGTATGGCTGAAAAACAGTCAAAATACAGCGCATAACCAGCACTGAAATCGCACCTATACGGTGAGGTTATCACCCTCATCGATGCCTACTTTTGGAGTAGCAGTTAGCGACTCTTGTTCGTGCTGAGAGAGGCTCTTGCCTGAGCAAAAACGCATATAACCACACAGCTATACATGAGTCAAATGAAGAGCCCTCTTGTGGGGCATCACATTATTGCACGTACGGAAGAGAGAGAGAGAGAGAGAGCAGTGTGAGGTGTGCAAGACATGACTTCTTCCACCACACTATACATGAGAGGGAAAGCTTGCAATCAATAGCTCTTAACCTATGACAGCTTGCAAAATGAGTCCTCCCAGCTACAAATAGAGCACTCCCTTTTGCTGCATGAGGAAAGTCCACCAAAAGGTGCCACTTGGCACATTTTCAGCCAATTTCCCGTTTCAAGGTTGCCGCTTAAAAAAATTCCCGTTTCGGGGTTGCCGCTTAAAAAATCTCCCGACTGGTTGCCGAATTCACTTTGCAGCAGAGTTCTAAAATGTTCCCCTTGTCATTCCGAAGGTAATGACGTGAACAAATTTCATGGCCCAAAATAGCAGTTCCCGAATTTTTAGGAGATGCTTCCGTTGGGCTCCCAATGGTCTTCTGACCATCTATCCCCATTGGGACCGCATCCAAAAATGCAATGTGGCCCAACTGTCGGGTACTTTCCTTTGGTGACCCCACCTTGGCTGTATGCCTTTATTGAGTTCACTTCCTAGTATTTACCAACTTGCTGAGTGTGACGAGGGGACCTACATGATTTTGAACTGAGCCTAGGCATCCTCTTACTATACGAATTCTAGTGCCGACCAACTTCCCATCTACGAGTGAAACTACCGTTCACATTGGCCATACAATGTCCGACCATTTGCAACTTCAAAAAGAGGGTCTCAAAAATAAAACAAAAATCATTGGAAAGAGACCAACAACTAAGGTTAGCAGTTGCCACGTCCTCGTGACAGTCTGAGCATTGCCCGTCCGTGCATTGAAGTCCTTAGGAGCATGATGTCACCATCCTTGGAAAACTCCCATATGTCATCCTCTAGGACAAAGAAAGGTGACTGCCCTCTAGGCCCAGCATAGACACAGAGGTACTTGGGGGGAGATAGCATATCGCAATGTACAGATAGTACTGCTACTCCGCCAGGGGCGGCCAATGGTCGAGTTCAACTAGGACACTCGTGAGTGGCAGTGACTTCTTTAGAGACAGATGAGGCCCCTCTTTTCTGTTTTGCGTACATCGTATACCTTGAGAGGAGAATCTTCTTGAGGGCATGATGCCATCCTCACAGTCTACGTCAGTCAAAGGTATGGTGAGATCAACGCATCTTCCCAACCTTCAGTAACAATTTTGATCCTAGTTGGAGTATCACAATCAACCGCCATGCTATTTCATTGCGCATGCAAGATTGCCTGATCGTACTCGGGGTGAGATTGATGGTCACTATGCAACTTGCCAACGACCTACTTTGCAACTTGGGCTGAGATTGCTGCAACTTGCCAACGACCTACTTTGAAGCTTGAGTCCTTGACACACTCCTGCCGGGTTTGTCCATATGCTCAGCCAGAGTGGAGGACGGTGTGCTGCTTGCTAATCAAAGTGGACGTTCATGATCTGTTTGTGACGTGGGGGACAGTTCCATCATGCTTATATCATTGGGATATAGACTTGGCACTTCTGCAGATGGTTCCATAATACATATACTATCTATCCATGGACTTCTCTCAAAGGGATGCAGTTTTTACTACGATGTGTAGCATCACTTTATGAACCAGATGGAAGGCTCATTGTGCTCACATTCTGAGCTCACGGTCTTCCTCGACATCGGCCACATTGACAACTATTTGGACTTAGCTGTTTCATACTCTTTGTAGCCAATGGGATACTTCATCGGGCTCCTCCAGGGCAACGGAGAGGTGTATATACTCTTTCCTCGGGACATGGACAAGATCTTTAGCCCTTTTATATTTTAATCATTGTCACATCACATGGCACTATGGATCTCCCGAGCGGTTTATCTATCCTTCTTCATACAAGCCACAATAGTCCTCGTCTCGTACATCCTCTGAGTGATAGGCCTTTGAACATATCCAGCAATCTCTTTGTACACAGTATATAGCCACTTTTTGTGCTTAAAAAAAGAAAAGAAAACAACGGGAAGAGAGAGCAAAGACAAAACACTAGAGATGTGAGAGGGGAATAATCAACCCCCTATAACCACAATCAACCACAACGAGCAAATAGGAAGCAAATACACAATGTGTCAATGCTCATAGCCTACCACGCACACCTGCCTATATAGGGGTCAGAGGTATAGGAAGGGCAAATCACCCACCAACCTTGCAAAGATAAATAGATCGCCCAAAAAATAACTAGGAAAAAATGCACTCTAGATTAAACCAGGTAGTTGGCCCAAAAGTGGATAACCGGACAAGGATAGAACCTAAATGCTAAGGAGTGCGTAGCCAGCCACAGAGTCACACTAGCCATAGAAGTATGCCCTAGTCCAGGGTGAAACAACAAGAGTGAAGAATACTCTATTATTGTAGCACCCCCTCTCTCAACAATTGACGTTGAACAAACTGCCACAAGCCAAAGCTTTGAGGCCGACAATGAAGATGTCTACTACAAATCCATAGAAGGACATTACTTCGAGCTAGAGACCAGGAAATCACAACCACCAAGAGATCTGCGTGTGAAGATGTTGCCACAAGCAGTGTAGAGAATTGTTGTACTTCCCTCTGCAAAGCGAATGTACTGCTCCAAGAGATAGGTTCCAAACCGACTGTGAAAACTACTACTAGAATAGACTTGCCAAACGAAAAAGGAGTGCCCATAGGCCAGCAAAAGTCACCTCCTGAATGAAGATAAAAGAAGGATCTATCTATGGTAACGAAGTCACTCATTTGTGTCATTCATTTGAGTCGGAACCCATACGGGCCATGTGACTGACTCTCGCATACCACTGTAACGGAGGGCACCACGTGCCAACAGAAAGACTAGACTTGTACAGACTTTAAGCACTTAGAAACAAAATGCTCACACTTCTTGCAACTTAAATCTCACACATTAAGCCATGCAATCAGTCTTGATTATCCAGTCATGCATTCTTGTGTCATGATGGCCGTGCACACATAAAAGACACACCCAAGATCGTAATGTAAATCATAATCATAATTTGTAACAAAGAATTCTCAATTCATTACCAATCTTTATTCATGGTTTCTTTCCTTCCATTCATGATTCTTAGTTTGTCGCCGCTCCTTGAGTAGCTTCATTTACCAAAGTTCAACACCAACCCTTTATTCTTGTGCTTTTTATTGGATGGTTCGTTCTCTTGCGTCAGAACGGGCATGATACTTGTAGAACCAAGGCATGCCCAGTAGAACATCACATCCTCCCAAATCCGTAATGTAGAAATCAACTCGATCTGTAAGAGTCTGAACTTGTGGTCGAAGTGATCCGATCAATGGTGTTGATGATCTGCAGGTTCCATTAGCCATTTGTGTTTCAATACCTAATCTTGCAGCTAATTTTGGGAAGATAAATTTTTGCATAGAGCCCGAATTGAAGAGAATAAGAGCATCTTGAGCTTTGACTTTTCGCATAGCTCTACATGGTTCATTGGATGCATCGACAGTAGGAACATCTATACAGTCAAAAATGAATCCAACTCAAGATCGAGACTTCTTATTTCCTGTGCTTTCATACGTTGAGGGTCTTTTGTTATTGGGGATATCTGGGCAATCCAAGCAATATGATCATGATGGCCACATTTATGACACCTTCCCTCTGTTCAGTACAGTGCCTTCTCTTCAGAGTCAGCTGTCTAGTAGATGTGTCCGCCACTTCTGTTTTATTTTAGGAGTCGGGGATGGGTAGCCTATGTCGTCTCCCCAAAACAAAACAGAAAAATATGTATGTACAAAATAAATGAAAGGAAAGGAGACGACAGAGACTTCAATTGCACCCAAGCTCCTAGGGCAGACACTTTTGTCACTAGTTTCCCTTGGACTACGTGAGGCTTAGCTTCCCCAAGAGGCTAGGATTATCTACTCTCTTAGAGCAGAGCAGCATGACAGGGACTAAGTACCTCAAGTCAGAGCCCGAGCTACTGCAAAACTTGCTTCGGACTTCCCTTTGGAGTTTCCTTTGCTAGGTAGCTTATCGCTCACCAAGCTAAACTGCCTTGTAACCCGACAATTTTCCCAGATAAAATGCCATACCGGCTTGGATGGGCATCGGCTCATAGGTGATGTCCGTTAGGATTGGGTATGTCCATCTCCTGGTCCTGTTTTGCGAGCCCCCCCCCCCCCCCCCCCCCCCAAAGGGGCAAGGTACTTGAATGACTCTCAGCGCTCATTTGTCTTCGCTTTGGGACAATAACGTCATTGCCCTCGAGAGGGATTGGAGTATAAGATTAAGCATAGAAAGGAGGGCATCACCTCTCCATCCGCCTATGCAGAGCACTCAAGTACCGGGACACAACCTCACCGAGGAACTTCGCCATAGGGACATGCCCTGCAATTCCATTCCTCGAGTGCGGATCACGATGTACCCAGAAGGGTATCTGCTTCCCGTGAGCCTCCCCACCAAGGAGGATGACGGTCATCTCGTCAAGATCCAACAGCAGATCAGAATCATTGGAAGTGAAGTTGAATCGGTTTAGCCATCACCCTCTAGGACCATCAAGCGCCGAACAACTCGTCAACAAATGCAAAAGGGAACGACCCTCTAAATGGGAGCACAATGGACAAACATTGTGTCCGCGTCTCCAGCTATCAGCCAGTTTTAGCCTTGCTATCCTCATGAGAACCAGTGCTCTCTCCTCCTTCGTATCGGCGACAGAGCTCCTATTGAGTTGCAGCAGGTATCCACCTATTTGTTCAGCCGACCCTCTTATCAGGTTCCAACGCCAGGCACGAGTGCCTCTCGTCCCACTTGTCCCATGCGTGGTAGCGAACTGAGCTAAAGTCCGCCGCAGGAATATACTTATTCATCCAATTCTGGGTTCGAGTCGTCCAAGTCCACTTCTTGAACGGTAGGTTATTAGGCTTCTTGTTTACAAAGGAGCCTATCCAGGTGGATGAAACCGAGGTGTACTTATCAAGAGCCCTTGCTCTTTGTCCCCCACAGAATGCAGATATGGGTGGAATGTTAAACTCGTGATGGAGCATTGTCATCCCTACGAATGTCGACCTTGCTCTCTTTCCGACTAACATTCGCATCCCGGTGGCGACGAGGAACTGCAAAGAATGGAGAACACGTTGATCATGGGTCCCCATAATTTCCACCAGACGGGGATGGTTCGGTTAGAGAGTAGGTGGTGGCATGCGAATAGGCTCTCCATGCCCTTGTCCGTCCGTTCCTTGACGTCGCGTTCAATGGAGAAGATAGAGTCTAAGTCGATACCAAGGTACTTGTCTCACCCACTGGAACCATCTCGCCCCCCACAAGAAAGATCCTCATTGAGAGATCCTGCACGTCGCCATGGAACACCGTGACTATGCATTTATCTATTCCAAAAGTCATTACCTAGGTCTTGGCCCATTCACTTACCTTATCAAGGCTCATTTGTAGGCTTTTAGGTGAATCGGCAAGCAGAACCAGGTCATTGGCAAAAAAGAGTCCCTTAATTCTCCTGAGGAAGTTAGGTCTTTCCATGTCCCATGTATCCCCGTCTACGTCTAAAATATCGTTAATGTATATGTATATGTTAAATAGACAAGGCGATGTCGGGCAACCTTGGTGGACTCCCCGCATCCCCCACCCCACAAAGTGGTCTATCCACTACTGTCGCAAGGGTCCAATCCCTCGCTTGAGGTGCTCTCTGCGGTACAGTTGGCCTCATGGGGTCCAATACTCCCATTCGGGGCTTGTCAGGTGCCCATGCTGAAGCGCAAGCACGAGTCCACCAAGAGAGCTTTTGAATGCTTTGAGAATAAGACAAGCGAAGTGCGCTTGAGAGCGCTAGCGATTATCTGTATATCGTACTTTTCATAAGGGAACCCTGAATACCCTCTCCCTCAGAGGACTAGGAGAGACCCCATGTGTCGGCTAATGTGCTAGTTCGCAACTGTGGGGAATCTTGGATGGAGGATCGAGGATTTGGGTTTCTCTTGCGGGAAGGAGCGGTAATGTCAATGAACACAAGTTCTTTCTTCATAATGTTATATCCTACTCTTGCAATCTGTACACAAATAGCAAGAGCTTCCAAAATTAGTACACGCTGGAATTTTCTGCAAAAACCCTTATTTTTTGCTGAAAACGCTAATTTTCCAAAATTGTCGTAATCAAAATCCCTTGGCAACAGTACATAAGACTCGTCGAGAGGATCAACTTTTCCTTCTGTTGCATATCCAAATTCTCAGAGATTTTAGAGGCCTCTACAACACAGAAGAGCGTTAAATAGCATGTTTTCATAGCTTTTTAGGACAAAAACGAACTCCTATGTATTCCTTTCCTCGTTCTCTTCTCGTTTCTTCTTCATCCGACTCCATAGCTCACATATGTATGTTGACGTAGGATCAGTTTTCTCCTAAAAAAGGGGAAGAAAATAGATAACTCTTATAGAATCTCTCTGTTCTCCATCTATGTTGACAAGATCATTCTCTGATTTGCAGAGGGCAAGTGGTCTTGGGTTCTTTATGGTTTATGCCCCCTACAACAGAGCGATGAAGACGAGAGCGCGCCTGATGCGTGATGGACTAAGGGTGGGAATGGCTAGTAAGTCCAGCCAGGGACACAAAATTCTTTGAATCCTGCTCTGTCTGCTCTTTGATAGGACCGGTATGCTTTCAGAAAAGCACACGCCCGAAGCTCTAATACCATTGTAATCGCTTCTTGCGAGGCATTGGACGAAACACAAAGATAAGCGCAATCTACACACTTGGCAACACTTTTGAGTACTTCAAAACAATTTGAATAAAGAAGAGAGAGAAGAGAGTGATGATTCTGACATAAAGTCGGTCCGTGATGAAGAAGTGCAACCTAAGGTAGCAACCAGCGGTGGTGAACCACTCGTCAACCAGGAATGAGGAGATTGGTCCCAATTCTACTCCGACGTAGGTGATCAACCAATCAAGATACTACCTCCCTACCTTTCCCTCGGATCGGCAATTGAATAGCGACAATAATGCCATTTGGAAAGGGGACCATGACGGCTATCTTGGACTCTTACGAACTTGGAGGCTTTGTTTCGAGCACATGATACCTTCAAAGGATCTTCTGTCCAACACACAGCAACACTTTGGTACTATTTTCTCAAAGTCCTATTCACAACAAGGATTCTATGGAGTTTATTCGAAATGGTAGAGGGGATATGCATACCTCCAAGGTCCTTTATGCTCCAAAGCTGGGATTTCATCTTATGTGTCAAGAGGGAGCAGAGTGGAGAATGGTCTCTACAAGCTCCATGCTCTTTCTTCATCAATGAGGATTCCCACATGTGATTTATGGCATTATAGGTTTGATCATTTGATTAATGATGCTCTTCGGCTTGCTTTTTGTGAGCAGATGCTTAAAGGCTTACCAGATGTTGAGAGTGTGGGAAATGCATTGCTTGCTGTCATGTGCAGCGGAAGGGTTTAAGGATTTTAACTCGAATCTAGTAGATCTTGTACTTCGCACAAGCACAAGGTTACTTTTTATTCACTCGAGAGAAATTAAACACAATGAAAGAGAGAGGCACAGAGAGAGAGAGAGAGAGAGAGAGAGAGATGACATTGTTACAGGCCGGGACACTCCAAGCGAGAAATCAATAGCAACACACGAACGGAAACTTCAAAATCACTGAACTTCAGTATAGAGAGAGAGAGAGAGAGAGAGAGAGAGAGAGTCGACACGGTGCAGTGGAGTTCCAGGCCCAAAAGCACTGGCCCCAAAGACTGGCACCCCTTTCGGTATTTCTTTATTATTGCTCACAACAAAATTACAACTTCGGAGGGTCCTCTGCTCTCAGACTCTTCGTTCAGATGCTCTGCAGAGTGAGGCCCATGGGCTCCTTATAAACAGTACAAGGGTTGCCTAAAAGGAGAGCCCCAAAAGCAATCAATTCAAAACCACTAAACCCCAAAAGCACTTTTCCCCAAAAGCTATCATTGAAATCTGCTCAAAATAGCCAGCGCTTTTTGCGAAAATCGGTACAACCTGCCACGTGGATCAACAACGCAAACAAAGGAAAATCCATACAACACCTACCGCGTCAACATCCGTCCAACATGCCCTGTCAACATGTCAACGCGTTTTACGAAAATTATCTCCAAGTTCAAGCTTCCGAATTTTTGAAGTTAGGTCCCACGACTGGTGCTCAAAAATTCTTCGGATTCCGTTTGGCTTGTCCACTCCGCCATTTCTCTTCCGGTTGGGCATGCCACATCAACACTTTGTGGTATTCCCCTACTCGTGCACCAGATTCCACCAATCCAACACTTCTTCAAAGACATCAGTCCACTGATCAATCACACTTCTTCGAGAATCTTAGATACAAATCATGATCATAGTAACCATTTAGCAACCATATCCACACCACACTGATCTTTTCACGGATGTGTTGATCTACTAAATTTTGTTACTATAAGATTTATATCTTTTCATTTCACATTTCAATCAAGCAAACCATGCCCATGACCATCCTCACAAGACAGTACATCCACATAGCATGCAATTCACCAAACCAGACACTTAGTTCACATTGAACTCTTGATGCACCAACACCAATATCCAGTCATCTCATCCAGATAGACATCTTGATCCACTAGAATCTCATTCAGTTCACATTCAGTTCTCATTCACTTAGCCATTACATCCAGATCTCACCGATCTCTAGCAGATGTCGAGATGCACTAAGTTCAAATCATTCATCAGACAAAATGTTGTACACATTTCATCTTTCTCTACATGTCTGTAACAATACACACATGAAAGAGCACATAATCTCCAATTCAATGCACATCAATTCATAAAGTCATTCTGCAAAAATATTGTCAGCCCATCAGTACCCTAAAATCTCAAAGAGAAATTTGTTACTTTATTCAATCTAGGCAATTTGTGACAAAGGAGTGGAGTGGCTCCCCTCTTGTGCAGTCCGCACCGCACCAGATTCAACTTGCTCATTTATCGATAACTTTTGGCATAGACACTGCTTATAGCCCAAAAGCTTCAAGGTACAGCTCTCTCTGAAGAGAATTTTTCCTCCATCCACTTTCCATCGAGGGCCAAAAAGTAGCCTTGACCATTATCCGATGCACCTAGCTTACCTTTCATTTCTTTTCTCGTGTCCTGGGACCTATTGGTAGCCCTATTGGCCTCCCTATCCTTGGCAGCTCCATCTCAATCTTAGAATTCTCTAATCTACCGGCTGACTCCCTTTCCTTTCTTTCCTTGTGCCCAAGGACCTAAGGGTAGTCTTGCTTGCCTCCCTTGTCCGCTGGGACGTCAGTCATAATCGTCGGAACCCTGAGATGCATTATCATATGATCCCCTTTCTTCTCCGAAATCCTCTGATGAACTTGCATCTAGTTCCCTTAATTCGTCAGAACCCTCGGATGCCCTACCATCTGATTCTCTTACAGCTCTAGAATCCTGTGATGAGCCATCATTCCGTTCCTTTGATTCATACTCTTCACTGGTGGAAGACCTTGCCCTATTGAGGTGGATACTATCCTATCTGTAGGATAAGTCAATGAGCCCGCATGCATTCCAAATCCTTGCTTAGAAGTCTTTGAATAGAGTAAGACTTCTGTTCTAGACAATACTCTTGAATCTCTTTTGGCAAACCACAGCAAAACTGCTCAAACTGGTTTCTTCAAGTAATATTTTGAAACAAAGACACTGGCAAATGAGTATCCCAAAACCTCTACCAGTAGTCATCAAATGAATCTTTCTTAGTCATTCTCAAACGATGCCAAGCCGTGATGACATCTCTTTCATATTTGTCTCATATCCAAATTGAGGTGAAAATTTTCTTAAATTTTACCCACGTCGCAGGTGCTTCTCTGCGTAGCAACAGAGTAGACCCATAGTAACAGGGAACGAGCGGAACGGACCCTAAATATTCCGAAACGGCATTCTAAACGGGTCCGGGTCCCAAAACAGAGTCGGGAACGAAACATCGTTCCGGAACGGAGTGTAACCGGAACAGCTACCCGGAACGGGGCGGAATGGCACCCAAAATGGCGGAACAGAAAGCTGGAACTGTCAAACCAAACAACTTTTTTTGACTAGCCATTTGGGGGAATGTTTGGGGCTATTTGGGGTCAGGTTTGGGGCTATTTGGAGGCCTGATTTGGGGCTGTTTGCAGGCTCGTCTCACCTCCTCCTCAAGCTCTCAATATCTCTATTGAGCTACTCTCCTTGCTAAATCTTTAAGCTTGGACATGGAGCTCGAACAAATGTGGCTTCTAACTCTCTTTCTCAAGCTCCATCCCTCCCTCTCATGTCTCAAGCTCCTCTCCCCTCTCTCTCTCTCTCTCTCTCTCTCTCTCTCTCTCTCTCTCTCTCTCTCTCTCTCTCTCTCTCTCTCTCTCTCTCTCTTTTTTAGAAAAATCAGAGCTGTATATTGCTGAGTACAATATGATCCCCAACGGATGCCAAAATAGCCTGTCACGTGGGGTGTACAAGCTGAATGTAAGGGTGAGAGCCACTATAGTGACAACTCGGCTAGTACAATCTCATGGTGGTCTGTGTGATGAGTAGAGTAGAAACCACTCAGGGGGGGCATAATGCCATATAATCTGACCACCTAGAAGTGTGAAAAAGAGTGGAGCCCAGGCCCAACGCCGAAGAAAGGCAAATCGTCGAGCCTCGGCTGCTCTAGATGTACCTGAGGAAGAATCCCACTGCCAAATTAGGGTGTGAATGATGTCCAGCCAAATGGCAGTAAGGATATCTTGAAGGAGCTGTGGAGCCGCACTGAGAATGTGAAGACAACGAGCTCTCCAAATATTCCATAGTGTAATGCTAGTGATGACTGAAAAAACTTCATCACATGTCTGAGGATCCCCCTGCCATGCGATCTGTGGTAACATAGCCAAAGTTCCTTGCCCATAACCAGTCGAGGTAAGCATAAGAGCTGGATCTGTGTCTGAGCCCTCATAGAAAAGATGCGGTCCGGGCATCGGCATCAACCATGAGACAGAGCCCCAAGTGAGAAATCCATCCTGAACACCTGCTCTGCTAAGTAAAAAGTAAACTGGTAGCCACACTGTATGAGAAGAGGAGCATGACCAAAGATAGTGGGCTGGTGACTCATATAGTCGCGAAGGACATCGAGTGCATAACGGATCATGACCCATAGTAGCTAGCCAAGTCCCTACTGGAAGTCCTGCATGTGCAATCATCCACATGAAAAAAGAAATACGACGAGCCGCATGTAAATCCCAGATGGTTGACCAAAACTGTTGTAGATAGGCATGGGAGAGACCTGAATGTAACCAGAAACGCATACGAGTGGGCTGCTCTGGGTGCTGTCTCATCAATGCTAATCTTCCAATTCTGAGAGTGTACTCAAAAAATGATACATGTGCACCGGTGGAGTTAGAGTGAGGCCAATGCCACTCTCCTGGGTCCCAATAAAGCTGAGATAAGGCACGACCCTCCCACACCCAAAGCCTCCAAAGGGCGGCATCAGCGGATGCGAAACGGGGGTCAACACAACGACGCTTTCTGCGAGAGCCAACTACTCGTATGGCCTCCCATCGAGCGCCGGTGTAGACAAGGTGCGGAGAGGTGGGAGCAAATGTCAATCTAGCATGAATCCCCTGAGAGGAGTCTGAATCAACTGTGAACAGCATAGTGTCTAAACGAACTAATAAGAGAGTGCTCTGAGCAAAGAGACCTTCCCAGCCACTATGTGGAGGCATCTGAACCGTGCCTCGCATGACTGCGTCCCACTGTGAAGGAATGGCGGAGTCAATCTCAAGAAGTCTGTCTGTCACCCCGCGACCAATGTCATAATGTTCTGCTACAAAATCTGCATCCAGCATACGCGTCTCATGAAACAACCGCATAGAGGCAGCAGGGCCGGTGTCCCAAGCAGCCCAATCAATGTGAGTCCTCTCTCCAAGCTGACGTGGTGGGTTAACCGAAGAATCAAGAACTGCATCATTCCACATGAGAGGCTGGCGCTCAATCTCCTCACGACATGAGGGAGGTGAGCGTATGAGAGCTCGTCGCATGGAAACCCAAATCTGAAGGAGTGATCGGATGAAGGGTGAGAGAGTGCTGGTGGAAAAGGGGGCATCCGTAAAGAGAAAACGATACCCTGTACGCCAAGTATGACCATCTCTAGTGCCGAGGCGTGGAGTTACTGTGCAAATAGCGGCTTGAAGAAGCATCTTCCAAGGTTCTTGGCCGGGAAAAAGGCCCCGAACAATAAGCTTGGTAAGAAGGGCGCGACTCTGTAATTCTGGATCAATAATGCAAAGGCCGCCCTCTAACCGAGTTCGAATAATCGTGGACCAACGAACCCGAGCACGAGTATCAGTAGTCCCATCTGTGCCACTCCATAAAAAGTTCCGTACTAGTCTGCGGAGCTGAGCTATCACTCCTGAATGTAGCATCCAACAAGAGGCCGTATACCATACTGTAGCCAGAATGACCTGGTTGACGACCAATGCACGGCCAGCCAACGACAAATGACGTGAAGACCAATGACAGAGTTTCCTGCGAATAGACTGTAGAACGGGTGCAAACTGCTGCTGTGAGGAAACATCAAATCCAACCTGAAAGCCCAGATATCTGCATGTCTGACCCGGCTGCAGCCATGTGAAACCATCAGCTACCCCCCAAGTAGGTATGTCATCACTGCTAGTAACCCATAGGATTTATGCCAGTTAATACGTGCACCACTGGCAATGCAAAAAACCGTCAAGGCCTCCCACATGGCATCAAGAGCTGGTAGCAAATAGTGCAACATCAGCATAGTGTCATCAACGAACTCCTGATCGATAAGGTCCGGAGCTGAAGGTAGTGGCATGGTCAAGCCACGAAATGCATCACTCTGAGCACGAAGAAAATCTGACATAGTCTCTCCAACAAACAGATACAAATATGTTGCTCAAGGACATCCCTGTCGGACAGATCAAGAGAGCTCAAAACTGCGACTGACACGACCACCAATAGTAATAGCACTGCTGGCAGTCTTGAAAAGAGCGGAAATGCCTGCGATCCATCGCGAGGGGAAACCCATCCTAGCTAATGATCCTTCGAGAAAGTCCCACTCAACACGGTCGTATGCTTTCTCAAAGTCAAGAATGAAAAGAGCGAGAGGTTCAGAAGATGATCTGGCCCACTCTACTGCCTCATAAAAAGTGAAGATATTATCCAGTATGCATCGATCCATGACAAAGCCTGTCTAAGAAGTATGAATAATATCTGGTAAGAACGGTCGCAAGCGATGACTGAGCAGTAACGCTAATATCTTATAGACCGAAGGGAGTAGGGTAATAGGTCTCCACTGGCGGAGCTGAGTTGTGTCACCCCCTTTCGGAATAAGAGATATGAGACCTCAGCAAAGATCTGGATGCATATATCCTGATGCAAATATGTCCTGACAATCGCGAAGCAATGGTATATGCAATACATCCCAATAAGTCAAAAAGAAAGCTCTAGTGAGGCCATCCTCTCCTGGGCAGGAGGATGGATCTAGACTCTCGATAGCAACATGAAGCTTTGCAAGTGTGAAGGGTGCCAACAAGATCTCGGTCATAGTTTCTGTACAACGGCGTCGAGTGTGATGCCAGATCTGCTCACGGGCCAGTAAAACCTCAGCAGTGCATACATCAGCAGTGAACAATGCCTCAAAATAATCTGCAGACATATCGAGAATAACATCAGGATGCATATGAAGTGTCCCCTGAGCATCGCACAAAGTCCGAAGGGTGGTGCCAAGAGGGCGCTCTTTATGCGCAGCGAAGAAGGCTTTATTCATTCGATCAGCTTTAGCTATCCAATGAGATACTGAAGCATGATGAGTGAACTCAGACCTAGCCTCCTGTACGCAACGAATTTCCTCTGTGAGCTCTGTCTGTCTAGCAGCGAGATAAGCATCCTGAGGCCACTCCTCAAGCAAGCGCTGTGTGGAACCAAGAGGAATGTGAAGATCAGACTCACGTACTCTCAACTGTCGATGAATAATAGCAGTCTGATCGCGGCAGTAAATACTAGACAGAGTAATGCAATGAGCAAGGAACTCTCCAGAGGGACCACAATAAGAAGCACCCGTGGACCATAAGTCACGAATCTGTTGCTGCAAAACTTCAGTGGTGAGAACACTGTCAGGGATGCGGCAGCCCCGTCTCTGTGCAGAGGATCTAGTGAAGGAGATAAACAATGAGATGGGTAAGTGATCTGAGAGGCTGGTCCCTCTCCAAATAGTAGTAAATCCACCTAGAGCTGCTGCCCAAGGGCCAATGTAAAAACGATCAAGTCGCTCTAATAATCTCCCCTGCTGTCTCTGAAACCCCCACGAGTAATGAAGTGTAGCAGGGTGATGACCAAAAGAGGGTATGTGCCATGCATCAACACCTTGAATAGCTAGAAGAAATCGATCCCAATCTGACTGCTCATTGGGAGAGATGGATGATAGAACAGGAGGAGTGATGGATCGCCAATCAGAGTCGCTTTCGACATTGTTGAAGTCGCCTCCTACAACCCAAGAGTCTACAGCAGGTAGAACAGTAGCCAGAGAGGCCCAAAAAGTAGCCCTCTCCCGAGGAGTAGTGGGTGCATAGACTGACATAAAACCAATGATAGAGTCCTGAATCCGAAGAGACACATAGATTGCTCTGCCAGCGACAAGGGTGCCATGCTGCTGAACTGAGGCCAAGTAACGTGGGCCCACTGAAATGCATACACTGCAACTCTGTCCATGAATGCCTAGAGCAGGCTCCCAAAAAGTGTGGGCGCCGGAGGGCATGAGATTGCCAAAGGGAGTGGCAATCTTATGCTCCTGTACTAGTAATATATCCACAGTGCCTACTACATGAGCGTGCAAATCTCTGCGAAGTAAAAGCTTGCGGGAACCTCTTACTCGAGAAGTCTGTAAACCATTAGCATTCCAAGAAACTACATGTAAATCCATAGTCTGCATGAAAGAATTGGTAAAGCATCTGACTAACTACGCATCTTCTTGGAGGCAATTGGACCATCCAAGGGGTGTGCTTCGAGCGGTAGGAAAGCAACCCGCAAGCCTTCTCTAAAATATGGCGTCTCATTGCACCAACTACGGACCTCAGCTTGTTTACATTGCATTATTGATGCTACAGCTTTGACACCCCAAATGCGCATAGACATAGGAAGCACCACATCTGAGGATACATGAATGACCATAGGCAATGAATAGCAAGCATAAACATCACTCCATTCCATAGCACCAATACAGGAAGGGAAGTGTGGAGACAGTACATCCGGAGCGGAAGTAGACAACCATGAATGAAGCTGAGCCATAGATTGGGCATGCACAAAATGTAGAACCTGATCCTCAGACCATTCCTGAGCGGCATGGAATGGAAGGAAAAAGGAATGGGTGGGCTGAGAGCGATTGCCTATTAAAGAGGGAACACAACCTAGCTTGTGATGCATAAGGTAGAGCTGCACCCGCGGTGGTCCTTCTGAGTCACCACACATTTCAGCCCGATGAGAGCCCCAGGAAAGAGGACAGGAGCTAAGAAAACTGCGTGGGACGTAGGTATGAGCGGCTGAAGGAGGGGGAGGACCAGAAGGTGGAGGGGGGGGAGCAAGGGCGAGAGGGGGAGGAGGAATAGGAAGAGGTAATAGCGGGGGATGATCCATTTACATGGGAATAGGGATCTCGGGAAGAGGAGAAGGAGCGGGCGGGAGAACGGCAAGAGGAGGAGCTGGTAGTAGAGGTAAGTGATCCTGTGCTGAAAAGGAAGAATGGCGAGGAGAAGCAGGGGGTAATGGGGTGGTGGAAACTTGAGAGGGAGCAGGAGAGGTAACTGTGGGGGCTGCATGCGGTGAAGGTTGCTGACGAGGACGGAATGAATGGTTACGACCCACTGTCTGCCATGCATTCTCAGTAGGAACTGAAGCAGAGGGAGGGACATGGGGGGTCGAAGCTCGAGGAGCACCTGCAGGCTGTCGAGGTGCTCGAGTAGTAGTAGGAGGAACCGGTTGTTGACGTTGACCACGTGACTGAGCATGAGTGCCAGGAGCTGGCTGTTGTTGTCGCCGATGGCGGGGTAGAGTGGGGCAATCTCGTGCCATGTGTCCCATCTCGTGACAACGTAAGCACTGCCCTGGGCGACCAGTGACTACCATTCGGCAAGAGTAGTCTCGATCACGCACAGCCACAGTAACTGTATCTGGTAATGAAGTATCCCCAAACACCAAGACCTGAATGCGAGGTGGACCAGAGGAAAAGATGCAGGATCCTGGAACAACTGTGCCAAAATGAGCAGCAATCATCTGAAGGAGATGCTCATCAATAAAATGGAGAGGCATATCCGGGAAGGAGAGCGTAAGAGGGAATCTGGGGATAAGGTGTCGACTGTCAAACTCCTCAGTAGTAAACTCGGGATACCACCTCGTCAAGTATATCATCCTGCGATCAGAGAGTATCGGAGACCAAGCCAGGAGAGCTGAGACAGTGGCGGGATCTGAAAGACGTACCATGAATATGCCTCTGCAAAGAAGCGTAAGCTCCGAGACCCGTCCCTGAGTAGTGCCCAATGCAATCTGACACCAATCACGTATGGAAGAGCGAGGTGGAGACTGTCCAATCATCCAACCAAACAAGGCATGTTGTGCCAAGTGTTGTATTTTGGAGTCAGTGCGTGTCAACAAGTCTCTAGTGCAGTCCACGCGACAGGCAAGTGGTGATGGAGCGTCGTGCGTAGCACTTGAGACCGGCAAAGCCGCCATGAAGAATGGGTTAGACTGACGAACAGGAAAAAGGGAAACCCGATAGGAATCTTGGACGTTTTCTCTCTCTCTCGCTTTCTTTCTTTCTCTCTTTCTCTTGCAGGTGGTAGTCAGGGTTTGATGCTGAGTCAGGTATGGTGTAGGGGAGTAGGGTTTCTGGGAATTAGGTTATCGGGATTAGGGTTTGCAACGGAATTAGGGTTAGCAGAGGTAATTAGGGTTTGCGGAAATTAGGACGCGCAGCAGGCAGCAACAGGTTTCGCGCGCAGCAAGGCGCATGACAGGGGGGCTGATGTTGCAACGGCTTCGCACAGGCAGCAAGGTTAGGGTTCGCGCAATAGCAGCAAGTTTCGCCACGCGCATGCAGCAGGGTTAGGATTCGCGGCGCAGGCTCTCTCTCTCTCTCTCTCTCTCTCTCTCTCTCTCTCTCTCTCTCTCTCTCTCTCTCTCTCTCAAGAGTCTTTGCATTCGTTGAGTGAACCAATGATTCATTGCTCAATAACCTGACTGAGCACATTCGAACTCCATCCTTGTCTCGAGCTCCGTCATCGTAAAACATGTCTAAAATATGGCTCTTGAAACCGGTTCATAGGGTGGTAGACGTAGGCTTTCACCCGAAACTTTACTTTAGACTTTAGGACACAGAGGAACTTTGCAAAAGAAAACCTGTAACGGGAATTGATAGAGCACTACCAAGTAGACACACGGCATGGAAGCTAGAGCGCTACCAAGCAGACACCGACACCTGTTGGCCCCAAAGATTGGCGCCCCTTTCCGTATTTCTTTATTGTATTAACAGAGGGAATAAAACCTGTGATTTCCTACGAGCTCTCCCACATAATCCGAGCTGAAAACCACCTGTTTTGCCCGATCTCGGTAGCATAACTGTACTAGGACGCTTCACAGACAGTATCCCCACGCAATAGATGACTTTCCGAACGCATATGGACACTTTGCAAAACCTGGCAAGAATCTGCAGCACGCTGTATTCTCTGTTTTCTGTCCTGAAAATGCGTCAAATCACCTCTACAGCGGTCCCCTCGCGTCCCCGGACCTCCTGGGGGTATTAGGGACCGTTTAGGGCCGAAAGCCTACAGCAGGCTATATTTCCCTGTTTTGGGCTCCGTTTCGCGAGCCGGTCGCATCCGTAGCAAGTCCTCGAGCTCCCGCATTTGTAGGCTACTTGCCCTTTGAATCGGACAAAATTTCTCACGTGAAACCTCTCCGAATTCACATGTATCTGCGGGGGATTAGCAACTAGCTAATCCAGTAGCCTAGCTAATCCAGTAGCTGTGCAAGAGGCTCTTGCCTCGGCAATCACGCATGAACCCATACAATTGTACATAGGTCATATGAAAAGCCCTAGGTCTAAGGTTAACGGGCGTAAAAACTTATGGAAAATGAGCTAGAAAGTGGGCACAAAAACCAAAGACGCAAGGCATTCGCAACAAAATTGGTAAAAAAACAAGGTCGATTGTGTCTATATTTGTACGACCGTACATTGTACAATCGTACGACATAGACATTCGTCCAACGTATAAAAACTTACATGTTTATTATCCTACTTTATATTCCTATAAAAGTAGTTCAAAGGCCAACAAGTTCAACAGGAATAAGTACAATGAGTATGATGCATGTACCAAGCTTTCAATGTTGAAGCAAACACCAACAAATTGATAGAGCATGCTACAATCTCCACAAATCTCCATATAGAAGTAAGAGTCTAAGTACACGAGAAGTTTGCCGCAAAAGGAGCTACAGAATAAGTAGTGCATGATTTTAAAAGTAGATATAAAACGTTAATTTCACAAAGTTTAGGTAAGCATGGTATGAAACATGTTTACGAAAGAAACGTTTTGTAAGTTTCAAGCGTGTACGAAACACATTTCGAAACAACACTAATACTCGGGCAATCTCATCCAAATTGGAGCTATTGATGCACCAAATTCATATGCTTCACGAAATGCTTTACAAATGTTAACAGTTCACATTTGCAGACACAAACATAAAGACATCCAGATACAACCAAACACTCCCCATACCGAGGTTTGTTGTTCAGACAGTTCTATATACAACCAAATGCTCCGCAAACCGAAGCATGTGTCATTCAAAGGTTTCCATCTACAAATAAATGCTCGCCATATCGTAGCATGCATCCTTCAAGGGTTATCAAGTAGCATTGCAACCAAGCTCTACCCTTTTTTCAATAGTTCGACATAGCATTCTCTGGAGGGCACTACTCAGAGCACTCAAAAATCAAGAGGGTAGCATCATTTTTGAGAGGAAATGCACGAACATGGTGGTCCACTCTTCTCTTAAGGAAAGAAGCCCCGACAAAGTCGTTAAAGTTCAAACGCCTCTTCATTTCCTCTTGGCTGACTCGGGAGTACGAACGAGATGTGATACCGCTTGGAACCATCTTCAAATGACCAAGGCCGATACATTGGATGCTTTTTGTGAGAGATTTTGAAATGCTTTTCTACCTGCCTCTTCTTTTAAGAAGGTCACTTTCAAGCAGCAAATTGAGCAATTTTGTTGTAGCAAATTGAGTGATTTTGTTGTGGACTTCCCAAAGAAATCCGAGATTACTGCCTCAGTAGAAGTCCGAGTCCATGCAACAATTGATGGAACATGCTAAGCAAGAATTTGTTATGCACCCATGTAACCTGACTTACCCCACTGATCAAGTTTTGACACCAAGAATTCGACAAATGATAACAGAAGAAGAAGTTTCAGAAAAAGAAGGATACACGACTCGTTTGACCGAGGAACACAAATCAGACTACCTCAAGGAAAGGAAGTGCTTTGACTGTGGAGAATAAGGACACATCTCTGCAAGGTGCCCCAAAAAGGCGCAACGAGGACAATCAAAAGACAGGCCATAGAGTTCCACAGCAGCTGAAGAACGTGGTAGAAAAGGAAAGATGAAAGCACCACTCGAACTAGATTGTATGGGGACCGACCCAGATCAGATGGATGAAAGCACAGAACTTTGCCACGCATGGGGCAAAGTACAAGATCAAGAAGCCCTCATCCTCTTTGACGAAGGAGCCAAGGCCAACTTCATTTCACCTAAATTCGCGGCTTAACTTGGAATTAAACACGACGGAATGGGGCCACAGGCGGAGGTAGTTCTAGCAGCACCCAAACGGGATGTTGCCATTACATATATCATTAGCAAAGTCCGTTTGCATTGTTAGGGGTATTTAGGGCACGAGGACTTTTACATCATGCCTTTGGAAGGGTGTGACGTCCTCCTAGGAATCACTTGGTACCACAAGAACAACGTTGTGGTTGATTATCGGGCCAAGAAAGCTACTTTGAAGAATGAGAAGGGTAGGAAAATTGTGCTTGATGTAAAGCTGAAGGGTGAGTCCGTCCCACTTGTATCTGCTTTGGCCATTTCCAAATTAATGAAATCCAGTCCTTTTGTTTACTCAATCTACTTGAAAGAACTGAATAATGAACAACGAACCAATATGTATGAATGGATAAGAAACGACAAGAATTTTTGCACACAAGCTGATTGTTTCTCTAAAGGCCTACCGGGCAAGTTGCCTTCACCCCATCCTGAGAACCATACGATTGATTTGATTCCTAGAAGTACACCACCGAACCGGCCAACCTATCGAGTTAGCCGAGCCCAGACTGAAGAAATAATGAACGAAGTAAAAGCACTTCTAGAAAAGGGTCTCGTCCAACCTAGCATGTCACCTTTCTATTCTTTGATATTGCTAGTACTAAAGAAAGTTGGATCTTGGAGAATGTGCATTGACTATAGAGGTCTCAATAAATCACCATCAAGAACAGATTCCCTATTCCAAGGATCGATGATATCCTCGACAGACTTCAGGGATCCTCTTGCTTCAGCAGAATTGATTTGAAAAGTGGATATCATCAGATCCGAATTGCTTCGGGGGATGTCTACAAGACAGCTTTCTGGACAAATTTTGGTGTACATGAATATTCGTTGATGCCTTTTGGACTTATAAATGCTCCAGCAACTTTTAATCGAATGATGGATAGGATTTTCCATGAGTTGTGGGCACTTACTTTGACGACATTATAGTTTTCTCCAAGAATGAAGCAGAGCACCGACATCATCTGCTACAGATTTTCCACGCATTGCGAAAGCATAGATTGATTATCAGCACGAAAAAGAGTGAAATTTTCTTGCCGAAGATACATTTCTTGGGGCACATCGTCTCAGCAGAAGGAGTGCAGATGGACCCGGCCAAAAATTGAGATTGTCCGTGATTGGCCAGACCTGAAGAATGTTCATGAAGTTCGAAGCTTTTTGGGCTTGTGATCTTACTATCGGTGGTTCATTTGAAAGTTTGCAGAAATAGCTTCACCTTTGCATTTACTGACTCAAGAAGGAGTCCCTTTCACGTGGGGACCGACAGAGGTTTTGGATTTATTTAAGTCTTACATCTCCGATCAAAAGACTAATGGGAAAAGTACTTGCCTCTGGTGGAATTTGCCTGCAATAACATGGTTCACTCTTCGACGGGGAAGGCACCATTTGAGGTAATCGAAGGTGCTAAGAAGCTCCCTCCTTTTCTAAGCACTAGGGACAAGACTTTTGAAGCAGACCAGTACATGAGGGATTTGGACACTGCTTTTGCCAAGGTTCGCGAGGCTCTGGAAAGTCTCAAGCTAGGCACAAGAAGACTGCAGATAAACATAGACGCGACTTGAAGTTGAAGGAAGATGATTAGGTGCTAAGGAGCGGCTTTTTCCAAAGCTTAGCATGAGGTATTATAGCGCTTTCCAGATTCAAGAAAAGAAAAAGGTTTTCATGTGAGTCTCTTGAAACCTATTAAGGGTGAGGTGCTAGTTGACAGGGAGCCTGATGAGCAACCCGAAGTGGAAGAGAGCGAGGAGATACTCGTTCCAGAACAAATACTGGCCCATAAAGAAAGGAAAGTGAAAGGTAAAATGATTTGGCGGTTCTTAGTGAAATTCAAGAATTATCCAGCAATGGATGCGAAGTGGATGGAGGAGTAGGACCTAGCAGATATTCCTCGGATTTAGGAACTTTACCTTGAGGCTTTCCGTTAGGGATGCCACGTCATCAGTTTGTACATACCCCCCTCTTGAAAGAATAGTAATCGTCCTGGATTACGCTTGCAAAACAGACAGAGGCCATAAACCAGTTCAGTAGACACTGACTCTAAGTACCGACGGACTAGAGAACACAAATCTAGCACTTACACAAAGACGACTTAGTCAATGCACATTCAAATCATATCCAAACCAATCTTATAAAGATTTATTCCAGGTCTAGGACCATGATTCCTGACAACGTATTTAGCAATCGCATCTAGATCCACACCGGACCTCACTAATGTCGAATTAGCTAATTCTTGTTGCGATCATGTCTATAGATTCTCAAGAACGAAATGATGCAATCATTTCGTTTAAATCCTGCACTCAAACAAAATCACAAGAGAGAGTACACATCAATTAAATTCAAGTTTGGGTCCTGGGAATTCCCATTTTCAATTTCCTTATTCATACAGTCATACAGCAGCAAACTGTCAACACAGCAGTATCCTATGGTCTTCACTAATCATCAGAGTTTACGCTACTTCTTGTCACAGAAGCAACTTTCGAAAAAGCACATGCGGTCGGCTAACATCTTGTCACAGTTTCACTTCCAGATTGTCCATGTACAGGGACAGAAGAACTTGGTGGCAAATGCTTTTTCCCGGAAGCCGTTAGTCTTTGATATTTCCACGATTCACCATAGAAACTTCGAGGACATGGTCGATCAGTACGCCACAGTTCCAGATTTTTCTCATGTATTCACTCGAATATAGAATGAAGAGGTAGTAGCGGGATATTCCATTCAGGATGGCTACTTGATGAAGAAAACGATGTTGTGCGTTACACAGCCATCGAGGGAAAAGGTTTTAATTGAATGCCATTGTCCACCGTTTACGGGTCACCGCAGCATTGACAGCACCTTGAAAGTTGTGAAGCGTTACTTCTTTTGGCCGAGACTCAAGAAGGATGTGGACGACTTGTACGCAGTTGCTTGGTATGCCAGAAGGTCAAGTTTGACAGGCATAAAGCACAGGGATTGTTACAGCCTTTACCCATTCCCACCCGCCCTTGGGAAAGTATTGCTATGGATTTCATTTTTAATGTCCCGAAGACACAGAGTGGACATGATGGCCTTTGGACGGTCATCAACAGATTTAGTAAGCAAGCTCATTGCTCTGCAGTAAAGAAGATAGTTAAGCTCGATCCTTTGGCAAAACTGTTCGAATATATTGCATGTCTGAGTCCATTGTTTCGGACAAAGATCCCCAATCTACTGGTTGTTTTAGACGGCAATCTGGGAGAACATTGGCACGTGGTTGCAGTTCTCGTCCTCGTTCCACCCGCAGACAGATATGCAATATGGAAATAACCAATTCAATGGTTTTGAATTTGTTGAAGTCTTCTTCTTTGGATCATAAGACTAAATGGGAAAAGTATTTGCCCTTGATGGAGTTTGCCTACAACGTCACACGGGAAAGACTCCATTTTAAGTGTTCGAGGGTGCTAAGAAGTTTAAATTTCTAAGCACCTAAGACCAGATTCTTTTGAAGACGATTTTTGAAACACAGTCTAGAAGGCATGGAAGGCCGTTTAAAGGAGGAGAGATCGTCCTCTTTTGACAATGACCAGATCAACAAGAAAACCAAGGAGTTAAAGGAAGGGAGTCAGGCCAAGACACTCATCGAGCCCTTGAGTTGAACAATAGTTTGACGTCGCCTTCCTCGGAGCGTGGTTCTCAGAACATTCAAAGGAGCGAAAGGCGGCATCGTACTTGAAATGAACGATGAATATGCAAGAGATGTCATCATGCCTTGGCATCACTTGAAAATGACTGAAAAAGATACATTGGATGACTATTGCTAGAGATTTTGAGATAATTGTCGAAGATTCTTTTGAAAGACCAGATTAAGCGGTTTCGCTATGATTTGCTAAAGAGAAGTCTGACTCCATGGGACATGACTAAGCAACGATTTGGAATGCATGCCGGCTCATTAACTTATGCGACGGGCAACATAGTCTCAAAAAGGCAAGAGTCTTCCAGTGAAGAGAATGAATCAAGGGAACTAGATGATAACTCATCAAAGGATTCTGACAAATTAGAGGGTTCCGACGAACTAAGGAAACCAAATGCAAGTTCATTAAAGGATTCCAGAGAAAGAGGAATCAGATGTTATTACGTCTTGGGGTTTCGATGATTTGACTCACGTGCCAATGGACAGGGAAGCGAAAGACATTACCTGTAAATCCCAGGGCACAAGGAAAGAAAGGAAAAAGGGAATCAACTGGTAGATCAGAACATTCCTCAGACCCAGGATAAGATTTTGAAGCCAACCAGCACGAGGGACTTGGACATTGCTTTTGCCAAGGTCTAGGAGGCTTTAGAGAAATCTCAAGAAAGACATAAGAAGGCAGCAGATCGACATCGTCGCGATCTGGAATTATAGGAGGACGATTGGGTGCTCTTACGTTTTGAGAAGGCACGCCTAAGAAAACGAAAAGGAAAGGAGCGGTTTTTTCCAAAGCTTAGCATGAGATACTATGGACCTTTCCAGATAAAAGAAAAAATAAATGATGTCTCCTTTAGACTGAAGCTGCCCGATACTTGGAGATGCTTTTCATGTGAGTCTCTTGAAGACTTTTAAAGGCGATGTGCCCGATGATGGGGAGCCAGATGAGCAACCCAAAGTGGAGGAAAGCAAGGAGATGCTCGTTCCAAAACAGATAATGGTACATAAAGATATAAAGATAAAGGGTAAAGTGATTAGGCGGTTCTTGGTTAAATTCAAGAACTATCCTGCATTGGATGTGAAGTGGATGGAGGAGGAGGACCTAGCAGATACTCCTCAGATTGTGGAACTTTACCTTGAAGCATTCGGTTTAGCATAGTCTACTCCGATAACCCGATTTCAGCATGGGTGAATCTAGTGCAACAGATTATCCTGATTTTTGATATAGAGTCACTGATGTCCCTTTGGGTTTCAGGGATACTGCTGGGCTGACAATATTCTGTTGTATGACTTTATGAACTGGAAATCCCAAAAATGAAAATGATACTGATTGATTTGTACTTGACTTGTTTGAGTGCAGGAACTAAAAGACGAAATGACTGCAACAATTCGGTCTCATAAATCTCTAGACATGATTGCAATATGGATTAGTTAATCGGGCATCTGTGAGGTCCCGATTGGATCTAATGCGATTGCTAAATACGTTGCCGATTAATCATGGTCTGAGATTTCGAATGAATTTAAATGTGATTTGTGATGTGATATCCTGTGATGTCAAGTGATGTCCTGTGATATCCGATGATGTGATTGTCGATGGGTACATGTGCTAGATGTGTTGTGCCTAGTGCGTCAGTACTAACAATCAGTGTCTGCTAAGACAGTTTATGGCCTCTGTTTGTTTTGCAGGCGTAATCAAGGGCGATTACAATTCTTTTAAGAGGGGAATATGTCACAAACTGGTGACGTGGCAGGCTTCTAGATACACACACACACACACACACACACACACACAGTGGTTGCGGCAGAAATGCCACGTGGCAACAGTACGGACCCCTGCAAAATGCGATGATAGTCTGACACGTGGCAAATTGTACGTACCCGCTTTTTGCGCTAATGTGCTAACATAGCATTCCGTACAGATTTTCGTAAATTGCGCAGGCTGATTTACTGGGGAGCTTTTGGGACAGTTGCTTTTGAGTTTAATGCTTTTGGGGCTCTGCTTTTGGGCATCCCTTGTACCTTTAGATAAGTGGGTGAGGCCTCACTTCTCAGAGCATCTGGACGCAGAGTCTGAGAGTGAGCACCTACATGCTCTCTTGTATTTTGAACACAGATTAATATAAAAAGTATGTACCCGCTTTTTGCGCTGATGTGCTGACGTAGCATTCCATACAGATTTTCGTAAATTGCGCAAACTGATTTACTGGGGAGCTTGGGGCTCTGCTTTTGGGCATCCCTTGTACCTTTAGATAAGTGGGTGAGGCCTCACTTCTCAAAGCATCTGGACGCAGAGTCTCAGAGTGAGCACCTACATGCTCTCTTGTATTTTGAACACAGATTAATATAAA
This sequence comes from Adiantum capillus-veneris, assembly GCF_014529385.1. Classification (NCBI taxonomy): domain Eukaryota; kingdom Viridiplantae; phylum Streptophyta; class Polypodiopsida; order Polypodiales; family Pteridaceae; genus Adiantum; species Adiantum capillus-veneris. The sequence goes on from NC_140946.1 coordinate 110,476,933, forward strand.
AAGAAATACGGAAAGGGGCACCAATCTTTGGGGCCAATACCTCTAGGCACGGAATTACGCCGCACCATGTCAATTTTGTAAACTGTTTTGAAGTGAATCTCTATTGTCTCGCAGTAGAATCTTGACTTGGGGTGTCGAAGTTTGTTACAGCAAAGCTAGCTACAGTGGATCTCGACACAATTGTCCTACTTATTGATGCTCTTCATGTCACTGCTCAAAGATACCGTGGCAAAGTAGATTTTCACATCATGAAGTAGGGCATGTCGGCGCTCTTTTGGGAATGTCTTGGCACGACGATGCTACCATTTAGATTCGAAACAAGACCATCACCTTGAATCCGGATGTCAAGATAGTTGTCCTTCAAGTTCGACTTACAGAAACCATCCCCGAAGGATTTTTGTTACGCTTTGTATTTAGATACTTTCTAGAACACTCTTTGCAAATTGTTTTGAATAGATTATATCTGCTTTGACCTTATTTTGGTGCCGATTGAATTTGTTTCTTTTGGGAGCATCTCAAAACACTGAAAAGGTTTCAAACTTTACTGCATGTCCACTCTCCTTGAACTCCTTGGCCTTTTTGCCCTTGTCCTCAAGAAAATCATATTGATTGGCTCTGTAAAAGTGCTTCTTCTTTGAATAGAACATGTGGTCATTGGAGTCCGAACTCTCAGAGGAGGATGAATCCTTGTCAATACTGTCTGAAAAATGTCGAGACCTACGGTATGGTTCTTTCAAAATCTTTGGTTCTTTCGTCGTTTCTTGCACTTTCTATCTTCATCACTCGAATCAGAAGAGGAAGAGCTATCGAGCTGTCAGAGGAAGATGAGGATGAACTCAACAATCCTTCGAAGCGTACATGCTTCTTCTGCTGTCTAGCACTTGAAAAAGAAGATTGACGGCCGAAAGAAACAGGGTAGTCAATCCCCTTGTTGCGTTTCTTCAATTGCTTCTTCGCCCCCAAAAATTGGTTGACCCATCTTTCGAAAGTGCGTTCCTGAACGGAGATCTGGATAAAGAAGTTTATGTGGAGCAACCTCCTGGCTTTCGTGTTCCAAGCAGGATGACTGGGTTTATCAATTGTGGAAAGCATTGTATGGATTGAAGCAAGCTGGACGACAATGGTACCTCACACTAGACTAGTTTCTTGTGAAGCTGGGATTACGGCGTACCTCATCAGATTCCAACTATTATGTTGTCTCTGATGACTCTTTGGTTGCAATAGGATTGTTTATGTGGATGATCTCATTTTCACAGTCTCATGGACTAGCAAGATCAAGTCAATAATGCAAGCTATGGAGACACGTTTCGAGATGACTGATCTTGGGCTTCTTCACTATTTTCTAGGATTCGAGATCTACCAGACACCAGACGACATCTTTTCTCAACGGAAGCATGCGAAGGCTATCCTGGAGAGATTCTAGATGACAGGCTGCAGACCTATCGGCACTCCTCTTGAGCCCGAGAGAACATATCACTTCATGATCCTTCCCCACGGATTGACTTGGAGCGGTACCGGAATGTTGGTTGTCTCGTATGGCTGACTTATTCCGACAAGACATCTGCTACACAGTTTCTGGCCTCAGTTCTTTCAACACCCGACCTCATCAGCGACATTGGCAGTGTGCCCAACGTACTTTGCGGTACATCAGTGGCACCTTGGACCATGGTGTGTTCTAAGGTCGCTCCAAGGATTGCACCCTGCTTGGTTGGTGTGATTCAGATTGGGCCGGAAATCCACATACTTGGCGCTCTACTACAGGAGTAGTTTTCACACTCGGCTCGAGACCTATATAATGGAGCAGTAAGCGACAACCCACCATTGCGCTATCTTCCACAGAGGTGGAGTACAAAGCAAATTGCTTTTCTCCTTGTGAGGCCATATGGCTACGGAGATTATTGGGAGAGTTGTGTTTTCCCCAGACTACTACTAGACATCTTTTGTGCAACAATCAGAGTTGCATAGCTATTGCCAAAAACCCTATCTTTCATGCTCGGACAAAGCACATTGAGGTGCAGTATCACTATGTTCGGGAGCAGGTTTTGGTTGGAGATCTTCATCTGGAGTATGTCCCTACCGCAGACAATACAGCAAACATATTCACGAAGGCTGTACCTCAGCGGACCTTGGCTTCTCACCTTCAACTCATTTATGGTCTCAGGATCCGGTCTTGAGAGGGGCTGTTAAGAGTTACACCATTGTTGCTACGACATCTTGTACTGCTAGTGACTGTCCCAGGCTGGCCACCCATTGTACATCACGTAGGTTACACGAGCGGGCACTTTAGCATGTGTCGGCCGGTCATTTTTTAAGCCTAGCTGAGTACACACATATTTTAGCCATTTTATGGGCTTTTATATTTTTGACCCAGTTACACAATTTTGCCCTACCTCAACCCAACATGCTATAAAAGGATTGCTTGGGGTTATGTTTTCAACACATTGTGTATTGAAAGTGCTTGCTTGTAGCGTTTCAAACTCTATCTGAGCTTCTGCTAGGGGCTAACCACCCTAACAATATTTTAATACAAGTACACAATAATACTGCATACTACATTAATCTATTGCATACGAGAGGATTGAATAACATCATGGAAACAAAGAGAAGGTATTGTATTACTGCATAATCATCATCAACACAACCGCTTACAAGCAGTACCGAGAACAGTACGACTGCATAAGAGAAAAGACTAACTGCCGAACTGCAAGACAGCGTCAAGAACTAAACTACTCGCCTAAAACTAACCCACTTAAAACATCAACCATTGGTGTAAACACCCTTAAGGTTCCTTAGTTACAAACAAAAGTAAATAGACTGACAGTGATGTATCAGGGCAGTAACACTTGGCACACCTGGGGGGCAATGTTTGCAAAACATTGTAAGAACCCATCCCTTGATCAGAAACTTCAACATCAACATGATCTTTAACTTCAGGCTTCTTTCAACTTTCCCCTTCAATTGCAGTTTCCTTACAATCTTCACCAAACCTTGCATTCACTTCAACTTCAGGTTCTTTCATTGCAACCTCAGCATCTTCTCCAATGACTCATCCACAATAGACAATATTGGATCTTTAAATTGTTGTTGTCCATCTGCAACACCTGCTTCTTCATCTGCAAATGCAATTGGAACTGTGACTGCACCTTCAGTTAACTGTTCTTGAATTTCATTTTCACTTTGCTCCAGCATTACAGTATCACTCTAAGTATGCAGTTGTTCAGGTTGATGATGTTTCTGCTGTTCCAACTGCTTCTGCAACATCTCATACTGCTGTTTCGGTTCATCATACTGCCTCTGCAATAACAAATTATCTTCCTTTGCTTCTTCCTCTGTGTCAATACTTACTTCAATCTCAGCTGCAACCTCATCCATTGTATGTTCTTCAATGTTCTTAGCCAACACTTCCTCAACAGTGTTCAATAATGCCTCCTCAACATGCAAATGCTCTGCCTCATTCTCTTGTCCTGTGACTAGAATTGTATCTTCAATTAACTGCTCTTGAACTTCCTGATCTGCATTATCCATCAGTATCACTTCACATTCAACACCCTCTGGTTCACATTGGTGATGAACCTGTTGTTCCCCCTTATACTTCAACTGTATAAAATGATCTTTCAGTTCAGTGAACTTCTTCTGCAACAACAGATTTTCTTCCTTAGCCTCTTCTTCAGCAAAGGCCTGGTATGCCTTACTAAACACATTAGCAAGTTCATGTTCAGGTTCAAGTTCAGGGTCAGGTACAGGTTTCTCTTCAAAAAGATTGAAGAAAGATTCAAGGTAGGATGTCGTCACGTGACACATCCAACCCTATGTGTCCATGGACAAGCTATAGCATGACCAAGGTTCAATTCCGTCCAGTCAGTCTAGCTTACAAAGTGTTCTAGCACTTTTATGAGTCCGTTCGCAGACCGTGCATGTCCAAACACTTAGAGTAGGTGCATATCCTCTGGTTGCACACAGCATGATCATCAAATTACAGTCAAATCCCATCAGTAGTATTTTTACAGTGCACTATTTTTAACATTTTTCACTTATTATTTTTAAGTGACTTTTGTTGGAAACTGGGTAGGGCAATTTTCACAAGCAAGTACATAAAGAAACCTAGCGCTAGCACTTTCTGGCAGAAGAGGCAGCAGGAGCACCGCTCAACAGGCACCTTCACAGCAGGACCCTCAACAGCATGACCTAGCGTTTTTGCAACTCAGCATCAAGCTAGCGTTTTTGCAAGACAGATTAGCCATTTTGCATTGCAAAGGAGCTTCGGCATTAGCAGACACAGCAGAACCACTTCACGACAGCAAATCAGCCCTAGCGTTAGTGGATTTTCCCCAGCAGCAGAACTCAGCCCCTAGTGTTTTTGCATCAGCATCACACTTCAGCGTTTTGTAGATTCACCGCGACGGAACATCAAGAAACACCACCGTTTTCAGTTTTCAGCATTCAGTACCCGCAGTAGAGCCCCAGAACCTCGCAGATCTCACCTTCCCGCAATAGATCCTCACCGTACGGTCAAATTCTGCAAAGTTTGCAGATTCAGCCCGGAAAACGTAGATTTGAGCATCTATGTTTTCAGCGCGTCGTCGTTGCATCGTCGTCATCGACATCGTCACCGACATAGAGTCAGAATTCAGCAGATAAAGATTTGCAGATTTCAGCCCTTAGCATTTTCAGATTCCAACCCGTCTCGTCGTCGTCCTCGTCGTCGGCAAGTCCAAGCATTGTAGAGATTTGTGCAATCATAAGTAGACCGCTCTCGCCATAGAGAGTGGGGCCCTTGGAGGAGAGTTTGACAACATCTCTCGTGTCGTATTCTCTTCTCTCTCTCTCTCTCAGTCTCAGTACCTTCATTCACAGTGTTTATAAACTTTGTTTGTGATCACTGCACTCTCTCATTAAAAGGCGGAAGGCTCTCCCTTCCCTAAGTAAAAGGAACCTTGAGCACAATTCAGAGCACTCATTTTGAGCAAAGTTCAACATTCACTTCCGCTGCACCTTATAGATGCAAACTTTGCAACCATTAAACACTGCCTCTTGACCATATCCAATATCTCTGTATGTAGATGAAACACTGGGAAACCTGATTTAGACTTCGTATGCCTAAACAACTGATTATCCTGAAAATTTTGATTCAAGTTACACCAAAACTGATCTGCTTCTTCATCAAACTAATCTGATTCAAGGCTTCAAAATAAGTTGAACTCTTCTTCACACATAAAAACACCACCAAGATGGCTTGCTCACATCCCCTCTCAAAAACATAAAGAAATCCACTTTGTAGCTGTAAATGTCACCAGGAGGTGTATTTTTCCTGTTGCCTTCCGTAAATAATTTTTATTTATTTTTATTTTTACTTGTTTTCCCTGGAACCCTTGAAAAGGTGCAAGGGGACATTGCATGGCCAGTGTGAAACGGCTGTGGCTGAATAGGTTTCTCACAGCGGGAGTCTGGGTCGGTCGGTCTGGGACTAGTCAGGCCAGTTAGCACTGAATTCTGATGAGTATGGAAGCCTGTGTGCGCCAAATGAAGTCTGGGCCACTCGGAAAGTCACTTATAACTTTATAAGTCAGTGGGAACTAGAAAATTAACTCAAAAGGGGCAAACTAGACACATGGCGGCTTCTGGGCTGATTTTTTATCATAAGTGAGCTACAGTGTGTGTGTGAGTAGTGGGTGCAGGTCTACAGCTTTAATGGAAAGCTTGCCTTCTCCTCTGTCTCATGTAGCGCGATGATTTGCTCTCGTGTATCTCTCTCTCCCCTTTGGCACATATGGTAATGCCCCACTAGTTGGGCTACTCAGATGAACATGTACAGTTCTGGGGGTTTATGCGCGTTTGCCAAGGCAAGAGCCTTCTGAACAGGAACCGGATTAGCTAATTGCTAATCCTCCACAGGTACACACAGTTCCATCGCGAAAGATTGCGAGTTCGGAGAGTTTTCTCGAGTGAAAGCTCGTCCAATTCACAGGGGAATTGTCCCATTGTATGCGGGAGTCCTTGGGACACGCGTAGGCGTGTTCGCTCCGCTAAAAACGATCCAAAACAACGAATTACAACCTGCTGTGTTTTTCTGCAGGTTTAGGGTTTCGCACCTAAACTGCAAGGGAACACCGGGGGAGCCTCGTGAGAGCCTTGGGATGCGTGTACAGGCTTTTGGGCACCCGACAGTGAAAAACAGGGAATTACAGCCCGCTGAATTTCTGTGACAGCTCACCAGAAAGCTTCTAGATAGCGAGGGAATCCGTCCTAAACAGGTGCTTTTGACCTACAGGGGTTTTTGCGCCGTTATGCTGCCAATATCAGGTCGAAAACCTGCGTTTTCAGCCCTCGCCAGGTTTAGACAGCTTTGTGAAAGCTTGTGCGTAGTGGTTGAATCGTCTACCTTAATTTGAATAAAGAAATACAGAAAGGGGTGCCAATCTTTGGGACCTACAGGGTGTCGGTCTCGTGTGCGCAGTGACATTCTAGTCGCTGGACGCAACTGTGTTCTCTTCCCTTCTCAGTGCTCTGTGTGAAGTTAACAGGTAATTGAAATAATACCGCCCTCTACATTATACAGGCCAGTTATAGTAAATCTCTCCAATCAGTGATATCCCCCTGAAACTGAAAACTTTTGACTTCTGCTTCCTGAAAAACTTCCCTTATGTCATCAAGCATGAAGACATAAAACCAGTGAGGTATAAGAATATCAACATCATCTCCTCCATCAGCAACATCACATAGAAATGTAGAACCATCTTCAAGAAAACCCACTTCACCATCATCAAGAACTTGCAAAAGGCTTGCATAATCATCAATCAAAACCACCTTCTCAACATCAACAAAACCATTGAAATCAAGAACATGACCACATAAGGAACACAAACCTTCAAGAATACCATCAGTAAACTGAACTTCCTTGGAAAAGGATGCACTTTCAATCTCCTTGACTGAATTTGTAAAAGCACCAACATCATAAAGATCATTGATGACGACATCATCATTCAACATACCTTCCATAATATCAAGGTTTAAAGAAGACTCCATATTGTTCATTTGAGTAAGTTGAAGATTCAAAACCTCAATTTGATTATCCTTATCCAAAACAACTTGCTTAAGAGAATCATGAACTGCATAACAGTAAGAAATATACAAGTCAAATTCAGCTCGAACCTGAGAAATATCCATCATCAATGATGCCTTCTCTTCTTGAAGTTGAATGATTCTAGAAACCGCTTCATTAGCCGTAACCATATTTGAATACCTCTCATTCTCCAAATCCAAAGAAAGATAATGGATCATCTCCGCTTGAGAAACAACTAGACTTTGTAGTTCAGCAAATTCAGGTACATAACTTCTTTGAAGATCAGTAATCTCAGGATTAGGGACCTGAATTGTAGAACTCACTAAATCAGAGACCTTCGGTATTAAAACTTGTAATTCAGGGACCTGAAATTCAAGATCCTTGTCTTCACAACCTGAATAAATCATATCCACTCTTGGAAATTGAATTTCAGTCTTCAAGGCTCCAAAAAACACTTCTTCATCAACACACTCCTGACTGTCACTTGCAAGATACTCCTCATCAAGATACATCAAAAACTGATTCATCACATCATCCTCATCATCAGCACACATTATGTCTATCTATCTTCACCTTTTCTACTTCATTACACTGAAATATAATCTTTTCTCCAATTTCAACCTCTTCAAGATTGATGTCCAAGGTTGGTATATGGGTTTCTATGGGATATTGGTGGCTTCTCTTGCTCACCTCCACTTGGATTCCCTTCTTCTCAATCATCAATTCTTCTTTTGGGTAACTTGTCTTCTCTTCTTGCAAAGAGGTGAATCTCTTCGATGTGAGGTTTGGGAATAGCTGGCAGTCCTCTTGGCTCCTTTGGCTCATGAGCTGCTCCTAGCTTCCTCTTTCTTCCACCAACATCTTTTAAACTTCATCTCCCTTGCATTGAACAACATCCCCTTCTTGAATCAACTTCTTCTCTTCAATAATCTCAGTATCTACAACTTTGATCCCATATTCAAGAACATCAAAATCAAGCTGAAAAACTTGAAGTGCTGAAAAATCAGATTCAAGCTTTGGAATTGCAAATGCCTAAAGAACTATTGGTAACTGAAAACTGATAACTTAAGGTTGTTTTAGGTTGGAAGCAGTAACATGTTGTTGGAAACACCATTAAGAATCATCGCCACTAAGGTAATCATCAAACTCATCTTCATACTTCTCTAAAAGACCTTCAACCGCTTCTTGCAACCTCGATATTCGCCTTACAGTTGAACATGACTTCATCTTCTTACCAACTCGACTATTATGCCAGTTGTGTGCATCATCAAGAAACACAATTTTGGCATGCAATACTTGACACAAACATTCTCTTTTTGACAAGGCTCACACATGTAAGGACATCGCTTTGCACAATGCCCATCTTTTTGACAAATAGCGCCCTTTTTCTTCTTCTTCTTTGCCGACATAAAGCAAGATCAAAGCAATAGAGAACAATAAGAACCGCATATTGAAATAACCTTGAGAAAACTGCATTAAACTGTGTACTAGATAAACTGCATACTTTCAAGAAACAAAATGTCACGTGCACATCTAACCCTATGTGTACGTGGACAAGCTACTTCAGGACAAGGATTCAGTTCAATTAGCTTAGGAAGTGTTCTAGCACTTTTGTGAGTCTGTTCGCAGACCGTGCATGTCCATACACTTAGAGTAGATGCATATCCTCTGGTTGCACACAGCATGATCATCAGATTACAATCAGAACCCATCAAGAGCATTTTTACAGTGCATAGACCTATTTTCCCTATTTTAGTCATTTTTCACTTATTATTAATAAGTGACTTTGTTGTGAAACTGGGTAGGGCAAATTTGCTAAGTTAATATAAAAGAAAATTGGCAGTCACTCAATATAGCAGAAGAAGCAAAGGACAGCACAGGCAATCTCTTGCAACAAGCCCTCTAGCGCGACTTCTCCAGCAAAAACCCCCCCAAGAAACCAGCGTTTTTTCTGCAAATTCAGCCCCAAGAGCCTAACGTTTTTAGATCCTTCTACAAGCGCCAGCAAGCAGCAATATTCAGCCAACGTTTTTGCAGCTGCTGTCCAGCGTTTTCAGCTTGCTGAAGTTGCGTTTTCAGCTTCAGTATAGCAACGTTTTCAGCCTCAGTCAAGCAGCGTTTTCAGCCTCAGTCAGCCAGCGTTTTTGTAGCAGATGAAGCAGCGTTTTTCAGCGGATAAATCAGCGTTTTGCTGCAGATGAAAACAGCATTTTCAGCAAACCAAAACCAGCGTTTTCAACCAGCCTCGTCCTCGTTGTCACCGACTTAGAACCTCATTGCATCGTAGCGTCAAGAACTTGCATCAGCATCTTGTATCAAACTGTGCAATCAATAGCATAGACTTCTCTCGCCATCAAGAGAGGGGCCCTTGGAGGAGGGTTTGACAACATTCTAGTGTCGTATTCTTCTCTCTCTATCTCTTAGTCTTAGTGTCTTCATGCACAGTGTTTACCACTTTGTTTGCGATCATTTGCACTCTCTCACTAAAGGAACGGAAGGCTCTCCCTTCCGTAAGTAAAAGGAACCCTTGAGCACAGTTCGGAGCACCCATCTTGAGCAAAGTTCAACATTCACTTCCGCTGCACCTTACACAAAAACTGCCTGCAACAGCAAACTACAATTGACTGCACAAAAACTATCTGCACAGAAACTCCACAAAAACTGTCAAGAACCTGTAAAGACTTGCAACTTGTCAGCAATTGTAATTTTGATTTCCCCTGGCAGATTTAGGAAGAACTCCTCCGAGAAATTTGATGTATATTTCTCAAACTCTTCCTGCGGGGTTACCCAATTTGAGAATTCCTGCAGGTGGTCTATGTCCAACATATCAGCACCCTGCTGCATTCCTGAGTGCCATATGGTTCAAGCTGAATTCGAACCAATTGCAGGAATAGCTTCACCAATACTCCCAAGATTTCAAAAGCTCGTTCCCATCTCCACAAAGAGACACCAGCAGGATCGAGACGACGGTGGTTAAATCACCAGAGAGAGACTTCGCAGCATAACCGACTCACCATTCGCTTTGAGATTACTGTAATTCGCTCCCATGTCCATTAGGACACGCACAGTAGGATCGCCAAAGTGTTAGGGACTAACCACCCTAACAGTATTTCAATACAGGTACACATTCATACTGCATACTACATTAATCTACTGCATACAAGAGTATTGAATAACATCATGGAAACAAAGAGAAGGTACTGTATTAGTGCATAATCATCATCCACACAACCGCTTACAAGCAGTTCCGAGAACAATACGACTGCATAAGAGAAAAAACTAACTGTCGAACTGCAAAACAGCGTCAAGAACTAAACTACTCGCCTAAAACTAACCCACTTAAAACATCAACCATTGGTGTAAAAACACACTTAAGATTCAAAGGTTCCATCCTTAGTTACAAACAAAAGTAAATAAACTAACATTGATGTATCAAGGCAGTAACAGCTTCTTCCCCCAGTGTATTTGGCATGCGTGGGCTCTCTCACTCTCCCACATGGATGTCTTTTTATAGGTGTTGAGGGCAGGTAGGAATAGTAGGAGGAAGGGGGTGCCTAGCGAATTCAGCCAGCACCTCAGCATTTTGCCATCAACAAGCATCATTGTTTTTCCACCTATGCACCTCAGATCCATCAGCATCCCCTCAAATCAGCTAGCGTTAGTATTTTCAGCCTTAGTCACAAGAGTCTTCAGCTTTTATCGCTAGCAAGTTGCAGAATTCAGCACAATCTATTAACGTTTTCACATCCCAGAATTCTTTCTTTGGATCGAATCGCAATTGCAGATCCAAGCAGAGTTCCTAACATTTTCAGTATTCAGTCTTAGCTTGAAAGTACCAAGCATCTCTAGCAAGTATCCATCAAGCATCTCAGCATTTAGATCCATTGGATCAGCATTGTGCAAGTAAATAAAGCAAGTACTTGCTTTGGCAACAAAGCAAGGGGGCCCTCTAGGGTGGTTGGGACCCAACATGCAATGTCATCTCTCTCTCTCTCTCTCTCTCTCTCTCTCTCTCTCTCTCTCTCTCTCTCTCTCTCTCTCTCTCTCTCTCTCCTTCATTGTTTTCAGTTCAGGTCCTTTTTTCAAGTGAAGTAAAGTAACCTTGTGTTTGTGCGGAGTACTAGATCTGAGCTAAATCTACACGTCCGCTGCACTTGAGAGAGAGAGAGAGAGAGAGAGAGAGAGAGAGAGAAAATGAAAAGAAATGATATATTAACGCCTTCAAAAGGCCAAAATGACCTATGAGACCAATCCGTTACAAACTTGTGAATCTGGTACCGTGTTTGAGTACAAAAAAAGAAATACTAAAATGAATGTACTAGTGCTACTAGCTCGAACTGTGTGGGGTATCTGCGATCACTGATACAATGGGTGCCCAATACAAGAGAAAGATACAACAGACGATGGATCCATCCTCATCTGTACTCTGGATGTCGAGACTCGAGATAGTATGGCTCGAATCCTCTGTTGTAGTCTCCACGATGCTGTGAAGCTCCTCTCCTCAATCGTGGGCGTCTCAATCTCCCTAGTTCCAATGCTCGGTCAATGAGAGTATCGCGGGTGTGAGTATGAGCTAAGCTTTGCAGTGGTGGTTGCTCCTCTATTTGTCCAGTGTTTGGTGTGAAGAAATCAGTAATCTGTCTCTGGGATTGTCTCTCTCCAGGTCTCCTCAGTAAACTATCTGTGTCTGTGTAGCTCAAGTAGATACAGGCCAACACATCTCTGGTCCTGATAGCTCATGACTCTCGAGAAGGGTCCGAAGCCTTCTCTGAATAGACAGTGTGACAAATTCTATTTATCTGAGTATATTTTATATTGCCATGCGCTACCATTTGTGACACTTCCTTGCGGGAAAGCATTTGCTTTCCTGAAAGCGCTCAAAAACATTTTGCTTTTCTTCAAAGCCTTTGGCAACCCAACTTTTTTCTTGTGCTTACATCTTTACGCGTAATTCTTACCCAATTTGGATTTCCTCCTCGGACCAACGGAATATTCTTTATCTAATGCTCTCATCACCCATCCTGTGACGCATCGAATACCAATTACCCGGTCTCTCCCTCTGAACTTACGAAACAACTACTCTGCGATACTTAATGCCACCCATCATATGACACAACAAAGATGTTTGTTCTTGATGGCTTTCATCAGTTCTTATGGATCTACAGTTCTCAACTTAACAGTTCAAGTGCACACATTTATATTCTAATTACAAAAAATAGAAATTACCCTAAAATAAGAAGATAGTCAATTTAACAACATCACTTTGGCTTCTAAGCAATTGTCCTCAGCTGTAGTGCTTGTACATATCCTTCCAAAATCTCAAGATAAGGTGCTAATTCCTGCTCGGTTATCCATTGAGCATCCAAGGTAGAATTTTCCCAAATACTTCCGTGTAATCTTTGCAACTTTAGTGGCCGCTGCTGATGATGAATGATTTGTTCCGCTTGGAGGATCTCTTATGTTTCCTCAACCTCTAGGGGCTCCTCAAAAATAGGTTGACTTGGACGCGGTCCCACATATGGCCGAAGTAAACTAACATGGGAAGCATTATGGATCCTCCTATTGCCGGGTAGCTCTAACCCAAATGTAACATCGTTCACTTGGGCAATTATCTTAAATGGCCCATAATAACTGCTAAAGAGTTTTACCACCTTCCCCTTATGAGTCTTGTTTCTTTAGTCTCGCCTTCTCAAAGGTGATTACGACCTATTGACCGACTATCAAATCCAAATTCCTTGTGAGCTTGTGCGTAGCATTCTTATGTTTTTCTTGAGGGCGTAATATTGCTCACTTGACTTGCGCATTAGGTAATGTCCATGCCTCGGACAAACTCAACTGCAGCAAACATCTTACCCTTAGTTAAAGGATCGGTGGAAGCAAAGGCTTACTATAAAGTATCTCAAAAGGAGGTTTCCCTGTACAGGAACGCGTACTCGACAAGAGGAAACTACTTTTCCTAGTTCGACCGGTTGTCCAATACATAGAATTTCAACATATTCAACACTTTGGAATTGGCGATCTCACTTTGCACGTCCGTTTGGGAATGATATACATAAGAAAAAATTCAACTTCGTGCCAAGGTTATCAAACACACTATCACAAGATGGGCATCACGTGCCAATAGAAAAGAACAAACTGAACAGACTTTTAACACTTCAATAACAACTGAACTGAGAGAGAGAGAGAGTATTGGCCCCAAACCTTGGCGCCCCTTTCATTATTTCTTTATATTGCATCAACACAGTACAAGCCGGTACTCCAGACTCTGCACCTTCTCCAGGAAGCATGCCAGAGAATGAGCCCTAACCTCATATTTAAAGGCCCTAGGCCCCAAAAGCAGTTTACAGTGAAAAGCCTTCAAACTCAAAAGCATCTGGTCCAAAAGCAAAGCCAAAAAGCTGCCAGTGTAAATCACGAAAATCCATATAGCTGCCATGTCATCAGCCAGCGCAAAACGTGAAAATCCGTATAGCCTGCCACGTCATCATGTCAGCGCAATTTTCAGAAATCTGCCACGTCATCAATTTTTTGCATATGCGCAGGTCCTGCTTTATTTTAATCCTTTATGTCACTTGGGGCCCCATCGAACGGGGTCCACATAAGTTGGGAGGACTTCTTCTGTTACTTGTTCTTCTTAGGGTTTAGGCCCCTCGGCCAACATCTGCAAGTAGGCTCCATTCTTTAGGGCTTTGACACGTCAGCAGTTTGTTACATCTCCCCTTCTTGAAAGAGAGTAATCGTCCGCGATTACAACATATCTGCAAACAACTCAAGTTAGCTTAAAAATTTCCAAGGGACTTTCGAGGGACAATCATTTCGCTCTTTTTGTTAAGGAGTTAGCTTCTCCTTTCGGCTCTTTTTAGCAAGGAGTTAGCTTCTCCTTTCGGCTGTTTTGATCAAGGAGTTAGCTTCTCCTTTCGTCCAGATCGGAACTCTTGATATTCCAGCGTAGTAAAATTAGCCATCACACCCAGACCGTACTGATCTTCCACGGGTGTCTTGATGCACTAAAATTACATACCCAATTAGAAATATTCAGTAATTGGCACATCACAATGCAACACAAATGCTTACATATGCATGTTACAAGACATAACAAACAGCATCGTTGAGCACTCCCCCGAGACAAAACGGTCTACAGTATGAAGCTACTCAACGACTACCTCGTCACTCCCCCCGCAAATAACCTAAAAAGGTCCGGGCCATGAGCTCAGAGGACTGTACAACCAAACACTCCCCAGACCGTAGTCTGCGTCACTTGGAGGTTAACGCTCCCCAGGCATTGGCCTACGTCGTTCGGAGGTTTTCTAGCATACAACAGAACGCTCCCCAGGCATCGGCCTGCGTTGTTCCGAGGTTTTCAAACAATACCAAAACAGTATTTCTCACTTCTCCACCCGGGAGTAAAATCACTAATCAATGAAACCACTATTAAAACCATAGTCAAACATTTCAAAATCGGCACCAAAACAGGTTCAAAAAAAATATCATCCATTTCAAACAAATTTCAAACAGGATTACCAAACAAGTTCTCAAACAGATTTCACACTTAAAAAAACAATCTCGACATCAGTCGAGCTTGAAAAGTCAACTGACTTTCCGCCCTGAAACCTGCACCAAAAAATTAGGGTTAGGTTCATTGCATAGGGTCGTAGCCGAGCACAGCATGATCCATCAGCTTTTGGACAGAGAGAGAGTGTTTTCATTGGCGGTGATGGTAGTCCCAAGATAGCAATCGCATTGGATCTCCAAGGTCATCTGCTCGGGAAGAGACATCTATTGAGAGATGTTGAGAAATTTCAAGTTATAATCTGCGAGGGTTTCCATGGCAAGCATTTTAGGATACCCCACTCTGCCAAAAGTTGCACTCAGAAGGAAGATGTCAGAAACCATATAACTTCAGGCAAAATTTTTCTTGAAAGCTTGCCAAGTCCTTGGAAGTGTGCGGCTTGGTAGCTATAGACATCAACATCAGCATGGCACTGCTTCTGAGAAAAACACTGACTCAAAACAAATCTGGATCCTTCTCTTGTAAGTGATCTTTATGGCTTATGCCCTGTAAGACATGAGCGATGAAGACGGGAGCGCGCCCGATGCGCGATGAAGTAAGGGTGGGAGTGGCTAGTAAGTCCGGGTTGGAGGGCGAAGATACCTCAAATAAAATTCCAATAGCTTTGTCTGCTCTTTTGTAGGACCGGTATACTTTCAGAAAAGCACGCGCCTGATGCTCTAATACCACTGTCATAGGACATGCACCACGTGCCAATAGAAAAGAACAGACTGAACAGACTTTTAACACTTCAATAACAACTGAACTGAGAGAGAGAGAGAGACGACACGCGACACAGTGGCGGAATTCTACCCCATAGAGTATTGGCCCCAAACCTTGGCGCCCCTTTCGTTATTTCTTTATATTGCATCAACACAGTACAAGCCGGTACTCCAGACTCTGCACCTTCTCCAGGAAGCATATCAAAGAATGAGCCCTAACCTCATATTTAAAGGCCCTAGGCCCCAAAAGCAGTTTACAGTGAAAAGCCTTCAAACTCAAAAACATATGGTCCAAAAGCAAAGCCAAAAAGCTAACCACGGAAATTCATACAGTGTCACATCATCAGCCAACGCAAAACGCGGGAATCCGTACAGCTTGCCATGTCATCATGTCAGCGTAATTTTTGGAAATCTGCCACGTCATCAGTTCTTGTGTGTGGGTCCTACTTTATTTTCATCCTTTATGTCACTTGGGGCCCCATCGAACGGGGTCCCCATAAGTTGGGAGGACTTCTTTTGTTACTTGTTCTTCTTAGGGTTTAGGCCCCTCGGCAGCATCTGCAAGTTGGCTCCACTCTTTAGGGCTTTGACACGTCAGCAGTCTGTTACACACACGCCAAAAGTTTCTTATCATGCGAGGATCTCGATCACTCACAATAGACTTGGGCATCCCATGGTGCTTAAAAATGTGTGCTAGAAATACCCTAGCCATACGATTTGCTTCGATTGCTTTCTTGACTTGAATAAAGTGAGCTTGGTTACTCCATAATGGTCAAGATTACATCATGACCCGTCTAATTCTTAGGGAGATCCATAATAAAATCCATGGCAATACTCTCCCGAGGTTGATCAGGCACGGACAGAAGTTGGAGTAATCAAGGAATCTTATGAAGATCATACTTTACTTTTGGGCAAACTAAGCATTCCTTGATATACCCATGGACATCTGCTTTTAAACTTGCCAAAAGAAGTAGTGTTCCAATGCTAATGTAATAGGGAGAATACCCGAGTGACCTACATATGGCGAAGTATGTGCTTCATCCATGATTTTCTTCTTCAATGGTGCCACCACCCAAATTGCTTGGTGGTGGTAGAGATAATTATCCTAAATTGAATAGGAATATTCATTCTTTCTGTTTTGTAGCTTTCTCCAAATGGAGAAATCTGGGTTGTTTGGATACAAGATTCCAATTCTTGATGATATACAAATGTGATTGCATTCACCCTCAACTGTCTAAACTTTGCGTCTGCAGCCACATTCTTACTTGCAAGGGTATGAAGGATGTGGAAATGAAACATGGACGAGAAGTTTGCCCATCTCATCTACTTCTCATATAATTTTCGTTATGTAAGAAAATAATGCAGACTTTGATGATCGAATTTAATCACAAACTTTGCTCCTAGAAGGTAACGCTTCTATGTAGACAAGGCGTGAATCATAGCCATAAGTTCCTTCTCGTAGATCGAGGCATGCAATTTTGTATCCTTGAGCCGTCTACTCTCATAAGCCACTGCATGGGCTTCTTGGTTATGCACTACATTGATGCAATCACCTGAAGCGTCATAGTGAATTCAAATGGTTTCCTTAAGTATGGCGCTATCAGAATAGGACCATGGCTCAATAGGTACTTCAACCTGTCAAAGGAAGCCTCGGATGAATGATTGCATAGATTGTAGTTCTGCACTCCGAAGATTTTATCTTTGGATTGCATGGCATTTGTGGCACCATCAATGCTTGACTTAGTTATTGCACTTGAGATAATTCGAGTGCATCAATGACATTTGTATGTACTATGGAGGTCAGTGCAACCTTAATGTGATGACCAGATAGATTTAGTGTAGGATCAAGACATGCATCGAAGGTCATATGGGGCTTAGGATATTGTTGATTGATGAATGTTATTTGTTTTGAGCACAACGTATGTTGATGATCATGGGCATGATTGCATGATGCTAGTCTCTACTGATCTTTGGTGCTATGTCAATTCCGACAAGTATAATCGAGGTTGATGCACAGAGGGGGTGTGTATCTGGTTGTGTTTGAAGTGCTAAAGTCTTTTCCATTTCTGACTTTACAGTGGGCTTGCTGTGCCCTCGCATTATGGTGGTATCACAGCTTCACTTGTTTGCTGACCTAACAAGCAAACCGTTCCTACAGGAACAGACAGAAGATGGCATTTTTTTATTGTGCCGAGTACTTACAAACTTGCAGTTCCTCCTCGATCAACTTTTTGACATTCTTTCAAAGCATCCTCAGCAGAACCTACCAATTTTGCAAAGCTTCCAATAGTTTCTGAACTACATGTTACCATCCCTGTTGCCTTAGGGTTTCCCTCCTCCGACAACAGAAAGTACACTGTACAAGGGCTTTTTCTTGATAGCCTACACAGTCTTCTATTCGTATTGGGGGAGTCTTCATTACATGGTTTCATCATCATATTTCTCACGTGTCCCACTTCCTTTGCTACCACTTCCCCCACCGCCACTTGTGTTTAACAGTTGGAGTCTGTATGCGTGCCCCTATTATCCACCTCTAGGACTTGCACCACGTGGGGGAGTTCTAAGCCACAAAGCCTCACGTTTCAAGGACTTGGCAAGCTTTCAAGGATATTTTTGCATGACTTCCTTGTTTGAAGTCCAGCACAATGGGGTAATTGAAAAATGTTGGCCACTGAAGATATGGATGACTACAACTAGAGACTTTTGGGTTCAATGAAACCGGCAAGTCCCTTGATAAGGAGGTAAAAGTTAAAACAACAAACCAATTTGAAAGAGAACACTTTATTTAAGACGCAATGAGGGGGAGTTTCTCACTCATCAGGGGGAGTTTCTCACTCATCTCCTCAACAGGCGCCCCTCGAGGGTTTTTTTTTAATAACAAGGACGAAGTATTGTGGTTATAAGTGTTCATGTGAGCTCACTCACATAGTTTGAGGTGCACTGGGCATAATAGCACTCTTATTAATAGGCAGTTGGCCCCCAAAAGTAGCTCATTGATTCACTATTCATAATTGCTAAATAATTTGTCATTACAAATCAGCACCTGGAAAGAAGCCCTAGCGTAAAATTGGCATGTTAGCAAAAATATATATGATGCCACGCCATGGGCTACCACATCTATAATCCGTATGACCAAATGCCCGTGATTTGCGGCACAAATTTCGTGTCCGTATGTTCAATTCATCTCTCTCTCTCTCTCTCTCTCTCTCTCTCTCTCTCTCTCTCTCTCTCTCTCTCTCTCTCTCTCTCTCTCTCTCTCTCTCTCTCTCTCTCTGGTTCAATCATGCCATACTATCATTTAACCCCCCACCCAAAAAAAAACCTCTACCTTTCTCCAAAAAAAAGAAGAGTAATTGCGCTTGGGTAGACATTGACTCCATGCAAACATGCTAATTACCATCCATACTAGACGGTACGCTCATTAAGCATGCACTAGCACAAATCCTATTGTCCATTGAATTTTGGATCACAATCATCAATCACATTGTTGCTAAACGGACTATTCTCTTTTTTTTCAGAGTAATTTCTATTTATAGAAATTAGGATATTTGAATGTGTACACTTGAACTATAGAAGTTAGGAACAATAGATCTACCGGAATTGATAAAAGCCATCAGGAACGAACAACTCTGATGTGTCATATGATGGATGACATTAAGCATCGTAAAGGAGTTGTACCGTTGGTTCGATGGAAGATACCAGGAAGTGGGTAATCCTGATGCGTCAAATGATGGGTGACGGGAGCGAATGTTCCATTGGTGGAATTTGCTTACAACAACACGGTTCACACGTGTATGGGGAAAGCGCCATTTGAGATGGTAGAGGGTGTCAGAAAGGTTTCTTTCATTCTAACCACCAAGGACAAGATTTTTGAAGCAGATTAGTATACACAGGATCTAGTCACAGCTTTTGCCAAGGTAAGAGAGGCTTTGCAGAAGTCTCAAGCACGACAGTGGACAAGCATCGACGTGACTTGTAGTCGAAGAAGAATGATTGGGTGCGACTCCGGTTTGAGAAAATCAGAAAGCACGCCTATGAAAGCAGAAGAGTAAGGAAAGGCTTTTCTCAAAGCTTCGTATGCAATACTACGGGTCCTCCTTGGTACAAGAAAAGATAAATGATGTATCCTTCCGACTAAAGTTACTAGATACTTGGAAGATTCGCAAAGCCTCCCATGTGAGTCTCTTAAGACCTTTCAAAGGTGCAGTGCCGGTGGACAAGTAGCGAGACGAACAACCAAAAGTGGAAGGGACAAAAGAGATTCTCATTCTAGAACAGGTACTAGCACATAAGGAACGGAAAACGGAAGGTAAGCTTGTCCGCAGATATTTGCTCAAGTTCACGAACTATCCGTCTCTTGATGCCAAGTGGATGGAGGACGAGGACTTAGTAGATCTCAAGTACTAGAGAAATACCTTGAGGCTTTTGGTTTAGCACCGACTATTCCGAAAGTACCGATGAAATAATAGGTTGAATCTGGTGCGGTGCGGACTGCATAAGAAGGGAGCCACTCTTCTCCTTCGTCACAGGTTACCTCGATGGGAATAAAGTCATTGATTTCTCTTAGATTTCAGGGCTTTTGTCAAGTTGACAACGTTCTATTGAATGACTTTATAAGAAGATGTAGGATTAAAATGGGAATCCCTAAAATGAATTTGTAACATGTGCTCTCTCATGTGTGTATTGTTTGAATATGTGTCGAAAAGATGAAATGACTCCAGCATTTTATTTGGGAGTGATGTGAATATGATAGTAACAAGATTTAGTAGATAAAAACATCGGTTAAAAGATAAGTGCGGTGTGGAATCTAGATGTGATTGCTAAATAAGTTACAATGATCATGATTCTCATCTGAGATCTCGACGGGGATATTGATGTGATTATGATGTGAATGTTCAGCGACTATCGTCTTTGTGTTAGTGCTGGATGTGTTTAGTTTACATGAGTACGGAAGAGTCAATGTCTACTAAGCTAGATTTTGTCCTTTGTCTGTTTTGCAAGCGTAATTGAGAGCAATTACTATTCCATCAAGTGAGGGTTGCGTCACAATTTGGTGACGTGGCATGGCCAACTTGCAGATTCTAGTCAAGAGGCTAAGATGGGTTAGGATTAATAACCTAACCCCTTCCAACTTACAAAGTGGCCGAGGGGCCGTAGCCCCATTAATATAAAGCAAGGACACC
Organism: Adiantum capillus-veneris; assembly: GCF_014529385.1. NCBI lineage: Eukaryota > Viridiplantae > Streptophyta > Polypodiopsida > Polypodiales > Pteridaceae > Adiantum > Adiantum capillus-veneris. The sequence continues at coordinate 110,497,447 of NC_140946.1, forward strand.
CAAATCATGTGGAGGTTGACATGGCACAAAGTACAGAATTCAAGCCCGAAAATTGCGGAGGCTACTGACGTGCAGTAGCGCTAGCTTTTGGGGTTTGGTGCTTTTGGACGTCAGAGCTTTTCACAGCAATTGCTTTTGGGCTAGAGCCACATGTAAAACCTTTATAAGAGTGCCAGGGTCTCTTCTCTTGGCAAATCAGTTGGGGAGCCTGCAGAGAGCACTCAGACATTTTACCTTGTGAAGCATCAATAACAAGCAAATACCGCGCAGGGGCACCGGTCTTTAGGGCAAGTGCATCTGGAAGCGGAACTCTGCCGCGTCGTGTCGATACTCCTCTCTCTCTTTCTCTCTCCTTGTTCAAGTTCAGTTCAATTGCTTGTGTTGTTGTAGATCTTTGGCTTGGGGTGTCTAAGTCTATTACACATACCAAGCTTTGGGTAGAGCGTCTCCTTCGCCTTCATCTTTCTCCATCTAGCTGTCTTGAACTTGAGAAGCAACTAATCGCAAGTCACGTCTATGCTTATCTTCTACTCTCTTATGCTTGTCTTGAGACTTCTGCAAACCCGCCTTAACCTTGGTGAAAGACGTAGCTAGGTTCTCAACAAAATAACATGCTTGAAAGATCCGTCTTTGAGTGCCCAAAACGGCGGAACTTTTTTGCCACCCTCGACTATCTCAAAAGGTGCCCTCCCACTAGAAGTGTATACTATGTTTGTAAGCAATCTTCACCAATGGAAAATATTTGTCCTGCTCGAACTTGTGACCACATACATTATGTTTCATTATGGCTGAGTCTTCGAGTCATGACAAAAAACTTAGTATGCTGAACTTTGTGTTGATTTATGCCCGTGTGTGCATGTGGTGTGTGTTGTGTTGGAAGCATATGCTAGTACCTAGTTCTACATTCACTATTCGGCACTGACGGCATTAGTGGGGATGTCGTGGAATTTAGTCAATACTATGCATGATGGAGTTGATGGCTATATTGTCTTGTGGGTGACTACCATGTGTATATACCTTACACTTTCCTTTTAAGGGTGAATCTGGGCATATCCTGGATTCATCTAGGTATATAAAGATTAGGGAAAATTACCAAAATACCCCTCTAATTTGCGGAAATTCCCAAAATACCCCTCAAATTTCAAAAGTTCCCAAAACACCTCCAATATTTTGTCACAAATTCCCAAAATGCCCTTCAATTTTTCCAAAATTCCCAAAGTACTCCAAATCGTGAGATTAAATTTCTTGAAAGACGAAAAATTTGTAGTTGTTCATAAGAAGACTGATTGTCTATCAATACAATATGCTAAAACTAGAATTTGGGTATGTTACGTAGGCTTTAAAGACGAATTTCTTCATTATTTTTAGACATAATTGCCCTTTTTGCGAGGTAATTTGTGACAAATTACATGTTGAGCACTCAAAAACGGATGTTAATTGTCAAAAAGGAATAAAGATTAGAAAATCTTGCACAGTCCAACCAAAATAGATGCAAGGGGATTTTGGTAATTTTTCAAATTTGAGGGGTATTTTGGGAATTTCCACAAATTAGAGGGGTATTTTGGTAATTTCCCTAAAGTTTAATTCCAAGGAATTGGTAATCTCTCAGTACCCATTTGTCTCTGAAATGACGAAGACCCCGTTCCTGATTTCTACGAGCGTAGGCTGAAGCCTTCTTACTCCCTTCTCCAAGATGGAGTTAACACAAACACTGTAGCAAGGAATTGTAGATATCATGTACAATCATTGTAACAGACTCGGGCACCCCAAGTCGAGAATCTAGCATGACACATAAGAGAGAATCACTTTAAAATACTTCACACTTAATTCACAGTTCAATTGAGTCGACACGGCCCGGCGTAGTTCCGTACCCAGAGAGATTGGCTTCAAAGACTGGCGCCCCTTTCGGTATTTCTTTTTGTATTAATGCTTGAGCAAAGTACAGTTGGCCGCAGGTCCTCTCTGCTCGCATGGAGGTTGTCTTTACGGAGCATGCAGCTTCATTCGAGATATTAGCTTTGCACTTCATGCATTAGTGGGGGAGTAGCATAGACAGGCTGCCACTCCAAAGCACTTTACACGACAAGCTTCTGCAATTTTGGAGTTGGTTCACACCGACCTTGTGAATTATGCAAACTTCATCTCTAGGGAGAGCTCTTTAATTCATGCTATAGATGGATGGCACTTTTGAGATCTTCAAGAATTGGCCGACATTTTGGAAAGTGGACAAGGATGCATAGTTCACCTTTACCGCATTTGTGTCGCAATGTGTGGATTATGTTATCAAGGGTGAGCTTTGCAAAAATTGGATTACCGTTAGAGAATGTAGTTGTGGAGCAAAAGAATAGAATTGTGGCGGAGCTGGCCCGAACTATGCTTGAGCATCAAATGTGCCCAAGTAATAGTGGGCCGAGGCCATTGCTACAAGCGCTAATACCCTCAATGGGTCGACAACGATTTCAACGTATCAGCCTAATCAACATTGGAGACTTTCAATGGAGTGTAAGAAAAGTCGTCCTACATAAGTGCCAACTCTATGAACAAAGCGTAAAATTTACACACGTGTACTCCAAGCTGACCCTAACAATGACTTTACCGCACATTCGTTTCTCAATAGCTCCTCTAAATTGATTCCGCATCCAAGTAGAAAAATTTTGACATTGAAAAGGAACATTCTCAAGATATTCCTCGTCGCCTCCAAATGATCTACATAAACCCTTTTCTAAATTAACTATATTTCCTTGTTCATCAACTCCAAGTGGATGTTCCACAACATGCTCCATTAAAGATACATACAAATGCATAAAAAGCGTCCTAAATCCTCTAGTGTTAGAAAAGTCACAATCATCAAAATCGTCACTATTCTTTTGCTCATTTACAATGGTACGTAATTTCTTGCTACCAACTTTACCTGAAGTGATTTCCATCAATTATCTTAAGATTGCTTACTCTCAAGAGAAATTTTTGTTATGCAAGCATAACCCACCAAGGGTAAATACATTGACAAGTGTTGGTTAGCTTTAAGCCAACAATACTTTGATCATCTATTAAATGATGAAAAGATTTTTCTTAAATGTCACCAAAACGACTAGTGTAATTGCACATAATGGCAATCCATCTTAAATTCCACAGCATGGAATTCTGATAGCAATTTACCTCCAAGATGTAATTTTAATAATGTTTCTCCTACTTCAAAACTTGAACTTGTACTTGAAACAGTATACTGACGTTGCTATCAGCAGGTAGAGCTAATGTGCAGCTGGAAGTTAACTACCCACGTCACTATGTTAGCTTAAAAAAGGGACTTGTCCTGTAAAACGCTTCCAGCTATTTTCAGTTTTTCCTGAAGTTTCTTTTCAGGCCAAGGATCCCCTCAAAGTGACTGCCAGCCCTCAAACTCTGTACCTACGAAACTCATAATTTTGCAGTCCAGAAAACCTTCAGGTCCCCAACCCAAAACACAAATAAAATGCCAATTTTGCCCAGATATGAAAATTATGGCAGCTATCAAGCAGCTATCAAGATAGCAGAGTAGTGACCAACCTGCAGATAACGTTGATATTCCATGGTGCTGGTGATAGCAGCAGGTTCATGAAGGAAGTATTGTCCTGATCATCTTCAAAATCTTAGAGCTTCACAACCCTCACATAGGACACGTGATCAAGTAGGTCCAAGCCAGTAGAATTCAGTCCATCCACTGAGGAAGAACTCCAAAAGTACAACAGCAATGGCTCGAAAAAGCTTCAAAGAGGAGGAAGTCCTTAAATCACGGTGGCGATGATGATCGTGACGATAAGGGCACCCCTCAGGATGCACACCAACGCAAAACAAAGCGCAGATGGCAGAAACCCTAAAAAACGGGCAGCGCCTGTGATCAGAGTAGAAACCCTAGAATGCGATAACCATGGCGGGCACGCAGCTCGTCGAGGAGAGCTGGGGGAGGAAAGGATTTGTGGGACAAAACATACGTATTAAAAATCGCAGACTGCGTTTAGAGGAGAAAAAGGGCGAGTCAGTTTGGAACAATACTGACACATGAGTTTATGCGTTTTCTCTCTTCACCAAGCAAATTTCGCGCCCCTGGCTTTGAGAATTTATTATGTCCAAAAGCCAATCCTTTCCTCCTAGGTAAGAGATGCTCTTTCAGGTTTATTAAAACTGTAATAAGGGTGGTTACAGACTGCCCAATCGCTTGCGCCCGCTATCCGCTTTGTATAGAATGGGGCAAGAGAGAGGCTTACACATTAGCTGCCCGCTATATAATTCATTATTGAAAAGGGAAACTTTTAGTAGAAAGACACGTGGCCTATTGGTTAAGCACTTGGCCGGTAGTGGGCATGTCAGGGGTTCAACCATATGGTGCAACTTTTTGTATTTGGGGGAGGGGTTGAGCCCGTCCAAAGTTTTGGTGGCCCTTTTTTTACGGAGCCTGTCAACCTTCGCCACCTGACGGACACGTCAATGCACGCCCTTGCCCTTTCGCAATGGCAGAAGAATTTTTGGCAGTCTGTAACCACCCTAAGATGTTAGAACAACAAAAAATAGGAAGTGCTAGAGAGAGAGAGAGAGAGAGAGAGAGAGAGAGAGAGAGAGAGAGGGAAGACCTTCAAAACTATATGCTAGTCCCCTTTAAGAAGAATCCCAGAAACAAAGAAAAAAAACACCACTCTTTGTGGGCTACTGTCTTCAAATTCGATCAGTACTCTCTACATTAAGAATTGCCAAGATACCCCTCAGTGTAGCAAGTTATACCTCATCCGAAGCAATCATGAGGCACATTGAACTGTCCTTGTTTGAGTGTCTCTATTGCAATAATGTGTGGTGTGGTGTAATGTGTTTGCTCTTTTCTTAGTTTGAGGAGTCTTTCTATCTTTCAAAGTTTTGATGCTTGCTTGTTGTTTTGAATCTCAACGATGTAAATGTACACAACGCAATAGACTGAAGGAAAAAAAATATATAGAGACTTCAGTAAAACATGGATGAAGGCAAAGATTATACAAGCTTGAAAGCTCAATACAATTGTTGGCTCTATCCACCCATGTGCTCCCAGAGTGAAACTTAGATAGTAATCCACTTTTATATTAGATGAACAGCTAAGACAGTGGAGACAGGTTCATCAAATAAGCTATGTATATCCATGTGGTAACGCTCATGTAGTGCTTAACACCCTAAGTTGGTAGAAACCATATTAAATATTTCTTATTTGACAATAAATACTTGAGAATATTAAAGTTGACAATAATGGACCCTAACATACCTCTCAATCCACAACCCAACACTATGTGTCTTGGGCTCTACTAGCAAATCTCCATACCTAACGTAAAGGTTAAGTCACATTCCCACCATCAATAATCACATATTGACCTTCTCTAACTTGGAGGTTATGTGTCTTGGGCTCTACTAGAAAATCTCCATACCTAATATAAAGGTTAAGTCACATTCCCAACATCAATAATCACATGTTAAACATTTGTCTAACTTGGAGGTTATGTTTAAACTCAACCATATCAAACTCCACTCATACAAGCACATAAATAGACCCGAGTCATTACACACACACACACTCTCTCTCTCTCTTTCAAACATCATAGTCTATGTTGAGCAACAAGTTTAACCACCAACCGGACAATGCTACACCCGAATCTTTTCTGCCTCACTCATGTACACTCATACACATGTACACTCTCTCTCTCTCTCTCTCTCTCTCACACACACACACACACACACACGCACACACACACACACACTCACACACTCACACACACCCAGACATTTCTTTCCTTGGTGGCACGCATACATCAAGGACCAAAAACACACTCGAATCATTGAAAACATATACACTCTTTCAAATATTTAACACAACTCAATCAAAGATTGTGATCCCATGAGCAATAAAGGTCTCTCTCTCCCTATGTCCTTGGAAAAGCTTCTTGTTTTGAACTCTCTCTCTCTCTCTCTCTCTCTCTCTCTCTCTCTCTCTCTCTCTCTCTCTCTCACACACACACACACACACACACACACACACACAAGGACAATTATGCACCCAAATCGTTTTACACGATGATTAATGTTAATGAGTGGAGAGACAGAATGATTTTAAACCAAAATAACCCAAAACATCTTTGCCATTGCTCCAATACCAAAACAATCCAAACCTACTTTGCCAGATTCAATACATGGCGAAAAAGGCATCACATAATTATCCAATCATGGCTTTACTCTAAGTTTGGATATGTGTGTTCACGGCTAAGAGCAGTGTAGACATCTACTTTGCTTAGCACAAGTTGATATACGAACATATTTTCGTTCTGGCTCAATCCAAGCACTCTTACGAAAATGAAGTACAAGTGATTGCAAGCCAAATAAGATTTTTTCTTGGCCTCCCTATAGGTGAAATCAAGGCATGTGCAATGGGGCTCATCGGGGGCTCATCCTTGATGTGCACCTCATACACCCCCACATGGCCGTCTCCTGCATGAGACTCCACCTTGAAGACTTCATGTACATTGTCTACAATGGATTTCTCTTTAATACCTTAGCCTTTAAACAAAGAGCCAAACCGATTTTCTTTGTTGCCTCCTCTGAAATGGAAGCATGAAATTTGACTCTTATGCCATTTCTTAGTATTGAACCACTACAACCTGGTTTTGTTGAAGTGGAAGAGGAATCACTTCCACCCTTAAGAGGAGTCCGCATTGTAGTTGCACCCATTTTTTCTTTTCTAACTGTCTCTACTTGAAATCCTCCTTCAAGCAATCTCTAAGGAGATCAACCATCAAAATTGTTGGTGGAGAATCTGGGCTTTCTATGTTATGATCCACCACATATTAATGAATAACATGGTTGGGATAGAACCAAAACCATGGTCTGAGTAACTCATTTGGATGTTCTATATACCCCTCAGAAGATGGTATAGGAGTCTCTTTACTACACACCACTATATTTTGTCCACATCTTTTTTCACCATTGGGGGTGCCACTACATGTTACATGGCTGCCGAGAGGAGTTCTTCTAATTGCCCACATAGCTTCATTGACCTTTTGTTCCAAAACACAAACTTTGACTTGTCAATAGAATTCTCACTCCCATCTGCAGCCCTCGAATTCTCCTTGAAATTGATCTTCATGGGCCTTCCACGTGATGTACGATTTCACGTGTTTTTGCATTATACTTTGGTCTATGTGTGGATTCATTCCAACATCAATCACAATTGATGGCCCTCGCTTTTGCCGAACGGTTTAGGGTTCTCCTTCAAGAGGTGTGCGTGCTTTATACATGGGTGTTCCAGATGTGACCTCGTTTACTACTCTTATCACTTGTGCTTGACTAGAGGAAACTCTCTCCTTGAGTCTCTCTAATGAAGGACCCTTTCCAATATGTTTAACTTGAGAGTGAGAAACTGCCTTCATGCTTTGTAGTATTGCATTTGCTATATCTAAAGTACATGCATCATACAATGCGAATTTTTTTTGAATCCCTCGCATGCAAGCCAGCTCCCATGCTTACGCTTGACCAAGTTGGTTCTTGGAGTGTTTGCCCCATCAATACTTCTCTCTATTGTTGTCATGATGCTCCCCCAATGTGCAATACACACCTCCCACCAACTTAACCAAAGGTCCATTGTGCGGATGATCTTATCCATGCAATGTCCATTGCGCCACCATTGTCGAAGGAGATGAGACTTTGTTGTTGGTGCCTCTCTAGAGGGGGTTAAATGCCACTTTTTGCACATGTATTAGTGAGTTTATTGAGATGAAGAAACAATGTACTTTGTTTTGTTTACCACCATGATTTTCTTTCAATGAAAAAAGAAAGATCGCTCTCGATGTTGTAGAACATTGTCTTTCCCACCATTGAACACAGTGCGAAGTGCATTCCAATTGGCTTGAGCTTCATTGGCCATGAATCCATGGAAATCTGCTTTCTCACATCCATGCCCCTCCATAACTTCATTTATGCACTACCAAAAAAGGATTCGTGCTTCCATGTCCTCCTCATTCATCTCACAAGTTGCAATAGTGAAAAGATCTTGCATGCTATAACGTAAGATATTCATATTAGAATACATCTGAATAGTCGTTTCTAAGATATGTCAAACTTGAAAAATATGTTGCTAAAATATCGAACCTTGGATCGTACATATGGCTTGCCATAGTCACCCAATCCCCCACTCGGTGATCAAATTGCACCCAAGCATGCCAAAGATCTCTAGTTCCACTTCGTCGCATTCAATTGACCAAATCCTATCCTTAGGCAGGGCCAATCGTAGACATCTTGAACACAAAGCACCGCACCCTTTCCGCTTCTCGCCGAGAAAACCTAGTTGTGTGAAAAAAATCATAGGTGCAATCCCTTTTTAGCCACAAGAGGGAATCTACACTGAAGCTCTCTTTTGTTAGGACATTTCTTGTTGTTGCCACCCACAGGCCTACGAAACTTGTATTACAAAATTAGTTACTTTGAAACAATATGCACAAACAAGAGCAACAAGTAATCATCCTCACCAATTGTCCTCCACTAAGGGACCCATTGCTTCAACAACATTTAGAAATTCTTGCTTGCCAAGTACATGGAGAAAGGCCCCTTCTTGCATCAAAGTTATTGTCACAATTTTCTTTGCCACACACATTTGTACCTTTTGTTCATTTGCATGCTTGTTTACAATGAGGACTCGTGCAACCATTTCTTTGGTTTTATCAGTAAATGTTTGGGACGTACCATCCCTCATGTCATGTTGGTGATTCCCTTGATGTGCCATCAATCTGCCATTCTTTCATCCCTTGGCATGGCATAATAAACGAAGCAATCACATGTACACAAACAAATGGGTGGATGTCCACAATAGTGACAAGTAAGATTGCATCCATGTCCATCACAAAACTTGTTCATACAAGGTAATTAGAGCATGCTACCATTGAAATGCGTCGTGTTTCACTTCCCAAAATTAACCAATTTGGGACAACTTTCATTGAGACACTTTAGGGCACCTACACAATGGCTTTTGCGACACACTCTAGGAACATCACATTTCCATTATCTGAGGGTTTGGGTGCCTAATGCCATTGTTGACCAACGTTATAGAAAAGAAATTGGCATTACTAATGCAAAGAAATTGTCCAATCTACATTACAAAAAAGAATTTGCACGTTAAAAACCAAGAAGAAACCATTACAAACGTAGATATTTTGGTATTACAAAGTAAACTATCCAAGTTCATCCCCAAACCAAGTATCCTTAGTTCACTTGGATTAGCGCCCTAACAGTTGACAAGCTTTGTGTCCATGGTGGCCAAGACCACAAATTTTGGCCAAAGTATGAAGTGGTATATTGTCATCATTGAGTGCATAATTTCGCTCCTCACTGAATTGATAAGGTATCCACCCTCAAGAAGCTTCCGGACCGCGTACTTAATCGCATTCACTGCAATCAAAAGGTCACTTACTTGGCGACATTGATCGTCATCAAGTTTGGAATCGAGCTCTCCCAAGTATGTAAGACCGTTAGCAAAATTGATGAGGTGGAAAATTTTGCCCTAAATCTTCTGTGGTGTCCTTGCATTCTGTGTAGCCTCCTTGTTCTCCAAGGTGGATTTTGCAAAATTGAATGCATTCTTGATTAGCAAAACATCGTACCATAATGATGATGATGATGTCATTGTGTGTGTGTGTGTGTGTGTGTGAGAGAGAGAGAGAGAGAGAGAGAGAGAGTTGAGGGAGGAGAGGGTTGGGGAAGGAGAAAGGGACAAAGAGAGAGAGAGAGAGAGAGAGAGAGAGAGAGAGAGAGAAAGAGTATTAAGAGGAAAATGTAGTGTTTGAGGAAAAGGAAGGGAGAGATGCTTGGTTTGAGAGAAAAGAATGGCTGCAAATCTTCTATTTATATCTATTTTGTAAGAATCCACTTTTTATTAAACTAATATCATTTAATAAACCCACATTAAAATTCTCTTCTCACACACTTTCCTTGTCTTTCTACACATGCACACGCTCTCTCCCTATCTCTCTCTATGCGCACACTCTCTCTACACACATTATCTCTCCCTCTCTCCACACACATTATCTCTCCCACTCTCCACACACACCCTCTATCCCTTCCTCTCTCTCTCTCTCTCTCTCTCTCTCTCTACACACACTCTCTCTTTCTCTCTATCTATCTTTCTCCACACATGCTCTCTCACCCGCGTACTCTTCCTATCTCTCCCTGCACTCACACTCTCTCTACACACATATTCTCTCTCTCTATCTCTACACACACACACACCCTCTCTCATACATGCACACTCGTACTCTCTCTCCCTTTACACACACACACACCCTATCTCTCACACACTCTCTCTTTCTCTCTCTACACATGCCTCTTCCTCTCACATACACTCTCTATCCCATTCTATACACACAAACACACACTCTCTCTACGCCTCCTCTCTCTCTCTCTCTCTCTCTCTCTCTCTCCCTCCGATATATTGGCCCGTGGTGGACCAGTAGGAATCGCCCTCGTCTATGGGGCTGTCCACGTGGACAGCTCCGTGGATGGGGACGGTCCTGCGTGGTCCGTCATGGGCTACGAGGCCGTAGCCCGTGTGGACTGCGGGCACTCTCTAGTCCTCGCGAGACGCCCTCGTGGACGACGGGCAATCCACAGGGGCGTCCCACGTGGACTTTTTGGCGCCATGCGTGGTCCCCCTCCCCCTGCCTATAAAAGGAGAATGCCCCCTTGTAATTTCCTTTTTTCTCACTCTCACTCTCTACCTTTTTCCTTAAAGCTAAGGGTTATTGAACTCCACAAAGGTTTCCTCATCCTCCTTCTACTACCCCCTCCCTTTAATATAAAAGAAGAGTTATTTCATACATTCCCCTTTCTCTCTAACTTTTACTCTTTGCCTCTCACAAGCATTCGATCTCACACTCTCAAGCTCTTACTCTTTCACTATTACCCTCTACCTCTCCCCTCTATTCTCTTATATTTATCTTTCTCTCTCTCCGTATCTATGTTCTAAACTCTCCACTCAATATCATATCTTCACACATGTTTCTCTCTCATTCAGGAAATTCTCGCTCTTTTTTTTTTTGCACCCCTATTATTAAAAAAAAGGCCAATTTTAACAAGAAACTAGTTTAAAGGAGTGGACCGCAAAGAAAAAATCCCAATCCACACGACTCAAGAAAGCGGTTCTTCTCTTACGATGACATCCACGGTTGGAGCGTCCGTGTTGATCGCTACACACCCATGTTGAAGGGTGCAGTAACGTTGACATCCATAGAAGCACAAAACATGGGTGATGACCCTCTTATTGATCTCTTTGGATATGTGGTTGATAGCCACATTACTTCAAGTTGGATTGATCCACGTTTGTGCCATACAATCACCTGTTGCCTCAAATCCCTCTTTGTCGTCTTTTGGCCAATCCGGCCATTAGAACAAACAATGATTGTGTGACAGAACTCACAACCTCTATAACCGAAAGAGGTTACGAGTCCATGATGGCGTGTTTCATTGTGTTTGAAGCTTTTTTCGGGCAAGATCTCATACCATTTGATAGGCTTGGTAGTAATGGGAGAGAGTTAGTGTGATGTCGGCTATGTTTGATGACCAAATTAGATCCATTGTTGAGCTCTCTCACATGGAGGAAAAAATATTCATCAGATGGGACGGTAATCATTAGCTCCATGCGTGTAAACATTGGGCATTGCGAGAGATATTATATGAATTTTTAACCCCTAAGGTTGAGTGTGTGATTGTGAAGTTTGACCGAGATGGCGGAATTCCTGTTAATGCTCGGCATGATCAACAGGTAAGGTCCTTCACATTACTTTTGGTGCACTTAAATTTTGAAATGTTAGTAAAATTCTGCATTTAATAATAGAGTGACACGAGTACATGTATCTCTCCTATCCACGACATCTTTATGATGCAAAAATTAGCACTTGTCGACCCACATTCTTGTTGGACAAATTCAATGAAGAGGATAAGGCAAAAGTTGAGAGGGAACTTCGTGGCACAACAATAAACCAATCACATGTCTTAGATTACTGATGTCTTTGTTGGCACAACTATTGTGGATGGTAATTGTAAATTTATAATACACATGCATTAGGTAACTACATGTTGTTTTGCTTGGAAATCATTTTGTTTTTGCAATGTGTTTTATAGGACGAGTTTAATGCAATGTGTCGGCTCAAAACGTAGAATTTGCCAACCAAGGGCAGTAGAGAGGTTGTACCTTTTGAATGAAGATGATTATAAGGCAAGCTATGACTTGGCGGTAAAAGAGACCGATAACTTCTTTGTGCATAAGGGATTAGAGATAGCGATCACACCAATCCCAAGAATGGCATGTATTTTTTTCAAAAATGGTGAGTTGGGGCATAAAGGGTTACAAAATGACCCCCTTTAGAGTGTTCGAGTTTGCATGCGTATGCATCAATCCTGTGGAGTAAGTATTGTTTGCTTTTGAATGTACTGTTTGTTTTTACATATTGTCTAAGATGGCATCCAATGAAACATTGCAAGAAATATCTTTTGGTCAACATATTGGCCAAGGGCAATGTTTTGATAATGGAGGCATCTATTCCAACTCAAGAGAAGCAATTCTTGTAGTGGCTGAGAATGCGCATTTATTGGTGGCAGCTGAAAAGGTGAGTGTAGAAACACTAGAGTATGGGATCATATTTATTATTGCAATATTACTAATGCTTAGAGTGAAGGGGTGTATTGAGCTTGGCATAGAATATGGAGGTCGAAAACTCCACGGTAAGGAAGCTAGATGCCCGTGTTGCACACGACTGTGGTCTATCTCTCGGAGAGGCAATTCAGGCTTTTTGACGAGAGAACTTTGGCAAGGCTTTTGTGCGGTGGAAGCCAACCATATTAGCCACACACAACACAAAGGAGTAGTCGTACTTTGCATGTACTGTGCGACACCTTCTATACATGTATTTAACTATAGAGTTTTATTAGAATGTATAATTTATATTGTGTGTTTTGAATGATGGAGTTGTAATTATAATTTGTAGATGGTAGTTGGGTGCCCTCAAGAAAAATTTGCATGGTCCATACTCCAAGCATCCAAGCGACGCGTGGGTGGAGAGGGAGGAGAGTGGGATCTATCCCAATGATTGGATATACAATCTCCATGGTAAGGATATTTGGAGAGACTTTCCATGGTTCTTAAACTATGTGGATGGCGAGTTCCTAAAAAACAAAGCTAAAGAATACAACGGTAAGTTATCTTTTTCTTGTGCAACTAACGTGGTATTTGGTTTGGTATAGTGTCCTCACTATTTTTTTGGACCTGGACATTACACAAGAAGGTTAAGGGGAAGGGAAAAAGCAAAAGTATCACCATGAATTAGCCTTCCGTCGATGCCATTTCTCATAGCACGGCCAAAGGGATGTCCAAACCCAAAAACTGCAGTTGATAGACATGCACATGGTAAGAAGAGAGGACGAATACTCATCGAAGAATTCAAGGAGTTTTTGGAAGAGCAAGAGAGTGAAAGGAGGGAGCAGCAAGGTGATGGGTTAGATTATGAGCAGGGTGACTTTGAGCGACACTCGGATTCACAGAGGTTGAGTCCATCTTGTGGTTTGAGATCTAGGGGTTTGATGCGTACCATATCCGTTGCTATTGGGCATAGTGAGGACAACCATCCACTTTTAGCGAGGCCTTCCGAACCCTTTGCTTCTTTTCCACTAGGTCAAAAACACAACTATAAGCCAATGCATTTTGTTTAAAGTAAAATGGTTAACAATTGATCACATTTTGGATGTCATGTAGTTTTCACTCACTCCGATGCAAAAATGGAAGAAATTGTGAGTGTTGTAGTGGTTCTCATACATCTTGCAGTACTTGCTGATATAGACCATCTATGAAAGGTGCTCATGGATCTAAATTTCAATCTTGAGTGACTTTATGATGCTTTCATATCTATTTTGAAGTCGTTGGACACTAATTCAATCTTCTTACGCATGGTCTTATGCATTGCAGGAGCCTTGAGTTTATGATGCTTTCATATCTAATTTCTATTTTGAAGTCGTTGGATAGTTATTCAATCTTCTTACGCATGGTCTTATGTATTGCAGGAGCCTCCCAGTGATCCGTCATTTGGTTGGGTCTCTCTCTCACACATGCAAAATGGATCATGATCAACATCTTGGAGGGTGCAACTTGTGTGGGTCAACCTACCGACACATTGCAAACTTGATGCTAGCATTGATGGCGTTCCACAGTGGAATGTATTCTCTATTGAGCTTGTTGCCAGTGTGTTCACCCTAGCTGTAGAGTTCTTATTACTAGATGGTGCAGTCGTTGTTTCATGCCGAGCAGACCACATAGAACTTGTCATCGAGGAGACCCACTTGTGCAATTTTTGCCATCTTTGTACCATCTTCCTTTGAATGTTTTCACGCACATATGTTGTTATAGACGTTTCAAAGGTCCAATAAGTTATTAACCATTATTGTACAAATTTCATGATTGATATTGGTGTGTTTCTATTTTTAAACGTAAACCATGTTGTAGGTTGAGACCTTGGTACTAGCCATGTTCACACACAAGATTGAAGGACTTCTAGTTGTTCCATTATATGATTGTCACGCTAGAGATGTGGAAGCCAACAATGATGGTTTTGAATTTGACAGTGACATGATTTGAGAGCCATTACGAGAGGTTCCATGGACACTAGACGACATTGGAGCACTCTTTTGGCCCAGAGTGGAGAAGAGTGAGTTCTTTGCTCGATAAGTCGAGGAGTGCTTGAACTCCTATATACAATTGTCATTGCATTGTCCACTAATGTATGTTTTCTTCTACAGTTGGTTGTTGAGATATTTACGAAGGTTGGCGATGCAGTTTTGGATTGTCTTGCTTTATGCGACAGCGTGGTGATGGAGTACGAGCGTCTACAATGACATTGCAACAACATTGACATTGCAATGTTTTCTAAAAGGACATTGGAGTAGCGTAAAGCGAGACTGCAAATTATTTTTGGCATGTCTTCAACCACATCAGTGGCTTCCTAGTAGTCTAGGATTGACTCTTCGTTTGGACGGGGTTTCACGTTCAACATAGTCACAACCAGCTCCATCGCCTTTACCACGTCACCAGGAGTCCACGGTGCCCTCTATTCTACCCCCGAGAAGACCACCACCTATAGTACTAGGTTGGCCAAACCACGGTCAACCACTCTACATGCCACTATTTCCCTCTCTACCCATGGGGCCCCCACCTGCACGCGCTCCAGTAGCACAGCCACCACTAGAATTGTGGTCGTCAGGAACTTGAAACCCATAATGTATTGATTGTTTCATATGTAGTTTTTTCTATATAATGACACATTCAAACTTGGTACTTGGTATTGTTTGTATAATCCTTGGTTTGAAGGTAAGTTAAATAAAGATGTTTAATCTTTAAAATGAGATATTTTAGAATATTTTATTTTATTTGAAAAGCAAATGGAGGCCATGGTGTGAATGGTTTTGGATGTAAAGTCATTTAGGGTTCTTCATAATAGCCAAAAATCCACTAGTTTCATTCATTCGCAAGTTTCTTTGTGTTTTTTTTTTCACAAGCTTCTCTTACAATCTTCTCGCATTCACACGTTTACCATGCCGAGGGGAAACCATGGAAAACACAATAAGCATGGGCAAGCCACACAATGCGGGCATGGCTCTTAGCATGGTCCACCACTCCTCCATGTTTCCCCTATCAACAATGTGCACGCTAAGCAATTTCTCCACAATGTGCATGAAATACATAATTTATGCCTCTCAAAGTGCTCGCAACAACATGGATGTTTTTTTTTTTTTGCTTTTGATGACACTTGTAGGGAGGCGTTGTAGCAACGACCTAATTGCAACCCACACAAAATTATCAAACTCGTGGATCGGCAACCTGGCTAGGGCATGGAAGCATGTGCATCGGATGAATAGAAATAGAGGATTCAAGAGAATACCTCACTAATGCACGTAGAGATTAGCCATGTCAAGACTAACTCTAATCATACTCTAATCACTAATGAATCAACTCTTACACACATCTAGCCCACGAAAGTCCGGCTTACCATAGACTAGAAACCCAAAGCACACTAATGATAATCACACACTAATTGCATTGGTGTTGGCCTCTCCAATCACCACATGCCAATCAAGGCACTTCATCAATAGCTACACACACGAGGTGAATGGTGCTAGAGTTTCATAAAACCTATCCACACAGAAGCAAACAATAGGGCACGCACACTAATTACAAGATTAAGAACCAACTTAATCAACCTAATTAGTGATGCTAAATATCGCAAATCGAATGCTCATAGAAGGATAAGAGTGGTTAATAGCAAGAAGTCATCACACAAACTCAAATCTAGAATAACGAGAAAGGTGAAACTACTTCATGACATAATGAAATGTTGAGAAGATAAAACTAATGAGTAAATTAGGATTAGATTAATCAAGAAGAGCTTACTCTAATTACAATGGATTAGCACTAGCCTCTTAAGCATGGCATTAAGCTCAAGGCCAGGCCATCCATAGAGTGAACACTCAAAAGAGAGAGAGAGAGAGCTCTCAAAAGTGGATCCTCAAGAGTGGATACTCAAGAATGAAGCCTCCTTGCATAAAGGCTTGCTTTTAAAAGGTTTCACCACAATCTTTTCTACTATGGGTTTAAGTTTGAGCCTCGTAGCTAGCATATACAACTTTGGAACTCCGATGAGCCCAAGATTTATACAAAGTGAGTAGGAAGCATTATGCACATCCATAGCATATCTCTCGCTCGATGCATATTCGGTGTAGCTTGTGTTAGCCGCTGCTAACATTCCCTCCTTCCTAAGTTGGCGCACGTCCTTGTGTGTCGGCGGTGAAGCAAAACACGGTGACATGGTAGAAAGCAAGTCCATGGAAGAAATCTTGAGCTATAAAACATAAGAACAAGTAATGAGCATCAAAGGCCAACAAGGATAAAAAAACATGAAGTACAATGAACAATCATGCAAAGTGATTTTTTTGCTTCTAAAAGATGGGTGAATCATAGTCAAAAATTAGACAGCACAAAGCAAAAAAACACTCAAACTATCATGAAGATTAAACCACTTGAAATTTCAGTTTTATGCATGAAACACAAGCAATCAATTATGATCCTAAGCTAATGCAATTTTATAAACCTACTAGCCTAAAAACTATGTGGCGAGTATTAATAAATCATTCAAGTCTATCATGTCTACGGGCTATAAAAAAGCTCATAATCTATTAGAACATTGTCACAGCTTTTTCAAGCTCATGGAAGTTTTGGTTTTTCCATTCATAGAAAAAAGTAAAGCACAATACAAGGCTATCACCTCAAGGCAATCCTAGGTACGACTCCGGCTCCTTGAACCCTCAAGAAGGTGTTCCAAAAGCCTGCTAGCCTACCAAGGCAACGGCTAACCCCTATCAGCCCAGGGCATCAGTTTAGGGCCTTGACCAAGCTAGCCAAGGTGATTCCCCTCTCCTGCCAAGTGCCAATAAGGCGCTAGGCCTCACATAGACACAACATAACATATAAATTTTCTTTTCATGTGTCTAGCAGTATTTTTGCTACTTTTTTGGACACCTTTTTGCTTTATTGTTTCATTTTTTAGTAATTTTTTATTGCTTCCAACATGAGATGCTTATGGAAATTGGACTAAAGGACTAAAGACTAATCATAGCCCTAGGTCATGTTAAAAGTGAATGGAGTACTAAGAGTCTATGACTAATGAGAAATGAACCTACATTAACCTAAGGTCAAGGCCAATTACCTATGATTAGCACCCATACAACCTAATTTTTTGATGAGTTAATATTCACAAAGCAAAGTGTTGAAACTTTAGTATGCCTAGCTTTTGCACATGAAAGAACCATAGCTTAGAAACAAAAATTACTTAAGCCAAGCATAGAGTGAAGAGATGAGCAAGAGAGCCAAATCATGGAAGGATTTCACCTATTCATGCTCTTTGTGCATCCTTGAGCAAGCATCCCCTTTGTAAAGAAGTCTCTTGATCCTTTTATTCACAAAAGAAGCTTTTTGAAGCTAAGTGTAAACACAAGCTCCAAAGGCCTTTTATTGAAATCCAAAAAGCAAACAAAAAAAACATTAATGAAAACATAAACCTAGGGTCTTGCATACGCGAATTTACCAAAGTAAAAAAACACTAGGAAAAAAAGTGCCTTTGGTTATGCACATGATGCTCTTTGATAGCAATTATGCATACATAATAACAATGAGAGAGATAAAATGCTTTTAAATAAGCAAATTTTGCAATTTAAAGTTTCTCATGCATGATTCAAAAGTTGATTAGTTTCTAGCTCAATGAAATATGGAATTTAAAACAAGCAAAGAGATTTAAAAATAATACAACTTTTGAATGAATTTGAAGTGGCTCTTGAAAGCAGAATTTTGCAATTTAAAAGCTCCAAACAAGTTGGTTAACAACTAGCTCACATGAAATTTTACAGTTTTAGAGCAATCTATGAGCTAGAGATGACTGCAACTTGAAGAAATGAAAATGGCTCTCAATAGCCAAATTTTGTACTTGAAAGCTCTCAAAAAAGCTGGGTAAACACTAGCTCAAATGAAAACATTTTCACTTTTAGACCAAACTATGAGCTAGCATGTATACAACTTTTAATCCAAAGTATTTGAATGGCTCTAAATAGCCACATTTTGCAATATTTTGCAATGCCGACATCCTGTACTTGCAATGGAATCACAGTTTTTCCCACATCCCTTCAAAACAATGCACAATTGTTATTGTAAAGCATTTGTACATGCACATCAAGCACCAAAAAATATCGAGCTCAATCATAAATTCACAATGGTACTCTTTGGTCTTTCAACAAAGCTCAATTTTAGTGCAATGCAAGGATTTTACATTCAATTCAAGCACTAAATTAAAACAAGCAATACCAAGCCCAAACTTTAATGCACGCTCTTCCCCAAGCATTAATTTAGTGTCAATGTAGCTTTCAAATGAAGCTCATATGCTGCCAAAAAGATTTGTTCATGTAGTGCAATGAAAATACCAATGAATTCGAGCATCAAACCAAGCACAAGCCAAAAAATTTGTGAAATGAGAGTTCATTTATGCATGAAAATGATTACACAAGCATAGCACACATGAAGAAAATGCATGGCTCTTGAATAGCCAAATTTTGCATTACAATTCAATATTATACCCCTTAATAGGCATTTGGATCCTCAATCTGTTCTCAACCTGCCAATCACTCTTCAAGACGAATTCAATTAGTAATGCTCTTAAGCATATGGTTATTCAACACAAAAAACGATCAACCATAACCTCAAAATTCTCTCTTTTGGCCACTAAAGAAGGTCAATTTTAGTGCTATGCAATCATATGATCATTCTACACCAACACAATGGTTAGTGCTATGAGTGATTTTGGCATTTGGAGCAAGCACTAAAATGCACAAACAATACCCAGTTCAAGCTCAAAGCCTCGACCAAGCATCAATGTAATGTCAATGATACTTTTAAAAGTGAAGCTCTCATGCATGCCAAATTTCACGTTTTTCTTTTAAAATTTCCAAAAATTAAGATAATTCTCAAGTAAAAAAGAATGCAAGGTTCAAGAAAGATTTTGCTTTTACTCTCTTCTTGTTTTGAAGTTCATAGTGTCTCATTTAAGGTTAAGTCGCAATGTAGAAAGTGAGAGCTTAAAATCAATTCCCCATTACGTCTTGCTCAAAGTTTCTGAACCAGAATTTGTCATGGATTTTCACTTCGATCATACTTAATTTGTTTTAATCTCTCATGTTTTCCCAAGCTGCTCTCTATTATGCATCCTATAAAGTTTTGAATGGAAAGAGGTGTGGGAACACCCTCTTGCCCCCCCTTTTTTTTAAAGTAAGAAAAATATCTTTCTTTGGTTGAAAAAAATAAACTTTTTCTTTTCTTGAGCTCCGCGGCAGCTCCTGGGAGACAGAGAGAGCGAGGAGCATTTCTTACTTGCGCCCTCAGTGGCAGATCGCATGTAGGAGTGTAGGCACATGCATAACAGGGTGTGCACTTTCTCCGGCCTTGTAGGAGCCATTACTACAGGTGCCATGATTTTCGGGTTTGTAGACCTCATGCCATACATTGAGGTTCAAGTTGGTGTAGTTTGTGGCAAGTGTGTGCCATCACTTGCAGATTGCATGGAGCAGCAGTCGTACGGGCAAGTGGATGTTTGTGTAGTCAGATGCAAACCCGACGAGGAAGGTAGTGTGAGGGTTGAGGATTTGGATAGGTGATTGGACATGGAGCCGGGCAGTGCATGCATGCTACTTGTGAGTGTGTGTGTGTGTGTGTCGGGTAGTTTGCCATGGTGAGCCATAATCGGGAGAAAGACTACAATGGGAGACTCTGTACGATTTGAACTGGGAGCCTCCGATTATTGCTCAACAACAGCATTTTTGGCTGTGAAAGTGGGCTGGTGGGCCATGCTGCATGAGGCAAGTGGGTGAAGAAAGTGCGTGCAGATGGAGCACTGGGAGCAATTCAGAGGCGGCTTGGCGAGATTGTGGGGATGTGCCAGTGGACCAGAGGTGGGAGAAAAGTGTTACAGGGAGAGTGTGTGTGTGTGTGTGTGTATTGAGCCAAAAAGTGGTGGGCCAATAGGGAGCTAGATGACTGAGGTGAAGCACGGGGGTTTGGGTAGGCAACAAAGAAGTCCTACTGAGCAATTTTGTGTGTGTGTGTGTGTGTGTGTGTGTGTGTGTGTGTGTGTGTGTGTGTGTGGTGTTTTGTGAGTGAAGCCAAAGTGGGTCAAGCCAAACAAAGCTGTAAGTTGCGTGCAAGACAGAGAGACCGAGGAGCAGGGCGGTGCAATTTTTTTTTCTTTTTATTAAAGAAGAGGTTCCCACACAGAGCTTGTGTGTCTTTGTATCAACATACCCAACCATATTTAGGGTGAGAAGCTTGGGATAAAAATAAGCTTCTTATGTGTAAAAGGCACCGTAAATGAACCAATTCCTTAGATAGACTAAAAAATGAGTTGAATCAGTTAATTGTTAAGTCCTCCAATCAATTAAGTTGGGTGTTTAGACGACTTTGATTACAAGAAAGAACTCAAAACGGCCAAGATAAATTTCTCTCATATGCATAATTGAATGCTCGCACACCGTGAATCTTCCCAACATGTATCAATTGATTGGCACGCCGCACACACAATAAATCATACTGATGATGCCACATATGTCATATTAATTGCCATATTCACTTGATTTCAACACAAATCTCAATAACAACCCATGAAAGCTCCTTTGTTTTGGAATCATTGATACAGTCACACCCCAATTTCAATCATTTCATAGCACACAAAAAAATCAATTAAGACATACGTACCGCAATTGAAGCATAACGCATACACACTATTAAGTACAAAACTTCTCCCTGTTTGCATATCGATGTTCAATTTTCAATCATTGCAACATAAGTTGCTCATATTCACAATTAGGCAAACCCAATTGGCACAAAACATTCGCCTATTCAAACTCGATTTTTAATCATTGCAAAATTAATCGCTCATATCTCCAAACCCTAATCATTCAAACCTTATTAGGTTTGTCATTTATGGTTCGTATGTCTAAACTTGAGTGATTTTTGGGTACAATTAAGCACATAAATGAATGCAACATTGCCATGTTCATCATCTAGATCAATCATTAGCATGGCAACACACAAAAATCTACCCATATCAACTATTTGGCCAAATCATCATCATAATTGGTAAAAAATACCAATTATTCATTCACAAAGTTGATTGTACATGCCATTAATTGGCACACACACCCAAATTTAGGCCAAAATTTTATGCAACTAATCCATCTATTTCACATTGTAATGCTCAAATTTTTACACTCAATCAAGCATAAACGAATGCATGCATGCTCAATTTTTTTAAAAATTAAACTATTTTGACCCAATCAAGCAATGCACACACTCCAAAATTAAGTACAAAAGTTTAAATTTGGCTCGATTGGTAATGCATTTAGGCTTAGACCTAATAATTGCACACACTTTTTATGAACATTTCACATAAAAAAATCATTTAGGTGCCCTAATTGACCATCAATCATAGAAAATCAAGTGGTTTTGGATAAGCACACACACTCAATTTTTTGGCAATTAAGATTATCCAATGATTGAATTAGCCTAGCATACATATCAATTACATGATTGCACACTCATGTATCATTAATTCCATCAACTTTTATGCATGCACACACTCAAGATTAGGTGCACACACACTTGAATTTTTTGACAAATTTTTATTCCTCTTTGGTACATTACACACACATGAATTCTTGATGAGAATTAAGCATCATCTTGACACACACACAGTCCATTAGTCTAAATTTGACCATCAATTTCATTCCAATTGAATCAAATTACGTGCAAAGTGTAGGTCAATCGAGTTATACACCTAATTTTAGCAAATAATTAGCACACATTGAACCACATTAATCAATCAAGAATTGACATAAGCAAATGAGTGCACTTACATTGTAATCACATTCCAAGCTATTCCTTTGTTCCACACGAAGACGCATCATTGCACACACAAGTGTGTGCACCATCAAATCGGCCCAAAAATTGACCATTGCAGGCCAAAAATCAAACACTCAAATCATCAAATTAAGCATGGATTAGCACAATTGATTAGAGTGATGATTCCACCTCTTACAAGGAGATTAATCATACATTACACATCAAAATGTTAGCGGTTATGTTAACAAAGTTAGTCAAAAATTAGTAAAAATTTGCATGGAATTAGTACAATTAGCATGAAAATGAAGTGAAATTAGTAAGGGTTAGTATGAAATTAGTGAATTTGGGGGTAGACTTGGGGGTTTGGGGTATTCATAACTCAGCAATTAGCTTCAATTTCTTGCACAACATCATCAAATCGATCCAAAAGTGAGTTACACACACTCAAAAACCAATGAAATTAGTAGTGAAATTACTCTATTCTACACATCCTATACTCACTAACTTAGGTTATCGGTCCCCGCCAACGACGCCAAATGTAGGGAGGCGTTGTAGCAATGACCTAATCCCAACACACACAAAATCTGTGGATCAGCAACTCGGCTAGGGCATGGAAGCACGGGCATCGGATGAATAGAAATAGAGGATTCGAGAGAATACCTCACCAATGCAAGTAGAGATTAACCATGGCAATAATAAATCTAATCATACTCTAATCACTAATCAATCAACTCCTACACACATCTAACCCACAGAAGTCCGGCTTACCATAGATTAGAAACCCAAAGCACACTAATGATAAGCACACACTAATTGCATTGGTGTTGACCTCTCCTCACCACATGCCAATCAAGGCACTTCATCAATAGCTACACACACGAGGTGAATGATGCTAGAGTTTCATAAAACCTATCCACACACAAGCAAACAATAGGACACACACACTAATTACAAGAGTAAGAACCAACTTAATTAACCTTATTAGTGATGCTAAATATCGTAAATCGAATGCTCATAGAAGGATAAGAGTGGTTAATAGCAAGAAGTCATCACACAAACTCAAATCTAGATTAATGAGAAAGGTGAAACTACTTCATGACATAATGAAATGTAGAGAAAATAAGACTAATGAGTAAAATAGCCTATAGTCATTTCTCTTTAAATTGCAACCAATATAAATAAATAAATAAATAAATAAATAAATATATAGATAATCAACGTATAATTGTTTCTCTCTAAATTGCAACCATTAAAAAAAAAACATTTCATTTATAGTCCAACATTTTATGTTGTTGTTCACACATTAAGCATAGAGCAAACAGTTAAAAGACACACAAGTGAGAAGTAGAAGGTGGCTTACAATACCAAACATCATATTAAAATTGCAAAGCATTAGTGGGACACCTATCCAGAATACACATAGGACATATGATAGCCTCTAGGCAAAACTCACGTGGCTTTTGACCATACAAGATGCCAATTGTCTAAGTTACATATTTTTCTCTCAACAAAACCATTTCTTTGCGACATTGCACAGTAATGTTTGAAAGCACAACTAGCTAAAAATGCATTAAATTATTTAGGCCTCGATCAAAATGAAGAGTGACCATAGTACATCCATATACATTCTTAACCATAAATAGAAACTACTGAAAGCACATAATATGGAATTTTCCCTAAGTGGATATTCCATGCATGCCTTGAGTACCCAAGAATGACACATAAAGTACAAATGGCCCCCAAAGATAGAGTTTGCATACGATCACAAACATCACCATTGACAACCTTTAAATTGTTAGTAGCCCTCAAAGAAAGATCCTTTATAAACTTGGAACATTTTAATTTTGCCCATAATATTTCCTTCACATACATGTCTTCATGGTGCCTTAAGCATCATCCTTTTTTGTAAACTATCAAAATTCCAAATGACCAACATCCATGTCACAATTTTGCATTGCAACTGCCTTTGTGTATGATAGTTCACATGTTGGATCTCCTCTACATTTATCATAGGCAATGAGCTTATACAACCTTTAAAACAAAGTGCAAAATGCCACAATCATATCACCTGAAGTGAGATCATGAAGAATACCTACGTTAGCCAAATCTCGCTACAAAACAAAGTACGACAATGGGCAATGAGCTTATACAACCTATGAAACAAAGTGCAAAATGCCACAATCATATCACGTGAATTGAGATCATGAACAATACCTATCTCAGCCAAATTTCACTACAAAACAAAGTATGACAAGTATAGAGATTCTCAATTCTAGGTACATACGATCCATCAACAAGTGTGAACAAGTTGCCACTTGTAGTAATAAGCACAATTTTACCAACTCTTTAAACTAGATAAGATGCATGTTGGCACACGTGATAGTATTCCTATCAAGCACAACCTCAAGAGAAGTGAAAATTTCTCTCTAACCACATGCCATATTGACATTATGCACTTAGCGCCCATTATGTATCTTGCACAACATTAGCCTCTCTTTAGTGCATTAATAATGTCCAACATCAAGAAATTACTAGCTAACAAATTGTGAGGATGAGCCCACTGACTTTTTGTCTGCTTGAAAGATAACCACTAACATTCAAAGATCAAGTTGACTATACAAGACATGAAAATAGCAAACAAATAAAGATGGTATTGTCCATGATGGGTTTCTCTATGGTGAAGAAGTAAAAGACTAAGATGCTTGTATACAGAACGGTTGAAGACGTGGACAACGGTTTAATGCAGATTTGAGAATCCACTTTTGAGTGGAAATCTTGGAAATGGCCCAAGAGAAGCATGTTCTTCAAACCTCACACCAAGAACATCTATCAAGAGCTTATGAACAAGGATGATAGGTTTGCCCCCTTGAACAAGCAGTGGAAAAAACAATGGTCGGAATCCTGTTGGGCTATGGTCATGATGAACGTTTAGAGGCCACAGGACCTTGCCAATGGGCGTCAAGATTCAGGCACAAAGCATAGGATCCGATAGGTGCTTAGATTGCCGAGGGGCTAGCGAAAACCTCGACACCTTTTCATGGATTGTCCGACTATTAGAGGAATGGCGGGGAAGGGGTGCAAGTGGATACAAAGAACATGGAAGATAGGCTTCTTCAAGAATGATTTGTGTCTAGGGGGGAAGCAATTTCTAAGTCCCACCCTTCTTGTTTGTGCCCAAATTGTTAGATTTTGCTTCTTTTATAATATCTGGAAGGTTAGGAACTGCCGCATCTTTGATAATGACCTTTCTGTTGCAAGCTTCTTAGTGATTGTACAAGAAAGTGAGGAGCTTATATATGTGATAGGTAAATGTCACAGATCGGATGATTGGCTTAGGGTGACTCGGGCCATTCGAACGAGTCTTGAACAGTGATCTTGATAGTAGTTTTCCAACTTGAATCTGCCGATGTAATCTCACAACCCCAAGGCTCGACATGGGCTTGATGTTTTTCTGTAATTTTCTCTATGACATTCTAATACAATCACTCACAATTGTGAGTTTTGCAAAAAATAAAATAAAGTTACTTGAGCAATTCATCTCAATATGATAGCCTATACCTTTATGTCAAATCTCATTAGGTGATGGTAGTCACTTTTCTTTCTAAAAATATACCATCCAAGTTGGGTATTATAAGTCTATCCAATTTGAAATATATATGGTGTTTCACTATTAGGTCTCCCAAGAAAAGTTAGATGAAGGTGGAAAGTCAAAAGACAAATGAAAATGGAGTGTCAAAAGATCTTTTGTGTCCATATAAATAGGTGTTTCTCTACTCTTTAATTTTTCCTTTAGCATTTTCTTTTAAGTTCTCTTTAGCGTTTCTCTCTCTCTCTCTCTCTCTCTCTCTCTCTCTCTCTCTCTCCCTCCCCCGCAATGTTATATTCATCTTTCTTAGGTAATATTGTTGCAAATCTATGTGCTTCGTCATTGCATGTCGATATGTGCCATGGATTAACGCATTGTTTTTCTTGTTTTTGAGTGGAATCTTTGAACTAGGTACACCTTTTTAATTTTTTTCACTATTGAAAGTAACCTATGTACCAAAAATGGGTAGTAAGAGACTTTAGGCTATGAGTACATCGCAATATTTACCTGTTAATTTTTTCCACTATTGAAAGTAGCCTATGTACCAAAAATGGGTAGTAAGAGACTTTAGGCTATGAGTACATCGCAATATTTACCTGTTAATTTTTTCCACTATTGAAAGTAACCTATGTACCAAAAATGGGTAGTAAGAGACTTTAGGCTATGAGTACATCGCAATATTTACTTGTTTCCTTGAGTAGTGGTGTTATTTTAAGATCATTGACGAATCACTTATCAAAACTAGACCCTTGGGCTATTAAGCAAAGGGGTCAATACTTTGACCACATTGTCATGCCATACATATAATGCCTATATATGTGCATTAATTCTCAAGTCCAATCTCATTGTACTCAACTTACCAACTAGAAAGTGTGCAATCCATCTTTGGTAGACCATTAGCAAAAAAAAAAAAAACTCCAAAGCTGAGGCCTGAAAGGGCAAGGGGTTTGAGTCTATCTTCTCCACCCAAATGCAGCTCTTTTCTAGAGTTCTAATCCATCTTTAGGGAACACTTGAGTTGGTTCAATTCTAGGGCTATGCCTCCCCCCGCCCCCTCCATCCGGTCTTACCCTTGTCATAACATTACTCCCCCCTCAGAGAAGAGTTTTCATTGTGAAAAAATAAAAAACAAAAGTAGAAAACTGCTTCTTAAGCACATTAATGTTTTCCCAAGTCACACCCTCTTGAGACACGTCTTTCCACTTGATGAGGACATGTTGACAAACATGATTATGTGTTCGTAACTTATGGTGATCTAGAATACTTTGTGGCTTATGAGGTTGAGTGGTGGTTCAATCATGTCAACTAAAATGTTTGAGTTGATGAATTATTTGATTACCCTAATCGTCTTCATAGCTGGTTGATGTGAAAGACATGGTGAACTTGAGAATGTGTTGATAAATCAAGTTTATAAGAACATTCACTAATCTTTTAAAAAATCTAAAATGGACCACAATGCCTACATGATAGTTTAAGTGTCGGCCCAATTTTAAAATGTTTGAATACTCAAGAACCTTGAGAAAGACTCATTCTCCCTCAATAAAGGAGACCTTGCTGCATTTCTCATTTGTGAACTTCTTTTAGTGGTCCTGAGCATGTTTAACATTGCTCTTAACAATATTCAACATTTCAAAATGTTCCTTTAAGAAATACTTAGCCAAATGTACGTGATCATTGACAAAACCAATTGCCACTGAGATGGAGTTTAATAACTATACATGAGAATAAATGGGCTAAATCTAGTGGAAAAATGATTGTAAGAAATCCAAAAATGATCAAATGGTCTTCCCAATTTGTCCGCCTTTTACTGACGTAAGCTCGTAGCATATCTTCTAGTATACGATTAAGTCGTTTAGTTTGTCCATCCCTCTAAGAATGATAGTTGTACTCAAGTTAAGAGTAGTCCCAAGTTTATGGAAGACTAGTCTTTAGAAATGGCCATCATATTTTGGTCTTAATCACTATTGATATTAGATGGGAGACCATATAACTTTTACACATTTTTCACAAATGGCCATCATATTTTGGTCTTGATCCACTATTGATATTAGTGGGAGACCATATAACTTTTACACATTTTTCACAAATAGCCTTGTTAATTTTGGAGCCTTGACAATTGTCTTTGTAGGAATAAAGCTATGCATCCTGGTCAAGTGGTCTACTACTACACAAATAGCATTGTGGTCACGAATTGTCACAAGTAGACCGACAATGAAATCCATAGAGATGCTTTCCCATTCTCCATTTGGCATCAAACCTTGAAATGCTCATTTGACACGTTTGGAAATTTATCACATACTCATGTATGTCCTTGTGCAAACCTTATTAGTAGAATTACCATCTTATTAATGCATAGGATGTCTGAATGCTAGGATGACTTGCACTTGGACTATCATGACACTCAAAAAGAATTTGTCTCCTGTTGTTTAAGTCCCTGGGTACACATACTCTCCCCTTATGGACCAGGTACACATCCTCGATAGAAGGTTCTTCCATCATTGTAGTTCTATGTGTGAGAAAGTAGACTAGAGTACTCTCCCCTTATGGACCAGGTGCCCATCCTTGATAGAAAGATTCTCCCATCGTTGTAGTTCTACATGTGAGAAAGTAGAATAAAGTTTACCAATTTACTCCCATGAGAGTGAAAAGGATCCCTCATTTGTACACTACTCCACACTCTTTTGTATGACATATTGTGCTAGCATTCCCCTCAAAGAGAGGCCAAAAGTCACTTGTAATTTTTGTGAAAGAAAGAGTCTCATTCTATGGCATGTGGTTGAAAGCATCAGCTACCACATTGTACCAACCCTTATGATACTATAACTAGCAATTATGTTCTCAAAGGATCTCTCCCCATCTGGCCTTGTGACCCTTTAAGTCCATTTGATTTGTAAACCACCTAACGCTATCATGGCCTAATAGAATTTAAAACTTTGAATCATATAAATAATTTTTCCATCGACATAGGGTATCAATGATCTCTTTGATATGTAGAGTAATTATATTGAGACATATAATTTTTTATTTTCAAAGGCAACTAGTCTACCATCTTGAAGTATCACTGCAGTGATAACCTTATTGCTTGCATCAATTTCCAAAACAAGAGGTTTTGCTAGATCGATGATGTACAAAATAGGAGCACTAGCTAAAGCTGTCTTAAGCTTATAAAGTAAATTGATGACCTTGACCCTTTAATTCGTTAATGATAGGCACAACTATCTTTGGATAATTTTGTATGAATTTGTGGTAATAGCAAGTCATGCCCAAAAAAAATTGAAGCTCTTCTAAAATTTTGGAAGAAGGTTATTTCAAAATAGACTCTCAACTTTGCCAGGGTCCATCTTAAGACCCCTCACTAGAGATAATATGACCAATATATTATACCTCTTTGTGCATAAAGATACACTTGCTCTTCTTGGCATATAAACTATGCTTTCTAAGAAAATAATAGACTTGACGGAGATGATCTAATGTTTTGTCTTAAACAACTGTAAACAATTATGACGTCTAAAAAGACTACAATTTTATTTGAGTAAGGTCTCAGGACCGTATCCATAAGTGTCATAAATGAAGGTGGAGCCCAAAGGGAAGCACAATAAATTCACATGTCAAACCATGTCTAAAAAGCTATTTTAGGAATATCCCTAATATTAATTTGTAATTGATGCTATCTAGAGCATAAATCAATCTTTGTAAAATATATTGCCCCATAGAGTTGATCAAAAATCTCATCGACCTTGGGCATAGGATACTTCCTCTTAATGTGACCTTGTTCACTATCGTAAAGTGTTGTGCTCTTAACTATGCTTCAAAGTAGGTCCTAGGCTATATAACCATTCACGTCCAAGAACCACATCGGCTTGACATATTCATCACTTGGAAATTGATGCTCATAGGATGGACTTGGACTTCTAGTGGTGCATCCTTAAGCATGGTGTCCATATATGTGCTCCTTGCCGTTGCATGAGCGACACTGTGTAATAGTGGGTGCTCTTTGTTTCTGGAAGCTTCAAGTGCTTCACCAAAGTATAATTGAGAAATTTATGGGTTGCCACATCATCAATGAAAAAAACACCTTACGCCCATTAATATATCCATGTAAACAAACTAATTTATGTGGACCCACTGGCTGCTCCCACATTGAAGGTGTCAATAAGCACTTGTGTGCTTTGGTGGTATGATAGACTTCTACGTGAGTATACTTCACAGATAGGTTTAATTGCAATGATTGGGCAGTGTGTAAATATTTTTCCTTACCTTAGCTTGCCTCTTTGTCTTTTCCCTTTGCTTTATCCTAGTCAATTTCTACGTCCAACGTGCAATTGTGTTTGTTGTGGTCGTCAAAAGGATATTTGAAACATAAATCATCTTTATTAGCCTTGACGAAATCTACTACCGACAAAGGACCACAAGGAAATTTATTCTTCTTTGTAGTTTTCAAATCCTAAAGGAACACCTTGGGCTTATGGTGACGATTATTGTGTAAAGCACGCTGATTATTTGTTGCTGGC
Organism: Adiantum capillus-veneris; assembly: GCF_014529385.1. Lineage (NCBI taxonomy): Eukaryota > Viridiplantae > Streptophyta > Polypodiopsida > Polypodiales > Pteridaceae > Adiantum > Adiantum capillus-veneris. Next base: position 110,528,045 of record NC_140946.1, read on the forward strand.
AGTCATCGAGCTAGTACCACCTTTTAAGAACATGATATAGTAACACTTCAAAAATGGCATCCTCCTAAGTTTTAGGATGTGAATAGCTTTCTCTTCTAGATGCAAGCCTCATAGGAAACCATGTACCTTTGGTGAGGGATGTTGGGAAGAAATTCCTTTTGAAACATGACTTGGAAATGTTCCCAAGTTGTTTTATCTGGTATATGGGACATCCACATCCTTTAGGCCTTGCCTTCAAGTGCTAAGCTACTTTCTAGAGATTGGAAGACATCCAGGGTTGCTCATAGCTAATGAATGTTGATCCATTTAAATGAAAATGTATTTATTGTATCCTTGTTGCACTCTTTCTCTTTCCTCTATACACTGGTGGCTTTAGATGCTTCATCCAAGAAGAAGTCTTCAAGCTTTCTTGCCCTACCAAACTTGACCTTGACACACCATCACCATCTAGACTTGCTATATTATGAACCTCTCTCGCGAGCCATCTGCATCATAAAGTTATCGACGATCTCTGTGAGTGTAATCAAATTTGTATTGATTATCGCTTACATTCCACTTGATTTGCAAGGCATTGAGTTTGTGCATGACAACAAACCCATTGTCGTTGGGCAATTCATTTTTCTTCATAGCCCGTGCATCCTCCATAACTTCCTCTGCACACATAAGGGGTATGGATTCAAAGTCAAAACGATAATTTACTGGTAAGCATCGGTTCAAACAACACCCTGCCAAAATTTACCGATAAGCCTTGGCCTGAACGACATCCTGCCAAAATTTACTGATAAGCCTTGGTTCGGACGACATTCTGCCACAAAACTGACAATTGCAAGAACCTTAAGGAGGTTTTGAATTGGACCTCTAAGGGTATGTAATGTGAAATCCCAAGCTATGGTTTTGTCACAAATTGCAAGTAGCACGAGATGAGCAAAAAATGCATGCAACACTCAATAGATAGCTTCTCAACCCACATGCTTGAAGAGGAATCTCCAACATAGGCTTGGGTGCTGTTCTAGACAAGGGCAATACATGTCACGATGGGCTTCATGCCTCTCCCAACTCTGCAAGCCTTACTTCTCCACGAGAACTATACCTAGAGAAAGTGTGAGAGGGAAGAGTAGACATGCATGCATGCAGCCTCCACATGTTGCCCACACTTCTATCACTTTCCCTAAGCTCTTATACCACTAAAAGGGCAAAGGGGTTTGAGCCTATCTTCTCCATCTCATCCCTTTTATAGACTTCTGGTCCATCTTTAGGGACCCTGAACCGACGCAATCCTAGGGCCATGCCCCCCCCTCGGGTTCCTACCCTTGTCATGACAAGACTGGTAAAAACAAAGAGTGTTATCAATTTACAATTTGGATAACCTTAGGCATTTAGAATATAATTTGTTATTTTACATATGTAATTATTCATTGATTTTCACAAAAAATTGAAAAAGTGTTATTATGTGATGGTGCAAATAGAAGTTCACTTCAACTACTATTTTTGGAGAAAAGCAAGTTACTTTGTGTATTTTGGAATCAAATACATAAGATAAATCACTACTAAAAATCATGCATTGCATCCACACAATTTGCTTGCAGTAATCATGCTCTAGAGACTTCACAACCAAGATGAGCGATCTGGGAGCATCCTCGACAGACAACATGCTATTTTTACCTCCTTTAGAAGCTAATAGAGCCCTCAAAACAATGGTTCAAAAGTTACACTTTTATCTCTTAGATTGCTCTCTACTCCTATTAATCTTCATCTATACTCTCTCTTCTCTAGATCGCTTGTTTATCTACATGTAATCCAACTTTCCATGTAGATAAACAATCAATCTAGAGAAGACGAGAGTGTGATGCATAAAGATTGACAGAAGTAGAGAGCAATCAAAGAGCCAAAAGTGAAACTTTTAAATTGTTGCACTTATGGAGCTTTTGACCGGTCCGTTAGCTATAAAAGGGGGGTAAAACATCAAGTCATCTTTTGAGGATGCTCTCAGTTTTCTCATCTTGCTCTTGAAGTCTTTGAAGTGTGATTGCTACCAAAAAAGCCACGCGTGCCATGTGCAATTTTGAAAGGTATTTATCTTGTGTGTTTGATTCCAAAGTAGAAAAAGCAACTCGATTTTTTCTAAAACTAGTAGTTGAAGTAGACTTCTATTGCTTTATCCCATAATTCGACTATTTTAATCGTTTTTACAAATATAAAAAATGAGAAATAACAATCCTGCCTAAGATTTTCCAAAATAACTAAATTGATAACTCATAATGATAAAGAAAGTCTCAAGTCTGGCTTAAGGGGACGGTTGTATTACAATATACAGGTGGTAGTGATGTGTGTGAACCCACTAGGACCGTCGGGGCATTTTTCCCCTCTTTAGGAGGTTTTTCCCCACTTGCATTGTATATATGCCCATCACTCTAGGGCTATCTATCTTTCCATTGCACACTAAGTAATACAATCTTTGTTGTGTGCCTTGAGCTTCCTTTGTCTTCTCCAAGTTGTGTGCCTTTCCCTGCAACCCTAATTCCAAGAATTGGTATCAGAGTAGGTCACATCCTGTCGGGCTTAGTCACCAACGTCACCAAAACACCCCTACTTGTTTTCTCAAATTTCAACAAGCTTTGGCAAGCGTTAGCAGATTGACAAAAAATTTGGGTTAGCTCGTAGAACTTGGTCTGCTTAGAATTTCATTTGGGGCTCATTTCGACCCCTGTTTTCACTACAACTAGGTTTGCACAAGCCATTTTGTCGTTTTGTGAATTTTTTTTGTCAGTTCCAATTACTACATAACAGGTCGCATACAGTCTACTGGGGGTTGTGCTATATAGCACATGCTAGTCTCACTCAGTTTCTCCTCATTTCGAGCAGTTTTCACATCAGGTGTAGACATTTTCCATGGCTGACAACAACACAGATGTGTTCAAGATGTTTGCTGTTGAGGACAGATTGGATGGGGACAATTACCCTATGTGGGCTTACATGATGCAACATGTAATTGTATCAAAGGGAGTTTGGAACATTGAGCAGGGCATTGATGTACGTCGTGGTACTGTGGATGCAGGCAATGTTGAGGATGCTCCAGGTTTTGCTGCCAACGTTGCTGCTATCATTGCTATTTTGCAAGCTCGTTGGGATGTAAGAGATGCACAAGCTTATGCATTGATTTCATTGTCTGTGAAGCGCACTATCACTCCTCAAATCCGTTCAACAAAATCTGCAAAACAGGATGGGATATTCTAGCAGGTCTTTATGCAAGCCGCAATGAGGCTAAAATTGCTTTGTTGTGTAAAGAGTTGGAATCAAAGATTATGCATGAGGAATATGAAATGGAAACTTTCCTTGCTGGTGTCAAGGATGTTAACGAGAAACTAATTTATGCAAGAGAAGTCATTTTTGACAGTTCACTTGTGCAGAATGTTCTTGATGCTTTACCAGATTCTTACCAGAATTTTGCTAGTACTTGGAGACTTATGACCCAAGGAAATCCTGAAGTTGTCAAGTTTGATGCATTATGCACATTGCTGTTGCAAGAGTCACTTTCCAGAAAAAACAAGACTAGGCAACGTGCAATTGAACATGCTTTTATTGCAGCTCAAAGAAAAGGTGGGAACAACAATGTAACCACTTCTTATGGTTCTGCTGCGAGTGGCAAAACTTATGTTCCTAGTGCTTCTGCTGGTAGCATTTCGTCTGACAATTCTGGTGATAAGTGCAAAAAGAAGATGTGTTGCCATTATTGTAAATCTAATGATCACTTGATCAAGCACTGTCCGAAATTGAAGGCAAAAGGGGCTAAGAAGAAAGAGGCTGGATCCACTATAGGGTCCAATACAAGTGCAGCAATTGTAGAGTCTTCTATCAAAGGAGATTGTGATGTTGATGTTGATGTAGAATGGGCATTTAGTGCAAGGTGCACTTATGATCCTATTGTCCATGATGCATGTATGTCAGTTGTTGCAGATTCACATGTGTGGTATTTTGACAGTGGTGCTACAAAGCACATTACCTCTCATTGTGCTTTGTTTACCTCTATTGAGTTTGTCCCTCATGGAAATACGGTGACTTGTGCCAACAATGCCTCTTATCCTGTTCAAGGAGTTTGAAAGATTGTGCTTACTGCTGCAAATGGCAGTTATTTTACACTTGTTGATGCATTGTATGTACTTGGGATAAAAAAGAACCTTTTGTCTGTATCTGCCCTTGCTAGACTTGGTCTTGTAGTCAAATTTGTGATGACACATGTACAGTTCATGATCTCAGTTTTGGTGATGAAATTGTTGCATATGGCATTTTGTGTCATGGGTTGTATAAGCTCACTTTGTATGACAAGTGTGGATAAAATTTTGCAAATGCAGCTGCAGATTCAAGGGCTGTTTCAGATGCAAAACTATGGCATGCACGTTTTGGGCATCTGAATTTTACCAGTTTGCTGTGTTTGCAGAAATCTGATATGGTTGCTTCTTTTCTGCCTCTTAAAGCACCTGTCAAACATGTTTGTGAAGGCTGTATTTTGGGTTAAATGTAGCGTGCTAACTTTCCAGAGGATGGGTCAGTTCGTGCTACATGTAGATTGCAGCTTGTGCATAGTGATGTTTGTAGGCCTATGCAAACTCCGTCCTCAGAAAATTACTTGTACTTTGTGACTTTCATTGATGACTACTCCATGCATGCATGGGTATATCCGTTGAAAGCTAAGTTCGAAGTGTTTATGTGCTTCAAGCAATTTCTTGCTATGGCTAAAAATGTCTCGAAATGTACTATGGGCACCCTCCATTCCGATCGAGGGGGGGAGTATATGTCTCATGAATTCAATGCATTTCTGGCTGGTCATGGGATAAAACACCAATGTACAGTGCCGTATACGCCTCAACAAAATGGTGTTGCTGAGAGGAAAAATAGGTCTCTTATGGAAATGGCAGGATCTATGGTCAAGAGTCAAGCTTTACCACATTTGTTTTGGCTCAAAGCTGTCATGTGTGCCACTTATGTACTCAACAGGTGTCCAATGAAAGTATTGCAGTCTATAACTCCATATGAAGCATGGCATGATAGAAAGCCATCTATTGAGCACATGCATGTTTTTGGTTGTTTGGCTTATGGTTTACTACCACAAGCGTAGTGCAAAAATTGGATGATAAGGCTGTCAAATGTATTTTTGTTGGTTATAGTGTTTGAAAGCAAAGGTTATAAGTTGTACCATCCGCAAACAAAGCATATTTTGGTCTCACATGATGTTGTATTTGTGGAAGATTCTGTTCAGACTTTGCTGTCATGTACTAGAGATAGTAATGTAAGCTCACTGGACATTTATGACACTTTGTTGCCTCTTTTCAGTGATGGAAATATGAATGTAAATTCCAATGAGGCAAATGTACAGCCTATGGGGGTTTCTGAAAATGTTACATATCAACCTATTACTGATGCAAATGTACATGATGTACGTGATGAGGAAAGGGCTGAAAATGAGCAGGCTAGAGGTATGCCAAAATGGCCAGTGCACACTTTGAGTGTTAAAAAATTGGATGCACCTTTGTCTAGTCGTACTCGTTCAGGCTCTCACCATGCATCTTATGCATCAAATTGTTATGCTTTGGCTGTGTCTAGCTTACATGATGTTGAGGAACCTTTGTCTTTTGTTGAAGCACAAAATTCAGAAAATTTGATGGCTACCATGCAATCAAAATATGATGCACTTATAGAAAATGACACATGGACTTTATGTGATTTGCCTCCTGGCAAAAAGGCCATTGGTTCAAAGTGGATTTACAAGTTGAAATGCAAGCCAGCTAGTGAGATTGATTGCCATAAGGCTCGACTTGTTGCAAAAGGCTATGTGTAGCAGAAAGGCATAGATTATGAAGAAACTTTCTCTCCCACTTGTCGTATGAATACTCCTCATTTTCTATGTGCATTGGCAGCTCATTTTGGTTGGGATGTACATCAATCCGATATTGTTACTGCTTTCTTGAATGGTGACATTTTTGAGGAAGTCATGTAATGCAGCCTCACGGTTTTGTTAAGAAAGGACAAGAGGACAAAGTGAATAGATGTAAGAAGGCTTTGTATGGGTTGAAGCAATCTCCTCATGCTTGGTATGAGAAAGCTGATACTCATTTGGTCAAACGAGGCTTTCGTAACAGTCCAATAGAAAGCACATTGTATGTCAAGCGTGAGGGCGATGTACTTCTCATTGTTGTTCTTTATGTGGATGATTTGCTGATCACTGGTCCCAATGAGGCACATATTACTGAATTTAAGGCTGATTTAAATGCTATTTTCAAGATGAAAGATTTAGGGTTGTTGCATCATTACTTGGGCATACAGTTTAAGCAGTGTGATCGTGGTATTGCCTTGTCAAAAAATTTACATAGAGACATTGCTATGTAAGTTTGGACTTAAGTATTGCAAACCTATTGCCACTCCCATGGAAACAGGTTTGAAGTTGAGTCTACATGATGCTGGTGATCTTGCTGATGTCACTCTTTACCAAACTGCTATTGGCTGCCTCATTTATGTATGCAACACAAGGCCGGATATTCAGTTTGCAATTTCACAGGTTTATGCATAGCCCAAGGTCTAAGCATTGGCAGGCAATCAAGAGGATTTTTCACTCCTTGAGTGACACGTTTCATCTTGGCTTGTTTTATCCCAAGGGGGGATCATTGCTGCCAGATTTACATGCTTTTTTGGACTCAGATTGGGCTGCTTATTATGACATGCGAGTGTCCACAAGTGGTTTTTGTTTCATGCTTGGCAGTTCATGTATTTCATGGTTGAGCAAGAAGCAACCAACTGTGGCCACTTCCAGTTGTGAGGCTGAGTTCAGGGCAGTCTTCACAGCTACGGTTGAGTGTGTATAGCTCATACTTTTTAAGGATGATTTGGATGTTGGACAAGACATTGCCAACATCATCTACATTGTGACAGTCAGAGCGCATTGGCAGTTGCGAGGAACCTAGTTTTTCATGCTCACACAAAGCACATTGAGGTGCATTACCACTATGTCAAGGAGAGGCTCTTAGAGCAGGAGAGATCAACTTGGCTTATGTGCCAACACAGGACAACCTTGCAGATCTTTGCACAAAGGCATTGTCTCATGAGAAGTTTGAAGCTTTCCACAAAGCTTTGGGCTTGCTCCCCTTTGTGGACTGGTCCTATCCTCAAGGCATGGCACTTACCTTTACTCTTTGTGACAGCCCTCGTTCATGGCATCATTCCCAGGGGGGATTTGTTACCATATACATGTGATAGTGATGTGTGCGAACACACTAGGACCGTTGGGGCATTTTTTTCCTCTTTAGGAGGTTTTTCCCCTTGTGCATTGTATATACGTCCATCACTCTAGGGCTATCTTTCCATTGCACACTAAGTAATACACCCTTTGTTGTGTTCCTTGAGCTTCCTTCGTCTTCTCCAAGCCGTGTGCGTTCCCTGCAACCCTAATTCCAACAGGTTGGTGGGGTAAGCTCAACTTGTGACCTATTTTGGTTCTTAACTATGAGGTTTGCATAAATTGGTTAGACTGAAGGGCCCTAACACTTTAATGTTTTGGGGTGTCTAGACTTGTTTGTGGAATCCTCAGGATTGAGTGCATATGCAAAGGAGCAATATTGGGATGGGTCCTCACTTAGGAAGGTGCTGCCCTCATGCCATATCAAATTATTTGTAGGCTCCTCGCAAATTGTGGCCTCTTCATAGTGACATTTGTGGTCCAATGCACACTCCGTGTTTTATGAACCATTTTTACTTTGTGATTTTAATTGATGATTACTCCATGCATGGCTAGGTGTATCCAACAAAGGAAAAGTCCAAAGTGTTTATGTGCTTCAATGAATTTTTGCTTATGGCTGAGAATGTATCTAGTTCTAGTATCACCCTCCATTTTGATGGAGGGAGGGAGTATATTTCTAAAGAGTTCAATGCATTTTTGGGGAGTCGTGGGATGAAATACCAATGTACAACGACATATACCCCTTAGCAAAATGGTGTTCTTGAGAGGAAAAACATGTCACTTATGGAGATGGCATGATGTATTCTTAAAAGTTAGGCTTTGACACATGTTTTGGGTCGAGGCTACCATTTTTGCTATGTATATACTAAATCCCACGAAAACATTGGAGTTTATCACTCCATAACATCCTTGGCATGGCAAGACACTATCTATTGGTCACTTACGTGTGTTTGGTTGCTCCACTTATACTTTGGTGCTTGATTAGCAATGAAAAAATTTGGGTGATAAGTTTATGAAATGCAAAAGGTTACATATTGTTTTGTCCAAAATCAAAGCATATCTTGACTAATTGAGATGATGTTTTTGTGAAAAACAGACTTCAACCTTGTTAACTTGTATCAAGAAGACATTTGCACGCTCACAAAATGTACATGATACATTGTTGCCTTTGTTTAATGGTGGGAGTGGAGTATGAAGGGAAGTCCAAATTAAATGATGCCTTGGATCAATCATTTTGTGATACAGATGTACAACATGTGATCGATGAGAATATGATCGAAAATGAGCAAGCTATAGGTATGCCAAAATGGTTGGTGCAGATATTGCATGACAATAAATTGGGTGCAATTTGCTCTAGCCATAGACATTCAAGGGTATATTGTGCCTCTTATGTTTTATGGTTTGGATGTATCTAGTACGTGTGATAAGAAAGAACCTTTTTCATTTGATGATGCACAAACTTTAGAAAAATTGTTGGTTGGCTGCAATGCAATCTATGATTCTATATTTAGGAATGGCACATAGTCTTTGTGTGATGTGCCCCTAGGAAAAAAGGCAATTTGCATTAAGCGGGTTTTCAAGCTGAAAGATAAGCTTGATGGTAGTGTTGATTGCTAAAAGTCTAGAATTGTGGCAAAAGGTTTTGCCCAAGAGAAGGGCATCACTTTCTATAGACTTTTGCTCCCACTTGTTGTATGACTACCATCCATAGCATTTGTGCACTAGCATCTCATGGTGGTCGGAATACAGATCAAGTAAACATAAAAATATTATTTTTGAATGGAAATTTGCATGAGGAACTATATGTAGTTCAACCTCATGGTTTTCAAAAAGGGCAAGAAGACAAAGTGGGCATGCTTAAGAAGGCTTTGCATTGGTTGAAGCTAGCTCCATGTGCTTGTTATGAAAAGATACATGCATACTTGGCTGCACACGGTTTCGTGAATAGTCCAACTTAGATTGCTTTGTATATCAAAGGGACCATGTTGCTAATTTTAAAGATGAATTGAATGCCCCTTTTGAAATGTCAGATTTGGGAATTTTGTAGAGCACGTAGTTTAAATAGGTTGGTGGAGGCATTGCTTCGTGCCAAACAAAGTACATTGAGTCAATACTGTGTGGGTTCTACCTTGAAGATTGGAAATCTATCACCAGTCCTGTGAGGAGACGTTCAATGCTTAGTCCTATGATGTTGGAAATTACCTTAATGTTAACCCTCTATTAGGAGGCTACTAGTTATGTCATGTATGCACGCATTACAAGGCTAGATGTTCACAGTCATAGGGTGAGTAGATTTCTTGGTAACCTAGGGTCTACACATTGGAAGGCACTAAAGTGGATTTTTCATTCCTTGAGTGGCATTATACATCTAGGTTGTTTTATCCCAATGGGGGTTCATTGTCGTTAATTTACAAGATTGGAAGGCAATAAAGTGGATCTTTCACTCCTTGTGTGGCATTATACATCTTGGTTGTTTTATCCCAACAAGGGATCATTGTCGCTAATTTACAAGATTCTTTTGACCGAGATTGGGCTAGTTTCAATGACAACAAGTGTCTACTAGTGGTTTTTGTTTCATGCTCAGTAGCTCATGCATATCTTGGTTGAGCAAGAATCATTATACTTCTAGTTGTGAAGCAAGCTTTCACAACTCCTGTTTAGTGCATTTAACTTAGATGCCTTGTGGCTTACTTGGTTGTTGGATCTTTCACTCCTTGTGTGGCATTATACATCTTGGTTGTTTTATCCCAACAAGGGATCATTGTCGCTAATTTACAAGATTCTTTTGACCGAGATTGGGCTAGTTTCAATGACAACAAGTGTCTACTAGTGGTTTTTGTTTTATGCTCAGTAGCTCATGCATATCTTGGTTGAGCAATAAGCATTATACTTCTAGTTGTGAAGCAAGCTTTCACAACTCCTATTTAGTGCATTTACCTTAGATGCCTTGTGGCTTACTTGGTTGTTGGATCTTTCACTCCTTGTGTGGCATTATACATCTTGGTTGTTTTATCCCAACAAGGGATCATTGTCGCTAATTTACAAGATTCTTTTGACCGAGATTGGGCTAGTTTCAATGACAACAAGTGTCTACTAGTGGTTTTTGTTTCATGCTCAGTAGCTCATGCATATCTTGGTTGAGCAAGAAGCATTATACTTCTAGTTGTGAAGCAAGCTTTCACAACTCCTGTTTAGTGCATTTAATTAGATGCCTTGTGGCTTACTTGGTTGTTGGACATGTCACCACTATATTCACTAATAGGCCTCTAGAGTGCTTTGGTAGTTGAAAGGATCCCAATTCTCCATGCTCACACAAAGCACATCAATGTGTATTATCTTTATATCAAGGAGAGTTTTTCTATAGGTGAGGTCAACTCGACTTATGTGCTTTTGCAAGCCAACTCTACTGATTTTTTTTATAAAAGCTCTATCTCTTGAGGAGTTGAAGCCTTCCACACAAATGTTTGGGCTTAGTCTCCTTTGTCGATTGATCACATAGAGTTTGTCACTTCCTTGTACATAAGTGCCATCTCATGTTCTCTCCATGACTCTCAAGGGGAACTATCACCATATTATGGTAGTGTGTGTGTGAACACACTTAGGAGGTTCCCCACCAGCTTGTATATATTCCCATTATCTTGGGGCAAGCTCTCTCTTTGTATTAGCACACTCAATAATACTACTTCTTCTGTTGTGTGCTCTAGAGCTTCTCCTTCATCTTCCCCACCTTCATGTGCACTCCTACACCTTTACTTTCAACATTTTTTCCATAGTCCCATGCATACACTTCATTGAATCAAAATAAAATCTCAAAGATGTGGGTTGGATTCTTAATGGGAGGGTTAGCATGGCAGTGTGTCTGAGATGCTTACACTTAAAACAAAAAAGACAAGTGTCTTGCAAATGTGGTTGTGCACTATTGTGCCTAGATTAATGTTTTGGATATGCATTGAAAAGGCTTGATACATGATTCACATTAGATACATTATTGGAGGGATAAGTGAGCGCATGTGGTGGTTTGGATGTGCATGTTTCTATACTAGTTATTGAAAGAATTCGAATGATGATGATTAAGTAAATTTCTTTGGGGTTATGGGGCATGTAGCTTCTTTCTGAGAGGTTGAATCTAAAGATGTAGGTTGGATTCTTAATGGGAGGGTTAGCATGGCAGTGTGTCTAAGAAGCTTACACTTGAAGCAAAAAGACAAGTGTCTTACAAACGTTGTTGTGCACTGTTGTATCTAGATTTGGGGTTTGGATATGTATTGAAAAGGCTTGACATGATTCACATCAGATACATTATTGGAGGGATAAGTGAGCGCATATGTGCATGTTTCTATACTAGCTATTGAAATAATTTGAATGAAGAGGGTTCTTGCTAGAAAATGAGGGTTAAGTCAACATTTTGGGGTTATGAGGCTTGTAGTTTCTTTCTAAGAGGTTGAATCTTTTTTAGTATCATAAGAAATTCCTTTGCCTCATATAAAGAAAAAGTTTTAAGGATATCAACAAAACTTGTGTACTTTCTTTGAGTTCGTCTTCTTACGTTTGTTGAAGCATATTGGTAGGAAATCCTTCAAGAATTTGCAAATTCAACAAAGTTTGCCACAATCCTTTTGTGTATTGATAGGCTATGTCATGCTCAAAAAAAGACTTCTTTGAATATGTGATCATCAAATTGATTGTTCCAAAAATAACCGTTCTCACTGGAGAGAGCTTTTTGAGGGAGCTTTTTTCTAACTTTTACTTGCACTAAGCAAAACTATAAAAAAGCTTCCTAGAAAGCTCCCTCCTAGAGAGAATTTTAAGAGCTCTCTCTCTCTCTCTCTCTCTTTGTTCCTCTTTTCCCTCCATCTCTCTATCTATATCTTTCTCTCTCTCTCTCTCTCTCTCTCTCTCTCTCTCCGTTCCTCTTTTTCCTCCATCTCTCTCTCTCTCTCTCTCTCTCTCTCTCCATCCCCCGTCTCTCTCTTATATACATACATACATACATATATATGTATATGTACACATATGTATATCCAAAATATCTATTATATATTTCTCTCTCTCTCTACCCCCCTTGCTCACTCTCACTATTGTTACCATATACATGTGGTAGTGATGTGTATGAACACATTAGGACCGTCGGGGCATTTTTTCCCTCACTAGGAGGTTTTTTGCCCTGTGCATTGTATATACGCCCATCATTCTAGGGCTATCTATCTTTCCATTGCACATAAGTAATACACTCTCTGTTGTGTGCCTTGAGCTTCCTTTGTCTTCTCCAAGCCGTGTGTGTTTTTCTGCAACCCTAATTCCAACAATTAGTATCAGAGCAGGTTGCGTCCTCCCGGGCTTAGTCTCCAGCAGCTCCAACACACGCCTACTCACTTTCTCTACTTCTTGTGAGCTTTGGCAAGCATTCGTAGGTCGAAATTTTTCAAAGGGCCCAGTCTATTCGAAATTTTGATTTGGGCTCATTTCGGCCTCCGTTTCCACTACATGTAGTATTGCACATGCTATTTCGTCATTTTGTGCAAAAATTCTATCAGTGCCGTTTTTTGCATAACAGGTCCCTTATAGTCTTCTATGATTTGTGCTATATAGCACGCGTTGATCCCACTTTCCTTCTCCTCTTTTTGGTTAGTTTTCACATCAGGTGCAACATTTACCACCCATGACTGACAACAACACAGATGTGTTCAAGATGGTTGCTTTTGCGGACAGGTTGGATGGGGACAGTTACCCTATGTGGGCTTATATGATGCAACATGTTCTTGTGGAAAAGAGAATTTGCAACATTGTGCAAGGCATTGATGTACGTCCTAGTTCTGAGGATACGTGCGATGTTGAGGATGTTGCAGGTCTTGTTGCAAGGATTGTTGCTGATAGAGTTGTTTTGTCTACGAGAGAACAAGCTCGTTGGGATGTAAAAGATGTGCAAGATCATGCATTGATTGCGTTGTCTGTGAAGCGCACAATTACTCCTTACATTCAATCAACAAAATCTGCAAAACAATCTTGGGATATTCTGGCTGTTCTTTATGCAAGTCGCAATGAGGCAAAAATTGCATTGCTGCATAAAGAGATGGAGTCAAAGATGATGCATGAGGAAGATGACATGGACGCTTTCCTTGCTAGCATCAAGGATATCATTGAGCAAATTATTTTTGCATGAGAAGTCATTTCAGACAATTCCCTTGTGCAGACTGTTCTTAATGCCTTGCCAGATTCTTACCAGACTTTTGCTAGTACTTGGAGACTTATGACCCAAAGAAATCTTGAAGTTGTCAAGTTTGATGCATTATGCACATTGCTGTTTCAAGAGTCGCTTTTCAAAAAAAATAGGACTAGATAGCAGTTGAATAGGCCTTTATTGGTGCTCAAAGAAAAGGTGGTAACTGTAATGCAACCACTTCTTATGGTTCTTCTGTCTGGAAAATAACTTGTTCCTAATACTTCTGCTGGCAGCAATTTGTCTGGGAATTTTGGTGATAAGGGAAAAAAGAAGATGTGTTGCCATTATTGTAAAGCTAATGATCACTTGATCAAGCAATGTCCTAAGTTGAAGGCCAAAGAGGCTAAGAAGAAAGAGGCTGGTTCCACTACTAATGTTGTGTTCCACTACAAATGCATCTATTGTTGAGTCTTCTGTGAAAGGAGACAGTGATACTGATGTTGATGCAGAATGGGCTTTTAGTGCAGAGTGCACTTTTAGTCATGCTGTCCATGATGCATGCATGTTAGTTGCTGCGCATTCACATGTGTGGTATTTTGACAGTGGTGCTACAAAGCACATTACCTCACATCGTGATTTGTTCACCTCTCTTGAGTTTGTCCCTCATGGGAATTCAATTACTTGTGCCAACCTCTTATCCGGTTCAGGGAGTTGGAAAGATTGTGCTTACTACTGCAAATGGTAGTTCTTTCATACTTGTTGATGCACTTTATGTACCTAGGATCAAGAAGAATCTTTTGTCTGTATCTGCACTTGCTAGACTTGGTCTTGTAGTCAAATTTGCGGATGAAAAATGTACAATTCATGATCTCAGTTTCGATGATGAAATTGTTGCATCTGGCATTTTATGCCGTGGGCTGTATAAGCTCACTTTGTATGACAAGTGTGGGCAAAATTTTGCCAATGCACTTGTGGATTTAAAGATTATTTCAGATGCATAACTTTGGCATGCATGTTTTGGACATCTGAATTTTGGCAGTTTGCTTGCTTCGTTTGCAGAAATCTGACATGGTTGCTTCTTTGCCGCCTCTTGAAGCATCTATCAAACATGTTTGTGAAGGCTGTATTTGGGTAAGATACATCATTCAAAGTTTCCAAAGGATGGTTCAGCTAGGGCCACATGCAGGTTGCAGCTTGTACATAGTGACGTTTGTGGGCCCATGCAAACTCTGTCCTTGGGCAATTACTTTTACTTCGTGACTTTCACTGATGATTTCTCTAGGCATACATGGGTATTTCCGCTTAAAGCAAAGTTTGAAGGATTTATGTGCTTCAAACAATTTCAGGCTATGGCTGAAAATTTCTCAAAATATACTATGGGCACCCTCCATTCCGATAGAGGGGGGGAGTATATGTCTCATGAATTTAATGCATTTCTAGCGAGTCGTGGTATAAAACACCAATGTATAGTGCCTTATATGCCTCCAAAAAATGGTGTTTCTCAGAGGAAAAACAGGTCATTTACAGAATTGGCACGATGTATGGTCAAAAGTGAAGCTTTACCGCATTCGTTTTGGATTGAGGCCATCATGTGTGCACATTATGTACTTAATAGGTGTCCTACAAAAGCTTTGTAGTCTATTACTTCATATGAAACATGTCATGATAGAAAGACTTCTATTGAGCACATGCGTGTCTTTGGCTGTTTGGCATATGCTTTGATGCCACAAACATAACGCAGAAAATTGGCTGATAAGGCTGTCAAATTTATTTTTGTTTGTTATAGTGCTAAAAGCAAAGGTTACAAGTTGTATCATTCACAAACAAAGGGTATCTTGGTCTCATGGGATGTTGTGTTTGTGGAAGATTCTGTTCAACCCTTGCTATCATGTACTAGAGACAGTAATGTCAGCTCACATGACATTTATGACAGTTTATTGCCTCTTTTCAGTGGTGGAAGTTCAAATGTAAATTCCAATGAGGCAAATGTACAACCTATGGGGGTTTCTGAAAATGTTACAGATCAGCCTATTTCTGATGCAGATGTACATGATGTACTTGATGAGGAAAGGACTGAGAATGAGCAAGCTAGAGGGTATGCCCAAATGGTTGGTGCATACTTTGCGTGATAGTAAATTGGATGCACCTTTTTCTAGTCCTACTTGTTTAGGTTCTCGCCATGCATCTTATGCATCGGATTGTTATGATTTGGCTGTGTCTAGCTTACATGATGTTGAGGAACCTCTATGTTTTGTTGAAGCACATAATTCAAAAAGTTGAATGGCTTCCATGCAATCAGAATATGATGCACTTCTAGAAAATGACACATAGACTTTATGTGGTTTGCCTCCCGGCAAAAAGGCCATTAGTATGAAGTGGGTTTACAAGTTGAAATGCAAGCTGGATGGTGAGATGGAGCGCTATAAGGCTCGACTTGTTGCAAAGGGTTATGCACAGCAAAAAGGCATGGATTATGAAGAGACTTTTGCTCCCACTTGTTGTATGACTACTATGTACGTTTTCTATGTGCATTGGCAGCTCATTTTGGTTGGGATGTACATCAATCCGACATTGTTACTGCTTTCTTGAATGGTGACATATTTGGGGAAGTTTATGTAACGCACACTCGCGGTTTTGTCAAGAAAGGACAAGAGGATAAAGTGTGCATATGTAAGAGAGCTTTGTATGGGTTGAAGCAATCTCCTCATGCTTGGTATGAGAAGGTTGACACTCATTTGGTCAAACGAGGCTTTTATAATAGTCTAACAGAAAGCACATTGTATGTAAAGCGTGAGGGTGATGTACTTCTCATTGTGAATGATTTGTTGATCACTAGACCAAACGAGAGACATATTCTGAATTTAAGGCTGATTTGAATACTACTTTCAAGATGAAAGATTTGGGGTTGTCGCATCCTTAATTGAGTATACAACTTAAGCAGTGTGATGGTGGTATTGCCCTTTTCCAGAATAGTTACATAGAGACATTGCTATGTAAGTTTGGACTTGAGAATTGCAAACCTACTGCCACTCCCATGGAAATAGGGTTTGAAGTTGAGTCTTCATGATGCTGATGATCCTGCACATGTCACTCTTTATTTATGTATGCATCACGAGGTCGGATATTCAATTTGCTATCTCACAGGTGAGCAAATTTATGCATAGCCCAGGGTCTAAGGTTTGGCAAGCTATCAAGAGGATTTTTTGCTACTTGAGTGGCACTTTACATCTTGGCTTGTTTTATCCCAAGGGGGATCATTACCGCCAGACTTACATGCTTTTTTGAACTCAAATTGGGTTGGTTGTTTTGACACGTAAGTGTCCACAAGTGGTTTTTGTTTCATGCTTGGAAGTTCATGTATATCATGGTTGAGCAGTGGCCATGAGCAGTGGCCACTTCTAGTTGTGAGGTTGAGTACATGGCAGTCTTCACAGCTACGATTGAATGTATATGGCTCAGACGCCTTATGGCTGATTTGGGTGATGGACAGGACACAACCAACACTATCTACACTGATAGTCAGAGCACATTGATAGTTGCAAGGAACCCAATTTTTCATGCTGGCAGAGAGCACATTGAGGTGCATTACCACTATGTCAGGGAGAGAATCTCACCAGGAGAGATCAGCTTGGCTTATGTACCAACACAGGACAACCTTGTATATCTTTTGAAAAAGGTTTTGTCTTGTGAGAAATTTGAAGCTTTCTGCAAAGCTTTGGGCTTACTCCCATTTGTGGACTGATCATGTCCTCAAAGCACGGCACTTGCCTTTATTCTATGTGCCAGCTCTTATTCACCGCATCACTCCAAGAAGGATTTTTTATCATATATATGTGGTAGATGTGTGTGTTAACCCTCACGGCTCACGGACACCCTATCACCTATGACAGACGCCGTATTATTTATTTAGTAAAGTCAGGGACCGGGCTTGTCAGTGCAATAGAAAAAGGGTAGAGTGATCGGCGATGAGAGGCGCACTCTAACAAGAATATTCAAGGGTT
This sequence comes from Adiantum capillus-veneris, assembly GCF_014529385.1. Classification (NCBI taxonomy): domain Eukaryota; kingdom Viridiplantae; phylum Streptophyta; class Polypodiopsida; order Polypodiales; family Pteridaceae; genus Adiantum; species Adiantum capillus-veneris. The sequence goes on from NC_140946.1 coordinate 110,545,431, forward strand.
AGTTGGCTAAGTATGGGCGCCTAAGTGTGAATGGGGCGAGTTCATATAAAAGTCACCTAAACCTAAAAATCTCTCATTCTTTCATTTGTGCAATTGAAGAGTGCTCTTGCTCCATCTCCATCTTCTTCTTCTCCTCCTTGTGTGTGCGTGTATGCGAGAGAGAGAGAGAGAGAGAGAGAGAGAGAGAGAGAGAGAGAGAGAGAGAGAGAGAGCATTGCTACGATGGCACGGCGGTGATGAAGCAGTTGAGCGTGGTGCAGCGGCGGCTCCTTCTTCTTCGCGGGGAGGAATTCTCCATGAAGGCGAGCGTAGGGTGGTGAGTGACATACCCTTGCTCTCTCGAGCTTGTTAGATTAGTTTAGTTGTGTGCTTGGATCCATTTGTGGCTCGCACACAGTATATCGGCAAGTCCCTTGCATTCACAAAACAGTGACCCAGACCTACGCATTCACAAAACATTGACCCAGACCTACGCATTCACATCCGGTACACTGAAACAGAAACCTATGTCATCAAACACCTTTGATCCTCATCACTTGAGTGATGGAGGGTAGGTAAGATTAGTACGATAGGAGTGTTTCTGTTTTAAAGTTTAGTGATTAGCAAAGTTCTTTCTTCTCACTGATGTGCCTCCTAGAGGTATTGTTTGTGTTTCATAGTGTGTATAGGAACAATTGCTGTTGTTAGGACTTGGACCTTCATGGAATCTTTCTCTCGTTCACACTTCAAATCAAGCGCAACCATCAACACAAACAAGTGTTTTTTGTCCATTTAGCATTGCCCCTTATCTCTTTTACATCCATGTTTGTCTTAATTGTGATTGGTAGCATAATATTCAATGCATTTGCTTAGTATCAAACATTAAATTCAATGTAATTTTTTGTCATAATCACTTGTCTAGGTTTAAAAATCAAGCAGTTTGACTAATCTAGTTTAAACAAGCTAGGCGTTAGAGATCTTCTCGTAATACCATGGGGAATGCATTCCTAATAATCAATGGTTACTTAGGTTCTTAATCCGATTTAGGCAACATTGTGTGAAATGTACTAGGGCTTTCTAGTGGGCTTAGTCCCTATTGACCTTTAGCTTAAGTATTATAAAGGGAGTTTACTAGTGTGATGAGCCTGGGGAGGGTAACAGTGTTATATGACCCCCCAAAGTTACAAAATTAAAATGCTGAAAACGAACAAACATCAAAGTGCCACAATGTAAAATCAAAAGCTGGAAGAGAAATCTCAGCTTGATTTGGTACTCCACTCACATGTATCGCCTATGGTACTAGAGTCCTAGAGGTTCCCAGTGTGGGCGCTTTTCCTTGACAATAAAACAACCCAAGGTATACAAAATAAGCACGCACATCAAAATTGAATCACTATGAAAAGACTTTGGGGGTCAAAGAAAAGTAAATAAGTCAGCCGATGATTCATGAGAATTCCTTTTATTGTAGCTTAACTACGAGGTCTTCTAGGTATAGCCTCTAGTCAGCCTTCAAACATGAAATACTTGGCTCTCGCGAGTAAACAACTTAATTGACCAGAGAATTTAGAGAAGCTTACCCATGGTATTAATAATCTATCTTTAGTGTCTTTCAACCGTTAAATTAGCGACCCCGAACTTGTTTAGTTTTTTACCTTTACGATTGTTTATGCATTTGATTATATTACAATTTAATGTTTATTGCTATGACAAATGGTTTAAAATTCTGTTACCAATCAATTTGTCTGACTACAACTGCATATGCTTTTTAATTGTATATGAGAATGCAATTACTGTGCCAATGTTGTTTGATTTTGCAGTGACTGAACAAGGCTAAGGACATTCATCTCAAATGCCCTTCCACCACGATGAACGAGCTTCAACTCAATAGCTTCCGAGGACAGAATCTACATCAAGAAGGGGGGCATGTTAACCCTCATGGCTCACGGACACCCTATCACCTACGACAGACGTCGTATTATTTATTTAGTAGAGTCAGGGGCCGGGCATGTGCGTCCAATAGAAAAAGGGTAGAGTGATTGCCAATGAGAGGTGCACTCTAACAGGAACATTCAAGGGTTAGTTGGCTAAGTATGGGCGCCCAAGTGTGAATGGGTCGAGTTCATATAAAAGTCACCTAAACCTAAAAATCTCTCATTCTTTCATTTGTGCAATTGAAGAGTGCTCTTGCTCCATCTCCATATTCTTCTTCTTCTTCTCCTTGTGTGTGTGTGTGTATGAGAGAGAGAGAGAGAGAGAGAGAGAGAGAGAGAGAGAGAGAGAGAGAGAGGAAGAGACAAACACGATCAAGCACAAAACACAGACATGGGAGCTGTCGTGAGAAACAATACAAATGTGCATGAAGAACACAAAGCATAGGTAGGGTCCAATATGGACCCATACACAATTGAACACCTTTGTCCATGTATGTACTTGCTTGTATTAGTTAAACTGCAATGTACTCGTAAAAGAGTTACATTACACTTTAGATGAAAACAGATTATGCTACATCAAATATAAATTTCACATGCACATGGGCTTAAGAGCATTCCAGTGAGCTAAGAACTAAATATACTTTGCATAAACAAAAAATGAATGATTATAAATATTCTGGAAGGACACACCAACTAAGGTGAATGAGTCCTCATAGCCTTCAACTACTTAGGTGGTCAATAAACATCAAGTACACATTCGGTCATATTTTCTCACTAGCTAAATTGTGTAATTCTCATTTGTGTGTGTGTGTGTGGGGGGGGGGGGGGGGGGGGTCTCTCTCTCTCTCTCTCTCTCTCTCTCTCTCTCTCTCACACACACACACACACACACACACACACACACACACACACACACACACACACAAACACACACACACACACACACACACAACTCTCTCTCTCTCTCTCTCTCTCTCTCTCTCACACACACACACACACACACAAAACACACACACACACAAAGAGAGAGAGAGAGAGAGAGAGAGAGAGAGAGAGAGAGAGAGAGAGAGAGAGAGAGAGAGAGAGAGAGAGAGAGAGAGAGAGAGAGAGAGAGAGAGAGAGAGAGAGAGAGAGAGAGCAACTTGGTTATATGTGGTGTCTTAAGAGTGCACGAAGAAATTGAATGTTTGGTGGCTTGTCTGGGTTGTATTCTAATTACATGTGTCACATACATGAAGATTACTGAGAAACACATTTTGCTTTTGAAGTGATGTAATAGAAACCATCAACCTTAAACATATTTTGCTTTGAAAGTGATGCAATACAAACCAACAACCCTGAACATATTGCACACATTTTATGAGGGAGTGAGTATGAATGCACGATCTTGAAAAAAGTTGGAAGAGGAGAAGTTATGGAGATTCTTCTCAGACATCATCTCTTACTCAGAGACATGCCAAGCACCGAGACAACTTATGCCACATGTGACTGGGTATAGGTGGGAGATAGCTTGTTGAGGAAAGACAAGATCAGAGCATAGGGATAGAGGATCATGAGGAGTAGGAATCCTATTCAGAGAGGATTCGCAATCGCTTGTGCACATTGTTTGGAGAGATGACCACCTTAGATAAATGTGGGTGAGTTTGAGGGTTGAGACATGCAGATTCTTGTACATTGCTATATGTTACTTTGGCCCCAACACATTAGTTTATCCCTTTCTCTGTATTAGATGAGGACATATGGGAGTTGTCCAAGGATGGTGACATCATTCTCTTGGGAGACTTGAATGCCCGTGCGAGAAATCATTAGACAATTTTTGTGATACCTCAGATGGGCATTGAGAGAGATAGATACCAGTGATATGGGGCTTGACAGACGCCTCACAGGATGAGGAGTACACTGAGCGGGGGATATTTGATGGAGATGGGGGACTCACATGGATTGGCCATACTTAATGGCCTACATAAATTTCTCACAACAATTGGGTTTACTTGCTTCCCACATAGACATGGAGCTAGCCTCAGTGGACTATGTCATGACTCAAACGAGCTTTATCCCATATATAAAGGATTTCACAATTGGACCCAGTCCCATTGGCATAGCAATGGATCATGCTCTCTTGACATGGACCATTTTATTTTAGTTCACTACTACCCAACGGCCACAAGGTGCAAAACCTACTCAATATATAACCTCCTCAGAGATTGATTCTGTTTACACTGATGGGATTTATTGATGCTTATGCATTGAGGAGTCGGGATGCCCTCTAGATGAGATGACTTACATTTTGATAGAGACTTTACATGTTGCAACACGAGAGGCATACCTGCACACTCAACGTGAGTAGAGATGGCTTGCCCGAGAACAACTGGTACGATGAGGAGTGCAAAGACATGAGAGAACAACTCTAGAGAGAGGTACTCTTGAATCCATCAGCAATTGAAAGTCACAGGTTGCCTTTCGGTGCCTAGTGTGATGGAAGAAGCAGGTTTTCTTGGTTCAGTTAGAGCAAGATCTTTACCAATGGAGGCATAGAGACTCTCACTTCCTCTTGGCATCACTTCTATGGAGGTCTGCGGTTAGCATGCAACATCTTTGTATCTGGTTCGTGGAAGGACCCCCTAGAGCCATGCCCACATACTTGTGCTTTCTTTACTACAGTGATGGTAAGGAAAATAATAGAGAGGGTGAGGATTGGGAGAGCTTATGATCACGAGGGCTTAGTAGCAAAGCATTTAATACATGCCAAGGATATGCTTGTAGAGATTTTAGTAGTGATGTTCAACAGTGCAATGTGTGAGGGTCTCTACCTGACACTTGGAGCTTGTCTAGTACAATGCATATCTTCAAGGCGGGGGACCCTATGGATCCTGGGAACCATCGTACTATTATGATTGGAAACAAATTGGTACATTTGTATGCATCCTTTCTTGAGCAAAAATTGAGCAAATCGTCAGCGACATTCGGCCTGCAAGGAGTGGAACATGCAGGTTTTCGACAAGGGTTTTCTACTCTTGATCGCATTCTGATGCTTATAGCTAATATTGAGGAGGGTACATCACATGGGAGGAGGATTTATTGTAGCTTTGTGGATTTTTGCAAAGCAGTTGACACAGTGCCTAGAGTTAGGTTGATGAATAGATTAAAGGAGATGGGATACCCACATAGCTGATTTGGGGGATTGTTGAACTCTATAGGTCAGTGAGAGGACAAGTTCGTACCCCGAAGGAATTATCTGATGTAGTTCATTCCACTGTTAGGGTGAAGCAGGGATGCCCGCTATCTCTGACTCACGTGGCATATATGTGGATGAGATTTCTAATTACATTGAGAGGGGAGGTGATAGAGAAGCTCAATCGGTTGGGACATGGATTTTGTTGTTGTTATATGCTGATGATAATGCTTTGATTTTTGATTTTCGAGAGGGGTTGCAACATCACTTAGATGCTTTACATGCATTTACACACAATAGTGGATTGTCTATCAACCTTGGCAAAACCCAGGTTATGGTATTTAATACCACACCATAGTGGGTTAGGAGATTAGCAGCCACATTTTGTAATGGCCAAGAGTCAATGGAGTATACAGATGCATACACTTATGTTTGGATAGTCTTCAATGGGCCAATGTTTTCTTTGAGGAGGATAGCTAAGACTAGATTCACCACAGCTTATGCCGTCCTAGTCAGATTAGAGAGTATGTGTTCGCAGTTCAATTCCAGGAACCTCAGACAAAGCTATGGCTCTTTGATACTGTAGTGACATAAGCTATGGTTTATGGAGTCCAGATATATATGGGGCCCTTGAGTGGAACATCACAACAGATTTGGTAGCACTGATGGGTGGAGATGTATGGAGAGGCCTTTGGTTTCTATGATCTCTCGGATGATTAGAGCTAAGGCTTCATTACCACATGAGATTATAAAAGTAGAGCTGGTTGCATCTCCTTTCATGGTCGAGGCACTCACCAGATCAGTCTCCGCTATGCATAGTTTATGGGACCTCCCCAGACACATAAATGCTCACTTAGCTCTTGAATTTTCCCACTAGCTAGCAATGTAGGGGTGTTAACCCTCACGGACACCCTATTACCTTTGGCAGATGCATATTATTTATTTGATTGAGTCATGGACCGGGCTTGTCGGTCCAATAGGTGTGTAGGTGATCGCCAATGAGAGGCGCACCACTTATCTTATTTTTACAGTAGTTTTGCAACGACCAACCACTGTGGACGCCCATGTGTGAATGGGCCAAACTCTTATAAAAGGTCCATCTGACCTAAAAATCCTCACTCTCTGAGGTGTAAGCTAAGAAGTGCTCTTGCTCCATCTCTATCTCCTTCTCCTTCGTGTGCTCACAGGTGTGTGTGTGTATGCTTGAGAGAGAGAGAGAGAGAGAGAGAGAGAGAGAGAGAGAGAGAGAGAGAGAGAGAGAGAGAGAGAGAGAGAGAGAGAGAGAGAGAGAGAGAGAGAGAGAGAGAGCATTGCGGCGGCATCGGCGACGGCAAGGCGGTTGAGTGCGACATCGACGGCGGCTCCTTCTAATTTGCAGCACAGGATCCTTCACGACAGAAGCATTGAGCGGTGAGTGACACACCCCTGCCCCTTTGCTTGATAGGCTCTTCTAGTTGTGTGTTTGCAGCCTTTTGAGGCTAGCACACAGTGCACAAGCAATTTCCTAGCTTCAACACGTACGATAAAGCATACATTTTTGGCACCACTATCGGGGGACTACCTTGCATTAAGCTTGAGGAGCACTCAATGCTACCTCTGGAAGCCTTTCTTCCATCTGTTTTCTATTTTTTTGCTGCGTTGTGTGAGAACTGTTAAGGGACTGCAATGGACAGAGTAGTAGGTGTTTGTTAGCTACTGTTAAGTGACTGTAAAGGGCTGATTAGCAGGTTTTTGTCAGCTTCTGTTAAGTGGCTGTAAGCTCTATTAGTGCTGCATTGTACTGTTTTTGTTAGTTTTGCAAGATCTGTAATAATGAGCAGGTGTTAGTAGAGTTGTTAGTGAGTGTAGATAGTGAGAAGTAGAGTAACAGTGAGTAGTAGAGTTGATTGTCTATGAGTGCGCAGTGTACTGTGTTTGACAGTGTGTTAGCAGAGGTAGTTAGCGTTAATTACTTGTGTTATTTGAAAAGAGGTTATACAGAGCTCCTAGGAGCTGCTATGTGCGCGTGGGACCTCGGTCTCCACGCGACGATATTATCTTCAGAAAAAAGATTTTTTGAAAAAGTTAAAAAAACGCTCGGAAATATTGAGACCAAAAAAGAAAATAAAAAAATATTATTTTAAAAGGAAGGGATTGGGATCTCCCCAAGCCTAAGCCCAAGCCCAAGCCCAGGCCCAGGCCTCAGTCCTATGATATACTATACACACCACTTTATATATAAAGACTAGGACCTCAAGTGAAGGGAGGGCATCTGGGACAAGTTCCTCAAGTCCTCCACCATCCCCTTCACACTCACCCTTTGGACTTACTAAATCTAGCCCTCTCCCCACCTAGAAAAAGACTAGTTTTAGGATTTCGAGGGCTGTACGTAACCGAATCGAGGGGACGTCCCTCTAGCTAAGACACTCGTCTTAAGCTATCAAACGTCATATTCCATGGCTTGGCTAAAAAAAGGGACCAAAAATAACAAAAAATTTGGGTTTTAAACACCTAAAAAACTAGGTGAGCGGCCTTTACGGGCACCCACCAACACCTCTAGAGTGTTGAGTTCACATTCACCTATGCTTTGGTCGTGTGCTAGAGGACGAGCACATCAAGAGTATCTCTATTTACGCGGGCACTCATTATTCCCACCTTAGGCTCTAGGCCCTCAACGGGAACCCGAGGTAGTACCACTCTGGACCCACATATTGCATATAGTGACTCTTCCTTTGACTAGGACTTGATGGAGGGTTACCCGATGCCTAATCCCGATAGCTCAAGCCAAGACATGCATGCCATGGGTAGATGGTTCGGGACGAGCGTGCTTAGCCGCTTGAAGGAAACCTTTAGTAAAGCCACTCGCTCCAAACATGGAGCTAACGATGTAAATGAGGGGGGTGGAGAAGTAAATTCGCCAGTCATGACCAACATAGACCCCGTGCTCCTTGAGAGTGTGCACGTGAATACTCCATTAACTGTACCCCCTGACACTTCAGAGTTATTCCCCTTCGAGGTTATATTACCTAATGGTAGAAGCCTTGTCAAAGTGCAAGAGGTTGAGCGGTATATCATTGCGGCTAGGGAAAAGGAAATCGAGAGCTTATGTAGGGTAGAGCAATGAAGAGAGTTAAAAGCGAAAGCCCCTATGTCAACATCCGTGCCAGGCGAGCAATCGAGTGCTCCTCAATTAACGACCACTAAGGGTCAAACCATAGAGAGCCACATTGCATCTAGTTCAAAGGACACCCCTAGCACCTCAATCCTAGATGGAGCATTCCTAAATGAGAAATGGGAGTACAAATGAAGGAAAATCTAATCGACCTATACACAGGTCACGTCCAATGCCTGCAATAGTACCTACAAGCGTGCATCAATCATGTGCACCTATAGGTCCTCATACTCATATAGCTCCTACCCCTCCCATTGTTTCAAGAACCTATGCTCCACAAACACAACATCCAAGCTCTTATTTCAATGGGACCATACCGGCTAGCATTAGCATACCAACTACCACGTCTGCTATGCCGAGGGCCACACATATGAACTTTGGGCTGCCACATGACACAACACCGTACAAAACTTGGAACCCAAGGGCTTCCTATGCGCCAATCCCAATGCCAATACCTACTCCACATGTAGTCTCTAGAGCTCCTTCACCCACAGCGCTTGCTCACTTAGGTGACTTGACAACATTTACTCAAGCTATGGTCAATCTATTGCTGAGAATATGCGTAACACACCTGATAGGGAGCCTAGAAGTAAGACAGTACAAATAGCCAAGCTCACACAAAACTTTACTGGAGACGAGGATGTGAGAAAGTATATCGAAGTGTTTGAACAAATATGCAATTCTCTAGGAGAACACAATGACCTGCATAAAGAGTAATGCTTTAAGCCTAACCTTAAGTGGGAAGGCTGGGGATTGGTATAGAACCCTAAGGGTGGAATAAAAAATGATTTACCCTACTCTTAGGACTGTGTTCTTGAAAGAATACATACGAGAGGGAGTGCTTTGGGGTGTAGCATCTCAGCTCCAGAAAGCCCACCGAGAGGAAGGAGAGTTCGTGAGAGACTTTATTAGCCGCTTGAAGCATTTGAATTCTCGTTGTAATCCAAAAGAATGCTTCAATAATAACCAATTTCTTGATAGATTCATTAGAGGATTACGACATGAGGATATCTACAATGGCCTAGTCATTAGAGGTATCACCACTTCGGAAGCAGTCACCACCAATGCGATCCAATTGGAGAATAATTTAATGATTCAAGGAGAAAGAGTGTCTGTTGAGCCTAAATCTACTAGCTCGCAAGCATCGGGGCATCAACCAATGACCCTAAAGCCTATTGCTAAGGAGCCAAAGATATCTGAGATGACTTTAGCATATCTCACCAAGGCCATTCAAGAGAGTCTTATAGAAAATCATGCTCCACAAAACAATCATATGCATCCAAGAAGGGAGCAACAATGGTGCTCAGTTTGCTATGGTCCACATAGTACCACATAATGCCCTACCTTTAGAGTAAAATTTAATGGGAATTGCAATGCCTATGGGAGGTATGGTCCTCAAGCTAAGCATTGCATAGTATTTAAGTGCACGATGGCCAATAGACCAACCTTAGCATGGACAGACACACCTCGAGTGCCTGCAATGATGCCGGCCCCATCTCTCAAAAAAACGTCACAACACCTGGTCCCTAGGGCCCAAAATGTTGTTCAAACAACACCCTTACCACCTCCAATGCTAGCACCATAACCACCACAACCGAGAATCACTTTTGTGAATCAAGTGGGTTGTGAGTCATCTATTGCTTCTTTGGAAGGCTGTGAGGAAGATATAGACCCTAATATTGCCTATGGGATTGATTCGCTTGAAGAAAGTCCAGAATATTACAAGGAGGACTATTGGGGACAAGTCAAACCTCTCTACCAAGTAGCTGGTCTTGCAGTAAGAGGCCAAAATATCAATTACACTGCCAAGAGACCACCTTTGCAATGCTATGAGTGTGGGGGTCCACATTGTGTAGCCGAGTGTCCTATTAGGCTACAAAAGAATGCTACACTAATGCAAACCAACCAAGTGAGCACGTCTACAATGCCGATACTCATGTGTAATTGATGTGGCATAGATCATTTGATAGCCCAATGTTCGAATAATCCAAATGCGTCGAAGATCACGCCATTAAACTTTATTGAGGTTATCCAGGAGCCATCACAAAAAGTACACCTGTGGTACCAGTAAATGTACTCACATGATCGATGCTCCAAAATCAAAATTATAATCTTGAAGAAAGAGACACGGCATCAATTGCCCAATCTCAGAAGAAGAAGAAAACACGAGGAAAGAGATGTCAAAAAGCAGCGAAGTCAGACCCCAGTTCAAAGAACAACATAGGGACTGGTGACGGCCCCGTATATATGAACGACACCGAAGAGGATTCTGATTCAAGTGAAACCCTAGAGACCAAAATGACTACTAGGAAAGAAACCAGCAAGGAAGATTGTCACGAGCCACAATGGCCAGGATCCAAGAACAAGATAGGAACTTATCCAAACCCTACAGAGGAGATCGAGCGAGTCAATCAATTAAGGAGTTTGGTAGAAGAGAGCCAAAGGGATCTAGAGCCATCAGCTAGGTAGATCCAGATTATAGATACAGTGTTCTTTACGCAACAACAACCTCACAAAGTCCATAGACCCCTAGCCATACCTAGTGTCATCCAGGAAGAAAGTAACTTAAAGTCATGGGAAAGTTGGCATACACACTTCTTATTGAAGAGAATGTTTACAGAGGGACCACCTGACCCTATCAAAGAAATGGAGATCCCATCTTCCCCACGTCAAGGGATTGAAGCTGAAAAGGTGCCGTTAAATATTGCCAAATTGATGGATTTCATGGCTTCAGAAGTTAGAACCACCATCATGTACAAACTATATGGAGACCCCGAGATATTCTTAGCTCTTCGACCTTTCCTCAATGGAGAACTAAAAGTTGGGCTACCACAATTTGCACAGATGGATGGAGCTAGGGAGATGCCAATAGAGGAGGAACACTTAGATCCACAACCCAACCTAGATGAGAACTCTGTTGTAGAAATACCTGTTAACAAGGTTGGACAATACTTTGAGGGCGATGAATCCAATGCGACCATACCAATCACTACCAAGGGATGAACTATGAAGGGAATCCTTTATGGTGGTGCCGGGGTTAGCATTGTGACTAAAAATTGATGGGAAACTATGGGAAGACCTCACCGTGGGACCACAAGCATAGTAGTAAAGATGGCCAATGGGACTATTTCTAAACCTATTGGGATGCTAGAAGATCTCAAGATCAAGGTCTTTGGACACAAAATAAGGAATACCTTCATTGTTATGGATTTTCCCAAGCACACTATGTCATCTGAGATGATCTTAGGACGTCCTTTCATGAGGGAAGCAAAAATGGTGCATGATTGGTCTAAAAACCATGTCTACTTGCACTTCCAAGATTCTGTCATTCGAGTGGATCTTGTAACTGGTCGAGCACATCCTCTAGGAAAGAGATTTCTAATTGATCATAGATCTGACACCACAGTTCACTCGGCCCCATTGCAGTATTGTTACACATGTAAAATGGACACTGATGTTGGGGAAGATTCTCCTTATATGGATTTTCCACCTGGGATGATCGAGTCTGACAATGTGGATTGGGTCCACCTAGCAGCAACCATAGACACTTTTGGAAATAGGGGGACGAACTGGGTAACACTTGAAGGGGATGAAATGCCACAACTCGTACCCTTAAATATGCTAGAAGCAGTGCATATAACTTCTGATGACCTACAGGATGAAGGCTTGACTGACATTGGAACCATTAGCATCTGACAAGACTATAGCCCACATGATTAGGAGTCAGAATCATCAATTGAAATTCACTCTGAGGACGAAGAATCTGAGTTAAATCTTGAAACAAATGTGGGGACAAACCATTCAGGGCCCAATGGTACCCTAGATGACAATCTATCCAGGGGAGCAAAAGACATAAGTAGCGATTCATCTAGTGACTCTTTGCTAGAGATTGACCGTAGTCAAAAATTAGATAAGAAGAGTAAGAGATATAAGAGGCGACAATATCGAGCAAATGTGCGTGCTAGAATAAATGAAAAGAAATCTACCACAGGATGGCTTAATTATATAGGGGTATGTGATGCTCATTATAAGAACTTGGTAGATAAATGGGGTGAATACCTTCAAAGCGTTATGTGGTGTAGTCCACAACCCATGGACATCGCACAGATAGAGGCTACAGAAAAGTCAAAGTTAAGCCGTACTATAAGGAGACAACAAAATCAAGAGTTACAAAAGGAAGCGAAATTGAAATCATAGTCCACAGAACAACAAGACCCCACATAATTACACCCTACACCTAAACATTAAAATCCTACACCACACAGGAACGTAACGTTGTGTATACAAAGGCACAGAGGACACCTGTCGATGGAAGTAAAGGAGTCTATGAAGTTCTAGAGATAGTTAAGGAAATAGAGTTAGCAGATCCAGGAGAAGAGTCCAAACCTTTTTTCATTGCCCAAGATCTGACAGAGACTGAGGAGTATGTACTTGAAGAACTTCTCAAGGAATTCAAGGATATATTTTCTTGGACATATCATGATATGAAAGGTGTTTCACCTTCCATGGTGCAACACACAATTCCCATGAATAGCATGGCTTAACTAGTCCGCAATGACCCTACCCGATGAATCCTAAGTATGCAAAGATTGTTCAAGAAGAGATTGAAAAGCTTGTCAAATGTGGATTCATATACCCTATTGAGCACTCAGAATGGGTGTCTCCAATAGTGATTGTGCCGAAAAAGAATGGGAAACTCACAGTGTGCGTGGATCTCAAGAAGGTCAATGCTGCCACTAGGAGAGACCATTACCCCTTGCCATAACCGTAATGAGCACTAGAGGACCAAGCTAAAACGGATTTTATAATCAAATTTGGACTGTTCGCATTTCGTGTTCTGGCTTTTGGCTTAACCAATGCTCCCGCTACCTTCCAAAGATTAATAAACACTGCTTTTAGAGAATATTTGAGGGAGTTTTGTGAAGCTTTCTAAGATGACCTTTGTGTTTATTCCTCTTGGAAAGAACATCTATCATGTTTACGAAAAGTGTTTGAGAAGTGTAGATTGTATTGTATCTCCTTAAACCCTTTTAAATGCCAATTTTGGGTTAAAGATGGAGTCATTTTAGGACATATAGTGTCCAAAAATGGGATTTCCATAGATGAGAGCAAAATTAGAGACATTGCTGAATTGTCACCACCTACAAACTATCAAGGAGTTCAAAGGTTCATGGGCCATGTTGGTTATTACCGACGGTTTATTTTAAACTTTGCCGAGATAGCTCGTCCTTTGTACAAGATTCTTATTGGGTTCCACTGGACCGCAGAGTGTGACCATGCTTATGAGTCATTGAAAAAGACCTTGACAAGCGCTCCCATTCTATGAGTGCCCAATTGGAATGTAATTTTCCATGTGCATACTAATGCATCGAACTTTGCTATTGAGTGTGTTCTAGCCACCAGGAGAACATAAAATGGACTACCCCATTAGCTTTGCAAGTCGTCAATTGAATGATGCTGAGAGAAACTACACCACTACAGAGCGGGAAGGTTTAGCTATGATTTATGCAGTAAAGAAATTTTGCTACTACCTTCTTGCCAACAAGTTTGTTTTCTATGTGGATCATCAAGCCTTGTTGTATCTAGTAAATAAACCTTGTTCCACGAGAAGAGTTATACGATGGTTGTTAATTCTTCTTGAGTTTGATTTTATCATTGTGGTGAGACTTGGTAAAAGACATGTCATGGCGGTTCATTTGTCTTGCATACCCAATGGTGAATCCCCCTATTGGAGTCAATGATGAATTGCCCGATACTTTCCTATTCCTAGTTGAGACCATGCCTGAATGAAGTGAGACGATTGTGAACTTTCTAGTTAATGGTTTTCCACCCAAGGAGCTTCGTAAGGATATAACTCAAAACTGTTAAAAGAATGTGAACCTTATTCTCTAATTGTAGGAACTCTCTACAAGCTAGGGAAGGATGATATTCTTAGACATTGTGCTTGTGAGGAGGATGAGTATTTATATGTACTGCAAGAAGCCCACATGGGTATAGCCGGAGGACATTTCTCAGGGGAGCTAACTGCTAGAAAGATGTTGCAATCAGGCTATTGGTGGCCTACCTTATTCAAAGATGCATCACTTTTTGCAAAAGGATGTGATGAATGCCAACGTTACAAGATCACACAACGAAAGGATATGTAACATTTAATGGTCTAGTAACTTGTGTGTAGCGGAAAATAACATAGACATAGTGAGCATTTTATTAGAATAGATTCCTTATGAGCATAGCAAGAGTGCTTGGATGGAGAGAGCAACAAAAGCATAACACCTACTTAGATAGGCATGAATAATACCTAAAAAGGAGAGAGAGGTCAAGCTAATGAAAACAGTTGAGGACCGGATTTACATGGAGCCAGTCCTCCCTCCAAAAGGCTTTGTATTATAGGTTTCCTCCATCAAGGGAGACATTTTACAATTATTGTGCTCCTTCAATAACTTTCTGGTGCAATGAAGATGGAAGCTTCAAGCACCAAGCTCACACTTGTAAAACACAACATGAATTCCCTCACAGTCTCAGATCCAAGACCTCACACACCTTCGAAGATGGTGAGAGCTAGCGAGGTATGAGAGTAGATCAAGAGGAAGAAGGAGTATTCTTACGAGAAAGAAGTATGTCTCCTCACATAATCACTCATAATAGCTTAGCATAGTTTAGTAATTAGCATGGTAGAGGAGATGTGCATGCATTGGAGCTTGGCTCTTTACTCATGCTGGCATTCTACTGGACCCTGCAAAGCTTAGCCAATGATAATAAAGAAGCATAAGTGATAGCCTTGTGACATGTGTCCCCCTTTCCCCTTTTGTGAAAGCTTCAGGTATTAAATTAATGCAATTAAAATCTCATTGGACCCCTTATTCTTATGGCCAATAGGAATTAGGCAAGCCATTGGGCTGCTGAATGCTCATTGGACCCCTTGGGAGACTGTCCAATAGTCTTCTAGAAAGCTTAATTTCTATTGTTTCTTTTATCAAGTGTTTTTAAATGAATTAAACTAAATGTACTCTAGCCTAATTCTCATTGGTCCACCTCTATGGCCATCCAATAGGATTTGAGTGCACCTTGAGGGCAACTGGGCTAGAGAGCTGACATGTGTCCCCTATTTCCTTTGTGTAAAGGGAGCTTGCTAGAGTGTGTGTGTGTTTCTCTCTCATCCCCTACTAAAAGGGCTCACCCCCTCCAAGATAGGTATGTGGGAAGACTTTTGAGTCTTCCCACAAGCATCCAATTTACCTAGAGTTTGACCATTGAACATAACCTTTGAATTTTGGAACCTTAGCATTTTGGAAGTCTTAATGGGCTGAAGCTTAGGGTCTTTGAAGCCTATTGTTGCACATTGCTCTTTTGCATATGGGCCCCCCTTTGGATCCCTATTTTCCCTCCGTTGGATCCCTACAGTGATCGGTCTGCCAGCTTAACCAATATTCTAGCTTTTTCTCCCTTGGTATTTCCCCATATTAAATGATTAGTTTAACATGAGAAAATCATGTAGGAGGATTAGATATTAGTTATTCTGATAGGATAAGATGCCTTTACATCCTGTTAAAGTGACTCAACCATTTGAAAAATGGGGTTTGGACTTTGTAGGCCCAATTAGTCCAACAGCTCGTAACACTTAATCTCGATATATTATCATTGCCACTGACTATGTGACAAAGTGGACGGAAGCCAGGGCAACACGCAAGGGTGATGCAAGGTCATCTACCAAGTTTCTCTTTGAGAACATTATTACAAGATTTGGTTGTGCCTTTGAGATTGTGAGTGACAATGGTACTCATTTTATAAATGGAGTGATAAAGGAACTCAATACAAACTTCATGATAGCCCACCATAACTCCACGCCTTATTATCCACAAGCAAATGGCCAAGTTGAGAGCACTAACAAGACCTTAATTTCTATCTTGACCAAAACAGTGGAAGCTCATCGCACAGATTGGGATTTGAAGTTGACATCAACTCTATGGGCTTACCGTACTTCTTACAAAGTGGCTATTAATTGTACATCATTCAAAATGGTATATGGCCAAGAAGCAGTTATGCCATGGGAGTTTGTAATTCCTAGTCTGCGTGTAGCTTCACAAGAAGGTTGGGATGGTAACCCTTTAGTTGAGCATTTATATATCCTTGAAAGGTTAGATGAAGAAAGACAATTGGCTGTGCAAAATGCACTTGTGGAGAAAGATAGGAGGAAGAAATGGTTTGACCGTCCAAAGATATCAATGTTGGTGATAAAGTCATGATGTATGTGTTGGAATTAGGGTTGCAGAGAAACACACACAACTTGGAGAAGACGAAGGAAGCTCAAGGCACACAACTGAGAGTGTATTACTTAGTGTGCAATGGAAAGATAGATAGCCCTAGAGTGATGGGCGTATATACAATGCACGGGGAAAAAACCTCCTAAAGAGGGGAAAAATGCCCACCGATCCTAGTGTGTTCACAGATATCACTACCACATGTATATGGTAACAAATCCCCCTTGGAGTGATGCGGTGAACGAGAGCTGGCACGTGAGTAAAGGGAAGTGCCATGCCTTGAGGACATGATCAGTGCACAAAGGGGAGTAAGCCCAGAGCTTTGCGGAAAGCTTCAAGATTCTCATGAGACAATGCCTTTGTGAAAATATTTGGAAGGTTGTCCTATGTTGGCACATAAGCCAAGCTGATCTCTGCTACTGCTGAGAGCCTCTTCCTGACATAGTGGTAATGCACCTCAATGTGCTTTGTGCGATCATGAAAAACTGGGTTCCTCGCAATTGCCAATGCGCTCTGACTGTCAGTGTAGATAGTGTTGGCAGTGTCCTGTCCAACACCCAAATCAGCCATAAGGCGTCTGAGCCATACACACTCAACCGTAGCTGTGAAGACTGCCCTGTACTCAGCCTCACAACTTTAAGTGGCCACAGTAGGTTGCTTCTTGCTCAACCATGATATACATGAACTGCCAAGCATGAAACAAAAACCACTTGTGGACACTCATGTGTCAAAACAACCAGCCCAATCTGAGTCTGAAAACGCATGTAAGTCTGGTGGCAATGATCCCCCCTTGGGATAAAATAAGCCAAGATGTAAAGTGCCAATAAGGTAGCGGAAAATCCTTTTGACAGCTTGCCAATGCTTAGACCCTGGGCTATGCATAAATCTGCTGACCTGTGAGACGACAAACTGAATATCCTACATCATGCTGCATACATAAATGAGGCAGCCAACAACAATTTGGTAAAGAGTGACATCAGCAGGATCATCAACATCATGTAGACTCAACTTCAAACCTATTTCCATGGGAGTGGCAAATAGATTTGCAATCCTTAAGTCCAAACTTACATAGTAATGTCTCTATGTAACCTTTTTGACACAAGGCAATACCACCATCACACTGCTTAAACTGTATACCCAAGTGATGATGCAACAACCCCAAATATTTCATTTTGAAAGTAGCATTCAAATCAGCCTTAAATTCAGCAATATGTCTCTCATTTGGTCCAGTGATCAACAAATCATCTACATAAAGAACCACAATGAGAAGTACATCACCCTCACGCTTTACATACAAAGTGCTTTCTGTTGGACTTTTATGAAAGCCTCGTTTGACCAAATGAGTGTCAGCCTTCTCATACCAAGCATGAGGAGATTGCTTCAACCCAGACGAAGATTTGTTACATTTGTACACCTTATCCTCTTGTCCTTTCTTTACAAAATCGTGAGGCTGCGTTACATAAACTTCCTCAAATATGTCACCATGCAAGAAAGCAGTAACAATGTCCGATTGATGTACATCCCAACCAAAATGAGCTACCAATGCACATAGAAAATGCACAGTAGTCATACGACAATTGGGAGCAAAAGTCTCTTCATAATCTATGCCTTTTTATTGTGCATAACCCTTTGCAACAAGTCGAGCCTTATGGCGATTGATCTCACCATCCGACTTGCGTTTCAACTTGTAAACCCACTTCGTACCAATGTCCTTTTTTCCAGAAGGCAAATCACATAAAGTCCATGCGTCATTTTCTATAAGTGCATCATATTCTGATTGCATGGCAGCCATCCAATTTTTTGAATTTTGTGCTTCATCAAAAGATAGAGGTTCCTCAACATCATGTAAGCTAGACACAGCCAAAGCATAACAATCTAATGCATAAGATGCATGTCCAGAGCCTGAATGAGTACGACTAGACAAAGGTGCATCCAATTTACTGTCACGCAATGTATGCACCAGCCATTTTGGCATACCTCTAGCCTGCTCATTTTCAGCCCTTTCCTCATCAAGTACATCATGTACATCTCCATCAGTAATAGGCTGTTCTGTAACATTTTCTGAAACCCCCATAGGCTGTACATTTACCTCATTGGAATTTACATTCAAACTTCCACTACTGAAAAGAGGCAACAAAGTGTCATAAATGTCCTGCGAGCTTACATTACTGTCTCTAGTACATGACAATAAGGGCTGAACAGAATCTTCCACAAACACTACATCCCATGAAACCAAAATACACTTTGTTTGCGGATGATACAACTTGTAACCTTTACTTTCAGCACTATAACCAACAAAAATACATTTGACAGCCTTATCATCCAATTCTTTGCGCTGCACTTGTGGCACTAAGCCATAAGCCAAACAACCAAAAACACGTGTGTGGTCAATAGATGGCATTCTATCATGCCATGCTTCATATGGAGTCATAGAGTGCAACGCTTCCGTAGGACACCTGTTGAGTACATAAGTGGCACACATGACAACCTCGAGCCAAAATGAATGTGGTTGAGCTGGACTCTTGACCATACATCTTGCCATTTCCGTAAGAGACCTATTTTTCCTCTCAGTAACACCATTTTGCTGAGGCGTATACGGAATTGTACATTGGTGTTTTATCCCACGACTAGCCAGAAATGCATTAAATTCATGAGACATATACTCCCCCCCTCGATCGGAACGGAGGGTGCCCATAGTACATTTCGATACATTTTTAGCCATAGCCAGAAATTTTTTGAAGCACATAAAAACTTTGGATTTCGCTTTACGCGAAAATACCCATGCATGCTTCGAGTAATCATCAATGAAAGTCACGAAGTAAAGGTAATTGCCCAAGGACGGAGTTTGCATGGGCCCACAAACATCACTATGCACAAGCTGCAACCGGCATGTGGCCCTAACTCAGTGGCCCTAATTGAACCATCCTTTGGAAACTTTGAACGCTGCATCTTACCCAAAATACAGCCTTCACAAACATGTTTGACAGGTGCTTCAAGAGGCGGCAAAGAAGCAACCATATCAGATTTCTGCAAATGCAGCAAATTGGCAAAATTCAGATGACCAAAACGTGCATGCCAAAGTTCTGCATCTGAAATAGCCCTTGAATCTGCAACTGCATTTGCATAATTTTATCCACACTTGTCATACAAAGTGAGCTTATATAGCCCACGACACAAAAGGCCAGATGCAACAATTTCATCACCAATACTGAGATCATGAACTGTACATCTATCATCCACAAATTTGACTACAAGTCCAAGTCTAGCAAGTGCGGATACAAAAAAAAGATTCTTCTTGATCCGAGGTACATAAAGTGCATCAACAAGTGTGAAAGAACTGTCATTTGCGGCAGTAAGCACAATCCTTCCAACCGTCTGAACTGGATAAGAGGCATTGTTGGCAGAAGTGACTGAATTCCCATGAGGGACAGACTCGAGAGAGGTGAACAATTCACGATGTGAGGTAATGTGCTTTGTAGCACCATTGTCGAAATACCACACATGTGATCTGCAACAACTGACAAGCATGCATCATGGACAACAGGATTGTACGCGCACTCTACACTAAAAGCCCATTTTGCATCAACATCAACATCATAGTCTCCTTTCACAGAAGACTCAACAATGGCTGCATTTGTAGTGGAACCAACATTTGCAGTGGAACCACCCTCTTTCTTCTTAGCCTCTTTGGCCTTCAATTTAGGACATTGCTTGATCAAGTGATCATTAGTTTTACAATAATGGCAACGCATCTTCTTTTTGCCCTTATCACCAGAATTTCCAGACGAATTGCTGCCAGCAGAAGCATTAGGAACAAAAGTTTTGCCACTCGCAGTAGAACCATAAGAAGTGGCTGCATTGCTGTTACTACCCTTTCTTTGAGAAGCAATAAAAGCCTATTCAACCGCACGCTACCTAGTTCTGTTTTTTTTTGGAAAGTACTCTTGTAATAGCATTGTGCATAATGCATCAAACTTGACAACTTCAGGATTTCCTTGGGTCATAAGTCTCCAAGTACTGGCAAAAGTCTGGTAGGAATCTGGTAAGCAGTCAAGAACAGTCTACAGAAGGGAACTGTTTGAAATGACTTCACCTGCAGAAATAAGTTGCTCATTGATATCCTTGACACTAGCAAGGAAAGTGTCCATATCATCTTCCTCATGCATAATCTTTGACTCCAGCTCTTTACGCAACAAAGCAATTTTAGCCTCATTGCGGCTTGCATAAAGACCTTCTAGAATATCCCAAGTCTATTTTGCAGATTTCGCTGGACAAATGTGAGGAACAATGGTGGGCTTCACAGACAACGCAATCAATGCAGAGAACGACACTGACAGAAATTCTGCACAAAATGACAAAATAGCATGTGCAGCATTGCCTGTAGTGGAAACGGAGGCCAAAATGAGCCTAAATCAAATGAGCAGGCGTGTGCTGGAGCTGCTGGTGACTAAGCCCGAGAGGACGCAACCTGCTCTGATACCAATTGTTGGAATTAGGGTGAGAAACGCACACAGCTTGGAGAAGAGGAAGGAAGCCCAAGGCACACAATTGAGAGTGTATTACTTTGTGTGCAATGGAAAGATAGATAGCCCTAGAGTGATGGGGATATACAATGCACAGGGGGAAAGACCTCCTAAAGAGGGGAAAAAATGCCCCGACGTTCCTAGTGTGTTCACACACATCACTACCACATGTATATGGTAACAGTATGGAGTGCGTAACAAAAAGAAAAAGTTGAAATATGCGGGAAAAGGACCATATAGAGTATGTGAAATCACCCCATGGGCCACAAGGTATCATTCGTGTGGAGACTCTTGATGGAGATGAAACCATTGGATTCCTCAATGGGAGCAAATTTAAAGATACTATGATCCTTTAAGCCAAGAGGAGTTACGTGCCATCCATCAAAAAAGGCTGCCAAGGCACAAACATAATTGAAGAAGATACAAGCTCAAGCTGAGGCTAAGGAGCGACAACAACGCATAAGACGCCAACGAGAGGCCAACCTTGGAGTTACACATGCATTCCACATTCAAATAGAGGATGATTGGTTGGATTTTGACACGCCTCTACGATACCGTATTGAACTAAATAACACCTATGGGAAAGTGCTATATTACGCCTTAATTGGACACGAGTGCTAAATATAATCTGTTGTCATATGGGGTGTGCTGTTAGTTAGGAAAGCCATCTCTATTTGAGAGTACTATCCAAGTCAAGGGTGTCAATAAGAAAAAAACTATGGTTTTTGGAATTTGGGACACTTCGGTCACTTATGACAACCGGGTTGTGACTCAAGACTTTTTGGTTATGCCTGCTGGAACTATGGAAGGCAGTATAAACCTAGGACGTGCGTGGATGATAGCCACCAAATGCACTATTGATTGGGGACTGGGAGTGTTACAACGCAGAAACCAACTCTTAGCCCTGCCACTCAAGCCATGATGGATGCGTGTGTGCACGGTGTGGTGCGGCGCGTGCAGGGAAGGGGAGAAGCACAAGCCTGTATGGGTGGAGGAGCCTCACAAGACTTAAGATGAGGAACTCCTTATTCTCATATGAATGAAGAATATCATATGAGAATAAGGGTATGTATATACGTGGGTGGGCGGCCGGACACTGGACGTCCGGGCGGGCAAAAGGCGGAGCGCCTTTAGCTCAACAATCTCCCACTTAAAGGTGATGCGCCGATAAGTGAGGCCTACTAGCTAAAATACTAGTATGTACAAAAAACTAGGTGAGAGACTCTCTCAACCTACGTCTACTAGCTCACTATGTAGATCTACACGTAGTCATATCGGCTCCGGTGGTAGGCGAGTGTGCGTACCCACACTAGAGCCTGCATGTAAATCCCGCAGACAACTCTGTATGGTCTGCAAAGCTCCACGAAGCATCATGCTAGTGTCATCCATCGTACGACTAACAATCACTGCTGCAAATGCTCCCACTACAGGCTGCTAGGTCGGACCTCGACAGAAACAAGTCGAACATGAGATGCCCGAACGGTGACAAAATATGCGCAAGACTTCTTGTACTCGTCTCCCCTATGCTATCTACAATCACTGCATCCTCAAGACTACCCATCGCGTATGGATGTGTCAACACCGACAGTGGGGGAAGCTATGTCCCTCTCACCCATAGGCAAAACTGTGCATTCTGGCACCAACTCATCAGCCTCTAACATGAGCATGTCAAAAAACTCCATATATGTCAGCTCTGTCTATGTCTCTAGGGAGCAGACCTGCTCTACCTCTGTCTGCACAAAGTCTGACAACACCTGCTGTGTCTCACTAGAGCACTGCCGCTCTATCTCTGTCTCTACAGAGTCTACTAGCATGTCCTGCACAACTATATGCTCTGTCTCCTTAGCATGATGGAGATCACTGGCAAAAAAGACACGTCTCGTCTCTTGCTCAAAGCATGCTAGCAAAGAAACCGAGACTATGTCGTCTCGAACCTCAGACACATGTATATGATATACCAAGCCGCTGCGGGCTCCTCTGGCAATCACTAGTGAACCGCAATGCATCCGAAAAGACCGCTCTCTAAGCATCAACTGACAACCAAAAGCTACCAACTGTCTCACTAAGATCAAGCTCTGTCTTATCTGAGGAACATAGCGCACATGTCGTAGTGTGTATGATGCACCACTAGGCAATGACAAACAAACAAACACCTCCTGCACCCTCTAGGTCAAACACCGAACCATCGTCTGTCTCCTTAGCATGATGGAGATCACTGGAAAAAAAGACACGTCTCGTCTCTTGCTCAAAGCATGCTAGCAAAGAAACCGAGACTATGTCGTCTCGAACCTCAGACACATGTATATGATATACCAAGCCGCTGCGGGCTCCTCTGGCAATCACTAGTGAACCGCAATGCATCTGAAAAGACCGCTCTCTAAGCATCAACTGACAACCAAAAGCTACCAACTGTCTCACTAAGATCAAGCTCTGTCTTATCTGAGGAACATAGCGCACATGTCGTAGTGTGTATGATGCACCACTAGGCAATGACAAACAAACAAACACCTCTTGCACCCTCTAGGTCAAACACCGAACCATCATCCAAGTGCACACAACCAAGTCTCCCACTAGAGAATGTGCTAAACCACTCACAACATGGTGTGACATGGAAAACTGCATCGCTATCTAGTAACCACTATGGAGAAAGTGTGCTAACCATAGACAAATCTGCAAGTGGTACACTGGAGGCAAGCATGACATCACCGTCACTGGCATAGACTGCCACTCAAACTCCCTCTCTAACATATGTCAAAGCCATATATGCATCTCGCATACATCTCCTCTGCTGTCTCATACGTCTGAAACAATGGCGTCTAATGTGCCCTATGTGATCGCAATGCCAACAATGCAAGTATCGGCAAGTACGAGACCGCCGTCTCTCAATGTCACATATGTCTGCTACCATAAGTGAACGCAAAAAATGGCAACAAAGTGGGAGATCACTTGACCACTATGCTAATCAAGCATAAACCAACCAGTAGCTCAATAGTGAAAACTTGTAACCTGCATGCTGTCGTCTCACGCTTGGAATATGCGTCGATGTGAGAACATGAAGCAAAATCAAACAAAACCTGTAGCCACTATGAGCATACCATATATGTATGGCTAAGAACCAAAGTATGGCGAGAAATCTGGGAAAGATCTGACAGAATCTCCCATGTAAACTGAGCAAAACCTCAAGTACAATCTCAACCATAAACCATGCCAAACTGGCAACAAAGTGGGAGGTAACTCGACCACTACACAATGCTCAAAAGCATGATCAATCGCATCAAAATTGACGCTCACATATGCCTAAAAGCAACTCCACAATTTTCAAACTTTGCAACCATAAACTGGGACAAACTTCTCAATTGAGCGTAAAGCGCATAACCATATACGCAAGTAGAGAGCAAACTAGCTCAAAACGCATCCCACGAGAGAAACTGCCTGCAAAATATTTGCAAAAACCTGTCACTATCTATCTGTAGCCACACAAGCATACACAATCACAATCCTCACTCCTGGGAGAGTGGGTACAAATACACCAAACTGTGTCCAAACTGACAAAACCTGTCATAACTTGTCAAAGTGAGAGTAAGCACTTGATCACTGTCAAAGTGGGAATATATCGACCACTGTAGAAGTTGGCATAACACTGCAAAATTTTATGGTGATAAGACGAGGAAAAACGAATAGAATTTCCTTTGCAAAATGAGTCAATACTCAACGCAAACCGCAAGCCAAATAACTGTAGATAACTGCCAGAGTGGGAGTCAACTCGACCACTAAACCAGCAGAGAGCAAACTGTGAATACGTGCAAACCATGGCAAAAATATTTTGGGAAAGATCTGGAAAAGTTTTCCCTGGAAATTGAGAAAAAAGTCAAAAAATCTCACCAAATTGCATGACAACTAGACACATAGTGTCTCAGTAAACAAATCCACAAATGGTCTACATACACTGCCAGAAGCCTAGCAAACTGGCTCACTCCTGACTGAGTGGCTCTATGGACGTGTACCTATCCAAAAACACATGTAAACCTGTAAATTTGCTACCTCTGAGCTATACCTAGCTCAAGTTGTATCCACATAAGCATACATAGCCTAAAACTGCAGCAAATTGTGAGCAAAATGATCTCTAGTGCTCCACACAAGCTACTTGCAACCTGTAAGCGAAACCGTCGAAGAATTGGCAACTACTACCTCATCCGGTAAACACGTCGATCGAAAAAAACTATCAAGAGTTGTGCGCGCTCAAGGGAGAAATCCGCTCTGGAATGGTCCGTCGGAGTTGTATCTATCGATATGTGTAGTCGAAGCCGAAACTGGAGATGATCGTCGAAGTCAAAAAGCTGGGGATGGCCGTCGGAGCCGTCTTCCACCGCCGAGTGAAAGTGCCAATGCTATGGCTACCTGTGCTCGGAGTCGAGAAAACGCTCGATGTCGACTTCCGTCATCGGGCGAAAGCGCGCTAGTCGAATAGCCGCAAATCGATGTCGAAATCGATGCGCCAAGCCGAGCCGTCAATGCTCGAGGCCGTAGGCGATGCTAGAAGACCACACTCGGGCCAATGCCGGATAACGCCGGGCTTAATCACCCGCACGTAGCCAGTGTGTTCTCACATAGTTCGATTTTTCTCAATCTCCTTTCACTCTCCAAGCATTGTACACCAGACTGTCTTGAAAAACACAGTCTACGTGTTTTGGATTTTCGACCCACCTGCAGTCCGAATCAGAAAACGATTTCTTCTACAAAGTTGTAGATCTTGAAGAGATCTATGTTTTGGTACAAAAAAGTTTTGAAATCGGAGCTTCCTAGGTCAAGTTATGGCTAAAATACTGAACAGCTGTCAAGCTGCCAAACTTGAGCGACCTGCTTCTCAGTGTCCCTAGCTCACAGAAAACTTGATCTCTCTCTCCCCTTTTGCCTGGTGGAGTGTAAGCTCCTATTACCTTGATCTTTGAGATCTACTTTCCGAATCCGTGTCAAACCGCCTCTGATCTGATGCCGCCAAGCACCGAACTCCGTCACCACCGAGAGATCGCCGCCGTCGCCTAGCTGTAGCTCTAATACCAATTGATGAGTGCACGACTGTGTAGATGCGTGCGTGCGTGCCCGATGTGGTGCGGTGCATGCAGGGAAGGAGAGAAGCTTAAGCCTGTATGGATGGAGTAGCCTAACAAGACTCAAGATGAGGAGCTCCGTATTCTCATAAGAATGAAGAATAAGGGTATGTACATACGTGGACGGGCTGCCGGACACTGGACGTCCGGGCGGGCAAAAGGCGGAGCGCCTTTACCCCAATAAGCCATAGTCCCTGAGATATTTCCTCTTGAGGAAATAAAACCCAAAACATTGCATGTCCAGGAGGTTGAACCATATGTCCCTATAGCCCAACTTTCTAGAGCTTCAACTTCTGTAGTTGAAACAAAGCTTAAGACACACAAGGCGCATCCTAATATAACGAAGCAAACATACAAGTGGGTCCCTAAAGCTTCTTTAGTGACCATGGCTGATGATAAAAAATAGGAGCCTTGTAAGAAAGGCCTCACTCGCTCCCAGAAATGTAAGAAAATGTTGCTTTGGATTCCTAAACGATTATTGGAAGTCCAAGGTTACTATCAAGGAAATGATCAAATATGGGTGTCAAAACTTAAATTGTTTTCTTACTTGTCATCTGACCCATGTGAGTCAAATCCTGTGATGATAAAGCCTATTGAAGATCTTGGGAAAGGAAAGATCACAGAACACTATACACCTGATTCGGAGGTAGTTTGGGTACCCAAGCCAAAAAGGGTTATTTCGCTCAGCTCAACCAAAGAAAAAACGAATGAAGCTTCTTGCTCTTCATGTAGTTCATATATGGATATAGAAGCTTCGACACAACCTCCACCTACCATTGTACATATACATACAAACAAGAAAGAGTTTGCACCCCCCATTGTAAGTTCACCACCTACAACAACATTGCAAATAAAATCATGCGAGAGTACCTTACCACACTTGCAACTAGATGAAATGCCTAGGGAGGTCAACAACTAATGGTCAAAGTCTTCACCCCTTACAACTTGGAACAATTGGTTTCAAAAGGTGACAACATCATTCCAAAAGGTATGATCTACCCAAGGAAGGGGGGAGTGTTTGCTGACATCCGTCATTCACTTTCTCCCCTCTTAACCTTCCTCCCTGACCTCTCAATCTTCCAATCTTACGGAATGTATATATAAAGCCTTATACTCACAAAAAAAAAAGAAAAAAAGTAAAAGAGCAAGAGCCACCAAACAAAAATCTGGCAACGTACAAGTTCAAGTACATGACCCAAAATCATAAAAACACATTATGCACTAGGACACAACTTTTTGACACGACCCTTATAATATTTGCACTCTAACCATCATCTAGCTGTGTGTACAAATATGGTTAATACGCTAGAGTCATCCACTCTTACCTTGGGTGAGAGGTACCCTCTTTACTTTTCACAAGTGTTTCACATAGTCTTTCCGGTGCTTGCCTGTGAATGGGATTTGGTAGGTACGCTAGCATGTGAGAGGAATTTCGAGGAGTTAGAATGGTTGATATGTCTCTTGACCACGACTGATCCATACTTAGTAGAGAGCGTCTCTCCCATTGCACAAGCCTACCCTTTTGACCAAGATGACTATTATAGACGTCTAGTGACCTTCTTAGTAAACATTGGTGCCTCTAACGATGAAGAAGATTTACATGATTACACGGATGGCACGTATGGTCTCACGGATGATGACTTTGTTTTTCTTGATGATGATGAGGATAGGGGTTTAGCCTTAGGGTTACCTCCCCATCTCTACAATATCTTGTTCCCTTGACTCTTTAGGGGGAGTGCAAATAATTAAATTAGGGTTCCTTATGTTGTTTGATTGTGTTCAATAAGGGTTGGTGCCTCTTCTCACTGATGTGTCTCATAGAGGTATTCTTTGTGTTTTCTAGTGTGTACATGAATGTGTTGCTGTTGTTAGGATTTGGAACTTCATGGAGTCTTTCTCTCGTTTACTCTTTGAATCAAACGCGATCATCAACACGAACAGGTGTTTCTTGTTCATTAGCATTGCCCCTTGTCCTTTTTTTGCATCCATGTTTGTCTGCTTTAAATGTGATTGGTACAACAATATTCATCACATTTGCTTAGATTAAACATTAATTCCTATATGATTTTCTGTCATAATTCCTTGTCTAGGTTAAAGAATCAAGCAGTCTGACTAAGTTAGTTTGACCAAGTTAGGCGTTAGCGATCTTTTCTTAATACCATGGGGAATGCCTTCCTAATAATCAATGGTTACTTTCGGCTCTTAATCTGATTTTGGCAGCATTGTGTGTAATATACTAGGGCTTTCTAGTGGGCTTAGTCCCTATTGACCTTTAGCTTAAGTATTATAAAGGGAGTTTACTAGTGTGATGAGCCTGGGAGGGTAATAGTGTTATATGACCTCCCAAAGTTACAAAAATAAAATGCTGAAAACGAAAATAAAATAAAATTCAAAAGTGCCACAATGTAAAATCTTAAGCTGGAAGAGAAATCCCAGATTGATTTGGTACTTCACTCACATGTATCGCCTATGGTACTAGAGCCCTAGAGGTTCCCATTGTGGGCGCTTTTCCTTGAAAAGCAAAAAACCCAAGGCATACAAAATAAGCACACACATCAAAATTGAATCAATGTGAAAAGACTTTGGGGGGTCAAAGAAAAGGGAATAAGTCAGGCGATGATTTCATGAGCAATTCCTTTTATCGTAGCTTAACTACAAGGTCTTCTAGGTATAGCCTCTAGTTAGCCCTCGGACATGAAATACTTGGCTCTCGCGATTAAATAGGTTAATTGACCAGAGAAAATTGAGAAGCTTGCCCATGATATTAATAGTTGACCTCTAGTTCCTTTCGACCGTTAAATTAGCCACCCCAGACTTGTTTAGTTTTTGACCTTTACAACTGTTTATGCGTTTGATTATATTACAGTTTAATGTTTACTGCTAACGAATTGTTTAATATTCTGTTACCAATCAATTTGTGTGCCTACAACTGCATATGCTTTTTACTTCTATATGAGAATACAGTTACTGTGCCAATTTTGGTTGATTTTGCAGTGATTGAAGAAGGCTAAGGACATTCAATCTCGGATGCTCTTCCACCTCGACGAACGGGCTTCATCTCAATAGCTTCGGAGGACAAAATCTACATCAGGAAGGGGGACATGTTAACCTTCATGGACACCCTATCACCTTCGACGGACGCATATTATTTATTTGATTGAGTCATGGACCGGGCTTGTCGGTCCAATACGTGTGTAGGTGATCGCCGATGAGAGGCGCACCACTTATCTTATTTTTACAGTAGTTTTGCAACGACCGACCACTGTGGGCGGCCATGTGTGTGAATGGGCCAAACTCTTATAAAAGGTCCATCTGACCTAAAATCCTCATTCTCTGAGGTGTAAGAAGCTAAAAAGTGCTCTTGATCCATCTTTGTCTCCTTCTCCTTCGTGTGCTCACAGGTGTGTGTGTGTGTGTGTGTAGAGAGAGAGAGAGAGAGAGAGAGAGAGAGAGAGAGAGAGAGAGAGAGAGAGAGAGAGAGAGAATTGCGGTGATGGCGAGGTGGTTGAGTGGCACATCGACGGCGGATCCTTCTTCTTCGCAGCACAGGATCCTTCACGACGGAAGCAATGAGTAGTGAGTGACACACCCCTGTCCCTTTGAGCTTGCTAGGCTCTTCTAGTTGTGTGTTTGCAGCCTTTCGAGGCTCGCACATAATGCACAAGCAAGTTCCCAGCTTTGACACGTACGGAAAAGCGTACAAGGGGGATACTACATATTGGTATGGACATATGACATCATGGTTTTAGTTACACGGTTTCAGTATGGATAGTTTTCCTTCTTTCCAGTACTCTTTGGATGCACCCTTTTTGTCTATTATGAGCACAGAGATCACCAAGCTCATTCGTCACGACCTATCTCAACTTGACACTAGGAGGGTAGGGCACGAAGATGGATTTCTATAGAGAGCATCTTCTCCAACTGACGGAGGACGGGTTTGTGACTAGACCTAGTTACATGGATACACATTTATCTTGGGGGATACGGTGCACTATTGGTCATATTACACACCTCTTCACATCAGCTTGAGGTCGAGACTAGCAGATTTAGGGGGATACCTGAAGAGGCTAGGATATGCCAGCTATGCTATTTGGAGCATGAGTTAGAGCTACATTACATATGTCACTGCTCGGTGTACTATGAGATATGGAGGCGATTTCATTGTCTCTTCAGAGAGGGTTTTGGACCACTATCTAGGGTCATGAGATACCAGGATCATAGATGTCTTGGGTTAGTTTTACTTGAGCTACAGAGACACAAAGAGAGCCTGTTGTGGTGACCAACATAGAGACAATCTTAGAGGCTTACAGATTTCTTTAGACCACCCACTAGGAGACAAAGGTGTAGACCACTCAACAAAGCCTAGATATCACCCACACCAGAGGTACGTTGATCGATCGGGCTACTGAGCTAGGGAGATCTAGACACCCACAATTGGGGGGTACCTCACAACATCGAGGTAGAGTATGAGAGTGGATGTCGATCAATTGAGCTCGACATGCGAGATGCCCAAAACGAGCACTCATCAAGATTGTGCGAGTTTGGTCTCATAGGTCATTTTGGCCTTTTGAAGACGTTTAATATAACATTTCATTTCATTTCATTTCTCTCTCTCGCGAGATGGGATAACACTGCAAAGCTCTGGTTGTTGGAGGCTTGTGGCAGCGCATGCAAGCGTTTTGCATGGGCGAGAGAATTCAAGATCAGCTTGCTAGTGAGGCCTGTGGGCAGGTGGGTGAGAGAAATCACGACAAGATAGTTGATGAGGGAGGAAATTGTAGAAACATGGTTGTGTTGGGAGAGATCAGCTAGGGAATCTCCTTGGGTGAGAGGAGGAGTCTCTTGGGGGAGTTGGAACATTTTCACATTTTTTTTTTTCATTATCCAATATTAGTACTAGTTAGTCCGACGTCGAGTGCCACTTACGACACCATATATTTAACTAGTCGTCCAGCAAGTACTGCGATCATGCGATGGCGCCCGCTTCTGCGGTGTTCTAATCACGTCGAATCGCACGATTCAACACAGGAAGGCAGATTGCCAGCTAGAAGTTTAGCCACTGCCAGACCTTGACCCTCCTGGCACTTACCCGTGTCCGTTCTCACCCACTGTATTTCAATTTTTTTCGATGGGTGTCTTGAGTATCCAGCATTGGACTAACGTAGGCTCGGAAACTGCGGGCATGCAGGGGTTTGATAGGTTAAGCAGAGATGACGATGCGAAGCCTCTTTCTGACAATGCATTTGCTGCTAGTTTCGCATCATGTACGCACTTATCGCCTGATGTTACAGCACCCTTTTCATGTTTCGACGCGTTGAGCGTGCAGAAAGATTTGAAACTGCAAAGTGTGCCGTGCAATGCCTTCCACGTTTTAGACTTGGAAAACAGGGTTTGTCTTGAGGAGCAGTCGACCATAGCAAAACCCAGCATAAGAGAGCAATTGAGTGATGCAATCACATGGCAACCCTGCAGTGGAATTGCAATTCCAATTCAACAAGGCAGCAACACATCACAGCTCTCCCGCCCATTCCCTTCTCTCTTTGAACAAATAAATGTGGATGATTCGCCAGACGAGTTTCCTTCTATTGGAACTTTCTTAGACATTTTGCAAAGCTGCAGGGCAGTGTCAAGTCTTATGCATGCCAAGCAGGCTCATTTACACATATGCAACAATGGATTGGAAGCTCAAAAAGATGTGGGCAATTATTTGGTTCCAATCCTTGTTGAGTGTGGTGCTGTGGATTATGCAAAGCAAGTGTTTCATCGCCTCATGTATCAAAATGAGCATAGTTGGACTTCGTTAATTCAGGGCCATGTGGTTTCTGGAAATATTGAGCAGGCTTTGACTTTGTATCAACTTATGCTTCGTGATCTTATTGAACCAAGCAATTTCACATTTGTAGTTCTACTTAAGGCTTGTGCACAGGCAAATGATGTTGAAAGGGGCAAGTTTTTTCATATGGCAATTGCTAAAAGAGGGGTAGAGCAAGACTCTTTTGTTGGGAGTGTACTGGTTGACATGTACACAAAGTGTGGATTACTTTCAGAAGCAAGGCATGTGCTTAGTGAGATGTCTGTAGAAGATGTATTTCCATGGACTTCAATCATCTCTGGGTATGTGGAACTTGGGTTTGCAGAAGAAGCATTAGTTTGCAGGGAAGAAATGGAGAAGAGTGGCTTGTCTCCTGATGCGCACACTATTGCCTGCTGCTTAAAAGCTTGTGCTGACCTTGGTGCTATTGAAGAAGGTTTTAAACTACATACTATGCTAATTGAGATGGGGTTCACAAGAGATGTTTTTGCTGGCAATGGCCTCATGGAGATGTATACAAAATGTGGAACGCTTCTGGAAGTGAGGAAAGTTTTTGAAGGGTTGCCTGTTCGGGATAGGATATCGTGGACCAGTATGATTGCAGCTTATGTGGAACATGATGGTAGTAATGAAGCCCTCGATTGTCTGGAACCTATGCACAGAGAAGGTGTTAGCCCAGCTGCTGCAACTTTTGTTTGCATTCTGAAAGCTTGCACAAGCATTAGTGCCATTGATGACTTGAGGTTCTTACATAGTGAAGTGATAAAGAAGGGCTTTGAAGGAGATGTGTCAGTAGGCAACACCCTGGTAGATATGTATGCAAAATGCCAATCACTAGCAGAAGCTTGGGAAGTTTTGAGCAAGCTACAGACTCAAACTGCAGTCTCATGGACAGCCTTCATGGCAGGGTGCCTTGAGCAGGAAGGTGCTGAGCAAGTTCTTGATAGTTTTGAGCAAATGAAAACGGAGGGTATACATGTGGATGAGGCCCTTTCTGTGTGCATCTTGAGAGCCTGCTGCAATTTAGGAGCATTAGGTAAAGGGTTTGAAACACACATAAACATACTCAAGATTGGTTTTGACAACAACACATTTGTGGGCAATACACTGGTGGGTATGTATTCAAGATGTGGCGCAATTCATGAAGCCATTGATGTGTTCAAGAAACAGAGGGTTCAGAATGTTGTCTCTTGGAATGCTTTACTTGCGGCCTTTTCAGATTGTGGCCAGTTTAAGGAAGCATGGGCATTTTATTGTCAAATGAAATCAGAGGGTGTATTTTTGGATACTGTTACCTACACTATCATCTTGAAAACTTGTGGTAGCATGGGAGTCATAGAAGAGGGCCGTGAATTGCACATTGAGCTGACCAAGAAGGGATATGATGCCGATCTTATGGTAGCCAACACATTGATAGATATGTATGGTAAATGTTGGTCACCTACAGAATCACAAGGGGTATTTGACATGCTAAAGGGCCCAGTTTTGGTCTCATGGAATGCTTTACTTCAAGCATACACAGTGCTCAAGCTTGATAAAGACGCATTGAGCTGCTTCCGGCAGATGCAGCTGAATGGCTATGCTCCTGATGTCATTTCTTGGAACATGATGATTTTGTGCTATGCAGAGCTAGGGGAAAAAGATAAGGCTTGTCATTTTTTTGTGAGGATGCTTGAACAGGGCATTCTAGCAAATAATGTAGTGTTTGTGAGCATCTTGAAGGCATGTGATGATTCAGCATCCATCGAAACTGTTAGACGAATACATACACAAGTTTGCAATGTTGATAGTAATGAGCCTAATGATGTAACTGTCACAACTACTCTGATTGACACCTATAGCAAGTGTGGGAGCTTGCTTAATGCCCAACACCTGTTTGAAGCATTTCCTGAAAAGGTTGCTGCTACTTGGAGTGCATTGATTACAGGCTATGCTCGACAAGGTAACTGTGGTCTTGTTTTTTCTTCATTCTGTGAAATGGGTAAGAGAGGCATACAACCAGATGAAGTAACATTTCTTGGTATACTTAGTGTATGCAGTCATTCAGGTCTTTTAGAACAAGGCCAGAAGTACTTTGAGGTTATGTGTGGATCCTATAATATCATGCCTCATGTTGAGCACCTCAATTGTATGGTTAATCTCTTTGGTCGTGCTGGTCAACTGGATCTGGTCATGAAATTGATAGAGAATTTACCAGTGGAACCAGATATGGTGGTGTGGCGAACTGTTATGGATGCTTGCTCAAAGAGTGGTGACACATATTTTGGAAGCCAGGCATTTAACCAAGCTCTTATTCTGGATGGAAGACAGGCTGGGTTCTATGTTTATATGGCCAATCTATTTGCGCAGGAGGTGGACATGGGTTAAAGAAAGATTTGCAGTTTGTTTTGCACGAGTGTTACGACTGGCACCGGGAAAAGAAAGGTTAACCTTTGGACATACCTGGCTTTCCAGAGTGAATGATTGAGCACTGTACATAGTATTCAGAGGTTGTCTGGTGTGAAAGGTTCTGCATATGATATGTATCCTTCACGTGCATTGGCAGGATTTCTTATCTTGCTGAAAGTGTAAGAATTATGGCAAGCCATACCCAATCTGGGTATGTACAGGGCTTATTTTTATAAGGAGAAGTGATAAGTCTAGAGTCACGAGTGCATATGTGTATAGTTGATGTGAATAGTTTGCAAAGGCAGTTAAAGAAGCAAGGTGGTTTGTTGGTGGCCTCTGAAAGGCTTGAGTTGTATCTCTAAGAAAGTTATTTCGATGTATGTGGTGTACTAGATCATGCCAGCTGTGGGAGTTATGTGGACGTGTAACAGAGGACAGAGTTGATGCTCTCTTGAGCTCAAGCTTGAGAAGCACAAAGCAAGACAGTAGTCTAAACACTGACACATTTGAATTTAATGCAGGCATCAACATATAAACATTGAAAGATAATAATGGAGGTGCTTTGACATGATAGGCGGTGAGGAGTCTTACACTACATCTGGGAAAAGATTCTCATGGAATGATTGTAATGATGCTGCAAGCTGTAGTCTAATGGATGTGTGTTTGGCCAACTTTGCAACAAATGGAGTGCCCTGTCAGGACGAAATGAATAGGCTGGCACAGATATTTCTGCAGGTGGAATGCTGCTCATTTATTCAAGTCCCTTCTCTTAGCAGGCGCATGCGCATTTGGTTGATAGGTGGGAGGCATGCAAGCAGCATTCTATCCACTCTTTTAAGTTTTCTTTAAATCATGGTTTGAGGGATGCCTGCTGCCCGGCTGGCCTCAAATCTCTCTCTTCAAGAAATGGAGCCAAGACAACAGAGATAGTGAGACGATGCAAGTAAAGCACAATGGTACTCATAAATTAAAACCATGCAATTCAATGCTCGATGCAATGATGAAAACATGAGCACGACGAAGAGATGAAAGCTTTTGTAGGTGCTCCGGGGCCGTCGTGGCTGCTTGTGTGGGAATGGACGGTCATAATACCTGAGGTCCCATACATATGGAACTTTTGTGAGTATGACATATGAGGATGGGGTCCCATATAAAGAGGCCCGTTGTTAAGGCCCGGCCCTGGTCGACAGGTCCGACAAAACCCCACGCAAAGTAAACAATTTAATGAGCATTCAGCAGTCCAATGGCTTGCCTGTTTTCTATTGGCCAGAAGACAAAGGGATCTAATGAGAGTTTAATTGATTTATTTAATTACTGCTAACAAATTAATCGAGCGATTCTTATCCCATGATAAGAAAAAAGGAGAAAGAAAAGAGATAGGAGGGGAGGAGAGACATCAAGATGGAAGCACTACAACACGTTTCGCTATATTAAGCTCATCAGTAGTGTTCATCTTTTACAAGGAATGAGGGATTTTATAGATGGATTGTAGAGGGTTACAAAAATCAAGGCAAGTACAAAGGGAGGGGTAGAGGGATCTTTAGGTACGAAGAAGTAAATAGAGCCATTTCTTTGGTATAAAGGTTCAAAATTTGAGGGAGTAACATCAAGATAAAGGTTCCTAAAAAGAAGGAACAAGGTACGAAGTACAAAATTTAGGGGAAGAAACATTTAAGAGGGGAGAGAAGAGCGAAGGGCCAAGGTACATAATTTAATGGTGACTCAAAATATGCCTAGAG
This sequence comes from Adiantum capillus-veneris, assembly GCF_014529385.1. Classification (NCBI taxonomy): domain Eukaryota; kingdom Viridiplantae; phylum Streptophyta; class Polypodiopsida; order Polypodiales; family Pteridaceae; genus Adiantum; species Adiantum capillus-veneris. The sequence goes on from NC_140946.1 coordinate 110,581,492, forward strand.
AAGGTGAAAAAATCCTTTAACAAAGAAAGGCCCATGTTTATAAGTTAATGGTGACACAGAATAAGGCTAAAGACCAAAGGGAAAAGAGTGTGCGCATCAAGAGACAAACCACTCTTCTCTATTTCTTCCCTGCAAACTAATGCTTCTTCTGCAAATCCAAGTTCCACATATCCAGAGATGATTGAAGTCCATGGAAATACATCTTCTAAAGACATCTCACTAAGCACATGCCTTGCTTCTGAAAGTAATCCACACTTTGTGTACATGTCAACCAATACACTCCCAACAAAAGAGTCTTGTTGTACCCCTCTTTTAGCAATGTGCAACAATGGGCTTCAAAGACCCTAAGGTTCAGCCCATTAAGACTTCCAAAATGCTAAGGTTCCAAAATTCAAAGGTTGTGTCCAATGGTCAAGCTTAGTAAAATTGGATGCTTTGTGAGTGTACCAAAAAGTCTTCAAGACTCCTATATAGGAGGGGACGAGCCCTGTAAGCAGGGGATGAGAGACACACACACACACACTCACAGGCTCCCTTTACACAAGGGGAATAAGGGATACATGTCAGCTCCCTAGGCCAATTGCCCACAAGGTGCACTTAAATCCTATTGGATGGCCATAGAGGTGGAACAATGAGAATTAGGCTAGAGTAAATCTAGTTTAATTCATTTATAAACACTTGATAAAAGAACCAATAAGAATGAAGCTCTCTAGAAGACTATTGGACAGTCTCCCAAGGGGTCCAATGAGCATTCAACAGTCCAATGGCTTGCCTGTTTCCTATTGGCCAGAAGACAAAGGGGTCCAATGAGAGTTTAATTGATTTATTTAATTACCGAAAGCTCTCACAAAAGGGGAAAGGGGGACACATGTCACAAGGCTATCACTTATGCTTCTCAATTTTCATTGGCTAATCTTTGCAGGGTCCAATGGGATGCCAGAATGAGTAATTTGCAAGAGGGGTCAACCAAGAGAGAGAGAGGGGCCTGATTTTGGCGGGCATTATCACACACACACTCACACAATCTCATGTGTGAAGCAAGAAGACTCTCTCTCTCTCTCTCTCTCTCTCTCTCTCTCCTTCTCAAGCTTTAATGGAAAGGTCATCACCTACTCCAAGCTTGTGAGAAGGGAGACCTACACCAACAACTCTTGGCTTTGTGATGCAAATCCAACTAAGAGCCATGCTTCAATGCATGCTCATCTCCTCTACCATGCTAATTACTAAGCTATGCTAAGCTATTATGAGTGATTAGGTGAGGAGATATACTTCTTTCTTGTAAGACTATTCCTTCTTCCTCTCAATCTACTCTCATACCCAGGTAGCTCTCACCATCTTCGAAGGTGTGTGAGGTCTTATGTCTGAGACTGTGACGGAATTGATGTTGTGTTTTATAAGTGTTTGCTTAGTGCTTGAAGCTTCCATCTTCATTGCACTAGCTAGTTATTGAGAGAACACAAAATATTGTATTGTAAAATGTCTCCCTTGATCGGAGAAACCTATAATACAAAGCCTTTTGGAGGGGGACCGGCTCCATGTAAATCCGGTCCACAACTGTTGTCAATAGCTTAATTTATCTCTCTTTTGAAGTATTGTTCATGCCTATCTAACTAGGTGTTATGCTTTTTGTTGCTCTCTCCACCCAAGCACTCTTGTTATACTCATTAGGAATCTATTTTAATGAAATGCTCACTATGTTCTTGCTATTTTCCGCTACACACAAGTTACTAGGCCAGTAAATGTTACATTGGTATCAGAGCGCAAGGTTTCTCTTTTCTTGCTCAAGAAGGGAGGTCCTCAAGCTAGCTATAAATGGTTGGTATTATTAATTGCAATTGAGTAAGTAGAATATGGTTTTTTCATCCTTGCAGTGCGCCTGCCTTCTGCAGATAACAGGGCATCACCGTCGAGAGCTATGTTCTTAATAATGGAGTCCTACGGGGCTTGCCTATGGCTTAACCACTATTGAGCTATTAGAAGCTTGATAGGAGTCGGTGCGGTTTTGGTGTTGAAAGACCCTCGCTTCTATTCCTTGCAATTAATGATATTCGAGCCACGGGTACAATAGCTTGAGTGCTTCTCCAAAGGGGCAAAGAGGAGAAGAAACTAGGGCTTGAAGTGCCAAAGTACACCTAAAAATATTACACCTAAAAATTGCTAGAATGACTGACAATAGTAAAGAGAGTGAAATTAATGTTGATAGCTTTGATTTTGCTAATGAGCTGGCTACTAATGATGCCCCTATGCTTGTTAACTAGCTTGTTTCTAAGCTTCAACAAGCCATGGGGGGCAATCCATCCCTCCAAAGTGAAGTGCAACGGCAGCTTCGTGCTCATGGGATTCTCCAAGCTCCACACCATGACGAGAGAGTACCTAGGAAGCCTCCTTGTGAGACTTCTAAAAGAGGCTTCTCTCCGATTCGGGAAGAAGAAGAGGATCCATATGAAGGGCTCAAAAATTTGCTTCTTGATGACGCATCTCCTTCCCAAAGGAGAACTCAAGAGCCCCCACCAAAGTAACAAGAGAGAAGTGAGTCTCCTGCCACCTTGACAGAGATGGCTCCACGAAGACGTCGGGCAAAACGCTCTCCATCACCTCCTAAATGGAGAAGACCATCGCACACCTCTCCACACCATAATTCAAAGAGAGATGATAAAAAGCAAGAGAAGAAAAAGGTGAGAAAGAGGTCACCCTCTTCTCCATCTTCTTCATCCTCTTCTTCTTATGAAGAAAGTGATGGTGCAGACAAGGAGGACCAAGGCAAGAAAAAGGCGAGAAAGAGGTCACCCTCTTCTCCATCTTCCTCACATTCTTCATTTTCTGAAGAAAGCGATGGTGCAACTTTTGAACCATAAAAAAGAAGAGGCCATAGGAAATCCTATTCCGCGTGGAAGAGATCGTCCAAGCTCAAGAAGTTCAAAGAGGGACAAAAGAGCATCTCTTTCCTTACCTACAATGGCAACATTGGTGCTACGGATAAAGTCTTGGCTTTCATCCAACAATTCGATGCGGCTTTTGGAGATGAGGGATTCAAGGAGTCCTCTAAGCTACGCCATGTAGCTATGCACTTTCAAAAGTCCGCCAGGCAATGGTGGTCTAGCCTACGGGAAAACGGTGAAGCTCCATGAACGTTTTCGGCTACCGATGCCAAAGACAACGTACTCATCGAATGTGGCGAAGCTTGAAGCTCTCTCCCTACGGATCCATTCACAAATATGTAGACAAGTTTTGGGACTTACATCTCAAAGCCACTGTCTTCAAAAAGATGGATTTTGGAGAGCAAAAAACAACAATTTTGTGCGGGCTTAACTGAAGAAATGGTGGAGTATGTCAACTCCCAAAGGCCACGCACCATATCTGCGGTCATACACCATACTATGGTGGCTTCTCGAATCATTTTCCAAACATGGGCTAAGAGAAATCTTAAGCCCACGAAAAACAAGGGTTCCAATGAGCCTAAGGGCAAGGACAATGTCCAAAAGTTAAGGAGAACAAATCTAAGGAGAAGGGAGTTTACAAAGGCAAAAACAAACTCTGTCCTGAAGAGCTTGAGGGTTATCGCAAGGATACCCGTTGTTTCAAATGCGGCGAGCAAGAGCATGCATACCGTGCTTGCCTCCAAAAGAACACCCGCCATGAGCCTCCTAGAGCTACCATGGTTAAAATCCAAGAAGACGAATCTCACCACCTAGGATATCCTCTATGCCATGCTTCGAGAAAGGTAAGAGAACATGATGCTTTTATTCTCTTTGACCCTGGTTCTACTCACAATTTCATATCCACAGAGTTGGCCACTAAGCTAGGCATCCAAGCCTATGAGATGGGAGATGTCCTACCCGCAGATGGTGCTTTCAAGGGGCAAGAAGCTTCAGTCACTCCCTCAATTGGAAAATTGAGGCTCCATGTCCAAAGCTATGTGGACAAAGAGGACTTCTTTATCTCTCCTCTCAAGCACGAGGATGTAATCCTAGGGGCACCATGGTTTGATCTCATGGTTGCCAATGTTAAATTCCCTGAAAGGAAAATCTACTTTAGGTTCAGGGAAAAAGATATGTACATAGACGCTAAGGAGATGGGTAACGCCATACCCGTTGTACATACGCAAGCTTTCAATAAGTCAATAAAGAACTCTATTTCCGTGTACATGATTTTTGTTAAAGATTCTCAAAATGAACCTAATGCTTTAGCAAAAGAAAATATAAACAATCACAAGGAATTAGAGTTATCCAATTCTCTCAAGGGATTTCAAGATGTTTTTATTGAAACGACATCCCTTGTGAACTACCTCCTAAACGAGGCAATGATGACCATGCAATTGAACTTCTTCCAGGAAGTTCACCGCCTAATAAACCTCCTTATAGAGTTTCTTAAGCTAAACAAGAGGAGATTATGCGGCAAGTGCATGAATTAGTTGAGAAGGGCATGGTTAGGCCTAGCTCATCTCCATTTTGCTCACCCGTGTTATTAGTGCAAAAGAAAGACGGCACATATCATATGTGTGTCAACTATAGAGCACTAAATAGGAACACTATCAAAAATAGGTTTCTTGTTCCACGAGTAGAGGAACTATTTGATAAGCTACAAGGACCGACCTACTTCATTCGGATTGACCTAAAAAGTGGCTACCATCAAATAAGGATAGTTGATCAAGACATTGTAAAGACCGCATTTCGCACTACGTTTGGTCTTTACGAATAAATTGTGATGCCTTTTGGCTTGACCAATGCACCAACCACATTCAACCGCTTGATGGAGAAGCTGTTCAGGCCTCACCGAACCTTTACTGGAGCGTTCTTTGATGATATTATCATCTACTCTAATTCATTGGATGAACACAAGCAACACCTCCAGGTAATATTTCAAGCCTTAAGAGAGAATAAACTTTATATTAATCGAAAGAAAAGTGAGTTTTTCTTACAACAGTTTAGTATTTAGGTCACATTATCTCTCAAGATGGCATCTAAATGGATCCATCAAAGCTAGAGGTAATAAAAGGATGGCCTAATCCAAGGAATCTTCATGAACTAAGAAGCTTTATAGGTATGTGTGCATACTGTAGGCGCTTCATAGAAAAGTTCTCACAAATCGCAGGACCATTACATGACCTAACAAAGAAAAACGTTACGTATACATGGTTTGCCAAGGAGAACAATGCTTTCGAAAAGCTTATCTCTCAACCTGTACTTACATTGCCGGATCTCTCAAAGCCATTTGAGGTCCAATGTGACGCTTGTGGTGATTGCCTTGGAGTTGTTTTCCTGCAAGAAGGGCACGCCATAGCCTATGAAAGTCGAAGGCTCGACCCTGTTGAGCAAGCTCTAGGCATATATGAAAAGGAACTCCTCGCAGTTCTACATGCCTTAGATTCGTGGAAGCACTATTTATTGGGGACTCCTTTCATTCTGCGAACGGATCACCAAAGCCTTAAGTACTTCATGATGCAGATCAAGCTCTCCGACAAACAAATGAGGTGGGCAAATTTCCTTTTGCAAGTTCATTTTCATATTGCTCACATTGCTGGCAAGCATAATCAAGTAGCCGATGCACTCTCAAGACGGCCAAGAGTGAATGCGGTGTCCATAGCAACTCACAATGATCTATCTTCTATGATAGATGAGTACGCTATTATCCCGATTTTAGAGATGTGATTTCAACCCTTTCACTAGGGAAGAAAGAGGAACCATTCACTTTACAAGATGGTTATCTTCTCTATGGAAATAGACTATGCGTTACTAACTCACTACGTGAGAAAGTAATGTATGAATCTCATGCTCCTCCTTATGCGGGGCACAGAGGGATCCAGTCTACCCTAAAGGGGATAGAAACATATTTCTATTGGCCTACCATGAAAGCAAGCATAGAAGAGTATGTTTCTAAATGTGTGGTATGCAAAAAGACGAAGTTTGATAGAAGGAAGCAACCTGGATTGCCTCAACCTTTGCCAATCCCTAATTCACCATGGGAGAGCATATCCATGTATTTTATCTTTGGATTGCCCAAGTCTATCCATGGGAATACGGGAATATGGACGATAGTAGACAGGTTCAGCAAACAAGCTCATTTTATACCTATCAAGAAGACTATCAAAGCCCATCAAATGGCAACCCTCTTCATATCACAAATCTTCAAGTACCATGGCTTGCCGATGTCCATAGTGTCGGATAGAGATCCTAGAATGACCAATAATTTCTGGAAGGGGTCTCTTTGAGAATTTAGGGACAAGGCTAAACTTCTCTTCGGCATCACCCGCAAACGGATGGCCAAAGTGAAATAGCTAACCTAACAATTCTTGATCTACTAAAAGCCTATGTAACGAAAGTAGATCAAAGGTCCCAATGGGAGAAGTACTTACCCTTAGTGGAGTATGCCTACAATAATACTGTACATACTTCCACGGGAAAAGCACCTTTCAAGGTAACTGAGGGAAGATAAAAAAGTCCCCTGCTACTTAAGGTACATGGAAAGATCTTCCCTACAGATGAGTATAGCTGAGACCTACAAGAATCTTTCCAAAAGATTAAGGATGCTATCTCTATCTCACAGCAAAGGCAAAAGGCTGCTGCTGATAAGCACAGAAGAGCCCAAGCCTTTAAAGAAAATCATTGGGTCTTACTTCAATTTCCCAAGGCTCGATTAAGGCACACAACGGGCAAGAATTGTACGGGACACCAAAAGTACTATGCTAAGTTAGAAAAAAGGTACTATGGTCCCTTCCAGATTCTTAGACCAATCAATGAGATGTCCAATCATTGGCTCATATACAATGCTTTCCATGTGAGCCTACTAAAGCCTTACAAAGGAGAGCCACCTCAAGAACCAACTATTGAAGACCCACCGGAGATCAAGGACCAAGAAGAGGTGCTGCAGCCCGAGTCCATTCTCCGACATGAAGACAAGGTATTAAGAGGCAGTAAGATTATCCGATGGTATCTTATTAGGTTTAATAATTATCCTTTTGAAGATGCTAGATGGATGCAAGGCATACAATTAAAAGGACAACCTAAACCTTGTCAATGCTTACAATGCTTCCCTAGAGTAAGCAAATGTAGAAATTTTTAAAATGAAATTTTTTTTTGTCTTATAAGACTCTCTTTTTCTTTATTGTGCACAAATGTTAAGTAGTATGCATGCTTAGAATCAAGTTTATGGAGACGACGCCTTCCAAACACCAAGTAGAGCTTGTCACTCTACTATGGAAGATTGATAGGACTAATGCGTAAAAATGCTTGGGGTAGCCTTAGGCTCTCAAGCAAATGGATTATTCATCCACTCTGGAACGATGTCGTAGGGTAAGATAGGGATCCTCTACCCGCTAGAAAAACGACTAATAAATAGGCTTTATCTTCTCTACCCCATAGTCAAGGATGACTATGATTTCAAGAGAGAGGTAATGTCATAATAACTAATATCTAATTCTCCTAAATGATTTTCTCATGTTAAACTGATCAATTAATATGGGGAAGTACCAGGGGAGAAAATAGAATATTGGCTAAGCTGGCAGACCGGCTACAGTAGGAATCCAAAGGAGGGAGGGATCCAAAGGGGGGGGCCATCTTTAAAAGAGCAATGTGCAACAATGGGCTTCAAAGACCCTAAGGTTCAACCCATTAAGACTTCCAAAATGCTAAGGTTCCAAAATTCAAAGGTTGTGTCCAATGGTCAAGCTTAGTATGGTCAAGCTTAGTAAAGTTGGATGCTTTGTGAGTGTACCAAAAAGTCTTCAAGACTCCTACATAGGAGGGGGCGATCCTTGTAAGTAGGGGATGAGAGAGAAACACACACACACACACACACACACACACACACACACACACACACACACACACACACACACACACACACACACACACACACACACACACACAGAGGCTCCCTTTACACAAAGGGAATAAGGGACACATGTCAGCTCCCTAGGCCAATTGCCCACAAGGTGCACTTAAATCCTATTGGATGGCCATAGAGGTGGACCAATGAGAATTAGGCTAGAGAAAATCTAGTTTATTTCATTTAAAAACACTTGATAAAAGAGCCAATAAGAATTAAGCTCTCTAGAAGACTATTGGGCAATCTCCCAAGGGGTCCAATGAGCATTCAACACCCCAATGGCTTGCCTGTTTCCTATTGGCCAGAAGACAAAGGGTCCAATGAGAGTTTGATTGATTTATTTAATTACCTAAAGCTCTCACAAAAGGGAAAGGGGGACACATGTCACAAGGCTATCACTTATGCCTCTCAATTTTCATTGGCTAAGCTTTGCAGGGTCCAATGGGGTGCCAACATGAGTAATTTGCAAGAGGGGTCGACCAAGAGAGAGAGAGGGGGACTGATTTTGGCAAGGCATTATTACACACACACACACACACTCACACAATCTCCTGTGTGAAGCAAGAAGATTCTCTCTCTCCTTCTCAAGCTTTAATGGAAAGCTCATCACCTACTCCAAGCTTTGTGAGAAAGGAGGCCTACACCAACAACTCTTGGCTTTGTGATGCAAATCCAACCAAGAGCCATGCTTCAATGCATGCTCATCTCCTCTACCATGCTAATTACTAAGCTATGCTAAGCTATTATGAGTGATTAGGTGAGGAGATATACTTCTCTCTCATAAGACTACTCTTTCTTCCTCTCAATCTACTCTCATACCCCGCTAGCTCTCACCATCTTCGAAGGTGTGTGAGGTCTTGGGTCTGAGACCGTGAGGGAATTGATGTTGTGTTTTATAAGTGTTTGCTTAGTGCTTGAAGCTTCCATATTCATTGCACTAGCTAGTTATTGAAGGAACACAAAGAAATGTCTCCCTTATGGGGGAAACCTATAATACAAACCCTTTTGGAGGGGGGACCGGCTCCATGTAAATCCAGTCCTTAAATGTTTTCAATAGCTTAATTTCTCTCTATTTGGAAGTATTGTTCATGCTTATCTAACTAGGTGTTATGCTTTTTGTTGCTCTCTCTACCCAAGCACTCTTGTTATACTCATTAGGAATCTATTCTAATGAAATGCTCACTATATTCATGCTATTTTCCGCTACACACAAGTTACTAGGCCATTAAATGTTATTGGGGCTTTCTTCAAGTGTTTTGTCTTAGAATGCACAGGTTGCATGATATGCCAGTAGGGGCGGGTGGAGAAAGGAATCCAAGCATGTGCTACCAAATATTACTTCTAAAGTTGAGAAGAGGTGACCACTCTTGGATGCAGCATCTTCAATGTGAGCTATCTCATCTTGTCTCAAAAATGTGGTATTAAAGGTGGTTCTCACCACAACAAAAAGTTGCTTGCTTCATTTGCTTTGCGGAATCGTATCTATGTAAGTTTAAGGTAAAGGATTTCTTTTTGTATGCAATCAAAATTCCAAAAAAAAAAAGGCCCTCCAACATGATAATCATAACAACCTCCTTCCCAACATTGGAGGAGAAGCATTTTATGACCCTTCAACATCGGAGGAGATGCAAGTAGATGGGGAAGGGTACGTCCCTTAAATTTTATAATAGGGAAAATTACCAAAATACCCCTCTAATTTGCGGAAATTCCCAAAATACCCTTGGATCTATTTTGGTTAGATTGTTCAAAATTTTTTAATCTTTACTCCTTTTTGACAATTGAGACTCGCTTTGCGTGCTTAGAATGTAATTTGTCACAAATTACCTCACAAAAAAAGGCAATTATGTCTAAAGATAATGAAGCAATTCATCTCCAAAGCCTACATAATCAACTCAAATTTTGGATTTAGCATCTTATATTGATAAGCAATGAGTTTTCTTATGAAAAGCTACAAATTTTTTAATCTTTGGAGAATTTTAATTTCACAACCGGGGGTATTTTGGGAATTTTGGAAAATTTGAAGGACATTTTGGGAATTTATGACAAAATATGGGGGGTATTTTGGGGATTTTTGGAATTTGAGGGGTATTTTGGTAATTTTCCCTTTATAATAACTAGGTGAAGATAGTGCCTACCTCTCCACCATACTTATGTATAGTTTTTTCTTTTCTGGGGCACAACCATCTTGTGCACATAAAGCATTTCCACGATCCTTACTATCAATATTTGCTAAATACAACTCTTAATTTTTCTAACCTTCCAAAATTTGGACATTAAATAAAAATTGTGCAAACGTAGGGATCAACTTACAACAAAACTCAGGCATACTGTCATCTCTATGTACCATGACTTTACTTCTAAATGCATTATACAATTACTTGCACTCTATGGATGTGTGCGAATTGAATTGGATTGTTTCCTAAATAGTAGTGAGGGTACACTACTTGTAAGTTTGTTTATGACTCCACTTCTCTTTTTTTCCCTGCTTAATCCTACAATTTGGAGAGTTCATTTGTAAGTTGGGTACATCACATAAAGCAAGTCATAAGTCCTTCAAAGGTGTACAGAAAGGTACCACAAATCCTCCTCCAAATGGAAAGATGCACCATGCATCTTAAAACTCAAGATGTTGGATGTGTTTTTCTTGACTTGGTGGCAGGGTAATAGGCATACACAAGAAGTTTTGGACAAATTCTCACAATAATTCCCACATTGTGACTTACCTCAACATCATGAGCTTCTATGAGAGAGGCACCGCATACCTAGCTAGGTACGATTGGGGGGAGGGACCGCCGGCCCGGTGGGGGGGGGGGGGGGGGGGGGGGGGGGGGGGGGGGGCGGTCCCCTGCCCCCAATCGTACCTAGCTAGGTATGCGGAGCCTCTCGAGCAGAAGCTCATGATGTTAAAACACTGGAAAGACTCCGTTTTCCTACATGAGAAAATTTCTTAATCTTCTTGTGATAGGAATAAGCATAAGTTGTCGTTCACGGTGACACATAAAGCTTGAAAAGATGAATCTATTCTTTACATAAACTGGTGGAGGGAGAAAGACTCAATCAACTGGTTGAGGAGATGGGTGGTGGAGGGAGAAAGACTCAATCAATTGGTTGAGGAGATGGTTTGTATCCTGGCCAGTCAAGAAAAATCTCTTTTGTGTTATTTCGATAAATTGTTTCATGCTTGTGCTTTGTGGGCTGGGGTTGAGAAATTAGTGAAACATTATTCTTTCCTCGAGGCGGAAACGTCTAAAAATGTTAAAAAATACAAAAAAAGGAGAAAGATTGAGGAGTTTGTCTGGTCAAAACATGCACAAAAGTACTAATCAATGGGGATCCAAACTCTGGCATTTGAGAAAACACACATTTTTTATTAATAAAAATATTTGAAGCCCTTCATTGTTTTGCTTTGTGGCAGGGAGCCTCTTCTCTTGATGCAGAAAATATGCATATTATATACCTGCCCTACCATTGTAGTGATCCTTGGTTTCACCATGTCTCTCTGTGCATGCTAGTCTTATGCTGAAGTTTGGCATATAGGTATATTCAGTGCACATGATATGCATGAGCTTCCCCTTCACAAAAGTGGTGCCCTGAAACTCTTCTTTCACATGATGCTGCATTGACATTTTAGCAATAACGGTTTTGCAGGATCTTTTTCCTGCTGCTTTAAGTTGGTCGGCTGCTCATCGTTGCTTCTTGTCATTCCATGAATGGGATTGGGCATCTGCCATGGCATTTCTGACTTGATTGCAATTGCATTTTCATCAAAGTGCAGGGAATTCTGCGCCAGATTGTCAATTTGTGGAGATTCTACACATTATAGGTTAGTCAAAATATCTGTTTGTTACCATCAGATTTATGTAATCAGCTCGCTTTCTATAAATGGCACGTGCGGGTGTGCACGCCCACACAATGTATGAACACATAAACAACATATACATACATGCATATGTATGTATTCTATGCACATGTGTACATGCAATGCTCTTCATGTAGATTAGCTTAGGAAAAATCCAAGATAACAAAGTGGATAATAAAATTGCAAAAAAGATCCGGATTTGACATAGCAACACATAATGTTATACCTGCAAGATTGTGATCATGAATATCTTCCTCTCCTATTGCTGCATCAAAGCTTTCATTTGCTTTGTCGAATTTTGGCACTCCAGAATATCTAGCACTACCATTTTGTTGTGGTTCAAGCTGGGTGCTTTGCATATTCACATTTCTTGATTGTTGACGGTTTTCATGAAAAGGTGTCAGTGTTTCTTCTGCTGCATCTGCTAAAGGTTTTGTTTTGGTGAGCAAGGAAACACAAGTAGGCAAGTGTGCACATAGTTTGTCAATCAAGCATCGGTGGATGATCAATTTAATGCATTGATTAGTGTTTCCTTGGGCAAATGCGGGAAACATGTCATGTTTAAGCACATTACCATGAGAAAGCTTGTCCTGATCCCCACTCTGTTGCAAGTCTGTGACCTCTGCCGCATCAATCTTCAACATCGAAATCACTTTCTTAACTTGAACATCTGGTTCTTCCAAGGCCATTGCATCATCATTGAAGCCATGGGGATCATTAACTTTTCTATCACCTATCCCACCGTCAATAGTACCTGGGGAAAGCTTAAAATTGCTCTACCATTGGAAGAAGGATATATTACTTTCATAATGTCGAAGTCTGAACTTACAACTTACAAGAGAGGCTAAAACACTGACACAAAACATGAAAGTAAAGCACACAAGAAAACGGATAAAGAAGAATAAATAAATCACTAAATATCTTGTTTTTGTTCTTAGATTTAGAAAAACAAAATTTTACCATAAAATGCTTTTAGAAAACGCTTAAAATGAGAGAAACTTACTTGACTAAAATTTTGAAACAAGTACAGATACAAATTGCAAGAGTTCATATTTTTATAAGCTTCAAAGGATGGAGTCATGAGAACTTCATGTTAGGGTAAGCCCACACTTGTGGCACCACTTGGGAAAGAGTCCAAAACACCTAGGAAAGGATAGAAGATGACATGGTCCAATAGGGAGAAAGTGCAACCTCTCTAGCCAATGATTGTAAAGCACTTAAGAGGCTATTCTCTAATGAATCAATTGCATTTTGAGCTTTATAATTTGTGTCTATACTCTCTTTATGCTCTTGCTCTTGGCGTAGCCCTAACCCTTACCTCTATTGCTCTAACCCTAACCCTAGCGCCATGGTGAGCTTAAAGCTTCATCCACCATAGCCTAGCTCACACTAATGGCGCTTAGGTTAGAACACCCAATTCTAACACTTCATAGATAATCAAATTCTTGAGAAATGAAAGCAAAGAACTCCCTAATGGTGTCGTAGCCTTGTGGTAAACTTTTTGTTGCCGGTCGCAATAGACACAAGCTTAGATTTTCAATGGTGCTCAAGCTATCCCCAACAAAACCAAGGCGAAAAATCACAAGGTATTCCAAAACAAGAGAAACTCACATGGCCCATTGAATATTAGAGGGATCCTTTCCAAGCTAAAAAGACACACTAAAGAATGTACACCTATCTCTCTTCTTCTTAAAGGCATGTTTTAACATGCCCAAAAGAAAGAATACACAGCAAAATGTATTAAAAACCAGCATTGCACATATATTGCGATTATTAATACCTGGCCGTCTGTTTGTTTTTCTCAGCTCAAGGAAATTTTCACGGTCTCCAGATTTTTGTGACTTAGTTGTCGATGCAAGTAGCTGGTGACAGGGCCACTTCCCTTGTTGAGACCCTGAATTTATGAACTCAGTACTGCTTTTCTCTGTAGGTGCAAAGCTGCAACATACATATAATTACCGACTCTTAATATAAGTTAGAAATCACTATGTACATTGATACATAGACATCCAGAAATGTCTGGTGTATGTGTATGCGGACGTCCGTGCAAACATACTTACATATATACCTGTATAGAATCTAGATGTATATATTGGATGTGTCATGCACCCATTACCTGACACACATGCCAAGCTACAACATACATTTATTTCCCGGCTCTTAAATCAGTGTTAGAAATCACTACATACAATGATGCATATATGCATAGACATTCAGAAATGTCTGGCATATGTGTATGTGGATGTCCGTGTAAATGTATACCTGTACAGATGTATATATTGGATGTGTAATGCACCCATAATCTGACACACATGTTTGTGTTGGGGGGGCATATGTACTGCTCGTGGATGCTATCGGTGTCCAGACTCTTAATTTGTGACTTGAGTGAATACCTTGCATGGAGACCGGCCAAGCCACAATTCTGGAGCTGGGATTCACTAAAATGTTGTGTGGAGAGGTCTTCTAGAATGTCAACACAAGCTTCTTCCGATGTATCGGATTCAGCATCAGAAACTTTTGCTGCATCTTCACTGCTTCTCTCACCATTGTCATCCACACAATCTCTGACCTCCTTTTGTAATTTTGGATTAGTATTAATATGTTGTGAAGCATTCCTCTGGTATCTGCCCTGCAAAGTGGAGAATAGTTCATATATTTGTCAAACTTATTCGATTGTGCGGACCCAAAGAGACATGGCGAAAGACTCACAGAGAAACAAAGGAAAACATATTCATTTATGAAAACCTTTAAGCTAGCAAACATACCTTTGTTTTTGTATCTTTATCTGCAGGGTGAATAACAAACTCCATCCTTGCAAATCTGCACAGGCATATATGTTCGGTCATGTTCAAGCACATAGTAACAGCAATGCCTCGTATGCAAGCAAGGCAATCTCTCTACCTGTCTGAATACTCTTGTTTAGCTGAGGAGCAAGACCTGTTTGAGGAGCTCCCTTGCCGGCACTGCGCCTTCTCACCATCCATGGGTACAGAATTAGATCTCTTGACTACACTGGCAGCTCCTAGCTGCCGTGCACGCAATGTTGAACCTCTTGAGCTTGTTGGTCTCTCAGGTATCGTTGTTCGAAGATTGGAAGGGACTTCAGTTAGTGACCCATCATCGAAGTTGTCCCATCCCATGAATGGTTTCAGATAAGCTCCTCTCTCTTGCGGTTTTGAAGATGATGAATGCCTGACAGTTGAGAATGATCGATGAGCGCTCGTTGAAAGCATCGGGGGTCGCATCGATTGGATATGGCTTCCGCCTGAGGATGCCATTTTTCCCGAGGTAGCATGTCGAGAAGTGAAAGAAGCTGATTTGCCTAATGCCAGCTTCCTTTTGTCACCTCCTTCACATGCAGCTATGCCTAAAGGAGTAACATGTGGTGCTCCTTTCTCGCTTCTTGCGGGCCGTGGGACCTAGAATGGATCAAATTGAATGCCACATAGCCTTATCAGCCACAACAATCTGTGAATTCTTTCATCCTAAGCCTCTCCCTAGAAAACCAAAATGCCTCAGCTTCCTGAGCATATTTGGAAACAGCTATCATGTATCTTAATGTCATCTTTGTGAATTACAATTACTTGAGAACAGGGATGTATGTTAGTGGTTGAGGAGTTGCGTGGGTGCGAAAGGATCCGCATACAACTTGAGAGGTAATATCGTTGCCCACAAAAAGAAAAACTAGGGCTTGCAAACAGGATTTGTGCATATACCCTTTTCTGTTTCAGACTAACAAAGGTCAATTAAGCACCCATCAAACCAAGCCTCTTTTGTTCTCTCTATTACGTTCATCTATGGTGAATTTTCTGTTAGGCATTCAATAGGCATAGATAATTGTATTTCAAGCATCCCTCAGGCCAATTACATTCAATAGCCATGGATAATCGTATTTCAAAAAACCCTATGCCGCAGTACTATTCATGAAAAGCTCCTAATCTGTTCAAGTACTTGAATACCCCGTCCCCAATTGCCACACACTCAAATCTATAGAATGTGTAAAAAGCATGAATTGCCAAGATTCCTCCCATTTCATTGCTTTATTTTTTGCAAGAAGATGAGTTTTCTAGGAAAGCTAGAACTGTTAATGAGCTGCTGCTGATCTTGCCTACGACTTGCGTAGCGTAAGATTGCTTAAAAATCATAGTAGATTCCATGCTTCATTAGGAAGAAGAAAGCAGAGAACGAATCATCTTACCTTCAACACCTTTCGAATTGTTCGTGTAGGATGAAAAACACGCTTTGGTGTATGAGCAACTGGGGGTGAGTCCTTGTCTAAGGATGGAAAAAGTGGTGTTGCTGGTGGAGTAATAAGCCTGCACATAAAACAGAAGCACTTTAATCATCCACATGTAAACTTAAGATGTCTTAATTAGCAATAGCTTTATAGTCCTTCCAAAAAGGAGACAAAATATTTATTTGCATGCAATTTTTTGTTATCTAAAAGAAGCCAATGTAGAGGAAATAGGCAAAAGGTATGCTATGCCCAACCTTATGCATAAAGCTTAAAGGAATTCACCAGTTATACTCATTCTTTTCTGCACCCATTGCAAGAAGCTGCTCATTGCGACTCCATGGAGGTGTTGCCAATGACACATTGTGCAAGCCCGAAAGCTGTCCAAGTTCGGATGCTGACAACCACATGTTGCTTCTTAGTACTTGAGTTGGGTCCTGCCTTTTACTTACACTCGCCCACACAATTTTCTACTATTAACATACTTCTGCAATTGTTTATTGCCCAGTAGAATGGGGATGAAAGCATAAGTATGAAAGATTGCTGAGTGTGAAGGACTGGTGTAGTCGGCCAAAATAGAGGCACCAGGCAAACAAAATATAGTGAGAAATATATGCTGGTGCACACCCAAAAACTCACATAGAGATTCATCGTTATATCGGAATTGGGCTATGACTTCTCGATTTTCCGAAACCTCTACAAATTGTCCTTGAGCTTGTTGGATATTGGTTTCTTTTAAGTAAATGGGCTTGTAGAAATGCCACTCATTTCCAAAATGTTGAGTGGCCACACTCTCTGCCATGGTCTCATATTAGAGATGGAGTTCTTAGGATACTAGCTAGTTGTCGATCTTCAAAGTGACATTGAGGATTCTCAAGAAGCTCGCCCGGCTAATATACTATTTGTTTCAATGTACAAGATGAGATTGTGAAGTAGAATCAACATCGATTTTGCCCCGAAAAAAACAAAAAGAACAGAAACTCACATAAAGATTCGTCGATATCAGATGGGCGAAGATTGAATGTCTTGCGATCGCTGTTGTTGCGCAAACCATGAAAGAGGGTGAGGCCATTGTCATTTGTGCTAAAGTCCTGATGTTTACTTCTTGCAAAGCCAAACTTAATGCTCCTCTTATGGCTGCGGACATCGGTCATAGAGCGATCGGAATTCCACATGGCACATGAGCAATGGGAAGATGCATGATATTAATGGCATGCTAATTGTTAGCTAACTGAAACTTCATGAGCTGGGTAATTAGGCTCATTCATGAGCCAGCTAGTAATAAATGCTGCTGCAGAAATGGAAGCTTGTCGTCATGACGCTCTTCATTACAACCCACATTACTTCTAACGTCAGTGCAGTGACTACTTCTCTGATCAAAACCAGAAGTACAATTTCTGATTAATGCGTGGAAGCTCTGCTGGCGAAGCGTGATGTGTGTATGACACACACAGAGAGAGAGAGAGAGAGAGAGAGAGAGAGAGAGAGAGAGAATTGGCGTGTGGGACGCTTCGGCCGGCCTAATACTACGAACATTCTTATGAAACATATCGTCTTCTATGTGCATATATTGATTTTTGGAGAATTACCTAGGCCTACACCTCCCGTAGGTGGAAGCAACCTGACTCTTCCCGACGGATAAGGATGGCCAACCCATCATATGGACTAGGGGAATAGCCCTTAAGGGCTACTTGTCATACTAGCTGTCAAGGGGGTTTGAACCTAAGACCTTAGATAATGTTGTGAGAGAGAGAGAGAGAGAGAGAGAGAGAGAGAGAGAGTAAGAGCTTGCCAAAAAGGTAATAGAGAGACAAGGTGATCTTTGAAAGGTCATTTACTCACCAACCAAGCTATAAATAAGAGATCACCTGAGTCCAACATAATTCTTTTTAGGGAAACTTACCAGAATGCCCTGTAATTTATGGAAATTCCCAAAATGTCCTTAAAATTTTAAAAATTCCCAATATACCCTTGTATCATTTGGGGATGAATTTGCCCCAATTTTTGCATACAATAATCTTTATGAAAATATAATTCTATCTTTATGTGTCTTAGACAAAAGTATGAGCTCACAAATAGCGGCATCTATGTCAAAAAATGATGAACGATTTCATCTTAAGAGCCCACGATACCATTCATAATCCTTCTTCTATCATCTTCTATTGAGGGAGAACCAATCTTCTTAAAATGAGTTGCAAAATTTTTATCTGAGGGGTGTGTTGGGAATTTTTGAAATTTGAGGGGTATTTTGGGAGTTTCCACAAATTTTAGGGGCATTTTGTTAAATTTTCCTTTTTTTAGCTAGATGATGCTAAAATTATTTGGTGCTTTATGTCATAAAATCTAATATTTAACCAACCCAAATGATTTTCTCATATTAAACTGATCATTTAATGTGGGAGAATAGACGGGAACAAGGGTTAGAATATAGACATGTGCTTACGCGTCTATCTCAACACGGGGCCAATGGTAAAGGGGTTCAAATGAGAGATGATTTGTCAAAGAGCAAGGCTAGCTAATGGAGCTTAAAGACCTTAGGGTTAGCTTCATTAAAGACCTCCAATAGTTAGTATTAAAAGTCCTTTGACCTTAAGTAAGCTAGGGCTGTGCTTGAGGTGGAAACCCGGCCCAAGCTTGAGGTGCTTGTCATGCTTGTTGGCTAAGGTGCTTGAGGTGCTTGTCGTGCTTGATGACTAAGGTGCTTGAGGTGCTTGCTGACTAAGATACTTGAGGTGCTTACCGACTAATGAGCTTGAAGTGCTTGTGGGAACACTACCCTCTCATGAGGGGGCGAGCCCTAAAGCTAGGGGGATGAGAGAGAACACACACACACACACACACACACACACACACACACACACACACACACACACACACACACACACACACACACACACACACACACACACACACACACACACACGGTAAGCCCAAGCCTCAAGAGGCAGCAAGGACACATGTCAAGCCCCTACACATGTTGCCCTCATGGTGTGCCTAAAGACTATTGGTTGGCGTCCCAAGGGGTCGAATGATAAGTTAGTTAATTTAATTAATTATTTTTGCATTCATCAAGTCCTCTCTCTCAAAAGGGAAAGGGGACACTTGTCCCAAGGCTACCCTTGTTGCTTGATATGCATTCTGCATGTGATTGGCTAGGCTTGGAGGGGTCCAATGAGCTTCAAGCATGAGCTACAAGGGGGGGTTGACCAAAGCAAGAAGGGGGGTTGCTTGGGGGGTATACTCTCCTACACAGACTCACACATACTCTCATTGTGTGAAGTGCAAAGTGCAAGAGCTCCATCTCCTTCTCCAAGCTAGTAGAGAAGCTGAGAGCCTGCATCAACACTCTTGGCTATGGAATGCAAATCCAACCAAGAGCCATGCTTCAATGCTTAAGCTTGCCATCTTCTCCATCTTCATTACTATGCTATTCTGTATGCTGGCAAGAAGAGTGATGATAAGTGAGAAACTACTTCTTTCTCCTATGCAATGTTTCTTCTTCCTCTTTTCTACCCTCATTCCCTGCTAGCTCTCTCCACCTTCGAAGGTGTTTGAGGCCTTGGGATAGTTAATGCTTTTTGCAAAGTTTATGTTATGCTCGTGATGCATGAAGCTTTTCATCTTCATTGCATCACCTAGGTCACAACAAGGAACACAAAGATTGTATTGTACCAAGTCTCTCTTGATGGGAGAATCTATAATACAAATGTCTATTGGAGGGGGGACCAACTCCACATAAATCCAGTCCTCAACTGTTGTAATGTTCTCTAAACTCTCTCTCGTACAAAAGTATTGTTCATGCCAATTTAATTAAGTACTATGATTATGTTGCTACCGTCAATTAAGTTCACCCTCTATGCTCGCAAAGTAGTCTCACAAAAATGTTCTCTTTAATTCTCTTAATTCCGCTATTCTCAAAGTTCATAGGCCATATCCATTACATTGGTATCAGAGCATTTGGTTTCTCTTTTCTTGCTTAAGAAGAGAAGTCCTTAAGTAGCCTATTAATGGTTGATTTTGTTAATTATATTAGGGTAAGTGGGACTGGTATCTATTATCGGTTTTGTTGAGCCCACTATGTGGGATATGGTGCACACCTCGGGAGCTTTGATCTTAATAATGGAGTCTTTTTAGACTTGCCTACGGCTTTACCATTATTGAGCCATAAGAACTCTTAAAGGAGCTATCCCTCGACAATTCTTCAATATTAGACCGAGTTAGGTCTTCAAGCGAGCTCAACGGAGAGAGCTTTGGAGCGAGTTTTTTTTTTTTTTTTTTGAGTGCCGCCCTCCCTACCTCCCCTTCCTCCTCTTGCCGCCCATGTGCTTCCTCCTCTTCCCTTCCTCCTCCTCCTCCAACATCCTTCCTCTCCTCCACCTCCTCTATCCATCTACTCCTCTAATCACCTTCTTTTCCTCCAGCTCCTCCTCTAGAAACCACCATCCCTTCTGTAAAGTCCTCCTATCTCCTACTCCCTTCTTCCTCTCTCTTTTCTTAGGCACTGTATAACCTCTCTCTCTCTCTCTCTCTCTCTCTCTCTCTCTCTCTCTCTCTCTCTCTCTCCCCCCCCCTCTCTCGTGTTGTCTTCCCTCTGTGCGCGTGTCTCTCTCTCGCCCGCCACTCCTCTCTCTCTCTCTCTCTCTCTCTCTCTCTCTCTCTCTCTCTCTCTCTCGCCCTTGCCTTCCCTCCCTTCCTGGAGTGAGCTCCACCCCCCTCCACCCTCGCTCCCCCATGTCTTCTCTCTCTCTCTCTCTCTCTCACACACACACACACACACACACACACACACACACACACACACAGGGACAAGAGGGAAGGGTGGCAAGAGTAGACTCTCTCTCTCTCTCTCTCTCACACACACACACACACACACACACACACACACACACACACACACACACACAGGGATGAGAGGGAAGGGTGGCAAGAGTAGACTCTCTCTCTCTCTCTCTCTCTCTCACACACACACACACACACACACACACACACACACACACTAGGACAAGAGGGAAGGGTAGAGAGAGAGAGAGAGAGAGAGAGAGAGAGAGCTATTAAAAAAAACAAAGCACTAGCGGTATCTGTAGTGCCTCCCTTTTTTTGTAAAAGAGGGAGAGAGGGGGAGAGAAAGAGAGAGTGATAGCGGGAGGGGAAGAGAGAGGGGCCAATTGCGAGGGAGAGAGATATAAAGAGAAGAGGGTGGCAGGTGGAGAGAGCATAGGAGACAAGGAGAGAGAAAGAGAGGGAGCGCGCGGGGGGGGGTTTGTACAGGGTGAGCCCGTATTTTTTTGTTCAAAAACAATACACTTCCCCTCTCTCCCTCATAATTTTGTCACCCCCTTCTCTCTCTCTCTCTCTCACTCTCTCTCTCTCTCTCTCTCTCTCTCTTATCGATCTCTCTCCCATTGCATCTTCCTTTTTTCTTTCTGTGCCTCCTGGCACACTGTCGCTTGAGTCCCTCCAATCCAAATGAGAAATGAAATGAAATGAAATGCTATGTTAACTGTCTTCAAGAGGCCAAAATGACCCATGCAACCAAATTGATACAATCTTGGTGGATCTAATACAATGTCGGGCACAAAATAAAATGAGAGAGGAGGGGGGGGGGGGGGGGGGGGGGGGGGGAGGGGATTGTGAGAGGGGGAGAGTGGAGTGTAGTTTCTTTTCTTTTTTTTAAGGCAAAGATAGGGAGTGCAAGGGGTGCTTAGGCAAAAAAAAAAAGTCATCCAAAGCAATAGCGATATCGCTATTGCTTTGGATGAATTTTTTTTTTCCGCATAAGCACCCCTTGCACTCCCTTAAAAAGAAAAAGATACTACACACCACTCTCCCCCTCTCACAGTCTCTCTCTCCCCACCTGTCTCTCTCTTTCCGTTTCACTGCAAGTTCGAGAGTCTAAGTAACACACACTTCTAGAGTGCTCAGATTTTGGTCACATGTGAACTTACTTCCTTTACATTTTCAGCCATGACCTAGATCTACACACTTTCCTCTCCCAGCCATAGTGTGGGCTCTCCATTGTGACTCTCATCACCACAATTTTGGACCATCAAGAATCACTCATCAGCCACACAAATAGTATATCACATGTAACTTTGGTCTCATATGTCATATTTGACGTCCGAGGACAATAATAAAATCTATCTATCTACCTCTCCCTCCCCCGCTGGCCCCTTCCTTCCTTGTCTCTCTCTCTCTCTCTTGCTCTCTCTCTCCCCTCCTCTCTCTCTCTCTCTCTCTCTCTCTCTCTCTCTTCATTTTCCTTTGTACCCATGCATTGTATTTGATCCACCAAGACTGTATCAATTTGGTTTCATAGGTCATTTTTGCCTTATGAAAATTCTTAATATAGCATTTCATTCCATTTTAGTTAATATAACAATTCATTCCATGTCTTTTCATTTCACTCTAGGGTTGGAGGGACTTGAGGGGTGGTGTGGTGGGAGGAGCAAAGAGAGAGAAAGGGAATAGGGGGTGGGGAGAGGGGTGGCAAGTGGGAAGAGAGAGAGAGGAAGGGATAGGGAGAGCAGATAGGAGGACACACACACACACACACACTCACACACACACACACACATATATATATATATGTGTGTGTGTGTGTGATATATATATATATATATATTATATATATATATATATATATATATATATATATATATATATATATATATATATATACACTTTTCTATGACGTTAAAATTCTCCTCTCTTTCTCTCTATCTCTCTAAAAAAACCTAAAACATTAGTGATTTTGCTAGTGCCTTCATTTTTTCTTTAAAATCAGACCCTCTCACTGCTCCCCTGAGAGAGAGAGAGAGAGAGAGAGAGAGAGAGAGAGAGAGAGAGAGAGAGCAGGGGGCAAGAGAGAGAATGGGTTGGAGGGATCATGAGAGGGAGGGAAGGGGAGCAGTGAGAGGGTCTGATTTTAAAGAAAAAATGAAGGCACTAGCAAAATCACTAATGTTTTAGGTTTTTTTAGAGAGATAGAGAGAAAGAGAGGAGAATTTTAACGTCATAGAAAAGTGTATATATATATATATATATATATATATATATATATATATTATATATATATATATATATATATATATATATATATATATATATATAGAGAGAGAGAGAGAGAGAGAGAGAGAGAGAGAGAGAGAGAGAGAGAGAGAGAGAGAGAGAGAGAGGAGGTCCTTGGCTACTCCACTGGAGGGAGGGACGGCAATGGGCAGTGGTGGTAGGAGTAGGGGTGGCACATGGTGGTAGTAAGTTAGCACCACTAACCACAAGTAGTGGGATAGGGTGGTGGGTGGTGATGGGTGCTAAGGGGCGGCAATGAGAGGTAGTGGTGGTGGGATGAAAAATAAAAAAAAACTCGCTCCAAAGCTCGCTTTGTTGAGCTCGCTCCGTAACTGTCCCCTATTAGACCCACTCCACTACTCTCTATAATTAACCAATTCGAGCCGTGGGTGTAGATACTTAAGTGCTGATTTTTAAAGGCTAAGTGACTAAGGTTTTGAATTACCAAAGAATATACTAAGTAAACACACAAATTCTGTTAACATGGCTGACAATAACCAAGAGAGTAGAATGAACATTGATAACTTTGATTCTGCACATGAAGGTGCTAATGATGATGCCCCCATGTTTGTCAATTATCTTGTTACTAAGGTTGCAGCAAGCTATGGGCAACCCTGCTTTGCAAGCCGGAGTTACTCAACAACTTCGTGCTTACGGGATTTCCCTTCCTCTCTAAGAGGAGAGAGAGCTTAGGAGGCCTCTTGATGAGAAACCCCAAAAGAAGAGTCTTTCCCATACGAGAGGAGGAATCCAAAGAACGAGAAAGTAATGAATCCCTAAGTTCCTTTGAAGATGTGGCTCCACAAAGACGGCGGTCTAAATGGTTGCCAACTCCTCCCAAGAGGAAACTGTCAACACAGAGTCCTTCTCCTCGTCACTTCAAAAGGGAAGAGAGAAATGTGGCTGGGTTTCCTAACTTCACTCTTATCTTATTGCAGACATAGCAAGAACCACAAACATAATTGTCAATCCATGGGAAGAAGCTGACTTGCCTAGTGCATAGAGGCTATAAGAGGGTGTAAATCTTTTAACAGACAACTCGCATCTAACACAAGCTACACTCAAATGACCTAAATCATCAAAAGCTAATTACTAATTGGAAAACAAAACATGATTGTTACATCATCAAATGACATACAAATGTTACGAAACTTTTAGGACAAGTATATAAGACCTAAGCACACATGCTTATGGTCTCAAATCTCATTTTTGATGAAGTGCAAAAAACGTAATTATTAACTACAGTGAGATTTTGACCTAGTTGTTTTGGACCCCGAATGTATTTAAATGCTTAACAATGATGCCCAATACCCCGCCTATGCTTATTTTGTGATTTCTTAGCTTAAATTCCTACTTATGATGAAATTAGGCCACGGGTTGGCGATGCCAAAAACTACGGTTTATCATGATATGTTTACGTCAATGCGTAGAGTTCTTACCTGCGATTGCAACGCAAGAGACGGTACTGTAATGTGACAATTGACAAGGGAGTAGGAAGCATGAGAAGGAGAGAAGTGAGCGCCGTTAGCTCACGTTGTGTATTACTTATCCAAAACTTAATAATAACTTACAAAAATTGGCTTTTATACCTTAGCCAAGGTTTTTTGATCAAAAAATAATTATGTGGGAGCTCTAACTGATAAATTGATACAATTTGGAAGCTTATAGCTCCGATTCATCGATTACAATATCCATTTGGAAAATAGAAGTTACAATATTCCTAATTTATCAAAAGAATAAGTGTTTCTACAATAAAGCTCCCAAAAAATGATACATGGATTAGCTTGCTGCTAACATTCCCCCCCTCCTCGACTGTGTCGTCCCTTGACGCAGTTTCATGGACTAGAATAATCTTTGGGTGGTGGATGGCGAGGCGGTCTTTAAGTGCTTATAGAGCTTTCTGATATCTGATGCATCATTCTTTCTCAGGGGCTTGCAAAAACTGAATAGTGACTTTATTTTTAAGTTCTATGGCTGAATAGCCGTCAAACCTTGCTGCGAGATTGCTCATCACTGGCTCAAAAATCTTTGTACGCCATGTGAAGAATTCTGTGTAAAAAGACTCTTCGAATGCCAACATATTGCTTGATGGCAAGAACATACATCTGCCATAGAAGCCGTAGAGGACTTCTTCTAATGGTTGCCCACTCAAATCATAGCACAAGCCTTTGTTACCTTCTAAGAAGGACATCCATGGGGCTCTTGCTTGCTCAAGCTCATGAAAGACTTGGATGCATTTGAGCAGCATCCTGCAGATTTTATATAGCATTGCACATGAGAGGTCAGACAGGCTCTTGAAGAAGTTCATGGCTCTTGTTAG
Organism: Adiantum capillus-veneris; assembly: GCF_014529385.1. NCBI lineage: Eukaryota > Viridiplantae > Streptophyta > Polypodiopsida > Polypodiales > Pteridaceae > Adiantum > Adiantum capillus-veneris. The sequence goes on from NC_140946.1 coordinate 110,606,797, forward strand.
GGTTTTCACCATGTATTCCTCAGTTGTGCTAGTCCTTGCTTTGGAGCTAGTAGCTTCAGGTAATTGAGCCAGGTCGGCTTTTTCTTCTTTAATGCTTCGTGTGCTTGCCATGTCCTTACCCTTGGTACATGACAGAATGTCGGGTCTTTCTGGATTGCTGCAGGTGCACTTGTAAACAGAATGAGGTACCTTGAATTTTTGTTGAGCCAATTCTTCCTCCATTTGGGGTGGAGAGCATCTGACCCTTCTTCTTGCATATCCTTGTACAATCTTTCTTTGACTTGTAGTAGCTTCACCTTTATCAACGGGTAGGGCAATGACTGTTGATGCCAGTGAGAATTAATTTGGTTGGGGTGAGCTGTGTTACATTGACAGAGTGAAGAACTCTCAACTCCCAATCCATTGCCGCTTTCCATTCAATAGCTATCTCATGAACAATATGTTCTTTAAGTGCAGTTTCTTCAGCTTTAGAAAGTTTGACCCTTGGCACTTGTTCCTCTTTGATGATTGGTACTTGGAATTCAGAATATCCTATCTCTATTGGTTGTGTTTCCATGTCTGCAAAGGAGACTGATGGTATGTCTATATTTGGCTGTTCAGAGGTGCCTGCCTTCTCTTGAGCTTCCATTTGCCCTTCTCTCAATACTTGGATCTCTTTCGATCTTCTATCTCCTTTAGCGACTTCTCTTCTCTGTATACCCGCATTAAGGTGAGGTCCTATTTTTGTGCTTGTTTTAGCTTCAACTCAAGTTCCAGGTCCTTGTTTCTCTTTTCCAAAGTCTTGTAGACTTCATCTGCCCCCTTGAGTGAAGCTACGACTGGGTTTTTCCTGATCTGCTTTAGGAATGCTGCTCGGTCATTGATCCTCTGCTCTAAGTATTGCAAAGAGACATTTGCTACATTTAATTGCACTTGGAGCTTTTGTACTGATGAGTAGTGCTTAAAAGTTCATTTGTCACTTCAATCAGCTGCTGATCCTTGCTTTTACATGCATCTGATAGCTTTGTGAGAAGCTCTCCTAAATCCTCCATCTCTTTTTGTTGCCTTTCCTTGACAATTTGGTGTTGCTTTGCTTCATTTTTTAGCTCTTTGATCTGTCCTTGAAGATTCTCAATGATGTTCATCCTGTCTTCAAGCTCACCTTGGGGAGCACCAATTACTTGTTGCAACTCTCTAGCTTTAGCACTATGGCTAAGAGTCGCTGTTCGCATCTTCTCTGTCATCAATTGCATCTACTTTGAATACTCATTAATTTGGATGATCACTTCATCCGTTGTTTCCCATTCTTCAGCTTCTACCTGAGGCTGCTTAGAAGTTTGAGCAGATTTGGCTTGTGGCTCTTTCGATGGTGCAGCGGATTCTACCTGAGGCTTTGTAGATGGTTGAACTGAATCTTCTTGAGGCTTTGTAGCTGCTTCAACTGATTTTTCTTGTGTTGTTGTAGAAGGTACAGCTTCACCTTTGTCTGTTTCCTTAGGTTGTTCATAACTGGCTTCCTCCTCTTGTTTCTCTTTCCCTTTTGTTTCCTCGCCTTCATTGGATTTGGCAGTTGGTGAAGGGCTTGGACTTGGCATTGGATGATCTTCTTGTTCAGTAATGGGTGAAGTGGGTCTTGGAGACATCTCTCCTTGTTCTTGTTGTGGTTGAGTGTGTTGTGCAACTTCTCCTTGCCTTTGTTGCGCAACCGACTCTTCTCTTGCTTTCCTTTGCGCTTCTAGAGATTCTTGTATCTTCAAGGCTTCGACTTCTGCATGCATTCACTCAAGCAAATTCTTTAGATCTTCTTGGTTCTTCTTATCGCGTTTCTTAGTCCTAGGACCCTTGATCTTCCTCGAGCTCCATGACTCTGGGTTCTCTTCTGCACGTTTGCGACTCCTTTCATACGATTCTTTTTCTCTTTTGAACCTTGATTTTTTCTGTTGAGGTTCTTCCTGATGGGCTACCACTGCTTTCTTCTTCATTTCTTCTCCTTTTTTTTTCATTGTCAAAGCTTTCACTAATGTGGGCTTCGAGCTTTTTGTTCATTTGATTTATATATTCTTTTCTTCTTTGATCTAGTGGCTCGTGGAGAGGGTTCAGCTGAGACTATCCATGTATTCTGATATGGGGCCGGCGGCAAGTTATCGGCCATTCCAATAGCATGGTATGCAATCCGGGTTAGAACTTCTGGAGCTCCCACATATATGTTACCTTTTGTACCTTCTTTGTTCTCTTGAGTGTTGTAAGCACATACTGAGCATGATCTATTACTTGTCTTGTTGTTGACTTCAACACCTACATGAAGGGAGTTCCAACTGCATGATTTGGAGTTGTGTATCTTGGTGGTCTCTTTGAGAGGAAATGGAAGTGTTGGTGATAAAGATGGGCGGGATCCTCCACTTGCTTTAGAATGAGGTCGAAGAAGGTGGCTGTAGCTGTATCCTTGGTGAATGTACCAGTTGTCTTCCTATCTCTATTGGCCCTCATTGTCATTCCTTCAATTGGCAGCTTTAATGCCTCAACCACTATGTCTTTGTTAATAACCACTTCGACTTTCTGACCCTGCTAATCTGTGATCTGAGCAGATCCATCCTCTTTGATTGTTGATAATAGTTCATAGGCTCACTGGAAATCTACTCCACATGGCTCTTGATCGTAGAATTCCTGAAGTACTAGCCTTCTGTTGGCTTATTTTGTTACTGGCTTCGTGGCTACATTATAAACTCATTGGGTAGCATCTGCAATTCTACCTGATTTTCATCTTCACTCTTGAACCTGCTAGTGAAGACTGTGGTATTGTGTTCTTCAAGCCGTTCCTTTGATAGGTACGTTATCTTTGCCATTTTCACTGAACTCGGCTCCAACTGGTAAGGTGACAATTCTTGTAGCTTTTCTTTTAGAGTCATCCTCTTCTTTGCTTTCTCAACAGCTTGCATTACACCTATTAGGAGAGTACAGTGTCAAAGTTAGAAAATTCCATGAATTTTGCTCTGAAATGTCATGTGTCTGAATTACTGGCAAATGATGTCCATTTTGCTTTAAATCAATTTTGGAGCATGCATAGATGCATAAAAACATGTAAAGATCAAAACCATGCAATCCAAGCAAAATTTGTAACCAAAGTAAATAATCGTGATTATTGACAACAGGGAAAATTTTCAATCTTTTTGCACTTTTGACATCATAGGCTTGAAAAATATGTGATTTAGATACTCTGAGTGAAGTGTGGGCTCATTTGACAGCACAAAGTGGAAATGGTGCCAGATTTAGGCTTCAGAGTCTAAAACAGTAGATATGAAGGGATTTTGGGTTTTTGTGATCCAAATGTATTCAAACTTGATTGGTGGGCTTGTCACATCATGTACTTTGGTCCCATAAGGTCAAAGTTGAAATTTGACCTAATAATCGCGATTATTAACTTTCTCATCAAATTGGACATTTTTTGTTGCAAGTTGGTTCTAGACATGCTATGGAGCCTTTGTGTGAGATATGGGATGATTTGGATCAAAGGTTACCAATTAACTCAAAATTTGGACAGAAGAGCCTTTAATGTGTTTTTTTGACAAAATATGAGATTTTCTTAATCTTTTGGGCTCGTAGTTGACATGTGGCATGAGATAGATGTATATAAGTGATAGGTGAAACAAAATGATGATTTTCAAGCCAATTGTGCACAAAAGTAAATAATCATGATTATTAACTAAAGCTGCATTTTTTGCTTGAAAAGATAATTTTATGACCTACACATCTTTAATACATCTAAAACAAGTCTTAAAATGAATTTGGTAAGATTTGGTCGTGTCAGCATCACTTCATGCTCTTGTCGACTTTTAAATCACCGATTTTTGTTACTACTTGGTGTGTAGATTTGTTTGGTCACTTTTGAAGCCATGGACTTGTCTGCTACATAGTCCTGATGCTGCTCATCTAGTTTGGGCTCATTCGGAGTCAGTTTGACTTCATATGTCAAATTTGACACTTTGTAGTCTTCGAGCTGTTTCCTGCTGTTTGAGAGCTTGCCTTGACTATTTTCTTGAAACCATCTAGGTACATTGTGTATAGACCTTGTCTATAAGTTGCTCGTGGAGTCAGAATCCAATTATGGCATGTGGCCAAGACCTAGATTATTTACTGGGGACCCCCTTTACCCCTGCCAAATGGTCATCTGATGATATGGAAGTGTTCTACTATCTAGGGGCATGCTACAATTCAAGTCTTATCCAATTTGGTTGAGCTGACAAGCCACTATGGTCTTTTTTGTGTCGTAGGAATTCTACACAGCTGGGATTCTAGGGTTTTTTCTTGGGCCTAGACTTGCTACCCGACCGTATAGAAACTTTCTTTGATGAGTTTAGAACTTACCTCTCATGTTTAGTGTGAGACGGCGCTGAAAATGGGTGATTGTGGACTCCGAAAATCACCGTGTAGAAGGTAGAGAGCTCTTTTCTCCAAGAGTGACTAGTGAAAATGAGGTGATTTTGGGCTACCTTGGATGTCTATACTTGGACTTCCTAAACTATTTTTCCACAGATTCTCCTGTTAGTCCTAATAGGCCGTGAATTCTACATTAGACTCAAAAATTTCCTCAATCAGACTCAGTTAGCTCATTCTGCAAGAATTTGCGAAAACAGGCCTTGGTAGCCTAATTTAGGCTTCCCGCTTTCGTTTGTCGTTTTGATTGAAAATTTTTGTGCCTGTCCGTATTGTTCTTCTGATCATCAACGTCTCTTCAATTTCTCCATCTGAGCTCATTTCCTATTTATTACTAATTTTTGATATGTTTATTGGAAAAAATCAAAGAAAATAATAAAATGCACTAAAAAAGCAAATTGAAAAATCAACAATTAAGAAAATCCATTGGAGAATACTATTTTATTACTTTTTGGTGGAATTTTTTATTTTTAAGTCCAATATCAAACAAAATTGATGAAAATAAGCAAAAAGGCTATTTTTTGATGTATTGTTTGATATTATATACACTATTTACACTCATCGGGGAGATGTTATTAGTTGAAATTCCCCTATTGATGATTTTTAAGGGCATTATTAGGCAATTTTACAAAAAACCACACATTAACATCTAACTTTTCCTCCCTCTTCAAACATTGCCCTTAATTAATGAAGTTTCCTTCCACCCCTCCTAGATGGAGTACTCCGGGATGACTGTGTGCATGGGTTGAACAATTGTTTCTATGCATAGCCGTGGTTGGCTCTACCATGCTTTGAAGGTCAATGCAATTCAAACCAGTATGCAATGCAAGAGTTGGGTCTTGAGTAGTTAACTCAAGGGTTTCCGTGGTCGAGGTTTCTTGTTATTGGTTTCTAGATAGCATATTTTTTAATTTGTGTGCTCTTTGCATGATTGTACCATCTGGATGCTTTGGCACACAGATTTTCTGAGGTGTAGGTATCAATGATGACGGTTGTTGAGCTTTAACTCTCCATTGGTAATTTGGTTTTCCGTTGGTGAACTGTTGTGGTTAAGTTTTTTGAGATTTAACCTTCCACTAATTCATTGGCTTTACAATTGGTGGAGAAGATAAATGCTCCTTTGGTTTCCAAACTCATCTAGTCCTAGTATCTCTTTTAAAAGACCTTTTCTCAGAGTTGTCAGATGTGAAACTTTCTTCAGTATGGTAGATGAGTTTTTGGGCACCCAAATCTGAGACGGATTATCCTTGATTTGTGCTTTTGGTACCCAAATTTTCCTAACTCCTTGCATTCTACTTGTAGAATTTGCTTGTCTAGAGGTTGACATAGATTGATTGTTCCCTGGTTTCTTTTGTGGGCGACCTTTTATTCATTCCTCTTTGCTCGGTGCAATTGGGATTAAGAGTTGTCCTCCTTTAAGTGATAGCTTGAGTTCATTGGTGTTGCAATTTGGTACTGCCTTGTATGTCCGCATCCATGAGATTCCAAGAATCATCATTTCATTCATATGTTCATTTGGTATGCATACAAATGGATATGGGCATGAAAATCCAGCTACTATCACATTCAAGTTGACTATTTTCAATGCCGGTGTTGGGTTTTTGTTGCATCCTTTGATAGAAGATATTCCCGATGCTAAAGATGTTGGGGTATAAAGCCCAATGTGGTCGCCCAGGTAAGTGGGCGGGCCGCCAGGTATGTACACATATTCTTTTGTAAAAACCTAATAAGAACTCACTATGCTCTACACATTACAGTAGAGCGAGTTCACCATATCGTCGTGCTCTTCTTCTCGCACTCTCTCTCGCGTCGCACTTCCGCTCGTACTCCTTCAACTGGTATCAAAGCTCAGATCGAGGCTCGGGGCAGCACTGCATGAGGCTAGAGTCACCAGCTCAGATTGGAGTGAAATTCGACAGGCGAAGACACGGCCCCAAATCTCGTGGGTAAGCCCGAAGGGCTTGGTGTGCTCAGAATTTCATTATGAGGTCATCTCGGTCACCGTTTGGCTTCGACAAAGGTCTGCGCAGGTCATTTTCGACTACGTGGTCTCGGCAGGTGCAGATCTGACTCTGCAAATTTGGGGTTTTCGGCCTACGACTGCAGGTGCTGAGGATATCGACACTCCCAGAGTGTTGATTTGTGGCTGTCTACACATCGAAGGACGGCTCACAGTTCTTGGAGGCGTGTCACATACGACACGGGCGCATCTACACACAAACTGTAGTCGACATCCACTAGTTCATCAGGTAGCTTGTGTTTGCTGCTTGATATTCCAGATTTCATCCTGACATTGCAGGTACTTCCACATGGGATGTATTGTCAGAGATGATGTATGTCTGTTGAGGGTTTGCTGGCTGTGAGTCACGCAGCAAACAACCGCCGCAGCGGTTACAGCATATAGTGGGAAATTTGTGGATGTATGACTTTGTGGGAAGTCTATGTATTGTCAGATTTACTTCAGCCTTTGTTGAGGGTCGAGTGAGGTTTTATTGAGCTGGGGGATTCTCGAATGTTGAGATCCTTTCGGTGATACAGGTCTTGGAGCGATCCCTTGAGCACCCTTAGATAGGCAGCTAGGATGTATTGACTGTGAGTTAGACAGTTGGGATTGCATCTTTGCTTTACTGCCGTTGAGGCATTGTCACAGTCTATGCTTACAGGACAGTGACAGGACAGTGAGAGACAGTACAGGTGCAGGACAGGTTTACCCGCAGCTTACAGTGTCAGAGAGACAGTGTTTTTTGAGTCTGTTTTTTGAGTACACTAGAGCCATTTTACAAAGGAGACTCTGCCGAAATTTATGCAGAATCTGAAGCTTTCTTGGTTCATTTGACAGGTTGATATTGGTTCAGAGGTCAGTTTACAGGGGAAACTCTGTCGAATTTTTCCCAGAAAAGTAAACTACTGTGAAGCGTAGCTATGGCTGGATCACAGGACACTGCTCTTTACAATATCAAGAAGCTGGATGGAACCAATTTCCCACTGTGGAAGAAGCAGATTTGGCACGTGTTGGTACAAAAGAAGCAGATAAAACCTATAAAGCTCAAGGGGATAAAACCAGAAGATATGGACGAAGATGAATGGAGCGAAATGGATGAATTGGCACTTTCTACCATTATGCTGACTTTGGCAGAAAGCGTTTACTTCAATGTAGCAGACGAGATGTCGGCTTATCAAGCATGGTTAAAGCTGAGTGATCTTTATGAGAAGCAGAGTGCAGCTTCACAGGTATACTGGCTTAAGAAGCTTGTTGACTTGAAGATGAAAGAAGGGACACCTATGTCCAATCATCTGAATGAATTCAACACAATCTATAGTCAGTTGTCAGCTCAAGGTGTCAAGTTTGATGAACCTGTTAGAGCTATGTTCCTGATGATCACATTGCCGGAAAGTTGGGACACTTTTCGCACAGCTTTGAGTAATTCTGCACCTCCAGATGGTTTGAACATAGCAGGTGTAGAAGGAAGTCTGCTTACTGAAGAAACCAATAGAAAGACAATGGACAAAGGCAAAGGAACAGCCTTAGTTGTCAGGGGAAGGACCAAAGAAAAGTACAAAGGTGGAAAGAGGAATCAGTCTCGTAGCAAGTCCCGTAGTGCTAAAAGCAAGAGTGACATAGAATGCTACCATTGTGGCAAGAAGGGTCACATGAAAAGAGACTACAGAGAATGGAAAGCAGAAAAAGGCAAAGAGAAAGCTGAAGACCATGGTGAGAAGAACAAGTCCTCAATGAAGATTCAAGAAATAAATGTGACAAACACTGTTGCAGAGGATGACAGTATAGTGTCAGGAGACATCTACTTCTTGAAGAATACAATGGACTCAGCTCTTCTTACAACATCTGATGGAAATGCACTGAGTGACTGGATTATAGACTTAGGGGCATCACTTCATGTGTCTCCAAACAAGGAGTGGTTTACCTCTTATGTGACCACTAAAGATCATGTTCGGCTAGGCAATGGGCAGACATGTGAAATCTTAGGTGTTGGAGATGTTCAATTGAAGTTTCAGAATGGCTCTTCTTTCACGCTGAAGAATGTGAGACATGTTCCCGCAATTACAAAGAGCTTGATCAGCACAGGTTTACTTGATGATGCTGGCTACGTCACCACTTTTGGACAGAACATGTGGAAGATATCCAAGGGTTCTATGACAGTAGCACATGGAGTAAAGTCTGGAGGACTTTACATGATTTATGTATCAAATGTCTCTAAAAATGTAATCAATGTAACCGAGCAGCCGAACGTTTCTTTGTCGCATAGCCGGTTAGGACATATGTCCAAGAAGGGAATGGAAATCTTGTCTCGTTCTGGTTATTTGCTTGGCTTTTCATTTAATGATTTTGAATTCTGTGAACATTGTCTGTATGGTAAGCAAACACAGCAGCCACATAAGCATAGAAGCAGTAGAAGAGATACACAATTGGCACTTGTTCATAGTGATTTGTGTGGACCTATGCCTAACCTATCTCTAGGGGGAGCTTCTTACTTTATGACATTTATAGATGATTACTCGAGGAAAGTATGGGTTTACTTTCTCAAGCACAAGGATGAAGCGTTTAGTGTTTTCAAAATGTTTGTGACACTTGTGGAGAATCAGAGTGGCAAGAAGCTTAAATGCTTACGCACTGACAATGGTGGAGAGTATGTTTCAAAGGCCTTTCAGGACTTTTGTGAGTCAAAAGGTATAAAACGTGAACTTACTGCTCCTTACAATCCTCCTCAAAATGGTGTTGCTGAGAGGATGAATAGGACCATACAAGAGAAGGTCAGAAGTATGTTGTCTAATGCACAAGTGCCAAATGGGTTTTGGGTTGAAGTTGTATCAACAGCTGTTCATCTTGTAAATAGATCTCCTAGCAAGGTTTTGCAGAAGGATTCAGTGCCAGAGATGGTATGGTCAGGCAAGGTGCCGTCATACAAGCATCTCAGAGTCTTTGGCTATGAGGCATATACTCACGTTCCAAAGGAATTTAGGAACAAACTTGAGCCAAAGAGTAGAAAGTGCATCTTTCTAGGCTATGGTAATTCTGGTGAGATGGGGTACAGACTTTGGGATCCCGAATCCAGAAAGGTTGTCCGCAACAATGATGTTCACTTTAATGAATCCAAATATCATTCTAAACCAGAGAGGGTTGAGGAGATTAGAAGAGTTGTCTTCCAAGAAGATGGACCTGCACGTGCAAGACAAAATGTCAGGGCTCAATAGGAGCAAGGACATGATAGATTGGAACCACAGGGTGTGGCTGAGCCTGAGCCACCTATTGTGCGTAGATCTGGACGTGTCACGCGACCTCCTGATAGGTTTGTTCCATCTATGAACTATGTCATGTTGACTAATTGCAATGAGCCTTCATGTTACAAGGAAGCAGTGCAAATGAAGGACTCCGGGAATTGGCAATTGGCCATGCAGTCAGAGATGACAGCTCTGCATAAAAACCAGACATGGAAGCTAGTTAAATTACCATGAGGCAAAAAGGCTCTACCTTGTAAATGGGTTTACAGGTATAAGATCACCGCTCATGATAGTCAGCCAAAGTACAAAGCAAGGCTTGTTGCCAAGGGATTTAAGCAAGAACAAGGCATTGACTTTGATGAAGTCTTCTCTCCGGTGGTCAAGATGACTACATTGAGATGCTTTCTTGCATTGGTTGCCATATTAGATTTGGTGTTGCACCAAATGGATGTCAAGACAGCGTTCTTGCATGGTGATTTAGATGTGGAAATTTACATGCAGCAGCCAGAAGGGTTTGTTGAGAAAGGCAAGGAAGATTGGGTATGCCAGTTGTTAAAGAGTCTTTATGGCTTAAAACAATCACCGAGGGCATGGTACCATAAATTCCACAAGTTTATGCTTTCTCAAGGCTACAAACGTAGTGAGTTCGATCACTGTCTATATACAAAGAAGGCTAAGGATGGCAGTTGGCTGATCCTTATTTTGTATGTGGATGACATGTTGCTTGCTGGCAAGCACTTGGAAGAAATTTCAGCTTTGAAGTCAAAGATGGCAAAATCATTTGACATGAAAGACATGGGTGAGGCAAGTCATATACTTGGTATGCGCATTGAGAGAGACAGATCAAGGAAGTTGATTTGGTTATCTCAAACAGAGTATATTGACAAGGTTTTGCAACGTTTCAATATGGAGAAGGGAAAGGCATTGAGTGTTCCATTGCCACCATATGTGAAACTTAGCAAACAAGATTGTCCTGTGTCTGAGGAAGAACAGGCTGAAATGGATAAGATTCCATATGCGTCTGCAGTGGGTAGTTTGATGTATGCAATGATTGCTACTCGCCCAGACATTGCATTTGCAGTGGGAGTAGTAAGTCGATACATGTCGAACCCAGGAAAGAAACATTGGGAGGCAGTGAAAGGAATATTGAGATACCTGAAAGCTACAAAGAGTATGCGTATATGCTATGGGAGTCAGGAGCTAAGTGTAAAGGGTTTTACAGACTCAGATTATGTAGGTGACTTAGACAACCGAAGGTCTACGTCAGGGTATGTCTTTACATTGGCTGGTGGAGCAGTATCATGGCGTTCTAGATTACAAGATTGCGTTACTCAGTCTACTACAGAGGCTGAATATGTTGCAGCATCAGAGGCATGTAAAGAATCAATTTGGCTTAATCGACTAGTAACAGATTTGGGAATCAAAGAAGAGATGCCTGTGTTATATTGTGATAGTCAAAGTGCTATACAATTGGCTCGCAATCCAGTTTATCACTCAAAGACAAAGCATGTGGATGTGAAGTATCATTTCATCAGGGAAATGGTCGAGGATAAGCAACTTCAGCTTGTCAAAGTTCACACCACAGAAAATCCTTCTGATCTACTTACAAAAGGACTTCCCTCAGAGAGCTTTGCGCATTTTCGCAAGCAGTTAGGTGTAGGGTAGTACATCACTTCTCTACATCTCTTGTATATTAGCTTGTATAGTAGCTTCTCTCACACTTAAACTACCACATTGGACTTTAAGTGGGAGGTTGTTGGGGTATAAAGCCCAATGTGGTCGCCCAGGTAAGTGGGTGGGCCGCTAGGTATGTACACATATTCTTTTGTAAAAACCTAATAAGAACTCACTATGCTCTACACATTACAGTAGAGCGAGTTCACCATATCGTCGTGCTCTTCTTCTCGCACTCTCTCTCGCATCGCACTTCCGCTCGTACTCCTTCAAAAGACTGATTCATAGCTTTCTTATAAGTGGAATAACTGACTGCATTCATTCGAGCCTTGTTGTGCTATAATTGTTTAGTTGTACCGTGATGCGAAGGTCAATTCCATCCAACCATTCATCATCCATCGACACTACATCATTCTGTGATTCCCAGAGTCCTTCATCTGGTTCCAAAGTGTTGATAGGAATAGGTGGTTGTTGATTTCTGAAAGAAGCTTTCCTCTTGAGTACTCAAAGTTGAGCTTCCTCTTGAGATTCATCAATAAACTGTTGTCGTTTAATCTTTCTTTGCTTTGCTGCATGCATTTTCTCTAGAAAATCATTGGTTAGTGACAAATGGTACTTCTTTAAGTGGCATCCACTAATCTGGTTAGCCATTGGTTCACCATCTAGAGAGGACAATTTAACTTCTCCACTTGGAGATACATCTTCAATGATAAATGGTCCATTTTCCTTTTTCTTGAACTTGGGAATGTGCTGCTTAAGGGAATAAACTAAAACTAGGTCCCCTTTTTTGAAGATTTTTGTGACTAGATGTGAATCAAAAAATTGTTTTTACTTCCGTTTTTGTGCATAAATGTGAGCTATAGATGTTAGCCTTTGCTCATCAAGCTTTTCTAAATCTTCAAGCCTCTGTGAAAATTCATGTCCCGTGCACTCAAGATCTTTAGATACCCTTAGCATCGATAATAGAAATTCTATATGTAGTATGACATCAAGACCATAAACAAGATTAAATGGTGTAGCATTTAAAGCTGTCTTGAATGAAACTCTATAAGCCCATAGAGTGGCATGTAGATTCATTTCCCAATCAGTTCGTCCTAAACTAACCACTTTGGTCAATACCAAGCTAAGAATTTTATTCGTTCAACAGATACTCAATTACCTCATTGAGGAAATGAGTTCCCCGATCATTGACAATTTCTATTGGAAGTCCATATCTTGTGAATACATTCTCATACAAGAATGCGACTGTGGTTCTAGCATCATTCTTCCTGGTTACCTTAGCCTCTTTCCACTTGGTCAAATATTCTATAGCTACAATGATATATTGAGCTCGAGTTCTATAAGTAGGTGGTTGTATTGGCCCGACAAAATCTATGCCCCATTTTGCAAAAGCTCTACCCCCATCATTGGTCTTAAATGCATGCTATCTACCCTTGTTGGAATTTTTTCTTGTTGGCAAGCATCACACCTTCAAACATATTCTTTGACATCTGCAAGAAGTGTTGGCCACCATATGCCTGCCATTAAAATTTCTCTAGCGGTAGTTTCACTAGAAAAGTGACCTCCAGCTAATCTAGCATGTGCTTATTCTAGAGTGGGTATATATTCATCTTCATTTGCACAAAGATGCAAATGTTGATCCTTTCTCCTCCGATACAATTGATTTCCAATAAGAGCATAGTCTCTTGCTTCAATTTCAATAGCTCTTTGGCAATGTTTACTCATATCCTCCGGAAATGTTCTGCTTGATAATAAGTAAGTAACTAGATAGTTACTCCACTTAGGAACGAGTGAGGTTTGAAATAATGTCACATGAGGTATGGGTGTTTGTTTCTGGCATTGGAGACAATCTTTCACAAATGAGTGAACACTCCTCATGGTTTGCCAAAATACTCTAAGTCTCAAAATCCGTTGCATAGTTTGGTCTTCCACAAAGTGAAGTCCTACTATGGTAATGTGTGCTTGACTTAGGTATCGGGTTTTCTCCTTAGGATTAATACATGAAAGAAATATTCCAGCTCGAATTCTTTTGTATAGCCTTCCAGCTAGTAATTGATACATAGCCGATTGCCCAATTGATCTTGGTGTAATGGGAAGTGGTATTTGAGAACCAGTTGAGCTATAGTCATCAATGAAACCATACTTTCTGACCAACAGGGTATCATTTCCACGGAGAACAGATATGCATCTGGTAGATCATCGTCTACCCCTTTTGGTGGCTCTCTTGAAATAATCCTTGATAAATGATCTGCTCTTTGGTGTGTGGTGCCTTTTTTTACAACTGTGAAATCAAATTCCAAAAGAATGATGAACTATCTCACTATTTTCCCTGTGTTGCATGGCTTGTTGACCAAGTACAATAAAGATTGGTGGTCCACAAAGAACACAAATTTGTTGGCTAATAGGTAATGTGTATACGCTTTTACGACATAGATCATCCCTAATCCTTCTCTTTTGGTGGTTGTATAATTTTTCTCTGCCACATTCAGCTGTCTACTAGCATAAGAAATGGAAAATCAAAATTTTTGTCTCCTGGTTGAGCTAATATACACCCAATGGCAAAATTGAAAGCATCAACATGTATATGGAATATCTTATTGCAATCTGGTGCTTTCAATATTTTGAGGCTGAAGTGAGAGCTTGTTTAAGCTTTATGCAGGATTCTTCACACTCATTAGTCCATACAGAGAGTGTAATTAGGCCAAACATGGGTTTTGCAATTATAGCATACATGTAAATGAATCGTTTGTAATATCCACAATGTCCCATGAAAGCCTGAACCGCTTTGACTGTTGTTGGTCTAGGCAATTCAACAATAACATGAATTTTATCTATATCGGTTGCTATGCTGTTTGTAGCCATATATATCCAAAACTTTTTCCTTGTCTGTCCATAAAGGTGCTTGTTTTAGGACTTAAGCAAATCCTATAAAGTCTACATTTTTTTAATACCTTTTTGAGATGCTCAAAATGATCTCCCGGATTGATGAATGTACACATAAATCATCCATATACACTTCCAAGAAATTCCTAAGATATTCTTTGAAAGCATGGCTTATCAATCTTTGAAAGGTGGCAGGAGCAGTAGTTAACCCAAAAGACATAACCTATAGGCAAAAATACCCCATTCAGTTGCAAAGGCAGCTTTATGATGATCTTTGGGATCAATCAAAATTTGATTATACCTTGAAAAGCCATCTAGAAAGCTGTGAGCTCCTTTTCCTGCAACTCGTTCTAAAACATTCTTGGTGATTGAAAGAGGGTAGAAAACCTCTTTTGGTGGTTGCCTTCACTTTTTTGAGATTGACACACACTCTTAATTTTCCATTTTTCTTGGGTACCACCACAATTGGAGACACCCAATCTGTATTTTCAATTTCATATATGAATTCAAATTCCTTGAGCTTCTCTATCTCTTCTTTGATCTTTTTGGCAAATGTTTCATTATAAGTATATGGACGTTGTCTACTTGGCTTCGCATCATCTCTCATAGGTATGGTATGTTGACAAATTTTTGAACCCTTGAGATCTTGATAAGACCAAGCAAAGATATCTCGGTATTCTTTCAGTAAGCTTAGCAAAAGCTCTTCTTCTTCTTCAGTCAAGTCATTCGCAATGTAGACAGGTCTATGCTCTTCTCCTGGTTCGGTTAGATCTATTTTCTTTGCATTTTCAGGTCCTTCATATGAATCACCCTGTTTTCTTAATTCCATTACAGGTTGTTTTTATAGGTTGTTTGACTATGATCTTCCGATCTTGGAGAGTATATTTCTTCTAATGGGATGGAACACTCATTACATCTTCACTCTCTTCCTTGGTTGTTTCCATTTCAGTGGGCAAAAGCTCTTCTTCTTCTTTAGTCAAGTCATTTGAAAATGTAGACAGGTCTAGGCTCTTCTCATGGTTCGCTTCTCTTGGTTCGGCTAGATCTATTTTCTTTGCATTTTTAGGTCCTTCATATGACTCACCCTGTTTTCTTAATTCCCTTACATATTGTTCTTATAGGTTGGTCGACTATGATCTTTCGATCTTGGAGAGTATACCTATAATGGGATGGAACACTCATCACATCTTCACTCTCCTCCTTGGTTGTTTCCATTTCAGCGGTATACATCTCCTTTAGAGTTTTCTTCAACTCTTGATATTTTTTCTTTTGTTCAACTTGTGTCATGGATGATTCATCATCTTGATGCTTGGGTTTTGATTGAGTTTCTTGTCTCAATTTCCTCAATGTTTTTGATGTTCCTTGTTTATTATTGAAGGATATCTACCCGTGACTTTGTCTTTGACACAATCATGTGCATTTATCTGCATCAAAAATCGTGTTCTGCTAGAAACTGATGGCATAGGTCTAGATTTCAAATCTTTTGTGTCTATTTTTATTCTATACCATTTTTGTCTTGTTGGTTTTTGATTTGGAAAGTCAAAAAACTTTTTCTCTCCTCCTTTTAGGAGTAGTTGGGCTCTAACATGTTCTTTTTTTGACCTAGAATCATCAGATGTAGCTGAATGTTCTTCAAACTCATCACAGTAGCATCTTCATAGAGGTTTGAAAAGACTTGTTGAGCTTTCAATAAGTCCTTGGGTTCCTGAACTTCATCTTCAATGTGAACGGTTGAGATCATTTGTATGGGAATTATGAAATAACCATCCTCATAGCAAAATTGAGTAGGCATAGACGTATTCACACATACATCCATTGTTGCCAAAACTTGAGTCCATTCAAATGGCTCAAAAAAATGCTCCAGAAAGGGTTTAGGTATATATGCTTCATCTGTGTAATCCCTTTCTAAGATACATTCTTCTTGTTTTAAACTCTTGTTTTTTGAGGCTTCACACATCCAAATAGGTGTGTTTTTGTTTAACCAAGACGGAAGATTTGATTCAGCTGATGAGACCGAGTCAAATTCTTGAATGGGTGTTTTCATTACATCTCTATAAGTGTGATCTTTCAGATTAACCCTTTTGATTGATCCCACTTGCTTTAAGTACAGTTAATTATTTCCCCAATTTTGAATGAGCTGTACTTGTTGCCGCATGAATGGCCTTCTCAAGATGATTTCATAGTTAAGTTTCTTTCCAAAGTCCACTATCGCAAAAGTATGTTGATAATCAATTTCACAAGAACTAACTATCACTTTTTCAAGCAGTGTCCATCAGACAATTGTAATTTCATTTGAGTTTGTCTAATGGCCAGTTTTTCCCATGATTTTCATACTGCTTTTGTGGCTATGGCTATGCCAGCCCCACTGTTTAGTATTGCCATGGTTTCTACATCATTACATCTCACCAGAAGGGTTGTGTTTCCTTCTTTCCCCTCATAGTATTCTCCAACTTTGTTCATAGGGACGGATTTAATCTCCATGTTATTCAGTTCATGTTTCAATTTACCCATTTTTTTTTATTAGCCCTGTTATCCCCACCTTCTCTAGAGTTTTTTGTAAATCATTCCATAAATATGGTCTGAGTTTTAACAGTTCTTCCAAAGTAAGAGTACATTGAATGGACGTTGACATGATTGAATGAATGTTTCCTACCTCTTAGGTCTGTTCGCTCGTTTTACCTGAGTGGTTTTGCACACTATGGATTCATCTTCGTTGTCTCCTAAGTACGAGGGTAGTGTTTTTAGAGTCAATGGTTTAGACATTTTTGATGCTTCAGAACCACAATTCCCATACAAGGATTGTATATCATTGTCCTTATTAGGAGGTAAATTGTCTAACCAATCTTCTTCTATAGAAGCGGATTTCAAAGTTATGCTTCCATCATTAATCTCTCTCACTTTTTCCTTTAAATGTCTTGGCCAGTCTTCTTTCACGAATGGAATTCCATCTAAAGCATCTTCATTGTCAAGCACTATGAGTTCTGGCT
Source organism: Adiantum capillus-veneris (assembly GCF_014529385.1). NCBI lineage: Eukaryota > Viridiplantae > Streptophyta > Polypodiopsida > Polypodiales > Pteridaceae > Adiantum > Adiantum capillus-veneris. The sequence continues at coordinate 110,623,989 of NC_140946.1, forward strand.
CTTTCGTTTCAAGGTGGGGTTCTACCACCACTTGGGGTTTCTCTTTATTGGTTTCTACCACAAGCTCCTCATGTTTTGCTAAACTCTCAAGCTTGGGTTTCTATTTTTCTAGCATTTCTTGAGTAATTCTTACCAAATTTTGATAAGCTTCAAGCTTAGCTGCTTCCATATCTGGAGAAGGATAGTTTTTCCATTTGTTTCCATGTTTTGGCCTGCTTTAAGTCTTGCTTGGAAAGCTTCCAAGGCTGCATTGATTGGCTAAAAAATTTTATCTACCAAAATTGATCCTCCAGATTTCATTATGGTTTCCTTGATTTCACTCCCAGTTTCTTTCACTTTTTCCAAGAATTTTTCTCAATTTCATCCTTTTGTTTCTGTTTTCTCATCTCATACCTTTGACTTCTTCTTTTCTTGGTTTTTTGAGAGGAATTTTTAATATTCTCTGATTCATCAAAGGAGTTATGTTTCTTTTTTTTTAGCTTGGGCTCTAGTGATCACTTTGATTGGAACAATAGGTTGAGTTTCCAAAGAGCTACTAGGCAACACTTGGACTACGTTCACCCTTGTTTAATGGATTTTTTGGACAGTCTTCAAGGAAGTGTCCTCCTTTTTTGCAACATTGTGTACCCCATTTTTCAAAATCAACTGGTCTGAATGGTTTGTTTGGCTCAGCTCCAACTCTTCTATCAGTTGATCATGTCTCAAGTCCTTCAAACCAATTTGTTGGAAAAATTGACTCATGTAGCCTTGAACTGGCCTTAATGTCACTCGGTTTTGTTCGTGACGAGGTAGGTTCGGGTTTTTTAACATTTCTTCCAAAAGATCTCTTGTGGAGTTCCTCTCTTGGGATAGTTTTTGGTCCTCGGTCCAATATCCAATCTCTTATAGAGTACCCTTGGTATCTGGTCCGTTCTACCTCCTCGGACTCATCATAACAAAGTTATTGTTATAACAATCCCTAAATAGGTAAGTTGGTAGATCTCGTAAACTCTTATCTTTGATCTTGAAGGTATAGATGATCTTCATGGGTGTTATCTGCCCTGATTTGGCATGAGAGGTCCGTCAAAGATCCTTGAATTTTTTTCCTCCCAAGAAGACTCCAATCCTAGGATTATCCGTGCTAAGCCATTTCAAAGGTTTCAAAAACTTGATCGTATCCCTCAAATTCTAAAGTTGGTGGACCTTCTTTTGCTGCCATATCTGGAATCATTGTTTTCACTTCTAACCCCCATTTGTCTATCACACCAGGATTTTCAACTTTTACATACCGAGTCCCATTTTTATCTATATACATTTTTTCTTATTTGTTTGCTCTGATTTCCTCTTCAAACTCTATGTCATGGCCATCAATGCGAATGGCATACTTCTCATTAGGATCCAGGTAAACCTGAGCTTCATGGACATTAGTCTTATAAAAGGTGGTCATGTGCTTATATCACACCGTCGTTCTGGATCCTGACTGAGTCAAAGAGGAAGACATTTTAGATGCTGAGTAAAGATAAGTTTCTGACACTTATTCAAAGATAGTTCCCATCACCTTGATTCACACTCTCTGTGGTGGATACTCTACTAGCGGTCTCTCCAAATATGCGTTGATTTGCTAGTATACAACCAAATCTAAGGTTCATATAGACTTGTTCAGCCTTGGATAGAGTACTTACCATCGAATTAAATTGTTATATGTTTTTTCACTTGACTCAAATTCAACTCCTGTCAAACTTTAATTCTTAGCCTACAACCTGGTTCCTGTATCAGTTTTGACCAAGTTAGCTGTTTTCTCAGAAAGAGTGTACAATTTTTGCTAACTATTGTGATTGGTATGTGTATATCAATTCAATCTGAGCTAAGTGAGTCATCAAATGAGACTTTCAAATTCTACCCTTGCAAAGAGCTAAAGGATTAATCTACAACCTAGAAACTGAGTTAACATGTACCAATTTGGATCCGATGGAACCCAAACTTGACCAGTGGCCTTGTATTATGTTGTTCTAACATTGCACAAGCTCAAAAGTCCAAAATCTTGTCTCTAGGACTCAAAAGTAAATTATTTGATTATTTACCTTTTATAGTTTTTTTCACTTTTTAGAATTGTTTTGCCATATAAACACCTTGTTGAAGTCTCTAGACAAGTTTCACAAAATTTGAACAAGATTTATCCAAGTTATCAACTGTTTAGTGTCCGCAGACTTAGCTTTCAAGAATCTGGCTTAAGTCTTACTGTTGTGATCCAAATTTCACCAAATTTGATATATGGAGTCTATTTGATATGCTTGTCCTTGTGATATACTCAATTGTTCAAAAATGTTCAATTCTGGAGCAAATGTAAATATTTAATATACTTCTGGGATTTTTTTGCAACTTTTTAACATTAGCCAAAATGTTGATGCAAACAGGTAAAGCAACTCAACTTAAGCTCCCTAGCCAAGTTTCATCAAGTTTGGATAAACTTTGCTCAATTTGTCAAGAGTTTTGTGTCTGCAGACTGACTTTACAAATCTGGCCACAATCTTCACTTTAAAGATCCAAATCTTATCAAATTTGATGCGAGTGCTTAATACAACATGATAGAACTTGTGGTATGCTTGGTTGGCCCAAAAAATTTGAAAATTAGACAAAAGTAAATAATCACGATTATTTACTTTTAGTAAATTTTAGCATGAGCTGTTTGGCATATGCTTTGGTGCCACAAACACAACGCAGAAAATTGGATGATAAGGCTCTCAAATGTATTTTTGTTGGTTATGCACATGCTTTTCATAAATGAACAGAAGCCTCCTCATTATGCTATTACAATGGACAAATGCAAAATCGTCTTTCGCATCAGACATATTCGGACCAATCAAGATGTTGCAGCAAATTGAACCTCATCAACAAATTCAACGACAAATGAAGATAGTCAGCCCATCAACAACCAATCAAAAACCTTCCACGGCCTCCACGGACACTTCTCAATAGTGCTTGAGGACGGACACTAAAATCGGAAGGGGGGAATGTTAACTGAGCCGACATCAGTTAACAAGAGCTGCTAAAGATCGAAACCTTATGGATGCACATTGAAGATGAATATGAAGAAGTAGTGAAGATTGGAGTTACACACCTTTCACATTTTTCCAAAAAGGCCATGTATTGTAATTTCTCGATTTATTTAACCATTGTGATAATTGTCACATGTTACAGGCTCAATCAGAGTTCCAAGATGTAAAGCATAGGTCAGTTAGTGTACCTAGGTTGCAGATACAATAAGTGTGGAGCCTCAAAGGTCTTGGGCGCTGGACATTACACATTTTAAACCTTGGCTAAGGTATAAAAGCCAACTTTGTAAAGTTTATTATTAAGTTTTTGGATAATAGAAACACAACATGAGCTAACGGTGCTCACTTCTCTCCTTCTCGCGCTTCCTACTCCCTTCCCGATTGTCACATTGCAGTGCAGTCTGTTGCGTTGCAACCGCATGTAAGAGCTCTACGCATTCACGTAAACATTTCATGGTAATTCGTAGCTTTTGGCATCGCCGAAGTGGCCTAATTTCATCATAAGTAGGAATTTAAGCTTCAAAATCATAAAGTAAGTATAGGCGGGGTATTGGGGCATCATTGCTAAGCATTTAGATGCATTCTGGGTCGAAAACGACTAGGTCAAAAACTCACTGCTGTTAATAATCGTGATTTTTGCACTTGACCTAAATGAGATTTGAGACCATAAGCATGTGTGCTTAGGTCTTATAAACATGTCCTAGAAGTTTTGTAGCGTTTGTGATTTGTTTGTTGATGAGGGATTAGCTTTTGTTGATTTCAGTCGTTTGAGTGTAGCTTGAGTATGATGCGAGTTGTTTGTTGTTTTCCAAGAGATTGACAACCTCTTGTAGCCTCTATGCACTAGTCAAGTCATCTTCGTCCCATGGATTGACAATTATATTCGTGGTTCTTGCAATGTCTGCAATAAGATAGGAGTGAGGTTAGACATCCGTCCCACAGTGTGTTGCATGCATCACTACTCCTTATTGTTCTATATGATCAAAAGAATAGATAAGGTTAGTATGGTCAGTGTGATGGGTGCCCGGCCACTTAGTCTGAACCCTACCAATCTCCCACTTGAAGGCCAACGTGGCCCAAGTGACCTACGTATGTACATTTGTACAACCATGAAGCATCCAAGTGGCTTCACCCTACACTCATCATCTCCATGCAATGTGCAAACCGCTTGGAACATAGGCTCTTTGTGAGAGCATATGCAGGGTTGTCAGCCGTATGAACCTTGAGTAGCTCAATGCACTTCCTAGCCAATATGTCTCATATCACATGATGACGGACTTCTATGTGTTTTGATTTGGAGTGAAACACAGGGTTCTTCCCTAAATCAAACACACTTTGACTATCACAATGCAACACTAAAGTATGAGTAATGCCAAGATTTCCCACTAGGTGAGCCAACCTTACAACTTCCTTGCTAGCATCAAAAACTACCACATATTGTGCCTATGGGGTGGAAGCTGATGTACAGTTAGGAGACAAGACCTCCATGACGTGGTTGATCCAGCAAATAGGAAAACATAGCCAGACATGGATCTTCAACTATCCACACAACCCACATAATCTGCATCTGTGTAACCCACAATAAATGCATCAATGTTCCCAAATCATAAGCACTTGCTTGTTGTACCTTTCAAGTACCTTAAAATATGTTTCATCATTTCTCAATTCTTTCTTCTAGGCTTTGACATAAATCTACTTACCAGTCCCACTACAAAAGCAATGTCTAGTCTCGTGGCTACCTATCATACATAAGAGTGCCAACAATTTCTAAAGAATATTGCACCTTGGCCATTTTTACTTTCTTAGCATCAGAATTAGGAGCATCATTCTTGCTAGTTTTTCATATGCATGCATTGGGGTACTCAATGTAGCCTTCCCCTCCTGCATATTAAAACGTTGCAAGACCTTGTGGATATATGTTTCTTGAGACAACTCCAGTATTCCACATTTTCTATCCCTCTTGATACACATACCAAGAAAGTGACTTGCATCTCATAGAAAACTGCATGCTAAGTGACTTCTTCAAGATGGCAATCTCATCTTTATAGTTCCCAGCAATGAGCATATCATCAACATAGAGTATGAAGAAGATAAGTGAACCATCGTTCAACTTCTTGGTATACAAGTAGTGATCTTCTTGGTTCCTTTCATACCCTTGGGACTCCATATACTTGTCAAACTTCATGTACCATTGCCTTGAGCCCTGCTTTAGTCCATACAATGCCTTACGCAATCTAGACACCGGTTTTGCACTTGTAGGCTTTTTGAGCTTGACTTCAAAACCCTCAAGCTGCTTCATGTACAAATCCTCATCAAGCTCCCCGTGAAGGAAAGCAGTCTTCACATCCATCTGAACAAGTTCCACGTCCTCAGTGGCTAGTAGTCCAAGCACAAGATGCAATGTCATCATCTTGACCACACCTTTCTTTTGCTTGAAACCCTTATCTACCAATCTAGCCTTATACTTAGGCTCGATATCTTCTGTCATGTACTTCTTCTTGTACACCCCTTAGCAACCAATGTAGTGTTATACTTAGGCTCGAGATCCTGTGTCATGTACTTCTTCTTGTATACCCATTTGCAAGGAAATGCTTGTTTTTTCCTTTGGAAACTCTGTCCATTTCCAAATCTCATTAGCCATAATCGAGTTATACTCAAATTGCATTGCTTGCTCCCACTTCAAGCCATATTCCATCTCATTAACCTCTTGATAGCTGGCAAGCTCTCCACAATCAGTGAGATCAATAGATAGTCTAACCTTGATTGAAAATTCTCAGGGACACGAGATACATGTGTAGATCTCCTCACTATCGGACATGTATATTTTGCTCTCTCAGGAGCATCACTAGCTCTCTTTGGAGCACTATTAGTAGGTACATTGCTTGTAGACTGAGTTGTTTGCCTAACGGACTTGAGGCTTTATCCTCAAATCTGACTTTATGATACTCAACCTCTTTCACAGGCTTTCTATGCATCTTTGATTCATTGAAGATCACTTGTGAGCCGTGAATAACTCTCCCAGATTCTAGGTGCTAGAGACAATAACCCATCTCTCCACCTGCACCATAGCCAAGACTTGGGGACCAACTTCTTTCTAAGCTCTTTAGGCACATGTGAGAATGCTTCACACCCAAGCACACATAATCTGTCATAATTCGGCTTCTTGCCTACCCACATCTCCTACACAATCTTCTGGTTCAATGGTGCACTAGGCAACCTATTGATTATATGCACCGATGTCATAATAGACTCTCCCCAAAAATCTTGAGGTAAATTTTTCATAGATAGCATGGAAGTGACCCTCTCCTGATTAGTTTTGTAATGGAAATGGCCTATAAACTTTGAGAATAGCGGAATTAAGAGAATTAGAGTGAGCATTTTCATGAGATTACTTTGAGAACATAGAGGGTGAACTTAATTAGAGGTAGCAACATAACCATTATACTTAATTAACTTGGCATGAACAATACTTTTTCAAGAGAGAGAGAAAGAGTTAGAGAACATGACAATAGTTGAGGACCGGATTTATGTGGAGCCAATCCCCCCTCCAATAGGTTTTTGTATTATAGATTCTCCCATAAAGAGAGACTTGGTACAATACAATCTTTGTGTTCCTTGTGACCTAGGTGATGCAATGAAGATGGAAAGCTTCATGCATCACAAGCATAACATAAACTTTGTAAAAGCATTAAGCATCCCCGGTCTCAAACATCTTCGAAGGTGGAGAGAGCTAGCAGGGAATGAGGGTAGGGAAGAGAAAGAAGAAGTAACATACGAGAAAAAGATATTTCCTCCCTTATCATCACTCTTCTTGCATAGCATATCTTAATAGCATAATAATGATGATGAAGAAGGTGGAAAGCTTAAGCATTGAAGCATGGCTCTTGGTTGTATTTGCATTCCATAGCCAAGAGTGTTGGTGTAGGCTCTCAACTTCTCAACAAGCTTGGAGAAGGAGATGGAGTTCTTGCACTTGGCACTTCACACCATGAGAGTGTGTGTGAGTGTGTGGGAGAGAGTATACCTTGCAAGCAAACCCCCTCCTTGCTTGGGTAGAACCCCTCTTCTAGCTCATGCATGAAGCTCATTGGCTCTCTCAAGCCTAGCCAATCACAAGTCTGGGTCAAGTCAAGCGGTAGAGGTAGTCTTTGGACAAGTTTCCTCCTTTCCCCTTTGAGAGAGAGGGATTGATAAATAACCAATCAATTAATTTAATTAGCTAAATCCTCATTGGACCTCTCTAAGGGTCAACCAATAGGCTTTGGGCACACCTTGAGGGCAACCTAGCTAAGGGCTTGACATGTGTCCCTTTTGCCTCTTGAGCAAGGGGTACCCTTTGGGAGAGAGAGAAGTCATTCACTCCTCATCCCCTACTTGTGTGGCTCGCCCCCCCTCTCTCCCCAAGGGCACCCCTTGCTCAAGAGGCAAAAGGGACACATGCCAAGCCCCTATCTAGGTTGCCCTCTAGGTGTGTCCAAAGCCTATTGGTTGCCCCTTAGAGAGGTCCAATGAGGATTTAACTAATTAAATTAATTGATTAGGCATTTATCAAGACCTCTCTCTCAAAGGGGAAAGGAGGACACTTGTCAAAAGACTACCTCTACTGCTTGACTTGACCGAGGCTTGTGATTGGCTAGGCTTGAGAGAGCCAATCAGCTTCATGCATGAGCTAGAAGAGGGGGTCGACCCAAGCAAGCTGAGGGGGCTTGCTTTCATGGTATAATCTCTCCACACACTCACACACACTCTCATGGTGTGAAGTGCCAAGTGCAAGAACTCCGTCTCCTTCTCCAAGCTTGTTGAGAAGTTGAGAGCCTACACCAACACTCTTGGCTATGGAATGCAAATACAACCAAGAGCCATGCTTCAATGCTTAAGCTTTCCATCTTCTTCATCATCATTATTATGCTATTAATCTATGCTATGCAAGAAGAGTGATGATAAGGGAAGAACTATCTATTTCTCGTATGTTACTTCTTCTTCCTCTTTCTTACCCTCATTCCCCGCTAGCTCTCTCCACCTTCGAAGGTGTTTGAGGCCTTGGGACTGAGACCGTGGATGGTTAATGCTTTTACAAAGTTTATGTAATGCTCATGATGCATGAAGCTTTCCATCTTCATTGCATCACCTAGGTCACAAGGAACACAAGGATTGTATTGTACTAAGTCTCTCTTTATGGAAGAATTTATAATACAAAAGCCTATTGGAGGGGGGGCCGGCTCCAAATAAATCTAGTCTTCAATTGTTGTCATGCTCTCTCTCTCTCTCTCTCTCTCTCTCTCTCTCTCTCTCTCTTTCTCTCTCTCTCTCTCTCTCTCTCTCGCCAAGTTAATTAAGTATAAAGGTTATGTTGATACCACTAATTAAGTTCACCCTCTATGTTCTCAAAGTAGTCTCATAAAAATTCTCCCTCTAATTCTCTTAATTCCACTATTCTCAAAGTTCATAGGCCGTTTCCATTACATTGGTATCAGAGCTATTGGTTTCTCTTTCCTTACTTAAGAAGAGAGGTCCTTAAGTTACCCATGAAAGGTTGGACTTGTTCATTGCAATAGGGTAAGGGGGACAGGGATCTATTATCTTGGTTGAGAAGAACTTAGTTCAAGGTACATTGTTGGGAACTATAGTCTTAATAATGTAGTCTCTTGGGGCTTGCCTTTGGCTTAACCATTATTGAGCTACTATAAAGCTCAATAGGAACCATAATCAATCGAGAAATGTTAGACCCTCTCCACTAGTCTTTGTATTCAGCAGTGTCTAAACCACATGTGTGACTGCTTGCGAACTAATTTTCAAAGGTAAAGAAGAGTAGCGACTAAGGGTTTTGAGGGTACCAGAGCACAAAGTAATTTATACATAGGTTTAATTAGCATGGATGATAATAACCAAGAGAGTAGAATGAATATTGACAACTTTGATTTTTGCACATGAAGGTGCTGATGATGATGACTCCATGTTTGTTAATTATCTTGTTACTAGGTTGTAACAAGCTATGGGTAGCCCTACTTTGCAAGACAAAGTTACTCAACAAATTCGTGCTCATGGGATTTCCCTTCCTCTCCAAGAGGAGAGAGAGCTTAGGAGGCCTCTTGATGAGACTCCCAGAAGAAGACTCTCTCCCATAAGAGAGGAGGAATCCAAAGAACAAGAAAGAAGTGAATCACTAAGTTCCTTTGAAGATGTAGCTCCACGAAGACAGTGGTCTAGACGATTTCCAACTCCTCCCAAAGGAAGCGGTCAACCTATAGTCCTTCTCCTTGTCACTCCAAAAGGGAAGAGAGGAAACAAAGGAATAAAAAGGTAAGAAAGAGGTCACCCTCTTCTCCTTCTTCTACACCTTCCTTCTTTTTCAATGAAAGCAACAACTATTCTCCTAGAGAATACGAGAGGAGAGGACATCACAGATCTGACCCTGCATGGCGAAGGTCTCAAAATCTCAAGAAATTTAAAGAGGGAGGAAAGAGTATCTCTTTTCTCACCTATGATGGAACCTTTGGTGCTACCGAAAAAGTATTGGCCTTTATCCAGCAATTTGATGCGGCCTTTGGAGACGAGGGCTTCACACGATCCTCCAAGCTACGTCATGTAGCTATGCACTTTCAGAAATCTGCTCGTCAATGGTGGGCTAGACTTTGTGGCAACGGCGAAGCCCCAAAGACATGGAAAACTCTACGAGTTTCCGTCATGAAGCAATTCCTTGCAAGCAATGCAAAGGACAAAGTGCTTACCAAATGGCGGAGTTTGAAGCTGCTCTCCAACGAGTCTATCCACAAATATGTGGACAAGTTTTTGGATTTACATCTCAAGACTACCGTCTCTCAAAAGATATAATTTGCCGAGCAAAAGCAACAATTCCGTACGAAATTACTTAAAGAAATGGTCGAGTATGTCAACTCCCAACGGCCTGGTTCTATCACCAAAGTAACCCACCGCACTATAGTTGCTTCATGCATCAATTTCCAAGAAGGGGCTAAAAGTAATGCGAAGCCCATGGAAAACAAAGATCAAAATGATGCAAAGGGGAAGAACGCTGCCCAAAACTCTTCCCAAGGCAATTCGAACAACAACAATAACAAAAACCGGTCCAAGGAGAAGGGAGTTTACAAAGGTAAAAATAAAAAGACCTAGAAGCTTTCTGTAAGGACCACAAATGCTTCAAGTGTGGGGAGCAAGTACATGGCTACCGTTCTTGCACCAAAAGGAATGCCTGCAATGAGACTCCTAAAGCTTCCACAATTGAAGCTCCAAAAGAGGATGCTCATCGCAAAGGATCACCTCTGTCCTATGCTTGGGGAAAGGTAAGGGAGCATGATGCCTTCATCTTGTCTGACCCTGGCTCTATGCACAATTTCATATCCACGGAGTTGGCCACCAAGTTAGGCATTCAAGCTCATGAGATGAGAGATGTAGTTGTAGCCAATGGATCCTTCAAGGGGCAAGAAGCCGCAATTACTCCCTTGATTGGGAGACTGAAGCTTCATGTACAAGGCTATGTTGACAAAGAAGATTTCTTCATCTCTCCTCTCAAGCATGAAGATGTTATCTTAGGGGCACTATGGTTTAACCGTATGGCTATTAATGTAAATTTCTCTAAAAGAAGGTTGTATTTCAAGTACATGGAAAAGAACATGTACATAGATGCTAATGAGCCTGGTCGTACCATACCCCCTGTAAATTCTCCTGCTTTTGATAAATCAATGAAAAGCTCAGTTTTTGGGTACGTGATTTTTGTCAAACAATCCATAAAAGGTCCTAATGTTTTATCAAATGAAGATGGTAGGAATCAAGAAGAGTTAGACTTGTCTAATTTTCTAAATGGATTCCAAGATGTTTTTATCAATGATATCCCTATGGAAGCTCACTGCATAACAAGCCTTCTTATGGAGTTTCCCACGCTCAACAAGAGGAGATCATGAGGCAAGTGCAAGAATTGGTAGACAAAGGGATGGTGAGGCTTAGCTCCTCTCCCTTTTGTTCTCTAGTCCTTTTATGCAAAAGAAAGATGGTACATACAGCATGTGTGTGGACTATCGAGCGCTAAACCATATCACTATCAAAAACAGATTTCCCATACCGCGGGTAGAAGATATGTTTGATAAGCTACAAGGTTTAACCTACTTCAATAGGATTGACCTTAAAAGTGGCTATCATCAAATAAGGATAGTGAATGAAGACATTATAAAGACCAGATTCCATACAATTGGTCTTTATGAATATCTAGCCATGCTTTTTGGCTTGACTAATGCATCAACCACATTCAATCTTTTAATGGAGAAAATATTTAGACCTTTTGGTAAATTCACTTGATGATATCACCATCTAGTCCAAGCTTGTCCTTGGAGGAGCACAAGCAACATCTCCAGGTAATTTTTCAAGCTTTGAGGGAGAACAAGCTTTTTATCAATGAAGAGTGAATTTTTCCTTCAAGATATGCAATACTTAAGTCATATTATCTCTCAAGATGGTATCCGTATGGATCCATCAAATTAAAGGTAATAAAAGCATGGCCTAATCCAAGGAATCTACATGAGCTAAGAAGCTTTATTGGTATGTGTGCATACTATAGACGCTCCATAGCAAAAGTCTATTAAATAGCAATACCACTACATGACTTAGCAAAGAAGAATGTTAAGCACTCATGGACTCCTAAAGAGAAAAATGCTTTCGAGAAGCTCAAAGAGAAGCTTACCTCCCAACTAGTCCTTATACTTCCGGATCTCTCAAAACCATTTGAGGTCCAATGTGATGCTTGTGGTGATTGCCTTGGAGAAGTCTTGCTTCAAGAAGGGCATGCCATAGCATATGAGAGCCGAAGGCTCAATACAGATGAACAGGTCTTAGGCATATATGAAAAAGATCTTTTAGATGTTCTACATGCCCTAAACACATGGAAGCAGTATCTATTGGGGAATCCATTTATTTTGCGAACCGACCACCAAAGTTTCAAGTACTTCATGATGCAAACCAAGCTCTCCGTCAAACAAATTAGGTGGGCAAATTTTCTTTCGCAATTTTATTTTCATATTGCTCACATTGCTTGTAAGCATAATCAAGTGGCCAATGCACTTTCACGACGACCAAGAGTCAATGGGGTGTCTATAGTAACTCACAATGATCTATCTTCTATGATACATGAGTATGCTACTTACCGTGATTGGCCCTTACATTGGGGAAGAAAGAAGAACCATTCACCTTGCAAGATGGTTATCTTCTCCATGGCAATAGCTATATGTTACGCACTCCCTTTGTGAGAAATTCATGTATGAATCCCAAGCTCCTCCCTATGCGGGGCATAGAGGTATTCAACCTCCTCTTCTAGGAGTTGAGACGTACTTCGATTGGCCTACCATGAAAGTGGACATACAAGAGTATGTTTCAAAATGTGTGGTATGCCAAAAGACCAAGTATGATAGAGGGAAGCAACATGGATTACTCCAGTCATTGCCAATCCCTAATTCACCATGGGAGAGTATATCCATGGATTTTATCTTTGGATTACCCAAGTCTATCCATGGGAATACGGGAATATGGACAATAGTCGATAGGTTTACCAAGCAAGCAGACTTTATTCCTATCAAAAAGACTATTAAGGCACACCAAATGGCAACCCTTTTCATATCCCAGATTTTCAAACACCATGGATTGCCAACATCCATCGTGTCAGATAGAGATTCTTGAATGACTAGTAATTTCTAGAAAGGTCTCTTTGAAAATTTAGATACAAGATTGAATTTCTCTTCGGCCTATCACCCACAAACGGATGGCCAAAGTGAGATAGCCAATCTTACGATTCTCGATCTACTAAAGACTTATGTTACAGAAGTAGATCAATGCACATGATGGGAAAAGTAATTACCCCTTGTAGAGTATGCATACAATAATATTGACCATACTACTACAGGAAAGGTACCTTTTGAGATCATAGAGGGAATACCTAAAAGTCCCTTGCTACTTAAAGTACATGGAAAGATCTTTGATACTAATGAGTATAGCCGTGACCTACAAGAATCATTCCAAAATATTAGAAGTCTACATCCATCTTGCAACAAAGGCAAAAAGCTATTGCTAATAAGCAAAGAAGGGCTTAACGTTCAAAGAAAATGATTGGTTCTTACTCAAGTTTCCCAAGGCTCGATTAAGGCAAACGGCGAACAAAAATCCTACGGGCCATCAAAAGTATTATGCTAAAGTAGAAAAAAGATACTCTGGTCCTTTTCAAATTATGAAGCCAATCAATGACATGACTTATCAACTCAAGTTTCCCAACCATTGGCTCATAAACAATGCTTTTCATGTGAGCCTACTTAAGCCCTACAAAGGAGAGCCACCAACAGAACCAATTATTGAAGACCCACTAGAGATAGAATATCAAGAAGAGGTGCTACAACCCAAAGCTATTCTTTGGCATGAGGACAAGGTACTACACATGTAAGATTATCCGAGGATATTTTATTAAGCTCAAAAATTATCCTTTTGAAGATGCTAGATGGATGCAAGGAATACACCTTAAGGATAGTAATGAACATTGTCAAGGCTTACAATGTTACATTAGAGTAAGCAAATGTACATGTTTCTTTTAAATGATCAATGTTTTTGTCTTATAAGACTAATTCTCTTTTTATTGTGCACAAATTTAAGTAGTATGCATGCTTAGAATCATGTTTGTGATGACAACGTCTCTCAAACACCAAGAAGAATTTGTCACTCTACTTTGGGAGAATGAAATGGGCTCAAAAGCAGACATGCTTGCCGCAGCTACGTCTCCCAAGCCCCAAATGGATTAGTCATCTATCTTGGAATGATGTCGTAGGGTAAAAAGGGATCCTCTACCCGCTAAGAAACATCGACTAATGACAAGGCTTTATCTAGTCTACCTCATAGTCGAGGACAACTATGATTTCAAGAGAGAGGTAATATCATAAAATCTAACATCTAACCAACCCAAATGATTTTCTCATATTAAAATGATCATTCAATGTGGGAGAATAAACGGGAACAAGGGTTAGAATATAGACATGTGCTTATGGATCTATCTCAACACGAGGCCAAAGTCAAGGGGTCCAAATGAGAGATGGTCTATCAAAGAGCTAGCAATGGAGCTTAAAGACGTTGGTACAGCCAATTTGTGTCGACACAGGGAGAAGCCAGCAGCAAGAGTATGGCATCAGGCAGGATGATGGTACCTGACTTTGGCAAGTCTCAAATGCACTTTGGAGCAGGTCTCACAGTGATGTTTGTGCCAAATGTTTCTTTTAGCAGACCGACGGGGGTCTTCAAGCTGAGCCACTTGGGTCTCTTAAAGTCTCTTGTAGAGAGGCTCCATGCAATGTATGTTGAGTGCTTGCCCCGCTTGGACAAGGTCTGAATTTTGATGATGCTCGGAGATGGATGGATAACTGTTTATGATCATGAGGCCGGCGGCACGAAAAGTGATCCTCGGGCTTGCTTCTGATCATTGGCAACGCGACGGGAAGCTAGTCGCATTTTTTATGAGGGGGTGGAGTTCAAGCTTTGAAGGGTGTGCAGGAGGAGAGGTTGAAGGAGGTTTTTCGACGACCACTGAACGTCACTAGTTGATGGTGTGGGACCCGTCGCTAAGCAAGGTTTAAAAAAGCATAGCTTTAAGCTATTGAAAGGCAAAAAAAAAAGGCTTCTGTCGTGCTGCAGTCGACGAACGGTGCCAACAGTGAAGAGGGCGACACTTGGGAGGTGCATGGAGGAGTGCCAGTTGGATGGCAAGGGGGCATGCAGTTGCAAGGGAAGGCTGGGCCAAGGAGGGCCAGTAGCCTGGAGGAGTCGCCATGAAGAGAGGAGGCCAACTGGTTGGCGGGCTGGTGCATGACAAAAAGGGGGCGGCAGTTGCATGAAGCCGGGCAATCGGGTCAGTTTTGGTAGAGGGGAAGGCGGCCAATAGCGAGGACCTCGCTATTGGCCAAAGGGATACAGAGGGAGTGAGAGGCCGCCAAGGGGCAGGGCCACACGACTGAATTGAGAGGCAGAGAGGGCGCCATCAGTTGCCAGGGAGTGGGCTCGAGGGCTGCAGTGGGTTCTGAGGGGGCCGCCAATCAAGGGTTGCCAGGTTCGGTGAGGCCTGAGGGGCCGGGTGAATTGCTGACATAACAGTGCAATTGGGCACAAGGCGAGGAAGGAGGCCAGTTTTGCAAGACCAGAGGTGGTGGCGCTACTGGGTAAGCGAGAGAAGGTGTTGCAGTTGGGAGGAGAGCCGGGGGAGAAAGGAGAGCCACTTGGGGGGCGTATGCTGAGGAAGCCGCCAGTTATGGCGTAGAGGTGCTGCATGAGGTGGGGCCACGGGGGCCAAGCAGAGAAAGCTGTCAAAGCAAAGAGCCCTACAAGGGATATCATAAGTCAGAGGAAAAAAAAGAGTGGTTTGTTGGATGTCCCGACCCAAGATGAAGGAAGATTACAACTCCTCCATCTTATTCTTGTTTATTGAAGAATTTTACTATAGGACTTTTTCCCTTCTATCCACAATGTTATGTTCAATGTTTCCTCTTTCGCTTGGAAGCCTATGTATGTGTCGTTTATTTGAGTGACTCCGGTGCAAGTATAGTGAAAGTTCTGGTGTATTGAAAGAGGGGATGCTCTCTGTATAATTGTGATATATGTTATGAGGATGAAAGCTTGAGGGCAAACAGGTGTGTGTCAAAGATTGGGTAGGGGTTTTTAGTATCGATTGTTATTGGTTTGCCTCTTTGTTCCATGGTGCTCTACAGTGCTATATGGAGGTTATCATAGCATGATTTACAACCGGGTCTATCCAATCGAGGCTGGTTGGGTATGGGCTCGGGTAGTGATTGTTTGCATATCGGATATATAGGTGTGTGTTTACTAGGGGATCGGGGTGCTGTGAGATCACAAGGCTATAGAGAGGCATTCAATTAGTGTGCTGGTGGTTTTTCGACTTCCCCCTTTCCAACGTTAGGGTTAGCTTCATTAAAGACCACCAATGATTGGTGTAAAAGTCCTTAGACCTTAGGTTAAAGCTAGGCTTATGCTTGAGGTTCTTGACAACTAAGGTGCATGCTTGAAGGTAGGCATGTGCTTGAAGTCAAACTCAATCCCTACAAGGAGGGGGTGAGCCCTTGAGGCTAGGGGCATGAGAGAGAGAGAGAGAGAGAGAGAGAGAGAGAGAGAGAGAGAGAGGCCATGCATTTACTAACCCTATGCTTGATGCCTAAGGTGTTGAGGTGCTTAATCATGTAGGGGGCCAAGTTGCTTGGGTCTTGAAAGTCAACATGCATGCGAAGTCATTCAACCTCATCCCCTACTTGTGTGGCTTGCCCCCTCCTTTGTAGGCATGCATCTTGACTTTCAAGACCCAAGCAACTTGGCCCCCTACATGCTTAAGCACCTCAATCACCTTAGTCATCAAGCATAGGGTAAGTAAGTGCATGGCCTCTCTCTCTCTCTCTCTCTCTCGTGCCCCTAGCCTCAAGGGCTCACCCTCTCCTTGTAGGGATTGAGTTTGACTTCAAGCACATGCCTACCTTCAAGCATGCACCTTAGTTGTCAAGCATCTCATGCAATTTTAATTATCAAGCACCTCAAGCATAAGCCTAGCTTTAACCTAAGGTCTAAGGACTTTTACACCAACCATTGGAGGTCTTTAATGAAGCTAACCCTAAGGTCTTTGCTAGCTCTTTGACATACCATCTCTCATTTGGACCCTTTGACTTTAGCCCCGTGTTGAGATAGATCCATAAGCACATGTCTATATTCTAACCCTTGTTCTCATTTATTCTCCCACATTAAATGATCAATTTAATATGAGAATCATTTGAGTTGGTTGGATATAGATTTTATGACAAAAGTTCTATTTGTGTGTTCAACCACTCGATTTTGAGCAGGTATGTATGGTGTAGTAAACTACCTCCAAATTTGTCTTTTGTTATTTAAAGTCTTGAACTCAGTGGAGACATACTCTCCCATTTTCAACACGCAAAGTCTTCAACTTCTTGCCCAAATGGTTCTCAATCAAAGCTTGGAATTTTTGAAATGTAGAAAAAACTTTGTCTTTCCTTTTCAAGAGGTAGACCCACACCTTTCAAGTAGTCATCTTTGAATGTCAGGAAATATAATTCCTTCCCTAGAGACTTATGTGGCATAGGCCCACATAGATTGCTATGAACCAAATCTAGAGGATTTCCTAACTTTCTATCCAATGGTGATGAGGTAAGCCTAGTTTGTTTTCTGTAAATGCAATGTTTACAAAACTAAAATCAGAATAGGTAACATAGGGATATAGTCAAAACATTGCAATTGCTTCATTCCCTTTTGACTTATATGACCAAGACCAAGCCGACTATGCCACAACTCAGTAAAAGGTAGCTCGGCTATATAGAGACATACAAGGAGTGTAATGAACAAGACTTTTGGCCTTTGAGAATGACCAAGTCACCTTTTTTTATTATCCAAGAACCATCGCCAAACATTGTAGTGTATCCAAGATCATCAAGTTGTCTTGCTGAAACCAAGCTCTTAATTAGCTTTGGCACATGTCTAACACCTCAAAGCATGAACTCAGTACCATTACATATACACAACTTCACATCGCACTGCCACATATCTTAAGCCAATGAGAATTACCTAGCTTAACTGAACCCCCACTGAACCATGTGTAGAAGCATAACTAGAGAACCACTACTAGTGAGGAGTAACATGAAAACTGGCACCTGAATCAATGATCCATTTTTGCACATAGCATTTAGCTCTTCCATTTTTGCACATAGCATTTGTCAAGAGCTAATAACGCCTCTGGAATCAAATCAAAAGTGAAGACTAGTACATCTGAAGGATGTGGTACGTCAGGAACAACATCAACATGTGGAGACTCAACAACATTGAGCTCCTTTATCTTCACATTGCTCTTAGGAGGTGCACAACTTACGATAATGGCTTTACCCTTCTCTTTTTGTAATAAACGACATTCTTTCTTCATGTGTCATTTCTTGTGAGACAATGGTAGCATTCAATGTTCCTCATGTCATGTCCACGACTCTTGCTGTCAGGACGACAAGGGTCATACGTCTAAGAGCTGGGAGCTAAGAGCTATGTCCTAAGTTTGTAGGCTAAGAGCAAGAGGCTTAGGACTAAACCAGTGCCATGTGGAAAGGGGTTTCTATATATAGCAGAGAAGCATCATCCAAATTTTTCGAGCAAAAATTGTCAGGATGCTCGCATTCTTATCCAAGCATGCAGCTCATCCCATGTAAGGGGAGGTAGGGTGGAAAAAAAAAAAGTGCCCAACCTAACCTCCTTCCCCAAAAAATTTATAAAACTCAAGGTTTATTGAGGGCATCATGGGCTGTAGAGCAGCATGCGTTTGCAAAAACATCGTCGGTACGCATGTTGAATGACCCTCACCAAGAAGAAAAAAAAATTGAGCCCGTTGGGGTGCTCCTTTTTAGTGACAGCCCTATTGCAAACAGTGTAGGTTCATTGGTACAAACATTCCCGTGGCCATCACCATCGGCCGAAGTTCCACAACCAGTCGCATACAGCTTGGAGAAGACGAAGAAATCTCAAGGAACACAACAGAGAGTGTATTACTTAGTGTGCAATGGAAAGGTAGCTAGCCCTAGAATGATGGGCGTATATATAATGCACGGGGAAAAAAACCTCCTTAAGAGGGAAAAATGTCCCGGCGGTCCTAAGTGTGTTCACACACATCACTACCACATGTTTATGATAACAAATCCCCCTGGAGTGATGCGGTGAATAAGAGCTGGCACATAGAGTAAAGTGAAGTGCCATGCCCTGAGGAAATGATCTATCCACAAAGGGGAGTAAGCCCAAAGCTTTGCAAAAAGCTTTGAACTTCTCACAAGACAATGCCTTTGTGAAAAGATCTGCAAGGTTGTCTTGTGTTGGCACATAAGCCAAGTTGATTTCTCCTGCTGAGAGTCAATCCCTGACGTAGTGGTAATGCACCTCAATGTGCTTTGTGCGAGCATGAAAAACTGGGTTCCTTGCAACTGCCAATGCGCTCTAACTGTGAGTGTAGATAGTATTTCCAGTGTCTTGTCCAACACCCAAATCAGCCATAAGGCGTCTGAGACATACACACTTAACCGTAGCTGTGAAGACTGCCCTGTACTCAGTCTCACAGCTAGAAGTAGCCACAATAGGTTTCTTCTTGCTCAACCATGATAAACATGAAATTCCAAGCATGAAACACAAACCACTTGTGGAAACTTGCATGTCAAAACAACCAGTCGAATCTGAGTCTGAAAAAGCATGTAAGTTTGGCGGCAATGATCCCACTTGAGTGGCACTTTACATATTGGCTTGTTTTATTCGAAGGGAGCGAAAAATCGTCTTGACAGCGAGAAGGAGAGAAGTGAGCGTCGTTAGCTCACGCTGTCTTTCTATTATCCAAAAACTTAATAACAAACTTTACAAAGTTGGCTTTATACCTTAGCCAAGGTCTAAAATGTGTAATGTCCAGCGCCCAAGACCTTTGAGTCTCCACACTTATTGTATCTGTAACCTAGGTACACACACTAACTGACCTATGATTTACATATGGGAACTCTTATTGAGCCCGTAACACGTTACAATTATCACAGTGGCTAAATAAATTGAGAAATTACAATACATGGCCATTTTGAAAAAATGTGAAAAGTGTGTAACTCCAATCTTCACTGCTTCTTCATATTCATCTTCGATGTGCATTCATAAGGCTTTGATCTTTAGCAGCTCTTGTTAACTGACGTCGGCTCAGTTAACACACACACACTTCATCATGGGAAGATGAGACTTCGTGGGAACTTCTCACACAAGATCTCATAATGGGACCAAGATTGACCAATCATTCACAAGACTATCCCAAAAGAGAGTCTAAAGAGCACTCCCTTTAGTATATGAGAACACGCACCTTCTTGCCTCAACAAGCAACCGCTACTTGCTCAAACAACATTTCAAAAATCTACAAAGATGACTCCCAAAACAAGCCACTGATCCAATTCTCCCAAGAACCTTTTAATATGATCAAAGGTGGGTGTCTCCATGCGGCCAATTAGCCAAGCGACGTCTCAAAAGGTCACAGTAGCAGAAGGAACTCCTTTAGCATTGAGACAACCCATTCATGCAATGTTGCTCTTCACTCAGCAAAGACCACTCGTTACCTCATTCAGGTAGCAAATCAAAAAGTAGTTTTTGGCAATATATCAAAACCCCACAAAAACCACCGATCTTGAAAAAAAACACCAATGACCCTCTACCATTTCAAAATGCAATCTACAAGAGGTCTTCTCACTGTGGATATTCATCTACTCCGTAGTTCAAATTTCTCCCATGCAATTAATGAGCCAAGAGCTCTGATACCATGTCAAATTCCACAATGTGGAATCATAGATTGAGGGAGAGATGCATGAGAGAAAGAAAGAGAGAAAGAGAGAGAGAACTTGCTGGACCAACCAACTAGGCAATGAATGAACTATATATATAATGGGGGCTCAGGGTGCATTTATATACTAACTTGGGGGCCTTTTGTACCCCCCTGAGAAAATTTCCCTACCAAGAAATATGTCAAATAAGTAAAATAAATTCCTAAAGACAACAATTAACTAGGAACACATTTATCCTTTCACTTGAGATGCTTTAACTTCACCATAGTTATTGGCACATTGCAACCATGTCCATGTCAAATGGAAGAGGGTAGGAAACATGCAAAGAGCTGTGAAGGGGCGAGAATAGGGGAGGGAAAAAAGGCTATGATTTGTGACAATGAAGTGTAGAGCTTCTCAGTGCAATGCCCAAAAGGCCCCCACAAAGTTAATCCGTTTGTCTTTCCTACAACAACACCTAAGATTCTGACAGTAACAACTGCATCGGTTGTGAAGATCTGAGGATTTAAAATGGCCAAAAGGATGAAGGCAGAGGCAAGAGAATTCATAGCACCGGAGAATAACAGAGCCTTGAAAGGGATAGTCTTCTCCGCACCCCCTGTCCAACTAAAACGGGCAACTGGTGCCATCTCACTCCACAACCCCTTTGAAGTGCTACAAGAGAAGAAGAAATCCCTTGACCCTGAGGAACCTCGAGATTCTCCTAGGGCCACAAATACGGGGACTGGGGAGGGATCAGATGTTGAAGAGTTTGTTCCCCTCTACCAATGATGGAAGCCCTGGCTATTCAGTCATGGAACGTGAAAGGATTGAAGACCTATGGGAGGTGGGTCCCTAGAATATCACGTCGGGCTTCACAAATACAAGCCTATAGTATGTATGTATAGCTTCTCGACTTGACATGTTCTACTTGTCTCACCAGGCTGATTGGATCTTGTTGCTACTTGAAATGAAGGTGGTACCAACAAAGAGCATGTTGGACCATATATTGTTACACTTGGAACTCAAGAAAGCCAACGGGGTGGGTCAGACCCCCAAGAGGAGTAAAAGGCACACCTGTTCAAGGACCCTCTATTTAGAAGTCTTACCAAGAAAGCTTTGAGAAAACTCAATAAAGATGTTAATCTTGAAAAACCTAAAGCTTGGGATCTCTTTGCTTGAAGTATCCAAAAAGCAATCTAAAGCTCAGGCCCTCGGATGAAAAAGTCTTGAGAAGAGCACTGGAAGCATCTTGAAGAGGAGGTTGCTAATCTGACTTCCAAAAAAGCTTCTGGACTGTTCTTTAAAGAAGAACACAAAAGGTGGCTTGAAGCGAAAGCCAACCTAGTTGAGCAGCAGCTTGAGGAGGTCAAGAGGGCGAGATTGATATCCCAAGGGACCTTCCTCCATCCAGAGCCCTCTAATCAAGCACATTTTTTTAGGGCCCTGAAAATCAAGAAAAATCTCGGTTCCGTCCACTAGCTCACATATGAGAATGGGAATGCTAAACAAGACCAAGACAAAAATGGCTAGGTTGATGCTCAATCACCTAAGCCAAATCATTGGCCAACCAAAGACCCACTCTCAAAAGGTGCATGAAGCTAGAGCGACCTTGCTCGAGAGTGTCAACAGGAAAGTTTCCCAACCTGAAGCCAATCGGCTTGATATGGCCTTCTCTGAAGATGAATGCTCGCTTGCACTGAAAGCTTTTAGCAAGGAGAAATCCCTTGGATGGGATGGTCTAACCACTGAGTTCTTCAAGGAGTTCTAGGAGGACCTCAAGGTCCCTGTCATGGGTATGACTAACCAGGATCTGGTCAAGGGGTCTTTGGATCTCAACGTGAAAAGAGGGCTTATCAAAACTATCCCGAAACAGGTTTGCTGCTTGCAGCTTAAGCACTGGCTTCCCATAACTATGATGCCGATGGCATACAAAATCATTGCCAAGGAAGTCTCTCTTAGAATGGCACCCCTCCTTGATAGAGTAATCTCCCCTCATCAACACGAGTTTATCAAAGGTAGGTTAATTTATGACAACATATTGACAGCAATGGTTAGTACGCAGCCTTCATGAGGCAGGAGTGCATTTTGTTGCAGCTAGATTTGGACAAGGTTTATGATAGGATTGTGTGGTCCTTCACTAAAATGTCATGAAATCATTGGGCTTTGGGCCGCACCTCTATCAGCTTATACACTCTGGGTGCGGATATCCTATCTGAGCTCTTGTTCAGTGATAGAATTGTGGGCTCCTTTGAAGCCAAAAGATTGATCAAGCAAGGATGCCCCATGGCCTCACTTCTCTTTTGCTATTGGATCACATCCTCTATTAACGATGCTCGAAGCTGCTACTAAGCCGGGGGAAATACAAGGGTTAACTCTACCCAGTAACAACCAGCTCTGGCCAAGATGTTTGTGGATGACTCCCTGTTAGCAGCAAGCTAACTAGGATAACTCGAATATCATTTTTCGGAGCTTTTATTGTAAAAACACTTATTATTTTGATGAATCGAGAATGTTTTAACTCCTACTTTCTAGATAAACATTGTAATTAATGAGCCGGGGCTACAAGCATCCAGATTGTATCAACTGGTCTTTAGTTAGAGCTCCCAGATTATTAGTTTTGACCACAAAATCCTTGGCTAAGGTATAAAAGCCAATTTTTGTAAGTTTTTGAGAAGTTTTAGATAATCACTACAAGAGGCTATTCATATTAGCGACGCTCAAAAAAAAAATTCCCGGCGTCGCTAGGAGCGTCGTAAATTTACTTGTAAATTTGCGACGCTCATAGCGACGCCGACTGGGCTAAAAAAATAACAAAGAGCGCCCAAAAACTCAGATCTCAGATCTGAGTTTTTCTGCATCCTCAAGCAAGGAGCAGGTAACGCTCTCCCTCTCTCTCTCTCTCTCTCTCTCTCTCTCTCTTTCTTCTCCACACACACACACACACACACACACACACACACACACACACACGAGGAGAGGAAGGAGAGCCAGGTATGCTCCTTCCCTCTCCTCACTCTCATGTTCCCTTCCCCTCTTTCTCTCTCCCTCTCTCTCTCTCACACACACACACATACACACACACATAGTGTTTTTGAGAGAGAGAGAGAGAGAGAGAGAGAGAGAGAGAGAGAGAGAGTACAAACATAAACAAAAACGCACACACATACATAAACAAAGAATGCACACACACATTGAGAGAGGAAAAGAGAGAGAGAGCATGCATAAACAAAAAACGCACACATTGAGAGAGGAAAAGAGAGAGAGAACATGCATAAACAAAAAACGCACACATTGAGAGAGGAAAAGAGAGAGAAAACATGCATAAACAAAAAAACGCACACACATTGAGAGAGAAAGAGAGAGAAACTAATTTAACGTCGTAAGAAACTAATTAAAATTAAAAGACCTAAAGATCTAGCCGACGAGGAGTTGAACTCAAGACCTATTATTCAAGAGGGAAATGGCATAACCAATCTATCATACTTGGCATGGGTGATAGAAAGGTTATACCATTTATCTCTTTTTATTGGCACACACATCCACACACGCGCACACACACAAGAAGAAGAGAGTTATAACGTCGTAGGAAACTATCCTAAAAGACGTTAAAGATTAGGTTAGATGTAGACTTACGTTAAATTAGATTTAGGTTTATTTAAGTTAAATTAGATTAGATTTAGGTTTATTTTTAAATAGATTTACATTTATTTACGCTAGATTTAGATTTATGTTATATTAGATTAGATTTAGGTCTCCATAGACTGTGATGCCTGCATGAAGCGGGTGAAGAAAGCCCTCAATGGAATATAGGGTATTGCTGCCGTCACTCATGGTGGGCTCCGTCGATCCAAAAGTACTGGTGAAATGTCTTCAGAAGATAGGGAAGAAGGTGGATCTTCAGGGCGGCAAGAGTCACTACATCCCCGACACAATGACCATCTAGACAACCTCTAGTCATTCAACAGCAACTTCAAAGTTAGTAACAAGAGCAAGAACGGTCTAAAGGGTCAATTGTTGTCGTCAGATGTGGATGGAGATGAGGCAGCGTCACCGCCGAAAGTTAACTCTCACATCTTTAGTGATGAGAATGCCAACTCTTGCCGAGTTATGTGAAAAATTATGTGTTAAATCAGTTTTAAGGTTCTTATAATCCCTGTTAGTTTAGTTCTTTGTTTTTAATATAACATAATTTAGGTTAGATTTAGATTTATGTTATATTAGATTAAACTTAGGTTTATTTAGGTTTACCCACACAGAAACACACACACACACACACAAGAAGAAGAGAGTTTTAACGTCGTAGGAAACTATCCCAAAAGACGTTAAAGATTAGGTTAGATGTAGACGATCATGGATTCAGAAAGGCTTATCTATGATGATATGAAAAGTGAAGCCGATACGCCATTGTATAATGGAGCACGTATGTCTAGATTGAAAGCACTCCTAGTTCTTCTCAACATGCAGGCAAAGTTTGGATGGAGTGACACTAGCGTCACAGCGCTTTTCAGGTGATCTATTACAATTAGTTTACTTTAATAAAACTCTAAATGTATAATGATCTGATAGGCTTTTTCACGACTGTATCGTATTTTTATGTTGTGTAGATTGCTTAAAGAGCACATACTACCAGCTGACAATGTGATGCCAGATTCCCGAGATGAAGCAAGAAAGATTTTGCGAAACTTGGGGATGGATTACAATTCTATCCACGCTTGTCCTAATGACTGCATTCTTTTCAGAGGGGAATACATAGACATGGAGAAATGTCCGAAATGTGATTCCGAAAGATATCGAGTAGATCTCCACGGGACAAAAATTCCACAAAAGGTTTTGCGACATTTTCCTTTGCTTCCTCGCATCAAGCATTTCTTCGAATGTAAGTCCATGGCCGCCCTAGCATCATGGCATGAGGAGAATAAATCTTTGGATGGTGTGCTACGAATTCCTGCAGATTGCGCAGCCTGGAAACATATAGATGGAACATGGTCGGATTTTGCCACGGAAGCTCGAAATTTGCGCTTAGGCCTGGCTATGGATGGCGTAAATCCATTTGGTCAAAGATCAACATCTTACAGTGTATGGCCCGTTGTCATCGTCAACTACAACATTCCCCCATGGTTGACTACGAAGAAGGGGCACCTATGGCTAAGCTTGATTGTGCCAGGGCGATATAAAGTGGGGAATATGGATGTGTATCTTCGTCCAGTATTGGAAGAGCTACAACAATTGTGGATTGGCATAGAGGTGGTGGATATGAGCCGACACACAGGACGACGAAATGCTTTGATCAGAGGCATTCTAATGTGGACCATGCATGACTATCCCGGGCTAACAGAATGCTCAAGTGATCTATTGACACTCCTCACTCAGACACTGTAAATCTTGTTTTTTCCCATAGTTGATCTATTATCATGTGTATACATGCAGGGCTTCAAACAAGCGGATACAGAGCATGTGTCACATGTGGACCTAGACTGAATGCACGTAGGGCGCCCTCACTGAAGAAGCAAATCTACGAAGGTCATCAAGCGTATCTTCCAGAGAATCATGTGTTACGCGACGGGTTTTTGGGAAGAGAGCGACCAAGGATGTCTGCACAAGCATGGTTAGAGCAGAAGGAGATGTGCGATGACGGATTGCCTCCAGGGATGAAGAGACTATCTCTATGGTACGAGTTACCATACTGGCCCCGACTCATGATCAATCACTTGCTCGATCCAATGCACATATTCAAGAATGTGGGTAATCTACTATGGGACCATCTGACCGGCAAGAAAGATACTTTGGGAGCCAGAGTTGACCTTAGAAATGTGGATCGTATGCAGCAATATTGGCCGCAAACAGCGTCTGATGGATCGATAAAACTCCCTAAAGCACCATGGATTTTCACAAGAGCCCAAGAACGCAAAGTAAAAGAGACCATACGATCTTTGCGGACCCCCACTGGCGTAATGCACTCGCTCCGAACGTGTTTTACTAAAGAAGGAAAGCTTACCGATTTGAAGTCACACGATTGGCATAAAATGTGTCAGGTACGTTCATAGTGGACTTTAATATCATTGCATAAAATGTGGACTTTAAT
The DNA here is from genome assembly GCF_014529385.1 of Adiantum capillus-veneris. Classification (NCBI taxonomy): domain Eukaryota; kingdom Viridiplantae; phylum Streptophyta; class Polypodiopsida; order Polypodiales; family Pteridaceae; genus Adiantum; species Adiantum capillus-veneris. The sequence continues at coordinate 110,650,454 of NC_140946.1, forward strand.
ATCATTGTTGCACATACTTGACAGTTTATTTTACCGGTTGCCATTGAGGGATGTTTGTCTCTCAACATCCGTAACACAATCTACAAACTTGCAAAGCTGGTGCAATGGATCTCACAAAAGGAGATCAACGTAGACTCCATACCATTCGCCAAACTAAATGTTGCGGAGCTTGTGTGCATGTTTGAGAAACATTTTCCTACTACCATGCTAACCATTCAGGTGCATCTTCTTGTTCACATAGTTGATGAGGTGGAAATAGTTGGCACAGTTCATTCCAGATGGATGTTCTTCTTAGAACGTTTCATGAAAACGCTTAAGGGATATGTGCATCAAAAGGCACGTCCGGAGGGTAGCATGGCAGAAGGTTGGTTGGTATCAGAGTCCCTAGTGTACATTGGAGAGTGGCTAGACGGATTTGATAAAGCCCGGGACACGCTATGGCGGACCATAGATGATGAGCGCATATCTGGGATTGTCATGTGCAATCTCGGTGTTGAGAAGAAGATGACGAAAGATCTAGAGGCTAAAATCAACCGATTTTGCATGCTTTAGGGTGGAACAAATCGACAAAAAGCGTTTTACTCAAGATTGTGGAATCATGGCAAAATTTGAACAGTCTAGTCAACGATGTTCCTTTGATGCAGATCTTGTGGTGGCGGAACTCACTTACTTCGGCACGCTGGAAGAGATTTTGAGGATCGATTACAGAGGATTTTTTGTCGACTTGTTCGACGTGCAATGGTTCTGCAAGATAATCATGGAGGGTCGCAACGCTACTGTGCGTAGAGGAGAGTCTGGTTTTCTTGAGGTGGATTCTACTAAGAAATGGACTGACCTAAGAGACACTTTCGTACTACCCGAGCATTGTGAACAAGTAAGTATGTAAATAGTTAACATCCCCCTTTTACAAGTTATGTGCTTGAAAGCTCTCATGTAAGTTATGTGGCTCTGGCAGGTAATATTTCATCCTACAAAGTCTACATCAAACTGGTGGTACGTCATAGAGGTAGCCCCTCGTAGTGCAAGGACGTATGAAGGCTACCATGTGCCAATCACAACGGCATCAATGGAGGAGATCAGAGAAGATGCTCAATCAGAAGCCGCTGCGGTGGTGCCAGACGAGCATCAAGATGCTACTACTCTATATGGGGTGCATGCAGAGGAGCTACAAAATGAAACATAGGATATGTGTTTAAACGGAGAGCTCTATATAGATATAGGAAGTTATGTTGAGTTATGCGAGGATGAGAGAGAGAGATCTCTTAAAGCCACAAATATTGTATTTGAACAATTTTGCTCCGTGTTGTAAAATCTCTGGCTCTCTAAGTACCTTCCATGGTGTATAACGCTCTTTTCTACTCGCGCTCACATCTTTTGATTGAAAATTCTGAGTTTTCGACTTGCCTCTTCTATCACTCAATTCATTGCGTCATTGTATTTATATGTGTCATTACGTCATTGTATTTAATGGTCTTTGCGTCATTGTCTACTCTATTCATTCAATATATATTCGTGTGTTTAATGCAGGTATGGATGATGAGGAGGTTCTTTCTTCTTTGTCACCGCAGCAGAGACAGTGGTACATGGAGCGTCATCGCTCTGGCGCATCATCGCGCGTTCCTACTCCATCCGCGTCTCCCTCTCTTTCGGAGCATTCGGCGCGCTCCGAAGCTTCGGCGTCGACGAGACCAGCTTCACACTCGTCTAGACACCGGCGCTCTAGTGGTGGCGGTGGCGGTTGTTGTGGGGATTCCGCCACCGATGCCTCCACACAGCCTCGTGTTCGACGAGGCTCTTTACCCTCCCCTCTTTGCCCGCCCCCACACCAGCCACAGCATCGCCATCTACACCAGGTTTTGCACGGCTGACTATTCCTAGCAGCTACACACCTCACTCGACAATCCTCGCTTCGGGGCCCATATGCCGGTGGAGACACCTGACGTCCGTACCCCCATCGACATGCCGCTAGAGACCCCTGTCGGGACACCCAGGTTCACGCGTCACCGTCCAGAGGGCTTGCCTTACTCCGTCGACTTCAGCGACGGCATCATCATGGATGATGACGGCAAGAAGGTGATCTCGTGCATGCGTGGTCTTTGCTCTCAGCTGTTTAGACACTACATACTAAACAAATGGAGTGAAGTACCAAGTGATTTAAAAAACAGAGTTATCAGCATACTTCATGATGAGTTTCCCGTTCCAACACGGGATCAGCGCTTCAATGAAGACCTGATGAAGATTTGAATGCGCGAATACTGCAAACACAAGCGTTCCGAAGTGCAAAAAGCAATCAAGCATGGGTGGAACAGGCCAGATTGGCTGGCCAAAGAAGATTGAAAGAATGCGAAGAAAGCAGCACACGAGAATCCCGACAAGTGGAAGCAACAAAAGGATGCAGCGAGAGCGCGAGTAGAGGCAGGGAGCTTGCACCACTTGGGGAGCAGTGGATGGGCATCATTTGAGGCCGATTTTGTAAGTGTTTTTGCATTGCTCTTTATGTTCGATAGTTTAGGGTTTATGAGTTTTTTAATTCTAACATAATGAAATCTTTGTATGTTTTGACAGTGGTCGATGACAGGACGTGATCCCACACCGTACGAGCGCGAGTACACAGGCAGGAAGGGCTTAAACGCCCTGATGGACATTCTCAGTTCTCGCGGCGGCATGGTTAGTATTAAGGTTTACTCTTTTCTATTTTTTGTATTGTTTTATAAATGTCGTTATATGGTTATACTTACTGAAAGCTGTCTTATTGTCTTTTTTTGCAGAATCCGACAGATACGCCGCTTGGACGCGCTGAGACGTCTGACTAGACGACGTCAGTTTAGCCGTAGCTAGATAGCATTAGTTTAGGGTTTCTCATAGCTTATGTATCATGAGACGGATTTTATACGTCTTTTTGAACCATGTATATTATTACATTTGTCACCGTAGTTCATTTTGCCAATCAATTCTTTATGCCTATGATGTTGTACAATTGTCATTATTACATTTGCCAATCAATTCATTTTGCCTATGATGCGTACAATTGTCAATTTTACGCTTGTCAATTTTGCAAACAATGCGTCTTGTGGGTGACTATTTTGGGTCTATTATCTACCCTTGCACTTTTTTTAAAAAGTGAATCAAGTACAATATGGTTGATGGGTTGAATGCCCTGCCACCCAAAAAAAATTCTCTCGGGCGTCGCTATAACCGTCGCTATTTTTGGCTCTGTAGCGTCGCTATGAGCGTCGCTATAGACTTCTGTGTAAACGTCGCTATAACCGTCGCTATGAGCGTCTCTATATAGCGACGCTTATAGCGACGCATATAGCGACGGTTATAGCGATGCTCTCGTAGCAACGCTATTAGCGACGCCGGGGGTTATAAAAACCCAGTGTATTTCCGTCGCTAACAGCGTCACAAGAGCACACAACCTCTTGTAGTGAATAGAAACACAGTGAGGTAACAGCGCTAACTTCTCTCCTTCTCACGCTTCCTACTCTCTTCCCAGTTGTCACATTGCAATGTCGTCTATTGCGTTGTTGCAACCGCAGGTAAGAGCTCTATGCATTGACGTAAGCATTTCATTGTAATCCGTAGCTTTTAGCATCATCGACCTACGGCCTAATTTCATCATAAGTAGGAATTCAAGCTTAAACATCATAATTTGAGTATAGAAGGGGTATTGGGGCAGCATTTCTAAGCATATAGATGCATTCTGGGTCGAAAACGACTAGGTCAAAAACTCACTATTGTTAATAATCTTGATTTTTGCACTTGATTTGAGACCATAAGCATGTGTGCTTAGATCTTATAAACATGTCCTAGAAGTTAACATTTGGATGTCGTTTGATGTTGTAATGGATGTGATTTGTTTGCTGATGAGTGACTAGCTTTTGGTGAACTCTGTCATGATTTGAGTGTAGCTTGAGTTAGATGCGAGTTGTCTGTTGTTTTTCAAGAGATTGACAACCTCTTGTAGCCTCTATGCATTAGTCGAGTCAGCTTCGTCCCATGGATTTACAATTATATTTGTGGTTCTCGCTATGTCTACAATAAGATAGGAGTGAGTTTAAACACCCATCCCACATTTGGCGCCACTGATGGGGATCGAAGAGACCTTCACTAGGAAAATACATGAGCGTCTTGTGAAGTTATCCTTTAACTTCCTCTAACATCTCCTAGAGTCAAAACTTTCTTTTTAAAACCGCATAGCTTAAGATTGTCGTCTTTTGCTGTGTAGAGGTAACTTGGAAGTAGGTTGTACTTGCTAAGTACCTTTTAGGATTGTAGGATTGTAGGATTAGATTAGGATTTTGAGAATGGTTGATGGACTAGACAAGTCTTAAGATCAAGGCTCAGAAAATCATAAAAAACAAGAAAACGAGTGCTTGTGGACACTTTCACAACCCCATTACAATAGAACCTAAGAGTAGGGTAAGTAGAATCCGAGGCTTTCCAATCAACGAGGAAGGAAAACCGAGCAAAGACAATTTTCGAGCAAAGATGAGAAACACCCTTGGCAAATTGATGCAAGTGCAAGCTATATTGAAGAGAATTATCATTTCATGTTAGACGCAATTAGCACCTCAATGCAAAAGGGTCGTACATCTTTCTTTCTCTGGCATTTTTTCATTGTACCTCCAAAGTACACAGTACAAATTGAAATCCAATTAGCATTAGCCTCATCTGCCATGAAACCCCTATATTCTAGATTTTCAAATAATAAATTTAGCACTATCTTGTGGACCATCTAATGGCATAGGCGCGCGGCCATCCTTCCACTCAATGCACATGATTAAAATGCACCCACATATCTTGCAAGTTTTCACCAGGATGCAAATGGCTAACCAAGTCCATCCCACTTCCAAGGGCCCCACTGTAGACATCTTAAAAACATGAGGTTGTTGGCTAATACCTAGTTGACCAGGGAGAAGAGCACTATGCAGGTACATATATACACTGTTACACTTGCCAAAATATGGAGCAATCAATCCTTTCTGAGGGGCTCATGTAAATCATTGGTAATATTTTTCCTAATGATATGTGGAATCTACATGCATGAAAACACACCCCAAGTGGCCGCAACAATAATTAAAGTGCACCACACCTTCAATAAGTCACATATTCTGTCCAAGAATGCCATCAAATCATTGTATGATACCATACATGCTTGAGTTATCACATTGTGGTGGCTTCTCAAAAGCAGTATATCCATCATATTGTAATGGAATCTCATAGACTTGGCATTACTTCTCAAGCTTGACTAAGGGTTATGGTAATGTTGTTATTCAATGGTACGCATCGGGTAGGCATCTAATGATATCAGCAACACTTGCCCAATGATCAATGTTTTCTTGGAGATTGTGATTCTTCTTTGATAAATATTGGTGAAATCTTGAAATGGATGTCGCTCTACAATGGAGTAGTAGACTGAACAACCTTGTATAACTGAAAAACCTCATTATCAATAACATAAACATGCTATCCCATATTATTTTCTTTGCACTCAAGCTTTACATGGTCTTCTGACAAAGTGAGAGGACTTGTCATGTTTAGGTGTGTCCAAAAGTGGGCCTCTATTATTTTACTCAATGGAATAGTGCCACCATAGATAGCTAATGTATTTTGCCCTTGCATTTAAAATCCGTTATCACCAACCGAAGCTCAAAATTCTTGTCTTGCAAATGGGTAGAAATCGTGCATACCAACCAGCAAAAAACATTGCATGTTAGAACCTTATAGAAATACAAAGACTTTAGGCGTTGACCTTTTTTTAGCATGTTCTTTTTTACTAAGACACATAAGCCAAGTACTTTTTTTGGCTGATGTGCATGTTCTGTTTTTTTAGGCTAAAGAGAATGTTATTTTTTAATGGGACACGTCGGGCAATTGGACTAGCGACAACTAGCGACAACGTCAAGGGAGCCTGGACGAGCAGCTTAGAGTTCTCACTGGCCTGGCACTAAAGAATTTTTTGCTGTGTGTGTGTAGGTGGGGAGCTATACACATGGAGGTTTTTACACCTGAAGCAGCCAGTCATTGGGGAGGACCACGAAACCCAATTTGACAAGGCGGAGGTAGCGGATAAGGCCGGTCACACTTGATTATATTATGTGCAAAAAAATGGCTACTTTTCCTTGGTTGCGACATCATCACAGCATGTACATCAAGAAATTTCGCCAGGGTCATGACCTATAAGTTTGCAGTAGTGTGTTGAATTTGGGCACTGTGTGCAGCAAGTTGGGCATGGAAATTGGTACTTGAGGATGCTAGCCACTGACTCATGTGCACACGAAGCCCTTCATTTCTACAATCAGGCCCTTGCGATGTCTCTGCAATCTCTCTCATTGAATATCATTCCTACAGATTTTACGCTTTGACAAGGAAACTGCAATTCTATCCGAGCAGTCGTTATCGGGTCCATTTCCTTCTTGGTGCTTTTTATTCATGCATGTTTTCTGGCATTCAAGCTACTGTACATTGCAGTGGCCTTGTCAAACCTGTTGAACCATTCCCCGGTGGCGCGGACCGGTTCCAGCAGGCTCAACACTTTATACAAGCAAGTTGTCAGCAAGCTATACAAGAAAGTCGTCAGCAACCTCAGTATGAAGCTACACATATGGCCTTGGTCCAAACCAGTCCGCAGCGGTCCGAAATGGTTTTAGCACTAGACAACGCCACTGTCGGCAGCAACAGATACGCGAGGTGTTTCATGCAAGATGCGTTAGTTTTCTTGAATTCTCTCAGCTTGGTTAGTATGGGGATTCAAGACTTGGTGGGATGGCGCGTGGTCGTCCTCATCCAGAGCGCCCAGAATGCCACGAGGACCCACCACCTCGCCCATGAGCCTGGCAGCGCCCATCTTTGTCATAGTTTGAAGCCTTCAACAGCAAGCAGTGTTTGATAATATTGAGGTTGAAGACCACAAGGTTGTGCTTGCCAATGGGGAAGGTCTCGTCACCCTTTGACATCTTTTCTCTGAGCAGAAAAAAGGCAGTAGGCCCATGCCATTTAAAGAAGGTGGCCATGCAAAAAGAGGACATGAACATTTTCAAGGCAGACAAGTACTTGAAGAAGAGTATGGGCAATGCGGCTAAGAGAGCAAGTGTGAAATGAGGGATGTAACCCAAGCAAGAGGCCAAGGTGACATAAGAGCAGAGGCTAAGCACCATTACAGCAAGGGTGAGCAACACGGAAGGATTGGCTGAACAGTAGCTGCGCACACGGAGAAGGTGCTCTGAGCTTGAGTTGGGAAATGAATGAAGGAGTCGATATTTATAATAGGACGGTGCTACCGGGGCAAAACTTGCAATAAATAAACAAAATATGTGTATGGAATCTGGGGTTCGACGCCTTGATCAAAGATCATGCGAGCTGCCAGGCTGATGAGTCACGGGCATAGGTGAGGAAAGTAAAACGACTTCGTGCTTTTGTTTTCTTGGTGCTGGACATGGAGCCCAGTAAAGGTGCAGTAGGAGTTCTGTAATATTTTACACAAAGTATTTGAACGCTAACTTTTTTTTTTTGGGGAGAAAACAGGAATAGATTAAAGAAAAAAACAGTGGCCATGGAGAAAGGCAAGGGTAAAATTGCAAATGGGTCTTGCAACCCAATTTTGCACTCGATGAAAGGTGTCCCTAGGAAACTAATGTCCTGGCCGATGGGAGAAATGAGTACTACAATAAGGCACGTTAGTGTAAAAACCTTGAAATCTTGTATGTTCACCATTGACACCCTGCCATTGCTCGGAAACAACTTTCCTCTAGCGTATCCCACCTACAAATTCAGATATTTACCTCTAAATTTTATTTTTGAAGGTGAGAAAACCTAGAAAAATTTAGTGTCAAAACCTTCAAATTTAGTCAATTTACCTCTGCTATTAGTTATTGGGAGTAAAGTTCTTTTTCGAGCGCTGCACTCCAATAGTAAATTAATTTGGGGATTTCCCAAGTCCTAGTTGTAAACATAAGTTTAAGTTTGTAAAAGCCCTATATATCACGTGACCTAGACATATGTTTAAGTTTCTCAAAGCCCTCTATGAGGACCTAAACTTATGTTTAAGGTTCCAAAAGCCATGCCATGTGACCTATCCTTGGAACTGCTTTGAAAAATGGAATTAATTAATTGACCTATTCACATGTGTTTAAGTTCCCCATGACCCTATCACAGGAAGTTTTGGACAGATTCTCACAATAATTCCCACATTATGACTTACCTCAACATCATGAGCTTCTGTGAGGGAGACACGGCATACCTAGATAGATATGATTGGGGGCAGGGGAAAACTAATGTTAGCTTGTGCCTTTCACATAGCGCCCGAGGTGGATTCATGCATAGATGAGGGGCATTATATCCACTTACACATGGAAAGAGGTGAGGACATCCTAAAGAACACAAGGATCTTCAACTTCTTTGAATGTTCGGATGTGGAGAAGAGAGTTGGCCTACTCTTGAGAAATTGAATTTGATTGCACTTCAGAATGATACCATAGAAAACAAAATCCTATGGTTGTCTTTAATGGAGGCCACGAAGATCACTCGTGCTTCTTATGGATTGTTGTGAGGTGATCACAAGTTCCGTGGGTGGGTGTTTCGATTAGTTTACATGTGATAGTTAAGTCGTCTCTATCTTTCACTTGAGAGTTGTGTATGTTTGTACTTGTTTTGAGCATGCTATTATACTTCCTATTGTAGATAAATTGCTTTCATCTTTTGAGCATGAGCCACATTGCAGCCATGCCTATGCTTGCACATTCTTGCGCTCATGGTGACAATGGATGCATGTATCCATTGACCATGTATCATCACAATATTATTACACTTGTAATGTATGTTTCCCTTATCACTATTGAAAATCTCTCTAATTTACAAATGAATTTATTGAGGGACTTGCTCGTTTTTTTCCTCGCTCGGTAAAACTCGCTCACCATCTTGTAGGACCCGAAGAATCCGAGATGGGATTTTAGAACACTGCTCTATCCAAAAGAATCAATTGTGAGTTGGTGATGTGAAGCTACACAATTTCAGGTCTACGGCTAGAAATAGCACTAGAAGACTGTCAACCACTGTATCCGACTGGAGAGTTGAACCAGTGGGTAAGCTTAAGGACGCATTGAGGTAAAAATTTCAAGAGTTTGCAAAAACTCAGATTGTTTACTTTTTCTTGACATTTTAGGGCCAAATTAAGTTTTGACTTGACTTAGAGGCTTAAAATAGCTCATGAAAGGCTGTCCCGTGAAAAAGTTTTAAAAAGTGCTCATTTTAGCCTAAAGTAAATAATCGCGATTATATACTTTCAGCTCAAAAGAGACTCTATGCATGTGTACAAACATCTTTTATAAAGGCCCATAAAATTTGGATCACCAAATTAAATTGTCATAAAATCTAATATCTAACCAACCCAAATGATTTTCTCATATTAAATTGATCACTTAATGTGGGAGAATAAACGGGAACAAGTGTTAAGATATAGATATGAGCTTATAGATCTATCTCAACACGGGGCCAATAGTAAAGGGGCCCAAATGGGAGATGGTCTATCAAGAGCAAGGCTAACCAATGGAGCATAAGACCTTAGGGTTAGCTTCATTGAAGACCTCCAATAATGTGTGAAAAAGTCCTTTGACCTTAGGTAAGCTAGGGTTGAGCTTGAGGTGGGAACCCGGCCCAAGCTCGAGGTGCTTGACCTGCTTGAGGTGCTTGTCGTGCTTGAGGTGTTTGTCCTACTTGAGGTGCTTGATTAAGGTGCTTGAGGTGCTTGACTTACTCCATGCTTGAGGTGCTTGACTTGCCGCTTGATTAAGGTGCTTGAGGTGCCTTGACATGCTTGCCTGAGATACTTGTGGGAATACCCCCTAGTCCAAGTGCTTTGTCATGCTTGATGACTAAGGTGCTTGAGCTCCTAAAGTCAAAAAGATCCCTACAAGGAGGGGGGCGAGCCTACAAGGGGGGGGGATGAGAGAGAACACACACACACACATACACACACACACACACACACACACACACACACACACACACACAAGGGAAGCCCCAGCTTGAAGAGGCAACAAGGACACTTGTCAAGTTCCTCCTCATGTTGCCCTCATGGTGTGCCTGAAGCCTATTGGTTGGCCACCCAAGGGGTCCAATGATAATTTAGGATATTTAATTAATTGATTTTGCATTTATCAAGTCCTCTCTCTCAAAGGGGAAAGGGGGACACTTGTCCCAAGGCTACCCCTATTGCTTGTAATGGCACTTGCTTGTGATTGGCTAGCTGGCCTGGAGGGGTCCAATGAGCTTCAAGCATGAGCTACAAGGGGGGGTCGACCCAAGCAAGCTAGGGGGGTGCTTAGGGGGTATACTCACCCACACACACTCACAAACACTCTCATTGTGTACTATGCAAAGTGCAAGAGCTCCCTCTCCTTCTCCAAGCAAGTAGAGGTTGAGAGCCTACACCAACACTCTTGGCTATGGAGTGCAAATCCAACCAAGAGGCATGCTTCAATGCTTGAGCTTGTCATCTCCTTCTTCTTCATTACTATGCTATTATGTATGCTAGCTCAAGAGTTATGATAAGTGAGGAACTAGCTCTTTCTCGTATGAAATGTTTCTTCTTCCTCTTCCCTACCCTCATTCCCTGCTAGCTCTCTCCACCTTCGAAGGTGTTTGACGTCTTGGGGCTGAGGCATGGTATAGTTAAAGCTTTCTTCAAGTTTAGGTTATGCTATGACGGTGATGCATGAAGCTTTCCATCTTCATTGCTTCATCTAGGTCACAAGGAACACAAAGAATGTATTGTAACAAGTCTCTCTTTATGGGAGATATCATAATACAAATGCCTATTGGAGGGGGGACCGGATCCACATAAATCCGGTCCTCAACTGTTGTCATGTTCTCTAAATTCTCTCTCTTGCAAAAGTATTGTCTATGCCAAGTTAACTAATTGCTATGATTATGTTGCTATCTTCAATTATGTCTACCCGCTATGCTCACAAAATCATTTCTTGAAAGTACTCTCATTAAATTCCGCTATTCTCAAATTGAATAGGCAAATTCCATTACATTGGTATCAGAGCATTTGGTTTCTCTTTTCTTGCTTAAGAAGAGAGGTCCTTAAGTAGCCTATAAATGGTTGATGTTGTTAATTATAATAGAGTAAGTGGAACTGGGATCTAATATCGGTTTTGTTAAGCCCACTATGTGGGGGATGGTGCACACCTCGGGAGCTTTGGACTTAATAATGGAGTCTTTTTAGACTTGCCTACGGCTTTACCATTATTGAGCCATAAGAAGTCCGGAAGGAGCTAGCCCTTGGCAATCCCGCTATGTTAGACCTACTCCTCTACTCTCTATAATTAACCACTTTGAGCCGTGGGTGTAGATACTTAAGAGCCGATTTTCAAAGGCTAAGAGGAGTGGCAACTAAGGTTTTGTATTGCCAAAGCATACACTAAGTATAAACATAAATTTTGTTAACATGGCTGACAATAATCAAGAGAGTAGAATGAACATTGATAACTTTGATTTTGCACATGAAGGTGCTAATGATGATGCTCCCATGTTTGTGAATTATCTCGTCACTAGGTTGCAACAAGCTATGGGCAACCCTGTTTTGCAAGCCGAAGTTACTCAACAACTTCGTGCTTATGGAATTTCCCTTCCTCTCCCAGAGGAGAGAGAGCTTAGGAGGCCTCTTGAAGAGACCCCCAAAAGAAGACTCTCTCCCATTCGAGAGGAGGAATCCAAAGAGAAAGAAAGCAATGACAGTCTAAGTTCTTCTGAAGATGTGGCTCCACGAAGACGGTGGTCTAGACGATCGCCTACTCCTCCCAAGAGGAAAAGAGCAACCTATAGTTCTTCTCCTCATCACTCTGAAAGGCAAGAGAGGAAACAAAGGAAGAAAAGGGCTAGGAAGAGGTCACCCTCTTCTCCTTCTTCTTCACCTTCCTCCTCTTCCGATGAAAGTTATGGCTATTCTCCTAGAGAATACAAGAGGGGAGGACATCGCAAATCATTTCCTGCATGGCGAAGGTCACAAAAGCTAAAGAAGTTCAAGGAGGGAGGAAAGAGTATCTCTTTTCTCACCTACGATGGCACCTTTGGTGCTACTGACAAAGTGTTGGCCTTCATACAGAAATTTGATGCGGCCTTTGGGGACGAGGGCTTCACAGAGTCCTCCAAGCTACGCCATGTAGCTATGCACTTCCAAAAATCAGCTCGTCAATGGTGGGCTAGCCTTCGTGGCAATGGAGAAGCCCCAAAGACATGGAAAACTCTACGAGTTTCCATCATGAAGCAATTTCTTCCAAGTGATACTAAAGATAAAGTTCTTACCGAATGGCGTGGCTTGAAGCTTCTCTCTCATGAGTCTATCAACAAGTATGTAGACAAGTTTTGGGATTTACATCTCAAAGCTACTGTCTTTCAAAAGATAGACTTTGCCGAGCAAAGACAGCAATTCTGTGCGGGATTACCTGAAGAGATGGCCGAATACATCAACTCTCAACGGCCCGGTACTATTACCGAAGTAATCCACCACACCATGGTTGCTTCACGCATCAATTTCCATCAAGGGGCTAGACGTAATGTCAAGACCATGGAAAACAAAGATAAAAATGATGCAAAGGGGAAATCCAATGCTCAAAATAATTCCCAAGGCACTTCCAACAACAACAACAACAACAATCGGTCCAAGGAGAAGGGAGTTTACAAAGGTAAAAACAAACTCTCTCTTGAAGAGCTTGAAGCTTTTCGCAAGGACCATAAATGTTTCAAGTGTGGGGAGCAAGGACATGGCTATCGTTCGTGCCCCAAGAAGAATACTCGCAATGAGACTCCTAGGGTTTCCACCATCGAAGCTCCAAAAGAGGATGCTCATTGCAAAGGATCATCACTCTCCTATGTGTGGGGAAAGGTAAGAGAGCATGATGCCTTCATCTTGTTTGACCCAGGCTCTACTCTCAACTTCATATTAATAGAGTTGGCCACCAAGTTAGGCATTCAAGCTTTTGAGATGGGAGATATAGTAACAGCCGATGCAGCTTTCAAGGGACAACAAGCCTCTGTTACTCCCTTGATTGGGAAGTTGAGGCTTCATGTCCAAAGCTATGTCGACAAAGAAGACTTCTTCATCTCTCCTCTCCAACATCAGGATGTTATCCTAGGGGCACCATGGTTTGATCGCATGGCTGCCAACATGAAGTTCCCTGAAAGGAGAATTTACTTCACCTACAAGGGAAAGAACATGTATATAGATGCTAGTGAGCGTGGTCGCACTATTCCACTTGTAAATCCTCTTTCTTTTGATAAATCAATGAAGAGCTCAGTTTCTGCGTACATGATTTATGTCAACGAGTCTCTAAAAGCTAATAATGTTTCATCAAATGAAAATGATAGGAATCAAGAAGAGTTAGACTTGTCTACTTTTCTAAAAGGATTCCAAGATGTGTTCATCGATGATATCCCTATGGACCTACCTCCAAAACGAGGGGATGATGACCATCGTATTGAGCTCCTTCCAGGAAGCTCACCGCCTAACAAACCTCCTTATCGAGTCTCACAAGCTCAACAAGAGGAGATTATGAGGCAAGTACAAGAATTGGTAGACAAAGGGATGGTGAGGCCTAGTTCCTCTCCCTTTTGTTCTCCAGTCCTTTTAGTGCAAAAGAAAGATGGTACATACCGTATGTGTGTGGACTATCGAGCACTAAACCATATCACTATCAAAAACAAATTTCCTGTGCCTCGGGTAGAAGATCTGTTTGATAAGCTACAAGGCTCTACCTACTTCAGTAGGATTGACCTTAAGAGTGGCTATCATCAAATAAGGATAGTGGATGAAGATATCCTAAAGACCGCGTTTCGCATAACATTTGGTCTTTATGAATATCTAGTCATGCCTTTTGGCTTGACTAATGCACCAACTACTTTCAATCGTCTCATGGAGAAAATTTTTAGACCATATCGTAAATTCACTGGAGTGTTCTTTGATGATATCATCATCTACTCCAAGTCTTTGGAGGAACATAAGCAACATCTCCAAGTGATTTTTCAAGCCTTGCGGGAAAACAAACTTTTTCTCAACCAAAAGAAAAGTGAATTCTTCCTTCAAGAGATTCAATATCTAGGTCATATTATCTCTCACGATGGTATTCGTATGGATCCATCAAAGTTAGAGGTAATAAAATCATGGCCTAAACCAAGGAATCTACATGAGCTAAGAAGCTTTATTGGTATGTGTGCATACTATAGACGCTTCATAGCAAAATTTTCTCAAGTAGCAGGACCACTACACGACTTAACAAAGAAGAACGTTAAGTTTGTATAGATTGCTAAGGAGCAAAATGCTTTTGAAAAACTCAAAGAGAAGCTTACTTCCCAACCAGTCCTCATGCTTCCACTACAAGAGGTTGTGTGCTCTTGTGACGCTGTTAGCGACAGAAATACACTGGGTTTTTATAACCCCCGGCGTCGCTAAAACCGTCGCTAATAGCGTCGCTACGAGAGCGTCGCTATATGCGATGCTATAGGCGTCGCTATAAGCGTCGCTATATAGAGACGCTCATAGCGACGGTTATAGCGACGTTTGCACAGAAGTCTATAGCGACGCTCCAGAGCCATAAATAGCGACGGTTATAGCGACGCCCGAGAAAGATTTTTTTTGGTGACAGGGCATTGAATGCCCTGCCACCCATCAACCATATTGTACTTGATTCACTTTTTAAAACAAAGTGCAAGGGTAGATAATAGACCCAAAATAGTCACCCACAAGACGCATTGTTTGCAAAATTGACAAGCGTAAAATTGACAATTGTACACATCATAGGCAAAATGAATTGATTGGCAAATGTAATAATGACAATTGTACAACATCATAGGCATAAAGAATTGATTGGCAAAATGAACTGCGGTGACAAATGTAATAATATACATGGTTCAAAAAGACGTATAAAATCCGTCTCATGATACATAAGCTAAGAGAAACCCTAAACTAATGCTATCTAGCTACGGCTAAACTGACGTCGTCTAGTCAGACGTCTCATCGCGTCCAAGCGGCGTATCTGTCGGATTTTGCAAAAAAAAGACAATAAGACAGCTTTCAGTAAGTATAAACATATAACGACATTATAAAACAATACAAAAAATAGAAAAGAGTAAACCCTAATACTAACCATGCCGCCGCGAGAACTGAGAATGTCCATCAGGGCGTTTAAGCCCTTCCTGCCTGCGTACTCGCGCTCGTACGGTGTGGGATCACGTCCTGTCATCGACCACTGTCAAAACATACAAAGATTTCATTATGTTAGAATTAAAAAAACTCATAAACCCTAAACTATCGAACATAAAGAGCAATGCGAAAACACTTACAAAATCGGCCTCAAATGATGCCCATCCACCGCTCCCCAAGTGGTGCGAGCTCCCTGCCTCTACTCGCGCTCTGGCTGCATCCTTTTGTTGCTTCCACTTGTCGGGATTCTCGCGCGCTGCTTTCTTCGCATTCTTCCAATCTTCTTTGGCCAGCCAATCTCGCCTGTTCCACCCATGCTTGATTGCTTTTTGCACTTCGGAACGCTTGTGTTTGCAGTATTCGTGCATTCGAATCTTCATCAGGAACAAATCAAATACCAAGGGTACTCCATTAGGGATTGGATATTGGGCCAAGGACCAGAAAATATTCCAAGAGATGAACTCCACAAGAGATCTTTTGAGAGTAATGTTAAAAAACCAGAAACTACCTCATCATGAAGAAAACCGGGTGACAGTAAAGCCAGGTCCAGGGCTACATGAGTCACTATTTCCAACAGACTAGTTGAAGGACTCGGAACAGGACCAACTGCCAAGAGACCGGGAGTTGAACCAAATAGACGTGTCAGACCAACTGATTTTCAAAAAATGGATCAAAAAATACAGTGGATCTGGGGATCCATATGACCACTTAGCAAGCTTTAAACAAGTGCTAAGAGCAAAACGCATATTTGATTTCCATATTCAATTCGAGGGATTTAGAATGACATTAAAAGGGAAAGCACTGACATGGTTCCAAAACATTCCACCAAGGTCAATCATGGACTTAAATACATTAACTCAAGGATTTGTAGCTGCATGTTCCAAAATGGGGCTCAAACATAATACGGTAGCCCAAATCTATAGCCTCAAACAGAAACAAGGTGAGTCTGTTAGGGATTGTGCAACTAGAATGAAGCAATACATTGCAGGATGTCCAGAACTAGAAATACCTTCAGAAGAAAGACTAGTATCATTGTTTCTAGAGGGCCTGCTAAACAAAGAACTTCATACTATACTGTATAGCAAGAAGCATATGACCCTAGAAGAGTGTGTGTCAGATGCTATCGACTTAGGAGACAATTGTGATATTTTCAATGAAGAAGATGTCCCTAAGGATAATCTAAGCGAGAAAATAACATCCACCAAACCAGCACAAATGGGAACGGCTGTTGTAGCACCGCTTACAGCCATAGAAGACATGCTCAAAAGGATGAATGAAATGATGAATAACATGCAAAAAGCACCTATGAGGGGACCAGGACAAGGAATACCTCAACAAGGACAACCAATTAGGCCGCAGTAATGGTGTGCAATCGAGGATAAATGGACCAACCATGAGACTGATGAGTGATATTACCGACCAAAGTATGATGGGAATGTTCAATACATGCCTATGAGGCCACAAGCGTCACCCATGTATAGATATCATCCTAATATGGCCCCAGCTCAAAGACCACCGATGGGTATGGAAAGATCTCAACCTGTGTTGGGTCAACAACCTCCATATCCTAGCTATAATGCAGTGCCTGTAAAGTACATGCATTCAGAGGGAGTCATAGATGACTAAGCACTAGTGCATGTTACACCCTATGCTGAGCCTAGTCCATCTACAGTAATGGTAGAAGAAGATTGGTATAATTCACATCCACCGCCAATGCAAGAACATGTGACTTATACTACACCAAAACTTGCACCGATGTACTATGTAGCTAATCAAGGTGCTAGACCTCGGATGGTAAGACCCATGATTAAGCCAAGAACTGGGAACTGTCATAAATGTGGTGCAGATGATCATTGGAAAAATGAATGCCCAGAGCCTGGCAAGAACATTAAGCCAGTTGAAGCTTATTGTATACAATGTTGCAAAAACAGAGGACACTTCCCTAAAGATTGTCCAAAAACTCCTTTAAACAAGGGTAAAATAGAAGTGAACGTAGTCCAAGTGATACCTAATAGCTCATCTGAGAGTGAACATATTGTTCCAATCAAGGTAATCACCAGAGCCCAGGCTAAGAAAAAGAAACATAACTCCTCTGATGATTCGGAGAATACTAAAATTTCCTCTCAAAAGACCAAAAGAAGCAGAAGCAAAAGGTATGAGATGAGCAAACAGAGACAAAGGGTTCAAATCGAGGAGAAAGCAAAGAAACTATTCCAAGACAAAGTGAAAGAAACTGGAAGTGAAATCAAGGAAACCACAGTCTGGAGGATCAATTTTGATAGATAAAATTTTTGAACCAATCAACTCAGCCTTGGAAGCTTACCAAGTGGGACTTAAAGCAGGCCAAACATGAAAAACAAATCGAAAAACCATCCTTCTCTATATATGGAAGCAGCTAAGCTTGAAGCTTATTAAAATTTGGTAAGAATTACTCAAGAGATGTTGTAAAAACAAAAAACCAAGCTTGAGAGTATGGCAAAACTTGAGGAGCTTGTGGTAGGAACCAGTAAAGAGAAATCCAAAGTGACGGAAGAACCCCACCTTGAAACTAAAGAGCCAGAACTCATAGTGCCTGACAGTGAAGATGCCTTAGATGGAAGAAGATTGGCCAGGATACTTGTGGGAAAAAATTAGAGAGATTAATGATGGGAGCCTAACTTTAAAGTCAGCTTCTATAGAGGAAGTTTGGTTAGACAATTTACCTTCTGATATGGGCATGGATGTACAATCCTTGTATGGGGATTGCGGCTCTGAAGTTTCAGGAATGTCTAAACCAATGACTTTGAAAACACTACCCGCTTACTTGGGAGATAACGAAGATGAATCCATAGTGTATAAGACCACTCAGATAAAAAAAGCTGAACAGACCCTAGAGGTAGATAACATCCATTCAATCATGTCTACGCCCATTCAATGCACTCTTACTTTAGGAGAACTATTAAAAATCAGACCATATTTATGGAATGATCTACAAAAAACTCTAGAGAAGGTGGGGATAACAGGGCTAATCGCAAAAATTTGGGAAAATTGAAACACGAATTGGATAACAAAGAGATTCGATTTGTTCCAATGAACAAAGTCAGAGAATACTACAAAGGAGAAGAAGGAAATACAACCCTTCCAGTGAGATATGATGATATAGAAATTATGGCAATACTGGATAGTGGGGCAAGCAAAGCCATAGCCATGAAAGTAGTATGGGAATCATGGGGGCAACCAGCCATAAGACAAACTCGAATGAAATTGCAATTGACTGATGGACTGCTTGAAAAGGTGATAGTTAGTTCCTGTGGGATTGATTATCATTATACCTTTGCAATAGTGGACTTTGGAAAGAAACTCAATTATGAAATTATCTTGGGAAGACCTTTCATGCAACAAGTACAACTCATCCAAGATTGGGGAAACAATTATCTGTACTTGAAGAAAGTGGGATCAATAACAAGGGTTAATATAAAAGATAACACTTACAAAGATGTCATGAAAACACCCATTCAAGAATTTGACTCAGCCTCTTCGGTTGAAACCAAGGTTACATCATGGTTGAACAAAGACACACCTATGTGGATGTGCGGAGCCTCAAAAAACGAGAGCTTAAAACGAGAAGAATGTATCTTAGAAAGGGATTGCATGGACGAAGCCTATGTACCTGAACCCTTTCCAGAACATTTGTTTTAGTCATTTGAGTGGACTCAAATTTTAGCAACAATGGATGCATGTGTAAATACGTCTATGCCTACTGAATTTTGCAATGAGGACGGCTATGACATAATTCCCATACAAATGATCTCAACCCTTCACATTGAAGACAACATCCAAGAATCCAAGGACTTGATGAAGGCTCAACAAGTCTTTTTGGACCTCTATTATGATGCAACAGATGAGCTAGAAGAACATTCAGCTACCTCAGATGATTCGGGGTCGGAAAAAGAACATGTGAGAGCTAAACTACTCATAAAAGGAAGGGAGGAAAAGTTTTTTGAATTTTTAAACCAAAAATCGAGAAGAGATAAATGGTATAGAAGAAAAAGAGACACGAGAAACTTGAAAGCTAGACCTATGCCATCATTCTCCAGTAGAACACAATTTCTGATGCAGATAGATGCACATGATTGTGTCAAAGACAAAATCACTGGTAGATATCCTTTAATTGAAAATCAAAAAATGTTGAAAACAATGAGAAAAATGAGAAAGGAAACTCAAGAAAAACCTAAATACCAGGACAAGGATTCAACCATGACACGAGTGGAACAAAGAAAGAAGTATCAAGAGTAGAAGAAAGCTCTAAAGGAGATATATACAACTAAATTGAAACCACTGAGGAGGAAGGTAAAGATGTAATGAGTGTTCCATCCCATTACAAGAAATATACTCTCCAAAACCAAAAAATCATAGTCGAACAACCTGTCAGGGAATCACAAAAACAGGGTGAGTCCTACGAAGAACTTGAAAATTCAAAAAAGATAGATCTGGTCGAACCAGGAGAAGAGCCTAGACCTATCTACATTGCAAACGACCCGACGGAAGAAGAGGAAGAGATTTTTTTAAGCTTACTAAAAGAATACCGAGATATGTTTGCTTGGTCTTATAAGGATCTCAAGGGTACTGATCCAGAAATTTGTCAACATACCATACCGATGAGAGATGATGCGAAACCAAGTAGACAAAGGCCATACACATAAAATGAAACATTTGCCAAGAAGATCAAAGAAGAAATTGAAAATCTAAAGGAGACCAAATTCATTTATGAAATTGAACACACAGATTGGGTGTCTTCAATTGCGGTAGTACCCAAGAAAAATGGAAAATTAAGAGTGTGTGTCAATCTCAAGAAAGTGAATGAAGCTATCATTAGAGACAACTTTCATCTTCCAATCACTGAGCATGTTTTAGAACGAGTTGCAGTAAAAGAATCTTATAGCTTTTTAGATGGTTTTTTGGGATACAATCAACTTTTGGTTGACCCCAAAGATCAGCATAAAATTGCCTTTGCAACTGAACGAGGTATTTTTGCCTATCGGGTAATGCCTTTTGGGTTAACTAATGCTCCTGCCACCTTTCAAAGATTAATGAGCCATGCTTTTAAAGAATACCTTTGGAATTTCTTGGAAGTATATATGGATTATCTATGTGTACATTCATCAATCCGGGCTGATCATTTTGAACACTTAAAAAAGGTATTGGAAAAATGTAGACTTTATAGGATTTGCTTAAATTTTGAAAAGTGCACATTTATGGGTAGACAATGAAAAATTCTTGGACATATAGTGTCTAAAAATGGCATAGCTACTGATATGGATAAAATTCATGTTATAGTTGATTTGCCTAGACCGACAACAGTCAAAGGGGTTCAAGCTTTCATGGGACATTGTGGATACTACAGACAATTCATTTACATGTAGTCTATAATTGCAAAGTCCATGTATAGCTTGATTACACTCTTTGAATCGACTGATGAATGTGAAGAATCCTTCATGAAGCTTAAGCAAGCTCTTACTTCAGCTCCAATATTGAAAGCACCAGATTGGAATAAGATATTTCACATACATGTCGATGCTTCCAATTTTACCATGGATGTATACTAGCTCAACCAAGAGACATAAAAATTTTCCTATTTCTTATGCTAGTAGACAGTTGAATATAGCAGAGAAAAACTACACAACGACAGAAAGAGAAGGATTAGGAATGATCTATGCCGTAAAAAATTATAAAAAATACCTATTAGCTAATAAATTTGTGTTCTTTGTGGACCACCAAGCCTTATTGTACTTGGTCAACAAGCCATGCAACACAGGAAGAATAGTGAGATGTTTCATCATTCTTTTGGAATTTGATTTCACTGTAGTTGTGAAAAAGGGCACCACTTAACAAAGAGTAGATCATTTGTCAAGGATTATATCAGGAGAACCACCTAAGGGAGTAGACGATGATCTACCAGATGCATATATATTCTCCGTGGAAATGATACCTCGATGGTCGAAAAACGTGGTATCTTTGATGACCATAGCTCAAGTGGATTTGCAAATACCACTTCCTATTACAATCGAAATAATTGAGCAATCGGCTATGTATTGTTAACCCTCACGGCTCACGGACACCCTATCAGCTACCATAGACGTTGTATTATTTATTTGATAGAGTCAGATACCGGGCTTGTCGGTCCAATAGGAATGGTTAAGAGTGATCACCGATGAGAGGTGCACTCTAAAACTAGAATATATAACGTTTGGGTAAGATGGGCTAAGTGTGGGCACCCAAATGTGAACGGGCGAGCTCATATAAAAGTCAATCTAAACCTAAAAAACCTCATTCTCTCATTTGTGCAATTGAAGAGTGCTCTTGCTCCATCTCCATCTTCTTCTTCTTCATCTCCTTGTGTGTGTGTGTGTGTATACGTGAGAGAGAGAGAGAGGGAGAGAGAGAGAGTGTCTGTCGATCGAGCATTGCGACGACGACACGGCGGCAGTGAAGCGGTTGAGCGCAGCGTAGCGGTGTCTCCTTCTTCTTCACGGCGAGGAATCCTCCACGACAGCAAGCGTAGAGCGGTGAGTGACACACCATCGCCATCTTTGAGCTTACTAGTTTAGGCTTGTTGTGTGCTTGGAGCCATTTGTGGCTCGCACACAGTGTATCGGCAAGTTCCTTGCATTGACACGTGTGACATAGCGCACATTTTTGGCGCCGCTGCCGGGGAATGCCATACACTAAGCTTGAATGGCACTCTGTGCTTCTTTTGTGGTGCAATTTCAATTGTAGGAAAGGTAAGGAAGGAGGGTGTGTGTTGTGAGAAGAAGGATTTTGTGTTGCTACTGTGTATTTCTTTGTTAATGGAGTTTTCAAAGGTATTGTGTTTTTTCTCTGTCATAAGGAATTACTAATTAAGGTTGTTAGTTCTGTGTAATGCAAAGTACAGTAAGTAGGAAGTAGATCTATGAGAGCTAATGAAGTGTGTTAGTGTGTAACAGTAGGTGTATTAGTTGTAAGTAGGTAGGTAGAGTGTGTGTGTGTGTGTGTGATCGAGCGCAGGCCGCGGCGACCTTATCCCCAAAAATTTATATATATTTAAAGGTAGGACTGGGATCCAAAATATCTTCTAGACCCAAGCCCAAGCTCACGCTCACGCTCAGGCCTAAGTCACCCTTTGAAATTACGTATTTTAGCCTCACACGTAGCTAAAAATTGATTTTTTGAGGACCAACGGAGCTTCAGGTGATCGAACGTTTGCTGAAAAGCACACCGCGACCCTCTGAGTGATACGCTCGTTTCAAGCTATCACACACTTTAATCAAAAAAACCGATCATTAAAAAACATAAAAATTATTTATTTATTTTTAAAACGAGTGAAAACGGACGCCTAAAAAGGTAAGCGGTTAACCTTCGAGGTTATTCACCGACGCTTATAGGGTGTCAAAAGCACATGCATCTGCGCTCTGGTCGTGTGCTAGAGACAGAGCAACTAGAGAGAATTTTGACTTACGCGATTTCTCATTATCCACCTACTTTAGGTTCCGGGCTCTCGGTGGGGACCCAAGGTATTACAAACCAAGACCTGAATATAGCGGCTAGTGACTCTTCCTCTGACTACGACGTCATGGAGGGTTTCCCAATGCCTAATCCCGATAGCTCAAGCCAAGACATGCATGCCATGGGCCTGCGGTCCGGGCCGAGCGTGCTTAGCCACTTGAAGGAAACCTTTAGTAGAGCCACTCACTCCGAACATGGAGCTAATGATGTAAATGAGGGGGGTGGGGAAGTAAATTCTCCATTCATGACCAACGTAGACCCTATGCCCTTAGAGAATGTGCACGTGAATACTTCATTCACTGCACCTCCTGAGTCTTCAGAACTATTCCCCTCCGAGGTCATATTACCCGATGGTAGAAGCCTTGCCGAAGTGCAAGAGGTTGAGCGGAATATCCTTGCAGCGAGGAAAAAGGAAATCGAGATCCTACGCAAGGCGGAGCAACGAAGAGAGTTAAAAGGGAAAGCCCCTATGTCAATATCCTTGCTAAGAGAGCAATCGAGTGCTCCTGACTTAGCAACCGCTAAGGGCCAACCCCTAGAAAGCAACATTGCATATAGCTCAAAGGACACCCCTAGCACCTCAATCCTAGATGGAGCGTTCTTAAATGAGAACTGGGAGTACGAGCTACAAACAAAAACTCTAACCGACTTATCCCAGGTCACACCTATCACGTGGGTTGGTTAGATGTCCTACAATCCACAATGGGTGCTACTAGTGTGGAGGATCAACAACAAAGAGTTTGTGAGGTCATCCATAGGGTCATTGAGTTAGAGAGATAGAACAAGGGGATCAACATGCCTTCAACGGGTCTCATGAGATTCTTGGATACATGGAAGGCTAAACAACCGACCTTATCGCAAATGGAGACTCCCTCGGTAAGTCCAATTGATCCTCCATATATTGTTTCCCCAGGGGTCTCGGTGCAATCTCAGCCCACAAGTGATAGCTTTACCTTTCCAAGTCTAGCTCATCTTTCCGTTGATGACACCACAGCTACCATGCCTACCCCAATGATGGGCATGCCAAGAAACACGCCATGGACCTCATTTGTTAGTAAAGCACCGCTATATGGTAGCTCAATGCCTGCAACAGTACCTACAAGTGTGTACCAATCGTATACACCCATCGGGCCTTGTACTCATGTAGTTCCTACCCCTCCCATTGTTTCAACTACCTATGCTCCACAACCACAACACCCAAGCTCTTATTTCCATGGGACTATACTGGCTAGCATTAGCATGTCACATCCGACGTCTGCTATGCCGAGGGCCACACATATGAACTATGGACCACCACATGGCACAACACTGTACCAAACGTGGAACCTAAGGGCTTCCTATGCACCAAGCCCAATACCAATACCTACTCCACATGTAGTCTCTGGAGCGCCTTCACCCACGGTGCCTGCTCACTTAGGTAACTTGGCAACATTTGCTCAAGCTATTGGTCAATCTATTGTTGAGAATATGCGTAACACGCCTGATAGAGAGCCTAGAAGTAAGGCAGTACAAATAGCCAAGCTCACACAAAAATTTAGTGGATCCGGGGATGTGAGAAAGCATATCGAAGTGTTTGAACAAATATGTGATTCTCTAGGAGAACACAATGACCTGCATAAGAGTAATGCTTTAAGCCTAACCTTAAATGGAAAGACTGGGGATTGGTATAGAACCCTAAGGGTGGAAGAAAAAACGATTTAACCTACTCTTAGGAGACTGTTCTTGAAGGAATACATACGAGAGGGAGTGCTTTGGGGTGTAGCCTCTCAGCTCCAGAAAGCCCAACGAGAGGAAGGAGAGTCGGTGAGAGACTTTATTAGTCGCTTGAAGCATTTGAATTCTTGTTGTAATCCAAATGAGCGCTTCAATAATAATCAATTGCTTGATAGATTCATTAGGGGATTACGACATGAGGATATCTACAATAGCCTAGTCATTAGAGGTATCACCACTTGGGAAGCAGTCACCTCCAATGCGATCCAATTGGAGGATAATTTAATGATTCAAGGAGAAAGAGTGTCTGTTGAGCCTAAATCTATTAGCTCGCAAGCATCGGGGCATCAGCCAATGACCCTAAAGCCTATTGCTAAGGAGCCAAAGATATCTGAGATGACTTTAGCAGATCTCACCAAGGCTATTCAAGAGAGTCTTAGAGATAATCGTGCTCCGCAAAACAATCATATGTATACAAGAAGGGAGCAACAATGGTGCTCAGTATGCTATGGACCGCATAGTACCAATGAATGTCCTACTTTTAGAGTAAAATTCAATGGGAACTGCAATGTGTGTGGTAGGAGGTATGGTCATCAAGCTAAGGATTGCATAGTATTTAAGCGTGCGATGGCCAATAGACCAACCTTAGCATGGACAGACACACCTCGAGTGCCTGCATTGATGCCGGCCCCACCTATTGAACAAACAGCACAACACATAGTCCCTAGGGTCCAAAATGTTGTTCAAACAACACCCTTACCACCTCTAGTGCTAGGACCACAACCACCACATCCGAGAATCACTTTTGTGAATCAAGTGGGTTGTGAGTCATCTATTGCTTGTTTGGAAGGCTGTGAGGAAGAGATAGATCCTAATATTGCTTATGGGATGGATGTGCTTGAAGAAAGTCCACAATACTATATGGAGGACTATTGGGGACAAGTCAAACATGTATATCAATTAGCTGCTCTTGCGGCAAGAGGCCAAAATATCAATTACACTGCTAAGAGACCACCTCTTCAATGCTATGAGTGTGGAGGTCCACATCGTGTAGTCGAGTGTCCTATTAGGCTACAAAAGAACGCCACACAAATGCAAACCTATCAAGCGAGCACGTCTACAATGCCGATACTCATGTGTAATCGATGTGGCATAGATCATTTGATTGCCCAATGTCCAAATAATCCAAATGCACCGAAGATCATGCCATTAAACTTGATTGAAGTTACCGAGGAGCCATCACAAAGCACACCTGTGGTACCAGTAAACGTACTCACACGATCGATGCTCCAAAAACAAAATTATATTCTTGAGGAAAGAGACACGGCATCAATTGCCCAATCTCAGAAAAAGAAGAAAATACGAAGGAAGAGATCGCAAAAATCAGCAAAGTCAGACCCTAGTTCAAAGACCAACATAGGGACTGGTGACGACCCCGTATATATGAACGACACTGAAGAGGATTCGGATTCAGGTGAAACTATGAAGACCAAAACAACCACTAAGATAGAAACCAACAAGGAAGACCTTCATAAGCCACAATGGCCAGGATCCAAGAAGAAGATAGGAACTTATCCAAACCCTACAAAGGAGAGTGAGCGAGTCAAGCAATTAAGGAGTTTGGTAAAAGATACCCAAAGGGATCTAGAACCAGTACCTAGGCAGATCCAGATTACAAACACCGTGTTCCCTACGCAACAACAACCTCATCAAATCCATAGACCCTTAGCCATACCTGGTGTCATCCAAGAAGAAAGTGACTTTAAGTTATGGGAAAGTGGGCGTACTCACTTCTTGATGGAAAGAATGTTTACAGAGGGACTACCTGATCCTATCAAAGAAATGGAGATCCCATCTTCCCCACTTCAAGGGACTGAAGTTCAAAAGTTGCCGTTAAACATTGCCAAATTGAAGGATTTCATGTCTTCAGAAGTTAGAACCACCATCATGTCCAAACTATATAATGACCCTGAGCTAGTCTCAGCTCTTCGAGCCTTCCTCAATGGAGAACTGAAGTTTGGGCTACCACAATTTGCCCAGATGGATGGAGCTGGGGAGATGCCAAAAGAGGAGGAACACTTAGATTCACAACCCAACCTAGATGAGAACCTTGTTATAGAAATACCTGTTAACATGCTGGGACAATACTTTGAGGGTGATGAATCCAATGCAACCATACCAATCACTACTAAGGGATTAACTCTGAAGGGAATCCTTGATGGTGGCGCTGGGGTTAGCATTGTGACTAAAAATTGCTGGGAAACTATGGGAAGACCTCACCTTGCGACCACAACTATAGTAGTGAAGATGGCCAATGGATCTATTGTTAAACCTATTGGGATGCTAGAAGATCTCAAGATCAAGGTCTTTGGATATAAATAAGAATTACCTTCATTGTTATGGATTTCTCCAAACACACTATGGCATCGGAAATGATCTTAGGACGTCCTTTCATGAGGAAAGCAAAATGGTGCATGACTGGTCTAAAAACCATGTCTACTTGCAATTCCAAGATTCTGTCATTAGAGTGGATCTTGTGACTAGTCGAGCACATCCTCTAGGAAATAGGTTTATAATTGATCATAGATTTGACACCACAGTTCACTCGGCCCCATTGCAGTATTGTTACACGTGTAAAGCGGACACTGATGTTGGGGAAGATTCTCCTTATATGGATGTACTACCTGGGATGACTGAGGCAGACAATGTGGATTGGGTCCACCTTGCAGCAACCATAGACACTTGGGGAAATAGGGGGACAACCTGGGTAACACCTGAGGGGGATGAAATGCACGTACCCTTAAATATGCTACAAGCAATGCATATAGCTTCTGGTAAGACTCATCCTAATATAACAAAGAAAACATACAAGTGTGTCCCTAAAGCTTCTTTAGCAACCATAGCCAGTGCTAAAAGACAGGATCCTGGTAAGAGACGTCGCATTCGCCCCAAGAAATGTAAAGAAACGTTGCGTTGGATTCCTAAAAAACTATTGGAAGCCCAAGGCTACTATAAAGGAAATGATCAAATCTGTGTGCCAAAACGTAAATTGTGCTCTTACTTGTCACCAGGCCCATGTGAGCTCAATCGTGTAGCTCCAAAACAAATTGACAATCGTGGAAAGAAAAAAATCACAGAATGCTACACACCCACTCCAGAGCTAGTTTGGGTACCGAAGAAAGAACGATTTGTTCCACCTAGCTCAGGAACAGGGAAATCAAATGAAGCTTTTTGCTCTTCATGTGGTTCCTATACAAAAATAGAAGCTTCTACACAACCTCCACCTACCATTGTACATATCCATACAACCAAGAAAGAGTTTGCACCTCCCGTTGTAAGTTCACCACCTACAACAATGTTACAAATAAAATCATGGGAGAGTACCTTACCACCCTTGCAACTAGATGAAACGCATAGGGCAGTCGAAAACTATTGGTTAAAGCCTTCACCTATAACAACTTGGAACAACTGGTTTCAAAGGGTGACGACATCATTCCAAAAGGTATGATCTACCCAAGGAAGGGGGGAGTGTTTGCTAACATCCATCATTCACTTGCTTCCCTCTCAACCTTCCTCCCTGAATGCTTAATCTCCAATCTTAGGGAATGTATATATAAAGCCTTATACTCACAAAAACAAGATAAAAAAGTAAAAGAGCAAGAGCCATAACACAAAATCATAAAAACACATTATGCACAAGAACACAACCGTTGTAATGATTGCACTCTAACCATCATTTATTTGCGTGTACAGATATGGCTAGTACGCTAGAGTCATCCACTCCTGCCTTGGGTGAGAGGTACCCTCATTACTTTTCACAAATGTTTCACATGGTCTTTCCGGTGCTTGCATGTGAATGGGATTTGGTAGGTACGCTAGCATGTGAGAGGAATTTCGAGGAGTTAGAATGGCTGATACGTCTCTTGACCACGACTGATCCATACTTAGTAGAGAGCGTTTCTCCCATTGCACAAGCCTACCCTTTCGACCAAGATGACTATAGGCGTCTAGTGACCTTCTTAGTAAACATGGGTACCTATGATGAAGAAGAAGATTTACATGACTACACAGATGGCACATATGGTCTCATGGATGATGACTTTGTTTATCTCGATGACAAGGATAGGGGTTTAGCCTTAGGGTTTCCCCCCAATCTCTATAATATCCTATTCCCTTGACTCTCTAAGGGGAGTGCAAATAATTAGGTTATGGTTCCTTATGTTTTTTTGTTGTGTTCAATAAGTGTTGGTACCTTTTCCCACTGATGTGACTCCTAGAGGTATTCTTTGTGTTTCCTAGTGTGTACAAGAACATGTTGGTGTGGTTAGGATTTGGACCTTCATGGAATCTTTCTCTCGTTCACACTTCAAACCAAGCGCGACCATCAACACAAACAGGTGTTTCTTGTCCATTAACATTTCCCCTTATCTTTTTGCATCCATGTTTGTCCGCTTTAATTGTGATTGGTAGCATAATATTCAGTGCATTTGCTTAGTATCAAACATTAAATTCAATGTAATTTTTTATCATAATCACTTATCTAGGTTTAAAAATCAAGCAGTTCGACTAAGCTAGTTTGACCAAGCTAGGTGTTAGAGATCTTCTCTTAATACCATGTGGAATGCCTTCCTAATTATCAATGGTTACTTAGGTTCTTAATCTGATTTAGGCAGCATTGTGTGAAATGTACTAGGGCTTTCTAGTGGGCTTAGTCCCTATTGACCTTTAGCTTAAGTATTATAAAGGAAGTTTACTAGTGTGATGAGCCTCGGGAGGGTAACAATGTTATATGACCCCCCAAAGTTACAAAATTAAAATGCTGAAAACGAACAAACAAAAAATCAAAGTGCCACAATGTAAAATCTTAAGCTGGAAGAGAAACCTCAGCTTGATTTGGTACTTCACTCACATGTATCGTGTATGGTACTAGAGCCCTAGAGGTTCCCAGTGTGGGCGCTTTTCCTTGAAAAGAAAAAAACCCAAGGCATACAAAATAAGCACACACATCAAAATTGAATCACTGTGAAAAGACTTTGGGGGGTCAAAGAAAAGGTAATCAATCAGGCGATGATTTCATGAGAAATTCCTTTTATCGTAGCTTAACTACAAGGTCTTCTAGGTATAGCCTCTAGTCAGCCCTCGAACATGAAATACTTGCAATTGGCTCTCACGATTAAACAAGTTAATTGGCCAGAGAAAATTGAGAAGCTTACCCATGGTATTAATAGTTGATCTTTAGTGCCTTTTGACCGTTGAATTAGCGACCCCGAACTTGTTTAGTTTTTTACCTTTCCAATTGTTTATGCATTTGATTATATTGCAATTTAATGTTTATTGCTGACAAATGGTTTAAATTTCTGTTACCAATCAAATTGTCTACCTACAAATGCATATGCTTTTTAATTGTATATAAGAATGCAATATCTGTGCCAATTTTGTTTGATTTTGCAGTGACTGAAGAAGGCTAAGGACACTCATCTCAAAGGCTCTTCCACCTCGACGAACGAGCTTCAACTCAATAGCTTTCGAAGATGGAATCTACATCAGGAAGGGGGGCATGTTAACCCTCATGGCTCACAGACACCCTATCACCTACCACAGACGTTGTATTATTTATTTGGTAGAGTCAGAGACCGGGCTTGTCGGTCCAATAGAAATGGTTAAGAGTGATCGCCGATGAGAGACGCACTCTAAAACTAAAACGTATAACGTTTGGGTAAGATTGGCTAAGTGTGGGCGCCCAAATGTGAACGGACGAGCTCATATAAAAGTTAGTTTAAACCTAAAAAACCTCATCCTCTCATTTGTGCAATTGAAGAGTGCTCTTGCTCCATCTCCATCTTCTTCTTCTTCATCTCCTTGTGTGTGTGTATGCGTGAGAGAGAGAGAGAGAGAGGGAGAGAGGGAGAGACAGAGTGTGTGTGCGATCGAGCATTGCGACGATGGCACGACGGTGGTGAAGCGGTTGAGCGCGGCGTAGCGGCGTCTCCTTCTTCTTCGCGACGAGGAATCCTCCATGACAGCAAGCGTAGAGCAGTGAGTGACACACCATCGCCATCTTTGAGCTTACTAGTTTAGGCTTGTTGTGTGCTTGGAGCCATTTGTGGTTTGCACACAGTGTATCGGCAAGTTCCTTGCATCGACGCGTGCGACATACGCGCACATGTATCAATTACTAGCTGAAAGACTGTACAAAAGAAATCGAGATGGAGTATTGCTTTTGTGCATTAATCCTGAGGAGAAAACCCAATACCTAAGTCAAGCACATATTACCATAGTAGGACTTCACTTTGTGGAAGACCAAACTAGTGACGAATCTTGAGACTTTGAGTATTTTGGCCAACTATGAGGAGTGATATTCACTCATTTGTAAAACAATATCCTCAATGCTAGAAACAAGCACCCACCCTCACTTTGTGGAAGACCAAACTAGTGACGAATCTTGAGACTTAGAGTATTTTGGCCAACTATGAGAAGTGATATTCACTCATTTGTAAAACAATGTCCTCAATGCCAGAAACAAGCACCCATACCTCATGTGACATTGTTCTAAATATCAATTGTTCCTAAGTGGAGTAATTATCTAATTACTTACTTATCAAGTCAAACATTTCATGAGGATATGAGCAAACACCACCAAAGAGCAATTGAAACTGAAGCAAGAGACTATGCTCTTATTGGAAACCAATTGTATCGGAAAGGAAAGGATCAATATTTGCGTCTTTATGCAAATGAAGACGAATATATTTCCATTATATAACAAGCACATGTTGGATTAGCTGGAGGTCACTTTTCGAGTGAGACCACCGCAAGAGCAATCTTAATGGCAGGCATATGATGGCCAACACTTTTTGCAGATGCCAAAGAATATGTTCGAAGGTGTGATGCATGTCAACGAGTGAAAATGCCAACCCGTGTAGATAGCATGCCCTTAAAGCCAATGGTGGGGATTAGAGCTTTTGCAAAATGGGGTATAGACTTTTTTGGGCCAATACAACCACTTGCTTATAGAACCCAAGCTCAATATATCATTGTAGCTACGGACTATTTGACCAAGTGGGCCGAGACTAAAGCAACTCAAAAAAATGATGCCAGAACCACAACCGCATTCTTGTATGAGAATGTGTTCACAAGATATGGATTGTCAATAGAAATTGTCAATGATAGGGGAACTCATCTCCTCAATGAGGTAATTGAGTATCTGCTCAATGAATTTATGGTCATCCATAACAAATCTACTCCATATCACCCACAAGCAAATGGACAAGTTGAGCATACGAATAAAATCTTAGCTCAGTATTGACTAAAGTGGTTAGTTCAGGATGGAGAGATTGGGAAATGAATCTCCATGTTGCTCTATGGGCTTATCGAGTTTCATTCAAAACGGCTTTAAATGCAACACCCTTTAACCTTGTTTATGGTCTTGATGCCATACTGCCCATAGAATTTCTATTGCCGACACTAAGGGTAGCAAAGAATCTTGAATGGAGTGGACATGAACTGTCAAAGAGACTTAAAGATTTAAAAAAGATTGATGAGCAAAGGCTAATTGTTGTAGCTCACATCTATGCACAAAAGCGTTTTAAAAAAACGGTTTTTTGATTCCCATCTAATTACAAAATTCTTCAAAAAAGGGGACTTAGTTTTAGTCTATTCCCTTAAGCAGCACATTCCCAAGTTTAAAAAAAAAGAAAAACGGACCGTTTATCATTGAAGATGTATCTCCAAGTGGAGTAGTTAAGTTATCCACCTTAGATGGTGAACCAATGGCTAATTGGATTAGTGGATGTTGTTTAAAGAAGTACAATTTTCCACTAACCAATGAATTGCTAGAAAAGATGCATGCAGCAAAGCAAAGAAAGATAAAATGACAGCAGGTTATCGATGAAGCCCAAGAGGAAGCTCGGCTTCGAGTACTCAAAAGGAAACCTGCTCTCAAAAATCAACAAATACCTATTTCCATCAACACTCTGGAACTAGATGAACAAATATGGGAATTATAGAAAGATGCAGTATCAACAGATGATAAATGGTTAGATGGAATGGACCTTCGTATCAAAGTACAGCTGAACAATCATAGCACAAATGCATTGGTCGATACAGGAGCTCGAGTAAATGCAGTCAGTTATTCTACGTATAAGAAAGCAACAAGTCAGTCTTTGACATCGGGAATATCGACTATTAAAGGATGCAACAAGAACCCAACACCGACATTGGGAGTAGTCAACTTAAATGTGATAGTACATGGATGTTCATGCCCTCATCAGTTTGTATGCTTACCAGATGAACACATGAATTAAACAATGATTCTTGGAATCTCATGGATGTGGACATAGAATGTAGTACCAGATTTGAAAACCAATCAGCCCAAGCTATCACCTAAAGGCGGAGAACTCATTGTTCCAATTGCACCAAGCAAAGAGGAATGGAAAGGAGGTTACCAGCAGAGCAAACCACAAAGCAATCAATCTTCTCCATCCTATAGACAAGTAGATGCTACAAGTAGCATGCAAGGAGTCGGGAAAATTTGGGTACTAAAAGCACAGCTTAAAGGCAAACTGGTTCAAATTTGGGTGCCCAAAACATCATCTACTGTACCAAAGATGGTTCCAAGGTTCCAAACACAAAGAGGAACATATTTGAGCAAGCAACCTAAAACACAATGGACGTGGAAGAAAAAAGAGCACTTATCTTCTCCACAAACTGTAAATCCGATAAAGCAGTGGAGAGTTAAGTCTCAAAAGACTCAACCATAACATGCGGACCAAAGCAAACCAAGATACCAATGGCGTGTAAAAGCCCGACAACCATGATTATTGATACCGCCGACAACTCAAGAAATTGGCGTGCCAAAGCATCCAACGGTACAATAAAGCAAAGAGCACACAAGCTACAAGATTTGATCTTTGGGAGACAACAAAAGAAAACCTCGACATTAGAAACCCTTGAGATAATTACTCAAGACCCAACTCTCGCACAACATAATGGTTTGAATTGCATTGATCTTCAAAGCATGGTAGATCCGACCAAAGCTATGCATAGACACGATTGTTCAACCCATGCACACAGTCGTCCCGGAGTACGCCATCTAGGAGGGGTGGAAAGAGAACTAAGTAATTACAGGCAATGTTTGAAGAGGGAGGAAAAAAAGTTTGATGTGTTAACGCGTGATTTTTTGCAAAATTACATAGTAATGCTCTTACAAAATCATCAACAGGAAAAATTTAACTGATAACATCTCTCTGATGAGTGTAAATAGCGTATATATTATCAGAAAATCATCAAAAAATGGTCGTTTTTGGTGATTTTTCATCATTTTTCTTGATACTGAGACACAAAAATGGAGAAATCCACCAAAAAACAATAAAGCTATGTTTTTCAATGGATTTTTCTAATTATTGAATTTTTACTTTTCTTTTTTAGTGCATTTTATTATTTTCTTTGATTTTTTTAATAAACAGGTCATGAATATGGGTCCAAAGATGTGGTACTAAGTCAGGAGTGTTTATATGGGTTAGGATCCTCATTAAAGTGTTGCCATGAGCATAGTATTTCAATGTTTAAATCCAATGGTGTGCATGTGCTACTGCTGGGGAAAAATAATTGAATCAACGGCGGCAAAGTTTTGATACACTCAAGGTTGCACTAGCTATGGCACCTATTTTAGCTATTTTGGATCATATGAAACCTTTTGTGCTCAAAATGGATGCTAGTAGTCGTGCTTTTAAAGCAGTCCTTTTGCAAGGGAAGGCCCATTTCATTTGAAAGCAAGAAACTTGATTATGCACTGCAGAATTATTTTGTTTATGAAAGAAAACTCTATGCAATAGTGTCTCTTTGAAAACATGGCGACATTGTTTGTATAAGGCACAATTTGAAATTAAGCCTTACAAAGCTTCAATGTGATTTTTTGGAGTTTTTTAAGCGTAAACATGAGTATGATGACGCATAACAAACTCTCGAACAACAAAAAACTGCTCGAAGGCTGCAAAGTGTCAAATTTGACATACAAAGTCAAACTGACTCCAAATGGGCCAAAACTAGATGGGTAGCATCAAGACTATGTAGTGGACAAGTCCATAGCTTCAAAAGTGACTAATCAACTTCACATGCCATCAAGTCACAAAAATCGGTGATTAAAGAGTCAACAAAGCACGAAGTGATGCCGACACGACAAAACTTTACCAAATTCATTTTAGGACTTGTTTTAGATGTATTGAATATGTCTAGGTCAAAAATTTTCAAGTTTAGCAAAAAAAATTGACTGCTATAAATAATCATGATTATTTACTTTTGTGCTTTTTTGGCTTGAAAATGATACCTTCACCTTACCTATCACTTGTACACATCTATTACATGCCACATTTCAAGTATGAGCCAAAATGATTAAGAAAAAACTTGGAAATTGTCAAAAAATGCACCAAGGTCTTTCCATTCCAAATTTTGAGTTATGTGTCATATTTTTGATCCAAATCACCCTATATCTCATACACAAAGTCTACATCATGCCTAGAACCAAGTTGCAACAAAAAATGTACAATTTGATGAAAAAGTTAATAATCGCGATTGTTTACTTTCTTGCCAAAATGGGAGAAAATTGCACCTTTGACCTTATGGGACCAAAGCACATGATGTCCCAAGTCCAGTGACAAAGTTTGAGCAAGTTTGGAACTCTAAAACTCAAAATCTCAGTATATCTACTGTTTCAAAGTTTGAAAGTTCAAATCTGGCACCATTTCCACCCAGTGCACTCAAATGAGCCCACACTTCACTCATAGCACCTAAATGCCATAAGGTTCAAGTCTATCATATAAAAAATGCAAAAAGTTTGGAAAAATCCCCAGCTGTAAATAATTGCGATTATTTACTTTTGTTACAAATTTTTGCCTGAACTTTATGATTTTGATCTTTACATGTTTTTAAGCATCTATGCATGCTCTAAAATTGATTTGAAGCAAAATGGACATCATTTGTCAGCAATTCAGACTTAAGACATTTTAGAGCGGAATTTGCAGAATTTTCTAACTTTGGCACTGTATTCACATAACAAGTGTTACCATATACATGTGGTAGTGATGTGTGTGAACACACCAGGACCGCCGGGGCATTTTTTCCCTCTTTAGGAGTTTTTTTCCCCCGTGCATTGTATATACGCCCATCACTCTAGGGCTATCTATCTTTCCATTGCACACTAAGTTATACACTCTCTATTGTGTGCCTTGAGCTTCCTTCGTCTTCTCCAAGCTGTGTGTGTTTCTCTGCAACCCTAATTCCAACAATTGGTATCAGAGCAGGTCACGTCCTCCCGGGCTTAGTCTCCAGCTGCTCCAGTACACGCCCGCTCACTTTCTCCGATGTCAGTGAGCTTTGGCGAGCGTTCGCAAGTCGACAAATACTTCGGGTAAGCTCGTAGAGCTTGATCTGCTCAGAATTTTGATTTGGGCTCATTTCGGCCTCCGTTTCCACTACAGGCAATACTACACAAGCTATTTCGTCATTTTGTGTAGAATTTCTGTCAGTGCCGTTTTCTGCATAACAGGTGCCTTATAGTATTCTACGGTTTGTGCTATATAGCACAGGTTGTTCCCGCTCCGTTTCTCCTATTTTCGGGCAGTTTTCACATCAGGTGCAGCATTTACCATGGCTGACAACAACAACACAGATGTGTTCAAGATGTTTGCTGCTGAGGACAGGTTGGATGGGGACAACTACCCTATGTGGGCTTATATGATGCAACATGTTCTTGTGTCAAAGGGTGTCTGGAACATTGTGCAGGGCATTGATGTACGTCCTGGTTCTGAGGATGTAGGCGATGTTGAGGATGTTGCAGGTCTTGCTGCAAGGATTGCAGCTGTTAGAGTTGTTTTGCCTACGGCAGAACAAGCTCGTTGAGATGTTAAGGATGCGTAGGCTCATGCATTGATTGCGTTTTCTGTGAAGCTCACCATTGTTCCTCACATCCGTTCAGCAAAATCTGCAAAACAGGCTTGGGATATTTTAGCAAGTCTTTATGCAAGCCGCAATGAGGCTAAAATTGCTTTGCTTCGTAAAG
Organism: Adiantum capillus-veneris; assembly: GCF_014529385.1. NCBI lineage: Eukaryota > Viridiplantae > Streptophyta > Polypodiopsida > Polypodiales > Pteridaceae > Adiantum > Adiantum capillus-veneris. Next base: position 110,686,945 of record NC_140946.1, read on the forward strand.
AGCTGGAGTCGAAGATTATGCATGAGGAAGATGATATGGACACTTTCCTTGCTAGTGTCAAGGATATCAATGAGCAGCTTATTTCTGCATGTGAAGTCATTTCAGATAGTTCCCTTGTGCAGACTGTTCTTGATGCCTTACCAGATTCCTACAAGACTTTTGCTAGTACTTGGAGACTAATGACCCAAGGAAATCCTGAAGTTGTCAAGTTTGATGCATTATGCACATTGCTGTTGCCAGAGTCAATTTCTAGAAAAAACAGGACTAGGCAGCGTGCAGTTGAACAGGCTTTTATTGCTTCTCAAAGAAAGGGTGGTAACAGTAATGCAGTGGTGATAAGGGCAAAAAGAAGATGCGTTGCCATTATTGTAAAGCCAATGATCACTTGATCAAGTCGTGTCCTAAGTTGAAGGCCAAAGAGGCTAAGAAGAAAGAGGGTGGTTCCACTGCAAATGCTGGTTCAACTACAAATGCAGCCATTGTTGAGTCTTCTGTGAAAGGAGACTGTGTTGCTGATGTTGATGCAGAATGGGCTTTTAGCGCAGAGTGCACTTACAATCCTGCTGTCCATGATGCATGTTTGTCAGTTGCTGTAGATTCACATGTGTGGTATTTCGACAGTGGTGCTACAAAGCACATTACCTCACATCGTGAATTGTTTACCTCTCTCAAGTCTGTCCCTCATGGGAATCCAATCACTTGTGCCAACAACGCCTCTTATCCAGTTCACGGAGTTGGAAAGATTGTGCTCACTACTGCTAATGGCAGTTCCTTCACACTTGTTGATGCACTTTATGTACCTGGGATCAAGAAGAATCTCTTGTCTGTATCCGCACTTGCTAGACTTGGACTTGTAGTCAAATTTGTGGATGAGAGATGTACAGTTCATGATCTCAGTTTTGGTGATGAAATTGTTGCATTTGGGCATTTCTGTCGTGGGCTGTATAAGCTCACTTTGTATGACAAGTGTGGACAAAATTTTGCAAATGCTGTTGCAGATTCAAGGGCTATTTCAGATGCAAAACTTTGGCATGCACGTTTTGGTCATCTGAATTTCGCCAGTTTGCTGCGTTTGCAGAAATCTGATATGGTTGCTTCTTTGCCGCCTCTTGAAGCACCTGTCAAACATGTTTGTGAAGGCTGTATTTTGGGTAAGATGCAGTGTTCTAAATATCCAAAGGATGGTTCAGTTCGGGCCACATGCAGGTTGCAGCTTGTGCATAGTGATGCTTGTGGGCCCATGCAAACTCCGTCCTTGGGCAATTACCTGTACTTCGTGACTTTCATTGATGATTACTCCAGGCATGCATGGGTATTTCCGCTTAAAGCGAAGTCCGAAGTTTTTATGTGCTTCAAACAATTTCTGGCTATGGCTGAAAATGTCTCGAAATGTACTATGGGCACCCTCCGTTCCGATCGAGGGGGGGAGTATATGTCTCATGAATTTAATGCATTTCTGGCTAGTCGTGGGATAAAACACCAGTGCCTTATACACCTCAGTAAAATGGTGTTGCTGAGAGGAAAAATAGGTCACTGACGGAAATGGCACGATGTACAGTCAAAAGTCAAGCTTTACCGCATTCTTTTTGGCTTGAGGCCATCATGTGTGCCACTTATGTACTTAACAGGTGTCCTACGAAAGCTTTGCAGTCTATTACTCCATATGAAGCATGGCATGATAGAAAGCCTTCTATTGAGCACATGCGTGTTTTTGGCTGTTTGGCATATGCTTTGGTGCCACAAGTGCAGCGCAGAAAATTGGATGATAAGGCTGTCAAATGTATTTTTGTTTGTTATAGTGCTGAAAGCAAAGGATACAGGTTGTATCATCCGCAAACAAAACGTATTCTGGTTTCACGGGATGTAGTGTTTGTGGAAGATTCTGTTTAGCCCTTGTTGTCATGTACTAGAGACAGTAATGTAAGCTCACGGGACATTTATGACACTTTGTTGCCTCTTTTCAGTGGTGGAAATACGAATGTAAGTTCCAATGAGGCAAATGTACAGCCTATGGGGGTTTCTGAAAATGTTTTAGATCATCCTATTACTGATGCAGATGTACATGATGTACTTGATGAGGAAAGGGCTGAAAATGAGCAGGCTAGAGGTATGCCAAAATGGCTGGTGCACACTTTGCGTGACAGTAAATTGGATACACCTTTGTCTAGTCGTACTCGTTCAGGCTCTCGCCATGCATCTTATGCATTAGATTGTTATGCTTTGGCTGTGTCTAGCTTACATGATGTTGAGGAGCCTCTGACTTTTGATGAAGCACAAAATTCAGAAAATTGGATGGCTGCCATGCAATCAGAATATGATGCACTTATAGAAAATGACACATGGACTTTATGTGATTTGCATCCTGACAAAAAGGCCATTGGTACGAAGTGGGTTTACAAGTTGAAACGCAAGCCGGATGGTGAGATCGATCGCCATAAGGCTCGACTTGTTGCAAAGGGTTATGCATAGCAAAAAGGCATAGATTATGAAGAGACTTTTGCTCCCACTTGTCGTATGACTACTGTGCGTTTTCTATGTGCATTGGCAGCTCATTTTGGTTGGGATGTACATCAATCAGACATTGTTACTGCTTTCTTGAATGGTGGCATATTTGAAAAAGTTTATGTAACGCAGCCTCGCGGTTTTGTCATAAAAGGACAAGAGGACAAAGTGTGCAGATGTAAGAAGGTTTGTATGGGTTGAAGCAATCTCCTCGTGCTTGGTATGAGAAAGCTGATACTCATTTGGTCAAACAAGGCTTTCGTAAGAGTCCAACAGAAAGCACATTGTATGTAAAGCGTGAGGGTGATGTACTTCTCATTGTGGTTCTTTATGTTGATGATTTGCTGATCACTGGACCAAATGAGAGACATATTGCTGAATTTAAGGCTGATTTGAATTCTACTTTCAAGATGAAAGATTTGGGGCTATTGCATCATTACTTGGGTATACAGTTTAAGCAGTGTGATGGTGGTATTGCCTTGTGTCAAAAAAGTTACATAGAGACATTGCTATGTAAGTTTGGACTTGAGGATTGCAAACCTATTGCCACTCCCATGGAAACAGGTTTGAAGTTGAGTCTACATGATGCTGGCAATCCTGCTAATGTCACTCTTTACCAAACTGCTGTTGGCTGCCTCATTTATGTATGCAACACGAGGCCAGATATTAAGTTTGCAGTCTCACAGGTCAGCAGATTTATGCATAGCCCAGGGTCTAAGCATTGGCAGGCTGTCAACAGGATTTTCCACTACCTTAGTGGCACTTTACATCTTGGCTTGTTTTATCCCAAGGGGGGATCATTGCCACCAGACTTACATGCTTTTTCGGACTCAGATTGGGCTGGTTGTTTTGACACGAGAGTGTCTACAAGTGGTTTTTGTTTCATGCTTGGCAGTTCATGTATATCATGGTTGAGCAAGAAGCAACCTACTGTGGCCACTTCGAGTTGTGAGGCTGAGTACAGGGCAGTCTTCACAGCTAGGGTTGAGTGTGTATGGCTCAGACGCCTTATGGATGATTTGGGTGTTGGACAGGACACTGCCAACACTATCTACACTGACAGTCAGAGCGCATTGGCAGTTGCGAGGAACCTAGTTTTTCATGCTCGCACAAAGCGCATTGAGGTGCATTACCACTATGTCAGGGAGAGGCTCTCAGCAGGAGAGATCAGCTTGGCTTATGTGCCAACACAGGACAACCTTGCAGATCCCACAAAGGCATTGTGTCGTGAGAAGCTTGAAGCTTTTCGCAAAGCTTTGGGCTTACTCCCCTTTGTGGACTGATCCTGTCCTCAGGGCATGGCACTTCCCTTTACTCATGTGCCAGCTCTCGTTCACTGCATCACTCCAGGGGGGATTTGTTACCATATACATGTGGTAGTGATGTGTGTGAACACACTAGGACCGCCGGGGCATTTTTTCCCTCTTTAGGAGGTTTTTCCCCCCGTGCATTGTATATACGCCCATCACTCTAGGTCTATCTATCTTTCCATTGCACACTAAGTTATACACTCTCTATTGTGTGCCTTGAGCTTCCTTTGTCTTCTCCAAGCTGTGTGTGTTTCTCTGCAACCCTAATTTCAACAACAAGAGCAATGCAAGCTGCCAAAAGAAGGCCAAGAGGCCAAGAAAAGGGTGTCCTAGAAAGAGAAGTTGCAAGAGTTGCCACCCTACCAGCTAGACCCAAGTTCAGTAAAGACGGCCAAGGCAATGTACTTGTAAAGAGAACAGCTTGAAGAAAACAACACCACAGTTTTCACTGGAAGGTTCAAGAGCGAAGAAGGACACCAAGTGGAATTGCAAATGCTTCCGAAAGAGATTTATGATGTAGCTGCCAAGCTAGACACAAAAGAAGCCAATAGAAGGCGGGGCCTCAGGGACTTCTACTACCGGGAACTATGCGGCATAGATTTCCAAAAAGCATACGAACTATTGTCTACAATCAAAGAAGATGGATCAGCCCAAATCATCGACCAACAAGGGCAGAAAGTCGAAGTAGTGATCAACAAAAGAGATTGTGGCCAAGGCACTGAAGTTGCTGACTGAAGGGATGACAATGTGGATCCGAGACAGAAAGACAACAGGCACATTCACCAAGGAAATTAATGCTGCAACTTTTGCCGACCTCATCCAAAGGCAAGTGGAAGAATCAACTCGTCTATACCATCAGCACTTCCACTTTTTATCCAAGAGACCGCCACAGTACACCACCCCAAACCATGCGATTGCGACCACCTTCACCCAAGTGTTGAAGTTGACAACCAGGCAGCCAATTGATCATACGTAGTATGTCCTGACAACGCTGAAAGGCACCAAGAAATAAGGTAAAATCACTTATTTGGGTGCGCCTAAAGTGCTGACTAGAATAGCATATCATGTTATTGGCATGGCCGACAATTTGCCGCCAACCCCAGATCAGAACACATGGATTGTGTGTGCACAACTTTCTCCCAGAACCACATGTTCATCAAAGTAGAGCTACTACAAGTAAAAGAAAGACTATACAAAGATATGCAGGTAGAAGGCTCAGATGATATCCACCCCAAGTGGAGTAAAAGCTGGTTGAACAAGAATTCGAGATATCTGATTCTGTTCACAAGAGCACCTACCGCACTACAGAAAGACCAAACATTCTATCCTGTACCAAGGGCAAAGACATGGCAAGCATTTGAGGCACTAAAAAAGAAGAGGCCTACATGGCTAAACTATCCACGACTACCAGCTCCAGAGCAGGGACCGGCAACAGAGGAATACATGGTGAAAACCCTAATGGGCGCCATGACTTTCTTCAAGAGCCTTCCCGACCTCTCATGTGCCATGTTATATAAGATTTGCAGAATGCTGCTCGCATGTATTCAAACTTTTCACGAGCCAGAGTAAGCAGGAGCACCATGGATGTCGTTCCTCGAAGGCAATAAGGGTCTCTGTTATGACTTAAGCGATTAGCCTTCCGAAGAAGTGCTTTACGGCTTCTACGCCCGATGCATGTTTTTGCCCTCTAGCAATATGTTGGCGTTTGAAGAAGCTTTCTATACAGGTTTCTTCACTTGGCGAACGAAGATATTTGGGCCAGTGATAAGCAACCTCACATCCAGATTTCTTGGCTATTCAACCATTGAGCTTAAAAACAAAGCCACCATGCAATTCATGCAGGTTCTTGACAAAGAGAGAAGAATCATATATGAGAAAGCTTTACATGCACTTAAAGACCGCCTCGCTAGCCGTCAATCTGAAGACTACTTCAGCCCATGAAGCTGTGTCAAGGGACGACACAGTCGAGGAGGGGGGGAATGTTAGCAGCAAGCTAACTAGGATAACTCGAATATCTTCGGAGCTTTTATTGTAAAAACACTTATTATTTTGATGAATTGGGAATGTTGTAACTCTTACTTTTTAGATAAACATTGTAATTAATGAGCCGGGGCTACAAGCTTCCAGATTGTATCAACCTATCTTTAGTTAGAGCTCCCAGATTATTAGTTTTGACCATAAAAAACCTTGGCTAAGGCATAAAAGCCAATTTTTGTAAGTTTTTGAGAAGTTTTGGATAATAGAAACACAGTGTGAACTAACGGTGCTCACTTCTCTCCTTCTCGCGCTTCCTTCTCCCTTCCCGGTTGTCACATTGTAGTGCCGTCTGTTACGTTGCAATCGTAGGTAAGAGCTCTATGCCTTGACATAAGCATTTCATGGTAATCTGTAGCTTTTGGCGTCACTGACCCGCAGCCTAATTTCATCATAAGTAGAAATTTAAGCTTAAAAATCATAAAATAAGTATAGGCATGGTATTTGGGCATCATTGCTAAGCATTTAGATGCATTCTGGGTCGAAAACAATTAGGTAAAAAACTCACTACTGTTAATAATCGTGATTTTTGCACTTGACCTAAAGTGAGATTTGAGACCATAAGCATGTGTGCTTAGGTTTTATAAACATGTCCTAGAAGTTTCGTAACGTTTGGATGTCGTTTGATGCTGTAAACGGATGTGATTTGTTTGCCGATGAGTGACTAACTTTTGGTGATTTCTGTCATTTGAGTGTAGCTTGAATTAAATGCGAGTTGTCTGTTGTTTTCCAAGAGATTGACAACCTCTTGTAGCCTCTATGCACTAGTCAAGTCAGCTTCATCCCATGGATTGACAATTATATTCGTGGTTCTTGCTATGTCTGCAATAAGAAATGAGTGAGGTTAAACACCCGTCCCACACTTCCTCCTCTTCTTGAAAGCCTGTCCTCAAGTGCTCTTGAAGGCCCTTGAGATTGTGCAAACATTTTTTGTGGCTTATGGGTCGAAGTGTAGTATTGAGAAGTTGAGATTGATCTCCCTGACGAAAAACAACTCATGTGACTCATCGGTCTGGTCATGGGAGATTGTGTCTAAAGGTAGAATCTTTTGGCATCTGGGGCCCCTTAGGGGTGGACGTTACTCACAAGCAAAGGTTCATGTGATTACTTGATAAGATTCAAAGGGAAATGAGAAGGTGGGAGTATGCGTTGCTCCCCTTCCAAAGTCGGCTCATAGTGATTAATTCTTTTATGCTTCCTTATATTGCCTTCACGAGCCCCGCTCCTCAAAATAGCTAAATGTAATGGAAATTGAGAGACCTACTGGGGGTACAACCCTACTATGGTCATTTGCATTCCTAATGGCATGACAATGTACAAATAAAAGAGAACAGACAATAGGCTTAACCAACCCTTTAAAGAACTACTTAGCAATAAACCATATTTCTAAATGTGGCTTGCTCTCCCCCTTTTTTTTTGGTACTTTTTTTCCCTACAAAAGTTTCTCCAGTCTACAAAACATGCAACTTAGCATCACACTTCAAAATTAAGCTAGCATCGAGCATAAAAAAGTAATCAAAACACAAGCTTGCAATGCAAATCACCTGTGCTAAAGAAGTCAAATTTCCTATTCCAAATGGCACAAGGGCTCCCTCACAAGCTTGCACTTGTATCCTTTTCCTTACTTTGCTCAAGATAGAGTTGTAGATACATACTAGTTAGCTTTCAAGTATAGTAATGTGGTACTACACACTGTCACTTTAAAGCATAACACATCCCTTCTTGTACCCCCTCCACATGGCACAAATTCTTTCAGATCAAGCCCTATTCCTTCTCAAAGCTTACAACTCTAAACACATATATGGAGTGAAAGCATTGGCAAATTTGAAAGATGTTGGAATGATATTTCTCTTAAAGAACATCATAACCCAAACATTGGGCTTTGGCCACTCTAGCTTTGAAGAGGAGATGCATCAATCACCTCAGGCTTACCAAAACAATTTTCAGTGGAGGGGATGACATAAGATTGTAAGCAGAGACCATCATCCTAAGTTAAAATGTCAGATGTGGGCACTCCATAAATGTTGTAAGGTGCCATTTTGAATTCCATTGAACATTAATGTATTGTATTTTTGTTAGGTGATGAATAAAATTTATGTCATTCAGTTTTTATCTTCAACATGCCAAATGATAATGTGCCCTTTTGGGGAATGATCTATCTATATATATATATATATATATATATATATATATATATATATATACACAAACGGAAACGTCGCGGGCCCTGCAAACTAGCAAAAACAATATACTACAAGCCATGAAACGAACAAATCTGCATACCTCGAATCGCACACGCATAATCCAAGTTGTACACGAGCAGAGAGAGAAAGAGAGCGTGATAGAACGAGAGAGCACGTGCAGGCGCACCTCCTAGAGCGGAGTGCTACGCCGGCACAGCGAGAGAGAAGGGAGGAGAGGAGAGAAGAATACACAGACACTGGGTGCAATCTCCCCCCGTGCAAGAGTGACCATTTCCCTCTTGCACGTATTTGTTTTATAGATTTTTTGAATGGTCAAATTGGTTACAAACTGGCCGGCCGGTCATAATTGGCCAAAGCTCATAAAAGAGCACTTGAATAATAAAATATACATGATATACAAATACATTTGCATAGGCCAAGCTGGGTCTAGTCTTTTCCACCTGTCAGCTGCAATAAATCATAAAATATCATTTCTATAGCATACCTCTCCGTTGGAAAGCAACTGTTCTCAGTTGCGAAGATAAAAATGTGCAAACAATACTTGTCAAAAATAGTGATTAGTATGTTGTGTCAAAACATCACACAATATCAGAAAAATTTAAGAAACTAAACAACAATGGCTTATGTCTGCCGTCATCCACATACTACCTATTTTAGTGTCCCATACCACTAGAATAAGCAGTATATGTTATACCCTGATGAATCAGGATATCATTGGTCACACTCATCATCAATCTCATAATGTCAATTTCATCACATAAATACTGCTGTAAAAATCACAAGATACCAATTCCAATTCCAATTCCACAATACAAATCCAAATCCAAATCACTTTCATTATGTACCCGGGTAACAAAATCATACCAGTTGCAGTGGTGGCCAGCCACTGCAGCATGATTTTGTGATCGGTGTTGCCTAAATCGGCGAATCTACACCAATAAGACGTGCTACCTAAATCGGTGAATCTGCACTAATGCTGTCTAAATCGACGTATCTGCATTTGATGTTGCTTAAAAATCATGAAGTTGTTATTTATCAATGTGCTGCCTAAATCGGCGGATCTGCACCAAGATGAGTATCTACACACTGCCTAATCGGCGAATCTGTGTGTCCGTGAAAAAAGTGAAAAAATAAATGACCTATTTGATATGAAAATGGAAGAGACTAGAATGTGGAAACATATACTAAATGTTAGCAATCATCACACACCACCTGAGCTCATGATAGTAGTGGTATGACAAGTTATCTCTGGAAGAGTCCAATCAAGGAAAGTAGAACCCATGACATGAGAAACAATGGATTTTGCAACATAATGTAAACAAGTAAGGAACTTATGTCTTCTTAAAAGCATCTGGAAAAATTCTTGTCTGTTGCAAAGATGCTTGGGTATTTATAGCGGTGTGAAAATATCTGCAAGAAGACGCACTTAAAAGAGATCAAATATAATAAACATTAATTTATCAAACCACTATTAAACTAGAGGATTTGCACATAAGGAGATGTGGTGAAGGGTGGGGAATTTGGAGGGGTCAAGGTAAGAGAGGAGATGGGATAGGTACCTGGAGCTTGATATGAGAACATTGCATTTAGATTTTATCTGCAAAACTTGTCTAAAAAACAAAGCACTAAAAATGACTGTGTCTTAAATTCAACAACAATCTAATCATACACTAAATTTACATGGCCAAAAGGCGCAATATCTTGAGGCTATTGAAACAAAGGTCAAGAGCAAAATTCATCATTTTGAGTAATGTTATGCAAGTTAGAACAAACCAAAGTACAGATGCCATAAAGTTCAAGCCGCACAGATGGGTGTCAGGTATCGGTGAGGTGGATTGTATATGTGAGGAAATTTTTAAACCATTGATTGTTGTCAGAAGAAAATTAGAAGCTAGTACAATTTCACCAGTGTTATTGAAACTAGCTAAAATAGCAAAACATCGGCTAGATTCCATGCTTCCTTTAAGTAAATTGGTAAAGTTTTATAAGTTTTAGTGAACAAACATTGCTATGAGTACTCTGATCCAAAGAGAATTTCTCATGGAAAACTTCGTAGGAAATACTTTCGATGGTCATTTTTGAATGGATACAACAAACACTGAAATACCAAGAGACATAGGAGCACTTATCTCCACCTTAAAGATGAACACACAAATCTCAAAGCCAAATTTAAAAATTAAAAAAAAATAAAAAAAAATAAAAAATATATATATATACACACACACACACACTGGCAAGGTTGAAAACTGCAACCCTTCCCACCTGCGGGAAAGTGTGTCTCAGCTTACAATCATGCTGCTTGAAAACTCAAGAATGCCCCTTAGGAGCAGGAGGAAAAGGAATCATTCCACTTGAAATTTGAGAGAAATAGTGTAAAAAGAAGAAAAAATGCAAATCATTCGTCTAGACTTTCCTCTTTCTGTGTAGGGTTAGGAAAATGATTTGTCTCGAACACTGTTTCCCACTACAAGTATGGCACCAAACCTGAAGTGATTGTAAGGAGGGGGGGCGAGATAAGGTGTGGCTTCGTGCTAAGGGACGATGGGGTTGAGAAAATCTAAGTAAGGTAAGTAAATAAATCGATCTATTGTGGATGTTGTTAAGCGTGCTTAGTGGATTGTCATACTCATCAGTGGGTAGCGAACCATGCATGTAGTGATGGCCTAAAAGTTCCATGCAAGCGACGGTTATAATATGCACCCGATAGCTTGTATGGTTGCATCAAGCAGCTTATAGTGCCACCAAGAGAGAGAGAGACGTTACGGTGGCAAGGAAAAATAATGCTCCAGTCGTGCTATCATCCCCGATCATGGGCTTGTTCGGCTCCGAGGCATCGCCTTTTCTTCACACAGATGCTAGATGAGCCAAACCTCGCTTGTGGCCACGTTTTCTCGTGTGCTCTGCTACACCCTATAGGATCTTCCTCTTCTGACAATGGGGTACAATAGGCATCGCCCACCCTCAACACTAGTATCTAACCAATGCAAACATCCGCAATGACGCGAACAGCATGGGATAGCACCTCCAAGGCCTGGGCAAACTGCTCCTCCAGCATTCCTCCTCCCTCTCTTCTTCTTTGGCCCAAGCTAGGGCTCATATTTCTTGTGTTGCCGATGAGGTCTCCACTTCATCTTTGGACGAACTTTGAGTTACAGGGGCACCTCATGTTGCACGTGTGGCCGAGTGGGCAGGTAGCTACAAATTGTTGGTTGCCGAATGAGGAGAGGAGTATGGCAAGAGTGGGAGAGTTTTATTTTCATTTTTTTTAATTTTTTATTTTTGGACAGTCTACAAGCAGACAAGGGAGAAAGGAAAAATATGTACTGCTGGAGGAGTGCGCCAATCAATGGGAGTGTGTGTGTGTGTGTGTGTGTGTGTACTGTGTGTGAGCAGAGATGAAGAGGGAGACAACATGTTGTTGGGATAGAGAGAAATTAGGGAGAGGCAGAAGCGGGGTGTGAAGCAGAAAAAGATGGTGGTTGCGACTCTCTTTCAAGGTGGTGGCTGCATAGGGGACCTGAATGAGGGTGAGGGATTACATGCTTAGGGTGAGAGATTACATGCTGAGGGTGAGAGATGACATGCTGAGATTACACGTTGGGGATCGGTGGACCGCTTCATATGCACACTGTGGTAAGTATGGCGGGAAGGTGTACCTTGAGGGGTGTGTTGCTTGCCTCAAGAAAAGGAGTGGGCGCTGTTAGAGAGAGAATGAAGCGTGTGAAGGAGGCAGTGAGAGAGAGAGAGAGAGAGAGAGAGAGAGAGAGAGAGAGAGAGAGAGAGAGAGAGAGAGAGAGAGAGAGAGAGAGAGAGAGAGAGAGAGAGAGATTAATGAGAGCCGTTGCATGTGCTACAGGGCTGCAGTGGATGAGTGTGTGGTTGTGGTGGGCCGACACCTTGCATACCACTAAAATTAGTGAGCACCCGTAAAGCACAGGAAGGGCCGATAAATGTGTGCGTGTTTGCCAGTAGTTCAAACTTCAAACAGAAAACAATGGCTGGATTTCGGCAGTCAGGGTAAGTGCATGACGACAAAGGGTGGGCACGCAGATGACACTGCAGGTGGGCGCCCCCTTTTATTTATTTATTTATTTATTTTTGCTTTGGAGAATCTGCATGGCGGCTAGAGGACGAGAGAGAGAGAGATATACATGGCTATTACTCCTGCTGCATGGTCGTTCAAAACAACAGACAGTGGGGTGGGTGTATGGGCGCCGTCAGTCACTGACGTCGAGAGAGAGAGAGAGGCACTAGGCGGTTGCAGTTATTCATCTGCATGGTGGCGAGGGGTGCTGAGAAAAGGTGGGAGAGAGAGAGAACTGGAAGTAGGAGCATGCCAACGTGGGGCGACTACGTCACAGTGGGCTGCATGAAGAGCCATGCAAACTGAGGGTGCTCGCAGTTGAGTGGTGGCAAGCGAGTGTGTCCACAGGCTCAAGGCTCTTTAGCGAACGACAGTCATTGCAAGGTGGGTAGAGTGATAGAGAGAGAGTTGGTCAGTGGCTAGTTCTTGGTGGGCGTAAACCGAGAGAGAAACAGGGACTGCAGACATTGAGTATGGAGACTATGGCGCTCATTGACCCAAGAAAGCACAGGTCGAGAGCTGGTGGTAGGGGAGAGGGTGGGTGCGAGTGCATGGGGAAGTGGATGGAGATGAAGTGAGTGAATGAAATTGTTGTCAAACGACATACCTGCGATGCAACTCTTCTGCAACGCCATTTTGAGAGCAAGCTCTGCTGCTTATATATATATATATATATATATATATATATATATATATATATATATATATATATATATATATATATATATATATATATAATTTAATAAAGCTCTTGGGGTTGTTTACCACGACTGGGATTAAAATCACCATCTCTACAATTTCTGTGTTCTCCCTTCCTTCACTTGAGCCTAATACTCACACTCCCTCTCGCAGAGCCGTGATCGTCCTCCGTAGGATAAGTTTCCAGGATGGTAGAGAAACCTCCTCAGAGTTAAAATCTCGTTTAACTTCTCGTTCTTCTACTTCTTCTTTTTCTTCTACCTCAAAAGAAATTGCTATTATGCTCTAAATTGTACTTAACATATGGCCAAATATCTGTACCTATATAGTTTTCTTTTTTTGCCCTTAACGACAAAAATCCCTAAATGATATGGAATACCTATGATCCGTGGATATTCATAAACAGTCACATACATGTAACTTTTTTTTTTTTGTATTTATTTATTAAAGAGAACATGAATGATTAAGTACGCGTGAGCATGACTTATCTTTGTTCTCAATAAACTCCAAGCCATCATCGCTACAAGTTCAAGAACGTAGCCACAACTCTGATACCACTGCTACAAACCGAAACGTCGCGGGCCTTGCAAACTAGCAAAAACAATATACTACAAGCCATGAAACGAACAAATCTGCATACCTCGAATCACACACGCATAATCCAAGTTGTACATGAGCAGAGAGAGAAAGAGAGCGTGATAGAACGAGAGAGCACGTGCAGGCGCACCTCCTAGAGCGGAGTGCTACGCCGGCACAGCGAGAGAGAAGGGAGGAGAGGAGAGAAGAATACACAGACACTGGGTGCAATCTCCCCCCGTGCAAGAGTGACCATTTCCCTCTTGCACATATTTGTTTTATAGATTTCTTGAATGGTCAAATTGGTTACAAACTGGCCGGCCGGTCATAATTGGCCAAAGCTCATAAAAGAGCACTTGAATAATAAAATATACATGATATACACATACATTTGCATAGGCCAAGCTGGGTCTAGTCTTTTCCACCTGTCAGCTGCAATAAATCATAAAATATCATTTCTATAACATGTGTCCAGTAATTTTTCCCTCTTAAGATAACATTGAATGTTTTCGTTTTAAAAAGTGCTTAGATGAGCTTGAATTGCATTAAACTCAAACGTTTCAATCTGCCTTGGCCTATCCTTTGCACACGATTCTCGAGAAAAAAAAACATCAACGGGGGTCGCAAGAGCTTGCTTACAAAGAAGATAACATTGAATGTTAAATGTTGCCTTTTCTTAACCAAATGCTTTGTATTTTGCTTGACAATTAGAGTAACTTTATGAAAAATTGGCTATGCAATGTTTGAAATAAGGTTTTCTTGTCAGGGAGAGTTGGCCTAGAAAGGAGCAAGGGGCTTCAAGGGTGCCCGCTATGATTCAACCCCTGCAATATGCGAGTGTGGGTGCAATCTGGTAAAATTGATTACTAAAGAAAAAAAGGAATAAGGTATTGTCTTTCACACACACACACACCCACACCTTGTTTGGGGCTTCATTTGTCATTTGTTAGAAATAAGGTTTTCGGCGAGCAACTGAATTCTGTGTCTCCCTCCTATAACACTAAAACATGCTAAATAGACATGCGTTGTTTTAAGCCACTAAGAATCTGTCCCTCTCCCCGCCTCTTGCCAGGGGCCACTCGTTGGCCATTAAGTTGGTTGACGTTCTAAAGTTCTGTGCATTACGTTAAAAAACAACCTTCTCTTCGCGAGTGCAACGCAGCAGCTCCATCCCAATGCACACTGGTATGCTCTCTCTCTCTCTCTCTCTCTCTCTCTCACACACACACACACACACACACACACACCACACAAACACACACACGGGCAATTTTTCCCGTGAGGACGCAAATATCAACGATCTCTCTCACAAACCCACAGTCGCCCTCCTTGTGGGTGTATTTGTATTTGTATCTGCGTGCGTGGAAGACAACTCTCTCTCTCTCTCTCTCTCTCTCACGTCTAATTCCATTTCAATATCGAATGGAAATCGGTGATTGGAATTCTGAAATAAGAGAAAATTTTTGGTTTTCAAAATAATTCTGGAATTCTATCCAATTCCTCTCTCTTGCAATCTCTTCTATTCGATTGTGTCCCGAATGTGTAAATTTGAGTCTCTCTCTCTCTCTCTCTCTCTCTCTCTCTCTCTCTCTCTCTCTCTCTCTCTCTCTCTGCTACTGCATTGACTTGTGGTGTCGTTTTTTGTTTGTCTGCAGGTGATGTCGGCATCTGCAGCGATCTGAGAAGAGTTTGCACAGCTGTATTAGTGATTGATCCAGCCCACATTTTGTCCATCATTCTATTAATTACTCAATTTGGTATTTGACAACAAAACACACGAGGTTTTGTTTTTGTTCAATCACATTCATTGAAACGTTAGAATATACATTATTGAGCAGATTAAGTTTTGTGTTTACACACCAATTTCACTACTATTATTCCAGCTGTTGCACCCTCATTAACAATTATATTGCTATTGATGGTATCACATTCTTACTCTTTTCTCATAAAAGCAGCATTAGATCTATACAAGGTCAAAGGTTATGCCCCTATGTTCCAAAGTCTCATAAAGAGCAGCAACTATTTATGATTGTGAGGATGCAAACGGTGGTATTGCTTCTCTGCCTCAATGTAGCTGTGTAGTAGTGGTGGTTATGAAGCTTTTCGTTGGATTCACATTCCGCAAGAGAGACCAAAACTGTTTGCACCTGCAATCAGAAAAGTCCAAGAAGATTTGCTTTCGTTTTCATGGACAGTATGAAGTCGTCCTCTTTCTCCGACAATGATACTCCTGTCCATCCCAGCTCTTCAATTGCTGCTGATGATGACTCTGACAAGGACAGCTTGGATTCAGTCCGGTATGTTTTTTTGAGAAGCGCTTTGTGTTTCAAGAGAAAATTACTACGCAAGATGTTTCATTTAGCTCCCTTTAACAGTTCAACATTTAATAAAAGTGCTTTTATTTATCCTCTGCCAATCATTTTGTCTTCATAGTGAGGAGGGATATATTTTTTGAATTTATTTTCAGGCATGTCTAAAGACTAGGGATAGTGTTTTGTTGTTGTGATGCCAGATTACCAATGTACATTCTGTGATATGAGTTTGAACGCTTTGTGGCTCTTTTCATGTTTGTCTCTATGGCTGGAAGGGAAGCCCTGGTATAAAGTAGTCTAGTGATGAAGAGTATCAAATGAGTATAGCTCCATCCTTAGGCTCTCAGAAATGTACCTATGAGCATGTGCTTTGTTGATGCCAAAGTCGCAGATCCTTGTCTTAGCTTGGCCACTGCAGGATGGAAGGTAGCTTCTATTGCATCAGCTTGTCCTGATTCCTGCTCAGGAGGTTATAGTTATTATGACCCGATAATCTTTTTTCCTTATAGTTTTTTAGATGTTTAAGTCCCTCCTTTATTGTCAGAAGAATTGTTCGTTATGGTCCAAGAATTTATAAACCCTTGAATCAACTCGTATTCGAACAAAGTTTGCAATTAGAGGGGTCCATGTGGAGCTTGTCTACAAGAAGTGTAGTTCTTGTATGATCTTTTTGCCTTTATCGCATTCTATCCTCTCAAGCTTTCCAACTGTGGTTGTTGTGAAGAAGGTCGATCTAGAAGGGCATCGTTCAAGTGGGTGGACATGAGGTGGCTCAACAAATGAGTGATGTGGCTTTGTCTTGACTTGAGCGCCACCCTTTCCTCGACGGTGGACATTCATGGCGGCACCATAATACCATATGGGCACGGTTAGAGTCCATAGCGACTGAGGCTTTGCGTTGCCCACAAGATTATTATTCGTCTTTGTATGCGGTTGCGCGTGCTTTTGCCTCTGACCAGTTTCCGAGGCCATTACCACCAGATGATGGTGCATTGTCAATAGTTTCGTGGAGCCCATGGCCATTGGCCAAGGGAGCTCAACACTAGCCATATATATGACCATTGACTTTGTGGTTTGTAAGTTTACTTTTGGTTGATATGGATTTGCACGTTGTCACATGGAATGTCATTGGTTTGCATCACACAATTGTCAGTGGTCCCTGACGGAATTCGCTTAGATGGGACTTGTGCATGTATGCAATTGCTGATGTGAATATTCCTCCTGTGTAGGAGCACAAGATTTGCACTGATATGCATAGATATTTGTCAAAGTCGACGATGCAGAAGTGTAGAGGCCAAGAGAGAGAGAGAGAGAGAGAGAGAGAGAGAGAGAGAGAGAGAGAGAGATGAAAAAATGAAATGTTATGTTAACGTCTTCGAAAGGCCAAAATGACCTATGAGACCAAAAAGTTACAATTGGTGAATCTGATACCATGTCTGAGTACGGAAAGTACAAAGAACTAAAACACTAAAACACTAAGGAAATGAATCTGAACCTGATCCGGAACTGAAACGACATAGGGGGAGGGGGGGTGGTGGGTTCAAATGAAATCTCTCATTGGTCGTTTTCGAATCTCATCAATATCCTCCATGGTCAGTACTCTAATTGGGCGTCTTGCATGTCGAGCTAGAGTGATCTGGATCTTCTGCTGTAGCCTTCGTCGATGGTGGGAGACCCCCGAGCCCCGAGGTCGTGGGCGCGTTTGGATCTGCCTAGCTCAATGGCTCGATCAATCAACGTACCTCTAGTGTGGGTGGCCTTTGAGATCTCCTGTGATGACTGCTCCTCTGGCTCTCCTCTGGCTGGTGTAAAGAAATCTGTGATCTGTCTTTGAGAATGTCTCTCCCCTGATGTCCTCAACAAGCTCTCCCTAAGTTTGCGTAGCTCTAGTAGAAACAATTGGAGACATCTTTGATCCTCGTATCTCATGACTCTAGAAAATGGTCCAAAACCCTCTCTGAACAGACAGTGGAAGCGGCCTCGTATCTCATAGTCCCAGGGCAATGACACGTGTAGTGCAACTCTGTCTCTGGCTCTAAGCGACATAAGTGACATATCCTGGCCCCTTGACATATCCTGGCCCCTCCTGGTACTCCTCGAAATCGGCCAGTCTCAATCTGGAGCTGATGCGAGGATGTGCGTATCTGCCCAGTAGCGTATCGTATCCCATGAGATAAGTGCGTATCCATGTATGTAGGCCTGGTCACAAAACCGTCCTCCGTGAGTTGGAGAAGATGCTCTTTGTAGAAAGCCATCTTTGTGCCCAACTCCTGGGTCGGCTGAATCCATGTGCTCCTGGTATCTAGCTGAATCAGATCCTGACGTATGAGTCTGGTGATCTCTGTCCGTGTGAGAGACAGGGAGGGTGCATCCAGGGAGTATTGAAATAGAGGCAATCTATCCATGCTGAAACCATGTGACTGAAACCATGCTGTCATCTGTCCAAACCAACATGTTGTATCGCCTTGTAGCGCTAGTTGTCGAGATGACTCCAGGGCAAGCCGAGCATATCTGTCTCTAGGGAGGTCCCATAAATTGTGTATAAAGGATATTGAGTGATCTAGTCAATGCCTCGACCACGAGGTGGGGGGCGGCTAGCTCGGCTCGGATAATCTCATGCGGCACTGAGGCCTTAGCTCGAATCATCCGAGTGATCATAGAGACCAAAGGCCTCTCCATATATCTCCATCCATCTGTGTTGCCAGATCTCCCATGATGGTCTACTGAGGGTCCCCATACTTGAACTTCGTAGAGCATAGCTGAAGTCACTAGAGTGTCAAAAAGCCGGATCTTTGTTCGTGGTTCCTGAAACTGAACCTGCGAACACATCCTCTCCAATCCTCCCAAGGCTGCATAGGCTCTCGTCAGTCTAGTCGCTGATGCTCTTCTCAGTGAAAACACCGGTCCATTGAAGAATACCCCAAGATAGGCGTATGCATTTGACATTACCAGCAGCATATAGTAACAACGTAATCCATGTCCCTGCTAGCTGAGCCCCTCTGTCTCCCTGTCGCTCTACATAGTCTGGGAACTCATCTACATACATCCCAAAAAGAGTCGGAGATAGGGGGCATCCCTGCTTCACTCCAATAGTGGAGTGGACCATGTCAGACATTCCCTCAGTAGTGCGTACTCGCCCCATCACTGTCCTGTATAAAGCCAAAATACCCCATATCAGCTCTGTAGGCACACCCATGTCCTGTAGTCTGCGTATAAGTCTGGCTCTCGGCTCTGAGTCGAAAGCATTGCGGAAATCCACAATGCTACAATAGATCCTCTTGCCATGGTGTCTACCCTCCTCAATAATAGCTCTGAGTGTCAGAATCTGGTCAACAGTGGAGAAACCTCTTCTAAATCTTGCCTGGCCTGGTGCTCGTATGTCCTCTCGCTCTGCCCATCTACTCAGCTCCTGCTCAAGAACGGATGCATACAGCCTAGCCAATGTGTGACCAACCATGACGGTGCGATAAATCCCAGGAATCATGGGATCTCCTGACTTGAAAATAGGCACAATCGTAGACATACTCCAAGTTTTAGGAAAGCCTTCTTACATGGCTCGATTAAACATCATAGCAAGAAGCTCTGCAAGCATATCTCTGGCATGGATGAAGTGCTCTGCTACCAGACCATCATGATCATGTGCTCTCCCTGTCTTCATCCTGTCAATGGAGAGAGAGAGAGAGAGAGAGAGAGAGAGAGAGAGAGAGAGAGAGAGAGAGAGAGAGAGAGAAATGAAATGAAATGTTATATTAACGTCTTCAAAAGGCCAAAGTGACCTATGAGACCAGAAAGTTACAATGCGGTGTATCTGATACATAGTCAGATTAACAAATAAATTAAACTAGGATAACAAAATATAAATACTGCGGGATCCTAAACTAAGCAGTACAATGTGAAGACAATATGGGAGGGGAGTAGAGATCCATCATCTGCACTCTCGACGACGAAAGAGTATGGCTTGAATCCTTTGCCGTAGCCTCCTTCGAAACTGTGTAGCTCCTCTTCTCCCTCGGGGTCGTCTAGATCTCCCTAGCTCCAATGCTCGGTCTATGAGAATGCCAGTAGTGCGGGTAGACCTCTCCATCGCCGTTGGCTGCTCCTCTGTCTGCTCTTCTGGGTGTACAGTATCTAGTGTAAAGAAATCTGTGATCTGTCTCTGGGGATGTCTCTCTTCAGCTCTCCTCAGTAAAGTTTCTCTATGCCTGTGTAACTCAAGTAGATATAGCCCAAGACATCTTTGATCCTCATAACTCATGACCCTAGATAGAGGCCCAAAACCTTCTCTGAATAGACAGTGAAAACGGCCTCGTATCTCATAGTACACTGTGCAATGACATATGTAATGTACTTCTGTCTCTGGCTCTAGATGGCATAAGCGGCATATTTTGCTATCTGCTGGTGTCCCTCTGAATCTGCCAGTCTCAATCTCGAGCTGATGTGAGGATGTGCGTATCTGGCTAATGGCACAACGCAAACCATGCGAAAGATGAGAGAGAGAGAGAGAGAAGATGAGAGAGAGAGAGAGAGAGAGAGAGAGAGAGAGAGAGAGAGAGAGAGAGAGAGAGAGAGAGAGAGAGAGAGAGAGAGAGAGAGAGAGAGAGAGAGAGAGATGAAATGATATATTAACGTCTACAAAAGGCCAAAATGACCTATGAGACCAACTGATTACAATGACGAGTCTAGTACCAAGTCTGGGTACAAACAAAGAAAACTACAAACTAAGAACTGAGATAGGAGTGCTACCGACTCCTATGGGTGGCTGGTAGGCTGAGCAATGGTATCATGCCACAAAGGTGGGATAAGTGTCACCATGATACAATATAGCAGTAGCATGAAGCCTATCCTGATCGACACTCTGGGTGTCGTGCTAGAATCCTGTGGATCCTCTGCCGCAATCTCCGTCGGTGCTGCGTGGCTCCCCTCCTCAGTCGCGGTCGTCTCGATCTCCCCAACTCTATAGCTCGGTCAATGAGAGTACCATTGGTGTGTGTGTGAGTGGGAACCGAGCTCTGTGATGGTGGTGTCCCCTCTGCCTCTGGTACTCGGACTGAAGAAATTTCAGATGTGTCTCTGGGGTTGTCTTTGTCTTTGCCCTCTCAATAGAGAGTCTCTATGTCTTTATCTCAAGTAGAAATAATCCGAGCATCTCTGATCCTGATCTCATGACTCTATCTAGCGAGTCAAAACCATCTCTGAATAAACAATGAAAGCGTCCCCATATCTCATAGTAGACTGTGCAGTGACATATGTAGTGAAACTCTTGTCTCTGGCTCTGCATGTCATAACTGACATATCCTACGGTCTACTAGTATGCCTCTGAATCTAACTGTCTCAATCCCAAGCTGGTGTGAAGATGTGTGAATCTGGCCTATGGCACATCGTAACCCATGAGATAGATGTGTGTCCATGTAGCTGGGCCGTGTGACAAATCCGTCTGTTGTGAGTTGGAGAAGATGCTCTCTATAGAAATCCCTCTTCGTACCCAACTCCAGTGATGGCTCTATCCATGTCCTCCTGCTATCAAGCTGGATAAGATCTTGCCAAATGAGTCTAGTAGTCTCCATCCGTGTAAGAGCCAAAGATGGTGCATCAAGAGAATACTGGAAAGGGGGCAGCCTGTCCATGCTGAAACCATGCCTCTGAAACCATGAGCTCATCTATGCATACCAACATGATGTATCTCCCTGTAATGCCAGCTGTCTGGATGACTCAAGAGCAAGCCTAGCATACCTGTCCCTGGTGGTGTCCCATAAGCTGTGTACAAATGATACTGATCTGGTGAGTGCCTCAACCTCCATAGGTGGGGCAGCCAACTCCGCTCGTATGATGTCATGTGGAACTGAGGCCTTGGCTCTAATTAGCCTAGAAATCATAGATATCAAGGGTCTCTCTGTATTACTCCATCCAGCACTGTCAACAAACGGTCCCCAAACCTGAACCCCGTAGTGCATAACTGAAGCGACCAAAGTGTCGAAAAGCCAGAGCTTTGTTCGAGGTTCTTGGAACTGAATCTGCAAACAAATCCTCTCTAAACCACCTAGGGTTGCATAGGCACGAGTCAATCTAGTGTCTGCTGCCACTTTCAGTGTGAACCTCGGTCCACTAAAGACCACCCCAAGATATGTGTATGCATCAGTGTACTCCATACTGTCCTGCCCATATGTGAATGTAGGTGCTGATCTCCTAACCCACTGTGGCGTGGTATTAAATACCATGACCTCGGTTTTACCAAGGTTGACAGACAATCCACTATCCCCTGCAAAACTATGCAATGTGTCCAAATGTCTCTGCATACCCTGTGGTGAGTCTGATATCAACACGATATCGTAAGCATACAATAAAAGAGGGATCCATGTCCCTGCAAGCTGAGCACCTCTATCTCCTCCTCTGTCAATATAATCAGAGACCTCATCAACATACATACCAAATAAAGTAGAGGACAATGGGCATCCCTGTTTCACTCCGATAGTGGAGTGAACTATGTCAGATATCCCCTCTGATGTGCGTACATGACCCATCACTGAACTATACAATGCCATAATCCCCCATATCAGCTCTGTGGGTACCCCCAATTCCATAAGTCGGCGCATCAATCTGGCCCTCGGTACTGTGTCAAAAGCTTTGCGGAAGTCCAAAAAGCTGCAATATATCCGTCTACCATGTGCTCGACCCTCCTCAATGATAGCTCTGAGTGTAAAGACATGATCCAGTGTGGAGAAACCCCTCTTGAAACCAGCCTGCCCCGGTGCCCGTATGCCCATAATCTGTGCCCAACTGCTCAGCCTATGCTCAAGGATGGATGCATACAACCGTGCCAATGTGTGTCCTACCATGATAGTACGGTAATTCCCCGGCACTGTGGGGTCTCCTGTCTTGAAGATAGGTACAACAGTAGATAATCTCCAAGACTCAGGAAAGCCCTCACACATGACAGGGTTGAATAACCGTGCAAGCATCTTTGCCAACAAATCCCCAGCATGTATAATGTGCTTTGCTACCAAACCCTCATGATCCTGTGCTCGTCTGGTCTTCATCCTGTCAATGGCCTCCTTTACCATCTCAGTGGTAAAGAAGGTGCTCGTAGCCGGACATGGCTGTGGTGGATCTGGTAGTGGTGGCTGTCCAGGTATAGTGTATAAAGATGCTGCTTACTGCCCCCATATCTCTGTACAAGTAATCACTGGTGGGTGAGACTGCTCATGGAATAGACGCCAAGCCTCTCGTGAATCTCTACTAAGGAAGAGCTGATATAAATCTTGCTCCATCTGGACCAAGAAAGCTCGCTTCTTCCGTCGCACTAGTCGTCGTGTAGCAATACGAGATTGCCTATAGGTGATCACTCCCAATACAAGGTCCCGTTGTATCTGAGCTCTCCTCTGTCGACACTCCTCATCATACCAACTGTTCTGAGGCATGTGCCCAGAACGACGTCTTTGACCAGGCTGAGTGTGTGGGTATGCCTCTGTCGCTGCCCCATGTAATGTCACTGTCAGCATAGATGTGATCTCCTCCACTGTGTATACTGGCTCTGATGTGCATAAAAGCCTACGTATCTCCTCTGCATAGACTGAGTCAGTCTCTGGTGTAAAAGTATAGCGTGGATGTCTACTTCCCCGTGAGGCCTGAGATGTTTTATACTCAAAGGAGGCTGATAATGTCAAAAGTGCATGATCTATTGCTATCCCAACAAGCCTGGGCCCCACTGTGAAATCCTGAATGTGAGAGATAAAGCTCGGATGTGTCAGAACATAGTCTACAGTACTGGACCCATGTCTGTGTGGAAAACAAGTAAAACTTGTAGACGATGGGAAAGTCGGTAAGCCATTCAATATGGCTAAACTGTGAGTAGTCGTCATCTCCCTTAGGTATCTCCCAAGAGAGAGAGAGAGAGAGAGAGAGAGAGAGAGAGAGAGAGAGAGAGAGAGAGAGAGAGAGAGAGAGAGAGAGAGAGAGAGAGAGAGAGAGAGAGAGAGAGAGAGAGAGAGAGAGAGAGAGAGAGAAATGAAATGTTATATTAACGTCTTCAAAAGGCCAAAGTGACCTATGAGACCAGAAAGTTACAATGCGGTGTATCTGATACAAAGTCAGATTAACAAAATAAATTAAACTAGGATAACAAAATATAAATACTGCGGAATCCTAAACTAAGCTGATAGGTGTGTAAGGTGAAAGGTGTGAAATGTGTGGACTAAGCAGTACAATGTGTAGACAATATGGGAGGGAAGTAGAGATCCATCTTCATCTGCACTCTGGACGACGAAAAAGTATGAAAGGTGTGAAATGTGTGAACTAAGGAGTACAATGTGTAGACAATATGGGAGGGAAGTAGAGATCCATCTTCATTTGCACTCTTGACGACGAAAAAGTATGGCTCGAATCCTTTACTGTAGCCTCCTTCGAAACTGTGTAGCTCCTCTTCTCCATCGGGGTCGTCCAGGTCTCCCTAGCTCCAATGCTCGGTCTATGAGAATGCCAGTAGTGCGGGTAGACCTCTCCACTGTTGGCTGCTCCTCTGTCTGTTCTTCTGGGTGTACAATATCTAGTGTAAAGAAATCTATGATCTGTCTCTGGGGTTGTCTCTCTCTCTCTCTCTCTCTCTGAAATGAATTGAAATGTAATATTAACGTCTTTGAAAGGCCAAAATGACCTATGAGACCAAAAGGTTACATGTGGTGAGTCTAATACCAGGTCTGGGTACAAAAAGTACAAAGAACTAAAAAGAAAATAGTCGGTAGGGGTAGGGTGAAAGCTGATACAAAAAGGGGGGGTGTGGGTGGGCTGATACAATGGAGCTCTCTGACAGTAGAGACATCAGTATCCAAAAGGCTGTAGAGGTTCAATGTCCTCCATGGTAAGCACTCTGTCGGGACGGCTCCTATGTTGCGCCAATATGGTATGGATCCTTTGTTGCAATCTGCGTCGATGTCGAGAGGGTCCCCTCATCTGTGGGCGACGGGAATGCCCCAATTTTTATCGCCCGATCGAGCAGTATGCCTCTGGTGCTGCTATGTTGTGGGGGTCGCTCGAACTCCTTTGTTTGTGATTGAAAGAAATCTGTACTCTGCCGTTGTCGCTGGTTCTCTCTCATTATGCCCGTCTTCACGAGGTCCTCTCTGTGTCTGCAAATCTCCTGTAAGTATAATCCGAGGCATTTCTGATCCTGATATCTCATGACTCTAGAAAACCCTCTCTGAATAGACAAATTGAAAGCGGCCTCGTATCTCATAGTATACTGGGCAGTGACATATGTAATGTAGCTCTGTCTTGGGCTCTATCTAGCACACTTGACAAATCCTGGACTCAGCGGGTACTCCTCTAAATCTGCCTGTCTCGATCTCTAGCTGATGTGAGGATGTGCGTATCTGACCGATAGCACATCGTGTCTCGTGGGGTAGATGAGTATCCATGTATCCTAGTTTGATCACAAAACCATCCTCTATAGAAAGCCATCTTCGTACCCAACTCATGTGTAGGCTGTATCCATGTCCTCTTCGTATCTAGTTGAATCAAGTCCTGTCTAAGCGTGGTAATCTGGAGGGTGCTGTTAGAGTTTTGGCATCTCAAGTGAACTGCTTAATGGGAACCCATTATTTAGTTTGGCTTTTAGGTATTTATTTTACTTATTTGTCAAAGTCTTGGGTAGGGCAATTTACTGAGGTTGCTATATAAGCAACCCCTTGCCTTCATTGTATACACATTCAATTATTGATTGCCAAGGTTGATTGGTTCAGGAGACTCTCTCTCTCTCTCTCTCTCTCTCTCTCTCCCCCCCCCCCCTTGGTCTCTACGCTTCCGCATCGTCGACTTTGACATGGTATCAAAGCTTCTTGGTGGAGCTCCACGCTTGAAGGCCTTGGACGTGGAGGAGCAGCCCACAGCTCGCAAGAGAAGAGAAGAGCATACTCTTCAGCGGTGTTCCATTCCCCATCTCTTCTGTCGTTGCCATCCTCCTCTGCCCTTGCTTTTTAAAATGCAGCATAGAAGGGGCACCGAAACCCTCCTGTTGACAGTGTTTTTCAAAACGCTTCCCGCAGCGTTTGCCCCCTCCCCAGCCAGCGAGCGTTCTGAAACGCTGCCGACGGCAAGCCTTGTCTCCTCCTCGCATTGAGCATTTTAAAACGCTCGCACTCGGCAACTGCCCCTGCCCGCCAGGTTTAAGTGCGCTGTAGCGACCTAGCTTGGCGACAAATTTTTCCCCCCCTCCTTGACGACCACCTTCCCTACTTGCAATACTCGACTCCAATTCCCCCCCTCGCGCCCCCCCCCCCCCCCCCCCCCCCCCCTCCAAAAAAAAAAAGCGCAGCCGGCGTTTTAAAACGCTGCTGGTTGGAGTTGGTGGATAGTCTTGGGCAGCAGAGGAGGAGTTTAGTCTTGGACGGCCTTGGGGATTGGGCCATTGGAGCATTTTTGTGAAGATTTGGAGATCTTTTTGGGCAGAGTCAAGAAGAATCGGCTTGGAAAAGAAAGAGAGAGAGAGAGAGAGAGAGAGAGAGAGAGAGAGAGAGAGAGAGAGAGAGAGAGAGAGAGAGAGAGAGAGAGAGAGAGAGAGAGAGAGAGAGAGAGAGCATTTTTGTGAAGATTTGGAGATCTTTTTGGACAGAGTCAAGAAGAATCGGCTTGGAAAAGAGAGAGAGAGAGAGAGAGAGAGAGAGAGATGAAATGAAATGTTATATTAACGTCTTCAAAAGTTCAAAGTGACCTATGAGACCAGAAAGTTACAATGTGGTGGATCTGATACAAAGTCAGAGTAACAAGATGAGAAAATGACAAAATGACAGAATGACAAAATAAAATACTATGGAATCCTAGATTGCTGGGTGTGGACTAAGCAACTAAAACAGCTAGCTGGGATAGCTAGATCATAGGAGATCCAGCATCGATCGCTGGCGGATCTCATCAATCTCCTCCATGGTCAATAGTTTGATCGGGCGTCGTGCATGTCGAGCCAAAGTGACCCGGATCCTCTGATGCAGCCTCTGTCGATGTTGTGTAGTCCTCCGCAGTCGTGGGCGTCTGGATCTCCCCAGCTCAGTTGCTAGGTTGATCAGTATGCCTCTGGTGTAAAGCGACGAGCTCTGCTGTGGTAGTAACTCCTCCGGGTGTCCAGTGGCAGCTCTAAAGAAGTCTGTGATCTGTCTCTGAGACTGGCTAGTCTTTCCTCTCGTCAAGCTCTCTCTGTGTCTGCGCAGCTCGAGCAAAAACAAACCCAGGCATCTCTGATCCTCGTACCGCATGACTCTAGAGAATGGTCCAAAGCCCCCTTTGAACAAGCAATGGAGGTGGCCTCGTATCTCGTAGTAGACGGGGCAGTGGCATGTGTAGTGCAACTCTGTCTCAGGCTCGATGTCACACAGGGAGCATGTCCTGGCCTTTGTTGGTACTCTGCTGTATCTCCCAGTCTCGATCTGTCACAAAGTGATGACGTGGCGGAGAGCAGAAACCCTAATTTCTGCCAAAAACCCTAAAATTCCTGCAAACCCTAATTTCTGCCAAAAACCCTAATTTCCGGAAATCGCGGAGGCAGATTATAAAAAAAAAATAAAAATAATAATAAATAAATTTGGAAAATGATGAGCGACGCGAATTTTGCTTTTGCTTTTTTTTATATAAAAAAAAAGAAAAGACTCTCTAAGAGAGAGAGAGAACTGATGCTTTTGATTTTAAAAGCTTTTGGGGCTCTGCTTTTGGGCATCCCTTGTAACCTTTAAATTAGTGGTGAGGGCCTCACTTCTCAGAGCATCTGGACGCAGAGTCTGAGAGTGAAACCCTACCGCTCTCTTGTACTTTGATGATTGATTAATATAAAAAGAAATACCGAAAGGGGCGCCAGTCTTTGGGGCCAATATCTCTAGGCACGGAACTCCGCCGGGCCAGTGCAAATCTATTGTGATCTGTGAATTGTTTTGAAGTGGTTATTTGGTGCTGTCGCGGTTGATTCTTGACTTGGAGTGTCCAAGTTTGTTACAGTGGTATCAGAGCACGGCCGATTTCTCTTCTACGGGAAATCCGATCCCCGAATTTTTTTTCCGCGGCACCTATGGCTTCAGGCAATGATCAGTCGACTCCCTCTGCATCTGGAGATGTGGGCTGGGATCACAACGAAGATTCAGGCAGAGAGTATGGCCCGCCTCGGCCTACTCAGGCGGAGCAAACAAAGATGGAGTGTCGTCAATTGATCGGCGATGCAACAAAGATGATGCTCAATTTTGCCAAGGACCCGAAGATGGCAAAATATATGAACCAGACCTCTTTGGAAGAGGTACAGACGGAGTGGAAGAGAACCACAACACCACTCCCGAAACCCGCTCTCAAGAAACCTTCTGCCTCCAAGAAATATACGGAGAAGGAACTGGAGAACGTGGTTGATGCACGGATTGCTCAGCTTTTTGACACGCAAAAGAAAGCCAAAAAGCACGGCAAAAAGCAGAAGAAAGGCACTGACTTCCCGGGATATTTGGGTCGTCGGTTGACATTTGACAAGGCAAAGAAACGGAAGAAGCGTGTTCGATTTGAAGGAGTACCTAGTTCTTCTTCTTCTTCTTCTGACAGTTCTTCTAGCTCCTCGGATTAGAGCGAAGAAGACAGAAAAAAGCAAAAAGCGAAGCAAGACACAAAGCTTCGGAACGGGCAAGAAAAAGGCAAAGAAGGCTACATCTTGCCCAGAGACTGACAGTTCTACTGAGGACTCGTCTACAGACAGCTCAGATTCCGATGACGGAAAGTTTTATGCGAACAAGAAGAATTTTTACAAAGCCAACCAGTATGACTTTCTCGAAGATAAAAGCAAGAAAGTCCGAGAGTTTAAGGAAGGTGGCCACTCGATCAAGTTTGATACTTTTCAGGATACTCAAATGCTTCGAAGGCTTTGTCTTTTATACAGCAGTTTGACATCGCTTTCGCGGGAGGACGCTATTCAGAGCACTCCAAGATTCGGAGAGCTGCCTCTTACTTTAAGGGGAATGCTCATACTTGGTGGTCCACGCTTCTATTAAGCAAGACTGTGCCAGTTACATGGCTGAAATTCAAGAGGCTTTTTATTTCTTCTTGGTTGACTCAAGAGTTTGAGCAAGATATACGAGCTGCTTGGAACCATCTCCGGATGACCAAGAGCGATACAGTGAATTCTTATTGTGAAAGATTCTGGAGCTCTTTTCTACCCACCTCTTCATTCAAGAAGATCTCGTTCAGAGAACAGATTGAGCGGTTTACCTTGGGTCTACCTACAGAGATCCGAGATCACTGCTTGGAACAGAAGTCAACTTCTATTCAGGAGTTGATGAGTCATGCGAAGCGGGGCTTTGCCATTCACTCTGGCAGTCTGACCTACCCCACAGATGAGGCCATGACACAACGAGCCGAACAGACTTTTGGGAATGAAAGTAGAATGAAAAAGAGCAACCCAGAGAAAAAAAGGGATGCACGACCCAAGCTTACTCCTGAGGAGAGAGCTCGCTTCATCAGAGAGGGGAAGTGCTTTGGATGCGGGGAACATGGACATATTTCCGCGAAGTGCCCTGATAAGGCACAGAAAGAACAGAATGATAAAGACGACGACAGGTCTGAGAGTTCGAGAGCAGTTGAGGAATGTGGCAGAAAAGGCAGATAGAAAAGTAGAACTGGTACCACATGGCGTGGGACTTGCACCGAATCAAATGAATGAAAGTACAAACTTTGCCGCTTTCGGGGCAAAGCGAAGGATCAGGAAGCTCTTTTGAAGGAGCCAAGGCCAACTTCTTTTCACTTGGAATTGGCGGCTCGATTTGGAACTACGCCCGACAGACTGACGCCACAGGCGGAGGTAGTTCGACTGGCACCCGGATGGGATGTTGCCATTACACCGAGCATTGGCAAACTTCGTTTGCAATGACAGGGGTGTTCAGGACACGTGAGTGACGTTCTACTCGGGATCCCTTGGTACCACAAGAACTACGCCGTGGTTGACTACCGGGCCGAGAAAGCGACTTTGATAAATGAAGGGCTTAGAGATTGTACTTGATGAACTTCAGTTTTCTTACTCATTCTTTTGGGAGAACTGAACGATGGATAAAGGTTGAATATGTTTTGACCTGAAGAAAAGAACGCCAAGATTTTTTTTTTATTTTATGAAATGGAATTCCTGATTATGATACTGATTTGTTCTTGACTTCTTGTGAGTGCAGGAACTGATAGACGAAATGACTGCTGCATTTTGGTCTACTTGATCTCGAATAGACATGGTTGCAATAGGGGTTAGTCAATCGGACATCGATGAGGTCCCGATTGGACCTAGATGTGATTGCTAGCTACATTGCCGATAAATCATGGTCTAAGATCCGAATGAATGTTGAATGTCATGTGATGTCCTGTGATGTCGTGTGATGTGACTGTCGATTTTGTACATGTGCTAGATGTGTGTTCCTAGTACGTAGGTACTAACAGTCAATGTCTGCTAAGACGGTTTATGGCTTTTGTCGGTTTTGCAGGCGTAATCGCGGTCGATTACAATGCTTTCAAGAGGGGGGTATGTCACAAAGTGATGACGTGGTGGAGAGCAGAAACCCTAATTTCTGCCAGAAACCCTAAAATTCCTGCAAACCCTAATTTCTGCCAGAAACCCTAATTTCCGGAAATCGCGGAGGCGGATTATTAAAAAAAATAAAATAATAATAAATAAATTTGGAAAATGATGAGCGACGCGAATTTTGCTTTTGCTTTTTTTTTATAAAAAAAAAGAAAAGACTCTCTAAGAGAGAGAGAGAACTGATGCTTTTGATTTTAAAAGCTTTTGGGGCTCTGCTTTTGGGCATCCCTTGTAACCTTTAAATTAGTGGTGAGGGCCTCACTTCTTAGAGCATCTGGACGCAGAGTCTGAGAGTGAAACCCTACCGCTCTCTTGTACTTTGATGATTGATTAATATAAAAAGAAATACCGAAAGGGGCGCCAGTCTTTGGGGCCAATATCTCTAGGCACGGAACTCCGCCGGGCCAGTGCAAATCTATTGTGATCTGTGAATTGTTTTGAAGTGGTTATTTGGTGCTGTCGCGGTTGATTCTTGACTTGGAGTGTCCAAGTTTGTTACACGATCCGCAACTGGTGTGAAGATGTGCGTATTTGGCCATAGCACATCGTATCCCGTGAGACAGGTGAGTGTCCATGTATCTGGGCCTCGTCACAAATCCTCCGTAAGCTGGAGGAGATGTTCTCTGTAGAAAGCCATCTTCGTGCCTAGTTCCTGTATTGGTTGTATCCATGTCCTCTTGGTGTCTAGCTGAGTCAAGTCCTGGCGAATGAGCCTGGTGATCTCGGACTGTGTAAGAGTCAGAGAGGGCGCATCTAGTGAGTACTGGAAAGGAGGCAATCTGTCTATGTTGAACCCATGCGCCTGAAACCATGACGTCATCTCCCCATACCAGAGGCGTGCATATTTGTCTCTGGGAAGTTCCCACATGCGGTGTATGAAGGAGACAGATCTGGTGAGCGCCTCAACCACCAGTGGGAAGGCAGCTAGCTCTGCTCGTATAATAGCACGTGGTACTGAAGTCTTGGCCCTAATGAGCCGCGAGATCATAGAGACGAGAGGCTTCTCCATGTCTCCCCATCCATCACTGCGGCCTGTCCTCCCGTGATGGTCCAGTGAAGGTCCCCAAATCTCAGCTCCATAGAGCAATACAGAAGCCACCAAAGTGTCAAAGAGCCAGAGCTTCGTCCGAGGCTCCTGAAACTGAACTTGTGAACACATCCTTTCCAGTTTACCCAATGCTGCATGGGCTATGGTCAATCTAGTCTCTGCTGCCCTCCTCAATGAAAATGCTGGCCCACTAAAAACCACTCCAAGGTAAGTGTAACCATCTGTATACTGGCCGTATGTGAAGGCGGGCGCTGACCTCTTGATCCACTGTGGGGTGGTATTAAATACCATGACCTTGGTTTTACCAAGGTTGACGGACAAACCACTTTCTTGGGCAAACCTATGCAAAGCATCCAGGTGACGTTGCATCCCCTCCGGAGAGTCAGAGATCAAAACAATATCATCAGCATATAACAATAGTGGAATCCATGTCCCCACCAGCTGTGCACTCTATCACCATCTCTCTCAATGTATTCAGAAACCTCATCTACATACATACCAAATAGAGTAGGAGAGAGCGGGCAGCCCTGCTTCACCCCAATAGTGGAGTAAACCAGTGTGGATAAACCCTCTGGGTTGCGTATATGCCCCACTACTGACCTGTATAATGCCATGACCCCCCAAATGAGCTCTGTGGGTACTCCCATCTGCTGTAACCTGCGCATCAATCTCGCTCTGGGCACTGTGTCAAATGCTTTACGGAAATCCACAGCTGCAATAGATCCGTCTCCCACGTGATCTGCCCTCCTCAATGATGGCTCTGAGTGTCAAGATATGGTCAAGAGTAGAAAAACCCCCCCTGAAACCTGCCTGCCCGGCTGCGCGCATCCCCTCCCTCTCTGCCCGTCTACTCAACTGCTGCTCAAGAATAGATGCATACAACTTTGCCAGTGTGTGTCCAATCATGATAGTGCGATAGTTCCCAGGCTCCATAGGGTCTCCCGACTTGAAGATAGGTACAATAGTAGATAGGCTTTAGGTATCAGGCAAGCCCTCACACATGGCACGGTTAAACATAACTGCTAGAAGCTCTGCTAGTAAATCTCTGGCATGCATGAAATGCTCAGCCACTAAGCCATCATGATCATATGCTCTCCCAGTCCTCATCCTGTCAATGGCCTTCCTCACTATCTCAGCGGAGAAAAAAACACGTGTGTGGGCATGGATCGGGGGGGTCGGGACGGGGGGGCTGCCCAGGAACTGTGTATAAAGATGATGCATACTGGCCCCATGCCTCTCTAGAAGTGATGGTAGGGGGGGGGAGGGGGGGGGGAGTGCTCATGAAAGAGCCTCCCCGCCTCAAGTGAGTCTTGACTCAAGAATAGCTGGTATAGATCCTGCTCTAGGCGAGCCAAAAATGCCCTCTTCTTCCGCCGCACTAGGCGTCGGAAGTCAATCTGTGACTACCTATGAGTGATATCCCCCAAAAGCATCTCTCTCTGAAGTCTAGCTCTATTGTCCCGTCATTCCTCATCATACCAACTGTTCTGGGGCATGTTCCCCGAACGGCGTCTCTGCTCAGGCTGGGTATGTGGGTATGCCTCTGCTGCTGCATCATGTAGTGTCTGTGCCAGTATAGTAGTAAGCTCCTCCAGAGGTGCCCTGGCTCCTCTGTGCACAGGCGTCTATAGATCCCATCTATGTATACAGAGTCCGTCTCCCGCGTGAAGGTGTAGCGAGTAGGGGTTGCTGCTCGTAGCCTGTTTGCTACACTAAACTGAAAAGAAATGGTCAGCGATACAAGAGCATGATCCACTGCCACACCAACAGGTCTGGGTCCAACCGTGAGGTCCTGAATACTAGAGATGAGGCTCGGTTGTGCCATGACAGTCCACTGTGCTGGCTCCATGTCTGTGTGGGAAGCATGTGAAGCCTCCCGAAGCAGAAAACCTCTGTAGGCCATTCAAGATGGCCAGTCCATGTGCGGTGCCCATGTCTATCAGGTGTCGCCCATTCTCAGTATATTCCGCATCGTGTGATAGTCTGGACAGGCCCGTCTCTACAACATCTAGCTCTCTCAGCATCTCCTCTGAAGTATCATAAAACACTGTCTGGTGATGGGCAGTCCTAGCATTGAAGTCCCCTAGAATGATAATGTCGCCATCTCTAGAGAACTCCCATATGTCGTCATCCAAAATAGAGAAGGGGGATTGTCCTCTGGGTGATGCATAGACTGACATACTCGGGGGAAAGTAGCAAATAGCAATGTAGAGATATCTGCCCGTCTCTGCTTTCAATCTCACCCACATGTACCTAGCCTGCTCATCCCTGCGGGCTATATGTATCAATGGCTGCAAATCCTCTCTAAACACTGCCACTCCCCCCGAGCCCCGTCCTCTATGCTCTGAGCGTGTCTCCTGTCTGTAAGCTATCTCTCATCTGTATCCACTGATGTGAGGCATGGATTGCCCAAGGGCTTGGTGTGTCTGAGAGTAAAAGATGACGTCTCTTCCAGTAAAGCTATCCTCAAAAGCACCTACATCAAGACGCATGGATCCATTACAGTTCTAGGCCGTGTAAGGTGCAGCGGAATGATTGTTTGCGCTTTGCTCAAGATGAGCGCTCCGAACTGTGCTCAAGGTTCCTTTTAGTTCTTATGGAAGGGAGAGCCTTCCGTTCTTCATGGAAAGTGCTATGATCACAAAGAAAGTGAATGGACATTGTGCGTGCAAGGGTATGAGACTGAGAGATAGAGAGAGAAGAGAGATACGACACCAGGGACGTTGTAAAACCCTCCTCCGAAGGCCCCACTCTCGTCGGCGAGAGTGGTCTACTTATGATTGCACAAACTGGTACAATGACGATGCAATGGACTGATGCAACCTGTGACTATGTCAGTGACGACGACGGTGATGATGACGACGACTTTAGGGCTGAAATCTGTGGTCTTCTATCTGCTGAATTTCGGGACTGTTTCAATGGCTGAAAATGACTGTTTTGGCTGCGTTCTTATGGCTGAAAATGGGGGTTCTTCTGCAACCAATTAGGGCTGAATTGTCTGCTGTCCAGTAGGGCTGAAAACGCTAACCTTCTGATGCGACATTGGCTGAAAACCAAAAACTCTGGCTGACTTCTGAGCGTTCATGAAAAACGCTGGTCCTTGAGGATCTGCTGCTAGCGATCATGGCTGAAAATGCCAGGCTGTGGAGGTCTTGTTGCTGCTGCTTGAAAACGCCAGGTTGCCAGAGAAGATGGCGATGATCCAAGCTGAAAACGCTGGGCTGATGTGTGGCGAAGGTGGGGGAACCAAAATGCCAATGGTACTGCTGGGGTTCTGCTGAGAAGGTGCCTGTTGAGCATGTGCTCCTGCTGCCTCTTCTGCCAGAAAGTGCTAATTTGGGTTTGCTTATATATTAACTTAGCAAAATTGCCCTACCTACTTTTGTTGTGAAGTCACTTAAAAATAATAAGTGAAAAATACCAAATATAGGGAAAATAGGCTAAATGCACTGGAAAATTTCCCTAACTGAATCTGATGGATTCTGAAGGGAATAGTGATGATCATGCTGTGTGCAACTAGAGGATATGCATCTACACTAAGTGTCTGGGCATGCACGGTCTACGAATAGACTCACAAAAAGTGCCAGATCACTTCTAATCTAGATTGACTGGACTTGACTGAACCCTGTGATGGTGTAGCTTGTCCACGGACACATAGGGTTCGCTGTGTCACGTGACAGGCCGCCACTTTGAGTGTGGTCCCATAAGTCTCGCACTGTCATGTGGAGCGTCGCTCCAATATTAGTACTCTTCCATCTCGGTAAAAGGAAATCTTGCCTTTTCCCCTTGCCGCTCTAATCTCCGGCATTACTTCCTACATATGAGCCATCTGTGAGAGGGTAAGATCATCCCCGAGAAAAATGCTCGTCTCCTTAAGAGTTGGCCTTTTCTTCAAGGACTTCTTCTCTTCCATGGAGGGAAAACGGACGATCAGTGCCCTTTCTTTTTAGGACCTGAGGTTTCCCCACTGCTTCCATTTTTCTTTATGTTGCCCACTCTCCAGGCTCTTGTGTGCGTCGGCTCATGAACCCCCATCAAGGCCATGAGTTCTTTTACCTCTTCTTCCACATTGCCTTTGTCTTTAAGACGGCAAATTCTCACATGTAAAGCGCGCACACGTCTTCTTTGCTCCTCCTCTAGTGTCTGATTAATGATAGTGGATGTGGACGTGGACGTTATCTCCTTGCCTTTTCCTTTCTTGGCCACCTCGATCCATTTCTCGGCTTCATCCGCCTTCTGCTGAGTTTTGGTAAGAACATCCACCCAAGAAGTCATCATCTCTTTGTGTTACAATGTCTCCCTCTTGGATGGCCCGTACTTGCTCCTTGATCGTGTTGATTTCTTCGATTACTGAGGGTTGCAATTTGCCCTCTTCCAGTGTGTTGCTTGATCGTCGAGTCGTCACTCGGTCTTCTAGTGTGTTTATCTTGCTTTCTTGGATCAGGACGCGTCCTTCGAGCATGTTTATTGTGCCCAATAGATTGCGGTTCATCTTGGTAATAGTCTTCGTCATTTCCTCTTTGCACTTTTGAATGGCATCCTCTAGGGGGTCAGCTTTATCACTTGGCTTCCTCATGCTTAATCGCCGTCCGGAAAAGAGCAACAACCCACTGCAGGGGCTCAAGCAAAACCCCACAACCCAATGCGGGTATTCTCACATCCACAGCCCACTGCGGGCACGCAAAATATATTCAGTCACGAAGCCCAGAGGCTCAACCCCCTGTAATAGATTACGGACACCTGCACCTGTCGATGGAATCAACAACTCGTGGCCCCCTTGCTGGGTTAGCTCTGCGCCACTTTGGTTCACTGTGTACCTGTCCTGCTGCACCCTTGTGTGCTCACGAATAAGACCAGCACCGCAGCCCGATATGGGCACCACTGATAAGCGGGAGCAGCTCTTCGCTGCCCCTGTGTATGACTGCAAACTTTAAGGCCCAAAGCCCCTCCCTGTGTGAGGAGAACGCAGGCAGCCCTGCTCCCTGTTGAGTGTGCAATGGACAGCCCCCTCAGGTGGCCTGTCTCTGTTAATGCCTGGAATCCGAAAGCAGCCCCACTGAGCGAGTAGCCTACTGAAACCTGTGATGTAGAGGGCGCAGCGAAGGGCTGCTCTCGACTGGCGCAAGGGGAGGCGGGAGTGCAAGGGCAGCGCGGCGGAGAGAGAGAGAGAGAGAGAGAGAGAGAGAGAGAGAGAGAGAGAGAGAGAGAGAGAGAGAGAGAGAGAGAGAGAGAAGAAGAAGAAGAAGAAGAGTATTTTAACGTCGTAGGAAACTATCCCAAGAGACCTTAAAGATCTATCCGACAAGGAGAGTTGAGAGAGAGAGAGAGAGAGAGAGAGAGAGAGAGAGAGAAAGCTTTATTAACGTCTTCGAAAGGCCGAACTCGACCTATGAGACAATATCATATACATGTGTTGATGCTCTAGGCATCGGAAAATAAAAAAAGGGTACAAACTGAAATGAGCCTATACTATGCAAAAGGGTGTGGTAGGGTGGTGCATGTGGTGTACAATGTATAGTGTGGGTCCTCGTGTCGAGGTGTGCTCACGCATCATCAGGCTCAACTAGGGGCTGCAAGGTGATACCACCATGAGATGATAGGGAGGGTATCTAAAAACAAGCAACATATGTAGGGTAGAGAATGTGGTACATCGGTGGTGGCCTGCTCAGGTATCTCTGGAATGCTGGATCCCCTGGTGCTGGTACATGACTCTGCTCTAGATACTGATGGTGTAGAGCTAGTATCCTCAAGATCTCCCTCTAGTGACACCCATGTGTCCTGTATCCTGGGAGCCTCAGTCTCCGACGTGCCCTCTGAGACTCTGCCTACAGAAGGGTAAGCCCTCTACTCTGTGTAGGTAGTGTGGGGGGGTCTGGCCCTGCTCGTTGGAAAAACTGTGTGATGGTAGTCTGTGTCCTGCTATCCTGACTCTGGCGTGGCTGTAACAACTGCTCTCGAACCTCTAAAGCCGCAACCAGGAACTGGCCAAACCTCCTCTGCTCTCAGCCTATCATATGCTGCTGTAATGAGTCTCCAATGCCATATCTCTCTCTCTTAGCTCTGTATATGCTGGGCATCTCATGACAAAAATGCTCCTCACTCTCCACCTCCGTCTGGCAGATCCGGCATGTACGCTCCTCTCGTGGTATGCCTCTGGCTCTGCCACTCTCAATCTCTAGCTGATGTGATGACACTCGTAGCTGGCCAATGCTGACCCGAAGTCGGTGCGGCATGTACTCTTGCATGTATAATGGAATCTCAATGAATCCCTGCTCTGAGAACCTCAGAAAATGCTCATAGTAATATAGCATTTTAGGAGGTAGGGTGTCTGTGGGCCTGCGCCATGTCCTCTGAATATATGTATGCCATATCTTCTGTCTGATGACCCTATTCTGCTCAGAGCGTGAGAGGGTATAGGTCGGGGCCTAGGTGTCATACTGAAGTGGTGGTAGTCTATCGATATCAAAACCGTGCTGAGCTAGCCAATCTCTTGTCTGGGCATACCATGAGCTAGTGTCCCCTGCCTGTGCCATCTCTCTAGATGCAATGAAGGCTCTATGAGAGATCCTATCTGGATCCATATCTTTGAATCTGTGAAGAAGGCAAACAGTCTGAAAGAGTGCCTCTACCAACATCGGTGGTGCAGCCAGCTCAGCTCTAATAATGTCGTGTGGAACTGATGGCTTGCTACGAATCATCCTGGAGATCATAATAATTTGTGGCCTCTCTATCTGTGTCTATACTGAGTCTGCCAATCCCGGTCCCCAAATGGCCGAGGCATACATGAGTGCAGGTGTGACCAGTGTGTCAAAGAGCCACCCCTTCGTCCGGGGCTCCTGGAAGTGGGTCTGGTGGCACTGTCTCTCCATCAGAGCTAGTGATGCGTATCCTCTGGTAAGTCTATCTCTGGCTGCCTGTGTCATGGAGAAGGTCCCTGATGCTGCGGTGAATGTAACCCCCAGATATACATATGAGCATGTCACCTCTATATCCCCTCCAGCTACTATAAATCTACTCTGTCGGCGAATCTGAGCCGATGTATGAAATATGAGAACCTTGGTCTTGCCAAGGTTCACCGTGAGTCCTCTCTGTGAGCAGAAATCATCCAGGGCCTGCAAATGTAGTTGTAGTCTCTCTGCCGTCTCTGACATCAGGACAATATCATCTGCATATAAGAGTATGTGTACAGTAGTCCCTGCAATATCCACACCCTCTCCACCCCTGTGCAAGATGAAGTCTACAATCTTGTCAATGTATAGACCAAAGAGTGTAGGTGATAGGGGGCAACCTTGTTTCACACCAATGGTGCTCACAAGGGTGTCAGATAATCCTCCCGGGCATCTCACTCTGCCAGATACATGCTCATACAATGCATGGATCCCCCATGCCATCTCCTCTCCAATCCCAAGCGCAGCCAGACGTCTGAAAAGTCTCTCTCTAGGTACTGTGTCAAATGCTTTGCGGAAGTCCACGAAGCAGCAATATAATCTCCTCTTCCTCACTCGTGTCTGGTCGATCAGACAACGAAGGGTGAAGATATGATCAATAGTAGAGAAAGCTAGGCGGAAGCCTGCCTGTCCTGGTGTCCTCATGCCCTCTCCCTCTGCTAGAGAACTAAGCTCCTCCTCTAAAACTGCGCCATATAGTTTGGCCAATATAGGACCAATCATGATAGTGCGATATGTGCTAGGATCCATGGCATCCCCAGATTTGTGGATAGGCACGATGGTGTGCTCTGTCCACGACTCTGGGAATCCCTCTGAAAGCGCGTGGTTGAAGAGGTGGGCAATGAGTGGTGCCAATGCATCATAGCCATATATAAGATGCTCTGCTTGTAGGCCTGCCTGATCTCTAGCACTCCCATGCTGTAGGTGGGATATAGCTTTCTTCACCATGTGGGTGGTGAAGAAAGTAGATGATGTGGGTCGGGTAGCCGATGGCGTAGGTATGGGTGGCTGTCCTGGGATCTCGTATAAGCTCTCGGCATATCTGTGCCATGTCGCTGGGTCCTGAATAGGAGTGGATGGCCTGGGAGGTCTGATCCGACGCCATGCCTCAGCACTATCCTTGCTCATGAGTAAATGATATATGTCCCAATACTCGTGCTCCTCCCACTCCCGTCTTTTACGACGGGTAAGTGTCTGCATCTTGCGCTGAGCCTGGCGATGTGTAATCTCCCCTCTGATCTCCAGTATACGTAGGTGTCTGTGTAGATCTCGACATTCGTCGTAGTACCACCTGTTTTGTGGCATAGTGCCAGTGCGTGGAGGGTGTGTGTGTATGCGATGTGGGAAACTTTGAGTGGCTGACTCGTGTAAGATGGATGTAATGTGTGTGGTGAGTGTGTCCAGAGGTGCAGTGGGGTCTAAGTGTATAAGGTGTTCATGCAGGTGATGTATATAAACAGGAGTGAGCTCATGAGTGAAAGAAATGGTAGTGTAAGTGTGAGGGGGGGAGGTGGGGGGGTCAGCAAGCTGTGTAGCAAAAAGGGAGAATGTGAGATAAGTATGATCCGCCCCTATCGGTGTGCGTGCAACGCTGAAGGAGTGTATAAGCTCTGCTGTCTCGGTAGAGCCCAACAAATAGTCCACTGTGCTCTCTCCGCCACTGTGTGGGAAGCAAGTGAATCCCCCAGAATCTGGCCACCTCGCCATCCCGTTATAAATAACGAGATGGTGCCTGCTGCCAAGCTCAAGAAGGTGTCTGCCATATCCAGTGTTGTCCTGTCCCCCATCTGCAGACACTCTACTCACCCCCATGTCCTCTGCATCAAGTGCCCTCATGATCTCCGGCTGCTCCATATCATAGATCTCACACTGTCGGCACCTGTGTCCTCCCGTTGAAGTCCCCCATGAGGAGGACTTCCCCGAGTGATGTGTAGTGAGAAATGTCCTCCGACAGTCGAGAGTAGGGGTCTTGGATAGCATATCGTGATCCATGTGGTGAAAAGTAGCATATGGCAATGTATAGCCCTCTCTCATGGGTGAGCTCTAGCCGTACCCACATATAGCATGCTTCCTCATCTCTACTCATCACCTGTATCCGGTTGTGTAAGCTCTGTCTGAATAGTATGGCCACCCCTCCTGACCCTCGAGCTGTACTCTGTCTGGTGATGGTCCTGTAAGTCGACTCCCACTGGAATCCTGTGACTACAGGTAGTCCTCTCTCTGGGCTCTCATGTGTCTCCGTAAAACATACAAAGTCATGCTCATTGATGATCTCCTCTAGGCGCTCCGGATGTGTCCATATAGAACCATTGCAGTTCTAGACTGCCCCTCTGAGTGGTGTCTCCTGTGCTAGTGTATGTGTCTCATAGGTCCCGAATCCCTATGAGATTGGGCGGCCGTCGATGAAGATTCTACCATCTCGAAAGAAGGCCTTTTTACCTTCTTTCCGTGCCTGAAGGACCCTGGGCATGCATGATTTCCTGTGCTCGATCTGCATCCTAGTGCGGTCCTCATCCATAAAGATATGGCCGCCCTGGAGGCCTCGTAAGAGCACCCTTTTGCGAAAAAAGGTGGTGCGGTCCTCATCTCCTCGTAACTGCATGATCAACGGGCGAGCTCGAGTGGTGTCACGGCCAGCTCGCCATGCCTTTGTAAAAGGCATAGTCTCTTTGTAGCCTAGTTGGCTACAAAGCTCTCGTGCATCCTCCTCTATTGAAGGTCCCTCTTTAAGGCCAGTGATCCTAACATTGTGTTTCCTCATATGGCGCAATCGCTCCTCCTCGAGAGTAAGCTGAACCCTCAAGTGCTCTCCCATGTGAACCTCCTCGCATACCTCCTTCTTGATATTCTTTTTAACTACTTCCACCCATCCCGATTGTTTGGCCTCCATTTTTGTCTGGATCTCTTCTTTGATGTCTGCTTTCCATTTATTTTTGATCTCTACTTCTATGTCTTCGAAGCTCGAGATTTCCCCCTCTTCCCTGGAGATCCGGAGGTGGTTGTTGCTTTCTTGTATACGGTGTATCTCCGTGTTGGAGGTGTCACGGAGTTCTTCGAATGCTTTCTTCCAGGCCTCCTTTTCTTCTGTGAGGCCTCTGATGTTATCCTCCATCTGCTTCATCTTTTCCGTCATCCTCCTTACTTCGGCGTTCAGTGCCTTGTCCGCATCTTTCTTTGCCTGTGTGATAGCTCTGGCTATCATGTCCTCCACTTCTTTCCTGTCAAGAGGTGCCATGGTCGAGCTCGAGGAGGCGAGGCTGAGCACACGGGAAGCCTAGTGTTTACAGCCCATCCCCTTGAATGTCGAGCTACTAATGGATATGAGGGTGGCCTGGGCTGCCCGTCTCTAGGCTGCTGTGATGGTGGAGCTGCAGCACAATGCAGCACAAGGCGAGAGGTGTGCAGGGCGAGGGGTGGGCTGGAGGCGAGTGGTGCGCTGCTGAGGAGGCGAGTGGTACGAATGGTGCAGACTGGGCGATGGCTGGCGGGAGGTGCTGTGCGGGCGGGCAGGGTGGCGGGCAGGGTGGCAGGAGGTGCTGCGCGAGCAGGCAGGCCGAGAGAGAGAGAGAGAGAGAGAGAGAGAGAGAGAGAGAGAGAGAGAGAGAGAGAGAGAGAGAGAGAGAGAGAGAGAGAGAGAGAGAGAGAGAGAGAGAAATGAAATGACATGTTATATTAACGTCTTCAAAAGGCCAAAGTGACCTGAGACCAGAAAGTTACAAGGTGGTGGATCTAATACAAAGTCAGAGTAACAAAATAACAACAATACAAAACAAAGATATATACTATGGGATCCTAGACTGGTCGGTGTGAACTAAGCAAAAATGGGCGGCTTGCTGGGATAGTTGAATCACAGGAGATCTAGCATCGGTCGTTGGTGGATCTCATCAATCTCCTCCATGGTTAGTAGTCTGACTGGGCGTCGTGCATGCCTGGCCAGAGTGCTCCGAATCTTCTGACGTAGCCTCCGTCAATGCTGTGTAGTCCTCCGCAGTCGTGGGCGCCTGGATTTCCCCAGTTTAGTCGCTCGGTCGATCAGTGTGCCTCTGGTGTGAGACGAGAGGGAGTTCTGCTGTGGGAGCAGCTCCTGCGAGGCTGTCCCGTGTCTGCTCTGAAGAAGTCTGTGATCCGTCTTTGAGATTGGCTAGCCTCGCCACTCATTAGGCTCTCTGTGTCTGCGCAGCTCGAGCAAGAACAAACCCATGCATCTCTGGTCCTCGTATCCATGACTCTTGAGAGTGGTCCAAAACCCTCTCTGAACAAGCAATGGAAGCGGCCTCGTATGTCGTAGTAAACGGGGCAGCGGCATGTGTAGTGCAACCTTGTCTCAGGCTCCATGTCACACAAGGGGCATGTCGTGGCCTCTACTGGTACTCCGCTGTATCTCCTAGTCTCAATCCGCAGCTGGTGAGAAGATGTGCGTAACTGGCCAATAGCACATCGTATCCCATGAGACAAGTGGGTGTCCATGTATCTGGGTCTCGTCACAAAACCATCCTCCGTAAGCTGGAGAAGATGGTCTCTGTAGAAAGCCATCTTCGTGCCCAATTCCTGTGCTAGCTGTATCCATGTCCTCCTGGTGTCTAGCTGGGTCAGGTCTTGGCGGATGAGCTTGGTGATCTCTGACTGTGTAAGACTGAGAGATGGTGCATCGAATGAATACTGGAATGGTGGCAGCATGTCTATGCTGAACCCATGCGCTTGAAACCATGATGCCATCTCCCCATACCAGCATGCTGTATCTCCTTGCATGGCTAACTGTCGAGAGGACTCAAGTGCAATGCGAGCATATCTGTCTCTAGGAAGTTTCCATGTGCGGTTTATGAAGGAGACTGATTTGGTGAGCGCCTCAACCACTAGTGGGGGGGCCGCTAGCTCTGCTCGGATAATGGCCCGTCGTACTGATGCCTTGGCTCTAATGAGCCGCGATATCATAGAGAGGAGAGGTTTCTCCATGTTCCCCCATCCATCAATGCAACCCGGCCTCCCGTGGTGATCCAATGAAGGTCCCCATATCTCAGCTCCGTAGAGCAATGCAGAAGCCACCAGAGTGTCAAAGAGCCAGAGCTTCGTCCAGGGCTCCTGAAATTGAACCTGCGAACACATCCTCTCCAGTCTACCCAATGCTGTATGGGCTCTAGTCAGTCTGGTCTCTGCCGCTCTTCTGAGTGAGAATGCAGGTCTGCTAAAACCCACTCCAAGGTAAGTGTAAACATTTGTGTACTCCACAGTCTCCTGGCCGTATGTGAATGTAGGTGCTGACCTCTTGATCCATTGTGGGGTGGTATTAAACACCATAACCTTGGTTTTACTAAGGTTGACAGACAAACCACTTTCGTGGGCAAACCTATGCAAAGCATCCAATTGACGTTGCATTCCCTCTGGAGATTCGGAGATCAACACGATATCATCAGCATATAACAAAAGTGGAATCCATGTCCCTGCCAACTGTGCACCTCTATCACCATCGCTCTCAATGTAGTCAGAAACCTCATCCACATACATACCGAAAAGAGTAGGAGAGAGTGGGCAGCCTTGCTTCACCCCAATAGTGGAGTGAACCGGTGTAGAAAGTCCCTCAGGGGTGCGTACATGCCCTACTACTGATCTGTACAGTCCATGATCCCCCAAATGAGCTCTGTGGGCACTCCCATCTTCTGTAATCTGCGCATTAATCTAGCTCTGGGTACTGTGTCAAAAGCTTTGCGGAAGTCCACAAAGCTACAATAGATCCGTCTCCCATGAGATCTGCCCTCCTCGATGATGGCCTTGAGTGTCAAGATATGGTCAAGAGTAGAGAAGCCTCTCCTGAACCTTGCCTGCTCA
The DNA here is from genome assembly GCF_014529385.1 of Adiantum capillus-veneris. Taxonomy (NCBI): domain Eukaryota; kingdom Viridiplantae; phylum Streptophyta; class Polypodiopsida; order Polypodiales; family Pteridaceae; genus Adiantum; species Adiantum capillus-veneris. The sequence continues at coordinate 110,731,044 of NC_140946.1, forward strand.
GCTGCACGCATTCCTTCCCTCTCTGCCCATCTACTCAATTGTTGCTCAAGAATGGATGCATACAACTGTGCCAGTGTGTGTCCAATCATGATAGTGCGGTAATTCATAGGCTCCATGGGGTCTCTTGACTTGAAGATAGGTACAATCGTAGATAGGCTCCAAGTGTCCGGTAGGCCCTCACACATGGCACGGTTAAACATAACTGCTAGAAGCTCTGCTAGTAGGTCTTTGGCATCCATGAAATGCTCAGCAACTAAGCCATCATGATCACATGCTCTCCCAGTCCTCATCTTGTCAATGGATTTCTTCACCATCTTAGTGGTGAAAAAAGCACGTGTGTGGGCATGGATCGGGGGGTTGGGAAGGGGCGGCTGTCAAGGCACTGTGTACAAAGATGTGTGTGTGTGTGTGAGAGAGAGAGAGAGAGAGAGAGAGAGAGAGAGAGAGAGAGAGAGAGAGAGAGAGAGAGAGAGAGAGAGAAATGAAATGAAATGAAATGCTATATTAACATCTTCAAAAGGCCAAAGTGACCTATGAGACCAGAAAGTTACAATGCGGTGTATCTGATACAAAGTCAGATTAACAAAATAAATTAAACTAGGATAACAAAATATAAATACTGCGGGATCCTAAACTGAGCAGTACAATGTGAAGACAATATGGGAGGGGAGTAGAGATCCATCTTCATCTGCACTCTGGACGACCAAAGAGTATGGCTTGAATCTTTTGCCATAGCCTCCTTCGAAATTGTGTAGCTCCTCTCCTCCCTCGGGGTCGTCTAGATCTCCCTAGCTCCAATGCTCGGTCTATGAGAATGCCAGTAGTGCGGGTAGACCTCTCCACCGTCGCTGGTTGCTCCTCTGTCTGTTCTTCTGGGTGTACAGTATCTAGTGTAAAGAAATCTGTGATCTGTCTCTGGGGATGTCTCTCTTCACCTCTCCTCAGTAAGGTTTCTCTATGCTTGTGTAACTCAAGTAGATAAAGCCCAAGACATCTTTGATCCTCATAACTCATGACCCTAGATAGAGGCCCAAAAACTTCTCTGAATAGACAGTGAAAACGACCTCGTATCTCCTCGTATCTCATAGTACACTGTGCAATGACATATGTAATGTACTTCTGTCTCTGGCTCTAGATGGCATAAGCGGCATATTCTGTTATTTGCTGGTGTCCCTCTGAATCTGCCAGTCTCAATCTCGAGCTGATGTGAGGACGTGCGTATCAGGCCAATGGCACAACACAAACCATGTGAAAGATGCGTGTTCATATAGCTAGGTCGAATTACAAACCCATCCCCCGTGAGGTGGAGAAGATGCTCTCTATAGAAAGACATCTTTGTGCCCAACTCTTGTAACGGCTCTATCCATGTCCTCCCGGTGTCCAACTGGATCAAATCCTGACGGATGAGTCTATTAATCTCTACCCGTGTCAGAGACCTCAAGGGTGCCTGAAGAGAGTATTGAAAAGGAGGCAACCTGTCCATGGTGAAACCATGTGTTTGAAACCATGATGTCATTTGAGCATACCAGCATGATGGATCCCCGTTAAGAGCTAATTGTCTGGAGGACTCTAGAGCCACCCTGGCATATCTGTCTCTGGTAGTATCCCAAGACTGTGTACAAAGGAGACTGATCTTGTGAGCGCCTCAATCTCCATAGGGGGGGCAGCTAATTCCGCTCGAATGATATCATGCGGTACAGAAACCTTGGCTCTAATCAGCCGAGAGATCATAGATACTAGGGGCTTCTCCATACGCCTCCACCCATCCTGACCTATAGAAGGTCCCCAAACCTGCACCCCATATAACATAGTAGAGGCAACCAAAGTATCAAAGAGCCATAACTTTGTCCTAGGTTCCTGGAACCGAACCTGTGAACACATCCTCTCCATTCCTCCCAGAGCCGCACCAGCTCTAGTTAGTCTAGTCTCTGCTGCTCTTCTCAAGGAAAATCTCGGCCCAGTAAAGACTACCCCCAGGTAAGTGTATGCATCTGTATACTCCACAATCTCCTGACCATACTTGAAAGTGGGTATTGATCTCCTGACCCATTGTGGTGTGGTGTTAAACACCATAACCTTGGTTTTACCTAGGTTAACACACAATCCACTATCCTTTGCAAAATTGCGTAGTGCATCCAACTGTCGTTGCATACCTTCTGGTGAGTCGGATATCAGCACAATATCATCAGCATATAGCAACAATGGGATCCACGTCCCTGCCAGCTGTGCACCTCTGTCACCCTCTCTATCGCTGTAATCAGACACCTCATCAACATACATACCAAATAGAGTAGGAAACAATGGGCAGCCCTGTTTCACTCCAATGGTAGAGTGAACTAAATCAGATACTCCTCCCGGAGTGCGTACCCGTCCCGTCACTGATCTGTACAAAGCCATAATCCCCCAAATCACCTCTATGGGCACCCCCATCTCCTGTAGTCTGCGCATCAATCGAGCTCTTGGTACCATGTCAAATGCTTTACGAAAGTCCACAAAGCTACAATATATTCGTCTCCCATGTGCTCTGCCCTCCTCAATGATGGCCGTGAGTGTCAGAATATGATCAAGAGTGGAGAAACCCCTCCTGAAGCCGGCTTGACCCTTTGCTCGTACCCCCTCGCCCTCTGCCCAATTACTCAAGTGTTGCTCCAGGATGGATGCATACAACCGTGCCAATGTGTGTCCAACCATGATAGTGTGGTAGTTCCCAGGCTCTGTAGGGTCACCAGCCTTGAAGATGGGCACAATATTAGACAATCTCCAAGTCTTAGGTAATCCCTCACACATGGCACGATTGAACAACATTGCGAGAACCTCCATCAGCATATCCTTGGCATTTATAAAGTGCTCTGATACTAGACCGTCATGATCATATGCCTTCCCAGTCTTCATTCTGTCGATGGCCCTTTGTACCATCTCAGGTGTAAAGAAAGTGCTCGTAGCTGGGCAAGGTTTGGTAGGGTCTGGAAGGGGTTCCTGTCCAGGAACCGTATATAATGATGTCGCATATTGGCCCCACACCTCAGGTGAAGTAATCACTGGGGGAGGGGAGTGCCCATGGAAGAGATGCCATGCCTCTCGTGAGTCCCTACTCAAGAACATCTGATACAAGTCTCGCTCCATTTGGGCTAGGTAAGCTCGCTTCTTCCGTCGCACAAGGTGTCGGAAAGCAATCCGAGACTGTCTGTAAGTGATGACTCCTAAAAGAAGATCCCTCTGAAGCTGGTCTCTCATCTCTCTGCATTCTTCATCATACCAACTATTCTGGGGCATGCTCCCAGAATGTCGTCTCTTGCCCGGCTGAGTGTGTGGGTATGCCACTGATGCAGCCCCGTGCAATGTCTCAGTCAATAGCGTGGTGCACTCCTCCACTGAGAGGCCTGTACCATTTGTGCCAGCTGTGCCTTCCAATAGACGGTCCCAGATCTCCTCTGAATAAACGAAATCAGTCTCTGGAGTAAATGTATAGCGGGTGTGTGACCTGCCTCCTGATGTCTGGGTTGTACTATACTGAAATTTAACGGATAGTGTCAAGAGAGCATGGTCTACTGCTATGCCCACTGGCCTGGCTCCCACTGTGAAATCGTGAATGCAGGGGATAAAGCTCGGTTGTGTCATAACATAATCCACTATACTGGCCCCATGTCTATGTGGAAAGCATGTGAAACCGGCTGCTCCAGGAAATCGCTGTATGCCATTAAGTATGGCTAATCCATGTGTAGTCGTCATTTCCATGAGGTATCTCCCATACTCCGTTTGCTCTCTGTTATCTGAGCATCTGTCAAGCCCCAATTCACCCACATTCAGCTCTCTAAGCATCTCATCTGAAGTGTCGTAGAAGACTGTCTGCGAGTTCCCCGTTCGGGCATTGAAGTCCCCTAGGAGAATGATATCACCATCCCTAGAAAACTCCCAAATGTCATCATCTAGGATAGAGAAAGGCGCCTGCCCTCTGGATGCGGCATACATTGATGTACTGGGAGGAAAGTAACATATGGCAATATATAGGAATCGACCTGTGTCAGGTCTCAGTCTCACCCACATATATCTAGCATGATCATCTCTTCGTACAATATGCAGTAATGGTTGTAGTTCCTCTCTGAATAGCACTGCTACTCCTCCTAAACCTCTACTCCCGTGCTCGATCTCGCATTTGTTCTGTGAGCTGTTTCCCATCTGTATCCCACCACATGTGGCATTACCTGTCTAGGGGCCTGATGAGTCTCTGAGAAGAACACAATATCCTTGTCTTTGAAACTCTCCTCAAATGCGCCCACGTCCAACCTCATAGACCCATTACAGTTCCAGGTAGCCATCTTTAGTGTGGTCCCATAGGTCTCGCACCGTCATGCAGTACGCCGCTCTAAAATCACCACCCGTCCATCTCTGTAGAAGTCTATCTTTCCCTTCTCCCTTGCCGCTGTAATCTCTGGCATTACCTCTCTCATATGTGCGAGCTGTGAGAGAGTCAGGTCATCACTGAGGAAAATACCTGTCTTTTTGAGAGTAGGCCTCTTCCTCAAGAATTCCTTCTTCTCTTCCAACGAGGGGAAGCGTAGTATGAGAGCTCTCCCCTTTGAAGACTCACCCGTGCCATCACTTTTCTTACCTACCCTCCATGCCTTTGTGTGCAGAGGCTTTTCCATCCCCATCATGGATGTAAGGCTTGTGACCTCTTTCTCCACATTGTTTATGTCTTTGAGACCGGTCACTCTCACATGCAGTGCTCGCATCCGCCTTCTTTGTTCCTCTTCGAGAGTCATGTTGATAAGCGTCTGTGTACAAGGAGTTTCTTGACCTTTCCCTTTCTCGGCGACCTCAATCCATTTTTCAGCCTCGTCCGCCTTTTTCTGTGTCCTTGTTATCATCTCCGCCCATGAAGATGTCTTTGCCACACTCAGTTTCTCTTCCTCTGCGATCATCCTTACCTGTTCCTTAATTTCCTTGATTTCATCTATTACCGAGGGTTGAAGTTCGCCTTCCTCTAGTCCATTGCTTACTCTATCAGCAAGCTCCTGTTTAAAGGGCTGAGACTTCTTTTTTGAGTACCCGTATCTCGGCGTTTGGGTTCTCCTGTTTGAGGGTTGAGACTTCTTCTTTGAGTGTCTGTATCTCTGCGTTAAGGCTCTCTTTCTCCTTCTTCCACTGTGGGCCCTCATTGAAGACCATCTGAAGTAGGTTGGCCTTCTCCTTCCACCATCCTTCCATCTCTGTTTTCCACTCGTTCATTTCCCTCTCCATCTGCGCCATCCGCTTATTCGTGAGCATGAAGGTTGCCTTTGCTCGCGGCTTGCAAACAAGTGAGACATTGGCGGCTTCCGTGTCCTGTGAATGGTCCTCTTCAAGTGGATCCCTTACGGTGAGGCCCAAAGAATCAGGGTCTTCTTCAAGTGGATCCATTACGGTGAGGCCCAAAGAATCAGAGAAAGAGAGAGAGAGAGAGGTGTGCGATAGATAGGTTGAGGAGAGGGGGGGGGGGGGGGGGGGGGGGGGGGGGGGCGATAGACAGATGGGGGGGAAAGGGGGGCGATAGACTGAGGAGGGGGGGAGGGGGCGATAGATAGGGGGAGAGGGAATAGTTGAAAAACTTAAAGTTGAAGTTAAATTAAATGGGGGGGGGGGGGGTTTGATAGACTGAGGAGGCGGGGGGGGGGGGGGGGGGTTAAAACTAACATTAAATTAAAAATTAAAAGGGGGGGGCGTGCGATAGACCGAGGAAGGGCCCCGCGATAGGCAGAAGGGGGGGAAGGGGGGGGGGGGGGGGGCAGCGCGATAGAGAGGGAGCGGGGCGGGCAGCGCGAGAGAGAGAGGGAGCAGCAGGGGGTGCGGGAGCAGCAGGGGGGGAGTGCGAGGGGCAGGGGCGGGCAGGGAGCGCGAGGGGCAGGTGCAGCAGGGGGTGCGGAGCGGGCAGCAGGGCGAGGGTGCACAGAGAGAGAGAGAGAGAGAGAGAGAGAGAGAGAGAGAGAGAGATGAAATGAAATGAAATGTTATGTTATATTAACGTCTTCAAAAAGGCCAAAATGACCTATGAGACCAGAAAGTTACAATGTGGTGGATCTGATACAAAGTCAGAGTAACAAGATGACAAAATGACAAAATAAAATACTATACTATGGAATCCTTAACTGCTAGGTGTGAACTAAGCAGCTAGCTGGGATAGCTGAATCACAGGAGATCTAACATCGGTCGTTGGCGGATCTCATCAATCTCCTCCATGGTTAGTAGTCTGACCGGGCGTTGTGCATGCCTGGCCAGAGTGCTCCGAATCTTCTGACGTAGCCTCCGTCGATGCTGTGTAGTCCTCCGCAGTCGTGGGCGCCTGGATTTCCCTAGTTGAGTTGCTCGGTCGATCAGTGTGCCTCTGGTGTGAGACGAGGGGGAGCTCTGCTGTGGGGGTGGCTCTTGCGGCTGTCCCGTGTCTGTTCTGAAGAAGTCTGTGATCCGTCTTTGAGACTGGATAGCCTTGCCGCTCATCAGGCTATCTCTGTGTCTGTGCAGCTCGAGCAAGAACAAACCCAGGCATCTCTGATCTTCATAGAAATGAAATGTTATATTAACGTCTTCAAAAGGCCAAAGTGACCTATGAGACCTAGAAGTTACAATGTGGTGGATCTGATACAAAGTCAGAGTAACAAAAGTAACAAAATGAAATGAAAATGACAATGACAATATGACAAAATGACTACTATGGAATCCTAAACTCCAAGGTGTGAACTAATCAGCTAGCTGGGATAGCTAAAATCACAAGAGATCCAGCATCGGTCGCTGGCGGATCTCATCAATCTCCTCCATGGTCAGTAGTCTGACCAAGCGTCGTGCATGTATGGCCAAAGTGATCCGAATCCTCTGATGCAGCCTCCGTCGGTGCTGTGTAGTCCTCCGTAGTCGTGGGCGTCTGGATCTCCCCAGCTCGGTCGCCCGATCGATCAGTGTGCCTCTGGCGTGAGGCGGCGAGCTCTGCTGTGGTAGTAACTCCTCCGGGTGTCCAGTGTCTGCTCTAAAGAAGTCTGTGATCTGTCTCTGATGCTGGCTAGCCTCTCCTCTCATCAGGCTCTCTCTGTGTCTGCGCAGCTCGAGCAAAAACAGACCCAAGCATCTCTGATCCACGTACCGCATGACTCTGGAGAGTGGTCCAAAGCCCTCTCTGAACAAGCAGTGGAAGCGGCCTCGTATCTCATAATAGACGGGGCAGTGGCATGTGTAGATAGATAGATAGATAGATAGATAGAGAGAGAGAGAGAGAGAGAGAGAGAGAGAGAGAGAGAGAGAGAGAGAGAGAGAGAGAGAGAGAGGGAGAGAGTTCTGTGAAAGTTATTGAATCTATTTGTCCTTTCTAACAGTAATGAAAGTAATGAAACTGGAGAAAACTCAGAGGATAAAAAACCCGCTGGAAATGAGAATGGCAAAGAAGCTTATGATAGTCGTGAGGCAGATGAACGGTATGATTGATGTAGTATCTAGTTTTAACTGAAACATCTAAAGATATTTCTCTCCAATATTGGGGGAAATTTTATTGCATTGGCAAATGGAACCTCTGCCTTGTGAAACTGCCTTCAGCTAGAAACTAAATCTGAACATAGCCTCAATGCTAAGAATTCTCCTGGCTTGATGCTGTGCTGTTTTTGGTAAGGCCTATCAATGCCCATATACATATGTGCCCCCACTTTGAATACTGTTCCTCGATTGATGTCCTTGTGCCATTTTAGTCATAAACATATGTGCCGTGCCACAGCCACTGGTATCATACGTTGTCTGGTCCATGAGAATTCAATGAATAAGGACTTCACTCTCGTGGTTTTTCAATTTACTTAGCGTGGGAGGAAGTTAAGTATTTGAAGCTGGCTTCATTTAACTGCTGCTGACTTGTATATGTTAGTGTAGCTTGTTGAAAATGTAGCTTGTTTGGTTGAAGCTATCACTTTGTTTTCTTAACTTCTGGTCGTCAGCAGTGGTTGTAACTTGTGCCTGAAGTTTCTGCACGACTAAACAAGCTAATCTCTTTGATTTGTTACCCCCCCCCCCCCCCCCCCCCCCCCGACACACACACACACACCCCATCTCGCATGTCTCCCCTTTTCCCCTTCTCAAAACCCAGGTCCCTTATGCCAATTTAAGAGCTTGTGTCAAATTTCAGATCTTCTCAGATTTACAACTTGTCATTGCTGCTTGAACAATGGCACTCGTGTTGTGGCAGGTCAACTCTTTGGCTTTCTCATCATTTTATGATTTCTGCAGATTGGCGAGCACTCTATCAGCTACATTGCCACCGGAGCTTACATGTGTCATTCCCATTTTGGAAAAGATGCAGGTGTGTCTGACCTTCTGGGCCATTCAAATTTGTCTTAAAAGTATTGTTTAATACATTAGGAGACATAAAGAAGTATATAATAACAGTACAGATTTGAATTTCATGGGGTTTTAAAGAAGGCTGAAGCTAATGGAAGCTCATGCTTCTCTTTGTTTTCCTTTTAATTGACATGCCTTTCCTTCCAAAGAAGGGCTGGAAGTGAGAGTCAAGTAGCCTAGACACCGCTGCATCATTGTACAATGGCCACCTGAGGTGCCTGTTTTATGAGCACCGTCATCCCTCTATTTTTTGGGTCATGGAAAATCTGTTTCAAGTCATGTGGTGCTGGGAATTCACTTAATCTATCCTATTTCTAATGCCTCTTATTCTTCGCTAAATAAATATTCTTGGTAGACGGCTGTTTGTCAGCTACTGTTTACAACATGGCCGGTCCGCAGATGACACAGGTATGCAGAGTGACCACCTCATCTATGGCTGTTTGTCAGCTACTGTTTACAACATGGCCGGTCCGCAGATGACACAGGTATGAAGAGTGACCACCTCATCTATGGCATATGCATCTAGCATCCTCGCTCCTTTCATTGCATTGCTCTTCAATAGAGCACTAGCAGAGTGACTGCCAACAGAGTGGATTATGCACACATTGTGCCTATCCACAAGTCCGGGGACACACTTGGCCCTTGTAACTATCAGATTAGCATGATTGGCGGTACTTTGGCAAAGGTATATGGAGTAGTGCTGGATTTGAAGCTTAGCTCATATGCAGAGAGTGAGGGACTTCGAGCATAAGGACCGGCCAAGGCTTCTCCACTATTGATTGCATTTCACTCTGTGTTACCTGATCTACCAGGCGGTAAAGCGTGGAAGAGGGGACTACACTACTGCATTGTGGACAGACTACACTACAGTCCCTTGGGACAGACTCTTTGAGCACCTTCAAACACTTGGTTTACCACAGAGATGATCTAGGGGACCTAACTCTCTCTACTAGTAGGTGACGGGTTGAGTACGATAGCTGGCACTTCAGAACCCTTTGAGAGCACCATTGGTGTGAAGCAAGGGTGCCCACTCTCTCTGACTTTGTTTGGTCTTTACATCACGAAATATCTGAGTATGTCCTTTGTGCTAGAGGCAAGGGCATGGATCTTGGAGGCATTCCAGTCTCCTACAAGAGGGATAAACAGCTCCATCTCCAGGGCTTGGAGTAGTTTTGCATGCAGAGAGGTCTCACAGTGAACCATGGGAAACCAAGATTTTGATTTTCCATACATCCAGAAAGAGTAGGAGGAGAAGTTTTATAACAGCTCCACTGTTACGTCCCCAGACATCAAGATGGGCGCCTGCAGATATGTCCGGCCAGTGTGAATCTGGCCCTTTGATTATGAAGTCCTATAAATTGTCTGGCTAGTGTGAATCTGTGGACGTAACATCCAGCCCCAGGCCTTGGATGAGTTTTGTATGTAGAGGGGCCTCACAATGAATTCACAGCAGTTGGAGGGTGAGGTGTTGTCACATATGTGTATCTTGGGATTGCTTTTACAGCCACCATAGGCACAGCCAAAGATAGCCTACTAGAGGGTATGTTGCACTTAGGATGCTAGAGCCACCGGGTACACTTCGAGGAGCCCTGCATAAAGGGATGGCTTTTGACACTTTAGTCAATCCTGCTATGATGCTTGCAGCTACAATTTGGGTATCTAGACTCACAGCGGTCTGGTCAACAGAGCTTGAGAGACCATAGATTATGATGATCATGCTCATCAACTGCAGCAAACACCGAGTCCCACATGACATTACAGAGCAGAGCGCACCACACCCACCAAACTAGTGGGGGCTCTATTTCAAACAGTAGTATGCTTCTTTCATTTATTGAGAGGGCTACCACAGGACAAACTTTCATACAGAGCTGTTGAGACATCGAGACCGCTAGTAGAGGCAGGAGAGAGCAGATCATGGTACGCACAGATGGCACATTGGTTCAGTATACACGGTTTGTACTCAAGAGCAACTCTGATCGTTTCAATACCACCCGGCTCACCAGTCATCTGCCTCTCACATATAAACAGGAATTGGGTTCTCAGACAGGCTCTTTGGCAGTTATATATCAGAGAGACATGGATCACACCCAGGCAACCTCTTGCATTGAAGATGCTGTAATACAGAGACTACTTCCTAACTATCTTGGAAGTTGGGAATGGTTGGCAATAGGAGGCTGAGAGATAGGGCAGCTACACGCATGCTAGAGATTAGAGGGTCTTTCGAGTATGGAGAGATGGAGTGGAGAGTGAGGAGCATTATGTATGCAAATGCCCAGCGTATGAGAGCGTACGGAGGGGGTACAATGCTCTGTGCACGGGACAGCCCACACTACAGAGATCATTGAGTCCAGAGATCATAGGCAGCTGCGGCGCTTCATACTTGAGGTCGAGAGACATAGAGATGTACTCTAGTCACCTACCACCTCAAGTGGAGGACCACAGTCTTAATTTACCGGCTAATTTCCAGCATCCTCTGCTACCTTCATGAGAGGTGTCACATTACAGCTGGCAGAGACTGTGTGAGCTTGCAGATGACCTAGGGCACCAGGGTACCGAGCTTAGATAGTGCATCAGAGGGAGGTATGAGAGATCGGAGCGTGACACTAGAGAGCCAGACATGAGCGCGTGGAGCACGCCTATTAGATTGCGTAGCTATACTTGGTGGGCTCTTCATCCCCTACCTAACCATGCATCATATCGTGCATCCGGAATTTGGTTCTAGATGCAGCTAGCTAGATGCATGCATCTCATGATTGTACTCCCTAAGCATATAGTCATACCCTTAGATCTAGAGCTCCATCTCTAGGTCATCACACTCTTGCCCCACCCATACTTACAACAGCTGTCACAAACCGGAGCGCATAACAATATAAAATATACTCGGATAAATAGAATTTATCACTTAATACTGAAGCCAAAGGATATTGAGAGAAATAGATAGAGAGAGAGAGAGAGTGAGAAGATCGACACAGTATTGGGGACCAGAAGATGGGCTCGCCCCCCCCCTTAAAGAGAATCCTTTATTAGGGAGAATCTTTTTACAAGCACAAGAACCGGAGAAAACCCCTACGTTCTAAATCTCTGACTGGATGGTCGTTCCTTTCCGTAAGGAAAATCCGAGAGACGAGCTCTCAATCCTTTTTCCGTCTGTACTCGGAGTCGAGACTCCATAGACAATTTCCAAATTCCGTTCCCGGAATTCCTAAGCGTAGGCCGAAGCCTTCTCGCTTCTCCTTCGCGATGAAGTACCTGCAAACACACGCAAACACGCGACAATAATTCGTATGGCGAATCCACAATAGATACCTATCGCTCTTGCATGGGAAAAGCGACTTCCGTGCTTCGTAGTCTTGCGATCTCTTGCGTTATTCGATGGCAGAGTCTTCTCTTGCTGACGTTGGTAACTCCTTTTCAGTGAGGGCATGTGGTGCTTTTATAGCTCCTTGACCACGGCACGAATAGCTGCTCTTGTAGAGATCGCGGCCTTTTTTTTTTTTTTTTCAATTTTTTTTTTGTTTTTTTTGTTGTGTTCTACCTGAAATAGGGAGAGAGAATTCGTTGGCTGGTTTTGTTGCTTTATTTTCTAAGTGGCTGCCCACTTATTAAGTGGACGGCCGACATATTTTAAAATTGGTCTGAAGTTGCCCAAAAACTCAATAAAACCTTATAAGTTTAAAACAATGCTTTTCACTACACTTCCCAGGCGTGCCTGGATGCAACCACATGCACAAATGCAATGCAGACATAGATTCCTCGCGGGAAAGCGATTGCTCTTCCCGAAAAACTCGTTAAAATTTTCCGCTTTTTAAGAAAAGCTTCTGAGAACCCATCTTTATTCTTGTGCTTGCGTCTTTACGCGTATTCCTCTTTTCCAGTTCGGATTTCCTCTCGACTATGGATATCCCCTTTCCGATGCACCCGTCACCCACCTTGTGACGCATCAGGAATACCCATCACCTAGTCCTTTCCTACCGAACTTACGGTACAATCCCCTTCACGATGCTCTATGTCACCCATCCTATGACGCATCAGAGATGTCCGTTCCTGGATGGTCGGATACTTCTTCCCGATGCTCCCTGTCACCCATCCGATGTGACGCATCAGAAGTACCTGTTCCTGGTGGCCTTACAGATATTTCCGTTCACAGTGCCCCCGTCATTACTTTGAATGACGCATTAGGAATACTCTGTACTCGGATGTCTCCAGTGAGAAAAACCCTCTCACTTAAAATTCCAATAACTCATTTAGGATTAATTTTCCTTGGTGTTCCAAGTGAGAAAACCCTCTCACTTATAAATCCAATAATTCATTTAGAATTATTTTTCTGTCAGATAAAGCCAATTTAGCAACATCCCTCTCACTTATAAACAGTTGTCCTCAACTGTAGAGGTCTAACTGAACTGCCGGGGAGAAATTGGAAAGATTCCAAATCTTGCTCAATGGTGAGTTGAGCTAGTCCTTTCTCAGAAGAGAACTTAAAAATTAAATTAAACAATAATTCAATAATTCAATAGTTACCTTACCGGTTTATGTCTTTCCTCTAGTACCTCGAGGATATCCTTCACCTTGCATTAAAGTTACGAGCCATGTAAAAACTCGTCATTCGTGTCTTTTCAACAGATTGGAAGTTTCCTCATCCAAGAATCTATTAACTCAATTCCATCTTCTCAATTCCGACAAGAATAATCGGTTCGAATCCGAAGATTTCTTGTGCACGGCGGCACTTCCTTCCAATCTTTTCCTCCTGCAAGTTATTACCACCAACAGTGTTTTCCCGACGCCCATTAGAGTCTCTTTCTTACAGAATCATAAAAAATGATTCACCTTGCGAGCATCAATGACGCCTTGCAAAATCTCAGGCAGATAGGATTCTAGCGATAGCATTTCTGAACGTATGTTCAAACCCGGTTCACGATAGAGCGAACCCTCTTTGATTCTTACCATTTGGAAACGGTTGGCGAACTATATTCTTACGAACATAATAGTTCGAATTTATTCCAGCAGCGTATAAATGCTACTTGACTTGCTCATGGAGAAACATATACCGCAACCAAAAGTTGCTACTGTAATGGTAAAAGCACATAGCGTACTCAATGATCAACGACCATAAGAAAACCTCTTCTCCGTAGAGAAACTCAAATTCCTTCTACCAAACACATCTCAATAGAGATTCTCGTGTCGGAATATCCTTGCACGCAAAAAGGCGCTCAAGAGAGTATAACAAACTCTCTTGAGACAACAGGGGAGATTATTAGAGCGACTTGATCGTTTTTACATTGGCTCTTGGGCAGCAGCTCTAGGTGGATTTACTACGATTTGGAGAGGGACCAGCCTCTCAGATCATTTTCCCATCTCTTTGTTTATCTCCTTCACTAGATCCTCTGCACAGAAACGCGGCTGTCGCATCCCTGACAATGTTCTCACCACTGAAGTCTTACAACAGCAGATTTGTGACTTATGGTCCACAGGTGCTTCTTATTGTGGTCCCCCTGGAGAGTTCCTTGCTCATTGCATTACTCAGTCTAGTATTTACTGCCGTGATCAGACTGCTATTATTCATCGTCAGTTGAGAGTATGCAAGTCTGAGCTTCACATTCCTCTTGGTTCCACCCAGCGCTTGCTTGAGGAGTGGCCTCAGGATTCTTATCTTGCTGTTAGACAGACAGAGCTCACAGAAGAGATTCGTCGTATACAGGAGGCTAGGTCTAGTTCACTCATCATGCTTCAGTCTCTCATTGGATATCTAAAGCTGATCTAATGAATAAAGACTTCTTTACTGCGCATAAAGAGCGCCCTCCTGGCACCACCCTTCGGACTTTGTGCGATGCTCAAGGGACACTACATCTACATCCTGATGTTATTCTTGATATGTCTGCCGATTATTTTGAGACTTTGTTCACTGCTGATGTATGCACTTCTGAGGTTTTACTTGCCCGTGAACAAATCTGGCATCACATCCGACACCGTTGTACAGACACTATGGCAGAGATCTTGTTGGCGCCTTTTACACTTGCAGAGCTCCGTGATGCTATCAAGAGTCTTGATCCATCCTCCTGTCCAGGAGAGGATGGCCTCACTAGAGCTTTCTTTTTGACTTAGTAGGATGTATTGCATTTACCACTGCTTCGCGGTTGTCAGGACATCTTTGCATCAGGGTATATGCATCCGGATCTTTGTTCAGGTCTCATATCTCTTATTCCGAAAGGGGGTGACACCACTCAGCTCCGCCAATGGAGACCTATTACCCTACTCCCTTCAGTCTATAAGATATTAGCATTACTGATCAGTCATCGCTTGCGACCGTTCTTACCAGATATTATTCATACTTCTCAGACAGGCTTTGTCATGGATCGATGCATATTGGATAATATCTTTACTTTTTATGAGGCAGTAGAGTGGGCCAGATCATCTTCTGAACCGCTCGCTTTTTTCATCCTTGACTTCGAGAAAGCATATGATCGTGTTGAGTGGGACTTTCTCGAAGGATCTTTAGCCAGGATGGGTTTCCCTTTGAGATGGATCTCTGGCATTTCTGCTCTCTTCAGAACTGCAAGGAGTGCGATTACTATTGGTGGCCGAGTCCGTCGTAGTTTTGAGCTTTCTCGATCTGTACGTCAGGGATGTCTTTTAGCAGCATATCTGTATCTGTTTGTAGGAGAGACTCTGTCCGATTTTCTTCGTGCTCAGAGCCATGCATTTCGTGGTTTAGCCATGCCAGTACCTTCAGCTCCGGACCTTATCGATCAGGAGTTCGCTGATGACACTATGCTGATGTTGCGTTATTCGCTAGCTGCACTTGATGCCATGAGGGAGACCCTCAAAGTTTTTTGCATTGCAAGTGGTGCACGCATTAATTGGCATAAATCCTATGGGTTACTGGTTGGCAGTGATGACATACCTACTTGGGGGGTGGCTGATGGTTTCACTTGGCTGCAGCCGGGTCAGACATGCAGATATCTGGGCTTTCAGATTGGATTTGACGTTTCCTCACAGCAGCAGTTTGCACCTGTACTGCAGTCTATTCGCAGGAAGCTATGTCATTGGTCTTCACGTCATCTGTCGTTGGCTGGCCGTGCATTGGTCGCCAATCAGGTCATCCTGGCTACAGCATGGTATACAGCCTCTTGTTGGATGTTACATTCTGGTGTGATAGCTCAGCTCCACCGACTAGTGCGGAACTTTTTATGGAGTGGCACAGATGGGACTACTGATACTCGTGCTCGAGTTCGCTGGTCCACGATTATTCGTTCTCGGTCAGAAGGAGGCCTTGGCATTATTGATCCAGAGTTACAGAGCCGCGCCCTTCTTACCAAGCTTATTGTTCGGGGCCTTTTTCCCGGGCAAGAACCTTGGAAGATGCTTCTTCAGGCCGCTATTTGTACCGCGACTCCACGTCTCGGCACTAGAGATGGTCATACTTGGCATGCAGGGTATCGTTTTCTGTTTACAGATGCTCCCTTGTCCACCAGCACTCTATCTCCCTTCATCCGATCGCTCCTTCAGATTTGGATCTCCATGCGACGGGCTATCATACGCTCACCTCCCTCATGTCGTGAGGAGATTGAGCGCCAGCCTCTCATTTGGAATGATGCAGTTCTTGATTCTTCGGTTAATCCCCCTCGTCAGCTTGGAGAGAGGACTCACATTGATTGGGCTGCTTGGGACATTGGCTCTGCTGCCTCTATGCGGTTGTTTCATGAGACACGTATGCTGGATGCAGATTTTGTGGCAGAACATTATGACATTGGTCGCGGGGTGACAGACAGACTGCTTGAGATTGACTCCGCCGTTCCTTCACAGTGGGATGCAGTTATGCGAGGCACGGTTCAAATGCCTCCACATTGTGGCTGGGAAGGCCTCTTTGCTCAGAGTACTCTCTTATTAGTTCGTTTGGACACCATGTTGTTCACAGTTGACACTGACTACTCACAAGGGATTCATCCTAGATTGACATATGCTACCACCTCTCCACACCTTGTCTACCCCGACGCTCGATGGGCGGCCATACGAGTAGTTGGCTCCCGTGGGAAGCGTCGTTGTGTTGACCCCCATTTCGCCTCCGCTGATGCCGTACTTTGGAGGCTTTGGGTGTGGGAGGGTCGTGCCCTATCTCAGCTTTATTGGGACCCAGGAGAGTGGCATTGGCCTCACTCTAACCCCACCGGTGCACCTGTATCATTCTTTGAGTACACTGTCATAATTGGAAGATTAGCATTGATGAGACAACACCCAGCGCAGCCCACTCGTATGCGTTTCTGGTTACATTCAGGTCTCTCCCATGTCTATCTGCAGCAGTTTTGGTCAACCATCTGGGATTTACATGCGGCTCGTCGTATTTCTTATTTCATGTGGATGATTGCACATGCAGGACTTCCAGTTGGGACTTGGTTAGCTACTATGGGTCATGATCCGTTATGTACTCGCTATCCTCTGCGACTACTTGAGTCTCCTGCACACTGTCTTTGGTCATGCTCAACTTCTCATGCAGTGTGGCTAGCAGTTTGCTTTTTACTTAGCAGAGCTGGTGTTCAGCATGGATTTCTCACTTGGGGATCTATCTCATGGTTGATGCCGATGCCCGGACCGCATCTTTTCTACGAGGGCTCAGACACAGATCCAGCTCTTATGCTTACCTCGACTGGTTATCGGCGAGGAACTTTGGCTATGTTACCACAGATTGCTTGGCAGGGAGATCCTCAGACATGTGATGAAGTATTTTCAGTTATCACTAGCATTACACTATGGAATGTTTGGCGAGCTCGTTGTCGTCACATTCTCAGTGCGGCTCCACAGCTCCTTCAGGATACCCTCACTACCATCTGGCTGGACATCATTCACACCCTGATTTGGCAGTGGGATTCTTCGTTAGATACATCTCGAGCAGCCGAGGATCGTCGCTTTGCCTTCCTTAGGCGTTGGGCCCGATCCCCACTCTTCTTCACACTTACAGGTAGCCAGATTACATGGCATTATGCTCCCCCTCGGTGGTTTCTTCTCCACTCATCACACAGACCACCATGAGATTGTTCTAGTCGAGTTGTCACTAAAGTGGCTCTCACCCTTACATACAGCTTGTACACCCCACGTGATAGGCTATTTTGGCATCCGGTGGGGATTATATTGTACTTAGTAATATACAGCCCTGACTTTTTCCAAACAAAAAAGAGTATAACAAACTCTCATCCAGTTCCTTGGCATAGGTATCCAGTTCCTTGGCATAGGTCTGCATCTTCGTGTGTTATCCATGTACTCAAAGGTGTACATAATTCTTAAGCTGTGTTAGAGTTTCGGTGAACCTGGGAAATTTCCTTCCCTTCGTAAGATCCTTAGAGCAAAGACGCTCAACCTGACGATCCCTTGGCTCAATCTCAGAGTAAAACCTGCTCATCAAATAAACTAGGATTTTAATACTTGGATTCCTTCATCATAGGCCGTAGTCGTCGCTTGTTCCTTCCCTCGTAAAGAGAGTATTCCTTCACTTGTGAGAAAAGCACTACTATATCTTCCCTTACCGGATAAGGGGTGTAGGCTTAAAGAGAACTCAAGCTTAATGAAAGCTTTTCTTTGCTTGTAAGCTCAGAATGGTTCCTTCATACTTTACTACCCACAATAGCAGGTAATTTGTTGGAGAACTACCGGATACCAGATCAATCATGGACCTTCCGGATGGTTAAGCAAAGCAGTTCATCGTATAAAACAGTGTTCTGACTCAACCTTACTCTCATAAACACTCGAGAGTGATTGTCCTGGTTAGACACGTGCATATCTTGTGCATAAAAGCAATACGCAGTTGATGAGTTCCTCAAAGATTTAACTTTGATCAAAGACCTGCCCTCTCACTTAAAATTTGAGGGTCTTCTATTCAAAAACTCAAGAGTTAGATTGAATTCCCTTACTCCAAACTTTCTTCGGATAGCAATGTATCCTTCGAGGAGAGGTAACAAAAATTCGTTGTTTCTGTGTTCAATGGTTCTTGTCCCACTGCAGGGATTGTATTCTATGTAAAATAAGGTGTACACTTTCAACTTTTATTGCTGACTCCATCATCTGCTGCAAAGTATCTTGCAGATGCGTTTACAAAATTTAGGCAAAAGTCCTTTGTTAAATTTGTTCATCTTTCCTTCCTCAGAGAGGATCAAGAGTGGAGCTACCTTGGCAAGAGTGAACCACTACTTGCTTTGACTCGCTCGTGTTCCTATTGGGCAAACCAATCCCAATCTTCTTGGATGCCTTCCTCAAAGCCTAGAGGAAAAAAATTTGTCCAAAAAGTCAGCCTTGAATTGAATCTAAGTCTTGTGTAAGTCCCTTGCAGAGATTTGGTATACCACCAAGTACTTGCAATCCCCTTGAGGTGTTTGGTCACATGCCTCACCTTCGACGCTTTTAAGAAATTGCCGTTTGCAAAGGCAACTTCAAACTGTCGAATGAAAGGGGTAGATTTTGGGGCATCTTCCGTTCCGTCAAAAGTATCAAACTTGACCGGAGTGTTCTGAGATCTAGAGACCTTCTTCATATCCTTCCCGGAATGACGGGATTTCTTGGCTATGGTTCCGGATTGATGTTCATGGATATTTTCTAGATTCTGAAGGATCTCTAGCATTCCGCTCCTTGGATTCTTTAGGTTCTTGAGCATCATGCTCTTGTCGCCTTCTCAAAGAATCCCAAGTCTTGTGTCGACTTCTTGCATAGAGAGAAGCTGCGAGTTTTTTTTTCCTGCAGGACTTAGGTTTCCGCCTGCTTACTTCTCTCTTGGCTTGTCATGGCTTCTTCCCGTATCTTCCCAGAGTCGTCCTCCTTTACAGAGAAAGAGAGGAGACTATGCTCTGATACCACTGTCACAAACGGGAGTGCATAACAATATAAAATATACTCGGATAAATAGAATTTATCACTTAATACTGAAGCCAAAGGATATATATATATATATATATATATATATATATATATATATATATATATATATATATATATATATATATATATATATATATATATATATATATATATATATATATATATATATATATATATATATATATATATATATATATATATATATATATATATATATATATATATATATATATATATATATATATATAGAGAGAGAGAGAGAGAGAGAGAGAGAGAGAGAGAGAGAGAGAAAAGAAAGAAAGAAAGAAAGAAAGATTTTTAACGTCTATGTCAGGCCGAAATCGGCCTATGAGACAAATCAAATGTACATTGTGTGTATGTCATCCGTCTATCGGAAAGACAAATGAAACAAAATTGATACAAAACTGAACTGAATGTAGGTAGTGGAGTATCTGAGGAGGGATGGAGCTCTATCTCTAGGGGTATATGCATGTCTGTATGCTCAAGGTAGTACAATCATGAGAATGCATCAAGCTATCTAGCTCCATCCTGTACTAATGGGGGGATGTAAGATGTGGTACATGGGTGGGTCTGGTGTCAAGGCTACCCGGATGAAAGCTGTCGGGTCAGCCCTCATCTGAGCCACTCGCTCCTCAGTGGCACGGCGCTCCCGGGCTCGGATCTCCTCGATCTGTCGGTGGTGGGAGCTCGCGCCCCTGTAGCCTGTGACTCGTGGTCGTCGTCTAGCTCGGTTCACCTCCGCCTGTGGGAGTGTCACTCCCCTCTGAGTGTCTGGGGGGGGGGGGGCGGAAATCCTCTGAAAGAAGTCTGTGAGCTGCGACTGTCTCCCCTCTGTCTGTGTAGCTGTGTGTGGCTGTAGTAGTGTGTCCCGATGGCTCTGTATCTCTAGTAAGAAACGCCCGAGCTGTCTCTGATCTCGAGATTCCATGATCTCTCGGAGAGTGGGCTGTCCTCTAAATAGGGCCTCATACTTGCCTCTGATCTCAGTGTATGCTCTGCATCTACATACAAAGTGCTCTTCACTCTCCACCTCCTCTGTGCAGGCTTTGCAGATACGCTCCCCCCTGGGAACACCAGTATGTCTCCCAATCTCAATCTCTAACCTGTGTGAAGCCACTCTCAGCTGACCAATCGCCACCCGTGAGCTATGTGGCATATATATGTCCATGTAGCGTGGTCTCTGTATGAACCCCCCAGACAATATGGTGAGAAACTGGTCTCTGTAATCTGACATCCTCGTCCCCAAGCTAGGTGCCTCCCAGACTCTCCTAGTGTATAACTGCCACAGATCCTGTCTCAATACCAAGTTCCTCTCACTGCGAGAGAGGTGAACATATGGTGAGTGGGGGTCGTACTGGAATGGTGGTAGGCTCTCCATGTCAAGACCGTGTCCCTCAAACCATGCTCCGACCTGTGAGTACCATGCTCTCTCATGCCCACTCTCTGATAGCTGTATAGCTGCCTCAAATGCTCTACGGGTAAGTCTGTCAGGAGGTAGCTCTCTCATCCTCTGGATGAAGCAAACTGTCTGGAATAGTGCCTCTACAACCATAGGTGGTGTGGCGAGCTCGGCTCTAATAATGTCGTGTGGCACTGTCTTCTTGCTGCGGAGCAAGCGTGAGATCATATATACCTGTGGTCTCTCAAGTTGTGTCCATTGGTCAGCTGTCAATCCTGGTGCCCATACTGCCGCCGAGTACATCAAGGCCGGGGTGACTAAGGTGTCGAAAAGCCACCCCTTCGTGCGGGGCTCCTGAAAGTGTGCCTGGTGGCACCTCCGCTCTAGCATGGCCAGAGCTGCATATCCTCGGGTGAGCCTGTCAACAGCAGCCTGCCTCATAGTGAAGGGTCCTGGTAGGCTGGTGAATGTGATGCCAAGGTAGACATAAGAGGTGACTACATCAACCTGTCCTCCTGCTGCTGTGAAGGTGGCGGCGCTCCTCACTGCACTGGATGTGTGAAAGATCATAACCTTGGTTTTGCCAAGGTTCACAGTCAACCCCCTGTGTGTGCTGAATTCGTCCAAGGCCTCAAGATGGCGTTGCAAGCCCTCGGGTGACTCTGAAATCAACACAATATCATCAGCATATAACATGATGTGGACCGGAGTACCTGCCAAGTCGCTCCCCTCTCCCCCTGCTCGCAGTATGTAGTCGGAGATCTCGTCGATGTATAGCCCAAAGAGTGTCGGGGAGAGTGGGCATCCTTGCTTAACACCAATGGTGCTAGCAATGGTCTCTGAAAAACCGCCTGGGCAACGAACCCGACCCGTCACCCTCTCATAGAGAGCATATATGGCCCAAATCATCTCTGTTGGTACCCCAATGCTGTGAAGGCGCTGGAAGAGTCTCTCGCGTGGGACTGTGTCAAAGGCCTTGCGGAAGTCCACAAAGCAGCAGTAAAGCCTCTTCTTCCGTGCCTTTGCCCCATCAATGAGGCAGCGCAGAACGAAGCTGTGGTCAATGGTGGAGAAAGCTCGTCTGAAACCTGCCTGGCCTTGAGCTCGTAAACCCTCGATCTCTGTGTAGCAGCTGAGCTGTGCCTCAAGTACTGCTCCATATAGCTTGGCCATCGTGTGGCCAATCATGATAGTCCTGTAGTTCCGTGGGTCCAGGGTGTCGCCAGATTTGTGGATAGGCACTATGGTGTGCTGTGTCCACTCCTCTGGGAAGCCCTCCCCTATAGCCCGGTTGAAGACATGTGCAATCAACGGGGCTATAGTGGAGGCCGCATAAATGATGTGCTCACTCTGTAATCCAGTATGGTCAGCTGATTGTCTGTGCTGCATGCGGCGTATGGCCCTCTCTACCATCTCTGCTGTAAAGAAGGAGGAGCACGTGGGGCGAGGCTCGTGTGGTTGTGGAATAGGAGGCTGCCCTGGCACTTCATAAAGTTGCTCTGCATAATCATGCCATATCTGTGGATCCTCAATAGCTGTAGTCGGACGTGGCTCGCGCAGGGTGCGCCATGCCGTCGCGCTATCCATGCTCATGAATAGGCGGTATAGCTCAAGCTCATGTGCCTCTTCGAATGCTCGCCGCTTTTGGCGTGTCAGCGTCTTCATATGCCGTCTGGCCTCTCTCTCTGTGATCTCTCCTAAGGCTCGCCGTGCATGGAGGCGTCGGTATAGCTCTCTGCACTCATCATCATACCAGCGGTTCTGAGGCATAGCCCCGGGGGGGGGAGTGCGTCCTGTGTGAGTGGTGTGTGGAAAAGAGCTAATAGCTGAAGTGTGGAGAACGGAAGAGATATGTGATGTGAGAACTGGGAGTGGTGTGGATGGGTGGAGGAGACATAGGCCATGTTCGACCTTGGCCGAGTAAATAGAGGCTAGCTCATGTGTGAAATGGATGGTGGTGTGTGGAGTGTGTGTTGTGGAGCTGTGTGTGATGGTATCTCCGGTGATGGAGAAAGAGAGGTATGTGTGGTCGGCTCCGATGGGTATGGGTGGAATGGTGAAGGATGTGATAAGGTGTGTAGCCTCCCTGGGTCCCAGAATATAGTCGACTGTACTCCCCCCTCCTTCTGCAACTCCATGTGGCATACAAGTCAGGCCCCCTGAGGTGGGCCACTGGACCATCCCGTTATAAATAACGAGACGGTGCTGGGAGCCAAGTCGAAGTAGATGTCGTCCGTAAGCTGTGACTGGAGCTCTGTCTGCTGTCTCTCATAGTAGCCTCCTCATCTAGAGTGTGTAGTGTCTCTGGGTCCTCATGGTCATATGTCTCACACTGCTCACTGCGTGTACGAGCATTGAAGTCTCCCATAAGGAAGACTTCACCCAGTGTGGAGTACTCCATAATCTCCTCCGTGAGGCATGCGTGCGGTGACTCCTGCTCAATAGGGGCGAATCTGGAGCCTGTGGGAGCAAAGTAGCAAAGGGCAATGTAGACGATCCTGTCTTGTGAGAGCTCGAGGCGAATCCACATGTAGCGGGCCTGTGGGTCCCGGGCAACAATCTGTAGTCTGCTGTGAAGCCCCTGTCTAAAGAGTATGGCCACTCCTCCTGAGCCGCGAGTGGTGTGCTGGCGCATACATCCTCGATGTAGAGACTCCCACTGGAATCCATGTATCCGTGGTAACCCTCTCTCCGGGCTCTCGTGTGTCTCTGTAAGTAGAATGATGTCTCGACCTCTCATCACCTCCTCAAGTCTCTCTGGGTGTGTCCATAGGTCTCCATTGCAATTCCAAACCGTGACATGAATCTCCTCGTGTGTCCCACAGGCCGCGAGTCCCTATGCGATGGTCTTGCCATCAATGATAACCCTACCATCCCGATATACTGCCTTCTTCCCTTCTTTGCGGGCTTGGTGGACTCGAGGCATGCACGCGCGACGGTGATCTTGTTGCATCTTTGTGAGGTCATCATCAAGATAAATCGGGGGGCCGTCTATCCCTCTCAAGATGACCCTCTTTCGGAGGAAGGAAGTTCGAGACTCCTCGGAGGCGAATTGGAGGATGAGAGCTCTTTTCTTTGGATCTTTGCCGGCTCTCCAAACTTTGGAGAAAGGGATCTCTTCTTCCTTGTATCCCACTTTCTTGCATAAAGCTTTCCCATCGCTTTCGGGTGTAGACCCTTCTTCTTCTTTGATGCCGGTCACTCGCACATTGAGACGGCGAGCTTGTCGCATCTTCTCCTCTTCGATGGTTGTGTGTACGATGAGTACCTCATCTTTTTGGGCTTCCTCTG
Source organism: Adiantum capillus-veneris (assembly GCF_014529385.1). NCBI lineage: Eukaryota > Viridiplantae > Streptophyta > Polypodiopsida > Polypodiales > Pteridaceae > Adiantum > Adiantum capillus-veneris. The sequence continues at coordinate 110,754,955 of NC_140946.1, forward strand.
TTGCTACCTTCTTGATGTTCTTTTTGACCACTTCGACCCATCCTTCTTTGGTGGCCTCTAATTTGTCCTCAATGCTTGCGGTGAGGGCTTTGGTGATCTCCTCCTTGAGGGCTTCCTTAGCCTCCCCTTTAATCTCTCCTTCCTCGGGGGTGAGGGAAGCATGAAGGAGATCGATTTGTGCCTTCATCTCTTCTTGCTCTTTCCTCCACCTCTCCCTCTCCTTCTCGTTCTCCCGTTCCCTTCTCTCCTTCTCCTCTTTGAGATTTTGGATTTCCGCTCTCATGTCCTTCTCTTCGTTCCATAGCTTGATGAAGTTGGCTTTCTCCTCCTTCCATATTTCTCTCTCCATCCGCCATTCCTTCATGTCCTCCAATTGTGCAAGCCTCTTATTCGTGAGCATGAAGGACGTTGTCTTCGTTGTCGGTGTCGGCGTCTTGATGATGGGGGAAGACATGGTTGGCTTCGTAGCTACCCTCTCTTCATATTGTGAAGAAGAGGGGAGAAGGGGAAGAGAACACTCAGCTTGTGTGTATGCAGGGGGCAGCGGGCAGCGGGCAGGGGATGGGGATGGGGTGTGTGTGTTCAGTGGATGGGCTGGTCGTCTTGGCGTGCAGGGAGCAACGCACAGGGGGGGGGGGCAGCGCGCAGGAGGGAGCAGCACACAGGGGTGGGGCAGCGCGCAGGAGGGAGCCACGCGCAGGGGAAGCAGCGCGCAGGGGAGGCACCGAGCGAGAGAGAGAAGCAAGCAGCGCGCGCGAGAGAGAGAGAGAGAGAGAGAGAGAGAGAGAGAGAGAGAGAGAGAGAGAGAGAGAGAGAGAGAGAGAGAGAGAGAGAGAGAGAGAGAGAGAGAGAAGCCTAAGCTTCAAGCTTCTGTGGTGAAGTGAACAAGTTTACATCACATGCTTTGTCTGAACTGCAGCATGTAGGTGACAGAAGATAGAATTGAATGGTCACATTGGAGATGTAGTAGCAGCACTAGCCAGCTTCAGTGTTTGAAGAGGCCACTATACTCTAGCCACGCGCAGGAGGGAGCAGCGCGCAGGTGAAGCAGCGCGCAGGGGAGGCACCGAGAGAGAGAGAGAGAGAGAGAGAGAGAGAGAGAGAGAGAGAGAGAGAGAGAGAGAGAGAGAGAGAGAGAGAGAGAGAGAGAGAGAGAGAAGATCGACATAATATTGGGGACCAGAAGATGGGCTGGTCCCCCCCCTTAAAGAGAATCCTTTATTAGGGAGAATCTTTTTACAAGCACAAGAACCGGAGAAAACCCCTCCGTTCTAAATCTCTGACTCGATGGTCGTTCCTTCCCGTAAGGGAAATCCGAGAGACGAGCTCTCAATCATTTTTCCGTCTGTACTCGGAGTCGAGACTCCACAGACAATTTTTGAATTCCGTTCCTGGAATTCCCAAGCGTAGGCCGAAGCCTTCTCGCTTCTCCTTCGCGATGAAGTACCTGCAAACACACACGCAAACATGCGATAATAATTCGTATGGCGAATCCACAATAGATACCTGTCGCTCTTGCATGGGAAAAGCGACTTCCGTGCTTCGTAGTCTCGCGATCTCTTGCGTTATCCGACGGCAGAGTCTTCTCTTGCTGACGTTGGTAACTCCTTTTCAGTGAGGGCATGTGGTGCTTTTATAGCTCCTTGACCACGACACGAATAGCTGCTCGCGTAGAGATCGCGGCCGTTTTTTTTTTTTTCAAAATTTTTTTGTGTTTTTTTTGTTGTGTTCTATCCGAAATAGGGAGAGAGAATTCGCTGGCTCGTTTTGTTGCTTTATTTTCTAAGTGGTTGCCCACTTATTAAGTGGACAGCCGACATATTTTAAAATTGGTCTGAAGCTGCCCAAAAACTCAATAAAACCTTATAAGTTTAAAACAATGCTTTTCTCAACACTTCCCAGGCGTCCCTGGATGCAACCACATGCACAAATGCAATGCAGACATAGATTCCTCGCGGGAAAGCGATTGCTCTTCCCGGAAAACTCGTTAAAATTTTCCGCTTTTTAAGAAAAGCTTCTGAGAACCCATCTTTATTCTTGTGCTTGCGTCTTTACGCGTATTCCTCTTTTCCAGTTCGGATTTCCTCTCGACTATGGATATCCCCTTTCCGATGCACCCGTCACCCACCTTGTGACGCATCGGGAATACGCATCACCTAGTCCTTTCCTACCGAACTTACGGTACAATCCCCTTCACGATGCTCTATGTCACCTATCCTATGACGCATCAGAGATGTCCGTTCCTGGATGGTCGGATACTTCTTCCCGATGCTCCCTGTCACCCATCCGATGTGACGCATCAGAAGTACCCATTCTTGGTGACCTTACAGATATTTCCGTTCACAGTGCTCCCGTCATTACTTTGAATGACGCATTAGGAATACTCTGTACTCGGATGTCTCCAGTGAGAAAAATCCTCACACTTAAAATTCCAATAACTCATTTAGGATTAATTTTCCTTGGTGTTCCAAGTGAGAAAACCCTCTCACTTATAAATCCAATAATTCATTTAGAATTATTTTTCTGTCAGATAAAGCCAATTTAGCAACAACAGCCCCCTCTCCTCATAGCTTAGGGGCTCTTTTTTTTTGTTTTTCTTTTTTTTCAAGAAAAAGATCCTTCCATTAGTTAAGAAAACAGCCCAATGGGCTACAACCTGCCCCTACGAGAGAGGGCTACATCAAAATGTGGGGAGACTCTCCCAATGAAAAACTAAGACATGTACAATGACGGCTAAATCAAGATATGGGAGGAGGAATGAACCACACTGGTGGGTGGTACTGCCATCTAGGCACCCCATGAACCATGTTGAAGAAGGGCCCTGGTCGCCAAAGTCTCAAGAAGGCCTCCCGGTGCTCCCGCTTGGGGTCGGAACTCCCTCGAAGCCTCTTAAACTGTCCCCTGAGTGTATGGATCAGCTCTAGCCAGATGTCATGTACAGTCTCCGCCAGTGGGACAGGTCGAGTCTTGAAGATGTGGAAGAATCTGGCTCTCACTAGAGTGTCAGGCTGCAGATGAGCTTCCAACAACACTCTTGGGGTTTAAGCGTTGTGGTGGGCTGGAGTGTGGGCCGCCCCTTCTGTATCACAAGATCCTGCTGACTGAAGCCATCTCAAATCGAAGTGCTGGGCCTGTGAGGGTGGACCAAGCTCGAGCACCCCAAGTGTACTGGCTAGCTGTCAAAAGTAAATTCATCAGCAGTAGAATACGAAGCCAAATTTGTCGCATCATGGGGCAGGCCCATAGAAAGTAGCGCTGCGTCTCAAGTGGATGGTCACCGGTGGACCAAGCTCGAGCACCCCAAGTGTACTGGGTAGCTGTCAAAAGTAAATTCATCAGTCGAAGAATCCGAAGCCAAATTTGTCGCATCATGGGGCAGTCCCATAGAAAGTAGCGCTGCGTCTCAAGTGGATGGTCACCTGTGGTACACATTGCAGAGTGGCCACTGTGCACCAGCCAGCTCCCAATTGCAGTAGTTCGATGGGCAACTAGCCTATGGAACATAGTGACTCTCCTCGGCTGTCGGCTGTCCCATAGGTGCCCCAAAAATGTGCCAAGAACTCAGTTGTGAGACCCTCCTCCCACCAATGATACGCTGCAGTAGGACGAGCCTCCCTCCTCGTTGTGAGTATGTGATGTCCCAGCTGTGCTGTGTCTTGGAAAAAGGGAGTCCCCGGGGGCTGGAGTGAAAGGATCCCGCCAAAACCACTCTCCTAGGTCCTATTGCACTCGCACCAGAGGGCTGCTCTCCCAATCCATAACCACGAGTGTCTTGACTCAAGAGCTGACAGGTTAGGGTCTATCACACAGCACCCCCCCACTAATGGCCACAACTTGGATCCGCTGAAAGCAACACTGGGCCACCTCCGGTGCCTTGACATCTTGTCTACATCCTGTAGTATCATGCTCTGACACCGTGTACTTGGTCAGTGGCCACAAGGTGTATATCAAGTCTGTGATCCCAAGGTCTCTTGTGTGGTGAGAGAACTATAGGGCCTGGGTTCGCAACCACCCAAGCACTGTGTCCATAGTCCAATCCTGCTCATCCTTGCTGTGTATGGAAAAGAAAAACTCATTGCTGTTGGATGGGAGCTTGTCTCTCGAGGTGCCAAAAACAGAACATGCACTGTAGCATCGGGGTCTGCAAAAGGGTCACCAAGAAAGCGCGTGAAAGAATATCTGAAGAGATCCCAACGCCCGTCGATGTCAAAATTGGATAGCCCTCTGGGGCTAGTCCCGAAGGTTGAAGTCCGAACCACGAGGGGTAAGTCTGAGCTGTCATCCTGCTGCAGAGGGTCGAATTGGTTTCTCGTAGGAACCCACTCTTGTCGAGCTGCAGCAGGGTGACCGCCAGGGTGGCTAGTGGGAGGAGCTTGACCCTGTGAACGACGGCCGGGGACATGCTGCCAGCCCTCACGTGCCTGAGCACTAGTTGATGCTGCTGCTATACGTGTGGGGCCCTCCTAGGTCCGGGGCCCCCGGGGGGGGGGGGGGGGGGTTCTCAAACCCATGTGACTGTCCAGCCTTGGTGGGCTGTGGCTGTGGAGTAGGCTGGGCTCTCTTGCATGGACAAGCCTTCGTGAGATAGCGCATTTGTCTGCAAATAAAACACTGGTTCGGGAGACCCAAGTTTTCCATGCTTTGGCGAATCCACCCGCCACTCACCCTAGGCAATAAAACTACTGTCGGGAGCATGTGCGTATCGTGAACCAAGACCTGAACCATCGGTAGTCCCGCGGCCTTAGCCGCGACTGAAGCTGTTGTACGAGGACACTCCAAGACCGTCTCAATGGCTGAACCGATCTTGGACAACAGTGGAAGGTACTCACGTTGTAGGCCGGCGAAGCAGATGGAGATAGGAAGGCCTACCTCCTTCAGAAGAAAATCTGATGTTAGATCAAAACCATGGTGCCATTGTCGGAAGTAAGATCTAGCCGCACGTATGCCCAAAGCGCTCATGGAGATCACTTTGAATGCCACGTCGAGGGTCTTGAACTAAATCTAGTAGTATCTCTACCCTAGATGACCGAGGTGGTCTTGAGGTGCTCCACCTGATTGCAAGGCTCGCTTGCTCTTCCAGCAAGAGAGCAGGTCTGATGGTCGATTCCGTGGTGTCGGAAGAGGGGGCTTTTGGGGAGTGCCTCTGAGATGAGCTGGAGCGGCCATCAATGTCCGCTAGAGGGACGGGGAATCGATGGCGAAGGTGGTAGACGGTGGCGAGAGCAATTCAGGCCATGGGAGCAACTTCCATAGTCGAAAAATCTTTAGAGAAAAAGGCCCAAGCTATGGGGGGGAGGGAGTCGCTTTGTAGGCGGGATGGGATAGGCGGGGAGCTAGGACAATGGCGAGGAGGGGGGAGGCGGGCTGGAGGCAGCAGTGCACAATCCTTGCCGGTATGCACAGATGTAGCTTAGGGGTTCTCCTCTGAGTAACACTTTTATTTCATTTTGTACCAAAGGAGATACTCATGTACATTGATTTGTCTTACAGGCCGCCTTTGGCCTTTTTGTCACGATTGTGACTTGTTATTACATTATACACTCTTCTTGATTCATTACAGATGCAGATGCGAAGTGTGACTAACCCAGGAGGACCCCTGTTCTCGAATGGTCACAACACTTTGCTCTAAAGTCATGTCTCTTCACCAATAGCCACACTCCTTCGACAATTAGTTAGGCCCCTTCAACCAATGGTTGAGGCTCTTAATCGAATGGATGTGTATTCGCCTAAAGGATGTGTCTCGTCGTGAAGGGTTATACCTTTTCATATGCACCTCTTCAATTCCTATATAAGGAGCCTTTGTATCACCATTTCAAGCAATCAATCAATCAAACACAGAGTCTTCTAAGTCTTATCTCAGAGTCAAGTTCAAGTTTCTTAAGTCTTAATCATGAGTTTAAGTACTTAATTACGGATTAGTACCTAGAATCCTTACAGTGGTATCAAAGAAATTTTTTTCCCGAGACCCGAAGGTTGTGGGCCTCTCACCTCGCCGCTACCCTCTCCACCCTTCTCCCCCTTACCAAAATTGTATGGAAGCCGACGTTCGGTGGTACACAGGCGGACGGGCCGTCCGATGAGGTAATTCTATTTCCCCTATCTGTAACACATAAATAATACAGATATCGAGAGGCATGGCGCACCCACAGAGTGTGCTGGAATTTCGTGCTAGAGATCGATTCACGCACCTCTTCAGCGGGATGTGTTGTTTTGAAGCCGGTCCGTGCCCTTCATGTGAACAGACACCACCCTTGGCTCTCCCTTTGCTGGTGGCTGCACCTCTTCGCTGGCACCCTTTCCCCCCAAGGGTCGCAGCCATCTACTCCTTCATATACTGGGCGCATCGTTTCACTCTCCAAGCGGCAGCCTACGTAGAATCCTCACAGTGCTCGACCGTGTACTTCGCGGCTTCTGTCTTGCGCACCCCTTCCCAAGTGCGATGCCGTTTTGCTCGCACCTCATCCCCAAGCGTCGTGCCCCTTGGCGAACCCTTTCATAGCACACTGGAAACGCTAGGCTGAAACGCTGGTTGACAATTTACACTGGCTGAAGAGTTACGATGCAGAGTATTTTTACACTGGCCTGAAATCAAGTTGAAGCGCTGGCTGAATTTCTGCGTTGCTGAAATTGGGCGCTGGCTGATTTCACTTTCGCTGGCCTTTTTGAGTTAATTAAGGTTGGCCCTTTTCAAACTCTAGGGACCCTTCCCAATTTTACCCAAATTTAACCCCATGTGAAACCACACTTTCAAGTGAAAATACATCAAAAGAAAGTTATATATATTTTTAAAAAGGGAGCCCTCCCAGGGTTTGAAAAGTTCACATGCGACTCTCAGCTCTTCTCCAATGGTGGCTCAGTGTGCACCTTCTGCGCGCGGGACATTTCGCAGTCATGGCCGACGAGAACCCGTGGGCACCCCTTTTGTATCTCTCATATATAGTTTAAGTTCTGGAGGGAGATTTTGCCAGAATATCCTTTTGCTCACGAAGTGATAATTATTCCGGATACTTCCCGCTCTCGAAGTACCCGTCCAGAACTTGCTTATGCACCTGTTCCAGTTTCTATTCTCCTCGTTATTCTCTGTGAGGAGCAACCATGCCGACATCTCTGGACAGAGAAGGGCAATTTGAGGACTCGATAGCAGTTCTCAAAGAGTAGATGGCTGCACTTTCGACAAGTCTCGCATCAATCAATATTCGCTTGGAGCAGATGTAGATGCAAACCTCTTCCCAAAGTCATTCTACTGCTTCTCGAACTACACATGCTGCTTCTCTGCCATCTTCTTCTGACGCTTCAATGGTCGACCAGGAAGAACCACTCAAACAAAAGCGTGCGGAACTCAAATTTTCTCTCCCAAAGCATGGTTTCTCAGAGACAAGTAAACACAAAGTACCTTCGTGCAAGCAACAAAAGTCTCGGCATGAATATTCATGGAAATGTTATAGTTCTAAGCAACCTACTTCTTATTGTAATCGTCAGCAATAGAAGCAGCAACATGAAGCTTCCAAAGGATCTCATTTTAAAAAGAAATCAGCAATATCAAGATAGGCTTACTTAGTGGCACATATATCTGATCCTAGTCGAGTACTCGGTCGTGAATACCGCTGGACAAGTTCCCCCTCGCGAGAAATGCCTTACATTTTGTGCAAGAGGATTCTTCAGAGGTCTAAGAGGCACCAACTCCTTCAACCTCTCCCTTCTCAACCGGAAGCCTTAATACCCGTTGAGAAAGCTAAAGATTCAGAAGATTTTGGTTCTTGTGTGACAATCGATAAGCACATGACTCCTTTGGCCGTGATCCAGGCAGGAAAATTCACCTCGTCACCGCCCTTGCAGAATAAAGTCTTTCTCTTTGAACAGATACCAAAGAATGATAATTCTTCAAACTTGAAGACTCCATTCCTTACCTTCAGCGATGCAAACGATAAATCAGATGCAGACTCTTGCAGCATGACTTTAGTGGCTACAATTGAATCTTTGGACTCAACTTGTTCCACAGATAAGATATACCTTCAAGCACTACTCAGTCTCAGTCTACCACATTCCTTCAAGGGGATTTTAGTGTTCCAGACAAACCAATGGAATACCTTACAGATTTCCAACTAGTGGTCGTCAATCAACAGAAAACTCGACTATGTTTACAATAGTTTCACTCCAAGCAGATAAAGATTCAATCTTTCCTTGGACAAAGCTCGAAGTTACAAATGCTTTGATAAAAGCACTAATCAAATTGCAAATGTGATACTGATACTATTGACAAAGATGAGACAAGTTGCAACTATGATCAGTTTTCAGTTTGGCAAAATAATTATGGTCAATAACACTGCCATGACATGGGACTTAACAGCTAGAGCTTTGGATGCAGAAACACTACTATAATACATTTCCTTCTCCCGGAGTTTCTATAACTACCCTGGGTTTTAATTTAAATGGGAGGGAATGTCTCGATTGTGACTTGTTATTAAATTATACACTCTTCTGGATTCATTACAGATGCAGATGCGAAGTGTGACTAACCCAGGAGGACCCTCCTCTCGAATGGTCACAACCATTCACTCTAAAGTCATGCCTCTTCACCAACAACCACACTCCTTTGACAACTAGTCATGCCCCTTCAACCAATGGTTGCAGCTCTTCATCGAATGGATGTGTCTCTTCACCTAAAGGATGTGTCTCTTCGTGAAGGGTCATACCTTTTCATATGAACCTGTCCATCTCCAATATAAGGGGCCTTTGTATCACAGTTTCAAGCAATCAATTCATCAAACAAAAACTCTTCTAAGACTTAGGTGAGAGTCAAGTTCAAGTTTCTTAAGTCTTAATCATGAGTAGAATCCTTACACTTTTGATGATGTTTTTCGAGAAAAAGATCCTTCTATTAGTTAATGAAACTGCCCATAAGGCTACAACCACCTCTACTAGAGAGGGCTACAACAATCATAAGGGGAGACTCTCCCAATGAAAAAACAATATATGTACAATGAGGCTAAATCAAGAGATGGGAGGAGGGAAAAGCCACACAGGTGGACGGTAGTCCCATGTGGGCACGCCCTGGACCATGGTGAAGAAAGGCCCAAGGCGCCAGAGTCGAAGGAAAGACTCTCTACACCCCCGCATGCGGTCGGAGCTGCCTAGGAGTCTCTTGAACTATCCTCTGAGAGTATGGATCAACTCTAGCCAAAGATCTCGAACTGTTTCTGTTGGTGGTACAGGGCGAGCCTCATAGATGTGGAAGCAGCAGCTCGCCAGATGAACCAGAGTGTTAGGCCGTAGACGAGCTCCCAACACTCCTCTCTCTCACTGTTGAACTTTTCTCAAGATGAGTGCTCTGTACTGTGCTCAAGGATTCCTTTTACTTACGGAAGGGAGAGCCTTTCGTTCCTTTAGTGAGAGAGTGCAAATGATCGCAAACAAAGTGAACAACACTGTGAATGATGGTGCGGGGAGAGAGAGAGAGAGAGAGAGAGAGAGAGAGAGAGAGAGAGAGAGGAATACGACACTAGACGGTTGTAAAACCCTCCTCCAAGGGCCCCCCTCCGTATGGCGAGAGAGGTCTATCCTATTGATTGCACAAATCTGGTCAATGGTCTAGATGCAATGGACTTGCCGACGATGTCGACGACAATGATGACGACGACGAGACGGGCTGAAAATCTGAAAATCTGCTAACTTCTGAATTTTGACACTGTGTTGGCAAGGATGGTGATGGCGGCGACGCGATGACGATGCGCTGAAAACGCATGTGCTGAAATCTGCGGACAGCGGGCTGAAACTGAAAACGTTGGCTGATCTGACCGTGCGGCGAGAATCTGCTGCGGGTAGGTGAGATCTGCGAGGCTAGGGGCTGATCTTGCGGTGTCTAAGTGCTGAAAACTGAAAACGCTGATGCAAGGGCTGATCTGATGTCGGGAATCTGCAAAACGCTGATGCAAGATGCAAAAACACCAGGCTGAATCTGGGATCTGCAAAATGCCAGGCTGATTTGGTAAATCTGAAAACGCTAGGCCTGATTTGTTGCCAAAACGCTGGTGTTGATTTGCTGTTGGGGCTGGAAACGCTAGGTCACTTGCCGGTCTTGCTGAGAAGGTGCACTATAAGTTGGTGAACTTCTGTTGCCTCTTCTGCCAGAAAGTGCTAGCGCTAGGTTCTTTAATAGGACTTAGCAAATTTGCCCTACCCAGTTTCCCAACAAAGTCACTTATTAATAATAAGTGAAAAATGGATAAAATAAGGAAAATGGGTTCTGTACAGTGTAAAATGCTCATGATGGGTACTGACTGTCATGCTGATGATCATGCTGTGTGTAACTAGAGGATATGCAACTACTCTAAGTGCCTGGACATGCACGGCCTGCGCACAGGCTCACAAAGGTGCTAGAACACTTCCTAAGCCAACCTCAACCCTGGACCTGAAGTAGCTTGTCCACATGCACATAGGGTTAGATGTGCACGTGACGGCACCTCCTTTTCAAAGTGAGGTACTGGTACCGAACTGTATGGCGTCGAGGGAGATCGCCAACAACGTCTGGAATCCTGGGAAGGACTCTTCACCGGCCCACTCTAATGCGTGGGTTGTGCGATACTTGAGCCTCATGAAGGTTTGCAATACTTGCTTCTTTGGGCTGCGTCGAAAGCGTCACAAAGGGATCTGTGGCTGCTTTAATTCTCCCACTTCGGCTATGGACGTAGGTCACCTGCTTCAAGAATCTCCGAGGAGGAAAATTCCTGAAACCACTTCCAACACAAAATCATGAACCTACCCATTCTCTGTAGAGTGACTGGAATAATACTATTCTTCCGAAAAGACTGCGCATGCAATGGAGATGAACAAAGTGACGGAGTGCCAAACTGTTCACCAAACACACGCAAAAAATGGAATTGAAACTTGTCTTTTTGATCTAAAGCTATCAACTGTGGCAAATCACAATGGAAATGCCGATACTTGATGCTCAATCTTTCTTGTGCTCTTTTTGAGACCGTGTCCCGCCAAGGAAGAGACATGGAATATGAATTTCTTGAATGCAAACTTTTTCCCTTTTTGAGAGAGATCCGCATACATCCGTGCTCATCCATGAGTGAATCATGTGCATCGTATTACAATATGGCATGCTTGTGGAAAGGGAACACATAAAGACCGTGACGAAAATACAAGAAACCGTCACGAATGAAACACTCGAACAATGCGTGCTGACTAATCATGCGAACACACAATACTTTCTGAGTGGGTTCCTTGGACCTTGACTCAAGAGCCAAGATCGGTTCTACATGATCGATCGTATCTGCAATGAGGTTAGCTTCACTAGAAAAAGCACAATCTAAACCATCATCCTTGTGAACAATCACATCTCTATCATGCAAAACATGTGTGTCGTGCTTTGGAGAAGAAAGGATTGAGAGAGTCTCCTTCTCCTGTTTTCGGGTTCTGTGTCATGTGTCTTGTCTTGTGCTTTGTCATGCAACAAATCATGCTTCTCTAGAATGAGACTACGTGTTTTATCTTCGTCCAAAATATGAGAGTGAGAGATTAGTGACATAGATGGTATCTTAGGGTCACATTGAAGAACCACGAGAGGTGCTCCTTCAACTACGAGACTGAGAGTGTTTTCTTTCCAACAAACTTGTGGATTATGGCCTTTAAACCATTTAATGGGAAAAATCACAACGTATCCTGAAAGAGGAGAAATCACAAACTTTTGACAAAAACTGACATTTTGAATGGACACGGTCACATTAGGACATTCATGCGTAAATGAAGAGTGCATGCCAAGAGCAAAACCAGAGGTCCTAATGGGATCAATGGGTTGAGCTTCCAGATGTTTCACGAGAGAGTCGCTAATCATATCATGCATACTACCAGAATCAAAGAAGACCACAATGCGTTGACCATTTACATAACCATAACAATGCATGAGAGACGCATCGGCATGATCGTGAGAAACTTGGGACACCTTAGTGTGCTCTCTTATTGCATTAATAGAAGATGTGAATTTTGGGTTCCTTTGTGGGTTCTTTAGGTTCGTTCTTAGGACAATCTCGTTGTATGTGACCTTTAGTGTTACATTGATAACATCTACCTTCCTTAACATAAATGACTTGGTCTTCTGACGTTATGTATCCTCCTGAAATTCCTTGTGCAGCTTTTTCATATGGGGCTAGCTTAGATTTAGCAGGTGTATTAGCTTTACCCTTAGATTCATTTTTAGTGTTGTTTTGTGAAAGACTAGAGGAAGATTGGCTAGAAGACTTACCGTTCTGTGGGTTGTAAGGAGTCTGAGACGTACTGTGAGAAGACTTGTTCTCCTTAGGCTTTCCTTTGTTGTGCTTCATCTCTTGTGCGAGAGCAATCGGTACCGCCTTGTTGAGATCTATTGGATCGAGTACTTCGACATCATACTTGATATACTCGTCCAAGCCATAAAGGAATGCCTCCTTGCGCTCACCATCCGATTTGTGTAATTGGGTGCCGAGCTGCAAAACACGATTAGAGAAAGACATAAGTGGCATACCATTTTGCTTGAGACCGCGCCAATCGTCCTTCAATTGTGCTAGGTAATGAGGTGGCATAAACCGTGCCTTGAGCTTGTCTTGGAAGTCGGCCAATTGAAGGAAAGGGGCGCGCCTTCTTCGGCTTCCTCTAGGTGCGCGGTCAACTGTGCCTCTTGCCATGCGTGGTACCAATTAATGGCATCATTGGCAAGGTACATTGCTGCCGTCAAAACCTTGCTATTTCCTGTCTTCTTAGTTGTCGCAAAGTAAGCATTAAATTGATGCAACCAAGAGTGAATAATAGTAGCATCCATCTTACCGTCATACTTACTGAACGTCAACTCTTTGTGACCAGGTTGCTGGAGTCCGAATCTCAGCTTGTGCTACTTGAACTACCAACATCTTTGACCACTGGCTCGGGCTTCGAGGTGAGTAGTTGTAGGACCGACTCTAGCATGCGTTGGTCTCTTTGCGCCTCACGCTCTAACTGCAAGGCCGCTCGTCTTTCTTCGGTTGCCAAGCGCGCTTGCTCACGCTCACGCTCCAAGGCTACCCTTCTTGCTTCGGCCACCAAACGCGCTTGCTCGCGCTCATGCTCCAAGGCTTACCGTCTTTCTTCGCGCTCATGATCCAATTTTGCCTTTCTTTGCTCGGCCGCCAAGCGCGCTTGATCACGCTCGCGATCCAAGGTGGCGCAACGGCATCATGTCCATCATTGTCTTGACCAAAGCCTCCATAGGATTTGGTGCAACCCTTGGTGTAGATGGGAAAGGGGAGGGTCGGAAAACCCTCCTGGTGGGGATTCTTCTTCGCCACCTCCATGCTCATCACCTCCACGCAAAGTATCCATTCCGCTTCTGTTGAGGACCATACACTAAGATCTTGGGTACTTAAGCTCACGAGGAACTTGGGTTCTTGTGGTTCTTGGGTCCTTGAGGTTCTCGAGTTCTTGAGGTTCTTGAGGTCTTTCTTTAGCTTGCAATCTGTGTTAGAGAAGGCTTTTCTCTTACCCAAGCTCTACTCTTCTGTGCGGGTGCACCCCTTGGCGATCTTGCGCTCACACCAAGGTTGCTTTTTCCCACCTCACGTCGATTGGCCGACCGCTAAGTGCACGGTCCGCTCTCAATGAGTGAAAAGAGGAACAAGGGGAGGGCGGACAAGCCCTTCTTTTTTTGGGTTACCTGTCACTCTTCAAAAACACGATTAGGAATCGACACGCCCAAGTGGACATGGGTTACGTGCGACCGCAACAAGCAGAAAAAATTTCTTGTGGTTCTTTCCTTGAGTGATACAGAACACTGTCAAAGCTCTGATACCAATGTAAGGTGCAGCGGAAGTGAATGTTGAACTTTGCTCAAGATGAGTGCTCCGAAGTGTGCTCAAGGGTTCCTTTTACTTACGAAAGGGAGAGCCTTTCGTTCCTTTAGTGAGAGAGTGCAAATGATCACAAACAAAGCGAACGACACTGTGAATGATGGTGTTGAGAGAGAGAGAGAGAGAGAGAGAGAGAGAGAGAGAGAGAGAGAGAGAAGAATATGACACTAGACGGTGGTCAAACCTTCCTCCAAGGGCCCCCCTCTCTATGGCGACAGAGGTCTATGCTATTGTGTCACGATTGTGACTTGCTACATTCTTCTTGATTCATTACAGATGCAGATGCGAAGTGTGACCAACCCGGGAGGACTCCTGTTCTCGAACGGTCACAACCCTTCGCTCAAAAGTCATACCTCATCACCAACAATTGTCACAAGATGGGCACCACGTGCCAATAGAAAAGAACAGACTGAACAGGCTTTTAACACTTCAATAACAACTGAACTGAGAGAGAGAGAGATGACACGCGACACGTAGTGGCGGAATTCCACCCTAGAGAGTATTGGCCCCAAACCTTGGTGCCCCTTTCGGTATTTCTTTATATTGCATCAACAGAGTACAAGCCGGTACTCTAGACTCTGCACTTTCTCCAGGAAGCATGCCAGAGAATGAGCCTTAACCTCATATTTCAAAAATCTGCCACGGCATTAGTTTTTGCGTGTGTGCAGGTCTTGCTTTATTTTAATCCTTTATGTCACTTGGGGCCCCATCGGACGGGGTCCCCATAAGTTGGTAGGACTTCTTCTGTTACTTGCTCTTCTTAGGGTTTAGGCCCCTCGGCCGGCATCCGTAAGTTGGCTTCATTCTTTAGGCTTTGACACGTCGGCAGTTTGTGACAACAACCATACTCCTTTTACGAGTTGTCATGTCCCTTTGACCAATGGTTGCGGCTCTTCATCGAATGGATGTGTCCATTCGCCTAAAGACATGTCTATTCGCCTAAAGGATGCGTCTCTTTGTGAAGGGTCATACCTTTTCATATGTACCCGTTCGTCTCCTATATAAGGAGCCCTTGTATCACACTTTCAATCAATCAAACACACACTTCTTCTGAGTCTTGTTTCTGAGTTAAGTTCAAGTTTCTTAAGTCTTAATCATGAATTTAAGTACTTAATTAAGGATTAGTACCTAGAATCCTTACAGTGGTATCAGAGCAAATTTTTTCCTGGGACCTGAAGGTTGTGAGCCTCTCACCCTCACTGCTATCCTCTCTCCCCCTTCCCGGAGTTGCATGGAAGCAGAAGAATGATGGAATACACACAGCCCAGCATGATGTAACATGAAACCTTCTCTTCTAAATAAATAGGTAAAGCAAGAGCAGGAGATGTGTGTTGAGGCATACCGGCTGCAATTCTGGAGTATGTTTCTCCATCAAGTGGTGCCTCTTCGCGTGGACGGGTTGCGCCTTTTACCATGAAGAGTCGCATCCCCCTTGCGGTATCCGGCCCTGGCATGTGCACCTGGCATGTCTCTTCACCCGGCACCCCTTGCGTTGCAGCCCACGCTGGCATCTTTTCGGCAAATAATTCTACACAAGGCAAGGCAGCAACGTAGCATTTTTATTAAACTTAGCCAGCGCTTGAGTTTTAAGTGCCACCCGTCCAATAACTGCAAGTGGACACCTTTTGGTACAAAAATTTAAAACTCCAGCGCAATGAAGAACCAGATTGAAAGATTGTTGCCGAATGCTCTTCTACAAACTTCCAGCGTTGCAAATTTTGGCCGTCACCTGGTGTGCGCACAATGGCTGACGACGGATTGCCTGCACTTCCTCTCTATATTTCATATATAGACGAGGTCCTTGAAGAAATCTTGCCGGAAAATCCTCCTCTTGTTCACGAAGTGATCGTCATTCCAGATACCCTGGAACCGGAACCCGCACACGTACCCGAAGTAATTATCATTCCGGATTACCCATCTTTAGAACCCGCACCTGTTCTAGAAGAGATACTGGTTCCCAAACCCGTTCCGGCGCCCGCACCTGCTCATGTTTCTGCACTACAGCCAACAGTTTTGCTGCAGAATTATCTGGTGTATGTTACCCATCGCCACGCCTCTCGATTACAGGTCTGGGTGGTGTGGTACATATTTGTTGCGAACCTCTTCATTTACCACATTGCGAGCACATTCTGGGACGGTACCCTCACTCGCCTATTCTCTAACGGAGTGCTGAGTGGATACAGTGAATGATATCATCTCACAGCGGCCTCTAGTTCGGGTTCACAGCAAGCTGTAGCTTCCTTAATATACACCTTTGACCCCAGACGACACACCTCCTATCAACGAGGTGGAAGATGTAGAGGATTCGGACCTTGGAGGAGTTCGACGCAGCATCAGCAGCAGCTTCGCCTTTTTACGACAACCGCACCTCTCCAGCCTCTCCGAGATATTCCCTCTGAGCTGTCAGAATGGCAGAGGCAAGCAGTGCTCCTGTTTCACCCGACGATCCGATAGCCATGCTCAGAGAGCAGATGTCTGTCCTCCAGGAGGCCCTTTCCACTGGTCTTGCATAGATGGCATCCCGTTTGGATGTCTTACAAGCATTTTCTTCTTTGAGGACGCAGCCAGCTACACATTCGATTTCCTCTCTAGCAGAGTCCGTTCCTGAGCAAGTCGAGGCTCCAAAACCAAAGGTAAATAATCCAAAATTAAAGTACCTTTTTAAAATAATAAACACAGCACAGAAAAAGAAAATTGATGCAAAGTTGCCCGAGCCATACAACGGTCGCGCGATAAGCGCGTGCTGGACCATTGGCTTTTCAAGATGGATGTTTATTTCGCAAACACCAATCTCATTAAAAGTAAGAAGGTTGCTGTGGCAAGTTCCCTGCTAAAGGATACTGGATTCCTTTGGTGGCGTCGACGAGTTAAAGATGGAAAGATCACTGCTACATGGGACAAATTCCGGTGTGTCCTTTGCAAGGCTTTTGCGCCTGCAAATGCAGATTTTCATGCCCAGTCTTCTCTCCGCCGCCTGAGCCAAACTGGTTCCTTGGTTGCATACATCTCGGAGTTTTAGAAACTAACTCTTGAGATAGAGACTCTCAGCCCCTCCGACAAACTCCATAGTTTTGTTGATGGACTTGAGCCTTCCCTGCAAGATGATGTCCATAAATTTAACCCTGCCACACTGGATGCTGCATTCGCTTATGTCGAGCGTCTCGGTGATAATCGACACCCATTCAGAAGTTTCCTTTATGGCGATCGAGCTTCCAATTCTGCAGGCTCTTCACAGCGTAATGATCAAGGACAAGGTGGTCAGAACCAATGTTCTTTCTCAGGACCTCAGTCTTCGAGACAATACTCTGTTGGACAAAATTCTTTTCGACCCCAATCTTCTGGACAAGCAGCCACTTCCAGAGCCTCATCTTCTGCAAATAATCAGAATCGACGACACAATCGTCCCAATCATAGAAGGAACGGTCGTCGTGATTTTCGGCAGGATACTTCTTCTGGGCAGCAAGCCTCTTCATCGGCTCCTTCAACCTCCCACTCCAACCGTCCAAGATTATGCACAATTTGTAATGGACACCACATGTGGTATGAGTGCTCCAAGAAGCCAAACCCTTCAAATCCTTATCAGAATTCTCACATGGAGACCACAATTTCAGAACCTATCCACAACCAACCTCCTGTTCCCGACAAAGGCAAGCAAGCAGCAAATTGTGTTTGAGTTTCTAAGATGGTGAGTGCCTTAATGTGAAATGCTCGAAATCATGTCGCTGCTCTGGCGGATCTTTCGAATCAGGTTCTTAGCCTCCTTGGTTTTGTTGGCAAACAGCCAATCAATGTTCTTGTGGATAGTGGGTGTTCTACTAATTTCGTCAGCACATCCTTGATTACTAAACTTCGCCTTCAAACATAACCTAGTAAGGCGGCTTACCAAGTAGAACTTGCTGATGGTTCTTTTCTCGAGTGCAACGAAAGGATTGAAAAGCTGGATTTTCAGATTCAGGATTACCAGGATCAACTTGGTTTTTCAGTTATGCCCTTGTCACATTACGACTTGATCCTTGGCCAATCTTGGTTATTTGAGTATGATCCAATAATCAGTTTCAGAGATACCAATTCGGCTCTTTCACAAGCAAGTGGAAATGGAGCTTCGTTTTCTTTTCAGTACCAAACCCATTATATTGGTCTCTGCTTTACAAGTCAAACGGCTGGTTTGAAAACGTGATTGTGCTACTGCCTTAATCATGATGTCAAACCCGGTGCAATAGAAGAAGCTAAATCCTCGTCAAACATTGCTTATTTGCAACAACCCTTCTTTCAACCCCATTTGGATTTGTTTCCCGACGAGCTACCAACAACTTTACCTTCTCGGCGTCCTGTGGATCATCCCATAGATTCGATCCTCGGCCAACCTCCACCAATTCGAGCCCCTTATCGAGTTTCATACTCAGAATCTCAAGAGATACAGCGGCAGCTAGAAGATTTGCTGGATAAAGGTCATATTCGCCCAAGCAAAAGTCTCTTTGGAGCTCCTGTCCTGTTGATCAAGAAGAAAGATGGGTCTATGCGTCTTTGCATCGACTATCGCTTTGAATAAGTTGACAATAAAAAACAAGTTTCCCTTGTCTCGCATCGACGAGTTATTCGATCAATTATTGGGTGCAAAGATCTACTCCAAAATTGATCTAAAGTCAGGGTATCATCAAATTCGCATTCACATTGGTGACTGAGTATAAGATAGCTTTTCGCACAAAGTATGGTCACTATGAATTTTTGATATTACCATTCGGGTTAACCAATGCCCCGGCCTCTTTCATGACGCTGATGAACGAAATCTTCGATCCTTACTTGGACAAGTTTGTGATCGTATATCTGGATGACATTCTGGTTTTCAGTCGAACGATGGCTGATCACAAGGAACATTTGCAGCTTGTCTTCCAAAGTCTGCGAACCAATGTACTATACATCAACAAGAAGAAAAGTGATTTCTTCAAGAATCAGATGGATACCTTGGTCATATTATTTTTGCTAATGGCGTTGCAGTAGATCCCAAGAAAATACAGGTCATTGTGGATTGGCCTTTACCACTCACCATCTCAGATGTGCGCTCTTTTTTGGGACTTGCAAATTTTTATCATACCAAGGTGCACAAGTTCTCGGATATTGCAGCTCCTTTGACCGAGCTTACCAAGCAGGATAAACTTCAATGGTCTGAAGAAGCAGAACAGTCATTCAAAGCCCTTAAACATGCCTTGACGACAACTCCAGTCTTGGCTATTGCAGATCCCACTCAACCTTTTCAGGTAATGACAGATGCGTCAGATCGTGCTTCTGGAGGTGTTCTTATGCAGAATGAACGTATCATTGCTTTTGACAACCGCAAATTTTCTTCCATTCAAATGAGATACCCAGTCTATGACAAGGAATTCTTGGCCATTGTTCATGCTTACCGCACTTGGAAACACTATCTTCTTGGCGCAAATTTTGTGGTGTAGACAGATCATCATTCATTAACATACATTTTTACTCAACCAGTGATGAATCCTCGTGAAGGACGATGGGTTGAGTTCTTGGCAAATTTTCATATGATTATTCAATATGTGACAAGCCTTGCAAATGCAGTTGCAGATGCCTAAAGCCGCATGCCTCGCGCTATCAACTTTGCCATTTCTGGTGTGCAGATGGAAATACCTGCTTGTTTCAAGCATGAGTATTTGACAGATAGAGATTTTGGAGATGCATTTCAAGCTCTTAAATCCTCTACTCCGACTCCTGCAGAGATGAATATGTTTGCAACTTACACCATTGTTGATGACTTTCTCTATTACATTGATCGCATTTGTGTTCCACACAATGCGCCATTGAGGAAGCTTTTGATCCAAGAGCATCATGAAGTCCCTTTTGCTGCTCATCCATGCATCAACAAGACATACAGAGTGTTATCCGCAACATATTTTTGGCCACAAATGCAGGAGATGTTATTAAGTTTGTCAAAGCTTGTCATTCCTGTCAAACAATGAAGGTTGCTCAACAACTTCCTTCATCCTTTACCAGTACCTCAAGAAAGATTGGGAAGTATCAGCATGGATTTTATCACTACTTTGCCTCGTTCCCAAAAAGGCAATGCATAGATTCTCGTAGTGGTTGATCGGTTTTCAAAGATGGCACACTTTATTCCTTGCAAGAAGGCTGCTTCAGCCCGAGACGTTGCGCAATTGTTTGTGCAACACATTTTCAGATTACATGGATTACTAAAGTCTATTGTTTCAGACAGAGATTCAAAATTCACAGGACATTTTTGAACATCTCTCTTCGAATCTCTTGGTACAAATTTGCTATTCAGCTCAGCATATCATCCTCAAACTGATGGTCAGAGAGAGAGTGAATCAAATTTTGGAAGAAATGCTTCGACATTACATACAAACTCGATTGGGGTCATGGAAAGAGTATTTGCCACTTGTAGAGTTCGCATACAATAACTCTATCCATTCAGTAACTGGCATGACGCCATTCCAAGTAGCTTATGGGCATACTCCTCTTGTACCGACAAACTTTGTTCTTCAACACAAAGTAGCTCTAGCAGATCAGTTGGTTCAAGAAATGCAAGATGTACTTATTCAAGTACGTGACAAGTTGGTTCGTGTCCAACAAAAGTACCAAAAACAAGCCAATAAGCATCGACGACATGCAGATTTCCAAGAAGGAGATTTGGTCCTGTTATATGTAGCACCTCATCGCTACAAAACTGTGAAATCGGTCTTTCCAAAGTTGCGCCCTCGCTTCTATGGACCTTTCAAAATAATCAAGAAGTATTCAGTTGTCGGCTACAAGTTGGAGCTTCCACTCTCATGGGGAAAACTTCATCCAACCTTCCTCGTTTCTTGGCTCAAACAGTACATACAATGAGATTCGCCAATTCCCGACTTATCTTCTAATGTGCCAGAAATTGAGGATGAACACATAATTCTTGTTCCAGAAAAGATTCTTGATGTTCGACAAAAAGAGACAAGACAAAAGATCACAACAGAATTTCTTGTTAAGTGGATGGATCTTGATGAGTCAGATTCAACTTGGCAGATGGATGAAGACGTACAACAGTACCCTAACCTTCTTCAAGAGTTCTTTGACGAGCGAATGACTTTCAGTTGAGCACGGGGTTTTAATTTAAATGGGAGGGAATGTCACGATTGTGACTTGCTACACTCTTCTTGATTCATTACAGATGCGGATGCGAAGTGTGACCAACCCGAGAGGACTCCTGTTCTCGAACGGTCACAACCCTTCGCCCAAAAGTCATACCTCTTCACCAACAGCCACACTTTTACGATGACCAGTCAAGTCCCTTCGACCAATGGTTGCGGCTCTTCATCGAATAGATGTGTCCATTCGCTTACCGACATGTCTATTCGCCTAAAGGATGTGTCTCTTCGTGAAGGGTCATACCTTTTCATATGTATCTGTTCGTCTCCTCTATAAGGAGCCCTTGTATCACACTTTTAATCAATCAAACACACACTTCTTCTAAGTCTTGTTTTTGAGTTCAACTCAAGTTTCTTAAGTCTTAATCATGAGTTTAAGTACTTAATTAAGGATTAGTACCTAGAATCCTTACATACTGATTGCAAAAATCTGGTACAATGGTCTAAATGCAATGGACTTGCCGACGATGTCGACGACAATGATGACGACGACGAGACGGGCTGAAAGCTGAAAACGCTAGGGGCTGAAATCCGCAAATCTGCTCACTATTGAATTCTAACAGTGTGTCGGCGAGGATGGCGATGGCGACGACGCGACAACGATGTGCTGAAAACGCAGATGCTGAAATCTGCGGACAGCGGGCTGAAACTGAAAACGTTCGCTGATCTGATTGTGCGGCGAGGATCTGCTGTGGGTAGGTGAGATCTGCGAGGCTAGTGGTTGATCTTGCGGTGTCCAAGTGCTGAAAACTGAAAATGCTGATGCAAGGGCTGATCTAACACCGGGAATCTGCAAAATGCTGATGCAAGATGCAAAAAACGCCAGGCTGAATCCGGAATCTGCAAAACGCCAGGTTGATCTGGTAAATCTGAAAACGCTAGGCCTGAACTGTTGCCAAAACGCTGGTCTTGATCTGCTGTTGGCTGGAAATGCTAGGTCACTTGCCGGTCTTGCTGAGAAGGTGCACTGTAAGTTGGTGAACTTCTGCTGCCTTTTCTGCCAGAAAGTGCTAGCGCTATGTTTCTTTTATAGGACTTAGCAATTTTGCCCTACCCAATTTCCCAACAAAGTCACTTATTAATAATAAGTGAAAAATGGATAAAATAGGGAAAATGGGTTTTGTATAGTGTAAAATGCTCATGATGGGTACTCACTGTCATGCTAATGATCATGCTGTGTGCAACCAAAGGATATGCAACTACTTTAAGTGCCTGGACATGCATGGCCTGCGCACAGGCTCACAAAGGTGCTAGAACACTTCCTAAGCCGACCTGAACCCTGGACCTGAAGTAGCTTGTCCACATGCACATAGGGTTAGGTGTGCACGTGACAGCACCACTCCTGTGGAGTAAGCTCTGTAGTAGATTGAAGTGTAGGTCGACCCCCCTACTTCACTATGATTCTGCTGGTGGAGGATAGCTCAAACTGTAGTGTCGGGCCCGTGAGAGTGGCCCGTGAGAGTGGACCAAGCAACTGCCCCCCAAGTGTACTGCTGCGCTGTGGAAAGAGCTGGCATCAGCCGAAGGACATGAAGCCAAACGTGCTGTGCCATAGGACATTCCCAAAGACAATGACTCTAGCTCTCCACAGGATGGTCACAAGCTGAGCATGCTGGCGAGAGACCAATATGTACAAGCCAACTCCTCACTGTTGTAGCTTGATGTGCAACTAGCCAATGGAACAAGGTGACTCGCCGCGGCTGTCTGGCGTCCTACAACCTCTCCCAAAAAGCTGTCAAGAACTCAGCTGTGAGACCCTCCTCCTGCCAATGAGGTGCTGCAGCAGGTCGAGCCTCTCTCCGTGCTGCCAGTATGTGACGTCCCAGTCGAATAGTGTACTAGAAGAAAGGGACACCTAGATGGTGGGCTGAGGAGAAAGGGTCCCTCCAAAACCACTCTCGAGGATCCCACTGCACTCGTGCCAGTGGACAGCTCTCCCAAGCCCACAGCCTCCAGTGGCCAATCTCAAGAGCTGCTGGGTCAAGATCTATGACACAAGTCCTCCCACAGATGCCCACAACTCGGATTCTCTGAAAACAACACTCAGCCACCAGTGGGGCCTCTACTAAAACTCTGTGTAAACGACCCTCACCCTGTAGCTCGAAAGACAAGGAGGGTACAGTCTCTGAGCAAGCTCGAACTGCGATGAGAACCTCCAGTCGCGTGAAGGCCCCCATCCATCTGGGCGCTGCTGACTCGAGAGGTGCGACCCACTCAGCTGGTACTACCTGTGTATGTCCTGACACATGCTCTGCATCCCCTCTCATGCCCTGTAGCTGGATGCTTTGAAGCTCCTCTGAAAAGCCTGAGAACTGTAGCAAGTCACCTAAAGTGTGTGTTGGACCCTCTGCCATGGGACCCCAAGAAACATAAGGCCTACTACCTTGGGGTTCCAAACAAGGGGCTGTCTCAGGCGCTCCTCCGTGCAAGTAGGCTGATGTTGCTCCAGGTCTCTCCGCAGCTGCTCCTAGGAGCGGAGGAGTTTCATAGCAAAATGGTCCTCCAGTATCCTGCTCCGGCCAACTTTGCGCATCTTTGTGAAAATCCATCTGGTCGAAGGTCTCTAAGGGCCTCCAGTCTGAGGCACTCTAGCACTAAGCCGTTGAAGCAAAAACTCCTTCGAGGGCTCCTCCCTTGGAAGTAATCCTTTGACAACAAACTTCCCAAGACGGGCTCTGCTCTACTGTGTTGGGGGTCTATGATCCCCAACCCCCCTTGAGAACAAGGTAGAGTGATGACCTGCCAGGCCACTTTGGCTCGGGCTATCTGAGTGTCACGCCCTAACCAAAGGAAATTCCTGATCAGCCTCTCTACCTTGCTGATGCAGGAGCTCGAAAAGATCCAACAAGAAGTGATGTACCACATAGTAGCCAACAACACCTGGCTGGCCACTACAACTCTACCTGCCAGAGAAAGTCGTGCGGAACTCCAATGTAACAACTTCCTCCTGATGGACAGGAGGAGGGGAGCAATCTGCTGCTCAGGAGACAAGTCCAAGCCAACTTGACAACCCAAGTATCTAATTGCAGTCTCTGGGGGAATCCATATAAAACCCTCACCTGGAAGCCAATCAGGCGTAGGAGCACTACCAACGGAGAAAGCCACTGTCTTTCTCCAGTTGATCAGTGGGCCTGATGCACAACAAAAAGTCTTAAGAACCTGCTCACACCTGTGAAGGTTGGCCTCCTGGCCCTCCAAGTACAAAGCTGAGTCGTCTGCAAACTTAGCATCCAGTAGCTCGTCTCCCCAAATAGGGAGCGCTAAGCCATGTAGACCAACCTGCTGTGAAACCAAAAATCTGCTCATCGCCTTAGTATAGAACAGAAAGAGGAAGGGGGCAAGAGGGCAGCCCTGTCTGACTGAACGTGTGAGCATGAAACGATCAGCTCTACCACCTGCCAAAAGTACCTGACTGTGTGCTCTTCTGTAAAGAGCTAACACACCTCTGATCCAGGCATTTGAGAAGCCTATTTTGCGTAGAGTGCCCTCCAAAAAGTCTTAGTCAACTCTATCGTAGGCCTTCTCAAAATCGAGAAGAAGTATCACTAGATCCTCACCACAGAGGCACGCGAGGATTGAAGCCTCCCAAAAAGTAAAGATGTTGTCAAGGATACTACGCTCCTTGACAACACCTGTCTGTGTCCCATGTATAATGCTCTCTAGAAGTGGCTGAATCCTCAAACTCAGAGCCTTGGCAAGAATTTTGTAGGCTGAGTTGAGGATGGTGATGGGCCGCCACTATTGAATCTCATCCAAGGAGCCACCCTCCTTGGGAACGAGGTAAATCAGGCCCTCACTCATACTGTCAGGCATCTCTCCTGTCTGTAGGATGTACTGAAAAGCGCTGCAGAGATTTGAGCCAAGCAAGTCCCAATACTCCAAGAAAAAGTTGGGAGTCAAACCATCCTCACCTACACAGCTACCACGGGGAAGTGTCCCGAGGACCGCGTGGAGCTCCTCTAGTTGAAGAGGCAGCTCAAGCCTCTGGCGCATCTCCTCAGTCACAAGACAGGGCATCTATGCCCAAACCTGCTCTCTGCATGCATCCTGACGCTCTGACTGAGGCTCTGCTGACAGCAGGTGACGGTAAAAGTCAGTAGCAACTACACGCATGTCCTCTGGCTCTGAAGCAATTGACCCGGGAGGCCTCCTCAATTGGATGACCCTGGCATGCGCATGTCGGGGCCCCACTGTCTCAAAGAAAGCCCCTGTTACTCTGTCACCCACTTCGGTCCACTGAGATGCGTGTTGATGGAAAGCAAACTCATGGCGCCTCTCCTCTGTGCTAGCGAGCTCCTGGCGAGCCTGCTGCAACTGCTCCTCCAACCAGGGAATGTCTGGATGCTGCTCCTGCATCCTCTGCAAGGAAGCAACGCCTCGTCAGAGACGTTGCTCCTCCTCTCTCGTTGCAGCCAGGCGGGTCGTAGACTCTTGAAGAAATAGCTGACTAAGCTGAGCAAGTCCAGAGGCCACTCTGTCAGCAGCAGGAGAGTCCTGCATGTCTAAGCCCTCTGTCCAAAGAGCCACCACTCGCTCTCTGAGCGCAGAGTCCAGCAAGACCCTCTCAAGGATGCGTAGCATCATGCTCCCCCTCCTCTGTCTGTATGTCACCGTGAGGTTCACTGGTGCATGGTCCAAAAAAGAAGTCCTAGCCAGAATGCAGACTGTCCCACCCAAGTCATAGAAGTGGTCACTAGTGTACATGCGATCTATCCGAGATAGATTCACTCCTCCCACTCTGCGGCCCGAACGAGAGAAGGCCAGGTTTTCTGGGGGCCTCACAAAGCTAGAATGCTGCCACACATCTGAAACCCGCAGAGTCATACATAACCTTTCCCAAGCTGCCAACTCAACTGCATGCACAGTAGTATGGCTACCTCAATCTTGTCAGAGGGGTCCTCCAACATGTTGAAGTCACCCTCAATGCACCATTGCTCTGCCTGCGACAGAGACTCTACAATGTGAGACCAAAACTCTGCTCGTGCACTCGTCACATTGAGCGCATAGATGTTCAAGAAGCCCAAGAGGCACCTTGAAGCTGCATAGTGATCCACTGAGCCCTGCCAGGCACAATAATCCCTTTGTCCACAATGGCCTGCTGCCAAGAGTTCGCAATAGTCATACATACCCCTCTGTGGATGCCACCAGGTCCAAATGCAGCTGGCCAAAATGTCTCATACCGCCCACACAAAAGCTGACCACAACGTCTAATGCGGCTCTCACACAGATGATGCTCCTGTAGCATAAGAAGGTCAATCTCTCCTCCCACAAGGCATCGTTGAAGCTCCTGACGCAGTCGGCCCCTCTGGCGTTGAAACTGGGGCCCACCTAATCCCTGCACGTTCCATGAGACGATCCTCATAGGGAGCGAGAGAGAACTAATGCTGCAGCAGCAGTTAACCGTGCTATCTACGAGGCAGGCTTGGATGAGGAGTAATCCGCATCGGAGCGTCCCCGAGATAGGCTTGACTGCAAAGAGTGTCTAACCCAAGCCCAAGAAGAACGAGCCGTTTTTCATAAAGCTTTTTTTCATAATACATGCATCTCATGATCGTATTCCCTCAAGTATATAGTCATACCCCGAGATCTAGAGCTCCATCCCTTCATCATCACACTCCTGCCCTACCCATATTTACAACACCCCCCTCTCCTCATAGCTTAGGGTTTTTCTTGTCAGTAGCACTTTTATTTCATTTTTGTACCTGTTATTCTCCTGGATACCGAGAGGACATCCTCGTGTACATTTATTTGTCTTATAGGGCTGGCTTCGGTCTTTTGATCTTTGGGAGGAAAAAGTCTAGACATCACTGATCTAGACACTCTAGAACTCTCTAGAAATCCTCTTTGATGAGGCGTATTGCAATGATGTTTGTGATTATGAATTGGACTCCTGCATAGGAAGTGATCCCTGGATTCTATTTTCAACCAGCACTATCTGCAGATAATGCGTTGTGGTGGTATTCTTGCTGCTCTCCCCGTCTAAAAATTGTACGATAGTACAAATATGATATGATATGGTAACGTTACAATGTTGCATGTCTATTGGACATTGAGACTTTGAAATGCATAACACGATAAGTATGACAACTTTTCAAAACCATCAAGAACATTTCTTGCACTTTTGTATTGGCGTGACACAATTCATAGGTAGAATGCCATGCACGACGGATAATAGACGTTGTGAAGGAGCTGGGAGTGGCCTCTATAACACCTCCATATGCATATGATAGATGAGGATGAAGAAAGTAGCTCTCACAAGAAGATATGGGCTGATCTCCACTCACAAATTTGCACATCTCATCCTCACCTACACTTGACTAGCTTCCCTCTATACTTCCATAGCCTCAGCTATGATCAATTGCACTCAAGAAAGTTAAAAAGCCACCAAATTTCGTAAAAAAAACTAATTTTTTAAAAGGGAAGCCTTAGTACTTTTGAGCATAAAATCCACAAGCTTCACACTATCTCAGTAGCCCTTTCATGTATGGGCTCCATAGCTACTTTTGAACATGCACATAAGCTCATAAAAAACCATTCCAATTTAGATGCATACAAAAATTCATAAGCCTAAAAAACTAGGAAAAACCATGGAGAACATGGGGAAATACTTTCCCATTCACATGTTTAACAAAGGGCTTTTATTGACAAACTCGAGTTGTAGACATACGTGTACAAGAGAGCTCTACCTCTCATATCTTTCATCACCAAAAGACATAAAGAGAGGTGAAAGTGCAAAGGTCCACACCAACGTTCATGGCCCTCTTGAGGAGAGAGACACCCTCAACTCAAGCTGCAGGGCCCTTGCACGCACGCGATCACACATATCTATTGTCAAACATCCACCCACCACTGTAGATTGGAGTAGCGCAGGGTTCCTTCTCCACAGATGAAAACCTCAGCTCACTCACGACCAAAAGCTGTTGACACATTTTCAAAGCTTCTTGTCATTTCTTAGGGTGCACATGCTCATATGTACAAAAACAAGAAAACTACGTACATGGTGCAACTGTCACTCATGCACAGAGACACTTGGCACACACCGCCTTTGTAAACTTTGTATAAGCATGATCCATACACATGCGTGATGAAAAAAAGCACAAAAGACCATCTTCAAGCAGCCTTCAACAAGCATGGAACACTTTCACGTGTTCCATGTACATACTCTTGCTTCTTGTACGATACTTTGATGTCTCATCTTCCATAAACATCCATGTAGACAAAAGAGAGAAGAATAATGTAAATGATCTCACCAAACCATATCTATATTTCATCCAGGAACAATTTTCAAAGCATAAACCAAACAAGAACACCTTTGCTTAATGCAACAACCCATTTGTTCACCACATAATAGGCACACTTCTTACCCCTATCAGACACATAATATTGCATCTCTCTCAATCCAAAATCCTCATGCTTCAAATCATAAACCCCATCCATCAAATCGCTTGCATTCTCAATCATAACTTGTCTATGCAAGATATAATTCAAGATATCCTTGTATGCCAAACTATGAAAAGGCAACTGCTTATCACACTTGAAACTATAAGACATCCCATCATGGAGCTTTGTAAACATATCAAAACCAAGGAGTTAAGCATGTGAACAACCATCTTATGACCATTTTCAAAGCAAAAACCCTCTTTCATTTTCTTCACAACTTCCTCACTAATTCCATCTTGCTTGACATTGGAGCTTGCCATGTAACTGGCAAGCCACTGGTGAGGTGGTGACTCCTTAGCAAAGACACGAATACAACTGAGAACTAATAAATCGAGACACGAAGTGACGGAGTTCCACTTCTAAGTGCATTGGTCCGAAAGTCTAGCACCCCTTCCGGTACTTCTTTTTATATTAGTAATCCACTGAGAACTGCTAGCAGGCATGGCCTTGAAAGTTGAAACAGGGGAGGAAACTAGAAAACAATGAACCTGGCCTGTGGTGGCAAACCAGTGGCACCTGGCAGTAGAACAAAATACCCTAGACCTGGGGCCGGGCATAGACCGGTGGGCATAACCACTCCCTCACATAGGCCGGGCATAACCGTAAAAGTACCTCACATAGGCCGGGCATAACCATAAAACAATCCTCACTCCCTATGATCAGCCCCTGGGAGGTACGGGGTGTTTTGTTTCTAATTCTAATGCTGTCAATTTTCATGTTTTAGATTGATACTTTTCTTCGATCGATGCAAAAGCAACTTCAAGGTGGTCGGCGTAGCTTTTTTGGTAAAAAGTCTGTAGCTTCACAAGGTCGAGAGAAGTACTCATTGGAGGACATGCTATGCTTTCAACGTGTAAGATTGATTACTTTCACGTAGCTGTTTCTGCATTTGACAGTGTGTTTATAAGTTAAATACAGAACTCTTGTACAGGAACCAATTCCAACATCCTTGCTACGACTGAGTAATGATCTCACGAGCAGGGCAGTCAAGCTTTTCCAGTATGTACTGAAGTACATTGGCATTGATGCCAACACATCAGCAGCTACAGTGGACCTGTCTGAGCAAATGGAATTATTAACCAAGCTGTACAAACATGCTTTGAAGCGTGTTGAGCTTCGCGATGAAGTTCTACTGCAGATCTCAAAACAAACGCGTAACAATCCAGACAGGTAACTCTATCTGTTGAAGGCAAGCTGATAGATACTTCCAATATGAATATTATAAAGTTAAGAAAGATCTATGTCTAGAGAGCAAGAAATTAAAAGGATGATTACTGTGATTCAGACATGCGTTAGGTTGTAATGCAGGGCTTGTTTGCAGCGAGCATGGGAGCTGATGTACCTCTGTGCCTCTGCCATGCCACCTGGAAAGCAGATTGCAGCTTATCTATCTGAATATGTCCACGATGTAGCATATGCCAAAGATAGTTCTCCTGAAATTCAAAGATTAGCTCTTAATACATGGAATGCTTTGAAAAGGTCAGTCAAAGCAGGTGCTAGGAGATCAATCCCAGCTCAAGAAGAAATCGAGGCACTTCTAGCTGGGAGGAAGCTCACCACTATTGTGTTTTTCTTGGACGAGAGTTTTGAAGAGATTCCGTATGACATGACAACTACTGTAGCGGAGGCTGTTGAGGTACTCAAAATTGTCACAACTCACCCAGTATTGTTCAATTCATTTGCCTTTCAGAACTGAATTTGGAAATGCAAAAGCTACAGTACAAAAACAATCGTGTAGATTTTTAGCTGGCAGAATGCATGTCTTGTGGTTTGAAACTAAATGCATTGTTTTATAATGGAATACTTGGCTGCAATCAAATTGCTTTATTATTGTTGTCAATCTCATACCCTTGAGGGAGACTTAATCAGTTGTTTTAGAATTTGACAAAGGAGCTCTTACTGATATAGATGAAGGAAAACAGAGGTATGGAACATATGAGAACAGGAGTTATGCATAAAAAGTCATAGTTTTACAGATCTTCGTACGTATGCAGTGAGTAGACGTACTGATAACTGATATTTTAGAAGTACTTAGGTGCAGTAGACTTACTCTCCTGGTTCACCCGAAATTCTGGCCACTGCAAAAGCTTAAATCTTGGGGTGGAGAATGTGCAAAGACATATGCGATCACAGAGATGAAACTCAAAAAATGAAAATCATACTTGTAGATAATACGTAATGGTTACTTGTTTTCTGGGTAGGGTCTCCTTGTCGCATATGCCCCAGATTGTTTAGATTTTCTCTAGGCTGGTGAGTGTACATTGAGAAAAGTAGTTTGCCTGGTTGCTTTAGTGTGCATATGGTGTAAATTCAAAAAGAATAGTAGTGTGCTTTTTACCGCATGTTGTAGTTTGTTCTCAAG
The DNA here is from genome assembly GCF_014529385.1 of Adiantum capillus-veneris. Classification (NCBI taxonomy): domain Eukaryota; kingdom Viridiplantae; phylum Streptophyta; class Polypodiopsida; order Polypodiales; family Pteridaceae; genus Adiantum; species Adiantum capillus-veneris. The sequence continues at coordinate 110,785,767 of NC_140946.1, forward strand.
CCTTCTAGCGTCTCCTCCTTGAAGCTTTTTCCAAAAGCTCCACGTCCTTGCCACACAATTGAAATTTGGAGTCAGCCAATGCGTGAAGGAGAAGAATTTGCAGATTATAATTTCTAGAGATGCAGAGAGATCTCGTGCACGGATGGTTGTGCCCATGGAAAAAAAAATAAGTCATACCCTACGTATGGAATGGAGTTGGCACTCCACCTCCACACTTTCCATGGTCTCCTTTGCTCTCTCCAAAATCAACAGCTCCAGGAGCAGCAATGGAAGAATTGGCAAGCATTCTGGCCAAAAGTGAATATCAAGTTCCCTACCTTCAAAGTTCATGGACCTTTCCATAGAGGATGCAGATGACCATGTAAGGAGGTTTGTCTCTCTGTGTCAAGGTCGTGTCCTTAACTGTGAAGATGCTTACTTGGTGCTTTTTCCTTGGACCTTGGATAGCTTAGCAGATTAATGGTATAGTTAGTTTGCTGCTGAGAATCACTTTACAGATCGGGCGTCACAAAGGCAAAGTTTTGTTGAGGCCTTCTGACTTGGTGACTTCCAAGAGCAGGTGTTGGATGAGTTGGGATCATGTAGTCCATGGCCTCATAAACCTTGGGTCCATGCCGTCCACAACCCGAAGCAAATGAATCACCGGTTTGACCTGTGCGTCCAGACTTTTGAGCTCCTTCCAAAACTCGAGATCCTTTACCTTCTCCTTGCACACAATCCCTGCAACAGTCTTTGCATAGGAGGAGGTGCTTGTCACAAACGGGAGCTCACACGAATAATCAACAAGATGAAAATAAATAATCCTTTCAACTAAACAGAGTTGAGGGAGAAGTTCGACACAGTATTTGGGACCAGAAGATGGGCTGGTCCCCCCCCTTAAAGAGAATCCTTTATTAGGGAGAATCTTTTTACAAGCACAAGAACCAGAGAAAACCCCTTCTAACTCGATGGTCGTTCCCTCCCGTAAGGGAAATCCGAGAGGCGAGCTCTCAATCCTTTTTCCATCTGTACTCGGAGTCGAAACTCCGCTGACAATTTCCAAATTCCGTTCCCGGAATTCCCAAGCGTAGGCAAAAGCCTTCCTGCTTCTCCTTCGCGATGAAGTACCTGCAAACACACACACAAACACGGGACAACTATTCGTATGGCGAATCCACAATAGATACCTGTCGCTCTTGCGCGGGAAAAGCGACTTCCGTGCTTCGCAGTCTCGCGATCTCTTTTATCTTCTGGCGGCAGAGTCTTCTCTTGCTGGCGCTGGCAACTCCTCTGAGTGAAGGCATGTGGTGCTTTTATAGCTCCCTGGCCACAACAGAAATAGCTGAGAAGAGGCTGGCCGCGTAGAGATCGCGGCGATTTTTTTTTTTTTGGTGGGAGAGAGAATTCGTTGGCTGGTTTTGTTGCTTTATTTTCTAAGTGGCTGCCCACTTATTAAGTGGGCGGCTGGCATATTTTAAAATTAGTCTGAACCTGCCCAAAAACTCAATAAAATCTTATAAGTTAAAAGCAATGTTTTTCACAACACTTCCTAGGCGTCCCTGGATGCAACCACATGCACAAATGCAATGCAGACATAGATTCCTCGCGGGAAAGTGTCTGCTCTTCCTGGAAAACTTTTTAAAATATTCCGCTTTTTAAGGAAAGCTTCTCAGGACCCAGCTTTATTCTTGTGCTTGCGTTTTTATGCGTATTCCTCTTTCCAATTTGGATTTCCTGCCAGACCAACGAGATGTTCCCTTTTTAATGCTCCCGTCACCCCATCACGTGACGCATCAGGAATACTCGTTTCCTAGTCTCTCCTACCGAACTAACGGTAATACCCCTTCGCGGTGCTTAATGTCACCCATCATATGACGCATCAGAGTTTTCCGCTCCTGATGGTTTTTAATAATTCCAGTAGATCTATAGTTCCTAACCTTACGGTTCAAGTGTACATCTTTAAATATCCTAATTTCAATAAAAAGAAATTACTCCAGAAAATAAGAAAATAAGAAAATAGTCCATTTAGCAACAGTGCTGAACTCATCAATGATGAAAACCTGTCCGGCTGCATTTTGACATTTAGACAACTTGCACACGAAGAGAAAATTGAACGCGAAATGGGCGTCTGAATACTTGAGGAGCACTTTGCCACCCAACCTCTTGAGATACTCGGAACGAATGAAATTGCGATTGTTGATGAACGTCACAATCTTCACTGCATCTTCAATGACTGGTGCGATCCATTCTAGCTTGCTGATGTTTTTTAAAAGGTTGTTCAAGCAATGTACCATGCAAAAGCACACTGTGACATGCGGATAGTGGCCCTATACAATAGCTGCTGATGCCCTGTTTGATGCCTCCCCATCTGTGACGCCATCACATGCTCCCCGATCGTCTCTATGGCTGCTCTTCACTCTGTGGAGAGGACATCGGTGGACTTGCCACTCTTGGTGGCATCATGAGAGTGCAGAAGTACATGTCTCCACTCGAGTATGCGACAAGGCCATGAATGGATCTCTTCCTCGTATCGCTCCACTTGTCGGCAATGAGGGAAACCCCATGTCTCGCCCAAAGCTGTTGAATATTGATCATTGCTTGCTCCACGACCGCCTTCACTGGATCGAGCAAAGTGGTTCGGAGAGCTTCCGAAGATGGTGGCACATAGCTGTGCCATTCTCTCCTATCCCCTGCACCATAGCTTTCCAATACTCCGACCTATTTTGATCACACATGGAAGAGCTTAGTATCATTATTCATAGTTTAGAGATCATAGTGGCGGAAACATAGAGAACGGAAGAAACTATGAAGAGAGAGAAGATTGATAAAGGTTACCGAGCCGCGACAAATGGGATATGGTCGTGATAAAAGAATCGGGCAACGGTAGCATCCACCTCTTCCTTCTTCTTTGGGTCCCAAAAGGTGGCAAGGGTCCTTTGGCGATGAACCAGGCCGGATGAAGACCCCCCGGGTAGAGTGGAAGAAGGGAAAATGAGGGCCTTTGGGTCGATAGCTTTGTGTGCGGGCTTGGATTTAGGGTTGAATTGCAGATCCTTTTCCTCAAGCTCCTTCCTCTTCTCGACACTTATGTTGTTGTAAAATCTCACCTCATGTCCCAACACTCCAAGAAAGTGTGCCCTCACTTTTTTGTGGCCCCCTTTCCGATGATAAGAGCATAGCTTGCATGCCCATGCGTGAGCACCTCTCGCCGCCGACAAGGTGCCCTTTGAAGTCATTTTATCCCACCACGACCATTCCTTCGGCTTTTGAGTGTTGCCCGCATGGACGGAGGGGGTTGTACAAGAAGAAGAGGCCATGAGATGCTAGATATATAAGGCTAGAGCTTGTGGCATGTGCGCAATGCATTGTCACTTGTGAAGGTAAGGGTTGAGGGGGATTGCATTTTATAAGAGGGAGCTAACTTTCAAAAAAAAGCTAATCTCCCAAAAACCTACCCGTTTATGACTGTTGGCCGAAAATTGGTCTGTTGAACAGATTATAGCAGCCCTGCTAGCCCCCCTGCCCGTACCGGCCGTTCGTGCCCATTTCAGCCCGTGTCTATCGTCCCATTCCGGCAATTCCGAGACAATGCTGAAACCCCCCCACCTCCCCCGGTTCCCGAAACGCCATTCTTGCATTCCAGCCCCCTAGATCGGCTTTCCTGGTAACGGTCGTGGCCTTAACTGTGAAGATGCTGACTCGGTGCTTTTTCCTTGGACCCTGGATAGCTTAACAGATCAATGGTATAGTTAGTTTGTTGAGAATCACTTTACAGATCAGGCGACACAAAGGCAAAGTTTTTGTGAGGCCTTTCTCTCAAAGTCGACGATGCGGAAGTGTAGAGGAATGGGGAGAATGAGAATGAGAGAGAGAGAGAGAGAGAGAGAGAGAGAGAGAGAGAGAGAGAGAGAGAGAGAGAGAGAGAGAGAGAAATGAAATGTAATATTAACGTCTTCAAAAGGCCAAAATGACCTATGAGACCAAACGGTTACATGTGGTGAATCTAATACCAAGTCTGGGTACAAAAAGTACTAAGAACTGAAAAGAAAATAGTCGGTAGGGGTGGGGTGAAAGCTCATTGACAGTCGAGGCATCATATACATATACATCAATATCCAAAAGGCTGTAGAGATACACAGGGTGAGTTGATACAATGGAGCTCATTGACAGTCGAGGCATCATATACATATACATCAATATCCAAAAGGTTGTAGAGATTCGATGTCCTCCCATGTAGGCACTCTGTTGGGACGGCTCCTATGTGGCGCCAGTATGGTATGGATCCTCTGTGGCAATCTGCGTCGATGTCGAGAGGGCCCCCTCATCCGTGGGCGACGGGACTGCCCCAACTCTATCGCCGGATCAAGCAGCATGCCTCTGGTGCCTCTGGTGTTGTTATGTTGTTGGGGCTGCTCTGACTCCTCTATCTGTGACTGAAAGAAATCTGAAATTTTCCGCTGTTGCTGGATCTCTCTCGTTGTGCCCCTCTTCAAGAGGTCCTCTCTGTGTTTGCGAATTTCCAGTAAGTATAATCCGAGGCATCTCTGATCCTGGTATCTCATGACTCTAGAAAGTGGCCCAAAACCCTCTCTGAATAGACAGTGAAAGTGGCCTCGTATTTCATAGTATACTGGGCAGTGACATATGTAATGTAGCTCTGTCTCTGGCTCTATCTGGCACACCTGACAAATCTTGGACTCAGCGGGTACTCCTCTAAGAGATGTGCGTATCTGACCAATAGCACATCGTATCTCGTGGGATAGATGAGTGTCCATGTATCCTGGTCTGATCACAAAACCATCATCCGTGAGTTGGAGAAGATGCTCTTTATAGAGAGTCATCTTCGTACCTAGCTCATGTGTAGGTTTTATCCATGTCCTCTTTGTATCCAGATGAATCAAGTCTTGTCTGATGAGCCTGGTAATCTCTGCCCTAGTGAGGGAGATGAAGAGTGCATCCAAAGAATACTGAAATGGGGTAGCCGATCCATACTAAAGCCATGTAACTGAAACCAAGATGCCATCTTTGCATACCAACATGATCTATCTCCCTGCAATTCCAGTTGTCGCTAAGACTCTAGTGCTATTCGAGCATATCTGTTTGTAGGGAGAGCCCAAGTGCTATGCATAAATGAAACTGATCGAGTGAGTGCCGGAGGAGTAGCGAGCTCTGCCCTAATAATGTCAAGTGGTACTGAGGCCTTGGCTCTAATCATCCGAGAAATCATAGACGTCAAGGGCTTCTCCATACATCTCCATCCATCGGTTTTGCCAACTCTGCTATGATGATCAACTGAGGGTCCCCATATCTCTACTCCATACAACATGGCCGAAGTGACCAAAGTGTCAAAGAGCCAAAGCTTTGTCCGAGGTTCCTGGGACTGAACCTGCGAACATATCCTCTCAAGTCTCCCCAATGCTGCATGGGCTCTGGTCAATCGTGTATCCGCTTCTCGCCTCAGGGAAAATACTGGACCATTGAAAACCGCCCCAAGATAAGTGTATGTATTTGCATATTCCACAGTCTCTTGACCATATGTAAAAGTGGGGGCGGACCTCCCTACCCACTGCGCCGTGGTGTTAAACACCATTACCTTGGTCTTACCAAGGTTCACAGACAATCCACTGTCCCGTGCAAATACATGCAATGCATCCAAATGACGTTGCATTCCCTCTGGAGAATCTAAGATCAGCACAATATCATCAGCATATAATAGCAACGGAATCCATGTCCCTGCAAGATGAGCACCTCTATCACCCTCTGCCTGTACATAATGTGAAAACTCATCTACATATACCCCAAAGAGAGTCGGAGATAGGGACAACCCTGCTTCACCCAAATGGTGGAGTGAACCATGTCGGACATGCCGTGAGTAGTGCGTACCTGTCCTACCACTATCCTGTATAAAGCTAAGATCCCCCAGATCAGCTCTGTAAGCACCCCCATGTCTTGCAATCTGCGTATGAGTCTAGCTCGTGGAACTGTATCAAAGGCTTTGCGGAAATCCACAAAGCTACAATATATCCTCGTGTCTACCCTCCTCAATAATGGCTCTGAGTGTCAAAATCTGGTCAAGAGTGGAGAAACCTCTCCTGAAACCTGCATGTCTGCTGCCCGTATGCCCTCTCTCTCTGCCCATCCACTTAGCTCATGCTCAAGAATTGATGCATATAGCCTAGCCAGAGTGTGACCAACCATGATGGTTCGGTAGTTCCAGGGAAGCATAGGATCTCCTGACTTGAAGATAGGCACAATAGTGGACATACTCCAAGTCTCAGGGAAACCCTCGTACATGGCTCTTCATAGCAAGAGGCTCTGCAAGCATATCTGGCATGGATAAAGTGCTCTGCTACCGGACCATCATGATCTTGGGCTCTTCCTGTCTTCATCTTGTCAATGGCTTTCCTTACCCTCTCAACAATAAAGAAAGTACATGTTTCTGGGCATGCCTCTGGAGGATCAGGTAAAGGTGGCTGCCTCGATGCTGTATAGAGAGATGTAGCATATTCCCCCATGTCTCTGTGGAAGTGATGGCTGGCGGTGGAGAGATGTAGCATATTCCCCCCATGTCTCGGTGGCAGTGATGGCTGCCGAGAGAGAGAGAGAGAGAGAGAGAGAGAGAGAGAGAGAGAGAGAGAGAGAGAGAGAGATGAAATGAAATGTTATATTAACGTCTTCAAAAGGCCATAGTGACCTATGAGACCAGAAAGTTACAAGGTGGTGGATCTGATACAAAGTCAGAGTAACAAAATAACCTAATCAACATTACAAAACAAAGATATATATTATGGGATTCTAGATTGGTCGATGTGAGCTAAAGCCGAAAACTAAGCAAAAATGGGCGGCTAGTTGGGATAGCTGAATCACAAAAGATCTAACATCGGTCGTTGGCAAATCTCATCAATTTCCTCCATGGTTAGTAGTCTGACCGGGCTTCGTACATGCCTGGCCAGCGTGTTCTGAATCTTTTGACGTAGCCTCTGCCGATGCTGTGTAGTCCTACGCAGTCGTGGGCGCTTGGATTTCCCTAGTTCAATCGCTCGGTCAATCAGTGTGCCTCTGGTGTGAGACGGGGGGGAGCTCTGCTATGGAAGTGGCTCTTGCGGCTGTCCCGTGTCTGCTCTGAAGAAGTCTGTAATCCATCTTTGAGACTGGTTAGCCTCGCCATTCATCAGGCTCTCTCTGTGTCTGCGCAGCTCGAGCAAGAACAAACCCAGGCATCTTTGATCTTCGTATCCCATTACTCTTGAGAGTGGTCCAAAACCCTCTCTGAACAAGCAATGGAAGCGGCCTCGTATCTCGTAGTAGACGGGGCAGCGGCATGTATAATGCAGCTCTGTCTGAGGTTCCATGTTACACAAGGGGCATGTCCTGGCCTTTGCTGGTACTCCGCTGTACCTCCCGGTTTCAATCCGCAGCTGGTGAGATGATGTGCGTAACTGGCCAATAGCCCACCGTATCCCATGAGACAGGTGGGTATCCATGTATCTGGGTCTCATCACAAAACCATCTTCCGTACGCTGGAGAAGGTGGTCTCTGTAGAAAGCCATCTTCGTGCCCAGTTCTTTTGCTGGTTGTATCCATGTCCTAGTGTCTAGCTGGGTCAGGTCTTGGCGGATGAGCTTGGTGATCTCCGACTGTGTAAGAATGAGAGATGGTGCATCCAATGAGTACTGGAATGGTGGCAGCCTGTCTATGCTGAACCCATGCGCCTGAAACCATGATGTCATCTCCCCATACCAGCATGTTGTATCTCCTTGTATGGCTAACTGTCGAGAGGACTCAAGTGCTATGCGAGCATATCTGTCTCTGGGAAGTTCCCATGTGCGGTTTATGAAAGAGACTGATCTGGTGAGCGCATCTACCACTAGTGGGGGGGCCGCCAGCTCTGCTCGGATAATGGCCCGTGGTACAGATGCCTTGGCTCTAATGAGCCGCGAGATCATAGAGACGAGAGGTTTCTCCATGTTCCCCCATCCGTCTGTGCGACCCGGCCTCCCGTGGTGATCCAATGAAGATCCCCATATCTCAGCCCCATAGAGCAATGTTGAGGCCACCAAGGTGTCAAAGAGCCAGAGCTTCGTCCGGGGTTCCTGAAACTGAACCTGCGAACACATCCTCTCCAATCTACCCAATGCTGCATGGGCTGTAGTCGGTCTGGTCTCTACTGCTCTTCTGAGTGAGAATGTGGGTCGAGTAAAAACCACTCCAAGGTAAGTGTAAGCGTCTGTGTACTCCACAGTCTCCTGGCCGTATGTGAATGTAGGTGCTGATCTCCTGATCCACTGTGGGGTGGTATTAAACACCATAACCTTGGTTTTACCAAGGTTGACAGACAAACCACTTTCGTGGGCAAACGTATGCAAAGCATCCAATTGGCGTTGCATTCCCTCTGGGGATTCGGAGATCAACACAATATCGTCCGCATATAACAAAAGTTGAATCCATGTCCCTGCCAACTATGCACCTTTATCCCCGTCCTTGTCAATGTAGTCAGAAACCTCATCCACATACATACCGAAAAGAGTAGGAGAGAGCGGGCAACCTTGCTTCACCCCAATAGTGGAGTGAACCAGTATTGAGAGTCCCTCCGGGGTGCGTACATGCCCTACTACTGATCTGTATAATGCCATGATCCCCCAAATGAGCTCTGTGGGTACTCCCATTTCCTGTAATTTGCGCATCAATCTAGCTCTGGGTACTGTGTCAAAAGGTTTGCGGAAGTCCACAAAACTACAGTAGATCCGTCTCCCATGAGATCTGCCTTCCTCGATGATGGCCCTGAGTGTCAAGATGTGGTCAAGAGTAGAGAAGCCTCTCCTGAACCCTGCCTGCCCAGTTGCCCGCAGTCCTTCCCTCTCTGCCCATCTACTCAGCTGTTGCTCAAGAATGGATGCATACAATCTTGCCAGTGTGTGCCCAATCATAATAGTGCGATAGTTCCCAGGCTCCATGGGGTCTCTTGATTTGAAGATAAGTACGATCGTAGATAGGCTCCAAGTGTCCGGTAGGCCCTCACACATGGCACAGTTAAACATAACTGCTAGAAGCTCTGCTAGTAAGTCTTTGGCATGCATGAAATGCTCAGCGACTAGGCCCTCATGATCATATGCTCTCCCAGTCTTCATCCTGTCAATAGCTTTTTTCACCATCTCAGCGGTGAAAAAGACACGTGTGTGGGCATGGGTCAGGGGGGTTGGGGAGGGGCGGCTGTCTAGGTATTGTGTACAAAGATGATGCGTACTGACCCCAGGTCTCTGTGGAGGAAATATCAGGGGGGGGGGGACTGCTCATGAAAGAGCCGCCACGCCTCGCGCGAGTCTTGACTCAAGAATAGCTGATATAGATCCTGCTCGAGTCGAGCCAAAAAAGCCCTCTTCTTCCGCCGCACCAGGCGTCGGAAGTTCATCTGTGATTGTCTGTGAGTGACGTCCCCCAACATCACCTCCTTCTGAAGTGTGGCTCTAGTCTGGCGGCACTCCTCATCTTACCAGCTGTTCTGAGGCATGCTCCCAGATCGACGACTCTGCTCAGGCTGGGTGTGTGGGTATGCTTCTGCTGCTGCCTCATGTAATGTCTGTGTCAGTATAGTAGTTAGCTCCTCCAGAGGTCGCCCCGGGTCCTTAGTGCATAGGCGTCTGTATATTCCGTCCATGTATACAGAGTCCGTCTCCCTTGTGAATGTGTAGCGAGTAGGGGCTGCTACTCGTGGCCTGTGTGCTACACTGAACTGGAAGGAGATGGTGAGTGACACCAGAGCATGATCCACTGCCACCCCGACCGGTCTGGGCCCAACTATGAGATCCTGGATACTAGAGATGAGGTTCGGTTGTGCCATGACATAGTCCACCGTGCTGGCTCCATGTCTGTGTGGGAAGCATGTAAAACCTCCCGCAACAGGAAATCTCTGTAGGCCGTTCAAGATGGCCAATCCATGTGCAGTGCCCATGTCTATCAGGTGTCGCCCATACTCAGTATATTCCATATCGTGTGATAGTCTGGAAAGGCCCGTTTTTGCTACATCTATCTCTCTTAGCATCTCCTTTGAAGTATCATAAAACACTGCCTGGTGATGGGCAGTCCTAGCATTGAAGTCCCCGAGGATGATAATTTCACCGTCCCTAGAGAACTCCCATATGTCATCATCCAAAATAGAGAAAGGGGATTGTCCTCTGGGTGGTGCATAAACTGATGTGCTCGGGGGGAAGTAACAAATAGCTAGATAGAGGTATCTGCCTGTCTCTGCTTTCAGTCTCACCCACATGTACCTAGCCTGCTCGTCCCTGCGGGCTATATGTATCAGTGGCTGCAGATCCTCTCTAAATAACACTGCCACTCCTCCCGAGCCCCGCCCTCTGTGCTCTGAGCGTGTCTCCTGTCTGTAGGCTGTCTCCCACCTGTATCCATTGATGTGAGGCATGGATTACCGAGGGGCCTGGTGTGTCTCAGAGTAGAAGATGATGTCTCTTCCAGTAAAGCTGTCCTCAAAAGCACCCACATCAAGACGCATAGATCCATTGCAGTTCGAGGCAGCTACGTTGAGTGTGGTCCCATAAGACTCGCACCGTCATGTGGAGCGTCGCTCAAGTATTACCACTTTTCCGTCTCGGTAAAAAGCGATCTTGCCTTTTCCTCTTGCCGCTCTAATCTCTGGCATTACTTCCTGCATATGAGCGATCTGCGAGAGGGTGAGATCATCCCCGAGAAAGATGCCAGTCTCTTTAAGAGTTGGTCTTTTCTTCAAGAATGACTTCTTTGCCTCCATGGAGGGAAAACGGAGGATGAGTGCTCTTTCTTTTGAGGTTTCTCCACTGCCTCCATTTTTCTTTATGTTGCCCACTCTCCATGCCCTTGTGTGTGTCGGCTCATGAATCCCCATCAAGGCTGTGAGTTCTTTTACTTCTTCGTCCACATTGCCTTTGTCTTTAAGACCGCAAATTCTCACATGTAAAGCGCGCATCCTTCTCCTCTGCTCCTCCTCTAGTGTCTGGTTAATGATGTTGTTGGGTGTGGACGTGGGCGTTATCTCCTTGTCTTTTCTTTTCTTGGCCACCTTGATCCATTTCTCGGCTTCGTCCGCCTTCTGTTGGGTTTTGGTAAGAACATCCACCCAAGAAGTCGTCATTTCTTTGTGTTGTTCTTCTCCCTCTTTGATGGCCCGTACTTGTTCCTTGATCGTGTTGATTTCTTCGATTACTGAGGGTTGCAGTCTGCCCTCTTCCAGTGTGTTTCTTGATCGGGCTTTGGCGAGTTCTTTCTTGAGTGACGCGATCTCTTCCTCTTGGGTCGTCACTCGGTCTTCCAGCGTGCTTATTTTACTCTCTTGGATCAACACACGTCCTTCGAGTATGTTTATTGTGCCCTAGAGACTACGGTTCATTTTGGTAATGGTCTCCGTCATTTCCTCTTCACATTTTTGAATGGCATTCTCTAGGGGGTCAGCTTTATCGTTCGTCTTCCTCATGTTTGATCGCCGTCCACAAGGGGGGTTAGATGTACGTGTGCACCCACCCTAGCAGCAGGCGCGGCCGTTGGGCGTGCGTGGGGGAGTCGACCGCAAAGGAGTCGCTAGATGCACGTGTGTACCCACCCTAGCGGTGGTCTCGGCGAGTGGTGGAGCACGAGGCGGTATGGCCCGGGGGAGATAGCGGTAGTTATAGATTGGAGAGTGAGAGAGAAGGGGGGGTGGGAGTATGGTAGATAGAGTGGGGGGAAGGGGGGCGGGCGGGAAAAAAATAAAATAAAATAAATAAATAAATAAATTTTAATTCCCTACGCGTAGAGGATAGACATCCTACGTGTAAAAGAAAAAGGGGGAGGACAGGGACAATCTACGCGTAGGAGAGGGGGGGGGGGGGGGGGGGGGGGGGGGCTCAACAGGGCGCCACTGTGGTGCAGCGTGCGAGCAGGGCAGGGTAGAGGGTGCGCGAGTGCAGGCAGTGCACGCAGCGTGGGCGCGAGGGGCAGCGGGGACGCGAGGGGGACGGGGGTGCAGCGCGGGTGCAGGGCAGGGACGGGGGTGCAACACGGGTGCGGCAGCGTGCAGACGGCAGGGCGCGGCAGAGGGGCAGCAGGGGGGGAGGTGCAAGGAGCGCGAGGGGCAGCAGGGGAGGGGAGCGCGAGGAACAGCAGCAGGGGGAGAGGAGCGCGAGGGGGACGGGGGTGTAGCGCAGGTGCAGGGCGAGCGGGAGGTGCAGGGGGCTCAAGTTTTTGTGTTCCTATGAGTGTCTTTTGATGCTCAAGTATGCGGGTGAGGTATGTTCCGAGAGTTGTAGGGGAGGGGTCTGTCTTGGATAATAGGTCCACAAAGGTAGAGCAACCGCTTAGAAGTGGTTGAAAATTAGCCCGGATGTGAGCGTATTCTGGGCATTCCAATGTCACATGTGCTTCATCTTCGGGAGCTTGCATTGTACATGATGTGCATATCCGTTTAGAAGCATCAATTTTCAGCCAGCCCTCTGTTTCTATTTTGAGCATATGTGACCTTGTGCGTATCAAAGAGATGGCTCTTCGTGCCATGTGGGGCATGGGTGTTCGTATGTGGGCCTGGGCTTCCATTGGGTTTGTGCTATAGCCTTCCCAATACTTTGTGTTGACATGCTTGCAATAGTATTCAAATTTCGAGCGGTGTTGCGTTGTCTTCCACTTGGTGTGGAGGCTATTTAGTAATGCAATTTCAAAATTCAGCATGTGTTCTCCCTCCTCGCCCTCCTCAATAAGCATGTCCACATATGTCTCTACATTCCATTTAGCGAACCATTTCTTAATGTCCTGTATGAGGCTCGATGACAGAAATTTGCTTTTTTTTGTCTTTTGCGGCGTACATCCCGTTTCCCATGCAATGCGGGGGATTCGAGTAGTAGGCATCGCTTTGACCTTCATGATATACGTGTACATTTTTTCCAATGCTTTCATTTCTAGTGGTCTCTTGCCTGTCTCCAAGAGTAGCACGGAGTATGGTGTCGTCTTTTTGACCCCCATGTGTCGATATAGAAACTTTTTCTGAATTTTTTCAATTTCATTCCATGTGTGGGCTGAAATGCTTGCTCCCTAGATTTCCACTCCGTAGAGGATGGCTTGCACTACGCATGTCTCAAAAATGGTCGCTTTTATCTCCCATCTTTTTATGCTCTATTGTGTGCACATGTTTTCAAATTGATAGTACTTGGCATGGCCGATGTCAATTCTATTATGTGCGCATTGTCCCCAAGCATAGTTGCATGGGATGTCAATCCCCAAGTACTTGAAATTGTCGACTTTCTCAATTTGTTTCCCTTGATACATGAGGGGGGCGTGGATATCCATCTTACGAGTCTTTACAATCATGAACTTTGTTTTGTCTACATTGATTGATAGACCCACATTTTCACAAAAAGCATGTAACGCATCGACCAATTTCTATAGAGCTGTAATGTCATGGGCGAAAAGAGCCACATCGTCTGCATAGATGAGCATGAGAAGTGTAAGCATCCCGATGGCTGGTTCATCCCCTTCTAGTTGAGGGAGGAAGCTTTCTATTTGATCAATGCACAATCCAAAAAGAGTAGGGGAGAGGGCATCCTTGTTTGACCCCCATGTTGCTCGAGAAAGCTTTGGACAGCCCTTCGTTCGTTTTTAGTTGACATATGACTCTGTCATAGAGACGTGCTACCGCACTCCTGAGATGCATCGGTACTTTTATGCATTCCATCCTTTTCCATATACCCATTCTCGGGACCGTGTCAAAGGCTTTAGTGAAATCTACAAAGCAACAATATAATGTTTTTCCCTTTAGCCGACTCTCTTCCATTAATACCCTGAGTGAAACAAGGTGATCAATGGTGCTATGTTTTGGTCGAAAACCTGCTTGTTCTTTTGCTCGTTTTCCATTTGTCTCTGCCCATGTGCTTATGCTTTGTTCTAAGATGCTTCCCAAAAGCTTTGCCATGCAAGATCCTACCATAATGGTACGGTAGTTGGTAGGCTGATTTACATCCCCTTTTTTGTAAAGTGCTTTGATCCAGTTCTTTTGCCAATCCTCGGGTAGCCCTTGAACAATGGCTTGGTTTAGCATTCTATGTATCCACTCTCTGGCTCTCATACCTGACCATTTAAGCATTTCTGAGTTCAAGTGTAGTATGTCCGGAGCTTTCCCATTTGCAAGTTTCTGTATGCCTTTATTAACTGTTTCGGAATCAAAGTGGTCTTGGGTATGGAGATCGGTTTGCATGTGTGGCATTTCTTCCGCATTATTATGCACATATAGTTGTTCCACATACATGTACATGTCATCTGAGCTTATGTCCCCCATAATGTCATGTCTCCGTCCTTTTATTTTCAGCCATTCCTTTTTGGGATTTTTCTTGAAGTTGGCTATGGCTTGTGTCTCCGTGCGTAGCTCATAGTTTCTTCTTTTCCGCCTCTTGAGATTTGTGTAGTCTTTTGATAGAGTTTTCCATTCCGTGTTCGTCGTTGACAGTGCCCGCAATTGTTTTTTTTGACATACTTGCACTCTTCATCAAACCAGGGGTTATGCGGTAGCCCTTTAACATGATTTCCTCGCCGATGCGTTTTTCCCATTGTTTGTTCCACGGCATCACATAGAGCTTGTTTGAAAATTGGCCATGTTTGTTCAATGTGTGATGGCATGGGTACATGAGCAAGTGCATTGTCTAGATGTTCTGCAAGAGAGAGAGAGAGAGAGAGAGAGAGAGAGAGAGAGAGAGAGTTGAAATGATATATTAACGTCTTCAAAAGGCCAAAATGACCTATGAGACCAAGCTGTTACAACATAGTGAATCTGATACCATGTTCGGAATAAAAAAGAACTGAAACAAAAATACTACTACTACAAGCTGGGACTGCATGGATGTGCCAGCTAATACAAAAAGTGCCCAGTACAATGTGTAGTACAATGAGACAAGGGGGGGGGGGGGGGGGATATGGTAGAGATCCATCCTCATCTGCACTGTGGACGTTGAGAAAGTATGGCTTGAATCCTTTGCTGTAGTCTCCGTCAATACTATGTAGCTCCTCTCCTCAATCGTGGTCGTCTATATGTCCCTAGCTGCTATGGTGGCTGCTCCTCTGGTTGTCCAATATCTAGTGTAAAGAAATCTGTAATCTATCTCTGGGACTGTCTCTCTCCAGCTCTCCTCAATAAAGGCTATGCCTGTGTAACTCAAGTAGATACAGTCCAAGGCATCTCTGATCCTCATAACTCATGACCCCAGATAGAAGCCCAAAACCCTCTCTGAATAGACAATGAAAACGGCCTTGTATCTCATTGTACACTGTGCAATGACATATGTAATGTAACTCTATCTCTGGCTTTAGATGACATAAGCGGCATATCTTGCTATTTGTTGTTACCCCTCTGAATCTGCCAGTCTCAATCTTGAGCTGATGTGAGGATGTGCGTATCTGGCCAATGGCACAACGCAAACCATGAGAAAGATGTGTGTCCATATAGCTAGGTTGAATCACAAACCCATCCCCTGAGGTGGAGAAGATGCTCACTATAGAAAGCCATCTTCGTGCCCAACTTCTGTACCGGCTTTATCCATCTCCTCCTCTCTCTCTCTCTCTCTCTCTCTCTCTCTCTCTCTCTCTCTCTCTCTCGGCTGATTAGAGCTAAGGCCCCCGTACCGCATGATATCATTCGAGCAGAGTTAGCTGCCCCCCCCCTATGGAGATTGAGGCGCTTACCAAATCAGCCTCCTCTGTACACAGTCTATGGGATACTACCAGAGATAGATATGCCACGTTCCCCTTAGAGTCCTCTAGACAGTTAGCTCTACAGGGGGATACATCATGCTGGTCTGCACAAATGACATCATGGTTTCAGACACATGGTTTCACCATGGACAGGTTGCCTCCTTTTCAGTACTCTCTACAGGCATCCTTGATGTCTCTGACACGGGTGGAGAGAGAGAGAGAGAGAGAGAGAGAGAGAGAGAGAGAGAAATGAAATGAAATGAAATGCTATATTAACGTCTTTGAAAGGCCAAAATGACCCATGAGACCAAAAAGTTACAATTGGTGAATCTGATACCATGTTTGAGTATGGAAAGTACAAAGAACTAACTCTAAAACACTAAGGGAATGAATCTGAAGCTGATTCGCAATTCAAACGAGATAGAGGGGTGGGGGGGTCGGGGGCGGGGGGGCGTTTGGTTGGTTCAAATGAAATCTCTTATCGGTCGTTGTCGAATCTCATCAACATCCTCCATGGTCAGTACTCTGGTTGGGCGTCTTGCATGTCGAGCCAGAGTGATCTGTATCTTCTGCTACAGCCTTTGTCGATGGTGGGAGACCCCTCGAGCTCGTGGGTGTCTAGATCTGCCTAGCTCAATGGCTCTGTCAATCAACGTACCTCTAGTGTGGATGGGCTCTGAGATCTGGTGTGATGACTGCTCCTTTGGCTCTCCCCTGGCTGGTGTAAAGAAATCTGTGGTTTGTCTCTGAGACTGTCCCTCCCCTGATGTTCTCAGCAAGCTCTCCCTAAATCTGCGGAGCTCTAGCAGGAACAATCCGAGACATCTCTGATGCTCGTATCTCATGACTTTAGAAAATGGTTCGAAAGCCTCTCCAAACAGACAGTGGAAGCGGCCGCGTATCTCATAGTACGCTAGGCAATGACGTGTAGTGCAGCTCTATCGCTGGCAATAAGCGACATAGGTGACATATCCTGGCCCTTGCTGGTACCCTTCGAAATCGGTCATTCTCAATCTGGAGCTTATGTGAGGATGTACGTATTTGCCCAATAGCGCATCGTATCCCATGAGATAAGTGCGTATTCATGTATGCACGCCTAGTCACAAAACATCGTCCGTGAGTTGGAGAAGATGCTCTTTGTAGAAGGCCATCTTCATGCTCAACTCCTAGGTTGGTTGTATCCACGTGCTCCTGGTATCTAGCTGAATCAGATCCTGGCGTATGAGTCTGGTGATCTCTGTCCGTGTGAGAGACAGGGAGGGTGCATCCAGGGAGTATTGAAACGGAGTCAATCTATCCATGCTAAAACCATGGGACTGAAACCATGCTATCATCTGTCCATACCAACATGCTGTATCGCCTTGTAACGCTAGTTGTCGAGATGACTCGAGGGCAAGCCGAGCATATCTGTCCCTGGGGAGATCCCATAAACTGTGTATAAACGATACTGATCTAGTCAATGCCTCAACCACGAGTGGAGTGGGGGGAGCTAGCTCGGCTCGAATAATCTCATGCGGCACTGAGGCCTTAGCCCGAATCATCCGATCAATTGTCACAAGACGGGCACCACGTGCCAATAGAAAAGAAGAGACTGAGCAGACTTTTAGCACTTCAATAACAACTGAAATTGAAAGAGAGAGACGACACGCGACACAGTGTGGTGGAATTCCACCCCAGAGAGTATTGGCCCCAAACCTTGGCACCCTTTCGGTATTTCTTTATATTGTATCAACTCAGTACAAGCCGGTACTCTAGACTATGCACCTTCTCCAGGAAGCATGCCAGAGAATGAGCCCTTAGCACATATTTAAAGGCCCTAGGCCCCAAAAGCAGTTTACATGAAAAGCCTTCAAAACTCAAAAGCTTCTGGTCCAAAAGCAATGCCAAAAAGCTGCCAGTGCGATTTGCCGAATTCCGTACAACTGCCATGTCATCAGTCAGCGCAAAACGCGGAGCGTCCGTACAACTACCATGTCATCAGTTTTGTGTGTATGTGTGTGTGTGTGAGTGAGTCCTACTTTATTTTAATCCCTTTATGTCACTGGGGCCCCATCGGACGGGGTTCCCATAAGTTGGTAGGACTTCTTCTTCTTCTGCTAATTGTTCTTCTTAGGATTTAGGCCCCTCGGCCGGCATCTATAAGTTGGCTCCATTCTTCAGGGCTTTGACACGTCAATATTTTGTGACATCCCCCCTTCTTGAAAGAAAGTAATTGCCCGCGATTACATCATATCTGCAAAACAACTCAAGTCGGCTCAAAAATTTATGAGGGTCATTTTGAGGGACAATCACTTTGCTCTTTTTGTTAAGGAGCTAGCTTCTCCTTTCGGCTCTTTTGATCAAGGAGTTGGCTTCTCCTTTCGGCTTTGTTGATCAAGGAGTTGGCTTCTCCTTTCGTCCAGCTTGGAACTCTTGATGACTTTTTCATGCCTGGAACGTCGGAACGGCTTTCGGCCGGCTGGAGACTCATGGAACGCCCCGGAACGACACCCGTTCCGACAGACTGTTGGAAACCGGAACGATCGGCCGGTCCGCAACGGACCCGGAACGGCTGAAACGGCCGGAACGGCCTGCTGGCTGTTCAAAGAAGAACACATGGATTGGAAAGATATGCGACTGCTACAATGGACACATTTGTGGATGTTTTGGAAACCCCTACAACTTTGCTCAAAACAAACGTGCACATTGGGAACAAATGCGGTCGGTACAATGGACACATCTATGGATGTTTTGAAAGCCTTGAAAAGTTAAAACTGTGCTCAAAGTAGACACACATGAATTGGGAACAAATGCGACTACTACGATGGGATGGTTAGAGTTGGGTAATGAGGTAATGGACATTGCACACACCATACTATCATCATAGATGATTCCTTCATAATAGAAGCCTCTAGCCCTTAGCCTCCAAAATCTATGTTAGTTACTCAAGTAGATATAGTTGATAATACCTAAGCTTGCAAAAGCTTTTGCACAGGCAATAGATGCAGAAATTTAAAAAACACATAGTGAAACTAGGTATAGAGAGATGTGAAGCATAACATTTTCTTGTATAGAAAGATTCAACAAAACATAGAATGAGACTAAGTACAGAAATATGTGAAGCATAACGTTTTCTTGTATCCAACTATATCTTATGTAGGTTGATCAATGCTACTGCAAGAGGAGTGAGTGGAGAGTACTACAAGAGTCATGATGTACTTCGAGATTTAGAGATCTCACCAATGTGTTGATGCTTATGCCACTGATGTTTTCCTTGCCTGGGCATTGTGTTTGTTCAATGTTGTGTATGTGCTATGCACTCTGGGTGCTGCACATCCCAATCAAGTCATAATAAGGTTGAATGGTCTTCGAATCGTGTTTTCAGTGGGTATTAGAGTCAAAGGACTCTAGTACTACTTGTATTCAAACACATAACGCTAAAAAAAACAATATTTGGGTGTTTTTTTAGCCTCCCATTCCGCGCCGTTCCCGTTCCCCCGCTCAGCAGGGAGGTCCCTCGCTGTTCTCGTTCCGTGTTCCGGGTAACTCTGAGTAAAATGAGCCATCACACCCAGACCGCATTGATGTTCCACGGGTGTCTTGATGCACTAAAATTACATACCCAGGTAATCTCATCCAATTAGGAATATTCAGTGGTTGGCACATCACAATGCAACACAAATGCTCACATATGCATGTTACAAGACATAGAAATATAAAGTCGCCGATGAACACTCCTCCTGCATAACCTAACAAGGTCCGGGCCAGGAGATATTCAACGACTCCCTCATCACTCCTCCCGCATAACCTAAAAAGGTCCGGGTCGGGAGATATTCAACGACTCCCTCATCACTCCTCCCGCATAACCTAAAAAGGTCCGGGCCGGGAGATATAGAGGCCTTTTACAACCAAACGCCCCTCAGACCGGAGCCTGCGTCGTTTGGAGGTGCTGAGAATAACCACTGCTTAGCCTGCGTTGTTTGGAGGTGCTAAGAGTAACCACTGCTCAGACTTATTAATACTCCTCTTGCATAACCATTTAGGTCTGGGCCGGGAGCCACAACAGCAATTATTTTACAAGCATACAACCAAACGCTCCTTAGGCATCGGCCTGCGTCGTTCGGAGGTTTCTAGCATACAACAGAACGCTCACGAGGCATCGCCCGTTCCTTGTTTCAAACAATACCAAAACAATATTTCTCACTTCTCTAGCCGGGAGTAAAATCACCAATCAATGAAAGCAGTATTAAAACCAGAGTCAAACATTGCAAATCGGCACCAAAACAGGTTCAAAACAGACACCATTCATTTCAAACAAATTCCAACAGGACCACCAAACAAGTTCTCAATTAGATTTCAAACTTAAAAAGCAATCTCGACATCGGTCGATCTTGAAAAGTCGATTGACTTTCCATCCTGTAAACTGCATTAAAAATTAGGGTTAGATTCCTTCCATAAGGTTGTAGCTGACCACAGTATCGTCCATCAGCTCTTGGATAGATAGTGTTCCTCTGGCAGCAATGGTAGTCCCAAGGCAGCAATCGCATCGGACCTCCAAGGTCATCTGCTCGTGAAGAGACATCTACTGAGAGATGTTGAGAAATTTCAAGTTATAATCTGCTAGGGTTTCCATGGCAAGCATTTCAGAAACCATATAACTTCGGGCAAAATTTTTCTTGAAAGCTTGCCAAGTCCTTGGAGTGTGCGGCTTGGTAGCTGTAGCATCAACATCTGCATGGCACTGCTTTTGAGAAAAACAATGACTCGAAACAAACCTTGGATCCTTCTTTGCAAGTGATCTTTTTGGCTTATGCCCTATAAGACATGAGCGGTGAAGACGAGAGCTCGCGCGATGCGCAATGAAGTAAGGATGGGAGTGGCTAATAAAATTCCATTAGTCTTTGGTTTCAGAAAAGCACACGCCTGATGCTCTGATACCACTGCCACAAGACGGGCACCACGTGCCAATAGAAAAGAACAGAGTGAACAGACTTTTAGCACTTCAATAACAACTGAAACGGAAAGAGAGAGACGACACGCGACAAGGAGTGGCGGAATTCCACCCCAGAGAGTATTGGCCCCAAACCTTGGCGCCCCTTTCGGTGTTTCTTTATATTGCATCAACTGAGTACAAGCCGATACTTCAGACTTTGCACCTTCTTCAGGAAGCATGCCAAAGAATGAGCCCTCAGCACATATTTAAAGGCCCTAGGCCCCAAAAGCAGTTTACATGAAGAACCTTCAAAACTTAAAAGCTTCTGGTCCAAACGCAATGCCAAAAAGCTGCCAGCGCGATTTGCGGAATTCTGTACAACTGCCATGTCATCAGTCAGCGCAAAACGTGGAGCGTCCATAAAGCTGCCACGTCATCAGTTTTGTGTGTATGTGTGTGTGTGTGTGTGTCTGAGTGAGTCGTGCTTTATTTTAATCCCTTTATGTCACTGGGGCCCCATCGGACGGGGTCCCTATACGTTGGTAGGACTTCTTCTTCTCCTACTGTCACCAGCGTGTGACTACTATCTATCCTTTTTGTTGATTTCTTTCTTATTATCTATTTACTTTCGCTTTTTGGAAACACCCCTCGGGAAATCTAATTGCCCTGCATTGCATAGCTAGTGTGGAACTGTCCAGAGGGAGTCCAGGCCTGAGGGCAAGAGAGCACTAAGGTTGGACAAGGACTATGGTTAGCCAAGTGGGGTCATTGACTAGCCAAAGTGGAATCCTTTGCTACAGAGGCTACATTTCAATTCTGGGTGTGGCCGTAGTGTACAAAGAGGGTCGGATGACCTAGAAAGATACAATGGCAGTATCTCCTAAAATTTAGGGAATTGCTATTTTGGGACTTGAAAATGTGTTGGCGTCATTACCTCCAGAATGACAAGGGGAACATTTTCTTACTCTGCCGTGAAGTCAACTGGGCAACCGGTTGGGAGATTTTTAGGCGGCAACCCCGAAACGGGAAAATGCTTGTAAATGTGCCAAGTGGCACATTCTGGTGCACTTGCCTCATGCAACAAGAAGTGGCGCTGAATTTTAAGCTGGGAGAGGCTCATTTGCAGCTTTTGTCACAGGTTAAGAGCTATGGAGTGCTTGCTTTCCCTCTTATGCACAGTGCGGTGCGAGGAGTGATGCCCTGCACGCTACGCACTGCCCTCTCTCTCCCCTTTGGCAGTATGTTATGCCCCTCTAGTGGGCTCTTCATTTGACCAATGTACAGTTGTGTGGGTTCATGCACGATTGCCGAGGCAAGAGCCTCTTGCACAGGTACTGGATTAGCTAGCGGCTAATCCCCCCGCAGGTACAGGTGAATTCGGAGAGGTTTCACGCCAAAAATCTCGTCCGATTCAAAGGGCAAGTAGCCCTACAGGTGCGGGAGCTCGAGGACTTGCTACGGATGCGACCGGCACGCAAAACGGAGCCCGAAACAGTGAATTACAGCCTGCTGTGTATTTTTGCAGGTTTAGGGTTTTGGCCCTAAACGGACCCTAATACCCCCAGGAGGTTCAGGGACGCAAGGGGACCGCTGTACAGGTGATCTGGCGCATTTTCAGGGCTGAAAACAGAGAATTCAGCGTGCTGCAGATTCTCGCCAGGTTTTGCAAAGTGCCCGTATGCGTCGGGAAAGTCGGCCAATGCGTGGGAATACTGACTGTGAAGGGTTGTAGTACACTTATGCTGCCGAAATCAGGCTGGAACAATGGAAATTCAGCCGAGTTTGTGCGGGGCAGCTTGTAGGGAACCACAGCGTTTATTCCCTCTTTTGAACAATAAAGAAATACCGAAAGGGGCGCCTAAGTTAGGGGCCAATCTGGTGTCGGTCTACTCATACAGGTGCAATCTAGCAGCCTGTATCCCTCTCCCCTTTGTGGTGTCTTGAAAGTACAGGTAAAGTAGACGACTAATAATGGGTGAAAGCTAAATCAAGGTTTAAAGTAAAGTCTACCGCCCTTTTTGGATTGAACAGGCCGGTTTCACCTGCTACTTGTTCTTCTTAGGGTTTAGGCCCCTCGGCCGGCATCTGTAAGTTGGCTCCATTCTTCAGGGCTTTGACACGTCAGCAGTTTGTGACAACGATCATAGAGACCAAAGGCCTCTCCATATATCTCCATCCATCTTTGTTACCAGATCTCCCATGATGGTCTACTGAGGGTCCCCATACCTGAACTCCGTAGAGCATAGGTGAAGTCACTAGAGTGTCAAAAAGCCAAAGCTTTGTTCGCGGTTCCTGAAACTGAACATGCGAACACATCCTCTCCGGTCCTCCCAAGGCTGCATATGTTCTCGTCAGTCTAGTCTTTGATGCTCTCCTCAGTGAAAACACCGATCCACCGAAAACTCCCCCAAGATAGGTATATGCATCTGTGTACTCCACAGTCTCCTGGCTATACGTAAATGAAATGAAATGTTATATTAACGTCTTCAAAAGGCCAAAAGGACCTAGGAGACCAATCTGTTACAAAATAGTGAATCTGATACCATGTCTGGGTACAAAAAGGCTAGAACAAAAATACTACTACCACTAGAATCCATCCTCATTTGCACTCTGGATGTCGAGAGAGTATGGCTCGAATCCTCTGTTGTAGTCTCCATCGATGCTCTCTAGCCCCTCTCCTCAATCTTGACCGTCTGGATCTCCATAGCTCTAGTGCTCGGTTGATGAGAGTGCCGGTAGTGGTCAAATGAGTGTGGGCCGAGCTCTGCAGTGATGGCTGCTCCTCTGGCTGTCCCATATCTAGTGAAAAGAAATCTGTAATCTGTCTCTGGGACTGGCTCTTTCTAGCTCTGCCCAGTAAAGTGTCTATATCTGTGTAACTCAAGTAGATATAGCTCAAGACATCTCTGATCCTCATAACTCACGACCGTAGAGAAAGGACCGAAACCCTCTCTAAGTAAGGAGTGGAAACGGCCCCGAATCTCATAGTACATTGTGTAATGATATGTAATGTAGCTCTATCTCCGTCTCTAGCTGGCATAAGCGGCATATCCTACCGTCTGTTGGTATCCTTTTGAATCTACCAGTCTCAATCTCCAGCTGACGTGAGGATGTGCGTATCTGACCAATGGCACACCGCAAACCATGAGACATATGTGTATCCATGTAGCTAGGTCGAATCACAAACCCATCTCCCGTGAGGTGGAGAAAGAAAGCCATCTTCATGCCCAACTCCTGTGGCGGCTCTATCCATGTTCTCCTGGTATCCAGCTGGATAAGGTCTTGACGAATGAGTCTAGTAATCTCCACCTGTGTAAGATACATCGAGGGTGTCTGAAGAGAGTACTGGAAAGGGAAGAGAGTACTGGAAAGGGGGTAGCCTGTCCGAGAGTGAAGCCATGCATCTGAAACCATGATGTCATCTGCATGAAGTGTCACCCTGAAGAGCTAACTGTCTGGAAGACTCAGGCCCAATCTAGCATATCTGTCTCTAGTAGTATCCCACAAGTTGTGCACAAAGGAGACTAATCTGGTAAGCGCCTCAATCTCCATAGGAGGGGCAGCTAGCTCTTCTCGAATGATAGCGTGGGGTATGGAGGCCCTGGCTCTGATCAGTTGAGAGATCATAGATTCTCCATATGTCTCCAACCATCCTAGCCTACAGAAGGTCCCCATATCTACACCCCATAAACATAGCTGAGTCTAGTAAAGTATTAAAGAGCCATAACTTTGTCTGAGGTTCCTAGAACTGAACCTACGACACATCCTCTCCAAGCCTCCCAAGGCCGCATAAGCTCTAGTCAGTCTAGTCTCTGCTGCTCTCCCCAAAGAAAACCTCGGCCCAATGAAGACAACCCCAAGGTAAGTGTGCATCTAGATGTATAGAGTCTCCTGACCATATGTGAAAGTCGGTGCTGATCTTCTGATCCACTGTGGTGTGGTGTTAAACACCATAACCTTGGTTTTACCAAGGTTTACAGACAATCCACTATCCTTTGCAAAACTGTGTAATGCATCCAGCTGTCGCTGCATACCCTCTGGTGAGTCAAAGATCAACACAATATCATCAGCATATAACAATGGGATCCACGTCCTTGCCAGCTGGGCACCTCTTTCACTTTCTCTGTCAATGTAATCAGACACCTCATCAACATACATATCAAATAGTGTAGGAGACAATAGGCAACCCTGTTCTACCCCAATGGTGGAGTGAACTAAATCAGATATCCCCTCCGGGGTGTGTACATGTCCCATCACTGATCTGTATAGAGCCATAATCAGTCTGCGCATCAATTGAGGTCTCGGTACCATGTCAAATGCTGAGAGAGAGAGAGAGAGAGAGAGAGAGAGAGAGACTGCCGAACCAACCAACCTTGGCAATGAATTGATACATAATACAATGGGGGACTAGTTGTTATATAGCCACCTTAGTAAATTGCCCTACCCGGACTTTGACAAATAAGTAAAATAAATATCTAAAACCCAAAATAAATAATGGGATCACATTGGGCAGTTCACTTGAGATGCAATAACTTTAACACCTTCTCTACAGCTCATAGTGGACACAAATAGTGAGACCAAGTTGATGAAGAAGGTACCATGGACACCCCAATAGCTGTAGACTACTGGATACACCTCGAGGTCTTGCTACCTCCAACATTTTACCGCAGAAGAATGCCATCTGAAGCACCGTTTGCCTCATAGAAATTTGAACTGTAGACCACACTACGTCAAAAAATCCCCATTCGTGAACTGTGAACACTTCATGTCCAAAATACTCCAAGATAATGAACTTTGAAACACATCATGTCCATAATCCTGCCAAGCCTTTGGCCTCCCAAGCCCCACCAAAAAAAAACTCTACCTTTCGGAACGGGCACTTCAAGCATCCAAGGCCACGGGAGAACCACCGTCAATGGACTCAATGCCTTGCAAGAAGAAATCTTCCACCTTCCAAGTCCAAGGGCTGCTAGCGGTTGAAAATTGTCCCACAGCCCTAGCGTCTCAGCACGCCATTGCAACGGGCCCCTTGCCTAGCATTTTTGTTATCGTTTTAGAACGCGTTGTCTGCAGTTGGACATAGTGTTTGTGATTCATTGAGATCTAAACATGCAACCTTGGCTAGCATTTTAAACATTCCTTGCCGAGGCTCAAGCTTTGATGCCGATAACGCACTGGAAGAAGGCCATCTTCGTGCCCAACTCCTGTGTCGGCTGTATCCATGTGCTCCTAGTATCTAGCTGAATCAGATCCTGATGTATGAGTCTGGTGATCTTTGTTTGTGTGAGAGACAGGAAGGGTGCATCCAGGGAGTATTGAAGCGGAGGTAATCTATCCATGTTGAGACCATGCGACTGAAACCATGCTGTCATCTGTCCATACCAACATGCTGTATCGCCTTGTAGAGCTAGTTGTCGAGATGACTCCAGGGAAAGCCGAGCGTATCTGTCCGTCGAAAGATTCCATAGACCGTGCATAAAGGATACTGATCTAGTTGGGGGGGGGGGGGGGTTGCGGGTTGCTCGGCTCGGATAATCTCATGTGGTACTGAGGCTTAGCCCGAAGCATCCGAGCGATCATAGAGACCAGAGGCCTCTCTATACATCTCCATCCGTCTGTGTTGCCAGATCTCCCATGGTGGTCTACTGAGGGTCCCCATATGTGAACTCCATAGAGCATAGCCGGAGTCACTAGAGTGTCATAAAGCCAGATCTTTGTTCGCAGTTCCTGAAACTGAACCTGTGAACACATCCTCTCGAGTCCTCCCAAAGCTGCGTATGCTCTCGTCAGTCTAGTCTCTGATGCTCTCCTTAGTGAAAACACCGGTCCACCGTAGGCTACCCCAAGATAAGTATATGCATTTGTGTACTCCACAGTCTCCTGGCCATATGTAAATGTGGATGCCGACCTCCTGACCCACTATGGTGTGGTGTTGAACACCATAACCTTGGTTTTCCCCAGATTGACAGACAATCCATTGTCACAAGAAAATGTATGCGCTCTGCATCCAAATAATGTTGCATCCCCTCTGGAGAGTCAGAAATCAGCACAATATCATCAGTAGATAGTAACAGCGGAATCCATGTCCCTGCCAGCTGAGCCCCCTTGTCCCTCTAATGCTCTACATAGTCCGAACACTTATCCACATACATCCCAAAAAGAGTCAGGGATAGGGGGCATCCTTGCTTTACTCCAATAGTGGAGTGGACCATGTCAGACATTCCCTCAGTGGTGCGTACCCACCCCATCACTGTCTTGTATAGAGCCAGAATACCCCATATCAACTCTGTAGAGACACCCATGTCCTGTAGTCTCCGTATAAGTGTGGCTCACGTGTAGAGCGCGTACCCTTCTTCGTTGTTCCTCTTCAAGTGTCTTGTTGATGATGTCGGGTGTAGTCGGGATTTCCTTGCCCTTTCCCTTCTTGACAACTTCAATCCATTTTTCAGCCTCATCCATCTTCTTTTGCGTTCTGGAGAGAACCTCCACCCATGAGGTCTTCTTTTCTCCTTCCTCCTTTATTTCTTTGACTTGGGCTCGTATACTATTCAGCTCATCGATCATTGATGGCTGAATTTCTCCATCTTCAAGGCGTCCTCCCTCTTTGGTTTCGTCGAGTTCCTTCCTAAGGGCTGAGATGCTACCTTTTAAAGCTTGAATTTCATCCCGGAACTCCTTGCGTTCTAGTTTCCTCGCCTGTTCCTCCCTCTTTTTCCATTCAAGAATTAAATTCTTCTCTTTCTTCCACTCATCCATGTGGGCTTTGCATTCTTTCAACTCCCTTTCAATGGATGTCATCCTCTTGCTTGTGACCATGTAGTGCGCCGCCATCTTTCTTGCCTTATTTGTTTCACTTATTTGATTCACTTTCTAAGAGAGAGGAGAGAGCGACCTATACGCACCGCATTATGCATACATGTGTTTCCACATTCAGCCTACATGGCATATTTTTGCTTTCTGTACGTGTCAATGTGCAAATTCTGTGAGTTCTGCAGTTTCCAAATTCCTTGTAAAAATCCCTGCAGGTCTGAAAAATGCAGGATTTTGAAAATTCGAAAGTTCGGTAAATCCGGAAAAGCCGAGACTGTGGAAATTCCTCCTGGAATTTTTTGAATTTTGCCGGGTCTATGTACCTGCGGGTGAAAAAAGGGAAGGGGGGGGGGGGGGGGGGGGGGGGGGGGGGATGTATGTACCTGCGGGCGCGCTGTCACATCAGCAGACGGGGGAGGGGGGGGAAGTTGGGCGCGTTGTCACAGCAGCAGGCCGGGGGGGGGGGGGGGGGATGCGCAGCGTGAGGGGGGTTGTATGCGTGAATCACAGTAGCAGGTGGGGGGGAGCGGATGCGCAGCGTGAGGGAGGGTGCAGTTTGCGCGAGTGGAGTGCAGGCTACGCGAGGGGGGCTGCAGCAGGCTGAGAGAGAGAGAGAGAGAGAGAGAGAGAGAGAGAGAGAGAGAGAGAGAGAGAGAGAGAGAGAGAGAGAGAGAGAAATGAAATGAAATGTTATATTAATGTCTTCACAAGGCCAAAGTGACCTATGAGACCACAAAGTTACAATGACATAATGACAAAATAAAATAGTATGGAATCCTAAATTGCTAGGTGTGAACTAAGCACCTAAACAGCTAGCTGGATAGCTAGATCTCAAGAGATCCAGCATCGGTCGCCGGCGGATCTCATCAATCTCCTCCATGGTCAGTAGTCTGACCGGGCGTCGTGCACCAAAGTGATCCAAATCCTTTGATGCAGCCAGAGAGAGAAATGAAATGATGTATTAACATCTACAAAAGGCCAAAATGACCTATGAGACCAACTGATTACAATGATGGGTCTAGTACCAAGTGTGGGTACAAACAAAGAAAACTACAAACTAAAAACTGAGATAGGAGTACTACCGACTCCTATGGGTGGCTGGTAGGCTGAGCAATGGTATCATGCCACAAAGGTACAAAGTGGGATAAGTGTCACCATGATACAATATAGCAGTAGCATGAAGCCTATCCTGATCGACACTCTGGGTGTCGTGCTAGGATCCTGTGAATCCTCTGCCGCAATCTCCGCCGGTGCTGCGTGGCTCCCCTCCTCAGTCATGGTCGTCTCGATCTCCCCAACTCTATAGCTCGGTCAATGAGAGTACCGCTGGTGTGTATGGGTGGGAGCCGAGCTCTGTGATGGTGGTGTCCCCTCTGCCTCTGTGGTACTCAGACTGAAGAAATCTGAGATGCGTCTCTTGGGCTGTCTCTATCTATGCCCTCTCAATAGAGAGTCTCTATGTCTCTGTATCTCAAGTAGAAATAATCCGAGAGATATTATTCTGATATCTCATGACTCTATCTAACGAGTCAAAACCATCTCTGAATAAACAATGAAAGCGTCGCCGTATCTCATAGTAGATTGTGTAGTGACATATGTAGTGAAACTCTATCTCTGGCTCTGCATGTCATAACTGACATATCCTACGGTCTACTAGTATGCCTCTGAATCTCTGAATCTAACTGTCTCAATCCCAAGCTGGTGTGAAGATGTGTGAATCTGGCCTATGGCACATCGTAACCCATGAGATAGATGTGTGTCCATGTAGCTGGGCCGTGTGACAAATCCGTCTGTCGTGAGTTGGAGAAGATGCCCTCTATAGAAATCCCTCTTCGTACCCAACTCCAGTGATGGCTCTATCCATGTCCTCCTGTTATCAAGCTGGATAAGATCCTGCCAAATGAGTCTAGTAGTCTCCATCCGTGTAAGAGCCAAAGATGGTGCATCAAGAGAATACTGGAAAGGGGGCAGCCTGTCCATGCTGAAACCATGCCTCAGAAACCATGAGCTCATCTATGCATACCAACATGATGTATCTCCCTGTAATGCCAGCTGTCTGGATGACTCAAGAGCAAGCCTAGCATACCTGTCCCTGGTGGTGTCCCATAAGCTGTGTACAAATGATAGTGATCTGGTGAGTGCCTCAACCTCCATAGGTGGGGCAGCCAACTCCGCTCGTATGATGTCATGTGGAACTGAGGCCTTGGCTCTAATTAGCCTAGAAATCATAGATATCAAGGGTCTCTCTGTATTACTCCATCCAGCACTGTCAAAAAACGGTCCCCAAACCTGAACCCCGTAGTGCATAACTGAAGCGACCAAAGTGTCGAAAAGCCAGAGCTTTGTTCGAGGTTCCTGGAACTGAATCTGCAAACAAATCCTCTCTAAACCACCTAGGGTTGCATAGGCACGAGTCAATCTAGTGTCTGCTGCCACTTTCAGTGTGAACCTCGGTCCACTAAAGACCACCCCAAGATATGTGTATGCATCAGTGTACTCCATATTGTCCTGCCCATATGTGAATGTAGGTGCTGATCTCCTAACCCACTGTGGCGTGGTATTAAATACCATGACCTTGGTTTTACCAAGGTTGACAGACAATCCACTGTCCCCTGCAAAACTATGCAATGCGTCCAAATGTCTCTGCATACCCTCTGGTGAGTCTGATATCAACACGATATCGTTAGCATACAATAAAAGAGGGATCCATGTCCGTGCAAGCGGAGCACCTCTATCTCCTTCTCTGTCAATATAATCAAAGACCTCATCAACATACATACCAAATAAAGTAGAGGACAATGGGCATCCCTGTTTCACTCCGATAGTGGAGTGAACTATGTCAGATATCCCCTTCAATGTGGGTACAGGACCCATCACTGAACTGTACAATGCCATAATCCCCCATATCAACTCTGTGGGTACCCCCAATTCCATAAGTCGGCGCATCAATCTAGCCCTCGGTATTGTGTCAAAAGCTTTGCAGAAGTCCACAAAGCTGCAATACATCCGTCTACCATGTGCTCGACCCTCCTCAATGATAGCTCTGAGTGTAAAGACATGATCTATTGTGGAGAAACCCCTCCTGAAACCAGCCTGCCCAGGTGCCCGTATGCCCATAATCTCTACCCAACTGCTCAGCCTATGCTCAAGGATGGATGCATACAAATGTGTGTCCTACCATGATAGTACGGTAATTCCCTGGCACTGTGGGGTCTCCTGTCTTGAAGATAGGTACAATAGTAGATAATCTCCAAGACTGAGGAAAGACCTCACAGATGACATGGTTGAATAACCGTGCAAGCATCTCTGCCAACAAGTCCTCAGCATGTATAATGTGCTCTGCTACCAAACCCTTGTGATCTTGTGCCCGTCTGGTCTTCATCCTGTCAATGGCCTCCTTTACAATCTCAGTGGTAAAGAAGGTGCTCGTATCCGGACATGGCTTTTGTGGGTTTGGTAGTGGTGGCTGTCTGGGTACAGTGTATAAAGATGCTGCATACTGCCCCCATATCTCTGTAGAAGTAATCACTGGTGGGGGAGACTGCTCATGGAATAGACGTCAAGCCTCTCCTGAATCTCTACTAAGGAAGAACTGATATAAATCTTGCTCCATCTGGACCAAGAATGCTCGCTTCTTCCGTCGCACTACTCGTCGTGTAGCAATACCAGACTGTCTATAGGTGATCACTCCCAATGCAAGCTCCCGCTGTATCTGAGCTCTCCTCTGTTGAAACTTGACACTCCTCATCATACCAGCTGTTTTGAGGCATGTGCTCAGAACGACGTCTCTGACCTGGCTGAGTGTGTGGGTATGCCTCTGTCGCTGCCCCATGTAATGTAACTGTCAGCATAGATGTGATCTCCTCCACTGTGTATACTGGCTTTGATGTGCATAAAAGCCTACGTATCTCCTCTGCATAGATTGAGTCAGTCTCTGGTGTAAAAGTATAGCGTGGATGTCTACCACCCCGTGAGGCCTGAGATGTATTGTACTCAAAGGAGACTGATAATGTCAAAAGTGCATGATCTACTGCTATCCCAACAGGCCTGGGCCCCACTGTGAAATCCTGAATGTGAGAGATAAAGCTCGGATGTGTCAGAACATAGTGTATAGTGCTGGATCGATGTCTGTGTGGAAAACAAGTAAAACCTGTAGACGATGGGAAAGTCGGTAAGCCATTCAGTATGGCTAAACTATGAGTAGTCGTCATCTCCCTTAGGTATCTCCCATACTCTGTATGCTCTCTGTCGTGTGAGCATCTCTAAAGCCCCATCTCCTCAAACTCTAGCTCTCTGAGCATCTCCTCTGAGGTGTCATAGAAAACCGTCTGTGAACTGCCTGTACAGGCATTGAAATCCCCCAAAAGTATGATGTCTCCATCCCTGGAGAACTCCTAGATATCATCATCAAGTACAGAGTAAGGAGACTGTCCTCTGGGTGAAGCATATACTGAAGTGCTGGGAGGAAAATAGCATATGGCGATGAACAAGAAACGTCCAGTCTCTGCCCTCAGCCTCACCCACAAGTATATGGCCTGATCATCTCTCCGAACTATGTGTAGTAGTGGCTGGAGCTCCTCTCTTAAAAGAACTGCTACTCCTCCTAATCCTCTAGTCCCATGCTCAGATCTGGTGCAAGTCCGGCAAGCTGTCTCCCATCTGCATCCTAATATATGCGGCATCAACTGTCCTGGGGCCTGATGAGTCTCTGAGTAGAAAACAATGTCTCTGTCTCTGAAGCTATCCTCAAAGGCCCCCACATCAAGTCTATACGAACCATTACAGTTCCAGACCGCCATCTTGAGAGTGGTCCCATAGGTCTCGCACCGTCATGTAGAGCGGTGCTCTGTAATCACTACTTGTCCATTTCTGTAGAAGGCTAACTTTCCCTTCTCCTTTGTTGCTATAATCTCCAGCATGACCTCTCTCATATGTGCAAGCTGTGAGAGGGTAAGGTCATCTCCTAAAAACATACCTGTTTTCTTGAGGGTTGGCCTCTTCTTTAAAAAGTCTTTCTTTTCTTCCATGGAGGGAAAGCGCAAAATGAGAGCCCCTTCTTTTGAGCTCTCCCCATTACCTGCATTCTTCTTGCCCACTCTCCAAGCTTGTGTGTGCAAGGGCTTCTCCACCCCCATCATTGACATGAGGCTCTTCACCTCTCGGTCCACCTTATTTGAATCTTTTAGGCCGGTCACGACTCACTCTCACGTGTAGAGTGCGTACCCTTCTTCGTTGTTCCTCTTCAAGTGTCTTGTTGATGATGTCGGGTGTAGTCGGAATGCCCTTGCCCTTCCCCTTCTTGACAACTTCAATCCACTTTTCAGCCTCTTCCACCTTCTTTTGCGTTTTGGAGAGAACCTCCACCCATGAGGTCTTCTTTTCTCCTTCCTCCTTTATTTCTTTGACTTGTGCTCGTATACTATTCAATTTATCTATCATTGATGGCTAAATTTCTCCCATCTTCAAGGCGTCCTCTCTCTTTGGTTTCGTCGAGTTCCTTCCAAAGGGCTGAGATGCTACCTTTTAGAGCTTGAATTTCAGCCCGGAACTCCTTGCGCTCTAGTTCCCTCGCCTATTCCTCCCTCTTTTTCCATTCAGGAATTGAATTCTTCTCTTTCTTCCACTTATCCATGTGAGCTTTGCATTCTTTCAACTCTTCTTCAATGGCCTGTCATCCTCTTGCTGGTGACCATGTTCTAGCATGTATCAAGTGCTCTGCCACCAAACCATCATGATCATATGCTCTCCTAGTCCTCATCCTGTCAATGGCGTTCTTCACCATCTCAGTGGTAAAGAAGGTACTAGTGGCTGGACATGGTTCTAGAGGGTCTGGTAATGGTGGTTGCTCAGGTACTGTATATAATGATGCTGCATACTGACCCCAAATCTCGGGAGAAGTAATCACTGGAGGAGGTGAGTGCTCATGGAAGAGACGCCAGGCCTCACCTGAATCTCGACTCAAAAAGAGCTGATACAAATCACATTCCATCTAGGCTAAAAAGGCCCGCTTCTTCCGTCGCACTAAGCGCCGAAGGGCAATCCGAGACTGTCTATATGTAATGACTCCAAGTATAAGCTCGCTCTGAATCTGAACTCTCATCTCTCTGCATTCCTCATCATACCAACTATTCTGAGCCATGTTCCCAGAACGTTTTCTCTGATCCGGTTGAGTGTGTGGGTATGCCTCTGCTGCAGCCCCATGCAAGATCTCCGTCAATAAAGTGGTGATCTCCTCCACTATATATACAGGCTCGGCTGCCCACATCCGTCTACAAATCTCTTCCACATAATCTGAATCCGTCTCTGGTGTAAAAGTATACCGTGTGTGTGCAATCCTCCGTGGTGTCTGGGAGGCACTATACTGGAAAGAGACTGAAAAAGTCAAGAGAGCATGGTCCACTGCTACTCCAACAGGCCTAAGACCCACACTGAGATCCTGAATATTAGAGATGAAGCTCGGTGAAGTCATGACATAGTCCACTGTACTGGCCCCACATGTCTGTGTGGAAAGCATGTGAATCCCCTAGACGAAGGAAAAATCTCTAGACCATTAAGTATGGCCAGACCATGCGTAGTCGTCATCTCCATGAGACATCTCCCATACTCTGTGTGCTCTCTATCCTGAGAGTGTCTATCAAGCCCCATCTCCGATATATCCATCTCTCTAAGCATCTCCTCCGAGGTATCATAAAATACTGTTTGGGAGTTGGCCGTCCTAAGAGAATGATATCTCCATCTCTAGAGAACTCCCATATGTCATCATCAAGTATAGAGAAAGGGGATTGCCCTCTAGGTGGGGTATAGACTGATGTGCTAGGGGGAAAGTAACATATAGCAATGTATAAGAATCTGCCCGTCTCAGCTCTCAGTCTCACCCACATGTATCTCGCCTGGTCATCTCTCCGGACAATTTGTAATAGCGGCTACAACTCCTCCTTGAATAAGACTGCTACCCCTCCTGAACCTCAACTCCCATGCTGGGATCTAGCGTCTGGCCGACAAGTTGTCTCCCATAAACAACCTGTCACACTTGGCATCGACTGTCCAGATTTCTGATGTGTCTCTGAGTAGAAGACAATGTCTCTATCTCTGAAGCTATCCTCAAAGGCACCCACATCCAGCCTATATGATCCATTACAATTCCATACCGCCATCCAGAGTGTGGTCCCATATGTCTTGCACCGTCATGCTGTGCGTTTTTCCAAAACTACTACTTTCCCTCCTCTATAAAAGGCAATTTTTCCCGTCTCCCTTGCAGCCTTGATCTCTGGCATCAACTCTTGCATATGTGCTATTTGTGCTTAAGTAAGGTCATCCCCCATAAATATTCCAGTTTTCTTAAGTGCTGGTCTCTTCTTTAGGAATTCCTTCCTTGTTTCCAAAGTCGGGAAACGCAAAATAAGTGCTTTCTCTTTGACGTTTCCCTTCTCATCCACTCCCTTCTTTCCTACTCTCCAAGCACCTGTGTGCATAGGTTCCGGGATGCCCATGCGCTGCAAGAGTTCCTTCACTTCGTCTTCTACATTCTCGGTGTCTTTGATACCAGTAATACGCACATGGAGGGCTCTAGTCCTCCTCTTCTGTTCCTCCTCAATGGTCATATTGATGATGGTAGAATGCTGTGCGGCTTCTGGCATCCGGGCCTTCCCTTTCTTTGCACCTTCAATCCATTTTTCTGCTTCGTCAACTTTCTCCTGTGTTTTAAAAAGGCGCTCCGCCCATGAAATGAAGAGAGAGAGAGAGAGAGTGGCTGCGCGAACCCTACCCCTGCCTGCGCGAAACCCTAACTGCACGCGAACCCTGCCCCTGCCTGCGCGCGAGCGAAACTTCACTGTGGCTGCGCGCGAAACTACTGCCTGCACGTGGCGACCTTGTTGCCTGTGCGAAGCCGCTGCCGCCAGCCCGAAACCCTAACTACGCACCCGAAACCCTAATTGTGCGAAACCCTAACTGCCCCAAACCCTAATTTTGCGAAACCGTAACTGTGGGCTGCGCGCATTTCTCTACTGCTTGAGAGAGAGAGAGAGAGAGAGAGAGAGAGAGAGAGAGAGAGAGAGAGAGAGAGAGAGAAATGAAATGAAATGTTATATTAACGTCTTCAAAAGGCCAAAATGACCTATGAGACCAATCAGTTACAAAATAGTGAATCTAATACCATGTCTGGGTACAAAAGAACTAGAAAAGAACTAGAAGTGGAACAAAATACTACTACTACTACTACTACTACAATCTAAAACTAAGTGGGTGTAGAGAGAGAGAGAGAGAGAGAGAGAGAGAGAGAGAGTCCACGCTTCACTTTGGGTCCTGCTTTTATCATTTGCCAGTCTCGCCCATTCTTCATGGCGGCTTTGCCGGTCTCGAGTGCTCCTCATGGCGCTCCATCACCACTTGCCTGTCGCGTGGATTGCACTGGCGACCTATTGACACGCATTGACTCCAAAGTACACCACTTGGCTCAGCATGCCTTAGTTGGCCGGATGATTGGACAGTCTCCACCCCGATCTTCTATCCGTGATTGGTGTCAGACTGCAGTGAGCACTACTCAAGGACGGATCTCGGAGCTTACACTCCTTGGCAGAGGCTTATTCATGGTACGTCTTTCAGATCCCGCCACCGTCTCAGCTCTCCTGGCTCGCTCTCCGATACTCTCTGATCGCAGGATGATATACTTGACGAGGTGGTATCCCGAGTTTTCCACTGAGGAGTTTGACATTCGACACCTTATTCCCAGATTCCCTCTGACGCTCTCCTTTCCGGATATGCCTCTCCATTTTATCGATGAACATCTCCTCCAGATGATTGCTGCTCATTTTGGCACGGTAGTTCCAGGATCCCGCATCTTCTCATCTGGCCCACCTCGCATTCAGGTCTTGGTGTTTGGGGATACTTCATTACCAGATAGAGTTACTGTGGCTGTGCGCGATCGAGACTACTCTCTCCGTATGGTAGTCACTGGCCGCCCAGGACGGTGCTTACGCTGTCACGAGATGGGACACTTGGCGCGAGATTGCCCCACCCTGCCACGACACCGGCGGCAACAACAGCCGGCCCGCGGCAGTCATGCTCAGCCACGTGGTCAACGTCAACAGCCAGTTCCTCCTTCTTTCCCATCTACTACTCAGGCACCTCAACAGCCTATAGGCGCTCCTCGAGCTCCTGTCCTCCATGTTCCTCCCTCAGCTTCAGCTCCCACTGAGGTAGCATGGTAGACAGTGGGTCGTAATCATTCCTTCAGTCCTTGTCAGCAACCAACAACGCAGCCAGCTCCCAGTGTTACCTCTCCTGCTCCCTCGCAAGTTTCCACCACCCCCTTACCCCCTGCATCTCCTCGCCATTCTTCTTCTTCGCGACAGGATCACTTGCCTCTGCTACCAGCTCCTCCTTCACCTGCAATTCCCCCGCGCGCTCCTTCCCCTCTTCCTGAGGTCCCTGTTCCCATGCAGATGGATCATTCACCGCTACTACCTCTTCCTTCTCCTCCTCTTCCTCTCGCCCTTACTCTCCCTCCTCCGCCTTCTGGTCCTCCCCCTCCCTCAGCAGCTCATACCTACGTCTCACGCAGTTTTCTCAGCTCTTGTCCTCTTTCGTGGGGCACTCATCGGGCTGAGATGTGCGGTGACTCAGAAGGGCCATTGCGGGTGCAGCTCTATCTTATGCATCACAAGACAAGTTGCGTTCCCTCTTTAATAGGCAGTCGCTCTCAGCCTACCCATTCCTTTTTCCTTCCATTCCACGCTGCTCAGGAATGGACCGAGGATCAAGTTTTACATTTTGTGCACGCACAGACTATGGCTCAGCTTCATTTATGGTTGTCTACTTCCGCTCCTGATGTTTTGTCTCCTCACTACCCTTCATGTATTGGTGCTATGGAGTGGAGTGATGTTTATGCTTGCTATTCATTGCCTATGGTCATTCATGTATCCTCAGATGTGGTGCTTCCTATGTCTATGCGCATTTGGGGAGTCAAAGCTGCAACATCGGTAATGCAATGTAAACAAGCTGAGGTATGCAGTTGGTGCAATGAGACACCATATCTTAGAGAGGGCTTGCGGGTAGCTTTCCTACCGCCTGAAGCTCACCCCTTGGATGGCCCAGCTGCCTCCAAGAAGATGCGCAGTTAGTCAGATGCTATTCAAACTCTTTCATGAAGTCTATGGATTTACATGTAGTTTCTTGGAATGCTAATGGTTTACAGACTTCTCGGGTAAAAGGTTCCCGTAAGCTTTTACTTCGCAGAGATTTACACACTCATGTAGTGGGTACTGTGGATATATTGCTAGTATAGGAGCATAAGATTGCCACTCCCTTTGGCAATCTCATGCCTTCGGGCGCCCGCACTTTTTGGGAGCCTGCTCTGGGCCTTCATGGACAGAGTCGCGGTGTATGCAGTGGGACCACGTTACTTGGCCTCAGTTCAGTAGCATGGCACCCTTGTCGCTGGCAGA
Source organism: Adiantum capillus-veneris (assembly GCF_014529385.1). Lineage (NCBI taxonomy): Eukaryota > Viridiplantae > Streptophyta > Polypodiopsida > Polypodiales > Pteridaceae > Adiantum > Adiantum capillus-veneris. Next base: position 110,823,609 of record NC_140946.1, read on the forward strand.
GCAGTTTATGTTTCTATTCGGATTCGGGAATCTATCATTGGTTTTATGTCAGTCTATGCACCCACTCTCCTCGGGAGAGGGCTACATTTTGGTCCCCTTTGGCTGCTGTTCTACCTGCTGTAGACTCTTGGGTTGTGGGAGGTGACTTCAACAACGTTGAGAGCGACTCTGATTGGCGAGCCATCACACCTCCAGTTCTATCATCCATCTCTCCCGATGAGCAGCCAGCTTGGGATCGATTTCTTCTAGCTATTCAAGGTGTTGACGCCTGGCACTTACCCTCTTTTGGTCATCACCCTGCTACACTTCATTACTCTTGGGGGTTTGAGAGACAGCAGGGGAGATTATTAGAGCGACTTGATCGTTTTTACATTGGCCCTTGGGCAGCAGCTCTAGGCGGATTCACTACTATATGGAGAGGGACCAGCCTCTCAGATTATTTACCTATCTCATTGTTTATCTCCTTCACTAGATCCTCTGCACAGAGACGAGGCTACCGCATCCCTAACAGTGTTCTCACAACCCCAGTATTGCAGCAGCAAATTCCTGACTTATGGTCCTTGGATGCTTCTTATTGTGGACCCCCCGGAGAGTTTCTTGCTCATTGCATTACTCAGTCTAGTATTTACTGCCGTGATCAGACGGCTATTATTCATCGTCAGTTGAGAGTACGAGAGTCTGATCTTCACATCCCCCTTGGTTCCACTCAGCGCTTGCTTGAGGAGTGGCCTCAGGATGCATACCTCGCTGCTAGACAGACAGAGCTCACAGAGGAGATTCGTCGCGTACAGGATGCTAGGTCTGAGTTCACTCATCATGCTTCAGTATCTCATTGGATAGCTAAAGCTGATCGAATGAATAAAGACTTCTTCGCTACACATAAAGAGCGCCCTCTTGGCACCACCCTTCGGACTTTGTGCGATGCTCAGGGGACACTACATATGCATCCTGATGTTATACTTGATATGTCTGCAGATTATTTTGAGACATTGTTCACTGCTGATGTATGCACTACAGAGGTATTACTTGCCCGTCAGCAGATCTGGCATCACACAAGACACCGTTGTATAGACACTATGGCAGAGATCTTGTTGGCTCCTTTTACACTTGCAGAGCTCCATGCTGCTATAGAGAGTCTTGATCCATCCTCCTGTCCGGGAGAGGATGGCCTCACTAGAGATTTCTTTTTGACATATTGGGATGTATTGCATATACCACTGCTTCGCGGTTGTGAGGACATCTTTGCATCAGGATATATGCATCCGGATCTTTGTTCAGGTCTCATATCTCTTATTCCGAAGGGGGGTGACACCACTCAGCTCCGACAGTGGAGACCTATTACCCTACTTCCTTCGGTCTATAAGATATTAGCGTTAATGATCAGCCATCGCTTGCGGCCATTCTTACCAGATATTATTCATACTTCTCAGACAGGCTTTGTCATGGATCGATGCATCCTGGATAATATCTTCACTTTTTATGAGGCAGTAGAGTCGGCCAGATCATCTTCTGAGTCTCTCGCTCTTTTCATTCTTGACTTCGAGAAAGCATACGATCGTGTTGAGTGGGACTTTCTTGAAGGAACTTTAGCCAGGATGGGTTTTCCTTCGAGATGGATCTCAGGCATTTCCGCTCTCTTCAGGATTGCTAGCAGTGCTATTACTATTGGTGGCCGCGTCAGTCGCAGTTTTGAGCTTTCTCGATCTGTCCGTCAGGGATGTCCTTTAGCAGCATATCTGTATCTGTTTGTAGGAGAGACTATGTCCGACTTTCTTCGTGCTCAGAGTCATGCATTTTGTGGCTTGACCATGCCAGTACCTACAGCTCCAAACCTTATTGATCAGGAGTTTGCTGATGACACTATGCTCATGTTACGCTATTTGCTAGCTGTTCTTGATGCTATGCGGGAGGCCCTAGAGGTTTTTTGCATTGCTAGTGGCGCACGCATTAATTGGCATAAATCCTATGGGTTACTGGTTGGCAGTGATGACATACCTACTTGGGGGGTAGCTGATGGTTTCACGTGGTTGCGACCAGGTCAGACATGCAGATATCTGGGCTTTCAGGTTGGATTCGATGTTACCTCACAGCAACAGTTTGCACCCGTACTACAGTCTATTCGCAGGAAGCTATGCCATTGGTCTTCACGTCATCTGTCGTTGGCTGGCCGTGCATTGGTCGCCAACCAGGTCATTCTGGCTACAGTATGGTATACGGCTTCTTGCTGGATGTTACATTCTGGTGTGATAGCTCCGCTCCGCCGCTTAGTGCGGAACTTTTTATGGAGTGGCACAGATGGGACTACTGATACCCGTGCTCGAGTTCGCTGGTCCACGATTATTCGTCCTAGGTCAGAGGGAAGCCTTGGCATTATTTATCCAGAGTTACAGAGCCGCACCCTTCTTACCAAGCTTATTGTTCGGGGTCTTTTCCCCGGACAAGAACCTTGGAAGATGCTTCTTCAGGCTCTTTGCGCAGTGACTCCACGACTCGGCACTAGAGATGGTCATACTTGGCAGACAGGGTATCGTTTTCTCTTTACTGATGCCCCCTTGTCCACCGCCTCCCTCTCACCCTTCATCCGATCGCTCCTTCAGATTTGGGTTTCCATACGACGGGCTATCATACGCTCACCTCCCTCATGTCGTGAGGAGATTGAGCGCCAGCCTCTCATTTGGAATGCTGCAGTTCTTGATTCTTCGGTTGATCCACCCCGTCAGCTTGGAGAGAGGACTCACATTGATTGGGCTGCCTGGGACGCAGGCCCTGCTGCCTCTATGCGGTTGTTTCATGAGTCACGTATGCTGGATGTTGATTTTGTGGCAGAACATTATGACATTGGTCGCGGGGTGACAGACAGACTGCTTGAGATTGATTCTGTCGTTCCTTCACAGTGGGATGCAGTCATGAGAGGCATGGTTCAAATGCCTCCCCATTGTGGCTGGGAAGGCCTCTTTGCTTAGAGCACTCTCTTATTAGCTCGTTTAGACACCATGCTATTCACAGTTGATACTGACCAATCTTACGGGATTCATGCTAGATTGACATATGATGCCACCTCTCCGCACCTTGCCCTTCCCGGAGCTCGATGGGAGGCCATCAGAGTAGTTGGCTCCCGCGGGAAGCGTCGTCGTGTTAACCCTCGTTTCGCTTCCGCCGATGCTGCACTTTGGAGGCTTTGGGTGTGGGAGGGTTGTGCCCTGTCTCAGCTTTATTGGGACCCAGGCGAGTGGCATTGACCCCACCGGTGCACGAGCATCCTTCTTTGAGTACACTGTCAGGATTGGACGGTTAGCACTGATGAGACAGTAGCCAGAGCAGCCCACTCGTATGCGTTTTTGGTTACATTCAGGCCTCTCCCATGCCTATCTGCAGCAGTTTTGGTCCACCATCTAGGATTTACATGCGGCTCGTCGTATTTCTTTTTTCATGTGGATGATTGCACATGCGGGACTTCCAGTTGGGACTTGGCTAGCTACTATGGGTCATGATCCGTTATGTACTCGTTGTCCTTTGCGACTACTTGAGTAACCTGCACATTGTCTTTGGTCATGCTCAGCTTCCCATGTACTGTGGCTTGGAGTTTGCTTTCTACTTAGCAGAGCAGGTGTTCAGCATGGATTTCTTACTTGGGGATCTGTCTCATGGTTGATGCCGATGCCCGGCCCCCATCTTTTCTACGAGGGCTCAGACACAGATCCAGCCTTTATGCTCACATCGACTGGTTATCGGCGAGGTACTTTGGCTATGCTACCACAAATTGCTTGGCAGGGGGATTCTCAGACACGTGATGAAGTTTTTTCAGTCATCACTAGTATTACACTATGGAATGTTTGGAGAGCTCGTTGTCTCCACATTCTAAGTGCGGCTCCACAGCTCCTTCAGGATACCCTCACTGCCATTTGGCTGGACATCATTCATACCCTGATTTGGCAGTGGGATTCATCCTCAAGTACATCTCGAGCAGCCGAGGCACGCCGATTTGCCTTCCTTCGGCGTTGGGCTCGATCCCCACTCTTCTTCACACTTACAGGTGGCCAGATTACGTGGCATTATGCCCCTCCTCGGTGGTTTCTCCTCCACTCATCACACCGACCACCATGAGATTGTTCTAGTCGAGTTGTCACTATAGTGGCTCTCCTTCTTACATTCAGCTTGTACACCCCACGTGATAGGCTATTTTGGCATCCGGTGGGGATTATATTGTACTCAGTAATATACAGCCTTGACTTTTTCAAAAAAAAAAAAGAGAGAGAGAGAGAGAGAGAGAGAGGGAGGGAGGGAGAAATGGAAATGAAATGTAATATTAATGACCTATGAGACCAAAAGGTTACATGTCGTGAATCTACTACCAGGTATGGGTACAAAAAGTACAAAGAACTGAAAAGAAAATAGTGGGTAGGGGTGGAATAAAAGCTTATACAAAAAGGGGCCGGGGGGGTGGGTTGATACAATGGAGCTCTCTGACAGTAGAGACATCAGTATCCAAAAGGCTATAGAGGTTCAATGTCCACCATGGTAAGCACTCCGTCGGGACAGCTATGTCGCGCTAAGAGAGAATTGGCTGAAACAACCAACCTTGGCAATGAATTGATACATAATACAATGGGGGCTAGGTGTGCTTATATAGCCACCTTAGTAAATTTCCCTACCTAGACTTTGACAAATAAGTGAAATAAATACCTAAAACCCAAAATAAATAATGGGATCACATTACGCAGTTCACTTGAGATGCCATAACTTTAACACTTCCGACTTGGTGATTTCCAAGAGAAGGTGTTTGATGAGTTGGGAAACATAGTGCTCCAACAGGAGGAAACCTTTCTAGATCTTATGACGAGAACAAAGGCCTTGGTTGCTAAGATTCCCCATCAGCCAGTGGAATTCGTGGAAAAGAAGTGGGTGGAGAAAGCTCTTCCCAAGGCTTTCCAATAGAAACTAAGGGAGTCTCTTAAACATGATGGACGAGTTTGTTGCTGCAGCCACAATGATTGAAGGAGCAAGGCAACTGTTTAGGAATACTCTTGAAGTTGGGTTCACTTCTGTTCTGCAGGAAAGTGCATTTGACCCTTCGATTCGATTTCTTTCCGCAGGGAACTAGAGGCACTAAAGTTGCAGAGAGCTCTTCAAGAGGAAAAATTTCTCTGTGTTTGGCATGAAAGGTTTCCTCAATAGGAAGCATGGGACAGCTCAAAAAGGAGTTGGAAGAGCTCAAATCACAGCAGTCTGTAGTCTGGTGCAGCTCATGTCACTCTTCTGGGCATCCTCCCCAAGGATGCCGACCTAGAGCTTACTGCAACTTCTACGAGAAAGATGGACATGAAGACAGGGGCTGCTACTGCCTCAAGGGGCTCAGACATCTACAGCTAAGCCTTGCTCCTGCTCTTCAAAATGGACTGGTTTCTCCTCATGGCCATCGTAGTCAAATGCCGTCCTTGCTGAAGAACCATTTTATGCAAGCTATGCTAGGTGCCTTTTCATCCAAGAGTTTCTACCATGACGATACACCTTTGGCACCTCGGAGCTTCTACACAGCAGCAGCCTCTGCAGACACCACGCCCACCTTGTCCGCCTTCTTGTCCATCCTACTGCTTAATCTTGTGCTACAGATATGGTGAGCATGGCCACTATCAAAGCAAGTGTCCTCTTCCTTAGGGGGCTTAGGCACATTAAAGCATTGCATGACTGGGGAAATGATGCCATGTATATTCACACTCTTGGTTCTCCCATGAGACCAATCAAGCTGGAAGGCGGGATGGATCTGGCGGCACACCATAGCTCTTTGTTAGTAGAGTCGACATCCCCACCAAACCAACCTTCAGCGCCAGGTGGACAAGAAGAAGACCTAGAATGGTTGGTTGCCACAGAGTCCATGCCCTGTTTTGTAGTCTCAATTCAATCTATACCTGAGGATACTCCTCTCGACGGCTTCAATGTAGTGACTAATGCATGTTTGTCACCTTGCCTTGACTCAAGATGAGCTTTGGGCCATCTTGTGTCTGCTAAGATTTAGCACCTGGTAAGAAAGTTGCAATTTAAAGTTGCCTCCACTGATTAACTCAAAGGGGGTACAGAGCTTTGTTGGCCATACTGGGTATTATCGTCGCTTTATTAGGGTGTATGCTGATGTGGCTCAGCCTCTTACCAGGTTGACTAGTGCTTTTGTACCTTTTCGGTGGTCTCAAGCTGAAGCCCGTGCTTTTGCTTATTTGAAGAAGTGCCTTACTGAGGCCCCTATACTGGCTTGCGTGGATTACTGTAGGCGCTGTCCTCACCTGAAGGTTGACCCAGCAAGGAGTTCAACTTGGATCGTCGGTCCACGATGCTAGCTGGTAGCTGAACGCAGCTATAGCATCACTGAAGGGCTAGCTATTGTTTATGCACTTCAAAAATTGTCATTATTTGTTGGGTGTGCATTTCACTATGATTACTGATCATCACGCTCTTTGTTATCTACTTAATAAACCTCAAGGGGCTGGCCGAGTGTGGCGGTGGTTACTGCTATTTCAAGAGTTTGACTTTGAGGTGGTTCTTTGGCCTGGTAAGTGTCATGTCATGGCAGATCACCTCTCTAGAGTGGAAACAGGTGAGGAAGCACTGGGCATTGAGGATGATTTCCGGGATAGTGGTGTGTTCAAGTTGAACACTACTCGTGAATGGTATGGGGACGTCCTCCACTTGCTGCCCGCCGGCATGTGCTCAGAAATGCTTCTCCATTGCAATAGCGCAGGTTGTCGCTGAAGTCAAAGCCCTTTACTCTGATTGGGGGACAGTTATACATGTCTGATCCAAATGGTGTTTTATGCAAGTGTCTCCCCCCTTATGATGACCAAAATATTCTGAAGGATGCTCATAGTGGTCTGTCAAGTGGGCACTACCCAGGTCACATTACTGCCCAAATTTTTGCATAGCTTTTTGTAACAGAGGAAGATCAAAGTGACAAGCACTCTAGCTTGTCTCAGAAGCTTGGAAGAGTCCTACATCGGGTGCTAGTTGATAAGATACTTAAAACATTCATCCTACATTGATCAGCACTAAGTGGTGGAGGAGAGTGACTTGGCAGATAGCCCTTACTTGCTAGATCTATCCCATGAGAAATGTGTCCTTTATTTTGTGAGATATGTTGTTTAGAGCTTACTATTGAATTTGCAAAGCAGGTGTAGCAGTTAAGCTTGATCTATGAGGAAACCTACTGATCTTGACACATGGAGCTGTGTCAAAAGTGTCCAAGGAAATACGAAATCCTTGTCATTTTAAGTTTGCTTTATTTCAGTATGTGGCATCACCAAGCCCTAGAAGGTAGTCATAAAGTTTCAAAACTTGGCACACCCTCTTAACAACCATGACATTGGCTCACATAAATATAGAAAAAGAAGTATGAGGGAGGGGAACATATAATCACCATCCTGGTCAGTGAGGGATTCGACAACAAGAACATTCTCTCTACTCTTTGGAAAGCTGGTTTCATAATGTATCCTCTGAGAAGGCCAACTCACTCTGTTGTAGGCTTTCTCATGGTCCAAAAGAAAATTAGTCACAGGTTCTGTGTGATGCTCAAATAAAGATTATTGCTACATGGATTGAATGAAGAATTTCAAAGTTTTTTGTGTCAAGGTTTTATGTAGTTTCCGTTGTATGCTTGCTGTCTTTTCGCTCCTTCCGTTCTCCATGATTAAATGTAAGTGACACTATGGCTTTTGCAGGCATTAGCAAGTTTGATAAAGCTTTCTTCATATGGGACATTTAGCTTGTTTGAGAGCAGAAAAACCATAACTCATTCCAAGGGTGTTGACGGAGGAAATGGTAGGGTCTTTTAGCTTTGGTGATTTTGAGACTATCGTTTTACTTTGATTCTAGCTTTGAACATTTAAGGCTGTCTTTCATTGTGGTTATAGGAGCATCTTAGTGATAAGACTATTGTGATCAAACTTTTTAACATCTTTATTATATTGTCAAGAACTGTCTTCTCTCTGTGTAAGGTGATTCTTAGCTTGTTTTGCTGTTATACAATGTCTTTTTGTGGGATAATAACATGAATATCAAGTTATAACATACTGATTTGTAAATTGCAGATGAGCATATCAGTCTCGATGAAAACAAATATCTTGGGGACCTAATTGCAGAGTTTAAGGTTTTTAAAGAGCGGAATAAAGGTGAATCCTTGCAATGTAAGCTCTTGTTCAAGAAGAGACTATTTCGAGAAGCAGATGAAGCCATTACTGAACCCATGTTTATCCAATTGACATTTATTCAGGTTGTTTTTGTTTTTGCTTGATTGACACAAAGATCAAAAGTTTTATTGTTTTGTTCGCAAGGGATTTTTTTGTTTCTTTCTTTGACACTCATTATGGAAAATTCCAGTCACAATATGACTACCTTCTAGGAAACTATCCTGTCGGAAAGGATGATGCAGCACAACTGGCTGCATTGCAAATTTTAGCAGAAATAGGTTCCGTTGGTAACCCAGAAATGAGCTCGTGAGTAGTTGGGTTTGGAAGGCATTTGTTTTTTAGAGTGTAATATAGTTTTCAACTCCATTAATCTATGGACAACTGTTCTTTTCTTGTAGAGAGTGGCCTGTCTTGTTGGAGAAGTACATACCAAAACAAGTCACTATTACCAGGCCTAAAAAGGATTGGGAGTCAGACATTTTGTCAAGGTATCGGGCTATGGTATGATCCCATAAAATGAGTTCAGAAGTAATGCTCTTTGTGTTAAGCAGCAAGCTACAAGGGTTGTGAAATGAAGTTCCTTTTTGACATAGGCTCACCTGTCCAAAGATGATGCAAGACAGCAGTTGCTTAGAATGCTGAGGTCCCTGCCTTACGGGAATTCTGTGTTTTTTAGTGTTCGCAAAAATGAAGATCCTATCGGTCTTCTTCCAGGGCGTATCATTCTTGGAATCAACAAACGTGGGGTAAGCATTAACGTCACAGCACCACTTGCATGAATACTCCAAGTATCCAGGTTCTGAAGATAAACATGGCATACATCTTTGATCTCGTTCGTCAGATTCATTTCTTTCGCCCCGTCCCTAAGGAGTATCTCCACTCAGCAGAGCTTCGAGACATCATGCAATTTGGTAGTAGTAACACAGCAGTCTTTTTCAAGATGCGTGTTGCTGGTGTGCTCCACGTGTTCCAGTTTGAAACCAAAGAGGTGTGTGCAGATAAATGTGTCAAGTGACTGTCTATGGCTCAAATATCTAGATCCTGCATGAAATCCCTCTGTTTTTTCCTGCAGGGAGAAGACATCTGTGTAGCTCTTCAAACTCATATAAATGATGTCATGTTGCGGCGTTATTCTAGAAGCCGTGTAGGAGCAACTGTAACAGCGGCTCACAATGGTGATGTGTCTACTGCTGGTGCAAAACCACCTGGAATGGAGGTGTATGAGAAGCATGTACAGGAAATGTCAAAGCTTCTGGAAGAATCTCAGAAAAAAATAGACCAGGTAGAAAAGACGTGTGATTTTCAAGGTCCATAAATGAGCATGGAAAGTTATGAATTGCAGATAATTTAACCTTTTTCCTAGTGCTGGAGAAAACACTGGGAGTAAGAGGCATGTGAAAAGAGCATAATGAAAAGGCTGTTGCTGTTAGAAGATCAAACTTTTTGTGCTGTATGGAATCAGACGTTCTTTTGCTACTGTCATTGTTATGCTTTCTTATAGGTTTCTTATGATTTCAAGCCAGCTGGCAGAGGAGCTCCGGGTTAAGGAAAGGAAAGAAAGGGTGGTTCAAGAAGAACTTGAAGGGCTCAAGGACTCTCTCTGTGCTGAGCAAAAAGCCATCAATGAGCTCACTGAAGAACGCGAAAGGTTACGGAAGTTGCTAGAGGAGAAAGAGTCTGCTCTTCTTGTATTTTCCTCCTTTCCCCTTTTATTTTTCTCCGAGGGTTATTTTAAGAACAAATGTAGGGTGTTTATATTGACATTTACAAGAGTATTGTCTAATTTTATGTTTACTTCTTCAAGGTTTCTTGGCTGTGATATGCAATCGTGTAGTAGCTGGTGCATTTTGTTTAAGTTCAAATTTAGTTTTCTTATCTATAATAGGTCGACTCTGGCCTCAGGATGTATATTCTAGTTGACTGTGTCCTTGGATTTTGTTTATCTCTTGTAGGTGGCACAGGCAGGCAGTCTTGAGTTGGAAAGTTCATCGGCAAAGAAGTCAGCTGCACGTAATTCTATTATCTTCAAACGAGAAAAAGACCTTCCGCTTACCGAGAAAGACAAGACAACACAAATCCGTAATCTTGAGGCACAGGTAACTGCACTCTGCATGCTCCATGATTAGAATATCAATGCTTCAAGAAATTCGAATTGCGAGGTTCTTAGGCTATTGTTTCCTGTGTGTTAGTGTATATGCATGCAGGTACAGGCGCTTGTATGCATTTGCATACATGTGTGTCTCTATGCATGTATGTAGATAGAATAGTTTTTCTTTAAGTATGAGTGAGTACACTCATTCCTGATGTATGAATGTGCATTGAATGGTTTTGTTTTTGCATACGAGTGAGTATATTTATCCGTTAGATGTGATTGCTCACACACTATATTCCCCCTATTAATTTATTCCTGGTTGTTGTACCAATGCATTTATTAGGGAGTGTAACCTCTCACTACCTATCTTGTCTTTTGATGGCTTTACAAATAGCAAGGCTTGTTGCACATGCATCCTTAAAACGGGTCAAACATAACTTTTGGCAGGTAAATTCTTTACGTATTGATCTGAAAACACGAACAGACGAGCTGCGCATGTTGGAGGAGAATGCTAAGAAGCTAGCTATTGACAAGCAGCTGCTTGAGCAAAAGGTTGCTCGTCTGGAGAGAAGCAAAGGTGATGAAGTAAGTACAGCTTTGGTTGTTGCTTCGGACTATTTTTGTCTGTTCTATGCACAATAATTTGATAGGAAATATTATACACCAGATGAGAAGGCATAGTCAGAAGATAATCACTGTATTGTCTATTTAGGGCCAAACCAGTCTATGAGACATTCAATATGCTTGATGTCCACGTGTTTCTGTCTTAGGGATGGTGAAATGAATGCACAAAGTTGAAATTTGTGTGCATTATGTGATCCATCCATCTACGCAGCCCATCTCCAGTATGTTGTAGGTGTACAAGCATGCTGAATCACTAGCTTATGATCATCCTTAACGACTAAAAGAAATCCCTTAGTATATAGCAATGTATCTACTTGTGTAGTGGAGCACCGAACTGTTGGAGGATTGTTCGAGCCACTCCTTTTCCCACTCCCCTACTACGGACAAGTTAGATTGCATTGCTGAACTCTGTTATTAGCCAAAACCCATAGCTTGCATCATTTTTACAACGAAGGACTAGCTAAGGTGACCCAAGGTTTTCTCCAAGTTTAACTAAACCGTGATGACCTGTTGATTGGTAGCTTTAGCATAATCAGCACTGAAATGAAGGTGTTGTATGCCTCTGCCTTAAACCACATGGAAGAGCCTCCAAGGAGCTCTCTAGCATAGGACCATTGCCAAAGAATTATCCTGCCGACCATATGTTACGAATTGGATCGTGCTAGCTATGGTGGATGAAAGAGAAACATGGTGCAAGTGTGTAAGTGTGTGTAAGCAAGGTTATCACTCAAGTGAATTAAGTTCCAAGATAGAATTAGCTTGGACTCATAAACACAATCTTGAGTATTGACTTAGCTTAGCACAAGCTCACCATAGACAATCATGTAGTGCAAAATGAAGTTGTTTATTGATTCAAGAAATGAGCTTTAAGTAGCTCTACAGCCTTGCTCCACAGTATGTGGGATAAATCCACTCTCCTCTCCTGGACTCACACCTTCGGACAAAGCTCACACTTTACAATCCTCCCCTTGAGGTTTGGACTAAAACAAGATACTGAAGGTGCATGATCCACACAGGCTAACAAAATCCACATAGGATAGTGATATCCACACAAGAAAATAAAGTCCACAAAGGATGGTGATATCCACACAGAATGGTAAGAATCCACACAAGAAAGATCCACAAAGGATAGTGATGTCCATACAGGATGATAAGCTGGTATCCACACAGGAAAAAGTCCTCCCCTACAAGTAGAGAATCTGCATCTTCAAAATGGGTCTTCCCAAACGCTGCCTTCGTCTTCGTCCTTTTTGTCTTCTACTATGTGAGCTAATCCTCTGTCAGGTCTCTTGCTTTCGTTGCTTCTGCTGCTGCTGCTTTCTTCACTGCTACTGCCTCCACTTGAGTAACACCGAGAAGGAGGGTGTCCCTTCCTACCACGTTTGTTGCAAGGTTTGTTTATGTAGCAATCTTTCACTACGTGTCCCATTCTTCCACATTCATAACACTTTCTTCCGTTTGTTGATGTTGATGGTGAATATCTTCCCCTTGAAGATGTCGCAATGAAAACTCCTCCTGATGGGGTAAGTGAACCTCTTTGCTTTCTTTCTTCTGCTTGGACTGAGTTGATGACATCTTGGAATGGTGGAGCTGGTTCTTTTTCTTCAAGAATTGTGACTAAGTGGTCATAAGAAGGTGGAAGTGCACTTAAAAGTATAGCCACTTTGTCATCTTTTGGTACTTCAACTTGAATGTGAGCGAGCTGTGTGACAATGCTCTTAAGCCTGTTCACTAGGCTAGCAATATTCTCCCCTTCAATCATAGTCACTTTGTAAAGCTGTCTTTTAAGACTAACTTTGCTTCTTTTGGCTCTAGCTCCAAAATTACTTTCTAGGACATGCCAGGCCTCATGTGCATGCTTACATTCATCTATGAAATGCACATAGTTATCATGCAAGGAAGTGATGATGATTCCCAATGCTTGTTCGTCTTTGGCCAAATTTTGTGCACTTACTATGAGTGTAGATGCCCTAGTGTGCACTCCATCGGGTTCGGCTTGTTGCTCTAATGCAGTGCTAATGACAGACCACAAACATTTTTTCATAAGGTAGTCTCTTAACTTTGTTTGCCAAGTGTGAAATCCCTCCCCATTGAATTTTTCTATTCCCTTGTCCCCCATTTGTGCCAATAGAGGGGTCTTAGCTTAGGAGACTCTCCTAGCCAGTGTCTACCTCTTTACACGGCGCAGAAAGATGATTATTTATTTGCAAGTTATTGTGCTTGGCTGCAAGATTTGAAAAGATGAGAAAGAGAGTAAGAGAGAATTCCTTTGAACTTTGTGAAGCTCCTCTTCACCGTCAGTGAAGCCCCTCTTCACAAAAGTCCCCTTTGGTCGGGTTCTTTGATGCCTTTGAGGCTTTGAAAGCTTTAGGGTGCCTTGTTGTTGCAGTTTGGTGGGAGCAAGCCCTTACAGGGTTCTTGGCGGCTTGATGGCAGCAAGCTTACGGGAATGTATTCCTTGGTGAGCTCTTGAGGTCGGGCCTCTTGAGGTGCTCGGAGGCTTCAGGCAGCAGGCTGTGGGAGCAGGGGCTTATGAAAGCCTTGCCTTGGAGCTTTGAGGCCGGATGCAGTAAGGCAGGCGGGACCCGGTGCTTAGGGAATGTGGGGCTTTGGAGGGCTTGGCATAAGGTGATAACACACCATGCAGTCGCGGGAAAGGGGCCCCGTAGGGGCGGACCCGAAATTGCAATTAAAGTCAGTTGAGCGAGCAGGCAGCTGGGCGTGGCCGAACGGCGAGAGGCAAGCGACTGCGGCCGATCGGGTATACGCGGGCGCCGGCGCGGGCAGGAGCGGATGGAACGAGCTCGACTGGCCGGTCGGTGGCTGCAGTCGTCCAGAGCCGAAAAGAGATTGCAACGCAGTTGACCGCCGGGCTTAGGTTCGCCAGCAGCAGGCCATCACGTGGTGCTCACGCCAAAATGGACTCGCCGACTGCCTTATTTAGGCAATGGTCCCACCGACCCCTTTTTAAAAAACCCAACAATAGATGAATGCATTAAGTGCTCCTTCCTCCCCACACACACACACACTTAGAAATCTGATTGAAGGCTGGAATTCAAGCTTGCAAAACAGTGGGTTAAAGGCTACAAAGCTCGATTTTGGTGAGATCAATTGAGAAGCCAAACGAGATGCGATTTAGGCGTCAGAAAGCCCTTCGCACACACATAGATCCTAAATGCCAATTTTGCCAAAATGAGGAGCAGCCGTTGAATGCAAAATGCAAGTTCTTGATGGAAATTGAATGCAATCTAATGCTAATTAGGCTTCCAATTGGCTAGTGAGTAGTGGCCCAAGAGTCTTTAGCTCAAGAACATGCTCATGCTAGCCAATGGAACACTAATCAAGCGTGCGGTATGCAATTAGAAGAGCAAATCTAATGGATCCATCTAATGATGATCAATGAATGCTAATTGTACTAACACACAAATGCATAACAACAATCCTAGCTAGCACACCATGGCTCTGATACCAAATGTTAGGAATTGGATCGTGCTAGCTATGGTGGATGAAAGAGAAACATGGTGCAAGTGTGTGAGTGTGTGTAAGCAAGGTCATCACTTCAGTGAATTAGGTTCCAAGATAGAATTTGTCACAAGGCGGGCACCACGTGCCAATAGAAAAGAACAGACTGAACAACTTTAAGCACTTCAAATAACAACTGAATTGAAATGGAGAGAGAGAGAGACGACACGCGACACGGAGTGGTGGAATTCCACCCCAGAGAGTATTGGCCCCAAACCTTGGCGCCCCTTTCGGTATTTCTTTATATTGCATCATCAAAGTACAAGCCGGTACTCCAGACTCTGCACCTTCGTACTAAAGCATGCCAGAGAATGAGCCCTAGCCTCATATTTAAAGGCCCTTGGCCTAAAAAGTAGTTTACATGAAAAGCTTTCAAAATCAAAAGCTTATGATCCAAAAAGCAGTTTTAAAAAAAGCTTTCAAACTCAAAAGCTTCTGGCCCAAAAAGCAATCCCAAAAGCTACCAGTGTAAATCACGGAAATCCGTACAGCCTGCCACGTCATCATGCCAACGCAATTTTCGGAAATCAGCCACGTTGTTGCAGTTTTAGGGTTAGGATTTCCAGAATTAGGGTTTGCAGGTTTTAGGGTTAGGGTTTTCAGAATTAGGGTTTCAGCAATTAGGGTTTTTGGCAGAAATTAGGGTTAGGGTTTTTTGCACTCGGGCAACCACGTCAGCACTTTGTGACACTTCTTCTGTTGCTTGTTCTTCTTAGGGTTTAGGCCCCTTGGCCGGCATCTGTAAGTTGGCTCCATTCTTTAGGCTTTGACACATCAGCAGTTTGTTACATCTCTCCTTCTTGAAAGAGAGTAATCGTCCGCGATTACAACATATTTGCAAAACAACTCAAGTTAGCTCAAAAATTTCCGAGGGACATTCCGAGGGACAATCAGTTTGCTCTTTTTATTAAGGAGTTAGCTTCTCCTTTCTGCTCTTTTGATCAAGGAGTTAGCTGCTCCTATCGGCTGTTTTGATCAAGGAGTTAGCGTCTCCTTTCGTCTAGATCGGAACTCTTGATATTCCGGCGTAGTAAAATTAGCCATCACACCCAGACCGTATACTGATCTTCCTCGGGTGTCTTGATGTCCTAAAATTACATACCCAGGCAATCTCATCCAATTAGGAATATTCACTGGTTGGCACATCACAAAGCAACACAAATGCTCACATATGCATGTTACAAGACATAGAAACATAAAGCCGCCGATGAACACTCCTCCCGCATAACCTAACAAGGTCCGGGCCGGGAGATATTCAACGACTCCCTCATCACTCCTCCCGCATAACCTAAAAAGGTCCGGGCCGGGAGATATAGAGGCCTTTTACAACCAAACGCCCCCCAGACCGCAGCCTGCGTCGTTTGGAGGTGTTGAGAGTAACCACTGCTCAGACTTCTTAATACTCCTCCCGCATAACCATCCAGGTCCGGGCCGGGAGTCACACCAACAATTATTTTACAAGCATACAACCAAACGCTCCCCAAGCATCGGCCCGCGTCGTTCGGAGGTTTTCAAACATACAACGAAACGCTCCCCAGGCATCGGCCTGCGTCGTTCCGAGGTTCAAATAATACCAAAACAGTATTTCTCACTTCTCCACCCAGGAGTAAAATCACCAATCATTGAAACCAGTATCAAAACAGAGTCAAACAATTCAAATCGGCACCAAAACAGGCTCAAAACAGATACCATCCATTTCAAACAAATTCCAAACAGGATCACCAAACAAGCTCAAACAGAACTCAAACTTAAAAAGCAATCTCGACATCAGTCGAGCTGGAAAAGTCGACTGACTTTCCATCCTGAAACCTGCACCAAAAATTAGGGTTAGGTTTCTTCCATAAGGTGGTAGCCGAGCACAGCATGGTCCATCAGCTCTTAGACAAACAGTGTTTCTTTGGCGGCGATGGTAGTCCCAAGATAGCAATCGCACTCGGTCTCCAAGTTCATCTGCTCGTGAAGAGACATCTACTGGGAGATGTCGAGAAACTTCAAGTTATAATCTGCTAGGGTTTCCATGGCAAGAATTTCAGGATATCCCACTCTGCCAGAAGTTGCACTCTGAAGGAAGATGTCAGAAACCATATACCCTCGGGCAAAAAATTTTCTTGAAAGCTTGCCAAGTACTTGGAGTATGCTGCTTGGTAGCTGTAGAAATCAACATCTGCATAGCATTGCTTCTGAGAAAAACAATGACTTGAAACAAATCTGGATCCTTCTCTTGCAAGTGATCTTAATTGGCTTATGCCCTGTAAGACACTGTGGTGAAGACGGGAGCACGCCCGATGCGCGATGAAGTAAGGGTGGGAGTGGCTAATAAGTCTAGATTGGAGGGCGAAGATACCTCGAATCAAATTCCAATAGCTCTGTCTGCTCTTTTGTAGGACCGGTATGCTTTTAGAAAAGCACACGCCTGATGTTCTGATACCACTGTCACAAGGCGGGCACCACGTGCCAATAGAAAAGAACAGACTGAACAACTTTAAGCACTTCAAATAACAACTGAACTGAAATGGAGAGAGAGACGACACGCGACACGGAGTGGCAGAATTCCACCCCAGAGAGTATTGGCCCCAAACCTTGGCGCCCCTTTCGGTATTTCTTTATATTGCATCATCAAAGTACAAGCCGGTACTCCAGACTCTGCACCTTCGTACTGAAGCATGCCAGAGAATGAGTCCTAGCCTCATATTTAAAGGCCCTTGGCCTAAAAAGTAGTTTACATGAAAAGCTTTCAAAATCAAAAGCTTATGATCCAAAAAGCAGTTTTAAAAAAAGCTTTCAAACTCAAAAGCTTCTGGTCCAAAAAGCAATCCCAAAAGCTACCAGTGTAAATCACGGAAATCCGTACAGCCTGCCACGTCATCATGCCAACGCAATTTTCGGAAATCAGCCACGTTGTTGCAGTTTTAGGGTTAGGGTTTCCAGAATTAGGGTGTGCAGGTTTTAGGGTTAGGGTTTTCAGAATTAGGGTTTCAGCAATTAGGGTTTTTGGCAGAAATTAGGGTTAGGGTTTTTTGCACTCGGGCAACCACGTCAGCACTCTGTGACACTTCTTTTGTTGCTTGTTCTTCTTAGGGTTTAGGCCCCTCGGCCGGCATCTGTAAGTTGGCTCCATTCTTTAGGCTTTGACACATCAGCAGTTTGTTACAGAATTAGCTTGGACTCATAAACACAATCTTGAGTATTGACTTAGCTTAGCACAAGATCACCATAGACAAGCATGTAGTGCAAAATGAAGTTGTTTATTGATTCAAGAAATGAGCTTTAAGTAGCTCTACAGCCTTGCTCCACAGTATGTGGGATAAATCCACTCTCCTCTCCTTGACTCACACCTTAGGACAAAGCTCACACTTTACACCATAGGAGTCCCATATATACAGCCTGGTCTTGGTCTGTTTACACTTGGCAAGAAATTGGCAAAGCATGATCAGGCATATGGTTTGTCCGGCTACCAACCTGTGTGTTCCTAGGCCTCTTCACATCCCCTATGGCCATTTGGCCGTGCATTTGACTCCACCCCCAAGATCTATGCATCCGTGGGTGTTGTCTGGGCTCCATGGTCCGGCCCCTATAGATGGCATAACATTGCCTCCCTCTAAAGCAAAGTTTACAACCTCATCAAAGTAATGGGACCCATAAGGAGAGAACGATAAGGTAAAATAGCTCTCCTTCATTGAGTTCAACTTATGGAAGTCCTCGTTTCTTTTCTTGTGAGTTCTCACTTTGAGAACTCTTATATATCAATTTAATTGAGTTTACTAATGTAAACTCCTCTCATGGAAACCGGTACCTTTTGTAGGTTCTTTGGTGACAAACAATTACCGTGGCACTCTAGTGCCTAAACATACACAAACCAAGCATCCCATACTACTTGGTTGAAGATCAAAATGTTCATCTACTAAGGTAGTAGTTGTCCATCTCATCTTCAAAGTCTTTATACCATTGGCCAAGTGAGATCTCTAAAGATGTAGAACGTTTGCTGGAGACTTCCATCATTATCGACTTGGCATCTTTGGCCTTCTACCCATAAACTTACTTCTAATAATCTTCCTTATCCCAAAAAACATGTGTTATACCCTTTCCAATCGGGAATTGCTTTGTTTTTTCTTTTCACCAATAGGTGAATAGGTTATGCAAGTCTCCATGCCACCGGGTAGAGCGAACATGTTTTACCCCCTCTTTGAGACTTACATTGAGCTCTTAGTTGGTTGCCATTGTTTAATTATGAATTTCTATACATGTTTTCCTGAAGTAACTCAGTATTATCCCTTTACATTCTTTCTGCCTTGAAGAATTGATGTGTCCGCATATAAAACTTCGTTGTCAGATGTAAAAACCTCTTGAACTTATCTTTAAGTCAACATAGTTGACTAAAGTCTTTTAATTTTCTGCGTGTTGAGAGTTGAGCACAAAAATGTATACAAAGTGCTGTCAAATGAAACCATACGTCCCACACCATACGGCTTCTTTTGATGTCGCTTTGTTGACAAAGTCTTTTAAGGATCGCAGATCCTATTCATTGAGACTGGTATCCGAGTGGTAAACATGCTTACTAACATACATGTGTGATTTTTTTTCCCCTTGGTCATAGGACTGACTCGTCCATGGCTGACAGCTAGATGCCCCATCATGTGAGTATAGACAATGGAGGGACTAATCATACCAAATGGGTGACAAACTAAGCTGCCTCCGACATGCGAGTATATGGAGGTACTAAGTACTAAGTGGCTATGCACAAACCACCTTGACAGAAATAATTTTTATTTTAGGTAGCTATGCACAACTACCTTGAAGTTGTTACCAATCCATATCTAGTTGTCCCAATGGGCATTCCAACTATAACCCAATACGATGGTAAACTTAAAAAAGAAGGCAGCACGAGTGAAAAGCAGCGACACAAACCTTTCTTTTTGTAAATCTTGATTGAATTTACAAGTCGGAAACCTCAAAGCGAAAAAAAACCAGAGTAAATAAGAGGTACAAAAGACGAAGCGCCAGAAGGCTCCAAAAACTAGAAACAATCAAAGTAAATCCTATAAGCACCCAGCATGCATCGCCATAAGAAATTGCACTCTTTGAGAGGTAGAAATTCTTCCAAATGCAAAGCAACATTCTTTGCCACCACAATTGAGACTTGGAGAGGGACCACAACTGATTTTTGTGCGACACAATCCATGTATCAGACTACAGCAAAGCATAAACTGGCCTAGCCGATATGCAGTCCAGCCTAGTATGGGCAAGATTAGCAACCTTGCTTGACAGAGCATCCAAGAGGCCAAGGGTCAGTCAACTCACCATCAAGAAGGCCAAATGACGTACTATGAGCATACAAGAAATATACAACATTGGCTAACTTGAGACCGAATCCAAGGGCGTACAATCATTTTAGCCAAGATTTTGTATATAACCGGCATAAGAGTGATCGACCGCCAATGAGAGAACTGCTCACAAAGCGCTTGTTTGGGCAACAATTTCAGCAGGCCCTCTTTCCAAGATAACACCAAATTCCATTTAGACTACGCAATATTCATCATGTAGAGTAAATGCTCTTTTAACGGCTCCCAAAAGTAGATACAAAATTCCATAGTGAGCCCATCCCAACTAAGGGCATGCCATCGGCCCAGAGCAAGTAACACTGAGTGCAGTTCATTTTTAGCAAAATACACCTCCTTTGGTAGAGCATCTTGAGGTGAGAGAATTGAATGCAACGTAGAAAACAAAAGTTGGCATGCATGAAGAATCTCAGCAGAAGTAGGAGGAGGAGCAACAAAGTCATTCCCAAAGTGGGAAGCCTTGGCATCAGCAAGCTTACGTTTTGAGGCTGTCCAAGAGCCCGATCGGAGCATAAGCCTCTTGATGGTTTGAGAAGCTCTTGAATGGTGTTGTGTTACGTCCCCAGACATCAGGAGGCTGAGTGCCTACAGTATGTCCAGCCAGTGTGAACCTGGCCCATAGGTTATGAAGTCCTATAAATAGGACTTGGGTCTCATTTGTTAGACATCTTGTGTGATCATCACACTTGGAATCCAGGCCCTTGGTAGCTCTGCCCGCACACTCGTATTGGTGTGGGCTTGGTGGTATGGGACACCATCCCTTGTGGCATAGGCTAGCCCACTTGGTTGCAGGCTCCCAGGATCGGGGCTGAGCTCGTATTGGTTCTATGGATGGGAGGTGAGCCTCATGTCCACTCATTACATGTGTCTAGGTGTGAGCTTGGCTTGTGTCATGTCATGTGTGCAGGATGAATATGGCAAGGGACTAACATTGGTATCAGAGCCCCTGCCTGCTTGTATGCACGACATGGCGACGTGCACAAATGCACTAGAGCTCATGGGGCCGTGATGGTCCAGATTGACAGGCTCTCCCAAGTCTCGTATAGGCTGGTATGAGACACTACTAGTGAGAGAGGAGGGCAAGGCGGGCACATGCCAGCCGGTGGTGAGAATTTGGTGAGTTCTTTTCACCGATTCTCATGTGTGGAATGTTGATTTGCCAGTGGCAGTCACATGGGCGCTTGATATGCCATTGTTTTGTCTCTAGGGTGTCCTCGAGAGCTGCCACTCTGAGGACATGGCAGCCCCTCCGTGTGCAATCAGATAGAGATTTCATTTCACTTGGGGTATGTCTTTTTCAGGAAATGGAGATGGAAAGGGAATTTTGCAGTCGTGCTCGAAATATGGTGGACATAGGTCTTGCTCGCCGTTTTGAGGTGCATAGAGAGTCGGTTTTCTCTACCGAAGGCACTGTTTCGCAAAGCATTGAGAGTGTAATGCAGCATGGTTGTGTTCTTCCTGCACTCCATGGCTGCAAGTATGCTCTCCATGCTGTAAATTCTTGGGGAGTGCCGCCGCCGCTTAACCGAGGGGGTCTTTTTGTCACGCGTAGGCTGTACTACTGCTGAACCGCCGAGGTGTTTTTGTCACATGGCTGCAGGCTGTGCAGATAGGCGCAGCGCTGGCACAACAAAACAAGCGGCCAGGCCAGTTAGCTGGCGGCCAGATTAGCAGCGCAGGGGTATCTTCAGCTCAGGGCGGCAGACCAAGGTGGCACCAACAAGGCGGTCGGCAGAGGTGGTCCAAGCAATGGTGAGCAAAGGCGGTGCTGCGTGGCAGTGCAATTGCGCAATCAAGGGGCGGTTACGTTACGCAAGGGCGGCAGCCAACAAACGGCAAAAATTAGGGGTTACGTTAGGGTTTTCTTGGCTGAATTTGCAGCATCTTTCCACCGGATTTACCAGATGGGCTTCCCGTGGCCCTGATCTTGATCATAAGATAAGAGATTTTTCCCGGTAGCCATCGCGTCTCTCGGTAGAGGAAGACGAGATAGCTAGGCAGCTTCAAGCCTATCTTGCCAAAGGTTTTATTGAACCTTGTAAGTCTTTGTGGGGCGCTCTGGTTTTTCTCGCAAAAAAGGACGGAGGAATGCGCTTCTGCAAAGGTCTCAATAAGGTCACCGTGAAGAATAAGTATCCATTGCCTTGCATGGACGACCTTGTGAATCGACTCTCAGGTGCTCGTTATTTCACCAAGATCGATCTACGTTCCGGGTACCATCAAATACAGATACATCTGCATGATGTCCCGAAAACCATGTTTCGTACACGAAATGGACAGTACCAGTTTTTGGTTTTACCCTTTGGGTTAAGTTTTAACCAATACTCCTGCCACTTTCCAACAAATGATGAATAATCTCTTTCATCCGTATTTGGCAAAGTGGGTTGTTGTGTTCCTCAACGATATCTTAATTTACAGCAAAACACTCGAGGAGCATCTGCGACATTTTCGTCTCGGCTTGCCCGTTTTAAGACGGGAAAAGCTGTATGCGAAGCAAACTAAGTGTGAATTTTTCCACACGGAATTGTTGTATCTAGGTCATGTCATCTCGGCGGATGGCATTCACATTGATCCCGAAAAGATACGTGTTGTGCTGGATTGGCCTATCCTTCGAACGATCAGGTAAGTAAAATCCAGGCTTCTTTCAAAAATTTATCAAAGACTACGCTCGTATTGTTGAACCCTCTACCTATTTGTTAAAGGGCGTTCAAAGCAAAAAGCACAGTGTTAGTCCGTCTATTTAATGGATAGAAGAACTCGATCGATACATTTGAAGCGGCTTGCTACCAATGCACGGATGTTGGAGGTTGTGCATCCCAACAGACGTGTAGACATGTTATTCCACACAAGAGAAGGAATTGTTGGCGGTCATTCATGCCTTGAAGTTTTGGCGCCATTACCTCTTTGGTACCCACTTCATGGTATGAATGGACCACCATTCTTTGAAGTATCTCTGTGATCAGCTTGACCTTCGTGGCCGAAAGGCAAGGTGGACCGAACTCATGCAAGAGTTCGATTTCGAGATACGCTACCGTAAGGGTGCTACCAATACGGTAGCCGATGTCCTTAGTAGGATCTCTGAGGTAAATACTAAAAGCGTGAAGCAGAAGGTACCGGTAGGTGCACGTCGCGATGTAGTGCAGGATTGGGGCAAGAAGCAGGAGGCGGAGTGCAGCAGAGAGGAAGCGCTAGGGATCGAAGCAGGAAGAAAATATTTCAAAAACTCAATAAGTGAGTTTTGGGTTTTTCCACTTTTATTATAAGTGACTCTAATAAAATGGCTCCAAAGCATAAAAATGTACAAAAAGGGGTTATTTAGGCCTTTAACCCAACAACCTCCCACTTAAAGGCATAAATGACGCCTTCAAGTTAACCAACTCCCACCAGCTGTATGCAATGCTCATGTTGAGCCTTAGCAAGACTCTTGGTGAGAACATCTGCATGGTTATCCTGTCTATAAATCTTAGTCAAGGTGATTAAACCATCCTCCAATACCTGTCGTATGAAGTGGTACCGCACATCTATGTGTTTGGTACGCGCATGAAACATGGCATTTTTGGCTAAATAGACAGCACTCTGGCTATCACAACCCAACACGGGTGTATGAGCAAGCATGCCAAGTTCTTTTGCAAGTTTGCCCAACCAAATGGCCTCCTTTGAAGCCTCTGTGACTGAAATATAGTCAACCTCAGTACTACTCAATGCCACAATTTTTTGCAACCTAGAACACTAAGCGACTGCACAACCAGTAATGGCAAATACATATCCATTGGTAGATTTCTTGGTATCCATGTCGCCTGCCATGTCTGCATCACAATATCCCTGCAACTTTAAGTCACTTTTGCCATAACAAATACACTTTGATTGTGTACCCTTCAAATATCTCAGAATGCATTTGACAGCTTCCCAATGCGCTTTGCCATGATTCGACATGTATCGACTAACAACTCCCACTGCATAAGCAATGTCGAGACGAGTGGCAACCATAGCATACATAAGAGAACCACAAGCTGATGCATATGGGATTCCCTTCATTGCTTTTAATGCCACCTCATCCTTTGGGCAATCTGCTTTGCTAAGCTTAGTGTATGGAGGTAAAGGTACTCCAAGAGGCTTAGCATCAGTCATATTAAACCTGTCAAGTACTTTTGCAATGTACCTTTCTTGAGATTGAAACAGCAATTTCAGCTTTCTATCTCTTTTAATACCCATGTCCAAAATATGCTCTGCATCACCCAAATCCTTTATAGCAAATGTTGAATTTAGCTTACGTTTCAGAGCATCAAGACTAGTCTTATGTTTCCCGGCAAGCAGCATGTCATCAACATAGAGAACAATAATAATGGGACTACCATCTTCATCCCTTTTCGTATACAAACAATGATCTGCATGGCTGCATTTAAAGCCTTGAGACAGCATAAAAGTGTCAAACTTCTTATACCACTGCCGTGATGATTGTCTCAAACCATACAGAGCCCTTTTCAGCTTGCATACAAGTTCCTCACATGTAGGAACTACAAAACCTTCAAGTTGTTTCATGTATATGTCCTCTTCAATGTCACCATGCAAAAACGCTGTCTTTACATCCATTTGATTCAATTAGCACCGCAACGAGAGCAAAAAGGACAGGTAAAGTCGTAAGCTTTACAATTGGGGAAAAGATTTCTTGAAAATCAATTCCTTCTTTTTGTGCATATCCTTTTGCAACCAATCTTGCCTTGTACTTGGGTTTTTTATCCACAATCTTAATCTTGTATACCCATTTGTTAGGAAGAGCCTTTCTCCCTTTAGGCAATGGCACAAGATCCCAAGTCTCATTTGCATACAAGGATTTCATTTCCTCTTGCATTGCAAGCTCCCACTTACTGCTTGACTCACATGACTTAGCCTCTTTATAAGTAAGAGGTTCACCCTCATCTGTCAACATTACATGATGTAAAGAGGGATTAATTGCCTTCTCAAACGAGTTGGCCTGCGTACCCAATGATCTACATTCTCAGGCAACGGTTCTACATCATAAGGCAATTCATTTTCAGCTCTATCATGCTGCTGAAAATAATTTTCAGCCAATTCAGGTGGCTGTCCATCCTCATTAGGAGCATCAATATCATGTCCTACCTCTTCTAGCTCAAGGTTAACCGGCTGATTATCAATTTCAGCTTGCGGTAATGCATCATGAGGCTCTTTTACAACATCAATGGGTGGCACGGAAGGTTGAAATCTGACTGTTTTCTTGTCAACATCAGATTTTGTAGCATTCTTAAGCAATTTTGCCTCATTGAACACTACATCTCGGCTGCGAATTACCTTTCTAAACTGTGGTAACCACACTACAGCCAATTTCACCTTCTTCCCCATATCCTAGGAAGACTCCCTTGATGGACTTCATATCAAGCTTTGTTCTCAAGTCATTGCGTACATGAACGAAAGTTTCGCAGCCAAATACTCTCAAATGATCATAAGAGGCAGGTTTGCCAGACCAAACCTCCTCTGGAATGTCATTTTTCAGCGTACTATTAGGAAAGCGATTGCAAATATGAATTGCAGTTTTCAATGCCTCCCCCCAAAACTCTTGGGAAAGATTAGCGGTGGACAACATGCAACGCACTCTCTCGCATAAAGTACGATTATACCTCTCAGCCACACCATTAGAAGACGGATTATAAGGGGCTGTCAACTCCCTTTTAATCCCATTTTCATCACAAAAACGCTGAAATTCAACAGATACATACTCTCCTCCATTATCAGGTTTGAGACGTTTAAGCTTAGTACTCTTTTGCGTAGTGACAAAAGCATGAAACTTCTTAAAAGCATTAAAAGTCTCACTCTTACTTTTCAACAAATGCACCCATCCTTTCCTCGTACAGTCATCAATGAATGTAACAAAATACAATGCACCACCAAGAGACTTAACATGTATAGTGCATACATCGGAGTGAACAAGATCAAGAGGATTAGCTTTGCGAGAGACACCAGAGTAATAAGAAGATTTCTTTTGCTTTCCATAGAGACAATCGTTACAAAAATCAAAGTTTTTGGCTTTTACATCAACCCTCTTCAAAGAGAAAAGCACATCAATACCCTTTTGGCTCATATGGCCAAGTCTCTTATGCCACAATTCCGTGTGTGAAGCAACTTCAACAACAGCAAGAAACTTGCCAGGCAAAGCTTTGCATCGAAGATAGTACAAAGTACCTCTTTTAGACCCTTTTGCAACAAGCATAGAGCCCTTAAGCAACTTCCATGAACCCCCAACAAAAATGGTCGTATAACCATGTGCATCCAATTGGCCAACGGATAGCAGACTTTTCTTAATGCCTGGTACAAACCTAACATCATTCAACACAAGCTCTTGACCATTGTTAAGAGCCAAACGCATAGTACCCCATTTCCTCAATATAGAAAAATTATCACCAAGGTACACCTTGCCATAATTGCCTGTAGCATATGTAGCAAAACACTCCAAAGATGGAGTCACATGGAATGAAGCACCAGAATTCACTTTCCAAGACTGGGAGAGGCCATCATTAGCACTAAGTAATACATCAATGACATCTTTCTTCGAGATAAGCATGTCTTCTGTATTAGTTATCACCAAATCTGAGAGGCATGAAGCCGCAACCAAAATTTTCTCAACGTCTGACAACTCCTCAATGACCACACTAGAGGATACATTTGCATTCTCAGCATCCCTGGAGGAATCACCTGCTGATTTTTCCCCTTTTTTCTCATCCTTCTTCTTCTTATCTTGCGTTTTCTTCTTCCTTTTCTGCTCTTTCTTGAAATACCTACAATCGGATTTCTTGTGACCCTTTCAATCACATTGATAACAAGTGGCATCCTTATCCTTTGTCTTGCTCTTACTTCTATTTTGAGTCCTGTTGCCCGCATCACGCTTTTGATTTCTCCTCTTGCATTGTAGGCAGAACTGCCACCTTCCCCACTAGACTTGCGTTTGATCTCTTCATTGAGAATAGACCCTTTCACACCGTCATACGTGAGGGTGGGATTGTTGCTCAAGGAGACAACCAAAGTCTCCCAAGTATCTGGCAGTGTCATAAGCAAGAAAATAGCTTTCAGCTTATCATCGAATTGTTGAAGCCCACTGTCCTGCAACTGACTCAACACACATGTAAAAGCACTCAAATGCTCAGAAGCTAACTTCGAGTCATCAAGCTGCATATTCACCAACTTTCTCATCAAATGCACTTAGTTCACAGGCGTGGTTTTCTCATAATTGGAATTTAGCTTTTGCCATATTGCATAAGTAGAGTCCAAACCCTTGATGTCCGTCAAAATGTCATCATTGATAGCCATTTTTGATGTAAGCCATAGCCTTCTTATTTAACCTGGTCCACTCTTCGTCAGACAAACTTGGTGGCTTATTATGTTCCAATGCATCTTCACAATCCTTTAAGAAAAGGATACCTTGCATGTGTTCTTGCCAAAGATCGAAGCCTTGACCATCGAATTGTTTGATTTCCTTCAAACTTTTAGTGTCGGATGCGGAAGAGAAGAAGCCATCTTAATTCAACCACAAGTGTATATACAAGGGAGATGCAATAGGCTGAAAATTTCAGCAAATAGTAACAACCACAAGACTTTGCATACGGTAGACCACAATTTCTTTACATGAAATTGTCCAAATCTGAAATTTCAGCTGAAATGTGCAATTTCAAGCACCTGTACTCAGCTTTTCACTCAATTTGTTACGACAAACATCAATACATGTGATCCCACAACTTTGGTACACCTGTGTATTGCTGTTTTGACCTGTTATAACCTGTAAATCACCTATTTTGACCTAAAAAAAGTCTGTTTTGGGTTGTTTTGGCAGTTTTGGTGACTTTTTTGACCTCGAAAGCAAGGGGCTTCGCGATGGAAGCGAAATTGATCACGTGAGAGCAATTTTAACTCGCTGTCCAGCAGACTGCGCAGGGCTGTTTTGAAACCCTAGGGCTCTGATACCAATTGAAAGCACGAAGCAGAAGGTACCGCTAGGTGCGCATCACGATGTAGTGCAGGATTGGAGCAAGAAGCAAGAGACGGAGTGCAGCAAACAGGAAGCGCTAGGGATCGAAGCGGGAAGGGAGAGAGAGCTCACGTTTTTGGGAAAAACTCAATAAGTGAGTTTTGGGTTTTCCCACTTTTATTATAAGCGACTTCAAAAAAATGTGTCCAGGTTCAATGTGAACCTGTACAAAGTATAAAAATGTACAAAAAGGGGTTATTTAGGCCTTGAACCCAACAAATACTCTTTCATTTGTTGAAATTTGGATGGATTTCTTTCTCTCAAAGGGCGTTGCCAAAACGATTGTCACTTTGGTGCAATCTGGCAACGAGTCCATAACGGAATACGTAGCCTGAAAAACTATGGCGGTCTGGACACCCCTGAGCTGACTAAGGAGAGAATCAGCAGCCATCTGTTTCCTGAGGTTGTAAGAGCTGATGATGGGCGTGACAGAATCTGTCATACACTGAAGGGAGATTCTCTGTAATTTTAGCAAGCTGATTTTCTACACATGTGCAAGAAGAAAGAAAAAAAAACCCATACACGCACAAACACACTTCTCATAGTTGCTTGATGTGTAAAGAGCCATGTTTATAAATTATGTCTAACTTGAACAATGAAACAGGCAAAAGCACTTGAACTAAAGTTTGAGCAGGAGAGAAATACATTGAGATCCCGCCTTACAGATTTGGAGAAGAAACTAACAGATCGTACCCAAGAACTGAGTTTGGCAGGGTCTGAATTGGCACATCGTAACTCTGAACTTGAGGCTCTACAAGGAAGCATGAAAGAACTTGAGGAGCTTCGAGAAATGAAAGAGGTATCTTTGTGTTGTTATGTTAATTAGTCTATGCTCCGAGGTGTCATGGAAGTTTCAATATCTTCCTTGAACACCTTTCTTAAATTTTTTATTGGGTTAATCTGCTAGGATATTGATAGGAAAAATGAGCAGACTGCTGCTATCCTTAAGAGGCAAGCAGATCAACTAGCTGGACTCGAAGTTCTTTATAAAGAAGAACAAGTATTGCGGAAACGTTATTTTAATATGATGGAAGGTACCATTCTGAAGCTTATGTATGTTTATGCTTAGGTGTCTTAGTGTGCATCCATAAAATTTTTGATTTTGGTGTAGATATGAAAGGAAAGATCAGAGTTTTTGCTCGATGGAGGCCGCTTAGTGAGAAGGAAAGGAACGAGAATCAAAAATTGGTCCTCGCAGCCCCTGATGAGTTCACTTTAGAACATCCTTGGAAAGATGACAAGCCAAAGCAATATCAGTTTGATCATGTCTTTGATGAGAGCAGCAGACAAGAGCAGATTTTTGAGGATACGAAGGTATCGTAGTTGATTTCTACTCCATCATGCTATGCCTTCTATATTATCTGCAGTTTCAGCGGAAGTTCCTGCTTATGAATGTAAGAGCTCGTCTGTGACTGGAATAATCTGACAGTCTTAAATCACCAGCCTCTCCAATGTGGTTCCCAAGATATCTAACTTGCCTTATATGAAAAGACATTCACTTTTGATGATCCACATTTTCCATTAGAGCCAACAACTAATCAGAGTGAAAGAATACCAGTTGCAGGGCATAGAAAATTGCCACGACCTTGACCTGAACCTTTAGCATAGCCTTCAGCTTCATTGTTAACCAACTCCCAAGTGCTAAATGAACTGGGAGGAACTCAAATGCCACATTTTCAATGATTTAAAGTCTCTTGATAGAATTTTTGTTCTTTTCTGTGGAAAAAAATATAATTCCCACCTTTACAGTTTACTGTTATGTTTGTGATTGAGTTTTTTGGTTCTTTCAGTACCTGGTGCAGTCAGCAGTTGATGGTTACAACGTTTGCATATTTGCTTATGGTCAAACTGGTTCTGGAAAGACTTTTACTATCTATGGCTCAAAAGAGGACCCAGGTTTGACACCAAGGGCTACAAGGGAACTCTTTAGCATTCTGAAGAGAGACAGCAATAAGTTTTCCTTTTACTTGAAGGTGCTAGCCTCACTTACGTTTTTACAACAAGTTTAATTTTTACTTGAAGGTGCAAGCCTCACCTTTTTTCTCCCTTGTTTCCTTTATGCCGGAATTTACAGTTTCTTTCTCTCGAAACAGGCATACATGATTGAATTGTATCAAGACACCCTAGTGGACTTATTACTGGCAAAGAATGCAAAGCGCCAGAAGCTTGAGGTCAAGAAGGATTCCAAGGTATAACAAATTAAGTATGGACAAATCCTATGTGAATGTATGCGATGTATTCAAGCGCATTAGGGGTTTGTGCAGCTCTTGGGCAAAACATAAATGCTGGTTGCACATGTTTAGAATGACTCAGGTGATTTGTGGCCATTTATGTCTTAAATTGAAGACCTTAGCCAGAGTATCCACTGTCAACTGGAAAGAATAAACGACCTCTCTGAAAATTAGCAACTTGTTCTTACTGAGACACTGTAGTTCCGCTTTGTTTACTGTTGGTGAATTTCAACCTCTTTTTTTGGAAGTGGTTTCATTCTTTCCTGCTCCAGAAGGTTGATGGGCCATTGGTAGATTTAGTGTGTTTCAAATACCTCTGCAATTATGCTTGAATGTACTCTTGAAGGGGCATAGGAACCTATCAGGGAGCTTAGAGGTCTTTACGAAGAGAATAAGACATCTTGTTGTGTTAATGATCTCAAAGCTTTGATTAGGTGTTTTTACTATTGTCTACCGTTTAACAGCTCCTCTCTCATTGGTGCAAACCTTGCTATCTTTCATACAATGAGTGGCTATCAAAAGCTAAGGGGGTTGAAAAATCAACTTTTGCCATCTTATTCTATTTAATTTTGAAGAGGTTTAGACATCTACTGTGGCTGGCAGGGAATGGTTCTTGTTGAAAATTGTACGATAGTCTCAATATCGACATTGGATGAACTCGATGCAATCGTTATGAAAGGACTGGACAGGCGGCACATTTCGGGTACTCAGATGAATGCTGAAAGTTCACGTTCACATCTGGTTCTCTCTATAATTATTGAAAGCACAAACCTTCAAACTCAAGTCCAAGTAAAGGGAAAGGTGACCCATCTGGCCAAATCTACCAATCTTACGTTAGCTTCTAAGGTTTCCTCAGGCTGAGAGTTATTGTTTCTTTGCAGCTAAGTTTTGTTGATTTGGCTGGTTCTGAGAGGATCAAGAAGTCTGGCTCTAGTGGAGAGCAATTGAAGGAGGCTCAAAGCATAAATAAGTCTCTGTCTGCATTAGGGGATGTGATTAGCGCGTTGGCATCAGAGGAGCAACACATACCATACAGGAACCACAAGCTTACTATGATGATGAGTGATTCGCTTGGTGGTAATGCAAAAACGCTCATGTTTGTGAACATCTCTCCTGCAGATTCAAACTTGGATGAGACGTCCAATTCTCTAGGGTAATGATACTTTTTACTATTTTTCTTCCCGTTTGTTCTCTAACATGTCTGAGATAAAGCATGAAGACCAACAAAATCCAATTCTACTTCATTGTCTTTGGTCCTTTTAAATTGTTAGGAGCATTCGGAAAGCACCTCAAACAATGAAAAAATGTGGTGGAAACAAAACTTTAAATTGGCCATGAGCATACAAAAAGCATTTATCAGTGAACCATGCCATAGTAGATGTGGGACAATCTCCTGATTATTTGATCACTTGCAGTGACTGGTTATTAGATATTTTGTACTGAATACCACTATCATCATTCTGTTAGCGAGCAAATGTGTATCCGTAATACCAATCCTAAACTTTTCATGGGAACGCCTTTTACCATTGAGTTCTACAAAAGAGTGTGCAAGAAGACGTACAGAACTACACAAGTACAAGAGAGAGTTCACATAGCAATGCTCTCATATATGACATAAGAATATGAGAATTTGTACATAGATTTCCCTCTTTAGAGAAGTCCTGCTTACTCTGCAAATAAGTACACCTTGCAGTTTGCATTGCTTAGTTATTGCTGAATGCATAACGCTTATGATGTGAGTGAATCTTTTACAAAGCTAGACAACACGAACCCATAAAGCCAGTCAATGAGAAGCGGATGACCTAGAAGAAAATATGCAGCTTCGATCGAGTGTCTTTCACAAGGAACTCAAGAGGTTGAAATGGAAAAGCTTTGAAGGAGACCTCAAGAGGTAATGGATTGGGCCACCTCTTCTTGTGCCTCCTTTCTGAAAGCACGTGAGTTCTCTTGACCCCGGCCAATGCACCATACAATTGCAGATGAGTAGATTCAAAGAGATGCCATACGACCGCCTGCCACATGACAGCATCCAAAGGGAGCAGTGGAAACCAAAGCCAGTGTTGTCCCCTCCTTTGTTTAGTTGAAATTCTTTCCATTCCTAAATCCCCTATAAGCCCATGTCTTATAGGTGTATGGGGTCCTCAAAATTAAATATCTCATGGCAGTTGAAGGATGGTGCTAACTGGTATTAGATTGATTTTGCGAAATGTGAGTTCAGGTTGGTTTTGACTTGGGCTCGAAGATGTGGATGCAGGTTGTTCGGGACAATCCTTACTTTAGTGATCCTTAGCCTCAAGGCAATGACGGCAAGGAGGAGACCCTTTTGACAAGGACATTTTCTTTGGTAATGCCCATATTCCCCGCATCTGTAACATAAAATGGGCTGATTGGATGGTCAAGTCGAGGGTTGAGGTGATCTCTGCTCCTGCTCCATGGAGGTGGATTTTGACTCTTGAGGTGTGGAAGCTCTGAGGGGCTGGCGAAGCCTTAGCATGATAAAAGCTTTGAAACAAAAATGTGCTATGCATACCTTGCATAGAAGGGTGTAGTCAGCAAAGGTGACGTGTGGTTTGGATGGCCATAGGGGAAAACCATGTTGGATGCAGGTGCCAACCCTTGTTGAAGAGTAGGAGCAAGGTTTTGCTATAGTTGTTGCAATCCCTTTAGGTAGCAGCAATCCTTGTCTTTCTGTGGAGGATGCCTGGGAGAGTGACATGAGGTACACCAGACCACAAGCTTAGACTCCTGCTGAGCCCGAAGCTCTTCCAGCTCTCTTGATTTGGTCCAAAGCTTCTTGATGTGGAGACTTCTCCTATTGAAGAGAGAAGGACCTCTCCTCTTGAAGAGATCGTTGTAATTTCAGTGCTTCAAGTTCCCTGCGTATAGAAATCAAGGGGTCAAAGGCACTTTCCATGAGGACTGATGCTGTCTCTACTTGAGGGGGGTCCTTGAATAACCAACTTGCTCCCTCTATTTTGGTATCGGCCACGACAAACTCCTCCAAAGTTGCTTCAGGTCGGAGAGTCTCCCGTAGCTTCTATTGAGATGTCTTGGGGAGAGCCTTCTCCACCCACTTCTTGACCATGAATTCTCGTGGTTGCGGGGGAAGCTTGGCGACCAAAGACTTTGTTCTTGTCATAAGTTCTTCAAAAGTCTCATATGGTTGGAGCATCAAGTTTGCCAACTCATCTAAAACCTTCACTTGAAAGTCACCTGGTTTGAAAGCTTCATAGAATTGTCGCCTCACTGTTGCCCAAGTCGTAAAGTGGTTCTCTACAAACTGGCTGTATCATTTGTCTGCTAAGCCATCCAAGATGGATGGAAAGAGCACTAGGTAGGCATCTTCTCTATTTAGGCACCGACCTCTGCAAACCTCCTAGCGTGGTCGTGTGCATTCTTGTGGAGAGTCCCTTGGAAGTCGGATACTTTATTTTCACCTTAGGCAGTGTCACAAAGTGATGACATGACATGTCCGGACGGACAAACACAGTGAAACTGACAAATTTAAATGTCATAAGTTGTTCCAACTTATGGAGTCCCGTCCGATGGGGCCCAAGAGACAGGAACATTAAAATAAAGCAATCGCGTGGACCTGCTGATGTGGGAACGCTTTATGGACAATTCTGCGATTTGCGTTGCCTACTGACGTGGCATCTGTACGGATTTCCGCAATTTGCGTTGACAGCTTTTGGCACTAGGAAATTGAGACCAGATGCTTTTAGACCTGAAGCTTTTCATGTAACTACTTTTGGAAGGCCAAGAGCGCCTTTATAAGGATTGCCAGCGTGTAGCGCGGATAATGTGTCGTGCTCTCTACAGTGTGGGTGCCCCTCAGTGCAATGTGCGTGGCAATCTCACTCAAACAAATGGAAACTCACTCAAACAGAATGAAACACAGAAACAATGGATAACAACAGAACAACAGAGACACAACAGTGGAACAGAACATGTGGACTCGACTATCTCAAAGAACCATGTACAGACTCTGGCGTGGCAGCACGCTCAGCTCCACCCCAGGACTCACAGGTACAAATGGGGGTGTCGAGGCTCAGATGTGCAGGGTGAGTGCCGAGGTGCTCTGTGTAAGACTCGCTACCCAAACGATGACCAGACCATCCATGAAAGATAATGATAATCACCCAACGGCTACTACTCATAGATACAATCATAAAGAGCCACCAACGGCTCATAAATGTCAGCCAGCTAAGTGTGACCTGGCCACATGTCCACTAGGCCACCATCCGTATCCCTGCCACGTGTCACTTCCCAGAGTGTCCGTCTAGTGTGAACAGACCAGACCAACTGTACTAACTGTAACTGTGTCCTGTGAAAGTGACACTGTAGCCTGCTAAGGTTGCCCGCCACAAGACTGGTCACCGTCTCGGTGAGCCAAACACTGAATGAAACTGCAAAAGTAACTATATGTACAATGAAAGGCGGGGCAAGAGCACAGTCCTGTCACCCAAGGGAAAGTGTCGTCGCCACTGCTGCTCCAGAAGTATCTGGATGGGGAGGAGCCATCAGATCGATTTTGTAACGATGCGGTTGCAGGACTGTGCTCTGCATAACCTGGCTTCCTGTGGTTGGAGCAGCCATCTGCTGCACAGCGGATGGAAGCACCTGCCCTGAAGTGAACTTCGGACGCCTAGTAACACAACCATGGCGGTGTGCACCAGCAACACCGTCACAGCAAAGAACATTCTGGCTCTGCATGTGTGGCATCTGGACCTGAGACCCCTGCTGAGTAAAGTACTGGAACTGGGGCTGTGGGTAGTGTCCCATGAACTACTGAGAGGGCTGAGAGGGACCTGCTGGTGCTGCAAAGCTTGCTGGATTCTGGACCTGTATCCCTAGCCTAGTCCATCCATATCCCATTGGAACCTGGGTAGGCCTGTTACCATACATAAACATTTCTTAAAATCCCTACACCTGTGCTTTTAGGTCATCAATAATCCTTGACTTTATCTTCAATGCTTGCTGTAGTGCAAAAATCGTTGCATCTCGATCTGCGATGGCACTCTCGGCAACTCGCAGAGATCCCTCCATAGCTGCATATGTGGCGGAGTGACGCTGGTGCGTTGCAGCTAGCTACTCTGCGCCTAGCTCGATGGTGGAAATAGCAGCCCTGGAGTCCTGAAGTAACTTCTCTGAAAGCTAAAACAGAGAAGTGGAGTCGGTCCTACCTGAAGATCCCTCAGATGCATGTGATTCCGGAGGCACACATGTGGCACAGCCGGCGAGCTTGAAGTAGGTACAGCTGGTGTAGTAGGTGCCTCTGAGATTGTTGTTGTAGGTGGAGAGAGAGATATGTTGACCGGTGTATGAGTGAAGATGGGAGAAGAAGGAAGAGGATCCTGTATGGGTGAAGTGACCATCCTGTCTTGAGGAGCGGCAGTAGACACTGGCGCCGGCACAGCAGAACCAGGGGTAGAAGTAGACGTGTGACGTTGAAGATGTACCCTAGTCTGCTGGCTCTCAGAAACTGGCAAGGAGAGACGAGACTTCACTGTATCCTTCACCACTTTTGCCTTGATCTTCTTTTTCTTGGTGACTGTGGGGTCAACTTGCATGCTCACGGATTTCCTTTTCCCTTTCGAGGTTCCCTGCTCCTCATCCACTTCATCTGGGTTAATAGGTATGTTTATGACCCATGCCAAGAGAGGTGCCGCAAAACATTTAAAACTTAACTGCACAGACTGCACTTGGGCCCGAAATCTTTTAGCCCTAGTCTGCAAAGAGCTGAAGAGAATCTGGTGGAATCCACAAGGGATAGTGTGGATTAAACAGTAGAGCCCGTCGCAGTGGGAAAAGGTAGTGAGAAGATCAGTTCTTTCCTTGTCTTCTTTGGCATCTCGAGCCAGAAAGTAATACCTGAAGATTGCGAGAAGCCGTCTGTTTCGCTCATAATCCGGGTGATCCGAACTCAGTAGCTCTTGACATGCTTGAATTGTCGCATCCTTGGACAGCAAAGAGAAAGTGCGAGTAGTAGGCTTCACAGCTGGAAAGTTGGTCATACCCATGGCATGGCCAAGCCTTGTACCTGTTAGCTTGTGGCCCCAGACCTTTGGAAATTCTTTCAACAGTTAATGTATCATCTCTGCTGGAACCGTATCAAGTAAATCTGCATCAGCCAATGCTGTGAGACCCAGAGTCCGTAGCTGAGCAGTCGAAAGCACCTCACTGAGAGATGGTCGAGGTTGCTGCATATAAAAATTTAATGAGAATGCTGTGCGATTTTTCGAAGAAGCAGGCGTCTTGATTTCATGAGTGATGATCGGCTGCTTTCCTTTCTTCTGAGCCACTTTTGAATGTTCCTCCTAATCACTGGAAGCACCTGACTCGGAATTTACATCTGAATCATCAGATGCTGCTGAGTCTGCTTTGTAGCTCTCATCACTTGGGTCACTGGAGGTAAAGTCATCTATGCCATGGCTGTTGCTTGCAGATACTTCCTCTGCTTCGCTCTTTGATTCTGCAACCAGAGCTTTCCTCTTCTTCAACTCTACCTTTCTCTTGCTACTTCCTTCTGGCTGTATCTCCTGTTTCTTGCTACCTCCTGCCATGGTGAGGTCCGGGTGGATGAAAAAACAGTGAGCAGATTAGTAGACCAGGTGATGGAAAAGCACCACGGATTAGTCAGATGCAGACCAAGGCGGAGTATAGAAACTCTGGGACGGAAAACGCTAGTAGTGGTGATGGTAGGGAGCTACTCAGGTAGGGGGCGAGGATACTAGAAAAGCCAGTGGTAGGGACGATTTGGGATTGGGCTAGGCAGAGGGGCTGGATAGAAGGTGAGCTGGGGCGAATTAGGGTGGGGCTGGGCGAGAGGATTCGACTGAGGCTAGGCAGATTGGTTAGGGTCTAGGTGCATTGGGTAAGGGCGGATCAATGGGGTAGGAGGGAGTTTAGGGTATAGGGGCGATTGGGTAGGTAGGGGCGAATCAAGAGGTTAGAGGCGAATGAAGTTAGGGCTGGGGCGAATGCAATAGGGTAGGGGCGAGTAAGTGAGTCTGAGGTTGGGGCGAATTGTCTTGGGCTGGGGCGAATCCAATAGGGCTGGGGCGAATTTAGAGGGAACTGGGTGGGGCGATTCCAATAGGGCTGGGGCGAATTGAGAGGGAACTGGGTAGGGGCGAATTGAACTGGGCGAATTGAAGTGGGTAGGGGCGAGTTAGATGGGTATGCCTAGGTAGGGTGGGCTGAGGCGAGTTTTACAAGGTAGGGGCGATGGCAAAAACTGAGGCAAAAGTTAGGGGCTAGGGAAGAAACTCAGGCAAAAGTGGGTGGAGGCGAGGGACGTTAAGTTTATCAGATGCACTCTTACGTATAGAACTCTCTCAGAGAGTTAGAGAGTTAGAGAGTTAGCCAAGAGAACTCAAAAATCATATGCTTCCATAGATTTAAGGAGTTTTACTTAAAAATCAGCCCAATAGAACTCAAAGATTGGTCTGACCGATTGTTGAACTTAGGGAAAGTGAATGTTCGTACTCAGAACAGAGCTGATAATATTCCAAAAGAACAGCCTTATCAAAGAAAAGAGTGGAGATGGGATTGCCTCTTTTGAAGAACTCCACAGGGAAGAGAGAGACTGATACAGAGAAGCAAAGATGCTGATAGTGGAGATGAGACAGTTGGATAACCGTGGATTGGAAAGAGTGGAGATGTTTCCGAGTTAAAATAAATCAAAAGACACGCTGAATCCTGTGGCAAAATCAAGTGACTTGTTGAATGAAATGAGAGCAGATCCGAGATCCTTACTGTGAGTACAGTCGAGATGAGAAAAAGGGAATTAGAAGATCAGAGAGAGGATTGATTTTTGCTTACAACTTAGATGGGATGGAGAAGACTCGGTGACAGTTGGAAAATAGTAGAAAAACGGGAATCATGAAGGGGAACAATAATAAGGCTACTCATGAAGGGATAATACCACCAAATTCAATGAAGTATACTATCACCAGGGCCAGTGATGATGGCAAGTCAGCTCTAGTGATGGTAAATCTTGAGTCTGGATCCATTTACCAGCGGTAGGGAGACACCTTCTAGAGTGACTAACTGGACTGCCCCCTGTGGTAAAATCTCTTCCACCACGAAGGGCCCTTGCCAAGCTGGAACCAGCTTCTTTGCTTTTTTCAAATATTTTGCCTGATAGAGTAGCACCAGTGTGCCTTGTGTTATTTTCGGTTTTCTGAGGTGGCGATCATGCCACGCTTTGCGACGAAGTTGCTCCGCTTGCAGAGCATGTGAAGCTAAACGGCGTCTTTCATCCAATAAGGTGAGACGGGATATAGAAGCAGATTCCATGCCCCAACTTGCACGCAGAGTGCCCACCTTAGGGGATCCGGAGTTGAACTCAAATGGAGCTATGGCTTCCAAACCGAAAGCGAGTTGAAAAGGCGTGTGATTCATTGTTGCTTTGAAAGATGTGCGGTATGCCCAAAGAGTGCCGTGCACTCTCAGTGAAAGGGGTCGGAAATCCATCCGGGATTGTGACCTTATTCAGAGCCCGGTAGTCCACGCAAACTCGAATTTTGTTGGACTACTTCTTTGGGGCAATAACCATAGGGGACAACCATTCTGAGTGCTCTACTGGTACAATAATACTTGCTTCTTGCATTTTTTCCAACTCGATTTTGACTGCTTCTGCATACAGTTTGTGAGCCCGTCCTCTGACCGGCTTAGTCCCCCTCAACTAAAGGAATTGTGTGGACTCCTAGCTCTGCTGGGATTCCTTCCAAATCGTGGTAAGACCAGGCAAACACATCCTTGAAAGAGCGCATGAAAGAGATTACCTGGTCGAGTAGAGCGGGGTGATCCCATAACCAAGTGTCTAACAAGATGGGCTGATGGTTGTCAGGGCCGCCTAGGTTGACCTCTCTGACTGGGTCAGGCGGTGCAGTGGGCGAGGCTGCGTCAGGGAGAGAAGACCGTGCCGCCTCTGTGAGCTTCTGGACATTATGAGCTGGCGTCTGATCAATGTTGAAATCAGCATACTCTTCCTGCAACCATCCTGATGGAAGCTCTGCGAATGGTAAATCCTCAGATACCTCAAAGTGCTCCGGCATGGGTGGAGAGTCAGATGGAGTGGAGGCTAAGGAAGGAGCTGGGGTGTTGGCCAACTCTTGCAAGGGAGACTTTTTCCCCCTTCTATGGTGGGTTATAGGCTCACCCAGGCCGACGGTTTCCATCAAGGGACCCTCTGAAGGATGGTCACCAGAGACTGGTCCACTTGGTTCTGGCGCACTTGGCTGACTGAGATTACTGGCTTCAGGTGTAGCTTCAGGTGTAGGATCAGGGGGAGAGGGTGAATCTGTTGGCAAAGGTTGAAGAGAGACTACATAGCATGGCATCGAAGAGGTAGCTTCTAACCACTGTAGTAAGTCTTCATCGGACCCGTCAGGAGGGACTGGTAGCTCCAAGTCAGGGTTGGACTCTACTGACAAAGAGCTATGCTGAACAATCGGATCCATACCTCCTTCGAGAGGAATTTGTTGCATTGGAGAGCCAAGAGTATGTATCCACATGGCGTCGATTCCCCAATCGTGAAGTGCTTTCGTATGTCGCAACCATGGCCTACCAATCAGCAAGGGATAACCTCCCTCTACCTAGGGAAGATTAACTACCACAAAATCCAAGTTAAAAGTGAAATCTTGTACCTTCAGAGGCACCTTGTCGACTATGCCCACTGGGTAGACTGTTCTCTGATCGGCCAATGTAACAGTGAAAGGAGCAGGTCGGGTAGGCTGTAGACCTAAGGCCATCATAGTGAATTCGGGCATCAAATTGATTCCAGATCCGCCATCAACGATGACGCCGGATAGCTGGTGCCCAAGAATAGATACAGTGAGACGAGGACTTTTATAATCGGTGAGGGGAGCAGTTGGATAGGAAATCAAATAAGACTCTGAGGGTTGTATAGGGAGGTGCCCGCCACTAGGCCCAACCCCCGGGTACAGAGACTGAATGATTGACAGGGTGTCACTTCTGAGTGTTGCGTCGAGCCTTAGCATGTCGTATAGTGACACCTGCTGAAAAGTATTCTTCAAAATGGTTCTACTGTGGGCTTGGTGCCTTCGAACTGGGCTCCCTTTGGGACCTTAATCTGTTCCAAGTCAGCCACTGCTTCCAAGAAGGCTCCATCAATGTCAGATAAGAGGGAAGTTGGTTTGCTCTGAGCAATTTTGAAGGACTCGTCCTTTGGGTCAGGTAGACCAGATTGAGGAAGTGGGGACTGGCGAGGTGGAGCTGTGGGCAGACTGAGACCAAGAGCTGCTCTTTGTGCCTGAGTAAGGACACCAGCAGGCTCCTCCACTTGCAATGGCTTAACCACATGAGTAGCAGGTGATGGTTGAGGCACAGTGTTCACAGTAATCAAGTTTATCTTCGGGAAGGTGAATTCTTGTTGGTTCTGAGTCGAGCCTGAAGACGTGGATGCCCTTTGCGTGGGACAATCCTTACTGTAGTGATCCTTCGAATCAGGGCAATGACGACAAGGAGGGGACCCCTCAGGTAAAGGACACTTGCTCTGATAATGCCCATATTCTCCGCATCTGTAGCAGAGTATGGGCCGATTGGAAGGACGAAACGGGGGACGAGGTGGTTGCTGCATGGAGTTGGAGGCTGAAGTGTAGAAGCTCTGAGGGGTTGAGGTGGCATTAGCATTATAAAAACTTTGAGTCGGGAAAGTACTTGACATACCTTGGACAGCAGGGGTATTGAGCAAAGGTGGCATGTAGTTGGGATGGCCGTAGTGGGAAACCATGTTGGATGCTAGTGCTAACCCCTATTGGAGAGTAGGACCAAGACTTTGCTGTATTTTGTGCAATCCCTTTATATAGTAGCAAGCCTTATCTTCATGATCCGATTTTTCACACAAGTGGCAATAAGAGCGAAGGGGACAGTCCTATGGAGGGTGTCCTGGAGAGCGGCATGAACTACACCATACCATAGCCTTAGTCTCGTGCTGAGACCTGAGCTCTTCTAACTCTCTTTTAAGTTGATCATAAGCCTCTTGATGTGGAGGCTTCTCCTGTCTGAGAGAGAAGGATCTCTCTTCTTGAAGGGCCCGCTGTAACTCTAGGGCTTCCAGTTCCCTTCGTAAAGAATTCAAGGGGTCTGATGGACTGTCCACGAGTACAGGGGCAGTATCTAGCTGAGGAGAGTCAGTGAACTGCATTCTTGCTCCCTCTATTCTAGTAGCAGTAGCAACGAAGTCTTCCAGACTGGCTTCAGGACGGAGGCTTTCTCTGAGCTTTTGTTGAGAAGTCTTAGGCAGAGCCTTCTCTACCCACTTCTTCACCATGAATTCCCCTGGTTGTTGAGGCAGCTTGGCGACCAGGGACTTTGTTCTGGTCATGAGCTCTGCAAATGTCTCCTTGGGCTGGAGCAACAGGTTGGCCAACTCATCTAGAATCTTCTCTTGATAATCCCCTGGTCAGAAAGCTTCACAGAACTGCTGACTTAACATGGTCCAAGTAGTAAAGTGGTTTTCAGCAAACTGACTGTACCATTTATCTGCAAGACCATCCAAGGTGGACGGGAAGAGCACCAGGTATGCGTCTTCTCTGTTGAGGCCACAACCTCTGCAAAGAGAGACAAACCTCCGAGCATGGTCGTCTGCATCCTCTGTGGAGAGACCCTTAAAGGTAGGGAACTTGATGTTCACCTTTGCCAGAACACTTGTGAGCTCCTCCATGGCCTCTTGCTCCTGAGTCTGTTGCTCACTAGCTTGCTGTAACAAAATGGGGGAGAGCCTTACTGGAGAAGGTGACCTAGAGGATGTAGAACCGGTCGAAGGAATGGAGGTAGCCGTATGAGTAGGTATGGGTGATGGGGTTAATATGCTTCTACTGGGCACCAAGGGTTGACGCCGTCTGTGGTAGTACTTCAGAGGACTCAGTAGTGCGCTTTGACGCTCCAATGACCTCCTTGTATGTGTCATGCAGTAACCGCCAATCCCACCAAGCTTTGGGCAAGAAGACCTTCACTTGGCTGAACATTGGTCTAGACTCTAATAGACCAGGGCAAGTGACTAGACCACCTGGCCTGGACCAGGACGAGGAAGGACTAGACCAGGGACGAGGAGGACTAGACCAGACGAGGACTGGGTGGACCAGGGCGAGAGAGGACCAGATACCAGCAAGGTGAGAGACTAGACCAGCTAGATTAAGCTGTCAAGGGTGAAACTGGACCAGACCAACAAGCTGCACAGGCGAAGCGAAGAAAACCAGCTACTCAACAGAGTGAGACTTCAGTTGAGGTCCCACCGTGATCGCCAAAATGAGAGCACCTGTAGCGCGGATAATGTGTCGTTCTCTCTACAGTGTGGGTGCCCCTCAGTGCAATGTGCGAGGCAATCTCACTCAAACAAATGGAAACTCACTCAAACAGAATGAAACACAGAAACAATGGATAACAACAGAACAACAGAGACACAACAGTGGACCAGAACATGTGGACTCGACTATCTCAAAGAACCATGTACAGACTCTGGCGTGGCAGCACACTCAGCTCCAGCCCAGGACTCACAAGTACAAATGGGGGTGTCGAGGCTCAGATGTGGAGGGTGAGTGCCGAGGTGTTCTGTGTAAAGACTCGCTACCCAGACGATGACCAGACCATCCATGAAAGATAATGATAATCACCCAACGGCTACTACTCATAGATACAATCATAAAGAGCCACCAACAGCTCATAAATGTCAGCCAGCTAAGTGTGACCTAGCCACATGTCCACTAGGCCACCATCCGTATCCCTGCCACGTGTCAATGCCCAGAGTGTCCGTCCAATGTGAACAGACCAGACCAACTGTACTAACTGTAATTGTGTCTTGTGAAAGTGACACTGTAGCCTGCTACACAGCGCCAAAAGATACCAACGCAAATCGCGGAAATCCATACATATGCCACATCAGCAGCCGGCGCAAATCACGGAACTGTCCCTACAGTGCTACCACGTCAGGAGGTCCACCGATTGCTTTATTTTAATGTTCTTGTGTCCCCTGGGCCCCATCGAACGGGACTTGTTATAATTTATGACATTTAAATCTGTCAATCTCAATGGGGCTTGTTCGATCGAACATGCCACGTCATCACTTTGTGACAGCTAGTATGCTTGTTAGCTTCTCCATTGTTGCCCTCTTAGGAGCGTGTTGTAACACAGTCGGTGGAAAGTGTACTAGCGAAGGTGACTGGGGTGGTGAGGAGTGAGGGAGATGCCTAAGAGGGTAGAGGTAGCAGGGATGGAGGACTTCTACTCGGCACAAAAGGCCGACATTTTTTGTGGTGGTACTGTAGAGGGCTCCGTAGTGGGCTTTCTCAATCTTTAGACTCCCTTGTATGTGTCGTGCAGTAGCAATAGACCTACGCAAGCTCTTGGCATGAAGACCCTTGAACTTGTTGGACAGTCTAGTCTCACTGGACCAGACTCGACTAGACTAGGCTAGACTTGACTAGACCACTCCTACGAGACAGGGACGAGAGACTAGACCAGCTAGACCACAAACTTTCCAAGCGGAGGGCAAGCCAAAGGTGATTGAGGGACCAGAAATATTACCGACCATCTTGCCAAACACAATCTCCCAAAGGGAAGTCTGCCAATGACCAAAAGCAGGAGTGGTAATATGCCGACATAGATCAACAGTCATAATTGTCCATGGTTGAGACTGCAGTGCAAGAGTAGGCAATAACATAGCCTTTCTTGCCAATGCATGGCGACGAAGGTCCAAAATATTCAGCCCCCCAAGATGCTTTGGAGTGCAAAGTTTCTCCATTGCTAACAAACGGAGGCCTTTTTTATGAGAACTAGTGTGCCACAAGTGAGATACAATGCTAGACATAAGCAATGAGAGGCGGGAGCAAGGCCAGTGTAACAACGGCAAGTAAAACTAAACATACGCCATCGTAATACTTTGCACAACACGAAGTCGAACATGTAGCGGCCATGTAGACGTTTTCCAATGGTGCAATTTAACATTCAATCGTTTCATAACCCAATCAATTTGCTGAGTATTAGTGACCTGCCAGCCGATGGGATATCCTAAGTGCCTGACCACCACATGCGGATCGAGAATCTCGCCATGCCACAAAAGAAGATTCCAGTTACAAACAGCAAGAGGCAAGAGTTTAGATTTCCAAAAGTTAACCTTAAGGCTATTGCCAGGCCAAATGTATCCAATGCCTGCATAATTTCACGCACATCGTCTTGGTTATTGCAGGGAATGAACAACAAGTCTCAGCATAGGCCTGTCTTGTGGAGTCTTTCCCATTGGTTAATTTCAGCCCATGAAGACGACCGAGCGAAGTCAAGAGATCCAAATACAATAACAAAGGGTGAGTGGCAATGGCATACAACAATGCGCTTAGCGGGCAACCCTGTCTAACAAAGCATCCGAGAGGCCAAGGTTCTGTCAACTCTCCATCAAGGAGGCTTGAAGATGTACTATGAGCATACAAGAAATATACAACATTGACCATCTTTGGGCCAAAACCAAGGGCCCGCATTGTAGCAGCAATGAAATCCCATTGAACTGTATCAAAAGCCTTCTCAATGTCTACCTGCATAACGAGAACATCCGGCTGGGTATGCTTGGCATATTCCATTCCAATTAATACATCAGCCAGATTATCCAAAATTTGGCGGCGAGGAATGAAGCCATATTGCGCAGAATGGATACCAACCATAAGAGGTTCCTTGATACGATTCACAATGATTTTCGCAGAGAGGGTGCATACAGTGAGTACCAGAAGGGGGGCAATCTGTCTATGCTGAACCCATGCGCCTGAAACCATGATGTCATCTCCCCATACCAGCATGTTGTATCTCCCTGCCTGGCTAACTGTCGAGAGGACTCAAGTGCAAGGCGGGCATATCTGTCTCTGGGAAGTTCCCACATGCGGTGTATGGAGGAGACAGATCTGGTGAGCGCCTCCACCACTAGTGGGGGGGCAGCTAGCTGTGCCCGAATAATGG
The DNA here is from genome assembly GCF_014529385.1 of Adiantum capillus-veneris. Taxonomy (NCBI): domain Eukaryota; kingdom Viridiplantae; phylum Streptophyta; class Polypodiopsida; order Polypodiales; family Pteridaceae; genus Adiantum; species Adiantum capillus-veneris. Next base: position 110,868,584 of record NC_140946.1, read on the forward strand.
CACATGGTACTGAAGCCTTGGCTCTATTGAGCTGCGAGATCATAGAGACTAGACAGAAATGAAATGAAATGAAATGAAATGAAATGAAATGAAATGAAATGATATATTAACGTCTACAAAAGGCCAAAATGACCTATGAGACCAACTGATTACAATGATGAGTCTAGTACCAAGTCTGGGTACAAACAAAGAACTGATAGGAGTGCTACCGACTCTCCTATGGGTGGCTGGTAGGCTGAGCAATGGTATCATGCCATAAGGGTACAAAGTGGGGATAAGTGTCACCATGATACAATATAGCAGTAGCACGAAGCCTATCTTGATCGACACTCTGGGTGTCGTGCTAGAATCCTGTGGATCCTCTGCCGCAATCTCCGCATGTGCTGCGTGGCTCCCCTCCTCATTCGCGGTCGTCTCGATCTCCCTAACTCTATAGCTCGATCAATGAGAGTACTGCTGGTGTGTGTATGGGTGGGAACCGAGCTTTGTGGTGGTGGTGTCCCCTCTGCCTCTGTGGTACTCAGACTGAAGAAATCTGAGATGCGTCTCTGGGACTGTCTCTGTCTTTGCCCATTCAATAGAGCGTCTCTATGTCTCTGAATCTCAAGTAGGAATAATCCGAGACATCTTTGATTCTGATATCTCATGACTCTATCTAATGAGTCAAAACTATCTCTGAATAGACAATGAAAGCGTCCCCGTATCTCATAGTAGACTGTGCAGCGACATATGTAGTGAAACTCTGTCTCTGGCTCTGCATGGCATAACTGACATATCCTACTGTCTGCTGGTATGCCTCTGAATCTACCTGTCTCAATCCCAAGCTGGTGTGAAGATGTGCGAATCTGGCCTATAGCACATCGTAACCCATGAGATAGATGTGTGTCCATGTAACTGGGCCGTGTGACAAATCCGTCTGTCGTGAGTTGAAGAAGATGCTCTCTATAGAAAACCCTCTTCGTACCCAACTCCCGTGATGGCTCTATCCATGTCCTCTTGCTATCAAACTGGATAAGATCCTGCCGAATGAGTCTAGTAGTCTCCATCCGTGTAAGAGCCAAGGATGGTGCATCAAGAGAATACTGGAAAGGGGGCAGCCTCTCCATGCTGAAACCATGCCTCTGAAACCATGAGCTCATCTGTGCATACCAACATGATGTATCTCCCTGTAATGCCAGCTGTCTGGATGACTCAAGAGCAAGCCTGGCATACCTGTCCCTGGTGGTGTCCCATAAGCTGTGTATAAATGATACTGATCTGGTGAGTGCCTCAACCTCCATAGGTGGGGCAGCCAGCTCTGCTCGTATGATGTCATGTGGGACTAAGGCCTTGGCTCTAATCAGCCTAGAAATCATAGATATCAGGGGTCTCTCCATATTACTCCATCCAGCACTGTCAATAGACGGTCCCCAAACCTGAACCCCGTAGTGCAGAGAGAGAGAGAGAGAGAGAGAGAGAGAGAGAGAGAGAGATGATGTTGTATTTACGTCCTCGGGGGGCCAAAATGACCCATGGGACCACAAAAAAAATCTACAAGAGCTCATGTGTGTAGAGGGGGTAGTGGGCTAGTAGCTTTCTTGTGTGTTAGTGTTGTGTGATGATCCAATACTTTGGCAAGTAGATGCCTAAAGCTACTGGGGAGGGGTGTGTCCGAGAGAGAAGCTCCTCAGAGAGAGAGAGAGAAAGAAAAGAAAGAAAGAAAGATTTTTAACGTCTATGTCAGGCCGAAATCGGCCTATGAGACAAATCAAATGTACATTGTGTGTATGTCATCCGTCTATCGGAAAGACAAATGAAACAAAATTGATACAAAACTGAGCTGAAAGTAGGTAGTGGAGTATCTGAGGAGGGATGGAGCTCTATCTCTAGGGGTATATGCATGTCTGTATGCTCAAGGTAGTACAATCATGAGAATGCATCAAGCTATCTAGCTCCATCCTGTACTAATGGGGGGGTGTAAGATGTGGTACATGGGTGGGTCTGGTGCCAAGGCTACCCGGATGAAAGCTGTCGGGTCAGCCCTCATCTGAGTCACTCGCTCCTCAGTGGCACGGCGCTCCCGGGCTCGGATCTCCTCGATCTGTCGGTGGTGGGAGCTCGCGCCCCTGTAGCCTGTGACTCGTGGTCGTCGTCTAGCTCGGTTCACCTCCGCCTGTGGGAGTGTCACTCCCCTCTGAGTGTCTGGTGAGGGGGGGGCGGAAATCCTCTGAAAGAAGTCTGTGAGCTGCGACTGTCTCCCCTCTGTCTGTGTAGCTGTGTGTGGCTGTAGTAGTGTGTCCCGATGGCTCTGTATCTCTAGTAAGAAACGTCCGAGCTGTCTCTGATCTCGAGATTCCATGATCTCTCGGAGAGTGGGCTGTCCTCTAAATAGGGCCTCATACCTGCCTCTGATCTCAGTGTATGCTCTGCATCTACATACAAAGTGCTCCTCACTCTCCACCTCCTCTGTGCAGGCTCTGCAGATTCGCTCCCCCCTCGGAACACCAGTATGTCTCCCGATCTCAATCTCTAACCTGTGTGAAGCCACTCTCAGCTGACCAATCGCCACCCGTGATCTATGTGGCATATATGTGTCCATGTAGCGTGGTCTCTGTATGAACCCCCCAGACAATATGGTGAGAAACTGGTCTCTGTAATCTGACATCCTCGTCCCCAAGCTAGGTGCCGCCCAGACTCTCCTAGTGTATAGCTGCCACAGATCCTGTCTCAATACCAAGTTCCTCTCACTGCGAGAGAGGTGAACATATGGTGAGTGGGGGTCGTACTGGAATGGTGGTAGGCTCTCCATGTCAAGACCGTGTCCCTCAAACCATGCTCTGACCTGTGAGTACCATGCTCTCTCATGTCCACTCTCTGATAGCTGTATAGCTGCCTCAAATGCTCTACGGGTAAGTCTGTCAGGAGGTAGCTCTCTCATCCTCTGGATGAAGCAAACTGTCTGGAATAGTGCCTCTACAACCATAGGTGGTGTGGCGAGCTCGGCTCTAATAATGTCGTGTGGCACTGTCTTCTTGCTGCGGAGCAAGCGTGAGATCATATATACCTGTGGTCTCTCAAGTTGTGTCCACTGGTCAGCTGTCAATCCTGGTGCCCATACTGCCGCCGAGTACATCAAGGCCGGGGTGACTAAGGTGTCGAAAAGCCACCCCTTCGTGCGGGGCTCCTGAAAGTGTGCCTGGTGGCACCTCCGCTCTAGCATGGCCAGAGCTGCATATCCTCGGGTGAGCCTGTCAACAGCAGCCTGCCTCATAGTGAAGGGTCCTGGTAGGCTGGTGAATGTGATGCCAAGGTAGACATAGGAGGTGACTACATCAACCCGTCCTCCTGCTGCTGTGAAGGTGGCGGCGCTCCTCACTGCACTGGATGTGTGAAAGATCATAACCTTGGTTTTGCCAAGGTTCACAGTCAACCCCCTGTGTGTGCTGAATTCGTCCAAGGCCTCAAGATGGCGTTGCAAGCCCTCGGGTGACTCTGAAATCAACACAATATCATCAGCATATAACATGATGTGGACCGGAGTACCTGCCAAGTCGCTCCCCTCTCCCCCTGCTCGTAGTATGTAGTCGGAGATCTCGTCGATGTATAGCCCAAAGAGTGTCGGGGAGAGTGGGCATCCTTGCTTAACACCAATGGTGCTAGCAATGGTCTCTGAAAAACCGCCTGGGCAACGAACCCGACCCGTCACCCTCTCATATAGAGCATATATGGCCCAAATCATCTCTGTTGGTACCCCAATGCTGTGAAGGCGCTGGAAGAGTCTCTCGCGTGGGACTGTGTCAAAGGCCTTGCGGAAGTCCACAAAGCAGCAGTAAAGCCTCTTCTTCCGCGCCTTTGCCCCATCAATGAGGCAGCGCAGAACGAAGATGTGGTCAATGGTGGAGAAAGCTCGTCTGAAACCTGCTTGGCCTGGAGCTCGTAAACCCTCGATCTCTGCGTAGCAGCTGAGCTGTGCCTCAAGTACTGCTCCATATAGCTTGGCCATCGTGTGGCCAATCATGATAGTCCTGTAGTTCCCTGGGTCCAGGGTGTCGCCAGATTTGTGGATAGGCACTATGGTGTGCTGTGTCCACTCCTCTGGGAAGCCCTCCCCTATAGCCCGGTTGAAGACATGTGCAATCAACGGGGCTATAGTGGAGGCCGCATAAATGATGTGCTCACTCTGTAATCCAGTCTGGTCAGCTGATCGTCTGTGCTGCATGCGGCGTATGGCCCTCTCTACCATCTCTGCCGTAAAGAAGGAGGAGCACGTGGGGCGAGGCTCGTGTGGTTGTGGAATAGGAGGCTGCCCTGGCACTTCATAAAGTCGCTCTGCATAATCATGCCATATCTGTGGATCCTCAATAGCTGTAGTCGGACGTGGCTCGCGTAGGGTGCGCCATGCCGTCGCGCTATCCATGCTCATGAATAGGCGGTATAGCTCAAGCTCCTGTGCCTCTTCGAATGCTCGCCGCTTTTGGCGTGTCAGCGTCTTCATATGCCGTCTGGCCTCTCTCTCTGTGATCTCTCCTAAGGCTCGTCGTGCCTGGAGGCGTCGGTATAGCTCTCTGCACTCATCATCATACCAGCGGTTCTGAGGCATAGCCCCGGGGGGGGGAGTGCGTCCTGTGTGAGTGGTGTGTGGAAAAGAGCTAATAGCTGAAGTGTGGAGAACGGAAGAGATATGTGATGTGAGAACTGAGAGTGGTGTGGATGGGTGGAGGAGACATAGGCCATGTTCGACCTTGGCCGAGTAAATAGAGGCTAACTCATGTGTGAAATGGATGGTGGTGTGTGGAGTGCGTGTTGTGGAGCTGTGTGTGATGGTATCTCCGGTGATAGAGAAAGAGAGGTATGTGTGGTCGGCTCCGATGGGTATGGGTGGAATGGTGAAGGATGTGATAAGGTGTGTAGCCTCCCTGGGTCCCAGAATATAGTCGACTGTACTCCCCCCTCCTTCTGCAACTCCATGTGGCATACAAGTCAGGCCCCCTGAGGTGGGCCACTGGACCATCCCGTTATAAATAACGAGACGGTGCTGGGAGCCAAGTCGAAGTAGATGTCGTCCATAAGCTGTGACTGGAGCTCTGTCTGCTGTGTCTCTCCTAGTAGCCTCCTCATCTAGAGTGTGTAGTGTCTCTGGGTCCTCATGGTCATATGTCTCACACTGCTCACTGCGTGTACGAGCATTGAAGTCTCCCATAAGGAAGACTTCACCCAGTGTGGAGTACTCCATAATCTCCTCCGTGAGGCATGCGTACGGTGACTCCTGCTCAATAGGGGCGAATCTGGAGCCTGTGGGAGCAAAATAGCAAAGGGCAATGTAGACGATCCTGTCTCGTGAGAGCTCGAGGCGAATCCACATGTAGCGGGCCTGTGGGTCCCGGGCAACAATCTGTAGTCTGCTGTGAAGCCCCTGTCTAAAGAGTATGGCCACTCCTCCTGAGCCGCGAGTGGTGTGCTGGCGCATACATCCTCGATGTAGAGACTCCCACTGAAATCCATGTATCCGTGGTAACCCTCTCTCCGGGCTCTCGTGTGTCTCTGTAAGTAGAATGATGTCTCGACCTCTCATCACCTCCTCAAGTCTCTCTGGGTGTGTCCATAAGTCTCCATTGCAATTCCAAACCGTGACATGAATCTCCTCGTGTGTCCCACAGGCCGCGAGTCCCTATGCGATGGTCTTGCCATCAATGATAACCCTACCATCCCGATATACTGCCTTCTTCCCTTCTTTGCGGGCTTGGTGGACTCGAGGCATGCACGCGCGACGGTGATCTTGTTGCATCTTTGTGAGGTCATCATCTAGATAAATCGGTGGGCCGTCGATCCCTCTCAGGATGACCCTCTTTCGGAGGAAGGAAGTTCGAGACTCCTCGGAAGCGAATTGGAGGATGAGAGCTCTTTTCTTTGGATCTTTGCCGGCTCTCCAAACTTTGGAGAAAGGGATCTCTTCTTCCTTGTATCCCACTTTCTTGCATAAAGCTTTCCCATCGCTTTCGGGTGTAGACCCTTCTTCTTCTTTGATGCCGGTCACTCGCACATTGAGACGGCGAGCTTGTCGCATCTTCTCCTCTTCGATGGTTGTGTGTACGATGAGTACTTCATCTTTTTGGGCTTCCTCTCTTGCTACCTTCTTGATGTTCTTTTTGACTACTTCGACCCATCCTTCTTTGGTGGCCTCTAATTTGTCCTCAATGCTTGCGGTGAGGGCTTTGGTGATCTCCTCCTTGAGGGCTTCCTTAGCCTCCCCTTTAATCTCTCCTTCCTCGGGGGTGAGGGATGTGAGGGAAGCATGAAGGAGATCGATTTGTGCCTTCATCTCTTCTTGCTCTTTCCTCCATCTCTCCCTCTCCTTCTCGTTCTCCCGTTCCCTTCTCTCCTTCTCCTCTTTGAGATTTTGGATTTCCGCTCTCATGTCCTCCTTCTCTTCGTTCCATAGCTTGATGAAGTTGGCTTTCTCCTCCTTCCATATTTCTCTCTCCATCCGCCATTCCTTCATGTCCTTCTCCAATTGTGCAAGCCTCTTATTCGTGAGCATGAAGGACGTTGTCTTCTTTGTCGGTGTCGGCGTCTTGATGATGGGGGAAGACATGGTTGGCTTCGTAGCTACCCTCTCTTCATATTGTGAAGAAGAGGGGAAGAGAACACTCAGCTTGTGTGTATGCAGGGGGCAGCGGGCAGGGGATGGGGATGGGGTGTGTGTTTTCACTTGACGTGCAGGGAGCAGCGCAGCGCGCAGGAGGGAGCAGCACACAGGGGTAGCGTGCAGGGGTGGGGCAGCGCGCAGAGGAGGCAGCGCGCAGCCGGGAGCAGCGCGCAGTGAGCAGCGCGCAGGGGAGGCAGCGCGCAGGAGGGAGCCACGCCACGCGCAAGAGAGAGAGAGAGAGAGAGAGAGAGAGAGAGAAAGAGAGAGAGAGAGAGAGAGAGAGAGAGAGAGAGAGAGAGAGAGTTTTTGGTTTGTTCTCGTATGCATGGCTGTGTTAACATTTGGTATCTGGGATTTATGCTTCAGGTATGCTTCTCGAGTGCGAGCTATTACCAATGATGCTACAAAAAATATATCATCCAAGGAGGTTGTACGCTTGAAGAAGCTAGTTGCACATTGGAAAGAACAAGCTGGCAAAAGACCTGATGAGGAAGACCTTGAAGATATTCAGGACGAGCGTCAAGTGAAAGAGAAAGCATGAGAATGCAAGAGTCCACTGAGGCTAATTACATGAAGGGTTGATCTTTTGATTCACTGTCAGGCGGCACAAGAGGTGGAGTCTTTGAAAATGTTTACCTCCAGGGATCCACATGTACATCTACAAGTATTCCATGGCTAGGGCGGAGGTGTTACCACCTTTATCAAAGCCCCATTACACTTCTGTCATTCTTTCTCACACATCCAAATGTCACCTGGTGAGTTGTACAGTATTTTTATGGCACTACGATGTAGAGTTGGCGTAAGCTTGGCAGTGCCTTTGTTTATATTTGAGGGTGCTTGTCACACAAAAGTATATCTCTTGCAGAGGAACTACTTATAACAACTAAATGCTCGATAGTGGAATGTCAGTCCATATGCTGGGCACATTTCAAAGGTGTGCTCACAGCATCTTACAAATCAGTTAGCACCATCCATTTATGTGCATGTTTTCAAGTGGGTCCGAGTACATGTGTGCGTGCAGTTGTCATTTCTTTATGAAAACATGAGTGTTTTATTATCAATAGGTGATAGACAAGGCTCTTTGTGCAATCATTCATGCCAAGAATAGCAGAAACAGCCAGAAAAAGAGAAAAACAAAACCTTCAGCCTAACAAGCTTCATAAGAGATTTCTGGAGAGATGAATGAAGAAGGCAACCAATATGAATATATTCTCCAGTTACAAATGAGATACCTCAGCTGATTATCGATTATCCAATGAATTGCAGTTGGGATGCACTACTTGAAGATGACTTCAAAAAGCCATCCTGATAGTGCAAATTTACAGTCATATAGTAATCCATTTGGAAAGATGTATAGAGAGATGGGGTTATCACATTACTAACGAGTGTCATAAGCTCAATTATCCATGAGGCCTATTTAATTTAATATTTTACAATAGCCAAGGCAATGTTAGAGGCACAAAAGACCGTTAACTTTATGCCTACTATGCAGGACAGCGAGTTAAAATTGACTTTTTAATGCAAAATTTGGTCAAGGAACCTATATCTCTGTCTAACGCTTATAATACGCCACATAGATTGGACCTTTCATAAGATCCTTAGGGTCGTCATCTATGTGAATTGACAAAGTTTGATGCACTTGTGGTTAAGTGCCTTCCAAAGGCAGAAATTTGACATTGTTCGCCTTTGCCTGAATCAAGATTTTTTGTGCAAACCGAGTAGCACTTTTGACTATCGCAATGCAAAAGCAGAATCTTTGCAAAACTGCCCAAAACTTCCACTAGATGAGTAACCCATAGAGCTTCCTCACTAGCCTTTGATGCAATGACATAACTTTTGTGTTAGGCTGATATGTGCAGTGTTACAAGTAAGTTTGCCATGAAATTGCACCAGTTGTGAATGCAACAACATAGCCAGAAGAACTTTTCTCGTCTACATTTATTGCATGATCTGCATCCATGTAAGCAACCACACGTGCTTCTTTGCCTCTAAAGCGAGTACATTGCTATTTTGTACCATTCAATCTCACCACACCTTCACCACCTTTGAACGCTTCTTCCCAAGATTCATCATAAGTCTATTAATGTCTCCTCCTGCAAACCCCTTTGTTGGGATCTGATCATGGCATACATAAAAGTATCTACAATATTTTTGTAAGAAAACTTGATCTCAACCCTCGACAAGCTTCATGTCCCTATGCCATCCAAATCAAGAATTGTCTTTAGTTGGCATTATGAGAGAAGACCTCATCAAAAAATGGACTCACCCTACTTTTGCTTGAACCCATTGGCAATCAAATTATCCTTGAGACTTCCCATCAGTGGGTGATATTTAGCATATTACCTAGTAAAGCAACTTCCCTTTCAAGAAAGGTACCAATTTTATCTATGATGTAAAGAAATTATCTCTCATTGCCTAGAATGATCCTAGTTAGGCTTTGCACAAATTGTTCAATCAGCCTAGAAACTCAAGCTGACCTTTGTAATGCACAGGTTGTCTTTTGGAATGGTTACCTCATTGGCATATCATAGTGCACCTGATGAATTTTGTCATTGCTTTGCTCGTATTCACAGCTACTAGGTCTTTGCAAATAAGTTGATAACATGAAATCAAGCAAAGTTCCTTATCTCAAGCACCTTACAAAGGAGTTTGGTGTATTTTTTTCTTACATTGAAGTTGTTATGGATAATTTGATGGGGCATGAGGACTCACAAATAGCAATGCCTCTCAATGATTTTCCCAAAGCAAACAAAAACGAACTTTTTGACTTGGTTTCAAACTCTTTTAAAGCTCTTTAGGCAAATGTATTAATATCAAAGGTCAAAATGCTCTCAAAAATACCAAAATTATCAGTACTTTCAAAACTACGTTCCAAAATACCCTAAACTCCAAAATTTTATATTGAGTAGTACTACAATCTTCCAAGAAGTATCAGAAAAAATGTACCTGATAAACTAAAATCACCAACCAAACAAGGTAAGTTTTGGAACCCATTGTTACACTGATAGCTTCTAAGCGGTGCCAAATGTGGGACGCATGTTTAACCTCACCATCCTATCTTATTGCAGTATTAGCAAGAACCATGATTACTTTGTCAAACCATGGGACTAAGTTAACTTGACTAGTGCATAGAGGCTATAAGAGGTTGTCAATCTTTTGGAAAACAACTAACAACTCGCATCTAACTCAAGCTACACTCAAGTGACTGAAATCACCAAAAGCAAAAACACAAGCACACATGCCTATGGTCTCAAACCCCACTTTAGGTCAAGTTTCAAAATCGTGATTATTAACAGTAGTGGATTTTGGACCTAGTCGTTTTCGACCCAGAATGCATCTAAATGCTTAGCAATGTTCTCGTCTTCTCAAGAGTTTGAATGTTTTCATTGATAGCAAGTCACTGAAGTATGCATTGGTTGGATCCCAAACTAGCCTCCATCTCCTTCGTCTCTTTATCATGGACACAGCTTTGTTGTCGTAGCTCAAAATTTTCGCAATCAAAAACTCTCATGTGAACATAAGAAGATTTATGTCCACTCCAAGATTCTTATGAAATGTCACCATCTAGTGCTTTCTTAGTAATAATCACAAGTACTATAGTTTTGATAGCTTCATCCCAAATTTTGTCTTTTTGCAAGTTTGTATAGAAAATTATTGCATATGTTCTCTCTATAATTGTACAAATTCATTTTGGGCGAGGTAATGAGAACCAATGCGCTCTCCTTTATTGTCATTCATATCATAGAGATATTCAAAGGTAGTGAAGTGTATCCTCAACCATGAGTAGGCTTTAAGCACAAGCTTTATGTTTGATTGACAAATGAGGGGCAACCATTTTTAAAAGATATTTAAAGGTAAGGAAGTGTATCCTCTATTATGAGTAGGCTTTAAGCACAAGCTTTATATTCAATTGACAAATGAGAGGCAACCACTTTTAAAAGATACAAATTGTATTATTTTTATGAGTCATTGGGTATGGAAGAATTTAAGAGCTTTGTCATCATCCATAAGGTTAAGAAATATGTAGCACCACTAGTGACTTGTTGGACATATGCACACACATGCAAATGCACCACGTTTGATTGCTCAATCTTTTTCTTGTCTAACAAACTTCTATGAGGTGATATAGAATGCTTATTGTAACCACAATGTTTACACATTAAAAGTTAGAAACGATTAACAAAAGCACATAACCAAGAAGTGAGGATCTTTATTCCATTTTGGATCATATGGCTTGATTGGCTATGCCACAAAGAAGAACTTGTTCTTTGGTTTTGTTTACAACATGATTTTGTACAAACATCTAATGGTCATAGAGTGCCCACATTCGACTCCCTTAGCCTAAATTAATGAGCCATTTTGAATTTTCCATGTAATATTTTCAAAGTATGTGTGATACCTACAAACATCTAAATGCCAAAAGTAAAATATCCCATGCACAAACTATGTCATACACAATACATTGCCCAAATGAATGTATCCTTGTTTACTATAGTTGTAAGTAGAGAATGACCACCCTTTTTGTGGGTTAACATGAACCGATGTGCCAGAGTCTGAGGTGCAATCTTGGGTAAATTTGTATCATAAGAATTTACAATGGTTAAACGTTAGCTTGTATCCTTATAGTCAGTAAGAAAAATCACCCCAATCTCTTGTAACATTATCTCTTTCTTCTTCATGGCTTTATTATTGTCTCTTGCTCTCTCTTTGACCTCATATGATCTCAGATATTTTTGTCGAAAAAAAACTATGTCGATTTTGTCATGCCATTGTGTGTGCACGCAGGAGAGAGGGAGGGGGGGGGGGGGGGGGGGGGGGGGGGGGGGGGGGTTACACTACTTTATGCTACGAAGTATCTTACTCACCTTCTATAGTGTACTATGCAACATCGTTTCAGAATCTTACTCCATATGAATTTTGTGTGGAACCCTTAAATACTTGGTAAAGGTGTTTCCTCCATTGGAGTAGTACGCACTATTTGAAATACGGTTGCAAGGAAACACATGTAGCTTGGAGAACATGAAGAAGCTAAAGGCACACAATAGAGATTATATTTCTTAGTGCACAAATGAAAGATAAGTTAACCCTAGAATGATGGGCGTATATACAATGCACCGGGGGGGGGGGGACTTCTAGTGAGGGAAAAAATGCTTCATCGGTCCTAAGTGTGTTCACACTCATCACTACCTATGTATGGTAACAAATCTCCCATGGGAGTGATGCAGTACGAGGGTTGGCACCTAGTGTAAAGGGAATATCCATGCCCAAAGGACATGATCAATCCACAAAGAGGAGTAAGCCCAAAGCTTTGTTGAAAGCTTCGAACTTCTCACGAGGTAGTGCCTTTGTGAAAAGATCTGCAAGGTTAATTCCTGTGTCGACACATAAGCTAAGCTGATCTCTTGTGCTAAGGCTCTCTCTGACATAGTGGTAATGCACCTCAATGTGCTTTGTGCAAGCATGAAAAAATGGGTTCCTCGCAACTGCCAATGCACTCTGACTATCAATGTAGATAATGTTGGCAGTGTCTTGTCCAACACCCAAATCATCCATAGGGCATCTAAGTCATACACACTTAATTGTAGCTGTGAAGACTGCCCTGTACTCAGCCTCACAACTAGAAGTGTCCACATTAGGTTGCTTCTTGTTCAACCATGATATGCATGAATTATCGAGCATGAAACAAAAACCACTTGTGGACACTCGCGTGTCATAACAACCAGCCCAATATGAGTCTAAAAAAGCATGTAAATCTGGCGGCAATGATCCCCCCCTTTGGATAGGACAAGCTAATATGCAAAGTGCCAATCAAGTAGCAAAAAATCCTCTTGACAATCTGTCAATGCTTAGAAGGCTATGCATAAATCTGTTGGCCTGTGAAACTGCAAACTGAATATTGGGCCTGGTATTGCATACATAAATAAGGCATCCAACAACTATTTGATAAAGAGTGACATCGCAGGATCACCAACATCATGAAGACTCAATTTCAAACTTGTTTCCATGGGAGTAGCAATAGGTTTGCAAACAAAGCCCAAATTGTTGGAAATAGGGTTGTAGGGAAACACACACAGCTTAGAGAAGATGAAGGAAGCTCAAGGCACACAACAGAGAGTATGTGTTTCTTAGTGCACAATGAATAGATAGATGAGTTAGCCCTAGAGTGATGGATGTATATACAATGCACAAGGGAAAAAACCTACTAGTGAGGAAAAAAATACCTCGGCGGTCCTAAGTGTGTTCACACACATCACTATCACATGTATATGGTAACAAATCTCCCCTGGGAGTAATGCGGTGAACAAGAGCTAGCACATAATGTATAGGTAAGTGCCATGCCTTGTGTGCATGATGAATCCACAAAGGGGAGTAAGCCCAGAGCTTTGCGAAAATCTTGGAACTTCTCAATGCCTTTGTGAACATATCTGCAAGGTTGTCCTGTGTTGGCACATAAGCCAAGTTGATCTCTCCTTCTAAGAGTATCTCTTTAACATAGTGGTAATGCACCTCAGTGTGCTTTGTGTGAGCATGAAAAATTGGGTTCCTCACAACTACCAATGTGCTCTGGCTGTCAGTGTAGATGATGTTGACAATGTCCTATCCAACACCCAAATCATACATAAGGTGTTTGAGCCATACACACTCCACCGTAGTTGTAAAGACTATCTTGTACTCAGCCTCACAATTGGAAGTATCCACAGTGGGTTGCTTCTTGTTCAACCATGATATGCATGAATTGCCGAGTATGAAACAAAAACCACTTGTGTACACTCGCATGTCTTAACAACCAGCCTAATATGAGTCTAAAAAAGCATGTAAATATGGCGTCAATGATCCCCCTATGATAAAACAACCCAAGATGCAAAGTGCCACTCAAGTAGTGAAAGATCCTCTTGACAACCTGCCAATGCTTACACCTTGGGCTATGCATAAATCTGTTGACTTGTGAGGCTACAAACTGAATATCTGGCCTCGTATTGCATACATAAATAAGGCATCCAGCAGTATTTTGGTAAAGGGTGACATCGACAGGATCACCAGCATCATGAAGACTCAATTTCAAACATGTTTCCATGGGAGTGGCAGTAGGTTTGCAATCCTCAAGTCCAAACTTACATAGCATGTCTCTATGTAACGTATTTGACACAAGGCAATACCACCATCACATTGCTTAAACTGTATCCCAAATAATGATACAACATCCCCAAATCTTTCATCTTGAAAGTAGCATTCAAATTAGCCTTAAATTAAACAATATGTGTCTCATTTGAACCAATGATCAGCAAATCATCCACATATAAAACAACAATGAGAAGTACATCACCCTCACGCTTTACATACAAAGTGCTTTCTGTTGGACTGTTTTACGAAAGCCTCATTTAGCCAAATGTGTGTGAGCTTTCTCATACCAAGCACGAGGAGATTGCTTCAACCCAAACAAAGATTTCTTTACATTTGCATACTTTATCCTCTTGTCCTTTCTTGACATACTCATGTCACCATTTAAGAAAGAAGTAACAATGTCTGATTGATGTAAATCCCATCCAAAATGAGTTGCCAAAACACATAGAAAACGTACAATAGTCATACAACAAGTGGGAGCAAAAGTCTCTTCATAATCTATGCATTTGTGATGTGCATAACCATTTGCAGCAAGTCGAGCCTTATACTCACTATTTGGCTTGCGTTTCAACTTGTAAACCCCTTGTAACAATGGCTTGGGGGCAAATCACATAAAGTCCATGTGTCATTTTTTACAAGTGCATCATATTTCGATTGCATGGCAGCCATCCAATTTTTTGAATTATGTGCTTCATCAAAAGAAAGAGGTTCCTCTGTATCACATAAGCTAGAAATAGCCAAAGCATAACAATCTGATGCGTAAGATGCATGGCAAGAACCTGAATGAGTACGACTAGACAAAGGTGCATCCAATTTACAGTCATGCAAAGTATGCACAAGCCGTTTTGGCATACCTCTAGCCTGCTCATTTTCAGCCCTTTCCACATCATGTACATCTGCATCAGTAATAGGCTGATGTATAACTTTTTTTTAAACCCCCATGGGCTACACATTTGCCTTATTATAATTTACATTTAAGTTTTCACCACTGAAAAGAGGCAATAAGCTGTCATAAATGTCCTTTGCACTTACATTATTGTCTCTAGTATATGACAGCAAAGGTTGAACAGAATCTTTCACAAACACAACATCACGTGAAACCAAGACCAAGCTACGCCTTGTTTGTGGATGCTATAACTTTTAACCTTTTCTTTCAGTACTATAATCAACAAAAATTCTTTTGACAGCCTTATCATCCAATTTTTTTGTGTTGCGTTTGTGGCACCAAAGCATAAGCCAAACAATCAAAAACGTGGCTTTCTATCATGCCATGCTTCATATGGATTCATAGAGTGCAAAGTTTTTGTAGGACACCTGTTAAGTACATAAGTGGCACACATGATAATGTCAAGCCAAAAAGAATGTGGCAAAGCTTGGCTTTTGACCATACATTGTGCCATTTTCGTAACGACCTGTTTTTCCTATCAGCAACACCATTTTGTTGAGGTGTATATGTCACTGTACATTGGTGTTTTATCCCACTACTAGCCAGAAATGCATTAAATTCATGAGACATATACTCCCCCCTTGATCTGAATGGAGGGTGCCCATAGTACATTTAGAGACATTTTCAGCCATAGCCAAAAATGCTTGAAGCACATAAACACTTCGGACTTAGCTTTAAGGGGATACGCCCATGCAAGCTTGGAGTAATCATCAATAAAGTCACAAAGGATAGGTAATTGCCTAAGGATGGAATTTACATAGGCCCACAAACATCACTATGCACAAGCTGCAACCTACATGTAGCCCTAAGTGAACCATCCTTTGGAAACTTTGATGGCTGCATTTTACCCAAAATATATCCTTCACAAACATGCTTCATGGGTGCTTCAAAAGGTAGCAAAGAAGCAACCATGTCATTTTTTGCAAACGCGGCAAACTGGCAAAATTCAGATGCCCAAAAAGTGCATGCCAAAGTTTTGCATATAAAACAGTCTTTAAATCAACAATTGCATGTGCAAAATTTTTCATACACTTGTCATACAAAGTGAACTTATACAGCCCACTGCATAAAAATGCCAGATGCAACAATTTCAACACCAAAACTGAGATCATTAATCGTACATTTGTCATCCACAAATTTCACAACAAGAACAAGTCTAGCAAGTGCGGATACAGACAGAATATTCTTCTTGATCCCAGGTACATAAAGTACATCAGCAAGTATAAAAGAACTGCCATTCGCAACAGTCCGCACAATCTTGTCAACTCCCTTAACCGGATAAGAGGCATCGTTGGCACAAGTGATTGTATTCCCATGAGAGACATCCTCGAGAGAGGTAAACAAGTTGCAATGAGAGGTAATGAATCATGGACAGAAGGATCATAAGTGCACTCTGCACTAAATTCCCGTTGTGCATCTACATCAACATCACAATCTCCCTTCACAGAAGATTTTACAATTGCTGCACTTGTAGTGGAACCAGCCTCTTTCTTCTTAGCTTGTTTAGCCTTCAATTTCAAACATTGCTTGATCAAGTAATCATAATAGCAAAAGCATTGGAAACATGTGATTTGCCACTCATCGAAGAACCATGAGAAGTGGCTACATTGTTGTTGCCACTTTTTCTTTGAGCAGCAATAAAGTCTTGTTCAATTGCACCGTTGTTTAGCCCTATTTTTCCTTGAAAGTAACTCTTGCAACAACAGCAATGTGCATAATGCATCAAACTTGACAACTTCTAGATTTTCTTGGGTCATAAGTTTCCGAGTACTAGCAAAAGTCTGGTAAGAATCTGGCAAAGCATCAAGAACAGTCTGTACAAGGGAACTGTCTGAAATGACTTTTCCTAGAGAAATAAGTTGGTCATTAATATCCTTAATACCAGTAAGAAAAGTGTCCATTTCATCTTCCTCATGCATAATCTTCGACTCTAGTTCTTTACGCGGCAATACAATTTTAGCCTCATTACTGCGACTTGCATAAAGACAAGCCATAATATCCCTAGCCTGGTTCGTAGATTTCGTTGAACGAATGTGAGGAGTAATGGTACGCTTTGCGGATAACGCAATCAATGCATGAGCCTACACATCTCTAACATCCCAACGAGCTTGCTCAACCATAGGCAAAACAGCTTTGGAGCAGTAACCCTGCCACTAAAATACCCTCTAAAATCTGTGGCATCCTCAATATCGCATGTATCCTCATAACTAGGGTGTACATCAATGCCATGCACAACATTCCAAACCCCCTTTGACACAAGAACATGCTGCACCACGTAAGCCCACATTGGGTAATTGTCCCCATCCAATTTATCCTCAGCTGCAAACATCTTGAACACATTTGTGTTGTTGTCAACCATGGTGAATGCCTCCTGATGTGAAAACTATCCAAAAATAGGAGAAATGAAGCGGTACTAATGTATGTTATATAGCACAACCCAAAGAAGACTATAAGGGACATGTTATGCAGAGAATCAAACCGACAAAAAATTTCAACAAAAGGATGAAATTGCCTGCGTAGTAGTGTCTGTAGTGGAAACGGAGGCCAAAATGAGCCCGAATGGAAAATGCGAGTAGGCCAAGCTTTACAAGCCAACCCAAAGTATTTTTCAACCTGTTGACGCTCATCAAAGCTCACCAAAATTTGAAAAAGTGAGCAAGCATGTGCTGGCGATATTGGAAACTAAGCAGGGGAGGACGCAACCTACTATGATACCAATTGTTGGAAATAGGGTTGCATGGAAACACACACAACTTGGAGAAGAAGGAAGCTCAAGTCACACAACAGAGAGTATATATTGCTTACTGCATAAATGAATATAGATATATGAATTAGCCCTAGAGTGATGGGCATATATAAAATGCACGAGGGAAAAAACCTCCTAGTGAGGGGAAAAATGCCCCGACAGTCCTAAGTATGCTCACACAAATCTCTACCACATGTATATGGTAACATAAACTTACATAGTAATGTTTCATGTAGTGTGTGTGAGTTCAGCTTTATTATACCAAGCACGAGGAGGCTGCTTCAACCCATACAAAGCTTTCTTTCATTTGCACAATTTATCTTCTTGTCCTTTTATGAAAAAATTGTCAAGAAGAGTTAAACTTTCTCAAATATAGCACCATTCAAGAAAGCAGGCAAGTGCATATATAGACAAAAGTTTTTTTTTAATCCCACGTACATAAAGTGCATCAACAAGTGTGAAAGAAATGTCATTTGCAGTAGCCAGTACAATCTTTCCAACTCCCTGGGCTGGATAAGAGGCATCGTTGGCACAAGTGAGTATATTCCCATGAGGGACAGACTTGAGAGAGGTAAACAAGTCACGATGTGAGGTAATGTGCTTGGTAGCACCACTATCAAAATACCACACATGTGTATCTGCAGCAACTTACATACATGTATCATGGAGTGAAGAATCATAAGTGCATTCTACACTAAATGCCCACTCTACATCTACATAAGCATCACAATCTCCTTTCACAGAAGATTCTACAATAGTTGCACTTTTTGTGGAATCACTTTCTTTCTTCTTGGCCTCTTTTGCCTTCAATTTAGGACACTGCTTGATCAAGTTATCATTAGCTTTGCAATAATGTAAACACATCTTCTTTGTGCCCTTTTCACCAGAATTCTCAAACAATGTGCTGCCAGCAGAAGTATTAGGAACAATTCATTTGCCACTCGTTGAAGATCCATGAGAAAGGGCTACATTTCTGTTACCACCTTTTCTTTCAGTAATAATAAAAGCCTATTCAGTTGCACGTTGTTTAGCCCTATTCTTTCTTGAAATTGACTCTTGCAATAACAATGTGTATAATACATCAAACTTGACAACATCAGGATTTCATTCAGTTATAAGTCTCCAAGTACTATCAAAAGTCTGATAAGAATCTGGCAACACATCAAGAACAGTCTGCACACGTAAAATTTCAAAATGACTTTTCCTGTAGAAATGAGCTACTCATTAACATCCTTGATACCATTAAGGAAAGTGTCCATGTTATCTTCCTCATGCATAATCTTTGATTCCATTCCTTTACGCAACAATGCAATTTAAGCCTCATTGTGACTTGCATAAAGACCAGCCAAAATATCCCAAGCTTGTTTTGCTGATTTAGTTGAGCAAATAAAAGGAGTAATAGCGCACTTCACAGATAATGCAATTAATACATGAGCCTGCACATCTCTAACATCCCGATGAGCCTACTCAACTGTAGGCAAAACAGCTCTAGTAGGAGTAATCCTACCACCAAAACCTGCAACATCCTCAACAGAGTCTGTATCCATAGAATCCGGACGTACATCAATGCTTTGCACAAGATTCCAAACCCTTGTTGAGACAAGAACCTATTGCATCATGTACGCCCACATTCGATGATTGTCCCCATTCAATTTATCCCTAGCAGCAAACATCTTTAACACATCTGTGTTGTTTTCAGCCATGGTGAGTGCTTGCACCTAATGTGAAAACTGCCTTAAAAGAGGAGCAACGAAACAAGACTAACACATGCTACATAGCACAACCCAAAGAACACTGTGAAGGGCCTGTTATACAAAAAATTGCAATGACAAAAATCTGCACAAAAGGACAAAATTGCATGTGCAGTACTGCTTGTAATGGAAATGGAGGCCAAAATGAATCCAAATGGAAATTCTGAGCAGACCAAGATCTATGAGTTTTCTCAAAGTATTTGTCAACTTGTTGTCGCTCACCAAAGCTCACCAAAATCGAAGAAAGTTAGAGGGCATGTGTTGGCGACACTTGTTGACGACTATGCTCGGGAGGACGTGTGCGCGTATGTCGCACGTGTCAATGCAAGGAACTTGCCGATACACTGTGTGCAAGCCAAAAATGGCTCCAACCACACAACAAGCCTAAAGTAGTAAGCTCAAAGATGGTGTTGGTGTGTCACTCACCGCTCTACGCATCCTGTCGTGGAGGATTCCTCATCGCAAAGAAGAGGGAGATGCCGCTACGCCGTGCTCAACCGTCTCGCCGTCGTCGTGCCGTTGCAATGCTCGATCGCACTCTCTCTCTCTCTCTCTCTCTCTCTCTCTCTCTCTCTCTCTCTCTCTCTCTCTCTCTCTCTCTCTCTCACGCATACACACACACACAAGGAGATGAAGAAGAAGAAGATGGAGATGGAGCAAGAGCACTCTTCAATTGCACAAATGAGAGAATGAGTGATTTTTAGGTTTAGTTGACTTTTATATGAGCTCACCCCATTCACACTTGGGCGCCCATGCTTAGCCAACTAATCCCTTGAATGTTCCAGTTAGAGTGCGCCTCTCATCAGCGATCACTCTTACCCTTTTCCTATTGGACTGACAAGCCCGATACCTGACTCTACCAAGTAAATAATACAACGTCCGTCGTAGGTGATAGGGTGTCCGTGAGCCGTGAGGGTTAACATGTCCCCCCTTCCTGATGTAGATTCCGTCCTCGGGAGCTATTGAGTTGAAGCTCGTTCGTCGAGGTGGAAGATAATTTGAGATGAATGTCCTTAGCCTTCTTCAGTCACTGCAAAATCAAACAACATTGGCACAGTAATTGCATTCTCATATAGAATTAAAAAGCATATGCAATTGTAGGCAAACAATGTGATTGGTAACAGAATTTCAAACCATTTGTCAGCAATAAAGATTAAATTGCAATATAATAAAATGCATAAACAGATGTAAAGGTAAAAAATTAAACAAGTCTGGGGTCGCTAATTTAGCGATCGATAGGCACTAGAGATTGACTATTAATACCATGGGTAAGCTTATTAATTTTCTCTGGTCAATTAAGTTGTTTAATCGCGAGAGCCAAGTATTTCATGTTCGAGGGCTAACTAGAGGCTATACCTAGAAGACCTTGTAGTTAAGCTACAATAAAAGGAATTTCTCATGAAATCATTGCCTGACTAATTACCTGTTCTTTGACCCCCCAAAGTCTTTTCACAGTGATTCAATTTTGGTGTGTGTGCTTATTTTATATGCCTTGGGTTTTTTGCTTTTCAAGGAAAAGCGCCCACACTAGGAACCTCCAGGGCTCTATTACCACAGGCGATACATGTGAGTGGAGTACCAAATCAAGCTGAGATTTCTCTTCCAGCTTAAGATTTTACATTGTGTACTTTAATTTTTTGTTTTTTCATTTTCAGCATTTTAATTTTGTAATTTTGGGGGGTCATATAACATTGTTACCCTCCCCAGGCTCATCACACTAGTAAACTCCCTTTATAATACTTAAGCTAAAGGTCAATAGGGACTAAGCCCACTAGAAAGCCCTAGTACATTTCACACAATGCTGCCTAAATCGGATTAAGAACCTAAGTAACCATTGATTATTATGAAGGCATTCCCCATGGTATTAAGAGAAGATCTCTAACGCCTAGCTTGGTCAAACTAGCTTAGTTGGATTGCTTGATTTTTAAGCCTAGACAAGTGATTATGACAAAAAATTACATTGAATTTAATGTTTGGTGCTAAACAAAGGCACTAAATATTATGCTACCAATCACAATCAAAGCAGACAAACATAGATGCAAAAAAGATAAGGGGCAATGCTAATGGACAAGAAACACCTGTTTGTGTTGATGGTCGTGCTTGATTTGAAGTGTGAACGAGAGAAAGATCCCATGAAGGTCCAAATCCTAACAACAGCAACACGTTCCTGTACACACTAAGAAACACAAAGAATACCTCTAGGAGATACATCAGTGGGAAAAGGTACCAACACTTATTGAACACAACAAAAAAAACATAAGGAACCCTAACCTAATTATTTGCACTCCCCCTATAGAGTCAAGGGAATAGGATATTCTAGAAATTGGGGGAAAACCCTTAGGCTAAACCCCTATCCTCGTCATCGAGATAAACAAATTCATCGTCCATGAGACCATATATGCCATCTATGTAGTCATGTAAATCTTCTTCTTCATCATAGGTACCCATGTTTACTAAGAAGGTCACTAGACGCCTATAGTCATCTTGGTCAAAAGGGTAGGCTTGTGCAATGGGAGAAACGCTCTCTACTAAGTATGGGTCAGTCGTGGTCAAGAGACGTATCAGCCATTCTAACTCCTCGAAATTCCTCTCACATGCTAGTGTACCTACCAAATCCCATTCACATGCAAGCACCGGAAAGACCATGTGGAACATTTGTGAAAAGTAATGAGGGTATCCCTCACCCAAGGTAGGAGTGGATGACTCTAGCGTACTAGCCATAACTGTACACGCAAATAGATGATGGTTAGAGTGCAAATATTACAAGGGTTGTGTTCTTGTGCATAATGTGTTTTTATGATTTTGTGTTATGGCTCTTGCTCTTTTACTTTTTTATCTTGTTTTTGTGAGTATAAGGCTTTATATGTACATTCCCTAAGATTGGGAGATTAAGAGGTCAGGGAGGAAGGTTGAGAGGAGAGTGAGTGAATGATGACTATCAGCAAATACTCCCCCCTTCCTTGGGTAGATCATACCTTTTGGAATGATGTCGTCACCTTTTGAAACCAATTGTTCCAGTTGGTAATAGGTGAGGATTTTTGCAAGTAGTTTTCTATTACCTTAGGTGTCTCGTCGAGTTGCAAAGGTGGTAAGGTACTCTCCCATGATTTTATTTGCAACATTGTTGTAGGTGGTGAACTTACAACGGGAGGTGCAAACTCTTTCTTGCTTGTATGGATATGTACAATGGTAGGTGGAGGTTGTGTTGAAGCTTCTATTTCCGTATAGGAACTACATGAAGAGCAAGAAGCTTCATTTGATTTCCCTGTTCCTGAGCTAGGTGGAACAAATCGTTCTTTCTTCGGTAGCCAAACTAGCTCGGGAGCGGGTGTGTAACATTCCGTGATTTTTTCCTTTTCGCGATCTTCAATTTGTTTTGGAGACACAGGATTGAGCTCACATGGGCCCGGTGACAAGTAAGAGCACAATTTATGTTTTGGCACCCAGATTTGATCATTTCCTTCATAGTAGCCTTGGGCTTCCAATAGTTTTTTAGGAATCCAATGCAACATTTCTTTACATTTCTTGGGACGAATGGGACGTCTCTTACCAGGCTCCTGTCTTTTAGCACTGGCTATGGTCGCTAAAGAAGCTTTAGGGACCCACTTGTATGTTTTCTTTGTTATATTGGGATGGGTCTTGTGTGTCTCAAGCTTTATTTCAGCTACATCAGTTGAAGCTCTAGAGACTTGGGCTATGGGGACATATGGTTCAACTTCTTGGACATGCAATGTTTTGGGTTTGATTTCCTTAAGAGGCAATATCTTAGGAAGTATGGCTTGAGTGGCAGGGCTAAGAGTTTTTTTCTGTGTTGTAACACCCGCTGTCCCCCAATCAATAGTGCATTTGGTGGCTATCATCCACGTGCGTCCTAGATTTATATTACCCTCCATAGTTCCAACAGGCATGACCAAAAAGTCTTGAGCTACAACCTCATTGTCATAATTGACAGAAGTGTGCTAGATTCCAAAAATCGAAGTTTTTTTCTTGTTGACACCCTTGACTTGGATAATACTCTTAGATAGAGGTGGCTTCCCTAACTGACACCACACCCCATTTGATAGCACATTATATTTAGCACCCGTGTTCAATAAGACGTTATATAGAACTTTTCCATAGGTGATGTTTAGCTCAATAGGGTATCGTAGAGGTGTGTCAGAGTCCAACCAATCCTCATCGGTTTCAACGTGGAATGCATGTGTGACTCCAAGGTTAGCCTCTCATTTTTGTCTTATGCATTGTTGTCGCTCCTTAGCCTCAGCTTGAGCTTGTATCTTCTTCAATTCTATTTGTGCCTTGGCTGCCTTTTTTGTATGAATGGCACGTAGCTCCTCTTGGCTTAAAGGATCATAGTATCTTTTAAATTTGCTCCCATTGAAGAATCCAATGGTTTCAACTCCATCAAGATTCTCCACACGAATGGTTCCTTGTGGGGTGATCTCACATACTCTATATGGTCCTTTTCTCACATATTTCAACTTTTTCTTTTCGTTACGTACTCCATACATAAAGACTTTATCACCAACATTGATATCTTTGTTCTTTAGATGACGGTCGAACCATTTCTTCCTCCTATCTTTCTCCACAAGTGCATTTTGCACAGCTAATTTCCTCTCTTCATCTAGCCTTTCAAGGATATATAATCGCTCAACTAAGGGGTTACCATCCCAACCTTCTTGAGAAGCTACTCGAAGACTAGGAACGACAAACTCCCATGGCATAACCGCTTCTTGGCCATATACCATCTTGAATGGTGTGCAGTTAATGGAAACTTTGTACGCAGTACGATAAGCCCATAGAGCTAATGTAAACTTTAAATCCCAATCCGTGCGATGAGCTTCCACCATTTTGGTCAAGATAGAGATTAAGGTCTTGTTGGTGCTCTCAGCTTGGCCATTTTCTTGTGGATAATAAGGTGTGGACTTATGGTGAGCTATCATAAAGTTGGTAGTGAGTTCTTTTATTACTCCATTTATAAAATGAGTACCATTGTCACTCACAATCTCAAAGGGACAACCAAATCTTGTAATAATGTTCTCAAAGAGAAACTTGGCAGTTGACCTCGCATCGGCCTTACGTGTCGCCCTGGCTTCTGCCCACTTTGTCACATAGTCAGTGGCAATGATAATATATCGAGATTGAGTGCTACGAGCTGCAGGACTAATTGGGCCTACAAAGTCCAAACCCCATTTTTCAAATGGTTGAGTCACTTTAACAGGAGGTAAGGGCATCCAATTCTTTCGTTGTGTGATCTTGTAACGTTGGCATTCATCACATCCTTTTGCAAAAAGTGATGCATCCTTAAATAAGGTTGGCCACCAATAACCTGATTGCAACACCTTTCTAGCTGTTAGTTCCCCTGAGAAATATCCTCCGGCTATACCCATGTGGGCTTCTTGCAGTATGTATAAATACTCATCCTCACGGGCACAACGTCTAAGAATATCATCCTTCCCTAGCCTGTAGAGAGTTCCTGCAATGAGAGAGTAAGGTTCGCATTCTTTTAATAGTTTTCGAGCTATGTCTTTATGAATCTCTTTGGGTGGAAAACCATTAACTAGAAAGTTCACAATCTTCTCACTCCATTCAGGTATGGTTTCGACTAGGAATAGAGAAGTATCGGGCAACTCATCATCGACTCCAATAGGGGCTTCACCATTGGGTATGCGAGACAAATGATCCGCCATCACATGCCTTTTACCAGGTCTCACCACAACGGTAAAATCAAACTCAAGGAGAATTAACAACCATCGTGTAATTCTTTCCGTGGAACAAGGTTTATTTACTAGATACAACAAGGCTTGATGATCAACATAGAACACAAACTTGTTGGCCAGAAGGTAGTAGCGAAATTTCTTCACTGCATAAATCATACCTAAACCTTCTCGCTTTGTAGTGGTGTAGTTTCTCTCGGCATCATTCAATTGACGACTTGCAAAGCTAATGGGGTAGTCCAATTTATGTTCTCCTGGATGAGCTAGAACACACCCAATAGCAAAGTTCGATGCATCAATATGCACATGAAAAATTACATTCCAATCGGGTACTCGTAGAATAGGAGCGCTAGTTTATGTTTTTTTCAATGACTCATAAGCATGATCACACTCCGCAGTCCATTGGAACTCAATAAGAAGCTTGTACAAAGGACGAGCTATCTCAGCAAAGTTTAAAATAAACCGTCGGTAATAACCAACATGACCCATGAACCTTTGAACTCCTTTATAGTTTGTAGGTGGTGGCAATTCAGTAATGGCTTTAATTTTGCTCTCATTTGTGGAAATCCCATTTTTGGACACTATATGCCCTAAAATGACTCCATGTTTAACCCAAAATTGGCATTTGAAAGGGTTTAAGGAGATGCGATACAATCTACACTTCTCAAACACTTTTCGTAAGCATGATAGATGTTCTTTCCAAGAGGAATAAACACAAAGGTCATCTAAGAAAGTTTCAGAAAACTCCCTCAAATATTCTCTAAAAGTAGTGTTTATTAATCTTTGAAAGGTAGCAGGGACATTGGCTAAGCCAAAAGCCATAACACGAAATGCGAACACTCCAAATTCGGTTATAAAGGTTGCTTTAGCTTGGTCCTCCGATGCAATTGTGATTTGATTGTATCCAGAGTACCCATCTAAAAGTTATAAGCTTCCTTCCCTGCAACTCTTTCAAGCACATGTTCTGAATATGGCAAGGGGTAATGGTCCCTCCTAGTGGCGGCATTGACCTTCTTGAGATCCATGCATACTATGAGTTTCCCATTCTTTTTTGGCACAATCTCTATTGGAGACACCCATTCTGAGTGCTCAATAGGGTATATGAATCTGCATTCCACAAGCTTTTCAATCTCTTCTTGAACAATTTTTGCATATTTAGGATTCATTGGGTAGGGTCGTTGCTGAACGGGTTTAGCCATGCTATTAATGGGGATTGTGTGTTGCACCACGGAAGGTGGAACACCTTTTATATGTCCAGGAAAATATATCCTTGAATTCCTTGAGAAGTTCTTTAAGTAAACACTCCTCAATCTCTGTCAGATCTTGGGCAATGAAAACAGGTTGAGACTCTTCTCCTGGGTCTGCTAACTCTATTTCCTTATTGCTAGACCGTCATAGACTCCATTTCTCCCATCGATAGGCTTTCTTTGAGCCTTTGTATACACAACCTTACGTTCCTCTGTGGTATAGGATTTGAAATGTTCAGGTGCAGGGTGTAAGTTTGTGGGGTCCTGTTGTTCTGTGGACAGTTATTTCACTTCCGATTCCTTTTGTTGTTGAGCTAACTCTCGATTTTGTCGTCTCCTTACGGTACGGCTCAACTTTGGCTTCTCTGTAGCCTCTAATTGTGCGATGTCAATGGGTTGTGGACTACACCACATAACGCTTTGAAGGTATTCACCCAAGTTATCTACCAACTTCCGATGAGCATCGCATGCCCCTATATAATTAAGCCATTCTGCGGTAGATTTCTTTTCATTTATTCTAGCACGCACATTTGCTCGATATCGTCGCCTCTTATATCTCTTACTCTTCTTGTTTAATTCTCGATTACGATCGATCTCTAGTGAAGAGTCACTAGATGAATCACTACTTGTGTCTTCTGCTCCCTTGGATAGATTATCATCTAGGTTACCATTGGGCCCTAAATGGTTTTTCCCCACATTTGCACTAAGATTTAACTCAGATTCTTCATCCTCAGAGTCAATTTCAACTGATGATTCTGACCCCAAATCGTGTGGGCTATAGTCTTGTGAGGCGCTACTGGTTACAATGCCAGTCAAACTTTCATCTTGCAGGTCATCAGAAGCTATATGCATTGCTTCTAGCATATTTAAGGGTACAAGTGGTGGTATTTCATCCCCCTCAGGTGTTACCCAGGTCGTCCCCCTATTTCCCCAAGTGTCTATGGTTGCTACTAGGTGGACCCAATCCACATTGTCCGACTCAGTCATCCCATATAGTACATCCATATAAGGAGAATCTTCCCCAACATCAGTGTCCGCTTTACACGTGTAACAATACTGCAATGGGGCTGAGTGAACTATGGTGTCAGATCTATGATCAATTATAAACCTGTTTCCTAGAGGATGTGCTCGACCCGTCACAAGATCCACTCGAATGACAGAATCTTGGAACTGCACGTAGACATGGTTTTTAGACCAGTCATGCACCATTTTTGCTTCCCTCATGAAAGACATCCTAAGATCATCTCAGATGCCATAGTGTGTTTGGAGAAATCCATAACAATAAAGGTAATCCTTATTTTATGTCCGAAGACCTTGATCTTGAGATCTTCTAGCATCCCAATAGGTTTAACAATAGACCCATTGGCCATCTTCACTACTATGGTTGTGGTCGCAAGGTGAGGTCTTCCCATAGTTTCCCAGCAATTTTTAGTCACAATGCTAACCCCAACGCCACCATCAAGGATTCCCTTCACAGTTAATCCCTAGGTAGTGATTGGTATGGTCGCATTGGATTCATCACCCTCAAAGTATTGTCCCAACTTGTTAACAGGTATTTCTATAACAAGGTTCTCATGTAGGTTGGGTTGTGGATCTAAGTGTTCCTCCTCTATTGGCATCTCCCTAGCTCCATCCATCTGTGCAAATTGTGGTAGCCCAAACTTTAGTTCTCCATTGAGGAAGGCTCAAAGAGCTGAGAGTAGCTCAGGGTCTTTATATAGTTTGGACATGATGGTGGTTCTAACTTCTGAAGACATGAAATCCATCAATTTGGCAATGTTTAACGGCACCTTTTGGACTTCAGTCCCTTGACGTGGGGAAGATGGGATCTCCATTTCTTCGATAGGATCAAGTAGTCCCTCTGTAAACATTCTTTCCATCAAGAAGTGAGTACGCCCACTTTCCCATGACTTTAAGTCACTTTCTTCTTGGATGACACTAGGTATGGCTAAGGGTCTATGGACTTGGTGAGGTTGTTGTTGCGTAGAGAACACGGTTTCTGTAATCTGGATCTGCCTAGGTGATGGTTCTAGACCCCTTTGGGTATCTTCTACCAAACTCTTTAATTGCTTGACTCGCTCAATCTCCTGTGTAGGGTTTGGGTAAGTTCCTATCTTCTTTTTGGATCCTAGCCATTGTGGCTCATGAAGATCTTCCTTGTTGGTTTCTATCTTAGTGGTCGTTTTGGTCTCCATGGTTTCACCTGAATCAGAATCTTCTTCAGCGTCATTCATATATACGGGGTCGTCACCAGTCCCTATGTTGGCCTCTGAATTGGGGTCGTAGTGTGGTAACCAAGAATTCTAAGGGAAATAGGGCTTTGATCCCAAACACCAAAGTAAAATGTCCGTTGCTTTTTGCGATCTCTTTCTTCGTGTTTTCTTCTTTTTCTGAGATTGGGCAATTGATGTCATGTCTCTTTCCTCAAGAATATAGTTTTGTTTTTGGAGCATCGATCGTGTGAGTACGTTTACTGGTACCACAGGTGTACTTTGTGATGGCTCCTCGGTAACTTCAATCAAGTTTAATGGTGTGATCTTCGGTACATTTGGATTATTTGGACATTGGGCAATCAAATGATCTATGCCACATCAATTACACATGAGAATCGGCATTGTAGACGTGCTCGCTTGGTTGGTTTGCATTAGTGTGGCGTTCTTTTGTAGCCTAATAGGACACTCGGCTACACGATGTGGACCTCCACACTCATAGCATTGAAGAGGTGGTCTCTTAGCAGTGTAATTGATATTTTGGCCTCTTGCAGCAAGAGCAGCTACTTGATATACAGGTTTGACTTGTCCCCAATAGTCCTCCATGTAGTATTGTGGACTTTCTTCAAGCACATCCATCCCATAGGTGACATTAGGATCTATATCTTCCTCACAGCCTTCCAAACAAGCGATAGATGACTCACAGCCCACTTGATTCACAGAAGTGATTCTCGGATGTGGTGGTTGCGGTCCTAGCACTGAAGGTGGTAAGGGTGTTGTTTGAACAACATTTTGGGCCCTAGGGACCATGTGTTGTGTTGTTTGTTCAAGAGGTGGGGCCGGCATCAATGCAGGCACTCAAGGTGTGTCTCTCCATGCTAAGGTTGGTCTATTGGCCATCGCGGACTTAAATACTATGCAATCCTTAGCTTGATGACCATACCTCCCACAGGCATTGCAGTTCCCATTGAATTTTACTCTAAAAGTAGGGCATTCACTGGTACTATGCGGTCCATAGCATATTGAGCACCATTGTTGATCCCTTCTTGGATACATATGATTGTTTTGCGGAGCACGATTGTCTCTAAGACTCTCTTGAATAGCCTTGGTGAGATCTGCTAAAGTCATCTCAGATATCTTTGGCTCCTTAGCAATAGGCTTTAAGGTCATTGGCTGATGCCCAGATGCTTGCGAGCTAATAGATTTAGTCTCAACAGACACTCTTTCTCCTTGAATCATCAAATTATCCTCCAATTGGATCGCATTGGTGGTGACTGCTTCCCAGGTGGTGATACCTCTAATGAATAGGCCATTGTAGATATCCTCATGTCGTAGCCCCCTAATGAATCTATCAAGCAATTGGTTATTGTTGAAGCGCTCATTTGGATTACAACGAGAATTCAAATGCTTCAAGCGACTTATAAAGTCTCTCACCGACTCTCCTTCCTCTCATTGGGCTTTCTCGAGCTGAGAGGCTACACCCCAAAGTACTCCCTCTCGTATGTATTCTTTTAAGAACACTGTCCTTAGAGTAGGGTAAATCTTTTTTTCTTCCACCCTTAGGGTTCTATACCAATCCCCAGCCTTTCCACTTAAGGTTAGGCTTAAAGCATTACTCTTATGCAGGTCATTGTGTTCTCCTAGAGAATCGCATATTTGTTCAAACACTTTGATATGCTTTCTCACATCTCCGTCTCCACTAAATTTTTGTGTGAGCTTGGCTATTTGTACTGCCTTACTTCTAGGCTCTCTATCAGGCATGTTAAGCATATTCTCAGCAATAGATCGACCAATAGCTTGAGCAAATGTTGCCAAGTCACCTAAGTGAGCAGGCACCTTGGGTGAAGGTGCTCCAGAGACTACATGTGGAGTAGGTATTGGCATTGGGCTTGGCGCATAGGAAGCCCTTGGGTTCCACGTTGAGTACGATGTTGTGCCATGTGGTGGTCCATAGTTCATATGGGTGGCCTTAGGCATAGCAGACGGCGGATGTGACATGCTAATGCTAGCCGGTATAGTCCCATGGAAATAAGAGCTTGGGTGTTGTGGTTGTGGAGCATAGGTACTTGAGACAATGGGAGGGGTAGGGACTACATGAGTGCGATGACCCATAGGTGCATACGATTGGTACACACTTGTAGGTACTGTTGCAGGCATTGAGCTACCATGTAGTGGGGCTTTACTAACAAATGAGGTCCATGGCGTGTTTCTCGGCATGCCCATCATTAGGGTAGGCATGGTAGTCGTGGTGTCATCAAGGGAAAGATGAGCTAGACTTGGAAAGGTGAAGCTATCACTTGTGGGCTTAGATTGCGCTCAGACCCCTGGAGAAACAACATATGGAGGATCCATCGAACTTACCGAGGGAGTCTCCATTTGCGATAAGGTCGGTTGTTTAACCTTTTCTGTATCTAAGAATCTCATGAGACCCGTTGAAGGCATGTTGATCCCCTTGTTCTGTCTCTCTAACTCAATGACCCTATGAATGACCTCACAAGCTCTTTGTTGTTGATCCTCCACACTAGTAGCACCCGTTGTTGATTGTAAGACATCTAACCAACCCACGTGATAGGTGTGACCTGTGTATAGGTCAGTCAGAGTTTTCGTTTGTAGTTTGTACTCCCAGTTCTCATTTAAGAACGCTCAATCTAGGATTGAGGTGTTAGGGGTGTCCTTTGAGCTAGATGCAATGTTGCCTTCTAGGGGTTGGCCCTTAGCGGTTGCTAAGTCAGGAGCACTTGATTGCTCTCTTAGCGAGGATATTGACATAGGGGCTTCGCTTTTAACTCTCTTCGTTGCTCCGCCTTGCATAAGCTCTCAATTTCCTTTTCCCTTGCTGCAAGGATATATCGCTCAACCTCTTGCACTTCGGCAAGGCTTCTACCATCGGGTAATATGACCTCGGAGGGAAATAGCTCTAAAGAGTCAGGAGGTGCACTGAATAAAGTATTCACGTGCACATTCTCTAAGGGTATAGGGTCTACGTTGGTCACGAATGGAGAATTTACTTCCCCACCGCCCTCATTTACATCATTAGCTCCATGTTCGGAGTGAGTGGCTCTACTAAAGGTTTCCTTCAGGCGGCTAAGCACGCTCGGCCCGGACCGTGGACCCATGGCATGCATGTCTTGGCTTGAGCTATTGGGATTAGGCATTGGGAAACCCTCCATGACGTCGTAGTCAGAGGAAGAGTCACTAGCCGCTATGTTCGGGTCTTGGTTTGTACTACCTTGGGTCCCCGCCGATGGCCTGGAACCTAAAGTAGGTGGATATTGAGAACTCGCGTAAGTCGAAATTCTCTCTAGTTGCTCCGTCTCTAGCACATGACCAGAGCGCAGATGCATGTGCCTTTGGCACCCTACAAGCGTCGGCGAATAACCTCGAAGGTTAACCGCTTACTTTTTTAAGCGTCCGTTTTCACTCGTGTTTTTTACGTTTTTAAGATTTTTTTAATGTTTTTTAATGATCAATTTTCTTTATTAAAGTGTGTGATAGCTCAAAATGAGCGTATCACTTAGAGGGTCGCGGTGTGCTTTAGAGCACAATTTTCGGGCATTTGAAGTTCCGTTAGTCCTCAAAAAATCGATTTTTAGCTACGTGTGAAGCTAAAATTCGTAATTTTAAAAGGCGACTGAGGCCTAAGCCTGAGCGTGAGCTTGGGCTTGGGTCTGGGCTTGAGTCTGGGAGATATTCCCGATCCCGGTCCTACCTTTTTTTTTTTTTTTTTTTTTTTTTAAATTTTAAAGGATAAGGTCTTCGCGGCCTGCGCGAGAGCACACACACACTCTATCTACCTACTTTCAACTAATACACCTATTGTTACACACTAACACACTCTATTAGCTCTCACAGATCTACTTTCTACTTACTGTTCATTACATTACACAGAACTAACAACCTTAATACTAACACCTTACACCGAGAAAAAACACAGTACCTTTGAAAACTCCATTAACAAAAAAAATACACAGTACTAACACAAAATCCTTCTTCTCAACACACACACCCTCCTTCCTTACCTTTCCTACAATTGAAATTGCACCACAAAAGAAGCACAGAGTGCCATTCAAGCTTAGTGTATGGCATTCCCCGGCAATGGCGCCAAAAATGTGCGCGTATGTCGCACGTGTCAATGCAAGGAACTTGCCGATACACTGTGTGCGAGCCACAAATGGCTCCAAGCACACAACAAGCCCAAACTAGTAAGAGCAAAGATGGCGTTGGTGTGTCACTTACCGCTCTACGCTTCCTCTCGTGGAGGATTCCTCGCCGCGAACAAGAGGGAGACGCCGCTACGCCGCGCTCAATCGCCTCGCCGTCGTCGTGCCGCCGCAATGCTCGATCGCACTCTCTCTCTCTCTCTCTCTCTCTCTCTCTCTCTCTCTCTCTCTCACACACACACACACACACACACACACACACACACACACACACACACACACACACACACAAGGAGATGAAGAAGAAGAAGATGGAGATGGAGCAAGAGCACTCTTCAATTGCACAAATGAGAGAATGAGTGATTTTTAGGTTTATTTGAATTTTATATGAGCTCACCCCATTCACACTTGGGCGCCCATGCTTAGCCAACTAATCCCTTGAATGTTCTAGTTAGAATGCGCCTCTCATCGGCGATCACTCTTACCCTTTTCCTATTGGACCGACAAGCCTGGTACCTGACTCTACCAAGTAAATAATACAACGTCCGTCGTAGGTGATAGGGTGTCCGTGAGCCGTGAGGGTTAACAGGACGCAACGTGCTCTAATACCAATTTTTGGAAATAGGGTTGCACGGAAACACACATAGCTTGGACAATATTAAGAAGCTCAAGCCACACAGCAAAGAGTATATTTCTTAGTGCACAAATGAAAGATAAGTTAGCCCTAGAATGATGGGCGTATATACAATGCACAGGGGGAAAAACCTCCTAGTGAGGAAAAAATTCATTGGCGGTCCTAAGTGTGTTCACACACATCACTGCCACATATCTATGGTAGCACGCACTTCTTTTTAAATTATTTTCAAGTGATGCATTTATATTCTTCTTGTAATCCATCTTTGCTAGTGAATAGATCTGCATGTAACAAAGAGACAAACAAAAGATCATTGTCATCACTTGTACTACATTGACCTCTTCAATGTAGTACAAGTGACAAAAAAAAATCATTGTCATCACTTGTACTACGTTGACCTCTTCAACTTTGGACTTGCTTTTGTTCTCTTTCTTGCCATCATAATCCATTATTTTCTTCTTTTCTTCATTCAACATTTAGCATTTTTTTGTAAAATGTTCATTCTTTTTGCAACAAGAGTATTCAACATATTTTTCCACAAGATATATTGTGCTTATTGTGAGGTTATATTCTCTCATCATGAGACTTCCCTTGCTTTCCACTTGTGGTAGCTATAGGAGCAGCACTCTACTTGCTTATATTAGTGGAGTTGCATATAATCTCCTTTGAGAGCAAGCTTCCAACCATCTCATAAATTTGAAGTACCTTCAAGTGATAATGAATTTCCACTAGCAATTGTGAATGTTACCATGGTGAGGATATGTTACCATATACATGTGATAGTGATGTGTGTGAACATTCTTAGGATTGTCGGGGAATTTTTTCCCTCACTAGGAGGTTTTTTCCCCCGTGCATTGTGTATACGCCCATCACTCTAGGGCTATCTATCTTTCCATTGCACACTTAGTAATACACTCTTTGTTGTGTGCCTTGAGCTTCCTTCTTATCTCCAAGATTTGTGTGTTTTCTTGCAACCCTAATTCCAACAATTGGTATCAGAGCTCTCGAGCTTAGTCGCAAGCAGCTCCAACAAATGCCTGCTCACTTTCTTTGATTTTTGGGAGCTTAGGCAAGCATTAGCAGGTGAACAAATATTTCGAGTGAGCTCGTAGAGAGGAATCTGCTCAGCTTCCTAATTCATGCTCATTTTGGCGTCCGTTTCCACTACAAGTAGTACTCCGCATGTTATTTTGACATTTTGTGCAGAAATTCTGTTAGTGCCGTTTTCAGCATAACAGGTCCCTTACAGTCTTCTATGGTTTGTGCTATATAGCACATGTTGTTCTCGCTTTGTTTCTCCTCTTCTCGCGCAATTTTCACATCAGGTACTGCATTTGCCATGGCTGACAACAACATAGATGTGTTCAAGATGTTTGCTGCTGTTGAGGATGGATTGGATGGGGACAATTACCCTATTTGGGCTTATATGATGCAACATGTTCTTGTGTCAAAGGGTGTCTGGAATATTGTGCAGGGCATTGATGTACGTCCTAGTTTTGAGGATGTTGTAGGTTTTGGTGGCAGGGTTGCTACTGCTAGAGTTGTTTTGCCTACGGCTGAGCAAGCTCGTTGGGATGTAAAAGATGCACAGGCTCATACATTGATCGCATTGTCTATGAAGCACACTATTACTATTTACATTCGTTCAGCAAAATCTGGAAAATAGGGTTGAGATATTCTGACTGGTCTTTATGCAAGTCGCAATGAGACAAAAATTGCATTGCTGAGTAAAGAGCTAGAGTCAAAGATTATGCATGAGGAAGATTATATGGACACTTTCCTTGGGGGTATCAAGGATATCAATGAGTAACTTATTTCTGTAGGCGAAGTCATTATGACAGTTTCCTTGTGCAAATTGTTCTTGATGCTTTTCCATATTCTTACCAAACTTTTGCTAGTACTTGGAGACTTATGACCCAAGTAAATCCATAAGTTGTCAAGTATGATGCATTATGCACATTGTTGTTGCAAGAGTCACTTTCCACAAAAAATAGGACTAGATAGCGTGTAGTTGAATAGGCCTTTATTGCTACTCAAAGAAAAGGTGGTAACAGCAATGTAGCAACTTCTCATGGTTCTTCTATGAGGGGTAAATCACCTATTTCTAATGCTTCTGCTGGCAGCAATTCGTCTGGGAATTCTGGTGAAAAGGAAAAAATATAGATGTGTTGTCATTATTGTAAAGCTCGTGATCACTTAATCAAGCAATGTCCTAAGTTGAAGGCCAAAGAGGCTAAGAAGAAAGAGGTTGGTTCCACCACAAATGCTAGTTCCACTGCAAATATAGCTATTGTTGAATCTTCTGTGAAAAGATATTGTGGTGCTGATGTTGATGCAAAATGGGCTTTTAGTGTAGAGTGCACTTATGATCCTTTTGTCCATGATGCAAGTTTGTCAGTTGATGTAGATACTCATGTGTGGTATGCACATTTTGGGCATCTAAATTTTTGTCAGTTTGCTACGTTTGTAGAAATCTTATATGGTTGCTTCTTTGCCACCTCTTGAAGCACCTGTCAAACATGTTTGTGAGGGCTATATTTTGGGAAAGATGAAGTTTCCAAATGATAATTCAATTAGGGCCACACGCAATTTGTAGCTTATGCATAATGATGTTTGTGGGCCCATGCAAACTCCATCCTTGGGCAATTACCTTTACTTTGTGACTTTCATTGGTGATTACTCCAAGCATGAATGGCCGATCCGCTTAAGGCAAAGTCTGAAGTGTTTTTGTGCTTCAAGCAATTTTTGGCTATGGCTGAAAATGTCTCAAAATGTACTATGGGGACCCTCCATTTTTATTGAGGGGGGGAGTACATGTCTCATGAATTTAATGCATTTTTGGCTAGTTGTGCGATAAAACACCAATGTACAATTTCGTATACACCATCAACAAAATGGTGTTGTTGTGAGAGGAAAAATAGGTCTCTTACAAAAATGGCAAGATGTATGGTCAAAAGTCAAGCTTTACCACATTCATTTTGGCTTGAGGCTATTATGTGTCCCACTTATGTACTTAACAAGTGGCCTATAAAAGCTTTGCAGTCTATGACTCCGTATGAAGCATGGCATGATAGAAAGCCTTCTATTGAGCATATGAGTGTTTTTTGTTGTTTTGCATATGCTTTGATGCCACAAACGTAGCACAGAAAATTAAATGATAAGGCCATCGAATGTATTTTTGTTGATTATAGTGTTGAAAGCAAAGGTTAGAGGTTGTGCCATCTCTTGATTTCACGGGATGTTGTGTTTGTGGAAGATTCTGTTCAGCCCTTGTTGTCATGTACAAGAGACAGTAATGTAATCTCACAGGACATTTATGACACTTTGTTGCCTCTTTTTGGTGGTGGAACTTCGAATGTAAATTCCAATGAGGCAATTGTTCAGCCTATTGGGGTTTCTAAAAATGTTACAGATCACCCTATTTCTGATGTAGATGTACATGATGTCCTTGATGAGGAAAGGGTTGAGAAGGTATGCCTAAATGGCTGGTGCATACTTTGTGTGATAGTAAATTGGATGCACCTTTGTCTAGTCGTACACGTTTCTCAAACTTGCAAGGTCAACAAAAAGGGATGTGTTTTTTTGGCGATCATTTTTCAATGAGCGCTTTTTTGGGATCGAGTGAACAGATTCCAAGTAAGATTCTCTATCTCAACCCTTGAGAGTTGAGGATTCACTCACTCATCTCTCTCTCTCTCTCTCTCTCTCTCTCTCTCTCTCTCTCTCTCTCTCTCTCTCTCTCTCAGATTTTTCCTTGGCAAACACACTTTGATCAAACGTTGAAAGATCTTGTGTGAAAACATTCATTTTTTACAAAGCTCGCTCTCTTCCTCCCTCTCTCATACACATATAGAACAAGGATGCAATTGAATCATTAAACACACACTGTCTCTCTCTCAAATATCTGAATATATTTTGAGCCCTTAGTTTATCCATCCGCACAACTTGATCAAAGATTGTGATCCCTTGAGCAATAAAGGAATCTCTCTCTCTCTCTCTCTCTCTCTCTCTCTCTCTCTCTCTCTCTCTCTCTCTAACACAAAGGCAAGAATACACCCAAATCATTTAACACCAAGATTTTTGTTCAAAACAAGAAAAAGTTAAGGGTTTTAAAACCAAAATAATTCAAACCAACTTTGCAGAGTTGATACAAATCATCCCATCATTGGACTTTACTCTAAGATTTGATATGTGCATTTGCAGCTAAGAGCATTGTAGACATCCACCTTTCTTAGCATTGGCTGATATATTAACATTTTTTCATTTTGGCTCAATACAAGTACTCTTAAGTAAATGAAGTACAAGTGCTTGCAAGCCAAATAAGATTTTTTCTTGGTTTTTTTCTTAGTGAAGTCAAGGTATATGCAATAGAGCTCATCCTTGGTGTGCACCTCATACACCCCCACACGTTTGTCTCCATCATGGGACTACACCTTGAAGACTTCTTGTACATTGTTTAAAATGCATTTCTCTTCAATCACGTTGGTCTTCAAACTAAGAGCCAAACCAATTTTCTTTGTTGCCTCCTCTAAAATGAAAGTGAAAAATGTATGCCATTTCTTAATATCGAACCACTATTATCTACTTTTGTTGAATCCAAAGAGAAAATTCACCTCCACCCCTTGGAGGAGTCTTTATTGTAGTAGTACCCATTTGTTCTATCCCAAAAAGATCTCCACTTGAAATCCTCCTTCAAGCAATGCCTCAACTTCTTCATCTATGAGATTTTTTCTTAGATTGACTGGCCAAATTGCTAGTGGACATGATGGCTTTGGTTCTAAGTTATGGTCCACCACATAACAATGGATAACTTAGTTGGGAAAAAACCAAAAACATTGCCTAAGTAACCCATTTGAATGTTTTCTATATCCCTCAAATGATGGTGCGAGAGTCCCTTTGCCACATGCCACTATTCTTTGTCCACATCTTCTTCCACCACTGGGTGTGCCACTACATGCTACACGACTACCAAGAGGAGTCCTTTGAATTGCCTGCATAGCTTTATTACTTATGTTCCATAGCATCCATTCGGTGAATGTTCCCTAAGGTTGGTGGAAATTCAAACACCATGTTACCATTTTATGTTTTTGAAATTTCTTGCACTTGTTTGGTTTCCACTATCTTTGAAAGAAGCTTTGTTAATGTGTTTGGCTTCATTAGTGTGCTATAAAAAGACAAAATATTATTTGTTCCCCTTATCTCAACAAATCTTTCCAATGCTTTCTCCCCATAAGGTTGTTCCTTCATTGGGCTAGTAAGGTCTATGTAGGGAGCATCCACATGAGGAAAAGCCATCCCAGTGGAATTTGAGATAGTGACATCTTCGACCACCACCACGAACCTTGTAGAGAGAGATTTTTTCACAAGATAAAACTCCTCTCCTAAATGATTGTTAGTCTTCTCTAGTGGCACTATTAACTCTTCACTTCCAATTATAACAATGGCATGTAAATTAGCAGTCGATGTTTGTAGTGCAACATGAGGTACCTAACCCCAAAAATAAGCTTCTCATTGATAAAGACAAAAGCTCTTTCTTGAAGGAGGGGAAGACTATAAAACATGACATGGTAGTTAAGTTCAAAAAATAGCACTAGATTAGAAAATGAGAGTGACAGTGCATAACTATGTGTAGGAGAGTTATGAGTATATTATGTTAGCTCTAAAAGTTATTTGTTTTTCTTTTAATTTTTGAGTTTCAAATTAATTTACTTTTATTCTTAATTTGAATTCTTTCATGTGAGAGGATGTTTTGGCTACCTGATGTTATTGTTCACTAGTAATGCTAGTGGTTATCACCTATAGATAGACTATCTATGCTCTCTCTCTACACCCACACACTCTCTCTCCCCCTCTCTACACTCACTCACTCACTCTCTCTCTCTCTCTCTCTCTCTCTCTCTCACAAACACACACACACACACTCTCTATATTCTCTCTCTCCTTGTCTCTCTCTACCTCTCCCTCTACATGCACCCACACACTCTCTATCCCTATGCACACACCCTCTCTCTCCCCCTCTCTCTCTACCTCTCTCTCCTTCGTGCACCCGCTCTCTCTCTCTCTCTCTCTCTCTCTCTCTCTCTCTCTCTCTCTCTCTCTCTCTCTCTCTCTCTCACACACACACGCTCACTCTCTCTCCCTCTACATGCACCCTCTCTCTCTCTTTCTCATGCTCTCTCTCCCTCTCCCCCCCCCACACCCACGCACACACTCCCTCTTACACACTCTCTTTCTCTCTCTCTCTTTTCTCCTTCTCTCCCCCCTCTCTCTCTACACACACACTCTCCCCTTATCTCTCTCTACCTCACTCCCCCCACACGCACACACCCCCTCTTACATGCACCCTCTCTCTCTCTCTCTCTCTCTCTCTCTCTCTCTCTCTCACCCATGCACACACCCCCTCTCTCACATACACACACACCCACTCTCTCTCTCTCTCTCTCTCTCCTTCTCACACACCCCCTCTTACACACACCCGATCTCCCTCTATCACATGCTCTCTCTCTCTCTCTCTCTCTCTCTCTCTCTCTCTCTCTCTCTCTCTCTCTCTCACACA
The DNA here is from genome assembly GCF_014529385.1 of Adiantum capillus-veneris. NCBI lineage: Eukaryota > Viridiplantae > Streptophyta > Polypodiopsida > Polypodiales > Pteridaceae > Adiantum > Adiantum capillus-veneris. Next base: position 110,908,295 of record NC_140946.1, read on the forward strand.
CACACACACACACACACACACACACCCGCTCTCCCTCCTTCATGCACACACATAATCTCTCTACACCTGCAACCATCTAGTGATAGGTCTCTCTCTCTCTCTCTCTCTCTCTCTCTCTCTCTCTCTCTCTCTCTCTCTATCTATCTATCTATCTTTCTCTACCACTCTCTCTCTCTCCCTATCTCTCTCCCCCACGCACATCCGCTGCCCCTCACACACACATGCACTATCTCTCTCTACACCCCCCCCCCCCCAAACATCTGGTGACATGTGTCACCCTTCAAACGACACCTACCATGAGGTGGTTGGGAAGTGTAGAGAGAGAGTTTGTGTGCATACACCCCCAACCATCTAGTGAAAGGTGTCATCCAAAGGGTGACACATGTCACAAGATGGTTGAGGGTGTTGAGAGAGTGTGTGTGTGCGTGTGTGTGTGTTCTAGTAACAATATAGCATAAACACCAAAGAATCCTTTCAAATTACAAAAGACACTAGAAACTATGTCAATGAAAAGGTGGTATAATTCCCATTCATAGTACAAAACGGACTTTATACACAAGTACAAGAGAGTTAAGAGCCTGAAGATATATAAATCTGTCATCTTCAATCCAAGGAACTTTGAAAACCATAGTTGAGAAGGTAACCCTCACCTACACCCATGGAAACAACACAACTTTTAGTTAGCATTGGCACCGTATGCAGGTGATGCATGGGTATCCCACATGTTATAGATGTCACCCGACTAAATTGCTTTCAAAGATAAATAATAAGAAAGGTGATGGTACTCAATTCTTCAGTAATGGTTTCATTTACTAGGGAAGAAAAACCATTTGGAGCTCCTTTTGCTTTGCAAGCTCTCATGAGATAAGTCCTGAGACGAGTTTTATGAGGCAATTTAGCCTCGAAGTGGGCCACATATACCTGTTTCTTGACTTTACAGAGTTTGGCATTATTGGCCGTTATTTCTTTAGGGTCAGTGCAGTGCTCATATGTGCAGTCAATCTATACTTTGGAGACACTTGTAACATAAGAAGATGTCACTAAGTAAGTTCTACTCCTCCCTAGACGGAGTCTAAATCATATGTAAGGTAGTAAGTATGAGTGATAATCCCCTAGACACATACAACATATAGAAGGGATATTCCGTGGTACCATATTTCTTTCAAAAGCTAGGAAAAAGAGCCACCATGGCCCATACTCTTGATGCAATAAGCAACCATTTACAGTTTCGTGAGCGGCTGATTTGCAACCATATCTACCATAATCCACAACCTTATACAACCATACATTCGGCCACAATCAATCATAACCCAGTCTCCCAACTAACAATTTAAACCATGTACGTCCAAGTTGAGCATTTTTTCAAGGGATTACAATAATAAGACCGCATAGACCTTAATTGAGCAAGAATAGTAATCTCATTACCAAACCCAAAAGCTCAAACCATGTACGGCCAAGTTGAGCAGATTTTTCACGGGATCTCAATACTCAGACGGCATAGACCATAATTGAGCAAGAATAGTAAGCTCGGTACCCAACCCAGAAGCTCATCAATAGTAGAATACATGTTGCAGCAATTTATTTAAATAAACAAATTACCAGGCCGCGATTTTTCACCCACCAGAAGGCCATCCCTAACATGTAGGTTCCTTCACCAAGTGTTAAGAAGGACTTCAATCATCATTTTTTTTAAAACTAAAAAAAAGGGGCCAAGTAATACTCATCCAGTATTGCAAGAGGATGCCTCTATTCAATATATATATAAATATTTTACTTTTATTTTACTTTTTTAAAAACATGTCTGTGACCGGTTCGTACATATGTCAGGCCGTTGTTTTTCACCCCACAAGTAGGTCAACCCTACCTTATAGGGTCCTTTACCAGGTGTTAGAAAGACCATCAATCATAATTTTAAGCTTTTTAAGGCATCAATCGTCCAGTATTGCAGGAGGCTACCTTCTTTCAATGTTAAAACAAACCAAGCCAATGACAGGACCGTATATATGCCTCGACAGAAAAACCCTACACATGAAAGGGAATCACAAACCAAGGTCATAGATACAAATGGGTGCACTACTTTATGCTTCATCAATAAATTGGAAGCATTTCCTAAAGGGGAATAAACCAACCATGCCATAGACATAAAAGGCTCAGTTGAAGTAACATTATAGTCTATGCATGAGGAATAGTACCATAATATCAAGTGAATCACACCACACAATACTAACAGTGGTTCATAATAATCCCATAAGTCACCTGAGATGGAGTCGGAGCAGCCAACTCCACAATAGCTTGCATATCCTTGCCCTTTGCCATATAGCTAATTACTAAACGCTACACCAACCCTCTCAATCTCAATGCACACAAGTACTCACACGCTCTTTAGAGACACACAGTACCAATGCTAAGTGAGCATGGAAGCTCACCTTTATAGGGTTGGGAGCCAGTGGTCGTTACCCTTTACAGCAGTGTGGCAGGCCTAGCTTCGAAAGGAAGACGATACAGCAGTGCCACCCTATTCACTGGCCACATTCTTTCATAGTAGTGACTTCTACACCATTGTAATCTTGTACAGATAGAGGGGGAAAAGGGAGAGATAGAGAGAGGCGAGAGAGCAGGTTTTAGGGCATTAAGATAGTGCAGTAGTGCAAACCGCCAGGAGGGCCACTGTGGTATTACGCAGAAGAGGGTAAAACTGACAAAGCCAGACAGCACGTCCTTCTTCATAACCCTAGTTAGCTACTAAGAGTTAGGTGCCATTTAAGGTACCACCTAAAAAAAAGCCACCTACTGAATTGACTACATTTATTCACCCAAGGTTCCCTAGGCCAATTAGTCCCCTGTTAATAATACCACAAGGATAGTAATCTGCTATTCCTAGCAATGTGTGTGTGCGCGCGTGCGCGCGCGCTCGTGTGTGTGTGTGTGTGTGTGTGTGTGTGTGTGTGTGTGTGTGTGTGTGTGTGTGTGTGTGTGTGTGTGTGTGTGTGTGTGTGTGTGTGTGTGTGTGTGCGCGTGAGAGAGAGAGAGGGGGGGTGCATAAAGGGGAGCCAGAAAGTCGATGAGAGAGGGAAGAGAATCCGTGAGAGAGAGGGGGGTGTGTGATAGAGAGAGAATTGACTCTCTCTCTCTCTCTCTCTCTCTCTCTCTCTCTCTCTCTCTCTCTACTTAAACCCACGCCCCCTCCCATTTCTCACATACACACCCTACGTCCCCTCCCTACCCTCATGTCCCTCTTTCCCACCCCCTTTTACCACGCTGTGTCCCTCACCCCCCCTTTCCCACCCCTCCCCACCCATAGCGCTCCCCCCCCCCCCCCCACCCACCCCCCTTGTCCTTGTATCCCATTGTGTCGTTTCTTGCAAAATCCTACAATTTATACAAATACCAACCACATTGAGAGTTTGGTTTCATCTATGCATGACAAGTTATATCAACCAAGTATGGCATGATTCATCATTATAGAGAGCCTTCGAGGAAAAGAGTGCATACATTTTCATCAACAAGCCACAGATGGTTGGGACCTGCAACTCTCTTATGACTTGGATGTGCATGTGGAGGCCATCCTAGAATTGAGCCACATGGTGCAAAAGATGTCCGTAGCTTGAGATGGCAACCAATGTCTCCCAGTGGACCAAGAAGGAAAATGTGGCTAAGAAACGTGTGCCTGAACTTGAGTACACATACCTCAATTTTAAATATAATGAAGAAGCAAAATTTATGATGGTAACGGCACACTCAATAAGTAAGTGTTTTTATTTATTGAGTGACCTCCATGCAAGTACCAATAAATACCCTTAGGCACGATATTTTCAAGGTAAGTGCATGACAACACATGGCAGGCAATGATAGGTCATTTTTATGTTTGAAATATATTTTGAGGTCAAGTGCATTAAAAATTATTTTGCTTGTGCATTCATATTCAAATTTTGACGTGACATGCAATGCAAAGATTAGTCATTCACAAAGAAAGATTCATTTGACTCCCTATTGGCCCTAGACTACACCAAAGATTTTGTCAATGCACTCAAGGATATCAAAGCTCTCTTTGTAATAAAGTAGGGTTACGAGCTTGCACATATCGCCAACCCTAACAATGGTAAATAATTATTTTACGAAGCAATTTCTTACACAAGTTGGAATGAAAAGGGAAATAGGTTCACCCTACCAAATCTTAAAGAGATCGCACGAGTATGTATATCCAACAAGAAGTAAGTTTTCACAACTGATTACAGTGTGTGCATTATGTAACATACATTTGTTTATAATCAGCTAGAGCATATTGTCCACTACCAATCCGAGCATGATGATCACCACTTTTGTAGTCCACTATCAGTAGATAATAATAGATAACAACATTGAGGAGGATTTGAGTTAGGTAAATGCATAATATTTTTGGAACACAAGATATAAATTTCTGCATGAATTAATAATTTTGATTGACATATAGTTATATGGTTGTTGTTTTTTTAGATGATACAAACAACTAGATTGATCCTCCACACCTTGGATTGTGTTGCAACATCAGCTACACACAATTAAAGTTGCAAGGCAAGAGGTCACAAATTGTGTCAAATTTTATATGTTAATTTCACGCTACAGACAAATGAATGATATTCAACAATTTTTGGGCTCCTTGACTTTCACTAGATAAATGGATCCTATTGCTTGCATTGGGTGGTGTAATTGGTGTGGACAAATTTCCAACTCATTGGACAATTTCCTCGCTAAATCTAATAGTCTTTTAATGGCACTTTTTCTCTAGGGATCTACTAGAGTTGGCCTTCACTTTAGCAACGGAGTATCTTCTCCCACACGGTGTTGTGGTTGCAACACTTCACATGAAGCATCTTGGCATGGTGGAAGTAGATGCAGATCAATGTGGATTCAAGCTTTGTTTCACAGTATGCTTGGAATTGTTGCATCCTTACTTCTTTATGTGCAACAATGGATGGGAGCAAGTATTTCAATTTATGTTTGTATTGTGAGTTGTTATTGTGTATGCTATATATATTTCTATAAAGAAAGAGTTTATTGATTATTATAGATTCCCTTTCACAGTGTGGCCATGTTCATTCGAGTCGATACCAATAGCTATGTGGGTCCTCACTACCATCAAGAAGCTAGTGACATCGTTGTCAATGCCAAGGGTTTTGAAGTAGAGGAGGATATACTCAAGGAGTCAAATCCTTTTGTTGAGACATGGCAATATAGTATAGACAATGCTGAAAATTTGATTCGTTACGTAGCCGAGTGTAGCAAGATTTTCATCATATTTTTGGCTAGCACAATCACTCGCTTAAGGAAATCAAAAAATGTTATATTACCTATATGCTATATTTTCATGTATTCTATGAATAAACATGCAAGTAAATGCTTAGCACTTTCACTCTAGGGGGAGATGTAGTGCTTGATTGTTTTGATGGGGCAAGCACTATGGGGAGGGCATGTAAAACTCTCAATAGGCATTGCATTAGCATAGAGATGGAAGATAGGTCCTTCCAAAAATGCATTTCTCTCATCATGTACTACCCTACTTTGGGGGAGCAATCTCATAACGGTGAGGTTTCACGCTCTACATCAATGCAGCCACCATTGGGTTTTACACCTATACGCCCATCAACCCATGTTTCCTACTAGCACTTGTGCCATGAGTCACACACACCCACATTCACCATGCCACCCCGTGTTCCATTGGATCCTACACCACTCACATCTCAGCACCAAGAGGTTGGACATCTCTTCCCATCTTCAACAATGGGTGTTTTCCCCCTTTCTTTTTTGCATGCATACGGAGGTCTTGTTCCATACCAGTGTCCATATGGAATTCATCACAGATGTTTCCACCATTTCCTTACCCCTATCCACCTTCGCGTTGAGGCCATTGTAAACATGTATTTGAATGCAATGAACGTTTCCTCTTCCTCAACACTTGTCTCTCTTCATGGTCAACTATGGATGTCTTTGTGGAGAGAGAGAGAGAGAGAGAGAGATAGAGAGAGAGAGAGAGAGAGTTCTACTATCGTCCTCGGAGGTCAAATATGACCTATGGGACCAAATGAACATGTCACGCGGTGTGAGTGGAGGTCATAAGTGACTCGATGCTCAAAAATGGTTGAAATGACCGTCGCAATAGAGAGTCCACATCGTGGTTGGGAGAGGAAGGTATGTAGGGAGAGCTCATGGCTGAATATATGGGGAAAAGAGGACCTAATGTGGTCAAAAGCTGAGCACTCAAGTAGTGTGTGGTACTCACTCTCTCGCACTTGACGAGGGCATAAGGTGCAAAGTCGATGACACTCCTCGCCAGTGCCCCAACGTCCTGTCTCACAGCGTAGAGAATGGGAGCTAAGACGAATGGAGGCAATGGTGCGGATCGCACTCAACGGGATGGGCTCAAGGATGTAGGGATGGGTTCGGTTACCTCGTTCGGAGAAGAAGAGAGATTTGTAGTTTGGGGCAACGTGTGTGGTGTAATGGCTGAAGCGAGAACCTCCGGATTTCTCCCAAGCCGTGATACATTGGCGTTGTAAGAAGGCCTCATTAACTTGGGAGTCGATCAACGCATCCTTGACCAAGTGACATGCATCCCATCTTCCAAACCATTTCTTGATGTCAAGCATCCACCCCGAACTTAGTATTTTGCTCTTGCATGTCTTTTGAACCTTTTGACTTGCTTCATATGCGATTCTAGGAAGTCGATGCAAAGGGCTACGTTGTGTCTTACGCATGTACTCCACAACCCTTTGCATGCCCAAGACCTCAATGGGAAGCGATCCGGACTCAAGAAGTAAGAGCATGTAGGGTGTTTGTGTCTTGACTTGGAGAAAGTTGGTGAGAAAATACTTTTGGACATTCTCAAACTCTTTCCAAGTAGACTTCCCGATGCTTCCACCCCACACCTCCACTCCATAAAGTAGCACCGGTGTCACCAATGTGTCAAAGAGGTACTTTTTGAGAGCCCAACATTTGATCTCTCCAGCATTGCACATGTTCTCAAATGCATAATAATCCCTCTTTCCGGCTTCCAAGTGACGCATTGCACAATCCTTCCATTTATGATTGGATGGAACCTCAAGGCCAAGGTACTTGAAGTGATCTACCACTTCAAGTTGCTCATTGTTGTATACAATGCATGGATTTTCGTCATTGAGGGTCTTTACAAGCATAACCTTGGTTTTGGATCCATTCACGATCAGCTCGCTATGTAGGCAAAAGCGTTCCAAGACACTCATAAGCTTTTGTGCATCTTCTAAGGTATGTGCCAGGAGCACTACATCATCGGCATAAAGCAAAAGCATGATCACCGCATTTCCAATCTTAACCTCTTCTATGCCTTCTTGCTACATAAATCAAGAACCATGCATTCCAATTCATCAATGAGTAGCCCAAAGAGGGTTAGGGAAAGTGGGAATCCTTGTTTGACACCAATGGTGCTTGCAAAAAATTCTGAAATTCCATCTCCCATGCGTAATCGACATATCACTTTTTGGTAGATGCGAAAGACTGCATGCATAAATTCTCTCGGCACTTGAAGGCTTTGCATACGTCTCCAAAGATTTCCTCGTGGTACCATGTCAAAAGCTTTCTTGAAATCCACAAAGCAACAATACAACTTTTTTCCTTTCAATCGAGACGCTTCCATAAGAACTCGAAGAGTGACAAGGTGATCAATAGTGCTATGATGCTTTCAAAAACCTGCTTGGCCAAGCGCACGTTTGCCATTCTTTTCAGCCCATTCACTTATCTTCATCCCCATGATACATCCAAATAACTTTGCCATCAAAGAACCAACCATTATAGTGCGATAGTTGTTCACATTGTTTACATCTCCTCCTTTGTGCAAAGGTTTGATCCAATTTGCACTCCAATCATGAGGCATGCCATATTGAAGTGCAAGGTTAAACATATCGCATATCCAATATCATGTTTTCTTGCTTGTCCATTTAATCATTTCAGCCTTGATACCTTGAAGGTCACCTACCTTGCGAGTAGCAAGTTTCTCAAGCGCGCGGCATACATCTTCAATGGTAAAAAAGGGAGACATAAACAGAAGGGAGCTACAACACTCTATTTTATCAACATTGGGTTTCTCATAGAGGTTCTTGCAATGCATATATATATCCTCAAGAGTCAAGTCATCAAAGCTCTCAACGCGCTTCCCTTTTAGATTTTGCCAAAACTTGCCACATGCATGTGCTTTCTCTTGCGCTAAAAGAAGTTGTTTTTTGACTTCCCACCTTCTCCTCTTCTTTTGAACAAGTGCTTTGTATGTGTGTGAACATTCCAAGTAAACTTCCTTGTCTTTGATTGAATCCAATCTTAGCAAGTGTTTTCGGGCTTGACTACATTCCATGTCAAATCATTTCTTCTTGGTGCTACCCTTCTTAGACCTTTTGCAAGACATGTGTTTCACCGAAAAGCATTCCTTCGCACAAGAGCAAATTACTTCTTTGAAAACTTTCCACTTGCATTCTAATGTTGGGCTCTCTTGATGCTCTATCATGCTTAACATTTGGTCCACCATATCAAATATATAAGTGCTCGTTTGAAGTCTAGACGTAGGTACAAATGATTCACATCATGATTGGAGGCTACATGCTCGGGCCATTTACCACACTCGAGGTCAATACATAACATCCTATGATCCGATTCTGGATTCCATTCACCAAGTGTAAAGCTTTGTATGCATTCTAGAGTGGCTTCCGAGAACAACATATAGTCAATCATGCTATCACCATTGTGCTTTCTACATGTAAAGTCATTGGTGCCTTGCCATAGAGATACACCATTTGCAATAAGCATTCTGGTACTATTGCACATATGTAGAAGTGACTTTCCATAGTGATCCAGTTCTTTTGCATCATTAGAACTTCGATTATACATGTATGAGTCATCCATTCTTCTTGAGACATGCGGCATGTTGACTTGTGTGTAGTGTTGTAATATATTTGTGCGAGCATTCATGTCTCCAAAAACAATGACTTCACCTTGATCCTTGTAATGAGCAATGTCTTCCTCTAGTTCAACAAAGGGCTGATCTCTATCCATATTCAAGCGAGCATAAAAGTTGGAGTCATAGTGAGAAATATAGCAACCAGCCACAAACATGACTTGACTATTTGGTGGGCTGATTTTCAGCCACATAAGTAGCGTTTATACTTATCTTCTTTGACAATGGAAACATCTTTCAAACCCTTTTTGGTCATACATACTACGCCTCCTTGGCCTCTTCGTTGCTTTGCATTTTTGGCCCACATCAAAGAATGCACATCGTATTTGTCAAATCCAAGAATTCGTTGCACATCATGCTCCCATGTTTCGACAAGAAGTATCACATTGGAGTCATTGGTAAGCTCATCAATGCCAATTCCCACATTCCATGGATACCCGTTACAATTCCAAAAGCTTATTCGCAAGCGTGAGTTGGTCTCATAGATCATGTGTCCCTATTTGTTGGGTGGACTTGCATCCTCATCAAGTGGCTTTTCTTCTTGAGATGATACCTTAACCTTCTTGCTTCTTTCCTCATATGCTTTGCGACGTACATTTTGTTGCATAAGAGTGCGATCCTCATATACATTACAACCCGTTCCTTTGAGGTAGATCCAACCATTGTGAAGGATGATCTTTCTCTTTACCTCATCAGCCATGTTACATACAATAGGTCTTTCTCCCGAGCGAGGGACTCCTTGTTTTCCAACTCGATGTGCACCATAAGCCATGATTCCTGACATGTCAAAGTGTGTAGCAAAAAACTCTTCAATAGCAACCGCAAGAGATTGGGGTGTTTCCATGCTTTCCTCCTTGATTCCACGAATGACGATGTTCTTTGAGCGTTTTTGTTGTTCTTGCAATTCTTGAGTGTCCACATTCTCTACATTGTTTGCTTGGGCAACGGCTTGCGTGATAGGAGATGTAGAAACCACATTATCCTTACATATATCAACCCATGATTTGGATGCATTTCTCATCTCACATACATCATGTCGTATTGTATCTATCGTTTCCTCTTTCAATACATGATCACTCTCAACTTTGCTCAAGCGCTCTTTCAATACATTCATGTCAACAAGAGAGCGTTTACATTCTTGAATTTCATTCTCAAGAAGCATCAAGCGTGTTTTTTTCATTTCAAGAACCTTCTTGAGGTGCTCATTCTCCACAACGAGAACTCTTAAAGTGCCATTCTCCATTGCAAGTGCGCGCAACTCTTCACCTTGCTTGTTGACGGTTTCTTGTAATGAGATCAAGTAGGCCATGATCATTGCTTCCGTTGTTGTAGACGATGTGGTTGGATTATCATCCAAATTCCATAGAGATTTTGCATCATTCTCCATGGCGAGTGTGGCTTTTCCACCCTTGCGAGTTTTGTCTGACATTGCCTTCAAGTCGGCAACAAAAACGAAAAGTTTTGACAGTTTTTTCAGTTCTGAGATGCTGTTACAGAAAAGCCTTCCATTACACAGAAAAATTATGTCTTTACATCAATGCGTAGAGGGCTTTGTGCTCTTCGATTGAGGCTATAGATCACCTAAATCGGAGTTCGGATGAGCAAGTTATGGTCAAAAGAGTGAACTAATGTAGAGAGAGAGAGAGAGAGAGAGAGAGAGAGAGAGAGAGAGAGAGAGAGAGAGAGAGTACTACCATCTTGTATTTCTTGTTAACCACACAATCCTTGATATTGTAAGACTCTACCCCATAAAATTATAGAAGGAAATCTTCATGATAGGTAATCACTTTCATTGGTTCATAGTCTTTAATGTACCAAGACATTTTTTTTTAAAGAGATGGTATTGTGCTTAGAAATTCTTGCGATTCCTTGCTTTTGATTGATACACCAACACTAGTTGAATGAAAGAAGACAATTAAAATATTAGTCCATGAAAACATGAAAGAGAGAGAGAGAGAGAGAGAGAGAGAGAGGGGGGGGGGGGAGCCTCTCAATAGTATACAAGAGACGATCATTGACAAGGAAAGAGAGAGAGATAGTGAAACTTGGAATGGCATAAGAGAAAAAATGGGTATCTTAATTTTGTTAATTTCTCACGATCACTGTATGGAGAGAGAGAGAGAGAGAGAGAGAGAGACAGAGAGAGAGACAGAGAGAGAGAGAGGAAAAGTTTGCAATTTTTCTTGGTCAATGGTGGTGCCAAGGGAATGGGAGAGAGAAAGTCTCTATGGAATCTACTCACTCAATTCCAAAAAAACGCTCTCCAAAAATTGTTCGCCAAAAAATATTCCCCAATGAATAGAAGAAAGGGAAGGGTGTATACAAGGGGCAAAACAAGCTCTTACCAGAAGAGCTTGAGAAATATAAGAAGCAGAATTATTTTTTTAAGCGTGGAGAGTAAGGGCACGCATATCATGCATGTCCCATAGAAAAATCCACGAAGGACTCTCCTTATGCTACCCATATGTCTTGTCTTATAGAGGTCAATCAAGAAGCTACTCAACTATGTTATGCATGGGATAGGTTTAGGGATCAAAGTACTTTCATTCTCTTTGATCTCAGCTCCACTCATAACTTGATTTTGGTTGATTCATATCAAAAGTTGGGGCATAAGGACTAAAGAATTGGGACTGGTGCTTGATGCATTTGAAGCTTTTAAAGGACAACAAGTTCCAGGTACACCATTAATGGGAAAACTAATGCTCCACGTGCAAGGCTACGTAGACCAATAATAATTCTTGTACATCCTTTGCTCCATGAGTGCGTAATTCTAGGAGCACCATGGTTTCATCGTATCACTAAACTTAATGAATTACCTCCCTTAAGAGGGGTATGATGACCATAGGATTGAGCTCGTACATAGAATAGCTCCTCCTATTGAACCTCCATATCGTGTTTCTCATACACAACAAAAGGAGATCCTCTCGCAAGTTAATGAAGTTATAGAAAAGGGAATGGTACGTCCATCTCCTTTTTGCTCACCTGTGCTTTTTGTGCAAAAGAAGGATGGATCCTACCATATGCATCACACACAAAATCCTCTCTCTCTCTCTCTCTCTCTCTCTCTCCTTTTTATATACCCCTCACATCGACTTCCTACAATTTCATAGGAAGCAAGCAAAAAAGTTCCAAAAACGCATAAAAGCAAGATCTTGAGCACGAGATGGATGCAAGACATATAGAAGTGTTTTGGGAGATGGGATCCATCACACTTGCTACATGATGTCTTGATAGAATCCCAAGTGAATGAAGCTTCTCTACAATGCCAATGTATTACAGCTTGGGAGGAATCCAATGGGTCACGCTTCATAGATAACACCACCCATATTACCCCCATCTAAAAATCCATTTTCTTTGCTAAAAGAGGAAACCGTACTCTCTCTCTCTCTCTCTCTCTCTCTCTCTCTCTCTCTCTCTCTCTCTCTCTCTCTCTCTCTCTGTGTGTGTGTGTGTGTGTGTGTGTGTGTATCTAGTGCATCCATTTTTGACCTAGCAGACAACAATTCACTCTTTTAATTATAACGTCTTCATCCGCTTTCAACACAATCACTCAACCAATGACATAGGAAACCATGATCATGACATACTTGGTATCGTTGCAAGAGACTGTAAACAAATAAGGTAAAGACTTACGGGCACTTGCAATGGAGAATGTCACGCTAAGGGTTCTTGTGGTTGAGAATGAGAATCTCAAGAGGACACTTGAGATGAAAAACACCTTTGAAGCAACTTGAAGTGGAAGTCAAGGAATGTAAACGCTCTCTTGTGGACTTGAATGCTTTGAAGGGGCGCATGAGCAAAGTAGAGCATGACCATGTATTGAAAGAGAAAAAAGTTGACACCATGGGTCGGGATATATGTGACATATAAAATGTATGCAAAAACAAACCTTGGGCTGATGTATGTGGTAGCAATGTGGTTCCTAATTCCTCCCTCATGCAAGCTATGGCTCAAATAAAGAAGGTTGAGAATGTGGATGTAGAGGAGTTGAAGGAACGGGAGCAACGTTCAAAGAACATTGTTATTTGTGGAATTCCCAAAGAGAAGTTAGAGACACCTCCTTGTGCCATTGTTATTGAAGGTTTCTTCAAAACCCACTTTGACATGTCAGGAGTTATGGTTTATGGAGCATATAGAGTGGGTAAGCAAGGAGCTCCTCGCTTGGGAGAATGGACAATTGTAAGCACCATGCTGGATGAGATCGAACAAAAGATTATCCTTGATAAAAGTTGGATCTCTTTGAGGGATTAAGAAACAATTTTTTCTGTATGTGGAGATTGCATTATTAAGCAACAATGAGGAGAGAATAAGAAAAACAAGGAGATATCTCAAGAAAAAAATGTTCCCAATGAGCAGGCAAGTCCCTTGATCAAATAGGAATGCATGACTTGTGAGGCCGAGTTACAATTGAAAGTATGCTTTTGGAATTGCAATGGATACCCATAGAATGCGGGGGTTGGCATAGATGAACTAACAAGCAAAGCCGATGTTGTACTTCTTGTTGAAACTTGGGAGCATGTTATAAAAGGGATAAATGGGTTGGAGGATGAACATTCACTGATGTGGTCAAAGAATCTCAAGCAATGAAGACGATAAGGAGAGGTAGCATGTATAATTAATAAAGGATTGGAATTTTTTGTATCAATTATGAAAGATGATAAGCGCAAACGTTTTGTATGGCTGAAAGTTATGACACCAAAAAGAGCACCCATTTTTGTAGTTGGTTGCTACATTCCTCATCATGATTCCCCCTTTTACACTTGCATAGATAGAAATCATCCATTTTTTATTTAGAGGAGAGAATTGATGATTTTAAAGGGCAAAGGTGATGTTATTGTCTTTGGAGATATGAATGCTCGCACAAAAACATTGCAACATGATACTCAACAATTTGATATGCCATACATTTCAAGGGAGTTGGAGGAAGTTCACTTGTATGATCGTATTTCAATGGATGAGAAAGAGTTGGTTAACTATAGAAAGTTACTTTTACACATGTGTAATAGCAGGTATGCTCATTGCCAATGTGTATCTTTGTGGAGTGGAACCAATGGATTTACATGTATCAAACATAGTGGGGATAGTGTGTTTGACTATACGCTACTCTCTGAAGCCATCATGTATCGCATAAACAGTTTTACGCTTGGCCAATGGACCCCGAAGGAATCAAACCATCGAACCTTATGTATTGACCTTGCATGTGAAGAAGCAATTTCTAGCCTTCTAAAAGTAATTTTCATCCTAATTTTGCCACTTAAGGTTAGGAAAAATAAAAAGAGAACAAGTAAAATTGATTAAGTATTGATGGATTAACCGATCAAGGGTTGGGACCAAAAAAGAAAAAGTTCATAAAAGAGCAAGGGTAATTGCTAACTATATATCTCACTCATTGGTATAGGTCAAAGAAGGATAAATGTATCCAGAGCAGCCTTGATCAAAGGTACACGACAAAGGAGATGACCAAGAGAAATTATAGGATTTTAAAAATAGAAAGTGATTGTGATAAGATCAAGTCATTTAGAATAACTCTTTAGACTCCAAGTATAAAGTCAAGGAACCCTTAAGGTGCAATTCTAGCTTCACACAAATTGTTTAAATTTAGAAGGTTTTGGGAGCATCTTGGTGGCAACTCCAAAGCATTGTGCTAATGTTCCGCACATGAGGTAAAAGATTTAATTCCAAAGGGTGAATTTTATTTGTACCAATGTTTATCCTAATTTAGTAGGTTTTAAATTAGCAGGTAGGCTATAGCCCCGGATAAGTTTCATAAGCCTCCAAGGTTTGTGCAAAGGTCTTGCACTCGAGCTAGTTAATAAAAGGGTATGTTTATATTTTTTTACAAATTAAAGGAAAAAGCTAAAGACTAAGATTAGATCAGCCCTTCTTCATTTAGTAAGTTAACTCCAGTATTTTGTTACTGAGCTTGGATATGCCGCATATCCAAAGTAGCACACACTTGCTTTAAGTGAACTTAATCAGTGTGTGTGTGAGTGTGTGTGTGTGTGGTGTCTACACTTGCCAAGAAGGCCCCAAGAGAAGAGGGGGTGATTTATTCATGCAAGGCAAGCTAGGACAAGTGTAGGATAAGCATGAGTTGCATTATGGGGTGTTCCCACCTCATTGGCCAAGCGTTAATAAACATTCTGATTAAAGACTATTTGCACACCTGCACAAGCATATAAGGAGGTGCTCATTGGGATTTTCTCTCTCTTGCTCCTCACACAAACTCTCTCAAGTACCCAAGTGGGAAAACAAATCTCTCTCTCTCTCTCTCTCTCTCTCTCTCTCTCTCTCTCTCTCTCTCTCTCTCTCATATGGAAGCTCTAGAGACAAACTCTATACTCAAGCTCTTGGCTATGGATGCAAATCCAAGCCAAATAAAAGTTTCTTCTTCTCCATCTCTATTATTCTAGTACTAAGTTATGCTAAGAGTTTGCCCATGAGCAAGCATACACAAATTATCAATTCTCTTGCTTGAAAAATACTTCTTTTCACCCTCTTCTTCCTCTTACCCCGTAATTCTTTTCTCCCCGCTGGGGTGTTTAGGGTTTGGGAAAGAGGGTTATACCATGGAATCTTGAAGAACACCATCTTCTTGATTCAGGAAAGGCTCTACAAGAGCACATACATATATTGTAACAAAGCTCTCATTTGAGCGGATCATAATACAAGTACTTTTGAAGGGAGGACCGGCTCCAAAGAAAATCCGGTACTCAAGGAGATATCAATCTTAATTGGCTATTCTCTTGGAATTATGTGCATGGTTATGGTGTTTTTAATGTATATTTGTGTAAAAAAATCAGCCCGGCACAACCTATAGTCTCCTCTTTACCTTTCTCTTAAGGAAAACTCTCTCCTTTCATAGTTAAATTCCATTGAATCTAAAAGGAAGTCTTAGATTTTGTGACATTGATAACAGTTGAATCTAAAAGAAAGTATTAGATTCTCTGGCATTGGTATCATAGTTGAGGTTTCTCGTTTCTTGCCTTAGAAGAGAGGTCACTAAGTAATCTATAAAAGGTTGGAGTTGTTCATTGCAATAGGGTAAGTGGGACTGGGATTTATTATCTTGGTTGGTATGCATGTTTTCAAGGTATGGGGGACACCATTGGGATCTATGGCATTAATAATGGAGTCTTTTGGGAATTATCTTTGGCTTAACCATTATTGAGTTATTCGTCGCCCAATAGGAGCCACTGCCACCAGCCTCGCATTGTTAAATCCACTCTACTACTCTTTGCAATTAATAATATAATAAACCACTGGTGTAGTTACTTGAGAGCTAATTTTCAAGGGATAAGAGGAGTAGTAGCCAAATTTTTGAAAGTACCAAGATAGAAGAAAATTTAATCATGACACAACACAATCAAGAGAATGTAATTAATATTGACAACTTAGATTTGGCTCATGGTATAGCATTTGATGATGGTTACAGAGTTGTCAACTACCTTGTTGACAAGTTACAAGAAGCAATGGGAAACCCTGTCTTGCAAGTGAAGGTTCAAACAAAAATTCAAGCCCTTCAAGCTCAAGTGCCCAAGAAGAGAGAATTCCTGTGAGGCCTCCTATTGAGACCTCCAAAAGAGGAATCTCTTTGGGTAATGAAAAGGAGATAACGGAAGGACCTCCCATGCAAAGTGTTCAAGAAGATGAAGTGCCATGAACTTTCAAGGGAGAGGTATGAAAGCAATACCCCTCCAACATCTGAAAGTGATGCTACCCCAAGAAGACACGGCACACAATGGACACCTAGTCCTTCCAAAAAGAAGAAGAAGTCATCAAATAATCCCTCACATGTTAATCTAAAGAATGGACAAAGAAATCCAAGAAAGAGGAAGCGAAGAAAGCAATCACCATCCTCGCCTTCTTTCTCCTCTTCCTCTTCATCATCATCACCGTCTTCTGACATGGAGGATAGCGACTTGCTACCCAAGAGAGAGAAGAGGAGGGGTAAATGGAGGAACTATACAGTATGGAAGAGTTCATGTAAGTTGAAGAAATTCAAAGAGGGAGGAAAGAACATCAATTTCCTTACCTATTATGGAACTTCAGACCAACTAATGAAGTATTAGCCTTTATCCAACAATTGACCCCGCTTTTGGAGATAAATATTTCTCGGAATCTTCAAAGCTCAAAAATCTTTCTATGCATTTCCAAAGTCGGCCCATCAATGGTATGCAAGCCTACATAGTCAAGGTGAAGCTCCAAAGACCTAGCTAGAAAGCTTTAAGGATTTCTATTACAAAGCAATTCCTTGCAAATGAAAATTCCTTACTGAATGGAAAAGCTTGAAGATGGACCCATACGAGTCTATCCAAAAGTACGTGGATAAGTTTTGGGAGTTACATCTCAAAGCCGTTGTCTACAAAAGATAGATTTTGCGGAGAAAAAGCAACAATTTTGTGCTGCCCTATTTGAGGAGATGAGTGAGTATGTCAACTCACAAAGACCGAAAACTATTTCGGAGGTCATACATCATACTATGGTCTCTTTGAGGATTCATTTCCAACAAGGGACTTAGAAGGGCTCCAAGCCAACGGAATCCAAGAAATCAATTGAGCCAAAGGGAAAGAACAATGCGACAGAAAATTCTCCCAAGGCTAATGGAAAGACAAAAGAAAAGGGTTACAAAGATAAAAATAAACTTTCTCTTGAGAGGTTGAACGTTATCGTAAAGATAGAAAGTATTTCAAGTGTGGAGAGTAAGGTCATGCTTCTCGAGTATATCCTAAGAGAAATGAACGTAACAACCCTCTACCATGGTGGAAGCTCAAAAAGAGGAAGGCCATTGCAAAGGAGCACCACTCACTTATGCTTGGGAAAAAGTGAGAGAGCATGATGCTTTCATTTTGTTTGACCCTTGCTCTACCCACAACTTTATTTCTGTTGAGCTAGCTACCAAGCTAGGAATTCATGATTTGAGATGGGAGATGTGGTACAAACCAATGGAGCTTTCAAAGGTCAAGAGACCCCAGTCACTCCGTTGATTGGGAAGCTAAGGTTCCACATGTAAAGCTATGTTGATAAAGAAGATTTCTTCATCTCTCCACTCAATCATGAAGATGTTATCCTAGGGGCACCATGCTTTGATAGCATGGCTGCCACTATGAAGTTTCTTGAGAGAAAAGTCCTCTTTTCCTATCGAAGCAAGGATGTTGTATTTGATGTAAAATCATAGGCAACACTATACCACTTGTGTAGACTCAAACTTTAGACAAAGTAATGAAAATCTCTCTTCTTGTTACATGGTTTTTGTCAAGGAGTCTAAGAAAGATGCATGGGTTCCTAATGAAGCTAAAAATGAAACTAAAGAGACTCCTTATCGGGTCTCACCGGCTCAACAAGAGGAAATTATGAGGCAAGTGAACGAGCTTGTGGAAAAAGGGATGGTCAGGCCTAGTTCGTCTCCATTTTGTTCACCTGTTCTACTAGGCAAAAGAAAAATGGTACGTATAGAATGTGTGTGGACTATCGAGCACTTAATCGGATAACCATAAACAATAGATTTCTTATTTTGAGGATAAAAGATCTATTTAATAAGCTACAAGGGTCTACCTACTATAGTAAAATAGATCTCAAAAGTAGCAATCACTAGATAGGGATAGTGTCTGAAGATATTCATAAGATTGCATTTCAAACAATGTTTGGACTATATGAATTCTTGGTACTCCCTTTTGGACTTACCAATGCCTCCGCTACCTTTAATCGAATGATGGAGAGGCTCTTTAGACCTCATCGAAGCTTCACGAGAGTGTTCTTTGACGACATTATCATCTACTCGAAGATTATTGAGGAACATAAGTAGCATCTTCAGGTAATATTTCAAGTCTTAGAGACAATAAGTTTTACATTAATAAAAAGAAAAGCGAGTTTTTCTTAGAAGATATTCAGTATTTATGTCATATTATCTCTCAAGTAGGGATTCAAATGGACCCTAAAAGTTGGAGATAATAAAAGGATGGATTTTACCGATGAGTTTACATGAATTATGAAGCTTAATAGGAATGTGTGCATACTATAAAAAATCTCATTTATAGTAGGACCATTGTATGATTTGACTAAGAAGAATGTTATTTTGTATGGTTTTTAAAAGAGAATGTGGCTTTGAAAATTTAGAAGACAAAGCTTTCCTCTCAACCCTTTCTAATATTACCAGACCTTTCAAAGCCTTTTGAATTCCAGTGTGATCATTGTGGACAATGCCTTACTCTTGTTTTGCTTCAAGAAGGGCATGCTATAGCATATGAAAGTAGGAGATTGGATGACCAAGAAAAGAATCTAGGCATATATGAAAAAGAGCTATTAGCTATCTGTGCGCTCCTTGCCGCACTGTCGAAGCAAGGGACTTGCCTAACACTGTGTGCGAGCCACAGACGGCTCCAAGCACACAACTAGCTTAACTAGTAAGCTCAAAGAAAGCGATAGTGTGTCACTCACCTCTCTACGCTTGCTTCGTGGAGGATTCCTCGCCGCGAAGAAGAAGGAGCGGCCGCTTCGCCGCCGTCGTGCCGTCATCGCAATGCTCGATCGCACTCTCTCTCTCTCTCTCTCTCTCTCTCTCTCTCTCTCTCTCTCTCTCTCATACACACACACACAAGGAGGTGAAGAAGAAGAAGATGGAGATGGAGATGGAGCAAGAGCACTCTTCTATTGCACAAATGAGAGAATTAGTGAATTTTAGGTTTAGTTGGCTTTTATATGAGCTCACCCCATTCACACTTGGGCGCCCATGCTTAGCCAACTAATCCCTTGAATGTCCCAGTTAGAGTGCGCCTCTCATCGGCAATCACTCTTACCCTTTTCCTATTGGTCCGACAAGCCCGGTACCTGACTCTACCAAATACATAATACACGTCCGTCGTAGGTGATGGGGTGTCCGTGAGCCGTGAGGGTTAACATGCCCCCCTTCCTGATGTAGATTCCGTCCTCGGAAGCTATTGAGTTGAAGCTCTTTCGTCGAGGTGGAAGAGCATTTGAGATGAATGTCCTCAGCCTTCTTCAGTCACTGCAAAATCAAACAACATTGGCACGGTAATTGCATTCTCATAAGTGATTAAAAAGCATATGCAGTTTTAGGTAGACAAATTGATTGGTAAAAGAATTTCAAACAATTTGTCAGCAATGAACATTAAATTGCAATGTAATCAAATGCATATACAGATGTAAAGGTAAAAAATTAAACAAGTCTGGGGTCGCTAATTTGACGGTCGAAAGGCACTAGAGATCGAATATTAATACCATGGGAAAGCTTTTTAATTTTCTGTGGTCAATTAAGTTGTTTAATCACGAGAGCCAAGTATTCATGTTCGAGGGCTGACTAGAGGCTATATCTAGAAGACCTTGTAGTTAAGCTACCATAAAAGGAATTTCTCATGAAATCATCGCCTGACTGATTACTTTTTCTTTGACCCCCCAAATTCTTTTCACAGTGATTCAATTTTGATGTGTGTGCTTATTTTGTATGCCTTGGGTTTTTTGCTTTTCAAGAAAAAGCGCCCATACTGGGAACCTCTAGGGCTCTAGTACCATAGGAGATACATGTGAGTGAAGTACCCAATCAAGCTGAGATTTCTCTTCCAGCTTAAGATTTTACAATGTGGCACTTTGATTTTTTGTTTGTTCATTTTCATCATTTTAATTTTGTAACTTTGGGGGGTCATATAACACTGATACACCTCCCCAGGCTCATCACACTAGTAAACTCCCTTTATAATACTTAAGCTAAAGGTCAATAGGGTCAAGCCCACTAGAAAGCCCTAGTACATTTCACACAATGCTGCCTAAATCGGATTAAGAACCTAAGTAACCATTAATTATTAGGAAGGCATTCCCCATGGTATTAAGAGAAGATCTCTAACACCTAACTTGGTCAAACTAGCTTGGTCGGACTTGCTTGATGTTTAAGCCTAGACAAGGGATTATGACAAAAAAGACATTGAATTAAATGTTTGATACTAAGCAAATGTGCTGGATATTATGCTACCAATCACAATCAAAGCAGACAATCATAAATGCAAAAAAGATAAGGGACAATGCTAATGGACAAGAAACACCTGTTTGTGTTGATGGTGGCGCTTGATCTGAAGTGTGAACGAGAGAAAGGTTCCATGAAGGTCCAAATCCTATCAATAGCAACACGCTCCTGTACACACTAGGAAACAAAAGGAATACCTCCAGGAGGCACATTAGTGGGAAAAGGTACCAACACTTATTGAACACAACAAAAAACATAAGGAACCCTAACCTAATTAGTTGCACTCCCCCTAGAGAGTCAAGGGAATAGGATATTGTAAAGGTTGGGGGGAAACCCTAAGGCTAAACCCCTATCCTCGTCATCGAAATAAACAAATTCAT
Source organism: Adiantum capillus-veneris (assembly GCF_014529385.1). Lineage (NCBI taxonomy): Eukaryota > Viridiplantae > Streptophyta > Polypodiopsida > Polypodiales > Pteridaceae > Adiantum > Adiantum capillus-veneris. The sequence continues at coordinate 110,929,602 of NC_140946.1, forward strand.
CATCCATGAGACCATATGTGCCATCTGTGTAGTCCTGTAAATTTTCTTCTTCATCATAGGTGCCCATGTTTACTAAGAAGGTCACTAAACGCCTATAGTCATCTTGGTCAAAAGGGTAGGCTTGTGCAATGGGAGAAACGCTCTCTACTAAGTATGGATCAGACGTGGTCAAGAGACATACCAGCCATTCTAACTCCTCAAAATTCCTCTCACATGCTAGCGTACCTATCAAATCCCATTCACATGCAAGCACTGGAAAGACCATGTGAAATATTTGTGAAAAGTAACGAGGGTACCTCTCACCCAAGGCAGGAGTGGATGACTCTAGCGTACTAGCCATATCTGTACACGCAAATAGATAATGGTTAGAGTGCAAATATTACAAGGGTCGTGTTCTTGTGCATAATTTGTTTTTATGATTTTGTGTTATGGCTCTTGCTCTTTTACTTTTTTATCTTGTTTTTGTGAGTATAAGGCTTTATATATACATTCCCTAAGATTGGAGATTAAGAGGTCAGGGAGAAAGGTTGAGAGGGAAGCAATTGAATAATGGATGTCAACAAACACTCCCCCCTCCCTTGGGTAGATCATACCGTTTGAAATGATGTCGTCACCCTTTGAAACCAATTGTTCCAGTTGGTAATAGGTGAGGATTTTTGCCAGTAGTTTTCTATTACCCAAGGTGCCTCGTCAAGTTGCAAGGGTGGTAAGGTACTCTCCCAGGATCTAACTTGAAGTGGTTCATCAGGTGATTCTTGAACACTGGGAGGTGTGGATTCTTTTGTAGCTTCATGGAGGTCCACTACTATAGATGGAGGCTGTGTAGAAGCTTTTACCTCTATGGATGTATTACATGAGGAGCTAGAAGCTTCATGGAACTCCCCCCTTCCTGAGCTAGGTGGAATAAATTGGTTTTGCCTTGGAGCCCAAACTAGCTCTGGACTAGGTGTGTAGCATTCTGTGATCTTTCCCTTCCCACAGTCTGCCATTGGCTTTAGCGTTACACTGTTTGACTCATATGGGTTTGTTGTCGATAGGGAAGGACACATTTTACGTTTAGGTACCCAAATTTTCTCATTTCCATCACAGTAGCCTTGGGCTTCTAATAGTTGTTTTGGAATCCATCGTGATTTGGTCTTGACTCTCCTAGAGCGCGCTCTTGGTTCTCCAAGGAAATTTTTTCTTGAAATGGATGGGAGGGTTGAGGTAGTTGGAAGTAAGGCCTTGGGGACCCATTGATATGTACTCTTAGGTCTTGCAGGTTGAGTACTTGCAATATTACTGCTTGCTGCAACTACAAGTGTTGAAGTGCTAGGTTCATGGGTAGCCGGCAAAGACGAGTTAACCACCTTGGCTTGTGAATGTTGGCTATCCTTCAACTTTGCTAGAGTTTGCAACGTAGGTGACTTTTCTTGAATGATAGGCGTAAGAGTCGGTGGTCGCGTCGTGACACTACCAGTATCCCAATCAATAGTGCATTTGGTTGCCAACATCCACGTGCGTCCCAGGTTTACGTTGCCTTCCATAGCTCTCGCGGGCATGACTAGAAACCTCTGCACTATGCTTCCATTGTCATAGACAACAGGGGTCTGAAGGACTCCAAGAATAGCAGTTTTCTTTTTATTAATGCCCTTGACATCGTACTCGGGGATAGGGTCGGTTTCCCTAATTGACACCAAACTCCATAGGATAACAAATTGTGTTTAGCTCCCGTATCTAATAAGGCATTGTATAGTACTTTCCCATAGGGCTATTTAGCTCAATTGGGTATCGTAGCGGTGGCTCAGATTCTAATGAGTCGTCATCTGTGTCCTCGAAAAATGCTTGCGTGATTCCCATATTAGCCTCTCGTTGGCGTCTAAGACGTTGTTGTCGTTCTCAAGCCTCAACTCTTGCTTGGATTTTTCTAAGCTCTGCTTGTTCCTTGGCAGCCTTCTTTTGATGGATAGCTTGCAACTCTTCCTGGCTTTGAGGATCATAATATCTTTTGAATTTACTCCCATTAAGGAATCCAATGGTTTCAACTCCATCTAGAGTCTCCACATGAATGGTACCTTGCGGGGTAATTTCACACACTCGATATGGTCCCTTACCAGCGTATTTCAATTTCTTCTTTTCATTACGTACCACGTACATAAGAACTTTATCACCAACCTTGATGTCTTTATCCTTTAAATGGCTATCAAACCACTTCTTTTTCCTATCCTTCTCCACTAGAGCATTTCGCACAACTAATTGCCTCTCTTCATCTAGCCTTTCCAGGATATATAATCGCTCAACTAAGGGGTTACCATCCCAACCTTCTTGAGAAGCTACTCGAAGACTAGGAATGACAAACTCCCATGGCATAACTGCTTCTTGGCCATACACCATCTTAAACGGTGTGCAATTAATAATAACTTTATACGCACTACGATAAGCCCATAAAGCTGATGTAAGCTTTAGGTCCCAATCAGTGCGATGAGCCTCAACTGTCTTTGTCAAAATGGAGATGAGAGTTTTGTTGGTACTCTTAGCTTGGCCATTTGCTTGGGGATAATAGGGTGTAGACTTGTGGTGAGATATCATGAAGTTTGATGTGAGTTCTTTTATTACTTCATTTATAAAATGAGTTCCATTGTCACTCACAAGTTCAAAGGGGCATCCAAAACATGTGATAATGTTCTCAAAGAGGAACTTAGCTGTTGTTTTTGCATCCGCCTTCCGTGTTGCTTTTGCTTCAGCCCATTTGGTTACATAGTCGGTAGCCACAATGATATATCGTGATTGCGTGTTACGTGCAGCCGGACTAATCAGTCCTACAAAGTCTAAGACCCACTTTTCAAATGGTTGGGTTACCTTGATGGGATGTAGAGGCATCCTATCACTTCTTTGTGGCTTCTTGAAGCGTTGGCATTCATCACATCCCTTTGCAAAAAGTGATGCATCCTTAAACAGAGTGGGCCACCAATAGCCTGACTGTAAGATCTTTCGGGCAGTCAACTTTCGTGAAAAGTGACCGCTAGCTACGTCCATGTGTGCCTCTTGTAGAATATATAAATACTCATCCTCGCGGGCACAGCGTCTAAGAACATCATCTTTTCCTCTCTTATAGAGAGTTCCCGCCAGTAAGCAATAGGGTTCGCATTCCTTGATTAATTTTCGAGCTATATCTTTTCGCAGCTCTTTGGGTGGAAAACCATTAACTAAGAAGTTAACAATCTTTTCACTCCATTCAGACATTGTCTCAACAATGAACAAAGGAGTATCAGGAAATTCATCATCAACCCCCGTAGGAGCTTCGCCATTAGGGATACGAGATAAATGATCCGCCATGACATGTTTTCTCCCAGGCCTCACAACAACGGTGAAGTCAAACTCAAGAAGAATTAACAACCATCGTGTAATTCGACCTGTGGAACACGGCTTGTTTACCAAATATAGCAATGCTTGATGATCCACATAAAACACAAACTTGGTAGCAAGAAGGTAATAGCGAAATTTCTTTACTGCGTAAATCATAGCTAGACCTTCGCGCTCTGTAGTAGTGTAGTTCATCTCGGCATCATTTAATTGGCGACTTGCAAAGCTAATAGGGTAGTCCAATTTATGTTCTCCTGGTTGAGTTAGAACACACCCAATAGCAAAGTTTGATGCATCAATATGCACATGAAAAGGTACATTCCAATCAGGTGTTCGTAGGATTGGAGCACTTGTTAGGGACTTCTTTAATAACTCATAAGATTGATGACATTCTTCTGTCCAGTGAAACTCGATAAGAAGCTTGTACAATGGACGCGCTATCTTGGCAAAGTTTAAAATAAACCTTCGATAATAACCAACATGGCCCATAAATCTTTGAACTCCTTTATAGTTCGTAGGTGGTGGCAAATCGGCAATGGCTTTATTCTTACTCTCATCTGTGGATATCCCGTTCTTGGACACTATATGCCCTAGAATGACTCCATGCTTAACCCAAAATTGGCATTTGAAAGGGTTCAATGAGATGCGATAAAATCTGCACCTTTCAAATATTTTTCATAGATATAACAAATGCTTCTCCCAAGAAGAATAAACACAAAGGTCGTCTAGGAAAGCTTCACAAAACTCCCTTAGAAATTCTTTAAACGCAGTGTTTATTAATCGTTGGAATGTAGCAGGGGCATTTGTTAAGCCAAAAGCCATAACACGAAATGCAAACACTCCAAACTCTGTGATAAAAGCAGTTTTAGCTTGTTCCTCTAATGCAATTGTGATTTGATTGTAACCAGAGTACCCATCTAAAAAGCTATAAGCTTCCTTGCCCACAACTCTTTCAAGCACATGTTCTGAATATGGCAAGGGATAATGATCTCTCCTAGTGGCTGCATTAACTTTCTTGAGGTCCACGCACACTCTTAGTTTCCCATTCTTTTTTGGCACAATGACTATTGGAGAAACCCATTCTGAGTGCTCAATAGGGTATATGAATCCACATTGGATAAGTTTTTCAATCTCCTCTTGTACAATTTTGGCGTACTTAGGATTCATTGGATAGGGTCGTTGCTGGATGGGTTTAGCAGTGTTGATCATGGGAATTGTATGTTGCACCGTAGAAGGTGGAACGCCCTTCATGTCATGATATGTCCAAGCAAAGATATCCTTGTATTCCTGAGGAGCTCCTTAAGTACAGCCTCTTCAGTTTCAGTAAGGTTTTGAGCAATAAAGACTGGTTTAGACTCCTCACCCGGTTCTGCTAATTCTATCTCTTTAACTACCGCTGGACCATCATAGACTCCCCTGCTTCCATTGGTAGGTATTCGTTGGGCTTTGGCATACACAACCTTTCGCTCCCCCGTGGTATAAGATTTAAAATGTTCAGGAGCCGTATGTAAGTCAGCAGGCTCTTGTCCTGACAGAGACCTTTCTTTTAGTTCTGCCTCCTTTTGTTGTTGAGCTAACTCTCGGTTTTGACGTCTTCTTATAGTTCGACTCAATTTCGGCTCTGTAACCTCCAATTGAGCGAGGTTAATGGGTCGCGGGCTGCACCACATGACACTCTGGAGATGTTCATCCCAATTGTCTACTAGCTTTCGATGAGCATCACATGTGCCTAGATAGCTAAGCCATTCTGTAGTAGATCTTTCCTTGTTTATCCTAGCTCTCACATTTGCTCGATATTGTTGTCTCTTATATGACCTTTGTTTCTTGTTAAGGATTTGATTTTGGTAAATGTTTGAACTCGACTCGCCTGATAGGTCTTCGCTTGTATCTTCTTCACTCTCATATAAATTACCATAGACGGTCGTACTAGGCCTTGAGTATTTATTTTCTATACTTGGTTCACTCGATGTTTCCTCAGGTTCTGAATCCATTTCTTCCTGAGATTCCGTTTCCGATGTGTATTGGCTTGAAGCCTTTGAGGAATCATCAGTTTCGCTCTCAGGTAGGTGTGCCTCTTTCTTATCATTGGATGTTACATGCGCTACACCTAACATGTTTACTGGTGCAATGTGTGGTATCTCTTCCCCATCTGGTGTTACCCAAGTTGTTCCTCTAGCTCCCCATGTATCTATAGTTGCCGCTAGGTGCACCCAATCGACATTGTCTGACTCGGCCATTCCGGGTAGGATATCCATATAAGGAGAGTTCTCCCCAATATCCGTGCCTTCGTTACATGTGTAACAATAATGTAATGGAGCTGAGTGAATTGTTGTGTCTGATCGATTATCAATGATCAATTTATTTCCTAGAGGATTCGTTCGACCACTTAAAAGATCAACTTGAATGACAGAGTCTTGGAACTGTAAGTAGGCGTGGTTTTTGGACCAGTCATGCACCATTTTTGCTTCCCTCATGAATGGACGCCCTAAGATCATCTCAAATGACATAGGATGCTTGGAAAAATCCATAACAATGAAAGTCTGCCTTACCTTGTGTCCCAAGACCTTGATCCTGAGATCCTTTAGCATTCCAATAGGCGTAACAATAGATCCATTAGCCATTTTTACCACTACGCTTGTGGCTTCAAGGTGAGGTCTCCCCATAGACTCCCAACAACTCTTTGTCACCATGCTGACTCCCGCACCACCGTCAAGGACCCTCTTTACAGTTAATCCTTTAGTAGTGATTGGTAGAGTAGCATTAGATTCATCACCTTCAAAGTATTGCCCCAACTTGTTAACGGGTATTTCAATTACAGATTCATGTCCCACTAGGTCAGATGGTGGTGCTAAATGTTCCTCATCATTCATCACCGAGTCAGGTTTGTTCATATGTGCAAACTGTGGTAATCCGGCCTGTAATTCTCCATTGAGAAGCGCTCGCAGTGCTAGGAATAATTCTGGATCTTCGTATAACTTAGATATGATAGTCGTACGTGTTTCTGAGGACATGAAATCCATCAGCTTGGCAACATTTAATGGCATCTTGTGGGACGTAGGACCCTGACAAGAGAATGGTGAAGATGGAATCTCCACTTCCTCAAGGGGGTTGGACATTCCCTCATTGAACATTCTCTCTGGTAGGAAAGTGTGTGTCCACTTTCAGATGTCCTACCCTCACTCTCTTCCCGAATGATACTGGGTATAGCTAACGGCCTGTAGTTCTTGTGAGGTTGAACTTGTGTGGGAAACACTGTGTCCGACATCTGGATATGTTTGGGTTCAGGTTCTAATTTTCGTTGAGTTTCTTCCACCAAACCCCTCAGTTGTTGGACTCGTTCAATTTCCACTGTTGGGTTTGGATAGGTTCCAATCTTTCTCTTGTAATCCTCATTTTTGTCTCTCGTGGCTTATCTTGGGGGTTCGCAACTGGGTGGTTTAACTTTGAATACTCTTTTGGTGTTAGTTGTAATTCCCTCTCGTGATCCTCCTCACTGGCTTTTTCCTTTGTAGTAACAGTTTTGGTCTCCGTGGTCTCTATCGAATCTGAGTCATCCTCAGGGTCATTCATATACACGGGATCCTCTCCTGTCCCTATGTTAGTCTTTGAACTAGGTTTTGAGCTAGAAGCATTAAGGGATTTCTTTCTTCGTGTTTTCTTCTTTCTCGCTCGGCCAATGGATGCAACATCTCTCTCTTCGAGGATGTAATTTTGCTTTTGGAGCATCGACCGTGTGAGTGCATTCACTGGTGCTATGTTTATAGTTGGTGGTGTCCCATCAACAATCTCTATTATGTTCAATGGTGTGATTTTCGGTGTGTTTGGATTGTTAGGACATTGTACGATCAAATGATCTATGCCACAACGATTACAAGTGAGTATTGGCATTGCCAATGCACTCCCTTGACTTGTTTGCATTAGTGCGGCATTCTTTTGCATTCTAATGGGGCACTCAGCTACTCGATGTGGTCCACCACATTCGTAGCACTGAAGAGGTGGTCTCCGGGCAAAACTATTAATGTTTTGGCCTCTTGCTGCTAGCGCAGTAGCTTGATATACCGGTTTGATTTGTCCCCAATGGTCTTCCATATAGTACATGGGACACTCCTCAAGCTTGTCGACTCCATAGGTGATACTAGAGTCTATGTCCTCTTAGCAATCTACATCAGTACTAGATGACTCGCAACCTATTTGGTTCATAGGTGTAACTCTTGGATGAGGGGGTTGCGGTCCTAGCACTGGAGGTGGCAACGGTGTGGTTTGGACCACATTTTGGGTTCTAGGGACCATGTGCTGTAATGGCAACTGTTGCTCCATGGGTGGGGTGGTAGGCATCAATGCAGGAACTCGAGGTGAATCTGCCCAAGCTATAGGTGGTCTATTTTCCATGATGCGTTTAAGCATTAGGCAATCCTTCACTTGATGGCCATACCTACCACACGCATTACAAGTCCCGTTAAACTTTACTCTGAAAGTAGGGCATTCACTCGTAGTATGTGGGCCCAAGCAAATTGAGCACCATTGTTGCTCCCTTCTTGGATACATATGAGTGTTTTGTGGAGCACGATTACCCCTAAGGCTTTCTTGGATGGCCTTGGTGAGATCTGCCAAAGTCATCTCAGATATCGTTTGCTCTTTCACGATTGGCTTTATCTTCATTAGCTCATGCCCTGACGCTTGCGAGCTACTAGACTTCGGCTCGGCAGACACTCTTTCTCCTGCAATCATTAAATTATCCTCCAATTGGACTGCTCCCCAAGTAGTGATACCTCTAATGACTAGGCCATTATAGATACTTTCATGTCGTAGTCCCCTAATGAATCTATCGAGCAATTGGTTGTTGTTGAATCTCTCGTTTGGATTGCATCGAGAATTCAAATTCTTTAGGCGACTAATGAAGTCTCTCACGGATTCACCTTCTTCTCGTTGGGGTTTCTGGAGCTGAGAAGCTACACCCCAAAGTACTCCCTCTCGTATGTGCTCTTTCAAGAACAATCTCCTAAGAGTAGAGTAGATCGTTTTCTCTTCTACTCTTAAGGTTCTATACCAATCTCCAGCCTTTCCGCTTAGGGTCAAACTCAAAGCCTTACACTTATGTAGCTCATTGTGCTCTTCCAAGGAATCGCACACATGTTCAAAGACTTCCATATGCTTTCTAGCATCTCCGTCTCCACTGAATTTCTGTGTGAGCTTAGCTACTTGAACTGCCTTGCTCCTAGGCTCTCTATCAGGTGCACTATGCATGTTTCCCGCAATAGAGCGACCGATAGTTTGAGCAAATGCTGCCAAATCTCCTATTTGAGCAGGTATAATAGATGTATGTGCTCCTGGAACCACATGTGAGATGGGAGTTGGCCTTGGCCTTGGCATACGCACGGCTCTTGGGTCCCATATTTCGTATGGTGGTGTACCAGACGGTGGTCCAAAGTTTACAGGCGTGGCCCTAGGCATAGGGGGTGCCTGATATGGCATGTTATTATTAAATGGCATGGCTCCACTTGTATAAGAGCTTGGATAATGCCATTGTGGATTGTAAGCTCTTGGAATAATCGGAGGTGTAGGAGCTACATGAGGCTGAGGTACGACAGGTGCACATGATTGATACATACATGTAGGTATAGTTGGGGGCACTGTGCTACTAGGCATCGACGCAGTATTAACAAATGAACTCCATGGTGTACTTCTTGTCATGCTCACCACTGGGATATACATGGTAGCCATAGTGTCATTAAGAGAAAGATGAGCTAGATCTGGGAAGGTAAAGCTGCCACTTGTGGGCTTAGATTGTACTGAGGCTCCTGGCGAAACAACATATGGAGGATCAATGGGGCTCATTGAGGAAGTCTCCATTTGTGATAGGGTTGGTTGGTTGGCCTTTCCTGTATCCAAGAATTTCATTAGGCTTGTTGAAGGCATGTTGATCCCTGTGTTCTGTCTTTCTAACTCGACAATCCTATGGAGGACATCACAGACTTTCTGTTGTTGCTCATCTATGCTAGTAGCACCCAATGTGGATTGTAGAACATCTAACCAACCCACATGATAGGTGTGTCCTGTGTACCAATCAGTTAAAGCTTCCGCTTGTAGATCATACTCCCAATTTTCGTTTAGGAATATCCCATCTAGGCCTGGCGTGCTGGAGGTTTCCCTCAAGGTGGAAGCATTATTGCTCCCCATCGCTTGCCCCTCCGTGACTGCTACCTTGGGAGCACTCGGTTGCTCGGCTGGCATGATTGTTGTCATAGGAGCCTTTGCATTCAGGGCTCGACTTTGTTCTAGCCTTCGTAGGTTCTCAATTTCCCTCTCCCTTGTTGCTTGCATATAGCGTTCGATCTCTTGCACTTCGGCAAGACTCCTACCATCGGGTAGTAGACCCTCAGAGGGAGATAGTCCTAAAGGATCAGGAGGTGCAGTGGATGGAACATTCACATGCACACTCTCAAGAAGCATAGGGTTTATTTTAGGCATGAATGACGAATTTACTTCCCCACTCCCTTCATTTATTTCATTAACCTCATGTTCGGAGTGAGTAGCTCTACTAAGGGTCTCTTTTAAGTAGCTAAACACGCTGGACCCGGGCCGTGGGCCCATGGCATGCATGAAGGTCCAGAACCTAGGGTGGAGGAATAATGGGTGCCCGCGTAAATGGAGGCACTACCAATATGCTCGTGCTCTAACACTCGTCCAGAGCGTAGGTACATGTGACCTCCACACTCTAAACGCGTTAGTGAGTGCCCGTGAAGGCCGCTCACTTAGTTTTTTTTTATAGATGTTTATAACCCAAGTTTTTCGTTATTCTTGGTTATTTTTTGTAACCAAGCCACAAAATATGGCGTGTAATAGCTCAAGACGAGCGTTTTGGCTAAAGGAACGTGCCGTGCTTTACAGCTCCCTATTTGGCTACATGAAGCCCTCGAAATCCTAAAAATAGTTTTTAAATATAAAAAGGTGTATAAACTATATTTTAAAACTGAGGACTGAGGTTTGGGTTTGAGCTTGGGCTTGGGGAATGATCCCCAGACCGATCCTTCTTTTTAAATTTATTTTTTTTTTGAAAAAGTCACCGCGGCTGTGTCGCGCACGCGCGCACACACACACTTAACCTACACCTAACTTATCTACTTACAGCTAATAGAGATATTGCCACACACACTCTAACACTATTTACACAGTACTACAGTAGCTAACAGATCTACAAAACTAACCTTACAGAACTAACATTGAACCTTACAGAACTAACATTCCATAGCTAATACCTTAATTCTAACAATACATTGCAAAAAAATTGTAACTCCTTCTTTACAGAAAACAAAAAAGATACTACAGTGTAACAAAAATCTTCTCCACACAACCACACACCTGCCTTCTTCACAAATCCTTCAATTGAAATTGCATCACAAGAAAGCGTAAGGTGCTTAACCGAGCATAGTGTAGGGCATTTCCCCGGCAACGATGCCAAAAATGTGCGCTCCTGGTCGCACTGTCGAAGCAAGGGACTTGCCTAACACTGTGTGCGAGCCACAGACGGCTCCAAGCACACAACTAGCTTGACTAGTAAGCTCAAAGAAAGCGATGGTGTGTCACTCACCGCTCTACGCTTGCTTCGTGGAGGATTCCTCGCCGCGAAGAAGAAGGAGCCGCTGCTTCGCCGCGCTCAACCGCTTCGCCGCCGCCGTGCCGTCGTCGCAATGCTCGATCGCACACTCTCTCTCTCTCTCACACACACACACAGACACACACACACAAGGAGGTGAAGAAGAAGAAGATGGAGATGGAGATGGAGCAAGAGCACTCTTCTATTGCACAAATGAGAGAATTAGTGAATTTTAGGTTTAGTTGGCTTTTATATGAGCTCACCCCATTCACACTTGGGCGCCCATGCTTAGCCAACTAATCCCTTGAATGTCCCAGTTAGAGTGCGCCTCTCATCGGCGATCACTCTTACCCTTTTCCTATTGGTCCGACAAGCCCAGTACCTGACTCTACCAAATACATAATACACGTCCGTCGTAGGTGATGGGGTGTCCGTGAGCCGTGAGGGTTAACACTATCTGACATGCCCTAGATGTATGGAAGGATTATCTCTTAGGCATTCCATTTATTTTACACACGGATCATCAAAATCTTAAGTACTTTTTCATTCAAATTAAATTAAGTGATAAACAAATGAGGTGGGCAAACACTCTTTTATCCTTAATTTTCATATTTCTCACACAGTTGGTAAGCACAACCAAGTGGCCAATGCACTTTCACAAAGGCCAAAAGTGATTGTTGTATCAATAGCTACTCACAATGATCTATCCTCTAAGAAAGATGAGCACACTATGAATCCAAACTTCAAAGATGTAATGCTAGCTATTGCAGTAGGGAAGAAAGAGGAACCATACAATGTGCAAGATGGCTATCTTCTCTATGGCAATAGGCTATGTGTTACAATAGTTTACGTGAAAAGATTATGGCAGGATAAGCATGAGTTGCATTATGGGGTGTTTCCACCTCCTTGTAATCATTCTGATTGAAGACTAGTTGCACACTTGCACAAGCATATAAGGGGGGGCTCGCTGGAATTTTTTCTCTCTTTCTCCTCTCATAGACTCTCTCAAGTGCCCAAGTTGGCAAAGCAAGCTCTCTCTCTCTCTCTCTCTCTCTCTCTCTCTCTCTCTCTCTCTCTCACGGGAGCTCTAGAGACATACTCTATGCTCAAGCTCTTGGCTATGGATGCAAATCCAAACCAGTAAAAGTTTGTTCTTTTTCATCTCTACGACTATAATACTAAGTTATGCTAAGAGCTTGTCCATGAGCAAGCGTACTCAAAGTATCAATTCTCTTGCTTGAAAAATACTTCTTTTCACCCTCATCTTTCTCTTTCCCCACAATTCCTTTCTCCTCGGTGGGGTGTTTAAGGTTTGGGAAGGAGGGTTATACCATCTTCTTGATTCAAGAAAGGCTTTGCAAGAGCACAAACATGTATTGTAACAAAGCTCTCGTTTGAAAGGATTATAATACAAGTCTCTTTGGAGGGGGGACCAGCTCCAAGTAAGTCAATCTTAATTGGGTATTCTCTTTGAATTATGTGCATGATTATGGTGTTTTTAATGTGTATTTGTGTAAAGAAATCAGTCCATCATAGCCTATAGTCTCATAGTCTCCTCTCTATCTTTCTCTTTAAGAAAACTCTCTCCTTTCATAGTTAGATTCCACTAAATCTAAAAGAAAGTATTAGATTCTTTGACAGAAAATAATTTTCATGAAACACTCTATCTCCACTCGTATACACTAAGGGTGGGTTCAGTCTGCATCTAAGCCCAAGCAGTCTCGCACCTTTTCCACTGTTGTTCAATTCACACCGTTGGAAACGAGTCCGCTGAAAGTTAATATTTGACGTTATATGAACATCGAATGAGGTTGAGCCTCGTGGTGGCTAGAGGTTGAATCTTCTTTAGCATGGGGTTTTGAGTTCAAGACCTTCCTGTGATTCAAGCTGAAAAGGTGATAGACATGGTGTGTCTGAGGGTATGAGGTCGTCTGTTTTTTGGTGGATCTGAAAGTTAAACTCATTCTCCTTCTTCCAACCACCATTTGCCACGGTGGACGTGCCTGGGGACTATCTAACACGGGCATTGAGGGGGTGGGATCTACGGTGGGATGAAGGAGAGCCATAGATCGTGGCAAAGTAATCTCGGGCGCGTCAAAGTAATCTCGGGTACCCGAGATTACTTCGCACCCGAGATTACTTCGCGGCCGACCCTCGAATCCTTGACCTCACCTTTGCGACTCCCATGTCCTATCCACGAGCACCCGCGTGTTTATTGTGATGGTATGGGCCCGAGATTACCCTTATACCAAATGTGACCAAAAGTAATCTCGGGTACAAAAAGTAATCTCGAGTAACCTCAGGTACCCGAGATTACTTTTTATACCCGAGATTACTTTTTGTGGTGCCGACAAGATCTATGGCGCTCGATGCTCTCACCATAGATCCCATGCCCCCATGCCTGTGTCATATAGTCCCGAGGGTGGATGTGCGCGTAGAGCTAAGCTGCTTGGCCGAACAGTTTGAACCGAGCCTAACTCAATTCAAACACAACAGCTAAAAAACCACTCTAGTTTTAACTACATCATAGCTTGCATAGCTTGCTTCGTTGAGTGCTCGACCTCCGTGACTTGGGTCATGCGTTCGGGAGCTACCAAGCGATCTGTGGGTGATGATGATGAAGTATGTAGAAGTAGCTGTACAGACATACTGCACCACTCTCAAAAATCACGCGCACTCTCATTGAGCTCTAAAGAAATGTACGTGTGCGTACTCACTCGTTTACAGGCCTGTCTGTTGCACCCGTACGAAGCATCGATTATTATGCACCCAATTTCGGACACATGTTGAGTCTACTCAACCCCTCACAGACTTCTGAATGTACTTTTGACCCTCCTTCTGTGGAATCCGTATTGTTTAGGATACATGACTGCAGAGAAGAAAGGGATTTATTTAATGCAAGAAACCTGCATCTGCAGATGTGCCATTATGGCCTTGAATCCAACCTCACCTTGGCAAATCATGTCGTTCCTATGTTTGTTGATTGTGGAAGCCTGCTTGATGCTCAGAAAGTTTTCAACCAAATGGCGTACCACACCGAGCATTCGTGGACCTCGCTCATTCAAGGCTTCCAGGAAGGTGAAGAATGGGAGCATGGATTCAGCCTGTATCAAGAAATGCTTCATCAGAATGTAAATCCCAGCTCCTTCACATTTTCTGTCTTGATAAGAGCATGTGCTAAGCTGACTTCTGCAGAGAGGGGTCTAGAGCTTCACTCTGAGATTACAAAGAAGGGTTTTGAGAGAAGCACTTCCGTGGGAAATGCATTGGTGGATATGTATTCAAAATGTGGCTTGCTCATGGACTCTCAGGACATTTTCAATGATCTTCCATTGCGGGACAGTTTTTCATGGACTGCTCTTGCTTCAGGTTATGCAGAGCTTGGCTTTGGCCTAGAAACATTAGCTTGTTTTGAAAGGATGCAAGAAGAAGGCATCCCTCATAATGCTGTCTCTTACCTTTGCAATGCAAAGGCAATTGGGATGGTAAGTGATTTACAAAAGGGGTATTTACTGCACACTGAGATTGCAGCAGATGGCTTCGAAAGCATGACTTTTGTGGGCAGTGCCTTAGTGGGAATGTATATCAAGTTAGGGCTTCTTGCCCAAGCGCAGGATGTCTTTGACGAGATGTTGAATAGAGATTCTGTCTTGTGGAACGTACTCTTTATGGGTTATGCTGAACATGGGTATGATGAGGTAACTATAAAATGTTGGGAGCAAATGAATTCAGAAGGTGTGTCATTAGATGCGCCTGCATGCGTAACTATGATTAAAGCTTGTGGTAACGTAGGGGCTATAGGTAAGGGGCTTGAGATTCATGTAGAGTGTTTATGCAAAGGTTACGAGTCAGATACTTATGTTAAATGTATGTTAATCGACATGTATATGAAGTTTGCTCAATTTTCAGAAGCACAACAAGTCTTTGAACAATCACTCACTCAAGATGTGGTTTCATGGACGACTTTAATTGCAGGCTATGCAGATCATGGACTCAGCGAACAGGCACTGGACTGCTTCAAAGGTATGTGTTGTCATGACATTCTTCCAAATTCTATCACTTTTGCCTGCACATTGAAGTCATTTTGTAATGAAAGATTTAGGAACAATGGGCAAGAAATACATATTCAAGCTGTGAAGATGGGTCTTGAAAGTGATTTTCTTGTCTCTGGGAGTCTAATAGATTTCTACGTCCGCTTAGGCTTATTTGCAGATGCTGAAGGATTGTTTGATAGACAAGATCTAGTGTCCTGGAACATTTTGATTTCAGGGTATGTGGAGCATGGAGCTTGTGAGGAGGGCTTGGAGTGTTTCAAACAAATGCAACAAGAGGGTATTCCCGGAACAACTCTCACCTTTGTATCTTCTTTGAAGGCCTGTGGTGGCATGGAAGATGTAGACACAGGTCAAGAGCTTCATACAAGCATAGTCAAACAAGGACTTGAGAAAGATACACCCATTGGCAACATCCTGGTTGACATGTATGCAAGGTGTGGCTCACTAGCAGAAGCAGAAGATGAATTCAAGAGGTCGGACTCTAAAGATGTGATATCATGGACTGCATTGATCCAAGGCTATTCAAATAAGGATATGGGATACAAGGTGTTAAAGCGTTTTGAATTGATGCAAGAAGAATACATTTGTCCGGATGTTGTGACCTTTTCTTGCATTTTGCAAGCTTGCAGTAGTATAAGAGCCACAGAGAGAGGTCAACTAGTGCATATGGACATGGTTATCAGAGGGCTTGATGCAGATTCATTGGCCGAGAATGCTCTTGTGGACATGTATGCCAAGCTTGGTTTATATGATGAAGCTTGGACGGTTTTCAGCATGGTGGTGGATCCTAATGTAAGCATGTGGAATACACTTATCCTAGGGTATGCCGAACAGGGGCTGGGTGAGGAAGCAATGGCTTTTCTCGAACAGATGCAGCTGGAGGGTGTGTCTCCAGATGTTTTCACATGGAATACCGTAATGGCTGGCTATATAGAGAATGATAATCCTGAGAGAGTTTTTGAACTCTACACACAAATGCAAGAGCAGTGTGTGTCACCAAATGAGTTCACCTTGATAAATATGATGGCATCATGTGGCAACACGAGCGCACTGCAGTATGGTCAACGGTTTCATGCACAGGTTGTTGGATTAAACTCATCAGTTGCCACTGGAAATCTTGCAGTAAGTTTAATAGACATGTATGGAAAATGTGGCAGCATGGTGGATGCTCATTGTATCTTTGATGAAACGCCCAAAAGGGACATAGCTGCTTGGAATGCTTTGATGGCAGGATACACCCGGCAAGGTAATAACAAGCTTGTTTTCAGCTTGTACAATTCAATGGAGGAAGAAGGTTTTGCACCAAATGAAATAACTTGTCTCAGCCTTTTGTCTGCATGTCAACATGCTGGGCTTGTTGAGACGGGTCGGGAATGCTTTGAGTTTATGAGCAGAGAGCTGGGCATTGAGCCTACCATGAAGCATTATGCTTGCACATTTGATCTTCTTGGTCGTGCGGGCCGTCTGAATGAGATTGTGATCTTGATGCAAGAGATGCCCTACCGGCCTAATCTGGTCACATGGCACACGTTCATTGGTGCTTGCCAAAGATTTGGCAATCTAGATCTTGGAAGACAGGCATTTGAGTTTGCCAGAAGCCTGGGTGAGAAGCATGCTGGATCATATGTCTCCATCTCCAATATCTATGTGGATTTCGACTCAGAGGTTCATCCTTGAGCCTTAAAGGTGGAATTAGGTTGTAGACTTGTTGGGTGGACAAAGGATGTGCTTTAAGTTGGGATCTTCGCTGGAGCCATTCCGTTTGGAAGCCTAATTAACATTACAAAATTTGCATGCACTTTTGTGATCATGAGAAGTCTTCATCGTGGGTCTTCCCAGTCATATATATGCTCAAGAGGAAGTTAACATACATGAACTTCTGGAGATGGCCAAACAAGCTCTAAATTTGGATCATGTTCAGAAATTTATTGATAGAACAACACGCAAACTTTGTACAGCGTTGAACTTTTCTATCTATAGACCATGCACCGGACTACAGTGATAGTGGCAAGTTTTAGCTTGTACAAGCATTGTTATGATTAACATTCCTGAGTGGGCTCTCCACTGTAACAATGCTGTTGGACGTTCAGATTTTCCGGTATAGCGATTTATAAGCCAGATGTATCAGGACAGGGACTAAAGACCAGTGCTGCATAGATATGAATAACGACCATGGAAAACAAGCTGTAGGTATACAAAATTATGCTCTTGTAAAGGGTTCGACTATTCTGCAACCATCAGTTTGTACAATGCACAAAGTGGAGAGTATTGTACATCCATCGGCTGTTAAGATTTATTGTACATCCACCATTTGTTGTCAATCAGTACATCGATGATTGATACGGCTCGTGAAATCATTGATGGGAAAAGTGAATAAGAAAGTATTTAGCTGGTTATTGATTTTGGAAGCTTGTGGAAAGAAATTGGACAAGCTTGTTTCTTCACTAAAGTGTGGCCCTTCCAAATACCACATCTTGACTGGTTAGTAACATCATCAAAACAAGCAGGTGGGCAGGAGAACGATGGCAAGGAACTGTAAGTAGCTGGGATCCTGCCATGTAAAGGACAAACTCAGGTTTTGCCAGCTGGGCATGGGTAATTTAGGATGTATAGAATCCGGGGCAGTGGTGATCAGAAGGAGCTATAGTTATGATTGCAGCTGACTTTTTACCATGTTGGCAGCGTGACATTTACTGCCTGCGTATTAATAGCTTGGCCTGCTTAGAGTGCAGCCAACTCTCAACTGTGATGGTGTAAGGCATGGCTTTGGTGTGGCCAGGAAAATGGAAGGCCAGCAACTCCCCTAGTTACAAAATGCTATTTCTTAGGCGTATGTTCAGGACTTTTCTTTACTGCAAAAGTTATTGTTGAAGATGCTGTAGGGGCCTTTTGGGGGCCCATCCACTATGAGATGATCTCCTTTCTGTTGTAGGGAAAGGACCTTTCCCGGCCGTCAATGGTCCAGGGCGAGGGGGGCCAAATATGAACTAATTTTAGGCTTGCCTTTTGGAAAAGTGTCTGCTTCAGCTAACCAGACGTGCGAGTGAAGCGGGAAGCAGAGTTCGAGGGCAAGGCATGCACGAAAGGGTGGGCGAGGGCTGAGCCGAACTCTCTCAATCAAATGGCAGAGGGTGAAGTGCCATCGTTTTGTCTACTACCAGTTGATGTTGGTGAAAATGGATCTGTAGATTCAGGTTGCACAGGAACTTGTGATGTGTTTTCTACAAGAGCTTGTGATGCGACTTCTGCACAAGACTTAAGAGCTCCCGCCACCCTTTGTGGAGGAGGCTCTAACCTCCTTTGTGGAGGAGATTCTGCGCCAATTTCTGCAACAGGATCTGCTCCCCTTTGTGTAGGAAGCTTGGATGTAATTTCTAGAGGTAAGGTTTTCCACTGATTTGGCTTTCTTTCTGTAGGTTTATTTCTTTCTGTTATGAGCTGCTTTTCGTTCCATTGCTGTTGCTAGCAATTAGGGGTTGTTGCGCCTGTAATTATGTTGTCCTCAGATTTGAGGAATGAATTCAGGGGAATTTGGAATCGCAAGAGCTCACCATTATATTAGAATAGGGTTTACCACTTATATTATGACTTTCTTGACACTGTACCTATAGTTGTTGTGTAGTCTTATGTAGGTTTTATTTGAAAAGCTTACCTCTATGGTGCTCTTTGACTTCTTTATAGAAGGTGATGTCAGCCAGCGTGCATGTGTTCCAGATCAGAGAAGTATTGGCAACAAGGGGCATTCTCTACGTGCCGGTGGTAGAAAAAATTCTGGTTTTCTTGTTACTGGGGGTCAGTTAGAGGAAGAGCTAGTCAGTTTGGGGGAAAGTAGCACCAAGCAAAAGGATAATTGGGCTCGAAAGAAGTTCGACGAGTGGAGAAAGATTTGTGGCTTGGAATGTCAGGTTCCACTTGAGAAGCTAGATCTCCGTCAGTTGAATGACATGCTGTCACAGTTCTTTGTTGTTGTGTGCAGGCAAAATGGATCATTGTTTCCATCTGACACACTGATGGGCATGCTTCGTTGTTTTGGCCGGATGATTAAGAAGGAGCAAGAATTGAGGGTAGCACTTACGGGTGTAACTGAAGTTCCCTTTGATATAGTAAAGAATCCAATTTTCAAATCGACCCAGAATGCAGTGATTTCAGCGATGCGAAGATCGGTAGCTCGTGGAGTATGCAAAGAGCGAAAGAAATCATCAGTTCTTGGCGTCACATTGGAACAAGAGATCTTGCGCGACATCGACTTCAGTATTCAGCATAGCCGTGGTTGTCAGTCTAGGTTTGCCTTTTTTTGCATGTTACACTTTTGTGTGAGAGGTGGGTTGGAGTTATACAAGCTGGAACGAGCTATGTTTGCTAGGGGTGCTGATGAGCTTGGCCCTTTTGTGCGGTGGGTTCTTGTGAAAGTCTACTCCTGCGTTTTAGTTTTTAAAAAAATTGTGTGTACTTTTTCTATTAGCTCATAAGGTTTTATGTTCTATTGCTTTGCAGCTTCTCTGAGCGCTTGAGTAAAAACTATAAAGTAGACCTGATGCATTACTAGCCAGAGCACTTTCGACCTCCAGTTACAGTTCGTGATAGTGATGTGTTGGATGCCTTCGATCAGTTGATGCGTCACATGCCTCCAATTGTGGAGGGTGACAAGAACCTATTACATGTGTTTTTGCAGCCGATTAGTAGTCCTCGAACTCAGGTAGGTCTTGTAAGTCTTCTTGCAGTACATGGTATTGAATTGACTCACGATTGGCTGTTTTGCTTGTGTATGCAGACTTGGTACAATAGAAATCGAGTTTCAGTGAAGGTGCTTAGTGGTTTGGTGAAGTTCATTTGTGAGCGTCCTGGGGTCGGTTGTAATTTTTCAAACAAGAGCCTGCGTAGCACCTCTGTGACTAGGATGAGCCTAGGACAGGTTCCTCCTGATGTTGGAATGTTAGTAACTGGCCACAAGCGAGCAACTTCATATGAGAAGTATGACCTTTCAAGTGAGGTCAGGATTGCTGCAGCTCAAGACATTTTATCGCATCCATATGATGATTCAGGAAAGCTAAAAGCTTATCCACAGGTCTTGAAAGAAAAATTTAATAACTTCTGTCAAAACGTCGAAGGTGGGGTGTTGTTTTGTATTACAGTTGGGTTTGAACACTGATATTGTTAATGTTCATAGTTGTTTTCCTCTTGTTTTGGTGTGCAGGTGCTAGTAGGGATATACGTGAAGATGTTTGTCCGCTAAATGCAGGTCTCTTGTCAGTTGGTTCTGTTGATAACAATGTTGGTGGTGAATCTAAGTCGAAGATTTCTTGTGGTCACTTGTCTAATTCTGTTGACAAAGTTGCTAGTGGCAAATCTAAGTTAAAGAGTTCGGATGGGATATGCTTTGGGTCTTACAAGTTGGGGATGATATACCATTTGACGAAAAGCTACTGCAAGATCTTCCTCCAGAATCTGCTCGAGCTGTTGGGATTGTTCCTCATTCGCCTGGAGTTTCGATGTTTCCATCGTGTAATATGCATAATTGTGTTGTGAATGTTTACTTGGGAAAGGAGAATACGCTGCCAGGTGCTTCTAAAAATAACTAGCGTTTGATTAGTGTAAATGGTGTAAATAGCAGTTGAGTTGGCACACACATGGACCATAGCAGCTGCTGAAATTACATATGCAAGTTAAATTATGAATGTGTCTTTTGGTTGATTATGAATTTGTGTAATTCTCTGTGGTGGCCAGTGTATTCTACAGGTGTGGTGAAACTCCTCTTCTTTTAAATTTGTAAAACTGTTGTTTGTTTAGCGCGTGAAGCAGCTCTTATTAAGTTGTGTGTCATGCTACAGTTATATTCGCTCTGCTGAGATGTCAATTTTCTGTTGAATTCCCTCTGCTGATGTGTCATGCAGAGCTTCATATTCTTGTTTGTTGATGTGTCGAGCATTGGTGAAATTCCCTTTGCTGAGCTGTCTATTTATTATTTGATGTTGGTGAGTTGACAAATCTGCAAGTAACAGTGTGTCCTCTGACATTCTGCCTGCTGACTTGTCATACATCCAATGATTGGTTGTGACATTCCTTGATTTAATGTATCCTAGATGTATGGCTGGGATCTGCAGCCCCCCTCCCTTGGACCTTGACGGTGTAGGGAAAGGACCTTTCCCAGTAACAACTATGACCACATGGTGACCAGCAGAGGCCGCCTGGGGAGCCATGGTGGGAGATCTAGGGGAGGGGGGCAAAGTTTTCATTCCGTGTGCTGATTTGTCAAGCACACATGGGCAAGGGGAGAGAAGGGCAATCGATTTATTATGGATGCTGATTCGTCAATTGTACACCGGCTCTGCTGTCACTATCGTTCTTGACGTCTGCTGATGTGTCGCATTCTGAGGAACTGTACGATTCTAGCTTTTTCAGCTGCTGACTCGGCAGTGATCGGAGCAAATCACTACTGCAATGGAGATTACTGTCAGAAAGGGCAGTGGATAATTGGCTCAGATCCACTGCCCCTCGACCTTGGACCTTGATGCACCGTCAAGGTCGGGAGTCCGGGGGCAGAGCGTCCTAGCCCTTCATCAACAGCCTTTGACCTGTTGTAATGCTCTGAGGCACCGTTCGATGCTTGCAAACCAATCATTGGCAGCCAGGTCAACGCAGGGATGTTGAATGTCCTCTACGCGATCTCTTCAGTCTTTGACAGTCGGTCCCCCCTCCCCTCGACCTGTGCACACAAGAAGATTTAGAAATTTTCTCATGTAGGAAAAGAGAGTCCTTTTCAGTGTTTTTCATACAATTCATAACATCATGAGCTTCTGCTCGAGAGGCATCGCATACCTAGCTAGGTACAATTGGGGGCAAGGGACCGCCGCCTCCCCCACCGGGCCGGCGGTCCCCTGCCCCAATCGTACCTAGCTAGCTATGCGGTGCCTCCCTCACAGAAGCTCACGATGTTGAGGTAAGTCACAATGTGAGAATTATTGTGAGAATTTGTCCAAAACTTATTGTGGTGACGGCCGGGGGCCCCTGAGTGGCCATTCCCTATAAAACCTGCTCCCAGCACTAGCTCCCGGCCTCCACCGGGTGGCCAGTTGGTCGTCGCAGGTTTTACTCAGGGGCCATTCCCTACACCATAATATGTGCTCCCAGCATGTCAGCTCCGGTTGATCATTATGGGTGGCACATATTATGGGGAATGGCTGGCTCAGGACCATTCCCTACCCCATAAATGATACGGTTAACTCTGGAGATAGATTAGTACCATTAAGAAAAAACTACTAACTTCTAGTCACGCAATATTTTAGTGAGTTTTAGGAATATGGAGACATCCTTTAAAATAGTAGTGTTAATTGTATTACCTTTTTTCAAGTATTAAGAGCTCTCCTTTTATATTATGAAATGAAAATTAGAGTGCGTGTTTTGCCTTCTCCTAGGCTCAACTTGTAGTTTCACATGTAATGGCCTTCCTTTACATAACTGTCCAAAGCATCCGCCAGGCTTGCACCCTTCCATCTCCTCCTCGGCCACGTCCCCTTCCACTTTGTTGTCCTCCCCGGCTGTGCATGCGTCTCCCTGGCCCTTAGAGGCATCGAAAAGAAAAGGACACCCACCACCCTTTCCAAGTGTGATCCTGCGCTTGCTCCTCCCCAAAGCCATCTCGTCTGTGCTCTGAACATCCACGCCCTTCGACGGTCTCCACAATCCCACACGCACTGTTGCTCCTCCATTAGCCAAGCAACACAGAGACACACACACACACACACACACACACACACACACACACACGCCACGCCATCGCGTACTCATCTTGCCCGCTATCTCATCTGCAATCCGCACCCGGCATGTGGAGAAGCAGCACCTCAATCCAATAGAGAGAGAGAGAGAGAGAGAGAGAGAGAGAGAGGGTATCGATGTCTTGCTCTTGCGAGTTCTTGTGCACACCTCCTCGATCCCGTGCATCTTTGGCAGCAGCTCCATTCTCGCCAATCAGCTCTTGCTTGCGTCTCACTCAAACCAGAGAGAAAGCGAGGTCTTGAGGTCCAAGGACTAGCCAAATTGACGAAAAGCAATTGTATTGACCACACACAAACTGAGCATCATTGCCACAGAGTGACAAAGAGACACACACACGTACACATATAATTTATATATATGTATATTATATGGAGAGAGAGAGAGACAGACACGTGCATAGGAAACTATCCCAAGAGAGAGTTTTCCTTTTTCAATTTTCAAGGGATCTTTTCAGATTCTATGTAATTCAAACGTTTGCACTACATATACTATCACTTTTTGTTCAGTTAAAGTAAACACTTTTATTTTCTTCTATAAAAGTGAGACCACAAATTTAAAGTACTACTAGTATGTGATCCGCGCGTTGCCGTGGTTACATGTGCGTCAATTGAAGCAACCATTGTTCTCCTTCTTTTCACAAGGAGGGCAAATGTGGACAAATGCCTATGGTTCTGATGTGAGCTTTTATAGCTCTTTAATACTCTTGTGCATCAACCACCACTATAACTACCTTCTAGATGATAATGTATGACAATATACAAGGTCTAAGTGCTCTCCACATTCACATCAACCAAGCACAAATCTATCTTTTGGATCAACACTATGTCTACTTTTTTGAGTGTAAGATCGAACAACTAATGAAGTGTAATTACTCTCCACATTCTTGTGGATTGACCAAGGAAAAATCTCCTTCTAGTTGGTCATGCCAAGCTCCAACATAGTCCTGCTAATCATGGAAAGTTTGTCCCTCCCCCCCCCACCCCCTTGTCTCTATCTATGTATGTGTGTATGTGTGTGTTGAGTTCAAGAATTATCAGGTCAATTTGAGGTCTCTTTGGAATGAATTAAGTAATGGACTCCCTTCGCATGATGTCTTGTCTTAACATCCTATGTTTCTCTCTAAGGAGGCAGTGAATTTGTGATTAGGCTAGAGACGCTCCCCTCACACAATTGATATGGGTCCCTGGTGAGTGGTAGTGGCCCTCGAAATAGACTAATAGAGAGCTGGTATCCTTCTTTGGATATAGTGTTTGCATTGAATGACGAATTCTTTAGATGCATTAGCATCCTCTCTCATCATCCTTACCAATCAAGGCATTGGTCATGATAGAAACTCTCACATGCTTCACTCGTGTAGTTTTGGTCTTGCATTTGGGGTAGCACAATCAACTAAGTTATCAACTGCTATTTGTTGGAACTTAGGATGCATTACCAGCCATGACTCAAAATGCCAACATTACACCACATAGTAGTAGAAGAAACTTTGTCGTTGGTATGCACAACTGATTTGGTGAGTAGAGTGGTGTTTGCTTCTCAAAGGCAGTATTCATGATGGGTGTGTGACCTGGGGGTGATTGCATGGCTATAGAAACTTTGTCTCTATACGTGGGTAAATTTAAAAATTTACAGGTTGAATTGCAATCTTTAATTTAGCTAGCACGTACACTTGCATCTACCAAGACTATCGCATGGATGTTGAGGTCTCTTGCAAATTGACCATAAGCATGTTAGTAATATACGGTGCATATTGTTTTTTTGTGTACATTTGGGCACCATTGGCACCTTAAAATGTGAGGGTAATAAAAGCAGAAAATTTCACCTAATCAATCATTTCTCTTTGCAAGAGTTTGGGGCATCATGCTAAAAGAAAGGGTGTGCTACAAAACACACACACACACACACACACACACACACACACACACACACAAACATACACACATGCATGTTCTTCTTTGAGAGAGCAGACTATATTCAACCTTTCACATGCTTGCCCTTACCCATATTTTATACCATAGCAGCCATTTGGCTTAGCTCCCACTCCCTTAAATGTGAGACAAAGCATTGAGGCACTACATGTAGGAGAGTCTCTTTTTGTATGCGAATTATATCCTTAACAATTTGACAATGTGATCATCATACCCTACATGAGTGCTCACCTTTTGATCACATCAAACTTGCTTTACCTACATTTTAGTCCATACCATGGCCTATATACCTTTCTCTCCTAGCCACCTCATGAATTCAACTTGTTAGTGACACCCTTATATCCATAGTCTTCAAGCATGTCACATGTTGTACTCGGTCCCATTGGTCAATCTGACCTTTAAGGATGACCTCTCTCTCTCTCTCTCTCTCTCTCTCTCTCTCTCTCTCTCTCTCTCTCTCTCTCTCTCGCGCACGCGTTAACCTTTGAGGTCATTGTGTCCCCCTCTACTTGTATAAGTATGTGAGCATGCAAGCCCTTGAGTTCAACAATCAACGTTCATCGGCTAATAATTTTAGGTCTCTTGTGATCTTGTTCTTCTTCCTCTCTCTCTCTCTCTCTCTCTCTCTCTCTCTCTCTCTCTCTCAGGCTGCATGTCTAGTTTGTAGTATTAAACTGAAGCATGTGAGAGGCGAAGAGCCTGGTCATGTGTACCAGCAAGCCTGCTTTCTGTCCGGTCACGAGCCGGATCTTCTCTCTCTACTTATCTAATCATGGTAGTTAAGAGCCTCAAAACGGGTATAGCCTTTTACATGGTTGACTTTTGAGGCCCTCTCGGTTAGCAAAAACCTGTTCAAGATCTGTTTCATCACTCAGTCAAATCAAGCATTTATCTTCAAATAGCCACTAGTTTTCTTGACTTGCAAACAAATCTAGAAGGCTATTTAGCCGTTCCAAGGTGACATGGAGGCAGTCCTATAGTGGAGGCACATGCATGGAGGTAGCCCTACAATAAGAGACCGGAGTCACCATTTCTAGGGGGAGAAAAATGGCCCACATCAAGTATGCAACACCAACCCAAATGAGCAAAGGATTGCTAACTCCAAGACCAAGGCCAATACCCTTGATTGGCAATGATCATCCTCCAATGCAATCACAACAGTGGTCTAGAAAAATCATTTTCAAAATTGCTTCCTTTAATTTTCCAAGAGGAAATTTAGAAAATTAGGTTTATTTTGCAGGTTTTTACACTATTTTCTCTATTTTGGGGCGGAATCTCTCCTTTTCCCCTTGCCCTCAACCGGCATTTTTGAAATTGAAAACGACATGATCTTAAGCTAATACACATTTTTCCCAAAAACTAAATGGAAGACCTGCCTTGCACGACCGTTGCCATCAGCACTGTAGCAGTAGGCAATGCCACCTGTCCCCTTACAGAACCCCTTTTTTCTTGCCTATGTAAGGAGTTCGAGATGTAAAAACTTGGGAAAGCTAAAAAGCCTCGATGGACACGTTAGAGCTCTCAACATTGTAGCATCCGCTAACTGGCCAAAAAAAGATGAAGAAAGTTTGGAGATGGATGTGGGACTCTCTCTCTCTCTCTCTCTCTCTCTCTCTCTCTCTCTCTCTCTCTCTCTCGCTCGTGGTGTGGAGGGCCGTAGCTAGGCAAAAATGGAGCTGGTCAGGATCAAGGGTGGCGGACATGCAGCGGTAGAGGAGTAGGTGGC
The DNA here is from genome assembly GCF_014529385.1 of Adiantum capillus-veneris. NCBI lineage: Eukaryota > Viridiplantae > Streptophyta > Polypodiopsida > Polypodiales > Pteridaceae > Adiantum > Adiantum capillus-veneris. The sequence continues at coordinate 110,956,017 of NC_140946.1, forward strand.
TCAGCAATCGCTTGTGGCGAGTGGAACATGTATTGCATCCAGAGTCTTGGCGTCTTGGCGAGCAAAGGATTGAGGTTGTATAAGGGTATGGGGCTCGTGGTGGATCAGTTGTTGGCAAGGGTGTTGATAGAGGAGACTACATGACGCCTGTTGTTGTTGCAGAAACATTTGAGAAGTTGTACTTGAAGTAAGTGGTGGGTTGTGTTCATGATAAGTTTGGGGGGGGGGGGGGGAGTATTCTTTGTCAAGCGCCAAGGCAAATCAATGGCACTCTCTCTCTCTCTCTCTTTCAAACAGAAATAGACATACACACTCCTCAACAGGACTAAATGGGATTGGCCCTCTGGCTCTCTCTCTCTCTCTCTCTCTCTCTCTCTCACACACACACACACACACACACAGAGCTGCATCAAATAACAAAGATCTCTCTCTCTCTCTCTCTCTCTCTCTCTCTCTCACACACACACACACACACACACACACACACACACACACATACCTATGACACATGAAGGTGCCGTAGAAAATGAAACCTAATCTCTCTCTCTCAGACTTGCGATGTGCCACATCTCTCTCTCTCTCTCTCTCTCTCTCACACACACACACACACACACACACACATACGCACACACACACATGCACACATTCAAGACAAACCAACTTATCGACGTGTGACACAACTCGAGTAGAGCCACCCTTTACAAAAACAAAAGTAATCACCCTTCAAAATTGAAGGTTGGAATGGAACTCAATGGCTTTGCTAAAGAGTTCAAATAATATAAATAAATATATATAGTACCAAGTATTGTGACTTTTTTATAGAACTTAGAGTCAAAACTAAGTCCTTTCATTTTTTACCATCACTGTACTTGCTACTTACTCTTTACTTTTACATTTCAAACCAAGTGATTTTTGGATTACCCTCACTTTTACACTTAAGTTCTTGAAATGAAGGAGAGAGTGACACATGGATGCCCTCTCCTTCCTTGAAAATTTTAAGTAGTATAGATATAGAAATCTTAGTACTATTAATACTTTAGTAGGCTTGCGAGACGGCTCTAAACACAAGAGTGTTTTGGCTTGCTAGTGGCAAGACTTTATTGTTTGGGCGGGTTGTCTTAGTTTTCGAATTAAGGCAATGATGGGTTTAAGTAGGTACTTTCAGATTATTGTTTTCTTTTTAATGCTAGATCTTAAAATCGGAAAAACCAAGACCATTCTCTTTACTTTTGAACTCATTTCTTTAGCAGCCACCTCCAACCCCCCAATCGTCTCTCTCTCTTTGTAGTTGTATTTTCAGTTCTTTTTTATTCTAGACATGGTATTAGATTCACTATGTTGTAACAGCTTGGTTTCATAGGTGATTTTGGCCTTTTGAAGACGTTAATATATCATTTCATTTCTCTCTCTCTCTCTTACATCCACACATACACACCCCCCCAAAAAAATACAATGTTTTATTTTTCGACAAGCGATCTTCCTTTTATTAACTGCGAAGTGATGATTGAGTGTGCTTATCATTTATTTGTTTCCAAAACCTTTTAAAAATCCAAAATTTAGGGAAAAGGACCACATAATATCCTAACATGAACCATATAAAATTCTTGAATACTATATGTAGGAGCTCGTGTGAGGAAGTATAGAAAAGAGGTGGTCATGAGGTGATTTATGACCAGCACTAAACTCAGCCCACTATATGTCTTTTGCTAAAATTTACTACATATCCATGCTCAACTTTGCTTGAGAGTCATGTTGAAGCCCAAGGGTTTCCCTATGAGATGGATGAGAGTGCCATCTAGAGTTGTGAGGAAACCTTGTTCTGCTAGCATCCACTGAGGAGGAGGCTCTACAGGTCTTTGAACCCCAGTTTTGTAATGACTCACTACCAAGCTCGAAGCAATGCGAACACTGTTCAAGGCTCCCCAAAATTAATGGGAAAGCCTAGATTACTAGCCGTTAAAGCATTTGAGTTATTTTGTATCCCAAGGATGATGCCTTGGATAGCACCCAAACTAGAGATGCAAGGAGGCGCCCTGCATACAACCGGTCCCCCTAAGAGCAAAGTCCCACATAGCATTAGTGGGTTTAGTGGTACTAAGTTAGAGTTACAAATTCTTAATAATGCCATGATACAATGAAAATAAGGACATTAAAGTGACAAGAGCTGATCAAAATTGTAGTGCTATTAATATTGAGTTTTTTCCATGTATTAAGAGCTTCTCCAAATGGACTAACCAATGAGAATTCAAAAGGGGGGATCACTTTTCCGTATTCTAGGTTCCAAGTTGGACTTTTGCCCATAAACTTGGACTTTTGCGCAAGTTTACTAAAGTGACGAGCGCCTTTTTTGGCTTTGAACGTGCACTATCACCCTTCCTTCAAGTTTAATATGTCGCAAAATGCATTAGTGTGACCATGATTCTTCTATTCCTTTTTCAACTTTGAATGTGCACTATCACCCTTTCTTCAAGTTTAGTATGTAGCAAGATGCAATCTTCTATTCCTCTATTTTGGTGTGACCATGATTCTATAATAACACATCTTTGGTAATCCTTTAGGTGCTTAGAGTGGAGTCCCCCAAAGCTCCTAAAAGATTACCATTATTAAGATGTGATATAATAAAATAATGGTCACACTAAAACAAAGGGAGAGAACAAAGCTTTTTATTACATATTAAATTTGAAGAAAGATAGTCTTCATTTTAGTAAAGTTGGGTGAAAGTCCAACTTAGAACCTGGAATATAGAAAAGTGATCCCCCTGTTTGAATTCTCATTGATTATTCCTACAAAAAAAATGTATAGGACCATGAGATTTCTGTAAAAGTCTTTTAAATGGATCCTTAACATACTTTTTAGGTTCTTATGCCTCCCCCTTGTTGGAGTTTAATAACTCAAAAGAGGTACCTGTAATGGAAATGGATATTTGAATAATTACTTATTTTTTATTCAAAATTGATTTTATTGAGGATGCAATCATGATTAATATGTCTATTGTGATTATGTAGTATGCTATTGTTTAGCAAATTAATGATTAGCTAGGTGTAGGATGCATTGGCGATGGTTTCAAATATCAATGCAGATGGCGTGAACCAATTATTATTGTTAGTGCAGTTACATGTCATATGTGCGTTATAAATAGAGTACCTGGCCAATTACTATTTCTACCTAAAGTGGATTGTATCTATTTTTAGATGGACTTTTGATCTATATGTTCTCTCTCTCACTCTGTGTCTCCACACATGTATCCCTCTCACTCTGTGTCTCCACACATGCACTCGTCTATGTTCGTGTATGATATGCTGTGTGTGTGTGTGTGTGTGTCCTACAATGTTTATCTTAGTGATTTGCAGGTCCATCCCCCTTCTATTGTTGCAATGGTATCAAAGATGGTCTACATTCCACATCAAGATATCTAGGCTATGGAAATCTTCAATTCTCAACTAAGTCTTTCTCTCTATTTATTTGACATTGATCAACATGGAAGTACTTGTAACTCTCCTTTGTGTTTAAAGAGATAGCGCTTGCTACGTGATGGGGTGCATAAGGGCACTAGGAGAGCCTTTGTGTTTTGCACTAGAGAAGTCAGAGGAGGAAGGGGAAGTACAAACAAAAATGCTCATCATAGGAAGCAACCCGAAGAGAGAGTATATAGCAAAAGATGGAAAGAAGAGAAGTTTTAATGCTCTAAGAACAAACCCAATCGAACTCAAAGAACTATTTGGCAAATGTTTTTTTTGTTGGCAAAACTCACAATTGTGAGTGATTGTATTAGAAAGAGAATAGAAAATTACAGATCAATCTAAAGCCCAGGCCGAGCCTTGAGAGGCAACTATTACATCAGACTTTACAACATAAACGTTTTGATCGAATAGCTTGTGCTATCTGAATCCAATCATCCGAGTCATGACATTTACTTATCGTATATATCAATTCTTTGCTTTCTTGAATAATTAATGAGAAACTGGCCACAGAAACTTCATTATTGAAGACACGGCAGTTCCTGACCTTCCAGATATTGTAGAAGAAACAAAAGCTAACAATTTGGGTACAGATAAGAAGGGCAGGACTTCGAAAGCGTTTTCCTCCAAGAGAAAGATCCTTCTTGAAGAAACCAAGCTTCCACATTCTTTGAATCCATTTGCACACCTTCCCTACCAAACCTCGTTTGTGGCTGAGATTATTTGAGATTTGGCTCAATTTATAGAAGAAACTCTGTTGGATTTTATCCAGGTTCTCGCCATAGCTTCTACGTATCCGTAGGTTGCTCTTTGACAGTTTAGTGGTTGAGTTTACTCCCACTTTCACAGGTGATTTTCAGTCATCATTTGGTTGGAGTTTGGAGTCACTTGTGTATGCCCTTGTGTGCCGTATTTCGCATTGCGCATAGCGACAGATCTTGCAAGGTTTTGCGAAATGTTGCTATAGTTATCTGGCAGACATTTGGTCATCGATTGAAAGGTATTTTGGCAGCAATCATCACTCACATGTATGTCATTTGAGGTGCCGTTGAGTGGTACTCCGGCAAGAGCGGGTATGCTCATATGTATGACTTTGTGAGGTGATTCCGGTCGAGTTTATTCCCGGATTGGCCATTGTGGCATATATTATTGTCTCTTTGAGGTTTACTGTTGAGATTTTGCTCCAGTTACAAAGGAGACTCTGCCAAAATTTTGTCAGATATTTATGCGCGATTGAGTCATATTGACTTGTGATTTTGTGCAAGGTTTTGCACGGTTATTGGTGAAACTTTGCATCAGGTTTTGAGCCATATTTGCAGACTTTTGTTGATGCAATTCGAGCCAATTTAGGGCTGATTTGGTTGACATTTGCTACTCATTGTTGGTTGCTCTTTTGCGAGCATTATGGCTGATTTTTCATTTGACTTCCAGCGTTATGGTCTGACACAGTTTGATGGTGCAGATTTTGTTGCTTGGAAGGAGCATATGCTTGTTACATTGGCGGATTTGGGGCAGGATAAGCCCTTGTGTGGTTTATCGGCAAAGCCCAAGTCTATGTGTGATGATGATTGGCAGGATCTTGATGAGTTAGCAATGTCTATGATTCGTTTGCATCTGGTTGAGTCTGTTGACTGGCAGGTCTCGAGGGAGACTACAACTCATGCTTTATGGCAGAGTTTACATGCTATGTACGCGACATCCATGTCTACAGGGGAGTCTAGTCCCACTTCTATGTCCATGGGAGAGATTGATCCCACACGCAAGTCTCGACGGCATAGAGACTTGACATGTTGGCATTGTGGACATAGAGGGCACATTAGGCGTCGATGTTTTAGGCGTTTGAGACAACGGAGGCGACAGATGCGTGATGCAGATTTGGGCACGACAGATGCTAGTGAGATCAATACGGTGGTTGATGAGTATGCTTGTGACGGCGATGTCAGATTTACATCTAGCTTGTCTTCAGACGATCTTATGTCTACGGATTGCATATCGGATTGCACATTGTCTTCACATTGGTAACTAGATTCAGATGCTACTTTCCATGTCACGTCGCATCGTGAGTGGTTTAGCACGTTTTCTAGTGGCAGACTTGGTTGTGTGCACATGGCTGATGGTGTTGTGTATGACATTGAGGGTGTAGGAGACATATGTTTGTCCTTGCCCAGTGGTATGAGATTTATCCTGCGTCATGTGCGTTATGTGCCAGATCTGAGACGGGATTTGATCTCAGTGAGACAGTTACGGGATAGTGGATGTCAGATTTCGCTACGAGAGCGAGATTTTGTGATGCATTTGGGTTCGCTAGTGATTGCGAGAGGTGCCAGGAGTGGTACAGGTTACCCATTGCATGTGGATCATGGGAGAGACGGTGTTGTCTCTGTGATCATGCAGCCAGGTAGAGAGCGAGAGAGCAGGCGAGTCTCTTTTGCTCATGGGTTGCAGGGTACTTTGCATGGAGTGCAGAGTAGTGAGCTCGTTGTGCACACAGTTGGGGCACGACTTGAGCAGTCACACAGAGAGGTGGCAGAGTCAGACATGCATGCTTTGCTAGTGACTAAGCAAAGTAGAGAGTGAGTTGTGCGAGATACTTCTATGCAGGATAGACAGGTAGAGCGGTCTTGCTCTAGTGAGTCACGACAGGAGGACGTTGTGCAAGAGTCTATGCATACGGAGTTAGAGCATGAGAGCTCTAGTGAGTCACAGCAGATTGAGTGGTCATGTTTGCAGTGGATGATTGCAGAGGAGACTGAGATGTCAGCGATTATGCAATCATTCCTTTCTATGCTCGATAGTGAGCATGGGGATATAGTTGTGCAGGATATGTCTTCCAGCAGACACCTAGAGCAGCTGGTTTGCTCTGAGGTTGCACGACAGGTTGATGCGTCTTTTGTGGACAGTCAAGAGATGCATGTGGCTGACACGCCTTGTCAGTCAGAGATGCCTATTGCCAGGGATATATATGTTGATTCATGCTCTGTAGAGCTCGCAGGGCCCGCTAGCATTGCATCGGCATTCGGTGGTCTCATGTATGAGATGTTGATCTTGAGACCGGATATTGCAGCTGCAGTGGGAGCATTTTCAGTTGGGGTTGTCAGTCGTTTGTTGACTGATGATGGCATAGTGCACGAGGGAGATATGCAGGTATTGCATACATACTTGCAGTACGTGTGCAGTACGTCTGGTGGTGTATGGACTTACACGGGAGCAGGACAGCCGGATGCACACGATCACAGCCAGCCAGTGGGCATCGGTTGAGAGCGGTTTTCTCTCACCTTTTGTAGTCTTTAGACTAGGTTCCCTTGCTTAAAGGCACAGTCACCTTTAAGTGGGAGGTTGTTGGGGTATAGGCGTCTGTGCCTTGCCCGGCCGCCCAGAGTCTGGGCGCCCACTGACTTGTATACCTTATACATAGCATAAGTGTATAGGGGGCTGCTCATTCTTTTTTAGTCTCCCCACCCACATCGTGTCTCTCTCCTTCTCTCTCTCACTCTCCGTCTGTGGTGTGCTCCCCGATCCCCTTCACTGCTTCCCAATTCTTGCTGCCAGGGTTTTCCATATATTGGATCACCACTCTCACTGCAAAAGAAATGTCTGGACTTGTGGCCACCATAGCATACATGAGACTACCCACTGCCAAAGAATATGGTGCCTTAGCCATTTCTTCTCGCTCAGCATCATATTTGGGTGCATCTTTCTTGTTGAGTTTCAAGAATGCCTCCGTTGAGGTACTCAATGCTTTCCCCCCCTCCATATTGAAATGCTGCAAAACTTTCTCAATGTATGTTTTCAGAGATAACTCAAGAATACAACGTTTGCGATCTCTTTGATTCGCATGCCAAGAAAGTGTATAGCATCCCCTAAATCTTTCATTGCAAAATTGTTGCTAAGTGTTTTCTTCAAGTTGGCAATCTCCACAATGGATTTCCTAGCTATAAGCATGTCATGAACTAGAATGATCATCGAGCCATCATCTAGCTTTCTCACGTACAAGCAGTGATCCTCTTCGCTCCTTTTATACCCTTGAGACCTCATACATGCATCAAATTTATGATACCACTGCCTTGAACCCTGCTTTAAGCTATAAAGTGCCTTTTGGAGCTTACCTACTAGTTCCTCATGAGATGCGTTCTCCTGAACAAACCCTTCAGGCTGTTGCATGTAAACATCCTCATCTAGATCCCCATGAAGAATTTTTTCTTCACATCCATTTGGAAAATTTCCATGTCCTCAATCGCTACAAGACCAAGTACGGTTCTAAGAATTGTCATCTTGACCACAGGCGAGAAGATTTCATCAAAATCGACTCCCTTTTGCTGTTTGAACCCTTTGGCTACAAGTCTAGCCTTGTACTTTGGATTTGGATCACTTGAGGTAAACTTCTTCTTGTAAATCCATTTGCAAGATAAAGCTTTTGCATCATTTGGCAATTGTACCAAGTCCAAGTGTCATTAGCCACAATCGAGTTATACTCAAATTCCATAGCCTGATCCCACTTTACCACATCATCCGTAATCATGGCTTCTTGGTAGCAACTTGGCTCACCGCAATCGGTCAGCATGATGCAATCAAGACCTGGCTCAAAACGTGCACGTGGACGAGAGACTCTAGTAGACCGTCTCACTCCTTGACCATTGCTATCCGCTCCCTCTAGAGCATTGCTAGTGGAAGGTATATCACTAGCCCGCTGACTTGATTTCACTGTCTCTGAGGCCGCATCCTCAAAAGTGACTCTGCGAACCTCTATTTCCTTGATAGGTTGTTTATGCATCTTTGACTCATTGAAGATTACATGTGAATTACGAATGACTCTACGAGATTTCGGATGCCAGAGACAATATCCCATCTCTCCATCTGCACCATATCCAATGAAAATACTTTTGTGTTACTTTGGCTCTAACTTCTGTCGAAGTTGTTTAGGCACATGAGCATAAGCTTCACAAGCAAAAACACGTAGATGGTCATAGTGGGGCTTACATTTATACCATAACTCTTTTGGAATCTCATAATTCAATGGCGCACTAGGTGAACGATTTATGATGTGCACTGCTATCAAGACGGCTTCTGCCCAAACGCCTTGTGTGAGATTTGCCATAAAAAGCATGGCTATGACTCTTTCTTGAATCGTACGATTCATGCGCTCAGCAACTCCATTTTAAGTTGGTCTGTAAGGTGCATTAAACTGCCTTTGAATCCCCCTTTTAGCACAAAAATTGTCAAACTCCTGGGAGACATACTCTCCACCGTTGTCAATCCGCAACCTCTTGAGTTTCTTACCAGACTGATTCTCAACGAGTGCCAATAATTTCTGGAACACAGAAAGAACTTGATCCTTATGTTTCAAAGGATATGCCCACACCTTTCGAGTATAGTCATCTATGAATGTCACAAAATAGCTGGCGCCCTCTAGAGTTTGGTTGACATAGGACCACAAACATCACTATGTAATAAATATAGAGGTTGAGCTCGCTTTTGACCCAATGGTAAGTGGACGGACCTAGTCTGTTTGCCATAGATACAGTGTTCACAAACAGGAAATTCAACATAAGACAAGACAAGTAAGTAGCCAAAACGAGTCAGGGTTCTCATTCCTTTTTATTCCTTTTTGGCTAATATGACCTACCTGGCAATGCCACAACTCAGTAGACGGTAGCTCAGCTATAGATATGTAATCATGACCAACATCTAACACATGCATGGAATACAAGGTACCATGCTTCTGACCTTTGAGTACAACAAGATTACCTTTGCGTCCTATCCACGAAATGTGGTGTTGTAGCCCAAATCATCAAGCTGACCAACAGAAAACAAGCTCTTAGTCAACTTGGGAATATGTCATTACATAAAGTAAAATGCATGCCATTTCTTACATGCAATTTGACGTTTCCGACACCCTCAATGTCTAGTTCATAAGCATCACCAAGTCTCACTTTGTCACAAGAGTGAGAATAAGTAGAGAACCACTCTCTATGTGGTGTCACATGGAAACTCGCACCAGAATCTACTATCCAATTATGTGCATACTGCACATCTTCTGTAACAAGAGCCTCGATAGGTAGATCTGTTGTGAAGACCAATATGTCAAAGGTAAGTGGCATAACAACCGGTGGAAGAGTCTCTACAATAGGAGCATTTGAAGACTCAAGCACATTGATCTCCTCTAACTTTGCTTTGCCCTTGTTTGAATCATCAAACTTAGAAGTGTCACCGGATTGTTTATCCTTCTTGCTTTGCTGCCATCTCTTGCAATCCTTCTTCACATGCCCTTTTTTATGGCAGTGATAGCACTCAACATTACGCATAGAACCCCGAGAATTATTGCATGAGCCCCCACGTTCCTTGCTTTTGGTACGACTTTGAGTGCAACCCCTCTGTCTATCACTAGCAACATATGCATCACCATCCTTCTTGCCTTCAAGAGATTTCTCGCGAGACTCCTCGATAAACAGACTCCCAAGGACATCATTGTACACAAGACCAGTACCAAGTACTGAGTTGCTAATCGCAATACATAACGTATCCCAAGATGAGGGTAAAGTGCATAGCAAGAAGATACATTTGATTTCCTCATTGAAGACCAAACCCTGAGTGGTCAACTGAGTGAAAATGATATTGAACTCGTTAATGTGAGTAGAAATAGTTCCCTCTTCCTTCATATGAAGATCAAACAACTTCTTCATCAAGAAAACCTTATTAGTGGCACTTTTGTTCTCATATCTGGAACACAATTTATCCCATACATCTCTAGCAGTCCTTTCTCTAACTATAGTAAAGTACACAGATTCAGCCAAATGCAAACGGAGGGTAGATTTGGCCTTAGCATCAAGTCTCTCCCACTCAACATCTGTATACTCACCCTCTGGGCGCTCCATGATAGGATCCAGCTGGCCTTTTTGTATGAGAACATCTTGAATCTACTCTTTCCAGATAGAAAAAATCATCCCATCAAATTTTTGAATATTATAAATGTCCTTTTCACCGCTAGATGACATGGCTACAAGCTAAAGATAACATGACGATAAACACTGACAATTCTGGGAAAAATTTGGCAGAGTTTTTCCAGAAAATTTGACAGAATCTCAATCCAAAACTGTCACAAGAGATCAATAACGCATCAAAAGTAATGCTCTCAGAGCATAAGACAGGCGTATCAACCACTAATTGTGCATAAAAAGTCAAAAGATGACCCGAGACTGCCAACATGGCGTCGTGCACCTAGCCCTCTCTATACATGTCCTATGGCAAGGCCACAAAAAAGGGGTAATCCAGCAACCTGTATCACTAAAAGGATCTCAACATTCGAGAATACCCCAGCTCAAGAAAACCTCACGTTATCAACCCTCACAAAAGGTTATGCAAACAAGAAACCAACACAGTCTTAGAAAGGGCCTCTGAACCAAGTCTCAAAAACGGTCGGGACTGCCAGAAACAAACCAAATTGGCTCCACAAAAGGCACATATGGCATTTTTCGCAACTCAACATACATCCACTGTCAATAACACTACAAGGTGAAGTATACGCGCTCAAATAGGCGCCAAACAAAATGTGGAAGCAGTAAACAAATCCTTGCAGGGAGTAAAACCGCTGTCAAAAGAGCTCAAGCACTATCAAAAGTGACAAAATAATGCATATGCACATCAAGTACTCTCAGTGAAATATGTGCTGATGCAAAACACTGCAATTTGTAAGAAACTTGGATGTCCTGTATGTATGCAAGAACCTGTGAGGAGATGGATGCCTGAAAAACCCCAGACAATGTTGATGCCAAAAAGTGCTCCTAATCAGCCCATAACAGTACAAGAGGCTATTCATATTAGCGACGCTCACACAGCGACGCTCAAAAAAAAATTCCCGACGTCGCTATGAGCGTCGCAAATTTACTTGTAAATTTGCGACGCTCATAGCGACGCCGGCTGGGCTAAAAAAATAACAGAGAGCGCCCAAAAACTCAGATCTCATATCTGAGTTTTTCGGCGCCCTCAAGCAAAGTGCAAGTAACGCTCTCCCTCTCTCTCTCTCTCTCTCTCTCTCTCTCTCTCTCTCTCTCTCTCTCTCTCTCTCTCTCTCTTTTCTTCTCCACACACACACACACACACACGAGGAGAGGAAGGAGAGCCAGGTATGCTCCTTCCCTCTCCTCACTCTCATGTTCCCTTCCCCTCTTTCTCTCTCCCTCTCTCTCTCTATCTACACACACACACACACACATAGTGTTTTTGAGAGAGAGAGAGAGAGAGAGAGAGAGAGAGAGAGAGAGAGAAAGAGTACAAACATAAACAAAAACGCACACACACATACATAAACAAAGAATACATACACACATTGAGAGAGGAAAAGAGAGAGAGAGCATGCATAAACAAAAAACGCACACATTGAGAGAGGAAAAGAGAGAGAGAGAGAGAACATGCATAAACAAAAAACGCACACATTGAGAGAGGAAAAGAGAGAGAAAACATGCATAAACAAAAAAATGCACACACATTGAGAGAGAAAGAGAGAGAAACTAATTTAACGTCGTAGAAAACTAAGTAAAATTAAAAGACCTAAAGATCTAACCGACGAGGAGTTGAACTCAAGACCTATTATTCAAGAGGGAAATGGCATAACCAATCTATCATACTTGGCATGGGTGATAGAAAGGTTATACCATTTATCTCTTTTTATTGGCACACACATCCACACATGCGCATACACACAAGAAGAAGAGAGTTATAACGTCGTAGGAAACTATCCTAAAAGACGTTAAAGATTAGGTTAGATGTAGACTTACGTTAAATTAGATTTAGGTTTATTTAAGTTAAATTAGATTAGATTTAGTTTATTTTTAGTTAGATTTACGTTTATTTACGCTAGATTTAGATTTACGTTATATTAGATTAGATTTAGGTCTCCATAGACTGCGATGCCTGCATGAAGCGGGTGAAGAAAGCCCTCAATGGAATATAGGGTATTGCTGCCTTCACTCATGGTGGGCTCCGTCGATCCAAAAGTACTGGTGAAATAGAAGATAGGGAAGAAGGTGGATCTTCAGGGCGGCAAGAGTCACTACATCCCCGACAATGACCATCTAGACAACCTCTAGTCATTCAACAGCAACTTCAAAGTTAGTAACAAGAGCAAGAACGGTCCAAAGGGCCAATTGCTGTCGTCAGATGTGGATGGAGATGAGGCAGCGTCACCGCCGGAAGTTAACTCTCACATCTTTAGTGATGAGAATGCCAACTCTTGCCGAGTTATGTGAAAAATTGTGTTAAATCAGTTTTAAGGTTCTTATAATCCCTGTTAGTTTAGTTCTTTGTTTTTAATATAACATAATTTACGTTAGATTTAGATTTATGTTATATTAGATTAGACTTAGGTTTATTTAGGTTTACCCACACACACACACACACACACACACACACACACACACAAGAAGAAGAGAGTTTTAACGTCGTAGGAAACTATCCCAAAAGACGTTAAAAGATTAGGTTAGATGTAGACTTACGTTAAATTAGATTTAGGTTTATTTTTAGTTAGATTTACGTTTATTTAGATTTACGCTTATTTACGTTAGATCGAGTCCACTCAAGAATTACTTACGGTTTAGGGTTTAGAGTTATACGAACAGTGAAAAGATCTACTGTGAAAAGATCCACTACATGCAGTATCATGTAGACGTGGGTCTGTAGATTTCTTGTACCCACAAATATAGGTATTGACCAATAAAGACGAGATTATAACCCGGTGGTTCTGATCTCCGTGCACCTCTAGACCGAGGTGTGCGGGGATTTGGACATGACTAGAGAATGTGAGGTAGAGAGAGAGAGAGAGAGAGAGAGATAAGACGAAGAATGCCAATAGAATATTAAATTTGTTGTCCAGGTTATAAGATTTTTATCCTCATTATGAGTAGTGACGAGGATGTTCGTCCGTCCAACCGAAACACCTATCTCTCAACGAGGGTCTTATGTCCTTGTAATCAATGCAAGCATGCTGTGCGATGGACAAGACGTGTTTCTTTGCAGCACGTTCGCGAATTTGGCGAGTTCGATCCATCTATTATAGATCGAGTTGTTGCCAATTATAACTCGTCGGACTCTGACGCTGGCCAACAAGCAGCAATCTTGCAACCCAATAGACGTGTTCGCAGGCGCTTTGGTCAAGCAGCATATGTGAGGCCATAAGATGTAGCCTCTGACAGCTCGGGGGATGATCATGCAGAGCACATTCCCAACGAGGCAATGTTTGAGCCCGAGATTGATGAAATGATCGAGACGATCATGGATTCAGAAAGGCTTATCTATGATGATATGAAAAGTGAAGCCGATACGCCATTGTATAATGGAGCACGTATGTCTAGATTGAAAGCACTCCTGGTTCTTCTCAACATGCAGGCAAAGTTTGGATGGAGTGACACTAGCGTCACAACGCTTTTCAGGTGATCTATTACAATTAGTTTACTTTAATAAAACTCTAAATGTATAATGATGTGATAGATTTTTACACGATTGTATCGTATTTTTATGTTGTGTAGATTGCTTAAAGAGCACATACTACCAGCTGACAATGTGATGCCAGATTCCCGAGATGAAGCAAGAAAGATTTTGCGAAACTTGGGGATGGATTACAATTCTATCGACGCTTGTCCTAATAACTGCATTCTTTTCAGAGGGGAATACATAGACATGGAGAAGTGTCCGAAATGTGATTCCGAAAGATATCGAGTAGATCTCCACGGGACAAAAATTCCACAAAAGGTTTTGCGACATTTTCCTCTGCTTCCTCGCATCAAGCATTTCTTTGAATGTAAGTCCATGGCCGCCCTAGCATCATGGCATGAGGAGAATAAATCTTCGGATGATGTGCTACGAATTCCTGCAGATTGCACAGCCTGGAAACATATAGATGGAACATGGTCGGATTTTGCCAGGGAAGCTCAAAATTTGCGCTTAGGCCTGGCTATAGATGGCGTAAATCCATTTGGTCAAAGATCAACATCTTACAGTGTATGGCCCGTTGTCATCGTCAACTACAACATTCCCCCGTGGTTGACTACGAAGAAGGGGCACCTATGGCTAAGCTTGATTGTGCCAGGGCGATATAAAGTGGAGAATATGGATGTGTATCTTCGTCCACTATTGGAAGAGCTACAACAATTGTGGATTGGCATAGAGGTGGTGGATATGAGCCGACACACAGGACGACGGAATGCTTTGATCAGAGGCATTCTAATGTGGACCATGCATGACTATCCCGGGCTAACAGAATGCTCAGGTGATCTATTGACACTCCTCACTCAGACGCTGTAAATCTTGTTTTTTCCCATAGTTGATCTATTATCATGTGTATACATGCAGGGCTTCAAACAAGTGGATACAGAGCATGTGTCACATGTGGACCTAGACTGAATGCACGTAGGGCGCCCTCACTGAAGAAGCAAATCTACGAAGGTCATCAAGCGTATCTTCCAGAGAATCATGTGTTACGCGACGGCTTTTTGGGAAGAGAGCCACCAAGGATGTCTGCACAAGCATGGTTAGAGCAGAAGGAGATGTGCGATGACGGATTTCCTCCAGGGATGAAGAGACTACCTCTATGGTACGAGTTACCATACTGGCCCCGACTCATGATCAATCACTTGCTCGATCCAATGCACATTTTCAAGAATGTGGGTAATCTACTATGGGACCATCTGACCGGCAAGAAAGATACTTTGGGAGCCAGAGTTGACCTTAGAAATGTGGATCGTATGGAGCAATATTGGCCGTAAACAGCGTCTGATGGATCGATAAAACTGCCTAAAGCACCATGGATTTTCACAGGAGCCCAAGAACGCAAAGTAAAAGAGACCATTCGATCTTTGCGGACCCCCACTGGCGTAATGCACTCGCTCCGAACGTGTTTTACTAAAGAAGGAAAGCTTACCGGTTTGAAGTCACACGTTTGGCATAAAATGTGTCAGGTACGTTCATAGTGGACTTTAATATCATTGCATAAAATGTGGACTTTAATATCATTGTTGCACATACTTTAATATCAGGACGTGATCCCACACCGTACGAGCGCGAGTACGCAGGCAGGAAGGGCTTAAACGCTCTGATGGACATTCTCAGTTCTCGCGGCGGCATGGTTAGTATTAGGGTTTACTCTTTTCTATTTTCTGTATTGTTTTATAAATGTCGTTATATGTTTATACTTACTGAAAGCTGTCTTATTGTCTTTTTTTGCAGAATCCAACAGATACGCCGCTTGGACGCGATGAGACGTCTGACTAGACGACGTCAGTTTAGCCGTAGCTAGATAGCATTAGTTTAGGGTTTCTCATAGCTTATGTATCATGAGACGGATTTTATACGTCTTTTTGAACCATGTATATTATTACATTTGTCACCGCAGTTCATTTTGCCAATCAATTCTTTATGCCTATGATGTTGTACAATTGTCATTATTACATTTGCCAATCAATTCATTTTGCCTATGATGTGTACAATTGTCAATTTTATGCTTGTCAATTTTGCAAACAATGCGTCTTGTGGGTGACTATTTTGGGTCTATTATCTACCCTTGCACTTTTTTAAAAAAGTGAATCAAGTACAATATGGTTGATGGGTGGCAGGGCATTCAATGCCCTGTCACCAAAAAAAAAATCTCTCGGGCGTCGCTATAACCGTCGCTATTTATGGCTCTGGAGCGTCGCTATAAGCGTCGCTACAGACTTCTGTGTAAACGTCGCTATAACCGTCGTAGCGACGTTATTAGCGACGCCGGGGGTTATAAAAACCCAGTGTATTTCCGTCGCTAACAGCGTCACAAGAGCAGACAACCTCTTGTAGTGTAAACACCCATCTCAATAGCCCATAATAGCCATAAAACAGCTATATACAATCCCAAAATAGTATCTGGACAACCTGCACCTATGTCTTGTACATGTACCTGTACCTGTAGCAAAAGTGGAGTTGAAAAATACAACGTCTGAAGCGTAGCTCGGATGAAGCTTTCAATTGCACGAACAACTTCAAAAGGGGGGTAAAACCCTAGGACGCCTGGTGGAAACGCTCTCGAAACGTTGAATTTGCCGATGCTGAAATCGAAAACCTGTTCGCACTTTTGAAAGTGCGCGCGCAGATGCAAAAACGGCAAGCACAAACCTTGCTCTGATACCAGTTGAAGGTGTCGTTGGAAGCGTGTGCGAGTGCAAGTGCGAGAGTCGAGGGGGGGGAGAGAGAGAGAGAGAGAGAGAGAGAGAGAGAGAGAGAGAGAGAGAGAGAGAGAGAGAGAGAGAGACCTATTGTTGGGTGGAGCGCACAGCAACATTATCCTGTTGTTGCAGCTCCTTATTCCTTTGTAAAAAAGAATAATTGTATATGTGGTTAAATTAGTAGATGGGTTACTAGTGGGATGTCCGGCCAGTTGGCCTGAATCCCAACATTTGTATGTATGTCTATGGAGCTTAATTTTCATGTCCCTTCCTTGCACTAGAATAAGAGAAAGTGAGACGATTGTGTTGGAATTAGGGTTGCAGGAAAACACACACAGCTTGGAGAAGACAAAGGAAGCTCAAGGCACACAACAGAGAGTGTATTACTTAGTGTGCAATGGAAAGATAGATAGCCCTAGAGTGATGGGCGTATATACAACGCACGGGGCGTAAAAACCTCCTAAAGAGGGAAAAAATGCCCTAGCAGTCCTAAGTGTGTTCACACACATCACTACCACATGTATATGGTAACAAATCCCCCCTAGAGTGATGCGGTGAACGAGAGCTGGCACATGAATAAGGGGAAGTTTCATGCCCCAAGGACATGATCAGTCCACAAAGGGGAGTAAGCCCAAAGATTTGTGGAAAGCTTCAAACTTCTCACGAGACAATGCCTTTGTGAAAAGATCTGCGAGGTTGTCCTGTGTTGGCACATAAGCCAAGCTGATCTCTCCTGGTGAGAGCCTCTCCCTGACATAGTGGTAATGCACCTCAATGTGCTTTGTGCGAGCATGAAAAACTGGGTTCCTCGCAATTGCCAATGCGCTCTGACTGTCAGTGTAGATAGTGTTGGCAGTGTCCTGTCCAACACTCAAATCAACCGTAAGGTGTCTGAGCCATACACAATCAACCGTAGCTATGAAGATTGCCCTGTACTTAGCCTCACAACTCGAAGTGGCCACATTAGGTTTCTTCTTGCTCAACCATGATATACATGAACTATCAAGCACATAACAAAAACCACTTGTGGACACTCGCATGTCAAAACAACCAGCCCAATCTGAGTCCAAAAAAGTATGTAAGTCTGGCAGCAATGATCCCCCTTTGGGATAAAACAAGCCAAGAGGTAAAGTGCCACTAAGGTAGTGGAAAATCCTCTTAACAGCATGCCAATGCTTAGACCCTGGGCTATGCATAAATCTGCTGACCTGTGAAACTGCAAACTGAATATCCGACCTTGTGTTGCATACATAAATGAGGCATCCAACAACAGTTTGGTAAAGAGTGACATCTGCAGGATCACCAGCATCATGAAGACTCAATTTCAAACATGTTTCCATGGGAGTGGCAATAGGTTTGCAATCCTCAAGTCCAAACTTAGATAGCAATGTCTCTATGTAACTTTTCTGACACAATGCAACCACCATCACACAACTTAAACTGTATACCGAAGTAATGATGCAACAACCCCAAATCTTTCATCTTGAAAGTAGCATTCAAATCAGCCTTAAATTCAGCAATATGTCTCTCATTTGGTCTAGTGATCAGCAAATCATCAACATAAAGAACCACAATGAGAACTACATCACCCTCACGCTTTACATACAATGTGTTTTCTGTTGGGCTATTATATGAAAGCCTCGTTTGACCAAAAGAGTGTCAGCTTTCTCATACCAAGCACGAGGAGATTGCTTCAACCCATAAAAAACCTTCCTACATCTGCACACTTTGTCCTCTTGTCCTTTCTTAACAAAACCGTGAGGCTACGTTACATAAACTTCCTCAAAAATGTCACCATTCAAGAAAGCAGTATCATTGTCTGATTGATGTACATCCCAACCAAAATGAGCTGCCAATGCACATAGAAAACGCAGAGTAGTCATACGACAAGTGGGACCAAAAGTCTCTTCATAATCTATGCCTTTTTGTTGTGCATAACCCTTTGCAACAAGTCGAGCCTTATGGCGATCGATCTCACATCCGGCTTGCATTTCAACTTGTAAACCCACTTTGTACGAATGGCCTTTTTGCCAGGAGGCAAATCACATAAAGTCCATGTGTCATTTTCTATAAGTGCATCATATTCTGATTGCATGGCAGCCATCCAATTTTTTGAATTATGTGCTTCATCAAAAGACAAAGGTTCCTCAACATCATATAAGCTAGACACAGCCAAAGAATAACAATCTGATGCATAAGATGCATGGCGACAGCATGAACGAGTACGACTAGACCAAGGTGCATCCAATTTACTGTCACACAATGTATGCACCAGCCATTTTGGCATACCTCTAGCCTGCTCATTTTTAGCCCTTTCATCACATCAAGTACATCATGTACATCTGCATCAGTAATAGGTTAATCTGTAACATTTTCGAAAACCCCCATGGGCTGTAAATTTTCCTCATTGGAATTTACATTCGAACTTCCACCACTGAAAAGATGCAACAACATGTGTCCTGTGAGCTTACATTACTGTCTCTAGTACATGACAGCAAGGGCTGAACAAAATTTTCCACAAACACTACATCCCGTGAAACCAGAATACGCTTTGTTTACAGATGATACAACCTGTAACCTTTGCTTTCAGCACTATAACCAACAAAAATACATTTGACAGCCTTATCATCCAATTTTCTGCGTTGTGTTTGTGGCACCAAAGCATATGCCAAACAACCAAAAACACGCATGTGCTCAATAGAAGGCTTTCGATCATGCCATGCTTCATATGGACTAGTACACAAGGTTTTGCAGGACACTTGTTAAGTACATAAGTGGTACACATGATGGCCTCAAGCCAAAAAGAATGCAGCAAAGCTTGACTTTTGACCATACATCGTGCCATTTTCGTAAGTGACCTGTTTTTTCTCTCAGCAACACCATTTTGTTGAGGCGTATAAGGCATTGTACATTGGTCTTTTATACAACGACTAGCCAAAAATGCATTAAATTCATGATACATATACTCCCCCCCCTCGATCGAAACAGAGGGTGCCCATAGTACATTTCGAGCCATAGCCAAAAATTGTTTGAAGCACATAAAAACTTTGGACTTTGCTTTAAGCGGAAACACCCATGCATGCCTAGAGTAATCATCAATGGAAGTCAGGAAGTAAAGGTAATTGCCCAAGGACGGAGTTTGCATGGGTCCACAAACATCATTATGCTGCAAAATGCATGTGGCCCTAACTGAACCATCCTTTCGAAACTTCGAACACTGCATCTTACCCAAAATACAGCCTTCACAAACATGTACTTCAAGAGGCGGTAAAGAGTCAACAATGGCTGCATTTGACATGTACTTCAAGAGGCGGTAAAGAGTCAACAATGGCTGCATTTGTAGTGGAACCAGCATTTGCAGTGGAACCACCCTCTTTCTTCTTAGCCTCTTTGGCCTTCAACTTAGGACACTGCTTGATCAAGTGATCATTAGCTTTACAATAATGGCAACGCATCTTCTTTTTGCCCTTATCACCATAATTTCCAGACGAATTGCTGAAGCATTAGGAACAGGTGATTTTCCACTTGCAGAAGAACCATAAGTAGTGGTTGCATTGCTCTTACCACCCTTTCTTTGAGAAGCAATAAAAGCCTGTTCAACTGCACGCTGTCTAGTCCTGTTTTTTCTGGAGAGTGACTCTTGCAATGGCAATGTGCACAATGCATTAAACTTGACAACTTCAGGATTTCCTTGGGTCATAAGTCTCCAAGTAGTAGCAAAAGTCTGGTAAGAATCTGGTAAGGCATCAAGAACAGTCTGCACAAGGGAAGTGTATGAAATGACTTCACCTACAGAAATAAGTTGCTCATTGATATCCTTGACACAAATAAGGAAAGTGTCCATATCATCTTCCTCATGCATAATCTTTGACTCCAGCTCTTTACGCAACAATGCAATTTTTACCTCATTGCGGCTTGCATAACGACCAGCCAGAATATCCCAAGCCTATTTTGCAGATTTCACTGAATGAATGTGAGAAGTAATGGTGCACTTTACAGACAACGCAATCAATGCATGAGCCTGTGCATCCTTTACATCCAAAGGAGCTTGTTCTACTGTAGGCAAAACAACTCTAACAGCAGCAATCCTTGCAGCAAGACCTGCCACATCCTCAACATCGCCAACATCCTCAGAACCAGGACGTACATCAATGCCCTGCACAATATTCCAGATGCCCTTTGACACAAAAACATGTTGCATCATGTAAGCCCACATAGGGTAATTGTCCCCATCCAATCTGTCCTCAGTAGCGAACATCTTGAACACATCTGTTGTTGTCATCCATGGAAAATGCATGCACCTGATGTGAAAACTGCCCAAAATGAGGAGAAACTGAGTGAGACCAGCACATGCTATATAGCACAACCCACAGTAGACTGTATGGGACCTGCTATGTAGTATTTGGCACTGACAAAAAATTTGCACAAAATGACAAATTGCTTGTGCAGACGTGGCTGTAGTGGAAACAGAGGCCGAAATAAGCCCGAATCAGAAATCTGAGCATATTGGGCTCTATAAGTGAGCCCAAATTTTTTGTCGACCTGCGAACGCTCGCCAAAGCTCACTGAATTTGGAGAAAATGAGCAGGGGTGTGTTGGACCTGCTTGCTGGCGACTAAGCCCGAGAGGACACAACCTGCTCTGATATCAATTGTTGGAATTAGGGTTGCAGGAAAACACACACACCTTCTAGAAGACGAAGGAAGCTCAAGGCACACAACAGAGAGTGTATTACTTAGTGTGCAATAAAAAGATAGATAGCCCTAGAGTGATGGGAGTATATACAATGCACGGGGGAAAAAACCTCCTAAAGAGGGAAAATATGCCCCGACGGTCCTAAGTGTGTTCACGCACATCACTACCACATGTATATGGTAACAGATTGTGCATGTTTGAATTGTGTAAGGTCAACATCAAGTTTGAGACAGATGATGGAGACGGTTCTCTGTGTGTGTGTGTGTGGGTTGGGGGGGGGGACAAAATATAGAATAAGGGAGGTTTCTTCCTTCCCCTTTGACAACAAACTTGGAATTCGACAAAGATTGGACTAGCATAGCCACAAAAATTGACACACATTGTACCACATATTTGTTGCCAAAGGATCTCGGTAGTATCTTTATTTACTACAATTTTCAATGCTCTACTATGAAAAATACCTTTCATATTTTTGACATCCACTCCAAAAATATTTACAACAGCCGTTTGACACCTTGTACCATGCTTTGTATATTCCTACTTTGCTCATCTTGTGAATTGGCTTGCCTCTAATTAATATGTTTCCTTATGTTAGGCACTTATATGGACTACCTACCTTATGAATTTAGTGCACTTAACTGGTTACCTGATCACTCTTGTGGTGCGAGATCCATTTTTAGTATATTTACAATAAAACACTATTTATGGACAACAAAAATAGCATACATTGACTCAAAGCTGAATGCTACCCAAATTGAAGAGATCTCACACTTGCTATAAGGACAATGCTCCTATGATTCATACATTTTTAAGGAAAGGAAAAAGTAGATAAAGAAACATTTACAAGCACAACAAATTCATCTATGTACAATAATCTTGATGACCTTCAGTACATTCCTACAACTTACAAAATACCTTGCACAAAGAAAACAAGTTGAAGCTTTTGCCTTGTGTTGGTCCTCCACTCACTTCAACTAGGCACAAGGAATCCCCATTCAACATGCATCCGCAGACACTAGTTGTCCCAAAGTATCTACTTAATTGACTATCATCCATGTAGCCCTATTTCAAAAGGATCCCAATACTCAATATTGGCTAGAATTGAACACTTAGGCATGCCACTTGAAGGCCGATGTTGAAAACATCATAAATAGATAGAAGGCCTTAGACACTAGTTGTCCTTAAAGTATCTACTTAATTGACTAGTTATCATCCATATGGCCCTATTTCTAAAGGATCCCAATACTTGATATTGGCTAGAATTGAACACTTTGGCATGCCACTTGAAGACCGATGTTGAAAACACTATAAATAGATACAAGGTGAGTCTTCCTCATTTAAATCAACACTTACATATATGAGAATATATCTCTAATTTGGGAAAGTTTAGATTTTGAACTTATCTTGATGGTATGAATGTTAATTTATCAAGGAAATCATTGAAATTTGAGGATTTGGCAAAAGGGAAATCTGTTGCATATTATTATTTGATGCTTGTCAATAGCTAGGACATTTTATCTCTCTTTAGGGGATTGCACTTGTGGATGTGCACATGCCAACTAGAGTGATTTCTACACACTTGCTGATATCTATTTTCCTATGTTGCATGCATTAAGCTTCTTGCTCTTGCTCTTGCTCTTGTGTGTGTGTGTGTGTGTGTGTGTGTGTGCGCGCGCGCGCACGCACGTGCACGCCCATGTGCTTGCATGCTTTCACATTTGACACTATCCTAATGATTGTAGTCATCTTTGAAGGTCAAAAAATGACATATGGGACCAAATGAAGCATGTCACGTGCTCTATGTTGAGCTGATCAATGACTCTTGATGCTTGGTGTCTATGCATAGAGGGTGACAATTAAGGGTCCTTGGAGTGCTTGGGAGAGAAAGGTACGTAGGAAGTGGTTTGGGCTGAAAATGTGATGGGAGCAACCTCAAATGCCATCAAAATCCGAGCACTGAAGTAGGGTATGATGTGACTTTGTGATGCTTCACGTTCACTAGGAGAAAAGCACAAGGTTCAAAAGTTATTTTAAGGTTTTTTGGCAAAAGCATATTGGGTTTTTAATGTGGTGTTGTGGAGTACCATTGATGGCAGATAAGTATGCCAAAACCAGTGAACTTCATGGTTTGAGGACTTTATTGCTCAAGATGGTGTTATTTGGAGCTCATTGATTATGCGATCATGACCAATAAGGCAAGGCAATTGTATTTTATAATACATTGGCTATTGGTTTTGGAGTGAGAAAGCTTACGGGGAGATGCTTGGCAATGTAATATATTTGGTCACCAATGCTTTGGTAGATATGTATGCCAAGCGTTGTACTTAGCGATGCTTGGTTGTTATACAAGCCAAAGGTGGAGAGCTCACAAAAGCACAAAAACTTCTTGAGGAGCTTCATAATCAGGATGTTGTTTCTTGGAGTACATCAATTGTGGTATATGCTTACCATATTGGCCGATATGAGCAAGAAGGCTTTGATCAATTGCTCCTTTTTATGGCTATGGGTGCTCAGCACTACCTTGGTTAAGTTGTTTGCCAAGGGAGTTTGGGTCAAGGGGACAAGGAGCGTGTGAACGGCCGCCCATTGCTAAAATTAAAGGCAATACTATTTATAAGGGGCAAGGAAGATTAATAAAAACGACACAAGATGATTGCAGGGCAGAGAAAGAGAAGGAGAACGAGGAGAGAGGAGGGAAACGTGGAGCTGCGACGAGCGGCATCTATAGAGGAGCCACCCACAAGCCAGAAGGAGGAAGAAATCATAGGCCCCTTTGCATCGCAGGAAAGCTGCCGACAAAGCCAGCTTGCAAGACGCCATCGACGGGCATTGTCTGCAAGGAGGAAGAGGCCGCTATAGTCATGCAAAGAACATGCGACAGTTGCACGGGTTTGGGGAAAGCCAAGTCCAAGACGAGGGATGAGAGCGCAGACAAGTTACAGGTGCTTGCAAAGGAATTTAGCAGGATAAGCCGAGGGCAAGGTGGCTTCCACAGACGAGCAAAAAATTGCACATGACTGAGTCTTGCAGGGGAGCCCACAAGCCAAAGAGCAGGCAGTAGCTACTACATCGGTGTTAGATCAATTGGAGCCATCAGACAAAGTAGTTAAGGCGGCCGACGAGCAGGAAACGAGGGCCAAACGGTTGACAAGGGCGACCAGGGGAGTAGAGCTTTTGATAGGAGAGGTTATCGTGCAGTTAGACAGAGCACAAAGCTGCAGACCATACTAAGGAGCACATCAAAGAGGAGTCGACAAACTGCAAGAGGCATGGGCGAGCGGACCAAGAGAGCCAAGAAGTGGGTGCGGGGTCTGCAGCGATTACAAAGCTGGGCGAACCGCTTAGCAGACTTTGAGTGAGGCTCTATTCGATCCAATTGCCACATCATCAAGAGATCATCGCCACACAAAATCAATCTCAGCTTTAAAAGGGAGATCCACATTAATTGGAGAGAGCAATCGATGAAGAAGGAGAACACCTACAAAAGGGCAGGGCAAACATATTTAGCACCGGCCTTGGCTTTCGCAGTGATGTTCATCGAGATTCGAGATGTCATATCATTACTTGACGTTTCCACAGCACTTTCAATGTCGGGCTTCGATTGAAGCAAGGTGTGAGTTTTGTCTGAAGTGAGCTGCAAGAGTGAAGGGAGATTAGCGATCAGTAGCAGGAGTCAAAAGAAGTCAAGAAAGTAGGTGTTTTACGAGCAGTTTCCACAAGTTCGTTTGAGTTCAAAGAAGATTGAAGCAAGTGGAAAAGTTAGTGCTCTTGAAGGTGGTCAGGAAGAGCAAGGGAAGGGAACTGAAGCGAGTAAGGCTTTCGTATCGGTGCTTCCACTCAGGATCTTGATAGATTTACGAGCACATGGTGCCTATTGCAACGGTCAAGTCTTTTGGTTTCAAATTTTGTGTTCATTAGGTATAATATCAATTTAAGGTTTCCAGGTGTCACTTGTACCATATTCTCTTGTGTTGTGCATCTTTCTCTCACCAATTTTCCACAGCGAGCAGCCGTGGTGCTGGCCGAGCTCAACTCACAAACATAAATCCCTTGACATCTTTGGTGAACCTGACGTAAAGTGAGCCAAGGTGGGAATTGGCAGAAAGGATGATGATGTCTCAAGTAGAAATGATGCAGCTGATGATGCTTTCTTGCAGTATCAGCAGCATGATACTTATGAGAAATTTGGTTTGGGCAAGCAGATTTATTACAAG
Organism: Adiantum capillus-veneris; assembly: GCF_014529385.1. Classification (NCBI taxonomy): domain Eukaryota; kingdom Viridiplantae; phylum Streptophyta; class Polypodiopsida; order Polypodiales; family Pteridaceae; genus Adiantum; species Adiantum capillus-veneris. The sequence goes on from NC_140946.1 coordinate 110,981,565, forward strand.
GATTTGCTCGATCAAAAGAAGTTGAGATAAAACAAGCAAAAGTGGATGAAGTGGTGGAAGAAGCATTGGATAAAGTCTATATTGAAAGAGGTATTTTTATGGCTACGATGGTGATGGATATCTTGCATGCTATAGATCAGAGATGGAGCTTATGGATATTCCTATGGGTATTCCAATTAAGCATATGATTAAGGAGTTTGACCCATTAGTAGCTCCAGAATTACGTGATCAAATACAAGAGTTTATCAGTATGTATGCAGATAACTGGGCAAAATTTGAAGAAGCACTTGTACATATGGGTGACCGGTACATAGCCCTAGAAATAGAGCAGTTGACTCAACAGAAGCAGGTTACCTTCAGTAAAGGTGATAGAGATCAATTGCAGACAATCAGCTATGATAAATTTTGGGAGCAAATTCATGCAAGAAGTAAAGCTAAAGCAGATGCAAATTTACAAGTACCAGATTTTGTCCCAAAGGATCATGCTTCAAATAATCTAATACAAGTAAATAACAAATTTCAAACTAAAGAAGTTGATGAAAATTTTTCAAAGCTTGCTCACATGGTAGCCGCCTCTATCATTGATTCTTGTGAAGAATTAGACGAAGGTGAAAATTGTGTTGTCAGTGTTCCACATACTAGTAATCTTTGCAGCATGGATTGTTCTCAAGAAGTTCAAGATGATCCTTTACAAGGTATTGATGGTCCTCTTAGCACAATGGAAGCATGTGAGTCCAAGCAAAACAACAGGTTTCTTCAGGACTATTGCATAGATAAAATTATTTATACTGTAACAGATGAAGTGCAAGAAATCATGTTGTCAATAGAGGATGTGCATGAGGGTATATATGATTCTACAATTGTTGTTGACGATATGTTTACAGGTGCTGATATCATAGAGCAAGATGAAGATGCAAATAGTGATGCTTCTTTGTCAGGGTTGAGAGAAGAGGATGTCATTATTAATGTTTTCTTATCCAATTGTGGTATATATGAGCAACATATTGTGGATGATTTATCTACTGTTAGTACCTATTTAGAGGAGGTGCTTGAAGAGTCTTCACAGAGTATCGGTGGATCTTTGGCTATCGTAGAATTGTGTGAAGTGAAACAGGATGAAGAGATCTATGAAGATTGCTTGGATGATGTTCTTTGTGTATCTAACATTTCCGACATGACTGAAGTACAGGATACCCACAAAGTTTCTCCTTGTGTTATTTCTCATAAGCTGCAAGAGAAGGAAACCCACAATTCTCTGACAGATGATGAGGGTAGTCAGGGCTCAGATGTTCCAAAAGTGGATGAAAATTTACAAGTTACTGGCCTTTCTCATGGTCAGCAGGTTGGAGTTCCAACTAATGATGTCTCAAACATTGATGCAAGATATTTAGAGATTCATGATAACTATGAAGTCAAAGGGGACGATGATGCCAAACCACCATGGATAATGCAAAGGATGATAATTATTCTTTATTTTTTTGGACGAAGTACTTGCTACAGTTAGGTTTGGATACTCTTTCTACTAATGCTTTTGCCAGTCTCATTATGGTTGCCAGTAAAAGGAATACAGTTTTCACATATGCTTGTTGAGCAAAAGGTGTCAATTTTTTACCAGATTTGGGTGTTGCATAATGATTCAAGAGAAGTTTTACTTTATTTTGAATCTAATCATAGATGTTATGTGCTTGCAACGGTATTCGACCCAAGAGATTTTGAGGTCCTTAAGAGCAGGTTGAACATGGTTGGGCTATTTTGGATGCACGATGTCATTGGTTGCTGCTTGATCTAAGAATAACAAGCTTACACCACGGTTGTTTGATGTCGATAAAGACCCATAGTGTATGCTCATGTGGTTTTTATGCAGATCCAATGCTTGGGCAATATCTTATTAAGCCATTTAATCCGGGAGGACAGGTTTATGAGCACGGCTTATGGCCGTTGTCATGCAGCTCCGCTTCCATGATAAGAAAAAGAGCAGAGAAATACAAGCTAAGCTTCTTTCAAGCCTACACATTACGTGAGCAGTGATCAGGGCTTGATAACAGGCCAAGCTTAATGATTAATGTATGCCAGATGCGGCTTATAAGGGCCAATAGATGTCTCAATGATGCCAAAAATGAGTATGTTTGCAGTGACCACATATGAGAGATTATGATGCAAAATTGTAGTGCTTGAAGTGCTCTACCGGCCTGTCTTTACGGCTCGTCGATTGGAGCTACGATGCAAAAGTTTTGGTAGTTTGAAGTTTAAGCCGATTGCAGATCCGTACCAGATTGGGCAACTGCAGCTGAGGGGACATAAATGAAATAAATGCATGGGCCTAAAGTGCTCACTTTGTGGAGCGCGTCGGTCTTTTCATATCAGTGATCGGAGTCTCGGTCGCCAAAATATTAGCCGTTAAAGATTCACCGAGGGCCGGTTCGATACCAGTCCGTTCGGCTCAGTCGGAGTGCCATCTGGGAATTTTTGAGCTTCATCCAGGTTTTGAAATGAGGGAGCAGTAACTTCTTGAGGAGTATCATGTCTGGAATGTCGTCTCTTGGAATGTAATGAGTGCGAGATAAACCCAACAGAGGCAGGGTCAGGAAGCTGGCTAGTTTCAACAAATGCAAAGACAAGGTCTCTCTCAAAATGCAATTACCTATATTAGCATCTTGAAGCATGTGGCATTATAGGAGATGCTGATACGAGCAATTAAGGTCATGATGATATTGTCAGTTTAGGGCTAATGAGAGCCTTGACGAGGATTTGGCCAGCGTGTATGCCTAATATGGTACCGTTATGAAAGCCTAAAAGGTTGTTGATGAGCTCTTTGTTTGGAATGACGTCTTCTGGAATGCAACGATTGCGGGCAGTGCCTAGGTCGATATCTTTTCCAAATGTGGTGCCCTAACAAAGCCTATGGCGAATGGGGTGCCCTTTAAAGGGTTGCCCGCCCATTACGGGTGCCAATCATAGGCCGCCCATTTTAAGGGGGCCACCCTAATTTTAATAGGGTGTGAAGCCAATGCAAAAGAAAAAAGATGGCGTGAAGGTAAGCAGACAGCGAACAGAGCCGCGCAGGAGGAAAGGAAGCTCGCGCTGCGGGCTGGAAGGATCGGACGCCGCCGACCAAGAAACGGGAAAGCATCAGCAGCCCTGCGCGACCGAATTTGGAGCCATTCCCGTCACGTTTGAAGCTGCCTGAAACTCCGACCTGCCACGTCATGGAGACGGTTCGCATGCCACGTCAGTGGTGCCGGCTCTACTAAGGGGAGGTTATATTTTTAACAAGCGAGGAGAGAGGAATAGGGCATCAACGAAAGAAGGCAAGCCAACGAGGGCTATAAACAGGAGGGCATAACACGAGGGTAGGAAGAAAGGAAGGGAGGATCCGGCGCAAGTAAGAAGAGCCGCTCTCTCTCTTGGCCATGATCAAGAGAGGGCATGCAAGATCTTGAGAAGCAAAGGAAGGCGAGCTCTCTCTGGCTCTTGATCTCCAATCTGCAACGTCCTCAACACACAAGCAAGGGGATATTTCTCCCTCTCTATCGATCTCCAAGCCAAGAGAGGTCGAGCTCTCTCTCTCTCTCTCTCTCTCTCTCTCTCTCTCTCTCTCTCTCTCTCTCTCTCTCTCTCGATTGAACAAAGGCAGGGAACCAAAGGCTATTTTTCTCTCTCTTTCTCTCTTCCTCGTCCTCCGACTTAAGCCTGAGAAGAGGAGAGCAAGGAGCCAAAAAGCAAGGATAGGGAGTGCAATTCAGGGGATTCTCTCTCTACAAGTAGCTCTGAAAGACGCTCGACCGAGCGAAGCAGGGCAATTAAAGAGAGTCTCGAGAGCTCTTGACAAGATCGAAAGAAAAACTTCAGGCTTATTGTTGGTAACCAAAGCAATAGAAGAAGCATAAGAGCAAGCTAAGGAAGGCACTCGGAGAAGCAAGGGATAAAGCTTCGAATAGCAATTGAAGAGCAGGAGGGAGTTAAATTGCAGAGCATGAGGGAGTTAAAGTACATACCATGAGGAAGTTAATGTGAAGAGCATAAAGAGCAGGATAATCGATAATAATTGAGGCTTGATGATTTAGGCAGTGAACTGAATTGAAGCTTGCAGAATTTAATGGAACTTGAAGCAGATAAAGCGACAAGAGATAATTTCCATCACCGTCATCTGTTAAAGATTACATTAGAATTTTGTTAAGTCCAGTGTCGTTAACGGCTCGGCTAATCTTGTAAACGGGAGCTTAAGCTTCTAGTTAGCAGATGATCCAAGTGACGGCGCTGTTAAGAGCTCGCCTTGGCTAAAGTTGTACTCAGATGTACTAATCAATTAATTGATGATTACGGTGATTTCTAGATTTAGTTACATCTGTTGTTCTTGTTCTCTCTCTTTCACACCTCCCACAGCCAGAGGCCCGGCGCCTGCCCGGCTCACGTAGCGAACACATATCCCCCGACATCTTTGGTGAACCCGACGTGAAACGAGCCGGGGTGGGAGGTAAAGATGGAGATGCTAGAACAGCTAAAGCAGTTTATTGAAGATTTTAATACGAATGGATTTGATAAAAATCTACCAATTGCATATTTGCCAAAAATGATGGAATTGGTTCAGGGGTATCTGCAGGAAGCAAAAGCCATGCAGATAAAAAAGCAAATTGATGATGCGATAGAGCTAGCACTTGATGTTGTATGTGAGCAGTGTTATGTTTTTCAGGGATATGATCCAGAAGGTTTTATTGCATGTTACGAAGCTGAGATGAAGAGCCGAAATGTTCCAGAAGATCGGATGATTGCAGCTTTTGAAGAGGTTGTAAACTCTGATTTTAAAAAGCAGGTTCAAGAACTGGCAGAAGAATATCCCACACGGTGGGAGTATTTTGCAGAGGAATTTATTTACGAAAGCTCAAGGATTCTAGATCGGGAAATAAAGGAGATGACTGAACGAAATAAGGTTGTCTTCAGTAAAGGTGAAGGGGATTAGATGCAGATCCTCAACTACGATGAATTCTGGGAGCATATTTCTGCAAGAAGTAAAGCCAAAGAGAATGTTGAGTTGGAAGTAGCAGATTCAGTTTCAGAGGAGCATATTTTGAGCAACGAAGAAAAGGTAAACAATGAATTTAATGTTGAAACAGATTTGTATGAATTTTTTTCAAAGATTGCTCGCATGGACGCTACCTCTAATAATGGTTCCATTGAAAACATAGACTGTACAGCAAGTGGTTCACAAGTTGCTGACCTTGACATGGGTTATTATGAAGGAGTTCATCAAACAGATGAACCGCTACAGGATGTTACTGAAGCTATTTGCACTATAGCTGCCGAGCAGGATAACATGTCTACTGCAGATGATTGCATAAACAAAGCTATTATATACACAGTAGCTGATGAAGTGACTAAGATTGTGGACCCATCATAGGATGAGCCTGAGGATGTCAATGAACCTATGATTGCTACTAACAATATGCTTGGAGATGATGCTATCACTGAAGAGGATGCTATAATCGATGAATTTCTGTCTAGATCTGAAGGAGATGTTTATGACAGTATAGAAGAGCTTTTTGATGCATATACCTCTTGAGAGGGGGTGCCAGATGAGCCTTTACAGCTCTATAATGTATTGCTAAGTAACATGGATGCAGATGAGGAAGCAGAGGATGATATCGAGGAGTATGAAGATTTCTTGGATCATATTGATTGTGAACAGGTTATCGACAGGGATTTTACATCTATGCTTGTAGCTGGACTTCATGAGGAGATAACTCCTACAATTTTGATGAACGTTGAGACTTCCAAGGGTGATTTTCCCGAGGATGTTATGGATAAAGATCTACAGGATAAAGCTGTTTTACATGAGCAAGATGAAAATCCAACAGGTAAAAATTCCTCTGATGATACAAGTCGAGAGACTCCCAAGTTTTTTCGTGATGGCTATGAAGCTAGAGGGGGTGATGATGCTAAATCATCCTTGATACTGCATAAAGTACACATGGTTTTTCATTTGCTTGGACAATGTGCCAGAAGTGGCTGGATTGGGATGCTACTCCTATTGATGCTTATGTCAGTGATGTCTTGGCTGCCAGTAAAAGGGAGTCAGATTTCTTTAATGCTTTCTGGTAATGAGCTTAAGTTGCCAACAGTTTACGGGATGTCGGTGCCGCACTATGCTTCAGGTGAAGCTGTAGTATATTGCGAAGCCCATCAATGCTATGTGATCTCAATGGTGTTTGATCCAGGGGATTCTAAAGATATTCATAAGCAGATTCAATATGGATGGATGATGTTAAGTATGCATAGTAATTGCGTGCTATTTGCACCAGGGGTAGCATATTTGCACAAGAAATGCTTCATGTTGAATGATACAGGAAATGTATGCTCATGTGGCTGTTATGATGCCCCAATGTGTGGGAAATTTCTTATTACCCCATTTGATCCTAGGGGTTACTAAAGTGCAAGTTGCAGATGCAGAGGATACTGGATGCCTGATGTAGCAGGCTACATGATGCAAGGTTTTGTTTTCTAGATTATGTTAAGTCATAAGAGTGTTTGGTTATGCGTTCAATAAGATTACATGGTTGGCTACCAACTGACCTCTTTGGAGAATTGATGAAGTATCCTCACATCTTTTGAGTTGGTTCTGCTAACAGAACTTGAGGTAAAGGACTTGGCGGCCATTCCGTGTGCAGACAGAGTAAGGCATACTTGAGTTTGACAGGGTTCCTTAAGAGAGAGCTTAATGGTCAAGCCGTGTGCATCATTAACTGGAGCACTTGAGTCTAGCGGGGTTCACTAAACAAGTTATCCATGATTAAATGCTTTGAAGATACAGCAGATACAGTTCAGAGATTTTTGATGGACAGCTACCTAATGATTAAGCTAAAACCTTGATGATAGGGTATAAACCTTATTTCATTTTTCATATGTTTACCAATTAAGTGAGTCTGATGATGGCAAAGAGCTTAAGGTACCTAAAGCAGATGTAGATTGAAGTGCAGTTGGCACAGACCGGAGGCTGCGCAGGTTCAGAGGGGGTGGATGTCATGCAGCTCCGCTTCCATGATAAGAAAAAGAGCAAAGAAATACAAGCTAAGCTTCTTTGAAGCCTACACATTAAGTGAGCAGTGATCAGGTCTTGATAACAGGCCAATCTTAATGATTAATGTATGCCAGATGCGGCTTATAAGGGCCAATAGATGCCTCAATGATGCCAAAAATGAGTATGCTTGTAGTGACCACATATGAGAGATTATGATCCAGAACTGTAGTGCTTGAAGTGCTCTACTGGCCTGTCTTTACGGCTCGTCGATTGGAGCTACGATGCAAAAGTTATGGCAGTTTGAAGTTTAAGCCGATTACAGATCCGTACCGGATTGGGCAACTGCAGCTGAGGGGACAGAAATGAAATAAATGCATGGGCCTAAAGTGCTCACTTTGTGGAGCGCGTAGGTCTTTTCATATCAGTGATCGGAGTCTCGGTCGCCAAAATATTAGCCGTTAAAGATTCACAGGGGGCATACCAGTCCGGTCGGCTCAGTCGGAGTGCCATCTGGGAATTTTTGAGCTTCATCCAGGTTTTGAAATGAGGGAGCAGTAACTTCTTGAAGAGTATCATGTGTGGAATGTCGTCTCTTGGAATGTAATGAGTGCGAGATAAACCCAACAGAGGCAGGGTCAGGAAGCTGGCTAGTTTCAACAAATGCAAAGACAAGGTCTCTCTCAAAATGCAATTACCTATATTAGCATCTTGAAGCATGTGGCATTATAGGAGATGCTGATACGAGCAATTAAGGTCATGATGATATTGTCAGTTTAGGGCTAATGAGAGCCTTGACGAGGATTTGGCCAACGTGTATGCCTAATATGGTACCGTTATGAAAGCCTAAAAAGTTGTTGATGAGCTCTTTGTTTGGAATGACGTCTTTTGGAATGCAACGATTGCGGGCAGTGCCTAGGTCGATATCTTTTCCAAATGTGGTGCCCTAACCAAGCCTATGGCGAATGGGGTGCCCTTTAAAGGGCTCCCCGCCCATTACGGGTGCCAATCATAGGCCGCCCATTTTAAGGGGGCCACCCTAATTTTAAATAGGGTGTGAAGCCAATGCAAAAGAAAAAAGATGGCCTGAAGGCAAGCAGACAGCGAACAGAGCCGCGCAAGAGGAAAGGAAGCTCGCGCTGGGGGTTGGAAGGATCGGACGCCGCCGACCAAGAAACGGGAAAGCATCAGCAGCCCTGTGTTGGGGTATAAAGCCCAATGTGGTCGCCCAGGTAAGTGGGCGGGCCGCCAGGTATGTACACATATTCTTTTGTAAAAACCTAATAAGAACTCACTATGCTCTACACATTATAGTAGAGCGAGTTCACCATATCGTTGTGCTCTTCTTCTCCAACTCTCTCTCGCGTCGCACTTCCGCTCGTACTCCTTCAACTGGTATCAGAGCTCAGATCGAGGCTCGGGGCAGCACTGCAGGAGGCTAGAGTCACCACCTCAGATTGGAGTGAAATTCGACACGCAAAGACACAGCCCCAAATCTTGTGGGTAGGCCCATAGGGCTTGGTGTGCTAGAAATTTCATTCTGAGGTCATCTCGGTCACCGTTCGGCTTCGACAAAGTTCTACGCAGGTCATTTTCGACTACGTTGTCTCAGCGGGTGCAGATCCGACTCTACAAATTTGGGGTTTTCGGCCTACGACTGTAGGTGTTGAGGATATCGACACTCCCAGAGTGTTGATTTGTGGGTGTCTACAGATCGAAGGACGGCTCACAGTTCTTGGAGGCATGTCGCATACGACAAGGGCGCATCTACACACAGACTGTAGGCGACATCCACTAGTTCATCAGGTAGCTTGTGTTTGCTGCTTGATATTCCAGATTTCATCCTGACATTGCAGGTACTTCCACATGGGATGTATTGTCAGAGATGATGTATGTCTGTTGAGGGTTTGCTGGCTGTGAGTCACGCAGCAAACAACCGTCGCAGCGGTTACAGCATACAATGGAAAATTTGTGGATGTATGACTTTGTGGGAAGTCTATGTACTGTCAGATTTACTGCAGCCTTTGTTGAGGGTCGAGTGAGGTTTTATTGAGCTGGGGGATTCTCGAATGTTGAGATCCTTTCGGTGATACAGGTCTTGGAGCGATCCCTCGAGCACCCTTAGATAGGCAGCTAGGATGTATTGACTGTGAGTTAGACAGTTGGGATTGCATCTTTGCTTTACTGCCGTTGAGGCATTGTCGCAGTCTATGCTTACAGGACAGTGACAGGACAGTCAGAGACAGTACAAGTGCAGGACAGGTTTACCCACAGCTTACAGTGTTAGAGAGACAGTGGTTTTTTGAGCTGTTTTTTGGTCAGTTTTTAGTACACCAGAGCCATTTTACAACGGAGACTCTGCCAAAATTTCTGCAGAATCTGAAGCTTTCTTGGTTCATTTGACAGGTTGATATTGGTTCAGAGGTCAGTTTACAGGGGAAACTCTGCCGAATTTTTCCCAGGAAAGTAAACTACTGTGAAGCATAGCTATGGCTGGATCACAGGACACTACTCTTTACAATATCAAGAAGCTGGATGGAACCAATTTCCCATTGTGGAAGAAGCAGATTTGGCACGTGTTGGTACAAAAGAAGCAGATAAAACCTATAAAGCTCAAGGGGATAAAACCAGAAGATATGGACGAAGATGAATGGAGCGAAATGGATGAATTGGCACTTTCTACCATTATGCTGACTTTGGCAGAAAGCGTTTACTTCAATGTAGCAGACGAGATGTTGGCTTATCAAGCATGGTTAAAGCTGAGTGATCTTTATGAGAAGCAGAGTGCAGCTTCACAGGTATACTGGCTTAAGAAGCTTGTTGACTTGAAGATGAAAGAAGGGACACCTATGTCCAATCATCTGAATGAATTCAACACAATCTATAGTCAGTTGTCAGCTCAAGGTGTCAAGTTTGATGAACCTGTTAGAGCTATGTTCCTGTTGATCACATTGCTGGAAAGTTGGGACACTTTTCGCACAGCTTTGAGTAATTCTGCACCTCCAGATGGTTTGAACATAGCAGGTGTAGAAGGAAGTCTGCTTACTGAAGAAACCAATAGAAAGACAATGGACAAAGGCAAAGGAACAGCCTTAGTTGTCAGGGGAAGGACCAAAGAAAAGTACAAAGGTGGAAACAGGAATCAGTCTCGTAGCAAGTCCCGCAGTGCTAAAGGCAAGAGTGACATAGAATGCTACCATTGTGGCAAGAAGGGTCACATGAAAAGAGACTACAGAGAATGGAAAGCAGAAAAAGGCAAAGAGAAAGCTGAAGACCATGGTGAGAAGAACAAGTCCTCAGTGAAGATTCAAGAAATAAATGTGACAAACACTGTTGCAGAGGATGACAGTCTAGTGTCAGGAGACATCTACTTCTTGAAGAATACAATGGACTCAGCTCTTCTTACAGCATCTGATGGAAATGCACTGAGTGACTGGATTATAGACTCAGGGGCATCACTTCATGTGTCTCCAAACAAGGAGTGGTTTACTTCTTATGTGACCACTAAAGATCATGTTCGGCTAGGCAATGGGCAGACATGTGAGATCTTAGGTGTTGGAGATGTTCAATTGAAGTTTCAGAATGATCTTTTCTTTCAGGCTGAAGAATGTGAGACATGTTCCCGCAATTACAAAGAGCTTGATGAGCACAGGTTTACTTGATGATGCTGGCTACGTCACCACTTTTGGACAGAACATGTGGAAGATATCCAAGGGTTCTATGACAGTATCACATGGAGTAAAGTCTGGAGGACTTTACATGATTTATGTATCAAATGTCTCTAAAAATGTAATCAATGTAACCGAGCAGCCGAACGTTTCTTTGTGGCATAGCCGGTTAGGACATATGTCCAAGAAGGGAATGGAAATCTTGTCTCGTTCTGGTTATTTGCCTGGCTTTTCATTTAATGATTTTGAATTCTGTGAACATTGTCTGTATGGTAAGCAAACACAGCAGCCACATAAGCATAGAAGCAGTAGAAGAGATACACAGTTGGCACTTGTTCATAGTGATTTGTGTGGACCTATGCCTAACCTATCTCTAGGGGGAGCTTCTTACTTTATGACATTTATAGATGATTACTCGAGGAAAGTATGGGTTTACTTTCTCAAGCACAAGGATGAAGCATTTAGTGTTTTCAAAACGTTTGTGACACTTGTGGAGAATCAGAGTGGCAAGAAGCTTAAATGCTTACGCACTGACAATGGTGGAGAGTATGTTTCAAAGGCCTTTCAGGACTTTTGTGAGTCAAAAGGTATAAAACGTGAACTTACTGCTCCTTACAATCCTCCTCAAAATGGTGTTGCTGAGAGGATGAATAGGACCATACAAGAGAAGGTCAGAAGTATGTTGTCTAATGCACAACTGCCAAATGGGTTTTGGGCTGAAGCTGTATCAACACCTGTTCATCTTGTAAATAGATCTCCTAGCAAGGTTTTGCAGAAGGATTCAGTGCCAGAGATGGTATGGTCAGGCAAAATGCCCTCATACAAGCATCTCGGATTCTTTGGCTGTGAGGCTTATACTCACGTTCAAGAGGAATTTAGGAACAAACTTGAGCCAAAGAGTAGAAAGTGCATCTTTCTAGGCTATGGTAATTCTGGTGAGATGGGGTACATACTTTGGGATCCCGAATCCAGAAAGGTTGTCCACAGCAATGATGTTCACTTTAATGAATCCAAATATCATTCTAAACCAGAGAGGGTTGAGGAGATTAGAAGAGTTGTCTTCCAAGAAGAAGGACATGCATGTGCAAGACAAAATCTCAGGGCTCAAGAGGATCAAGGACAGGATAGAGTGGAACCACAGGTTGTGGCTGAGCCTGAGCCACCTATTGTGCGTAGATCTGGACGTGTCATGCGACCTCCTGATAGTTTTGTTCCATCTATGAACTATGTCATGTTGACTGATTGCAATGAGCCTTCATGTTACAAGGAAGCAGTGCAAATGAAGGACTCCGGGAATTGGCAATTGGCCATGCAGTTAGAGATGACAGCTCTGCATAAAAACAAGACATGGAAGCTAGTTAAATTACCACAGGGCAAAAAGGCTCTACCTTGTAAATGGGTTTACAGGTATAAGATCACCGCTCATGATAGTCAGCCAAAGTACAAAGCAAGGCTTGTTGCCAAGGGCTTTAAGCAAGAACAAGGCATTGACTTTGATGAAGTCTTCTCTCCGGTGGTCAAGATGACTACATTGAGATGCTTTCTTGCATTGGTTGCCATATTAGATTTGGTGTTGCACCAAATGGATGTCAAGACAACGTTCTTGCATGGTGATTTAGATGTGGAAATTTACATGCAGCAGTCAGAAGGGTTTGTTGAGAAAGGCAAGGAAGATTGGGTATGCTAGTTGTTAAAGAGTCTTTATGGCTTAAAACAATCACCGAGGGCATGGTACCATAAATTCCACAAGTTTATGCTTTCTCAAGGCTACAAACGTAGTGAGTTCGATCACTATCTATATACAAAGAAGGCTACGGATGGAAGTTGGCTGATCCTTATTTTGTATGTGGATGACATGTTGATTGCTGGAAAGCACTTGGAAGAAATTTTAGCTTTGAAGTCAAAGATGGCAAAATCGTTTGACATGAAAGACATGGGTGAGGCAAGTCATATACTTGGTATGCGCATTGAGAGAGACAGATCAAAGAAGTTGATTTGGTTATCTCAAACAGAGTATATTGACAAGGTTTTGCAACGTTTCAATATGGAGAAGGGAAAGGCACTGAGTGTTCCATTGCCACCATATGTGACACTTAGCAAACAAGATTGTCCTGTGTCTGAGGAAGAACAGGCTGAAATGGATAAGATTCCATATGCGTCTGCAGTGGGTAGTTTGATGTATGCAATGATTGCTACTCGCCCAGACATTGCATTTGCAGTGGGAGTAGTAAGTCGATACATGTCAAACCCAGGAAAGAAACATTGGGAGGCAGTGAAAGGAATATTGAGATACCTGAAAGCTACAAAGAGTATGCGTATATGCTATGGGAGTCAGGAGCTAAGTGTAAAGGGTTTTACAGACTCAAATTATGCACGTGACTTAGACAACCGAAGGTCTACGTCAGGGTATGTCTTTACATTGGCTGGTGGAGCAGTATCATGGCGTTCTAGATTACAAGATTGTGTTACTCAGTCTACTACAGAGGCTGAATATGTTGCAGCATCAGAGGCATGCAAAGAATCAATTTGGCTTAATCGACTAGTAACAGATTTGGGAATCAAAGAAGAGATGCCTGTGTTATATTGTGATAGTCAAAGTGCTATACAATTGGCTCGCAATCCAGTTTATCACTCAAAGACAAAGCATGTGGATGTGAAGTATCATTTCATCAGGGAAATGCTCGAGGATAAGCAACTTCAGCTTGTCAAAGTTCACACAACAGAAAATCCTGCTGATCTACTTACAAAAGGACTTCCCTCAGAGAGCTTTGCGCATTTTCGCAAGCAGTTAGGTGTAGGGTAGTACATCACTTCTCTACATCTCTTGTATATTAGCTTCTCTCACACTTAAAGTACCACATTGGACTTTAAGTGGGAGGTTGTTGGGGTATAAAGCCCAATGTGGTCGCCCAGGTAAGTGGGCGGGCCGCCAGGTATGTACACATATTCTTTTGTAAAAACCTAATAAGAACTCACTATGCTCTGCACATTACAGTAGAGCGAGTTCACCATATCGTCGTTCTCTTCTTCTCGGACTCTCTATCGCGTCGCACTTCCGCTCGTACTCCTTCACCCTGCGCGACCGAATTTGGAGCCATTCCCGTCGCGTTTGAAGCTGCCTGAAACTCCGACCTGCCACGTCATGGAGACGGTTCGCATGCCACGTCAGTGGCGCCGGCTCTACTAAGGGGAGGTTATATTTTTAACAAGCGAGGAGAGAGGAATAGGGCATCAACGAAAGAAGGCAAGCCAACGAGGGATATAAACAGGAGGGCATAACACGAGGGTAGGAAGAAAGGAAGGGAGGATCCGGCGCAAGTAAGAAGAGCCGCTCTCTCTCTTGGCCATGATCAAGAGAGGGCATGCAAGATCTTGAGAAGCAAAGGAAGGCGAGCTCTCTCTGGCTCTTGATCTCCAATCTGGAACGTCCTCAACACACAAGCAAGGGGATAGTTCTCCCTCTCTATTGATCTCCAAGCCAAGAGAGGTCGAGCTCTCACTCTCTCTCTCTCTCTCTCTCGATTGAACAAAGGCAGGGAACCAAAGGCTATTTTTCTCTCTCTTTCTCTCTTCCTCGTCCTCCGACTTAAGCCTGAGAAGAGGAGAGCAAGGAGCCAAAAATCAAGGATAGGGCATGCAATTCAGGGGATTCTCTCTCTACAAGTAGCTCTGAAAGACGCTCGACCGAGCAAAGCAGGGAAATCAAAGAGAGTCTCGAGAGCTCTTGAAAACATCGAAAGAAAAACTTCAGGCTTATTGTTGGTAACCAAAGCAATAGAAGAAGCATAAGAGCAAGCTAAGGAAGGCACTCGGAGAAGCAAGGGATAAAGCTTCGAATAGCAATTGAAGAGCAGGAGGGAGTTAAATTGCAGAGCATGAGGGAGTTAAAGTGCAGACCATGAGGAAGTTAATGTGAAGAGCATAAAGAGCAGGATAATCGATAATAATTGAGGCTTGATGATTTAGGCAGTGAACTGAATTGAAGCTTGCAGAATTTAATGGAACTTGAAGCAGATAAAGCGACAAGAGATAATTTCCATCACCATCATCCGTTAAAGATTACATTAGAATTTTGTTAAGTCTGGTGTCGTTAACGGCTCGGCTAATCCTATAAACGGGAGCTTAAGCTCCTAGTTAGCAGATGATCCAAGTGACGGTGTTGTTAACAGCTCGCCTTGGCTAAAGTTGTACTCAGATGTACTAATCAATTAATTGATGATTACGGTGATTTCTAGATTCAGTTACATCTGTTGTTCTTGTTCTCTCTCTTTCACACCTCCCACAGCCAGAGGCCCGGTGCCTGCTCGGCTCAGGTAGCGAACACATATCCCCCGACACCGTTGATATATATACCATATGATCTTGGTGGAGTTCATCATACCTATAGTTTATAGCAAGATATTTACAGACTTTGCAATGGAGCATGCATATGGTTTATTGGATGGATCTGCTTCATTGATGGAAAGTTTTTGAGTTTTCCCCTTAGTCCTGGAGGATATTATACAGGTTGGCACAGACTGGAGGCTGTGCAGGTTCAATGGGGTGGATGTTGTGATGCTTCACGTTCAATAGGAGAAAATCACAAGATTCAAAGGAAATTTTTAGGTTTTTTGGTGAAAGCATATTGGGTTATTAATGTGGTGTTCCGGAGTACCATTGATGGCAGATAAGTATGCCAAAAGCAATGAAATTCATGGTTTGAGGACTTTATTGCTCAGGTTGGTGTTATTTGGGGCTCATTGATTATGGGATCGTGACCAATAAGGCAAGGAATTTGTATTGTTTAATACATTGGCTATTGGTTTTAGAGTGAGAAAGCTTACAAGGAGATGCTCGGAAACGTAATATATTTGGTCACCGATGCTTTTGTAGATATGTATGTCAAGCGTTGTACTTAACGATGCTTGGTCGTTATACAATCCAAAGGTGGAGAGCCCACAAAAGCACAAAAACTTCTTGAGGAGCTTCATATTCAGAATTTTGTTTCTTGGAGTACATCGATTGTGGTATATGCTTGCCAGATTGTCCGATATGAGCAAGAAGGCTTTGATCAAGGGAGTTTGGGTCAAGGGGATAAGGGGCGTGTGAACGGTCGCCCATTGCTAAAATTAAATGCAATGCTATTTATAAGGGGCAAGGGGGATTAATAGCGACGCGGCGTCGACTGCAAAAGAAGAGAAGGAGAACAAGGCCAGAGAGGAGCTGGCGAGGTGGTCTACAGGGGACGGGCAGCCGTTGACAAGAGAGAGTGCATCAAGTCGAGCAAGCGTTTGGTGAGGGTGACCAAAAGAAGACGAGAAGGTGGATAGAGGCGTTTGCAGGAAGCCACAAGACGACGAGTTGCTCGAGGCCATCGAGCAGCGCTTGCGAAGTTGATTGGAGGCAGAGTTGATGAGCTCGAGAAGAGGAAAAGGTGGCGTCTATAATCGTCGCATGTAGGAGTGGATGAGGCGAGGTCAAGGGGAAGCAGTTTGAAGAAGGCCGCTGACGAACAAATCAAGAGGTCGAGGTTGGCAATGGAAAGAGTCGACGAAGGAGAACATCGAGCAATTATGGCTTAATTTGGGAAGGAGAAAGTCCAATGAGCAGATTCACGAGCACACATTTGTTGCTGGCAGTTTGATTTTTCTCTCCTTTGATGAAGTTTATTGCTTGAAAGCTAAAGATCTGTTCACATGGAGTGGCTCGGCGTGACAGTCTAGGACCTTTATCTTTATCAAGGATTCGAAGCACATAAGTTTCTTAATTTTGTAGCACACACTGAAGTTTTAAAGTTGACAAGTTTCCTTTTCAAAGATAAAAGCAAATGCAGGCAAATTTTTGTGCTCGTGGAAGAGGTCAAGAAGAGCAAGGGAAGGGTATTGAGGCCATAAAGCTTTGGCATTTGCACTTTTGCTCACCATCTCGGCAAAGTTTAGAGCACATAATGCCTATTGCGATCAAGTTTCTTTTGTATTCAGATTTCAAGTTCATTAAGTATATCAACTTAAGGTTTACAAGGTGTCCTTTGTAGCATATTCTCTTGTGTTGTGCATCTCTCTCTCGCCGTTTCCTACGAGCAGCCCAATGCTAACCCGGCTCAACTCATGAACATAAAATCCCTCGAAAGTGTAGTCTATTGATGAACTTGCAAGGGGCATAGTGTGTGTACATGAAGGGAATCTTTCTCGATGCCCTAATGGAGCTAAGTAGGATCGTTGCTACAATAGCAATTGCAGATAAGGGGATGGTCTTAAGCATGTATGGGTGCATACAATCTCCTCTCTTAGAGAGAAACATGCTTTTGTAATTGGGGGCAATGTGTGTGGTGTAATGCATGAAGCAAGAGCCTCTAGACTTTTCCCAATGCCTTGATTAGGCCATGATAAATTGGTGTTCTAGAAAAGCCTCATCCAATGTAGGTTATAGTGGTGCATCATGAAGTAAGGGTGTTGCATTCCATCTTTTAAACCATTTCTTGATCTCTTGTATCCATCTTGAGCTCAGTGTTTTGCTTCTATGAGTCTTTGAACTTATTTACCTGGCTCCTGTGAAACTATAGGAAGCTGACATGGCAAGATTTGAGGCATCTTTATCATGTAATTCACAATCTCCCTATGTCCATAACCTCAATGGGAAGTGATCCCAACTAAAGGAAAAGAAGCATGTAAGGTGTTTGTACCTTAACTTGGAGAAAGTTTGGAAGAATATGCTTTTGAACATTTTAAAATTGTTTCCAAACGTGATGATCCAGTGAAGGTCCCCAAATCTCAGCTCCATAAAGCAATGCAGAGGCCACCAAAGTGTCAAAGAGCCAGAGCTTCGTCCGAGGCTCTTGAAACTGAACCTGTGAACACATCCTTTCCAATCTACCCAACGCTGCACAGGCTGGTCAATCTAGTCTCTACTACCCTCCTCAATGAAAATGTTGGCCCACTAAAAACCACTCCAAGGTAAGTGTAAGCATCTGTATACTCCACCTTCTCCTGGCCGTATGTGAAGGTGGGTGCTGACCTCCTAATCCACTATGGGGTGGTATTAGATACCATGACCTTGGTTTTACCAAGGTTGACAGACAAACCACTTTCCTGGGCAAACCTATGCAAAGCATTCAAGTGACGTTTCATCCCCTCCAGAGAGTCGGAGATCAACACAATATCATTAGCATATAACAATAGTGGAATCCATGTCCCTACCAGCTGTGCACCTCTATCACCATCTCTCTCAATGTAGTCAGAAACCTCATCTACATACATACCAAATAGAGTAGGAGAGAGCGGGCAACCCTGCTTCACCCCAATAGTGGAGTAAACCGGTGTGGATAGACCCTCTGGGCTGCATACATGCCCCACTACTGACCTGTACAATGCCATGACCCCCAAATGAGCTCTTTGGGTACTCCCATCTGCTGTAATCTGCGCATCAATCTAGCTCTGGGCACTTTGTCAAATGCTTTGAGGAAATCCACAAAGCTACAATAGATCCATCTCCGACACAATCTGCCCTCCTCAATGATGGCTCAGAGAGAGAGAGAGAGAGCAACTCTCTTGTGTTCAAAACCCATTGGATCAAGAGTTTGGACTTCGACAATGCTCACAAAAGTTTGTAAAGGTTAACCTAGTCTTGTAATTGGACACTCAAGTGTCCTGAGACACTAAGTGTCGTGCTTTTCTACCAAGTTTTGGCAATCTATTTGTCAAGCTAGAAAGAGGTTTTTTACACTTTGCTTCTACCATAGGTTGGTTATGAGGGAAAAGGAACAATGGATTTTTCTCCAGGTCAAAATACAAGCCCTATGGAAAGAATTATGGTAAGTTCTAAGTCGTAAAATTTAGTAAAATTTCAAGTTGTTTTGCCAAAAATATCATAAACTTCTTATATCTTTTTGTAAACATGTCCTTTTTTATGTTTGTAAAAGCCAAGTGTTAGTACTTAGTGTTACAAAACTAAAGAATACCCTTCAAAGAATAGTTTCCAAGTCACATGCAAGTTATTTATGCAATTTCATACTTGAGCCAGGCTAAATAAGAGCATAATTTGGTCTTCCACAGGTTCCCTCATGGTATTGGGACTATTCTAGGGTAATTTGACAATTACAAATGACTTTACATGTTAAAACAAAGAAAGTACATATTTTTTCGGCTTCCTAACTAAGTTACATCTCATTGCTTGAACTCTATTTTGAATTTTTTACTGTGCACAAAACTCTAAAAATCTTGAGTCTTCTATGATAACATTGAAACCAAGGTTTTAGGTGCCCCAATTGTGTCTGTACCACGTATTTTGATACATTTAGTTGATCCACATGAAAATTTTGATGATTTTTGAGGTTTTGAATGCTTATTTCTCAAGAACTAAAATATCAAAGTTTCCTCTTGTGCATTTTTGAATATTTAAAATGATCCAATATTGTTACATACCAAAGCCCTTCTACTTGCCACCTTGAGTCCTCAATGGAAAGGGTAAGCCATGTATTACTTTTTAAAACTCACTAATACATCAAAAACATATTTTTCTTTGTATACAACGATATGCTTGAAATGGCCATGTCAAACCCGTACAATTGTCCATTATTTTATATACTCTCAAGTGAATTTTTTTGCATACGAAACCTTTAATTATCTATAGCACAATTGTGAAAAAGTCACGTAAAATTTTCTACAAAGTCGCTTCATCTTTTCTTAAGCTTATAAAGTTGATTTCTTTAAAGCATCATTTGCAATCTTGTGAGGGTCAAGTATAGTTCTTGATCATGGTAGCTTCTAAAATGCAAGGTTATAATTTAAAAGACCCTTTAGTTAACATATTTAAGCATATCAAGAGGGTTTTCTTAAATACACCGTGAACGTAAGTGGAAGGTACCAGCTGGGAAAAATTTTAAAAATCACCTATTAGTTGAAAGGGGAGAATGGAAGGGTGAGAGGTTGAGGGGGAAAAGGGTGAGAGACCATGTCTCTCTCTCTCTCTCTCTCTTTTACTCTCTCTCTCTCTCTCTCTCTCTCTCTCTCTCTCTCTTTGCCTGCGAAGATCAAGGCAACCTTTTCCTGGCTCTCTCTACGTTCCATCAGAGTAGTGTCCACATTATCTCTGCCTGAATGTGAGCAAGGCACCCGTCTGTGCAGCGAGATTGCTTATGTGACAAAGAGAAGGGGGGGGGGGGGGGGGGGGGGGGGGGGGCTCCACACTATCTTGCACGGGCAACTTCAAATGGGAGCTACGGTTCAGGTGATTCGAACTGTAAGATGCACATTTGTAAATTCGGGACATTTGGGAAATTCGGGGAGAAAAGTAAATTCGGGTAGGCTTGTAAATTCGGGGCAGTTCGCATCCCACATCTTGAACCCGCGACCTCCCCACGGCAAGCCATGTGCACTAACCACTACGCCCGCATGCGTTCGTTGAAATATAGGGGATTCGAGTATCTCATATTGTAAATGTGGGCCGATTAGTAAATTCGGGGTAAATTTGTAAATTCGGGCAGACTAGTAAATTTGGGGCGATTGTCAAATCTAACGGTCCACAATTGGCGCACCCCGCGTTTTCCTCCTCCACCATTGATCCCATTTGACCATGCCCGTGTGATATAGTGATGGGGTAATGACCATTTCGTTAATGTTTTTTGGGTGTTTTACTCTCTCCCATATGTGCCAACAATCATAACAAGTGACAAAATCACAAGGTCTGCCTATATAGGAAACAAATAAAGAACATGAAAGTGAAACAGAAAACTATAAGGATGGTAATCATATTGATCCATAGAGAAAGTGGTTTGCAGATTACATCACAAAATGTTGATCGCGATGAAGGATTGAAGAGTATCAAAGTGGTATTTTGATAGGATAAAAGGCAAGCATAATGTATGGAATGATGGTTTCTTTTTGTGGAGAGGATGAGGGAAGGGAGAGATAAAGGGAGGAAGGGATGGAGGGGAGGGAGGAAGGGAGTGATTAGAATGATTTAGGAATCATAAGATGAGTGGATGAATGATCCGACCAAAAGCAAAACCGTGTGCACACTATGAATGATTTAGGGGGATTTTTAATCCAAATGTGATTGAGTTTTGAGTTGTACACAGTGGTTACATCATGAATTTGTTGTGTGTAGCCATGTGATTGGAGCTCTCTTTCCAAGTAATGATATTGATTGTTTGTGGGGTCATTGTCTACGTTAAAGTCCCCCATAATAACACTCATTTGTCCAGGATGTGATTGTTGTAGCAAGGTACAGAGTTGTGACACCAATGAGGCTGATGAGGTTTTTGGAGATTTGTAGACGCATATGATTTCCCATTCAAGGTGTTCATGGATAGCTAAGACAACTTGAATGATCTCTATTCCTAGAGCAAGCACTGTGTTTACAGATTGCAACTTCATGCAAGTCTTGTAGTAGATTGAAACACCTTTTTGTTGTGGTGAGGACATGATTAAACTCTGGTGCTAGATCATTGGAAGGATTTTTTTGTTTTGTTTCTTGAAGGCACAAAACGTCAGAACTCGCAAAATTCAAATCCTGTTTGATATGGCAGAGGTATTTTTGACTAGAAACGATGTTCAATGATTGAATGATATGATGTGTGTGTTTGTATGCGAATGGAAATTTTGTAAAGTATTCCCATTTGGCTTCATTGCTAAGGCGATTAAGCTCATCAAGGACATTCTTGTCGACTTTGATTTGAGTTGGTTGAATTGGATTGATAATGTGGAGGTTTGATGGATCTTTTATGCGATAAAGAGCTGTGTAGACTAATCCATGTGAGTTTATTGATGTTGGATCAAAGGCCACTATGCTCACTGTCAAGCCTTGCGATCTATGGATAGTGCGTGCGTTCGCTGCCTGGATTGGAAATTGGGTTCGAGACACCATGTTCAATGCATTTTTCCCAACCTGAAATTCTTTTTTTGTTTGAAAAATTGGTGTCCATTGGGGGTTAATGGAAAACGTGTTAAGGTGTTGATGCACATGTCATTGAAGCCTGTTGAGCGATCAAAAAACTCTATCCATGTAATAGGGGATGGAGGTTTGCTTTCCACAAGTTTCAGAATTCCATGTGCGCCATTCACAAGACCATCCGAGATATCGATATTCCCACCACAAATCTCAACAATCATTCCTGCTTTAAGCTCCAAGGTCGAGGCTAAGCCTGCAGTGTTTTGTGGATTGTTTGGCACTACAAGGTTTTTCGAGCAAGTTTTATGATGGTTTTCCCTTGCTTGGATAATGTATGCGTGAGCATGCAATTTTTCAAAAACAAGGTGGTTATGTGAGTCCTTCAAGTTATTGGTGAAGTACAAATGGGGTGTTGTCAATTTGTCAAAGACCTTATTGCAATGGTTGGTATTCAAGAGTAACAAATCCTCGTTTGTGTGTTTCGCTTTGCGCACTCTGTTGAGCACATCAATGAAGTCATTGTCTGATTGACGCATTGTTTTTGTCAGCTCATAGCATTTTATATGGGTGTGTCAAAACGAAGGCGAGAGTAAATGCAGAGAATCTTGTGGCTCGCTAAATATCCAGCGGTCTCGAAGTGGGCTTGCTTGGCGTAAGTCACCGCAGAAAATGACATCTAGCTTGCCGAATGGCTTTACGTGATTGTGCTTGATTGATCGTAGTCTTGTGTCTATGATCCGCAAGAGTCTATTTCCAATCAAAGATGCTTCATCAAACACAACCAGCTTGAGGTTTTTATAGAGCTGTGAGAGTTCGGCAAGACTTTCAGAAGAAAGAGAAGTGTTTGGTTGGAAGACAAGGGGCAAGCGCAATTCTGAGTGAAGTGTTGTGCCTCCAAAGTTGAAACTTGCTTTTCCTGTATACGCATCAGCAATGTTGAGGGGAGTTCAACATCTAATTCAAGAGAGTTATTGTAGTGGCGGATCAAGCCTTGAATGATTGCTTGCAAAGTGAAAGTTTTTCCTATTCCTGCACCCCCAGTCAAAAAGAGATGGATTGGTTGAGTTGATTGCAAGCGTTTCCTAGTCATGATGTCATAAAAAAGGGAGCGTTGCTCAATGTTCAACTTGGAGATAAGTGAGTGGTATTCCTCATTGCATAATGCCAATTTTCAAAATATTGGGAAGGATCTTGTGGTGGGCTTTCTTGTTTGAATATCAAGGGCCAACTCATATTTGTAAGGCTCGTTATGCTCAGATCTTGAGGATGAGGGCAATGAAAGTGTTTTAGTGCTTGTTGCTTCAAGTTCCAACTTACTATACTTCTGACGATTCCCATCTATAATTGTAAAGTTTGTGGCATATTTGTCTTCCCAACATTCAACACTTGTCTCAAAGGTTTTCTCATCACTAATAAATGGGAGGAACAACAAACAAAGTTCATGGTAATGCTGCTCTTTGTCCTTCTCCACATTGAAGTTAGCATACCGAATGATTCGAGGTTTCTTGGATTCATGAGTGGAGCCACGTACGTATTGGTAGTTGCTTGCATAATCAACCAAGCATATGTGTGCTAGCTTATCCGAGCGCTGAGTGTATTTGGTGACAAGGTCGTCAAAAAAAATGCTTGTATCATCAGGATTCAAAGTGTTCAAAGTGGCTCTTCGTTTTAAGAGCAATGTGCATTGGCTTTCAAAGTCTACATTGATAAACACAAATTGTCGACTTGCACTATGTAAGGGCAATAAAAGAGAAATATATGTTGTTTTTTGTGATGCCATCTCTTGTGTATTGATCAAAGCGTTGCCAAATTTTCACTACAAGAGGTTGTGTGCTCTTGTGACGCTGTTAGCGACGGAAATACACTGGGTTTTTATAACCCCCGGCGTCGCTAAAACCGTCGCTACGAGCGTTGCTATAAGCGTCGCTATATAGCGACGCTCATAGCGACGCTTATAGCGAAGTTTACACTGAAGACTATAGCGACGCTACAGAGCCATAAATAGCGACGGTTATAGCGACGCCCGAGAGAAATTTTTTTTGGTGGCAGGGCATTGAATGCCCTGCCACCCATCAACCATATTGTACTTGATTCACTTTTTAGAAAAAGTGCAAGGGTAGATAATAGACCCAAAATAGTCACCCACAAGACGCATTGTTTGCAAAATTGACAATTGTACACATCATAGGCAAAATGAATTGATTGGCAAATGTAATAATGACAATTGTACAACATCATAGGCATAAAGAATTGATTGGCAAAAGGAACTGCGGTGACAAATGTAATAATATACATGGTTCAAAAAGACGTATAAAATCCGTCTCATGATACATAAGCTATGAGAAACCCTAAACTAATGCTATCTAGCTACGGTTAAACTGACGTCGTCTAATCAGACGTCTCATCGCGTCCAAGCGGCGTATCTGTCGGCTTCTGCAAAAAAAGACAATAAGAAAGCTTTCAGTAAGTATAAACATATAATGACATTTATAAAACAATACAAAAAATAAAAAAGAGTAAACCCTAATACTAACCATGCCGCCGCGAGAACTGAGAATGTCCATCAGGGCGTTTAAGCCCTTCCTGCCTGCGTACTCGCGCTCGTACGGTGTGGGATCACGTCCTGTCATCGACCACTATCAAAACATACAAAGATTTCATTATGTTAGAATTGAAAAACTCATAAACCCTAAACTATCGAACATAAAGAGCAATGTGAAAACACTTACAAAATCGGCCTCAAATGATGCCCATCCACCGCTCCCCAAGTGGTGCGAGCTCCCTGCCTCTACTCGCGCTCTGGCTGCATCCTTTTGTTGCTTCCACTTGTCGGGATTCTCGCGTGCTGCTTTCTTCGCATTCTTCCAATCTTCTTTGGCCAGCCAATCTGGCCTGTTCCACCGATTCTTGATTGCTTTTTGCACTTCGGAACGCTTGTGTTTGCAGTATTCGCGCATTCGAATCTTCATCAGGTCTTCATTGAAGCGCTGATCCCGTGTTGGAACGGGAAACTCATCATGAAGTATGCTGATGACTCTATTTTTTAAATCACTTGGTACTTCACTGCATTTGTTTAGTATGTAGTGTCTAAACAGCTGAGAGCAAAGACCACGCATGCGCGCGATCACCTTCTTGCCGTCATCATCCATGATGATGCCGCCGCTGAAGTCGATGGAGTAAGACAAGCCCTCTGGCCGGTGACGCGTGAACCTGGGTGTCCCGGCAGGGGTCTCTAGCGGCGTGTCGATGGGGGTACGGACGTCAGGTGTCTCCACCGGCGTCTGGGCCCCGAAGCGAGGAGTGTCGAGTGGGGTGGCTCCTGGCGGAGTAGGTAGAGGTGTGTAGCTTCTAGGAACAGTCAGCCGTGCAAAACCTGGCATAGATGGCGATGCTGTGGCTGGTGTGGGGGCGGGCAAAGAAGGGGAGGGTAAAGAGCCTCGTCGAACACGAGGCGGTGTGGAGGCATCGGTGGCGGAATCCCCACAACAACCGCCACCGCCACCACTAGAGCGCCGGTGTCTAGACGAGTGTGAAACTCGTCTCATCGACGCCGAAGCTTCGGAGCGCGCCGAATGCTCCGAAAGAGGGGGAGATGCAGATGGAGTAGGAACGCACGATGATGCGCCAGAGTGATGACGCTCCACGTACCACTGTCTCTGCTGCGGTGACAAAGAAGAAAGAAACTCCTCATCATCCATACCTGCATTAAACCCACGAATATTTAAACTTAATATTGAATGAATAGAGTAGACAATGACCCAAAGACCATTAAATACAATGACGTAATGACGCATATAAATACAATGACGCAATGAATTGAGTGATAGAAGAGGCAAGTCGAAAACTCAGAATTTTCAATCAAAAGATGTGAGCGCGAGTAGAAAAGAGCGTTATACACCATGGAAGGTACTTAGAGAGCCAGAGCTTTTACAACACGGAGCAAAATTGTTCAAATACAATATTTGTGGCTTTAAGAGATCTCTCTCTCATCCTCGCATAACTCAGCATAACTTCCTATATCTATATAGAGCTCTCCGTTTAAACACATATCCTCTGTTTCATTTTGTAGCTCCTCTGCATGCACCCCATATAGAGTAGTAGCATCTTGATGCTCGTCTGGCACCACCGCAGCGGCTTCTGATTGAGCATCTTCTCTGATCTCCTCCATTGATGCCGTTGTGATTGGCACATGGTAGCCTTCATACATCCTTGCACTACGAGGGGCTACCTGTATGACGTACCACCAGTTTGATGTAGACTTTGTAGGATGAAATATTACCTGCCAGAGCCACATAACTTACATGAGAGCTTTCAAGCACATAACTTGTAAAAGGGGGATGTTAACTATTTACATACTTACTTGTTCACAATGCTCGGGTAGTACGAAAGTGTCTCTTAGGTCAGTCCATTTCTTAGTAGAATCCACCTCAAGAAAACCAGACTCTCCTCTACGCACAGTAGCGTTGCGACCCTCCATGATTATCTTGAACCATTGCACGTCGAACAAGTCGACAAAAAATCCTTTGTAATCGATCCTCAAAATCTCTTGCAGCGTGCCGAAATAAGTGAGTTCCGCCACCACAGGATCTGCATCAGAGGAACGTCGTCGACTAGACTGTTCAAATTTTGCCATGATTCCACAATCTTGAGTAAAACGCTTTTTGTCGATTCGTTCCACCCTAAAATGTCGACCTTTACACCATGCTGCTGTGTATGACTTATACTACAACGAACAAAGATTATGAGTGGCCGTTCAAACGTTTATAAATAAAGTCACTTGCTAGTCGTACATTGCAAACTTACCTTGGTTGCGCAACCCCGAGAGTACTCCCACTCTTCCTCAGTCACTTCGTCACCGCATTGTTGTGCGCTTTTCAATTGGTTGTGCAACCATCTTAAGCTCATGAAGGTTGGTAGGCTCTCCAGAACCGCTGGATAGTGCATCGGTGGTCGTCTTCCCCGTCTCCACTCGATTCGTGCCCTTTGTCGCTCTTGCTTTGCATCCTCATATTGTGAAATCCACTTTTGCATCACTGGATTGTGAAGCATGCAAAATCGGTTGATTTTAGCCTCTAGATCTTCCGTCATCTTCTTCTCAACACCGAGATTGCACATGACAATCCCAGATATGCGCTCATCATCTATGGTTCGCCATAGCGTGTCCCGGGCTTTATCAAATCCGTCTAGCCACTCTCCAATGTACACTAGGGACTCTGATACCAACCAACCTTCTGCCATGCTACCCTCCGGACGTGCCTTTTGACGCACATATCCCTTAAGCGTTTTCATGAAACGTTCTAAGAAGAACATCCATCTGGAATGAACTGTGCCAGCTATTTCTACCTCATCAACTATGTGAACAAGAAGATGCACCTGAATGGTTAGCATTGTAGTAGGAAAATGTTTTTCAAACATGCACACAAGCTCCGCAGCATTTAGTTTGGCGAATGGTATGGAGTCTACGTTGATCTCCTTTTGTGAGATCCATTGCACCAGCTTTGCAAGTTTGTAGATTGTGTTACGGATGTCGAGAGACAAACATCCCTCAATGGCAACCGGTAAAATAAACTGTAAAGTATGTGCAGCAATGATATTAAAGTCCACATTTTATGCAATGATATTAAAGTCCACTATGAACGTACCTGACACATTTTATGCCAATCGTGTGACTTCAAACCGGTAAGCTTTCCTTCTTTAGTAAAACACGTTCGGAGCGAGTGCATTACGCCAGTGGGGGTCCGCAAAGATCGAATGGTCTCTTTTACTTTGCGTTCTTGGGCTCCTGTGAAAATCCATGGTGCTTTAGGGAGTTTTATCGATCCATCAGACGCTGTTTACGGCCAATATTGCTCCATACGATCCACATTTCTAAGGTCAACTCTGGCTCCCAAAGTATCTTTCTTGCCGGTCAGATGGTCCCATAGTAGATTACCCACATTCTTGAATATGTGCATTGGATCGAGCAAGTGATTCATCATGAGTCGGGGCCAGTATGGTAACTCGTACCATAGAGATAGTCTCTTCATCCCTGGAGGCAATCCGTCATCGCGCATCTCCTTCTGCTCTAACCATGCTTGTGCAGACATCCTTGGTGGCTCTCTTCCCAAAAATCCGTCGCGTAACACATGATTCTCTGGAAGATACGCTTGATGACCTTCGTAGATTTGCTTCTTCAGTGAGGGTGCCCTACGTGCATTCAGTCTAGGTCCACATGTGACACATGCTCTGTATCCGCTTGTTTGAAGCCCTGCATGTATACACATGATAATAGATCAACTATGGGAAAAAACAAGATTTACAGTGTCT
Source organism: Adiantum capillus-veneris (assembly GCF_014529385.1). Lineage (NCBI taxonomy): Eukaryota > Viridiplantae > Streptophyta > Polypodiopsida > Polypodiales > Pteridaceae > Adiantum > Adiantum capillus-veneris. The sequence continues at coordinate 111,009,414 of NC_140946.1, forward strand.
GAGTGAGGAGTGTCAATAGATCACTTGAGCATTCTGTTAGCCCGGGATAGTCATGCATGGTCCACATTAGAATGCCTCTGATCAAAGCATTACGTCGTCCTGTGTGTCGGCTCATATCCACCACCTCTATGCCAATCCACAATTGTTGTAGCTCTTCCAATAGTGGACGAAGATACACATCCATATTCCCCACTTTATATCGCCCTGGCACAATCAAGCTTAGCCATAGGTGCCCCTTCTTCGTAGTCAACCACGGGGGAATGTTGTAGTTGACGATGACAACGGGCCATACACTGTAAGATGTTGATCTTTGACCAAATGGATTTACACCATCCATAGCCAGGCCTAAGCACAAATTTCGAGCTTCCCTGGCAAAATCCGACCATGTTCCATCTATATGTTTCCAGGCTACGCAATCTGCAAGAATTCGTAGCACACCATCCGAAGATTTATTCTCCTCATGCCATGATGCTAGGGCGGCCATGGACTTACATTCAAAGAAATGCTTGATGCGAGGAAGCAGAGGGAAATGTCGCAAAACCTTTTGTGGAATTTTTGTCCCGTGGAGATCTACTCGATATCTTTCGGAATCACATTTCGGACACTTCTCCATGTCTATGTATTCCCCTCTGAAAAGAATGCAGTCATTAGGACAAGCGTGGATAGAATTGTAATCCATCCCCAAGTTTCGCAAAATCTTTCTTGCTTCATCTCGGGAATCTGGCATCACATTGTCAGCTGGTAGTATGTGCTCTTTCAGCAATCTACACAACATAAAAATATGATACAGTCGTGTAAAAATCTATCAGATCATTATACATTTAGAGTTTTATTAAAGTAAACTAATTGTAATAGATCACCTGAAAAGCGCTGTGACGCTAGTGTCACTCCATCCAAACTTTGCCTGCATGTTGAGAAGAACCAGGAGTGCTTTCAATCTAGACATACGTGCTCCATTATACAATGGCGTATCGGCTTCACTTTTCATATCATCATAGATAAGCCTTTCTGAATCCATGATCGTCTCGATCATTTCATCAATCTCGGGCTCAAACATTGCCTCGTTGGGAATGTGCTCTGCATGATCATCCCCCGAGCTGTCAGAGGCTACATCTTGTGGCCTCACATATGCTGCTTGACCAAAGCGCCTGCGAACACGTCTATTGGGTTGCAAGATTGCTGCATGTTGGCCAGCGTCAGAGTCCGACGAGTTATAATTGGCAACAACTCGATCTATAATAGATGGATCGAACTCGCCAAATTCGCGAACGTGCTGCAAAGAAACATGTCTTGTCCGTCGCACATCATGCTTGCATTGATTACAAGGACATAAGACCCTCGTTGAGAGATAGGTGTTTCGGTTGGACGGTCCCACATCCTCGTCACTACTCATAATGAGGATAAAAAACTTATAACCTGGACAACAAATTTAATATTCTATTGGCATTCTTCGTCTTATCTCTCTCTCTCTCTGTCTCTCTCTCTCTCTCTCTCTCTCTCTCTCTCTCTCTCTCTCTCTCTCTCTCTCTCTCTCTCTCTTACCTCACATTCTCTAGTCATGTCCAATCCCCGCACACCTCGGACTAGAGGTGCACGGAGATCAGAACCACCGGGTTATAATCTCGTCTTTATTGGTCAATACCTATATTTGTGGGTACAAGAAATCTACACACCCACGTCTACATGATACTGCATGTAGTGGACAAAACCCCTTTGCCTCTTCTCTAGCTGTAGCACTTCACAGCATCTTAACATCTTTTCACAGTAGATCTTTTCACTGTTCGTCTAACTCTAAACCCTAAACCATAAGTAATTCTTGCGTGGACTCGATCTAACGTAAATAAGCGTAAATCTAAATAAACGTAAATCTAACTAAAAATAAACCTAAATCTAATTTAACGTAAGTCTACATCTAACCTAATCTTTAACGTCTTTTGGGATAGTTTCCTACGACGTTAAAACTCTCTTCTTCTTGTGTGTGTGTGTGTGTGTGTGTATGTGTGTGTGTGTGGGTAAACCTAAATAAACCTAAGTCTAATCTAATATAACATAAATCTAAATCTAACGTAAATTATGTTATATTAAAAACAAAGAACTAAACTAACAGGGATTATAAGAACCTTAAAACTGATTTAACACATAATTTTTCACATAACTCGGCAAGAGTTGGCATTCTCATCACTAAAGATGTGAGAGTTAACTTCCGGCGGTGACGCTGCCTCATCTCTATCCACATCTGACGACAGCAATTGGCCCTTTAGACCGTTCTTGCTCTTGTTACTAACTTTGAAGTTGCTGTTGAATGACTAGAGGTTGTCTAGATGGTCATTGTGTCGGGGATGTAGTGACTCTTGCCGCCCTGAAGATCCACCTTCTTCCCTATCTTCTGAAGACATTTCACCAGTACTTTTGGATCAACGGAGCCCACCATGAGTGAAGGCAGCAATACCCTATATTCCATTAAGGGCTTTCTTCACCCGCTTCATGCAGGCATCGCAGTCTATGGAGACCTAAATCTAATCTAATATAACGTAAATCTAAATCTAGCGTAAATAAACGTAAATCTAATTTAATGTAAGTCTACATATAACCTAACCTTTAACGTCTTTTAAGATAGTTTCCTACGACGTTATAACTCTCTTCTTCTTGTGTGTGTGCACGTGTGTGGATGTGTGTGCCAATAAAAAGAGATAAATGGTATAACCTTTCTATCACCCATGCCAAGTATGATAGATTGATTATGCCATTTCCCTCTTGAATAATAGGTCTTGAGTTCAACTCCTCGTCGGCTAGATCTTTAGGTTTTTTAATTTTAATTAGTTTCCTACGACGTTAAATTAGTTTCTCTCTCTTTCTCTCTCAATGCGTGTGCGTTTTTTTGGATCGTATGCATGTTTTCTCTCTCTTTTCCTCTCTCAATGTGTGCGTTTTTTGTTTATGCATGTTCTCTCTCTCTTTTCCTCTCTCAATGCGTGCGGTTTTTGTTTATGCATGCTCTCTCTCTCTTTTCCTCTCTCAATGTGTGTGTGCATTCTTTGTTTATGTATGTGTGTGTGCGTTTTTGTTTTTGTTTGTACTCTCTCTCTCTCTCTCTCTCTCTCTCTCTCTCTCTCTCTCAAAAACACTATGTGTGTGTATGTGTGTGTGTGAGAGAGAGAGAGAGGGAGAGAGAAAGAGGGGAAGGGAACATGAGAATGAGGAGAGGGAAGGAGCATACCTGGCTCTCCTTCCTCTCCTCGTGTGTGTGTGTGTGTGTGTGGAGAAGAAAAAGAGAGAGAGAGAGAGAGAGAGGGAGAGCGTTACCTACTCCTTGCTTGAGGGCGCCGAAAAACTCAGATCTGAGATCTGAGTTTTTGGGCGCGCTCGGTTATTTTTTTAGCCCAGCCGACGTCGCTATGAGCGTCGTAAATTTCTTTGTAAATTTGCGACGCTCATAGCGACGCCGGGAATTTTTTTTTTGAGCGTCGCTAATATGAATAGCCTCTTGTAGTGTTTTTCAATCGATCTAACGTTGGCACATTTGTTTTCTTGTAATCTTGTAGTATGTTCTTGATGGGTTTTCTTGCAGTTGAGTCATTCTTAGTCATATATGACGTGCAATATGCAGCAGCACCATGGCCATTGAAAATAAATTGAATGTCAATGTTTGCATCCCATAGAAGACACGGCTCTTTGTTGAAGTTGTTTGTGTAAATGTCCTTTGGATCTCTTTTCAAGAGTAGTGTTGGCTCTGTGATGCCTACAGAAAGGGATTGGTTGTATACGTCTTCCGTCATACCCAAAGAGGTCAACCATTCATCATATGACGCAATTGAATCATGTCCAAGAGCAAGCAATCGTTCTTCAATGCATTTTTTGTTGGCCAAGAGTATTTCTTTCTCTATTTGGGATAATGTGGGTGGATATAGCACGAGAGGGAGGACGCGAAAAACCAAAGTGACACATGCTTTTGCGTTTTTTGCATGTTTTGTGATGAAAGTGAGTTTGTACGCCTCTAAGAGACTCATCTAATACATTCATGTCAGTAGTGATATGTCTGTCAACAAAACGTATTGTATCATTATCTGGTGCACTACCAAAGAGAGGTGCATTTTTTACCCAAAGCAATCCATGATCATGTTGACTCTCTCTATTTTGAAATTCAGTCACAAAAAAGTAATCTACTAATTCACCAAGGATGGTATTGTTGCGCTTCAACTCCTGCTTCATGGCTTGAAATCTATGCACATAGTATCCAGCTGTTGTGTGACAGGATCGCACCGGACAAGTGCACGAATGAATGAAGCTTTGTTTGGGTAGTCTGACTCTTTGATATGAGGATTCAATCTGCACAAACAATCTTTCAAAGGGTTCCATCTTTGCTCCACACATGAAAATGTAAAAAAGAAAGTTGGCTGGCCTAATTGACGGATCATTGCAAACACATTTCGCTTAAGTTTCACCTTGTAATCGATTGATGTGCGCAGTGATTGAAAGTCATGATAGCCAAGCTCAGACGAAAGTAGTTGTTCAATGTTATTGCTCGCTTGAACATCTTTTGCCTGCAATTGTCTACCTCGCAATTTTCCCTTGCGTAAGCATACCCAAATAGAACCAAGGACTTTTGCAATAATAATTTTCATTGTTTTGAAGAAAAGATTTTCAATGTTGCTTTCAAATCGTCTATCCACATTCTTAAGCTCCCATGGTGCTACTTTTTGATATTTTTTCTTTGCCAACACATGATACTTTCTTCTTTGACCGAAAAACAATGTTGGAAATGACAATTCCTCACAAGATTCATCATAAAAAATGCTTAGAGGACTAAATCCCTCACAAGGGGCTATACTTGCAACTTGAGAATTATGGTCCACAACTTGTTGTACAGAGTAGATACCATGTTCCAAAGTATCCGCAGGATTACTCTCATCGTCAACATCTTCTTGGTGTGGACTATAAGCAAGATCAACATGGAGTGTGAAAGAAGATGACCAAGACATATCGATTGTAACACCATGATCAATGTACAATGGAGTGGCCAAAAGGTCGGCCAAAGCTTGAAGAACATAGTTTGGACGCACAATGCCACTCAAATAAGCATGATCATATTCAAGCTTACGTTTAATCTCTACAAGAATAGAAGCTTTATCATCAAAAAAACGTGGCAACACTCTTTGAACTCGACAGATCCGCCATTACATTCAGAATGCTTCCATGCAAACCAAATCGACCTTCAAAGTTTAGTTCTCGAATTTGTGCGAATGGTATGCACAAGGATACAAGACGACTCTCTACTAAATTCAATTTTTCTATGGTGGGTATTTTGCTATTGAAATGAACCTCTCTTTTCAAGAAAAACAATGGTTCTTCTTGTTTCTTAAACGCAGCCTTGCACGAGTAACACACTTGCAACTCTTTCTTTTCACCAATGACCATTGATTTTATTTGCTTGAGAAGCAAAAATTCCACCCTTGACATGCTACGCAAACTATGACGAAACATGAGAGAACCACATGAGGCACAAGTGAAAGCAAGGATATCTTCAATCGTCTTGACATACAGAAGAGTTCTACTAGAGAAAACGGTAGACCTTCTTTGGTGAATTCGTGATGATTTGGACATGTTGCAAATTTTAGTCTTGACTTGTTTGACACTAAAAGAGTTTGGAAATAATTGCAAAAACATAGAGGCAATTTCTTGGATAGCAACATCATGAGTTTCGACAAGTGTTGTTAGACACAAGGTAGCTTCTTTACTCCATATACAACGTTTACGTTTGGGTGGCTGATCTCCACACTAATACCATAAAAAACAGCCATGCAAATTCAACATAGCAAGAGTTGGACAAGTGAACGAAGATGCACAATCACGTGCACCGAAACAACAGACTTCATTCAAAACGTCACCTTGGTAAAAGTAGAGTTTGCACATTGCAAAGAACATCTTGCAAACCACACTCACCAAGTGCACACTTAGCATCATTGATGAATGTCGACTACCTAAAAGCGACGTCAAAAATTCTTTTTGATTAAAAGAAGGTGATTGTACATCAACAATCCAAGGGTCAACCCAAACTTTTAGAATGTCATCATTTTTTAATTTGTTCTAGAATTTCATCCACAATTTTGGATTCAAGACATTGCAAAGAGAGGGCCAAGTGAAAAACATGTAGCAAACTTAGGAAAACATCTTTGTTCTCTAGAAAATTACAAGTAAATATAGGATCAACATATAGATTTATGCCATCTGTGTGCAAAATGATATCATATGCCATAGCCCCAAAAAGTAAAACCTTGATATCAAGAAGACAAACTACGTGTCTTTGAATGCAGTAACCTGTCCCGCCTTGTCAATAGTGAACCAACCAGCCTTTTTGAAGTTCAAGAGTGAAGATTTTAACTCTACCAAGCTTTGATCAAAGAGATGCAGGAACGGACGAGAAAATCCAAGAACAGAATCAACTACAGCTCCTTGCAAGATAATAGAAACAACCTCTCTATCTTGGGGATATAATTTAGCGGGCAACACAGGCTGCTTAGTGATTGTAGATAGTCTGCCACAAGAGTAGCAAAATGGGTTGCTAGCTTGCCGATTCACATTTAGACCTTTGCACATACCGCATGAATACTCGACATCCAAGCTATTCACACTCACAATTTCTAGCGTTCCAAACATCTACGAATTCAACAATGACCATGAAGTGAACATAAATGCATTTTTTATTAATATATGCACACACAACAATTACCTTCTACCCAAAGCCTAAGTTTGTGACTTGTTTTAGCAAGTGTTCTTGGAAGACACCAACCAAAGAGAGAGGAAGCGGGCACAAGATAGTAGTGTCAAACACACTAAGGGTGTTTGACAGATGCTTGAAGACATTGATGTTACGAGCAACACATGAGTAGTATCCAATTTCTTTCACTTCGTGCACCATAAGCTGATAGTCAACCCATCACGTAGGGACAAAGAGAAGCTGCCACCAACATGCAAACATGAGCAAAGATACATTTGTGTTGCAATTTTTTTTTTACAACACTCACACTAGCTCGGTCGCTTGTTGAAGGTTCATCTGCCCATAGTCAAACGGAAGCTAGGAGTGCCATCGCTTTTAACAACGTTCTCTATTTTGACAACAATAAAAGCAACTATTGAAACAAATTCAGCAGCACTTGTGCTTTGAGAGAACAACTCTTTAATTTTCTGCTCAGGATAAAGTTGAAGACAGCAGTCAAAAGCCTCAGTTTTGACAACCAAAGTCGTAGCATCTGCATACAAAGCCCACAAGCAAGTTCAACCGTCCTTGGAAACAACCCTTTTTACACATGCACCCTCAAGGCGAACAAAGTCATTGATAGCAAAGGCCTCAATAAAATTTGAAAGGTAGATCTCAGTCACAACAAAGGTTACTGTATGACGAGATTCCCTGTCAAGAATATCCGCGCGTAGATATCTACCATTGTTGGACTTGGGAATCTTGTAAGTGCCGTACTTACATAGGACTTTTCCTTCTAGAGCAAACCTAAAATTTGCAGTCTCAGACAATTCAAAAATTGCCAATTTTCTCAAAGCAGGGGTTATGGTCAATTGCGAGTTGAAAGATTCAACATTAAGATCCTCTTTCCCTTCTGAAGTGTTCTTAATCAAAGAAGATGAGAATGAAGAATCTGCCAAGCATCTAGATGCTTTACCTAACAAAAATCATTAGATAAGTAAGGGAGTGAAATCTAACCATATAAACAAGCTGTAAATTTTACCTCTAACAGAGATCAAAGCCTTTTTTATAGCTAAAGATGAAGCCTTGTTCAGTTTTGCTCTCGGGCTGAGTTTCTTGCCAAGCGGGAATTCGGATGACTGCTTTTGGTTTCGAGATAACGGTGACACGACAGCAGCTGCGTTGTTCTGACTACCAAGGTTTTTGTTAATCACAACAGACGATTCTAAGTCCGATGGTACACCCAATGAAAAATCATCGGAGTTTACATCTAAATAAAATTGCTCATGTCAATGCTCTAAGTCATAGCTCATCACAACTCATAAAACAACAAAACAAATGCATATACTAGCAATCCATAGGAATATCCATTGAGGTAGGTGAAAGCAATCTTACTTATAACCAGAGCTTTCAGCAGACAAACTTAGAGCTTGAAGAACAACACAGGCAATGTACATAAGAGTGCTTGTTATATAGGAGGAGGAGGAAGAGAATATATAAAGGTTGTATCTTTCTATGATGAGGAGAGTAAATGTCTTCACGGTCAACAAAGAAAGCTTTAGTAAAGAGTAAGGATGATGGTAAGTAGTGGACAATTATCAAAAAAAGATGAGCAAAAGATAACTTCACTTATCTTTTTCATCATTAGTATACAATTATCAAGGAAAGAAGAGACAAAAATAACTTCACGCTTCTTTTTCATGATAAAAGATTTTTTTAAAATTTTCTTTCTTTTTTTCAACCTGAAAATATTGAAAAATTGAAAACTCAAATTTTAATTATGGTAATTTTCAAGAATAAGAGAATTGTGTTTTGAATTCAACACTACTTTTAAAAAGTGTAAGCAATTATTAAGCTATTATAAATAAATCAAAATAGTTTAATCACTAACTATCATTTTTTTGGAAATCTAATAATTATTAGGGAAATTTTTCTATCCCACTAGTCTTAATCAAGATAATGATCGATTCAAAAAGAGTAAAATTAACATAATATGCATTTTTACGTTACCGAAAGCTAGAAAGGGAAAAATTCAACATCGATGCGGTCTTTAAAACTGTCTGCAAGGTACCAAAGTGATACGTTAGTCATTGCATTAACACAACAAAAGTCCTTAGATCTTTCGAATGAAAATTTTTCTTACTGCCAAAAAAAATTCGTACCTTTTTTAAACCATAAGCTCAGAGAAAGTAACCAAATAATGGCATGAATCCATAATTGGCATGTGTTCATCATCATAGCTTATCTTGTATACCAAATCCCATCCGTATCTAAAGCCTGACCAGTCTTCTCTAATTCTATCTGAAATATCTCAAGATGTCCAGGCAGCAAATGAGACATCATCGCAATTTCCCATCGTGAAAAAATAACAAGAATACAAGCTTGATTTGTTTAATTACACACGTAAAGCATAACAGAAATCCTAAGCACTTAAGATAAAACTTGAGAACAATCTTAAATTTAAACCAACCCTATCCCACATCGACAAGTATACACAAAAGCAACCATTATGCTGCTCATTCTCAACTATGCAAAACACCGACACAAAATGTACAATCTAGATGAAGTAGAGCTCAGCTAAGTTTACAACAGTTACTCTCATAGACACTATTGACCCATTCCGAGATACAACAAACACATTTAACCTGAGGCCAACACATATGAGAAGCTATGCCTGTCGACAAACTCCGAACAGCCTACAAATATCATTAACATTATGTGTCCCTCTCGCACCTAAAGTGTGAAGTACATCACATGACAAAGGTTCTTATTGATGCAACTCACCTGCTTACTCTACTTCCAATCATGGATTTTCCTCCCCCAACATCTGCAAAAATACCACATGGAAGTGTCAAAAGTGTCCTGGTGCTCATGAAAGCATCCAACCCGCCTAGTCGACGTCACATGTGTCAGCATACGGGACGTCGTATCTTGGAATGCACTGATTGTAGGATATGATGCCCAACAGGGGCAGGGACAGGGTGCAGGTGCAGGGGCAGGGCCACAGGTGTGCAGGGCGACCACCTTCACAACCTCAACAGAGTTGTGCACAACAACAGGATTCCGCATAGAGCCAACAACAACAGAGTGCTCATGACACTCTGCACTGCTTTCAGCAGACAGCTACACACACACACACACATAGAGAGAGAGAGAGAGAGAGAGAGAGAGAGAGAGAGAGAGAGAGAGAGAGAGAGAGAGAGAGAGAGAGAGAGAGAGAGAGAGAGAGACTCCAGAGTGGTTCACGTCACGAAGGGCTGCAAGAGGCACGTGGAGGGGGGAGAGAGAAGAACATACAACACGCATGCAAACTAGGCAGTGCCGACACTGTGGTGGCTGCAGTAGACAAGCACACAGTGGCAACCTTCACGGCTATGGCCACCTGCACGATTACCTGCTGAGGGGCATTAGCCCGCACCTCTTCACCTTCGTCATCCTCCACGCAGTGCAACCCGGCCATGGCAGCTCACGTGCAGGGAAGCTTCCCGCCTACCCCTACCCGTTAGAAGCTTGGGAGCTAACAACCTTGAAGCCGTAAAGTAAGCTAATGATGAGACTCACAACCCTAGAAGTCTTATCACTCCCTCCACAACTGATAAGCCAGTAGATGGTCTACAGATGGCCAATCCTTATCCCTACCTCCACCAACCTCCTAGGATATCCATCTTGTGCGGAGAGTGGCCACTTTTCCAATCACTTTAATCATACCACATAGTGATTCTTGATATAAATCAACAAAATGAACAAAATAAATGAAAAAAAATATTTTAGTCAACAAAAAAACATTGCATGCTATAGCCTTTGCCCTTTGGGCAGGCCAAAAAGGAAACAATTGTTAAAAGCCCGCGCCTTGCTAGACATTGCTCAGCTAAAGTTTGCAATTCACGCCATGTACATGTTCAGAACCCGTCTTGCTTCTTTCATGGCGGGCTTTGCGTCCGCTGCAGCTGCCGGCTTCTATTACGTCCAGTCTGAGATCATCAGCGGTAATCGCTTCATTGTTGACCAGGTACTTTCTTGCTCCGTGCTAATGTAAGAAAGAAAGCAAGCCATACCAACGTGCGAGAGAGAGAGAGAGAGAGAGAGAGAGAGAGAGAGAGAGAGAGAGGGGGAGGGAGGGAGAGAGAGAGGGAGGGAGGGAGAGAGAGAGCTGTCATTTTACCATGTATAGTTTTGTTGGTAGTTGTGATGCTAAGAGCACAATATAACCGCATTCTTAATTGGTTCATGTGCCAAATGTTGGTGTTTTCTTATTGTTCCTAAGGCTCCCACACCACTGGTGCCTTGACTAAGTGAAGAAGTTTGCTCCAGCAGCTGGTTGGTTGCTGGTTGAAACGCCAAACAAGATCAAAATTTGACTTACTGCTTCAAATGAATGCTCATAGTTGAGCCTAGGCCAACCATCAGACCAACTCCCTGTTCCATGGTAATTGGATATGCTCTCAGCTGTTCTAAAAATCGACTTCTACGCCCAAGGAGGGACTCCGGAGGCAGCCCAAACCATTCACAGATCGGTGTTTCCATAGCTGAATTAAGCCCTTGCACCTTCAGGTTTTGGCTCGTTAGTTTCAGGAGTTGAAGCTTAGAAGTTGCACGATAAACCCTTAATCTAAACATGTGCAAGGAATGCCCATTTTCAGCCATTTGGGTGTGGTTTCCAGCGAAGTAGAAGCTGGATCCGAAACCTTTATTCTTGTCCACATCAGCCCCAAGAGGTATCTCTATAGGGGAGTGACGTGGAGCCCTCGGGTAGGAGGATACGGTAGCAGTTGAGAAAATGGAAAGGCATTGCCAAATTATCTTTTTAGTTAGGTTTTTTTATTTGAAGGTATTCTCATTGCATGAGCATCAAGTATGTACGATCATCAAGAATTTGTAGTTACAAGGGTGGGGAGTCCTTGAGTGGCTTGGTTGGGACCTCATCGTGGTGTTGATCTCTCTCTCACACATTCCAATTCTAGATAGCTTCTCCTCTCTCTCTCTCTCATTGTATCTTCTCCGTAAGGGCTAAGGAAGAGAGAATAATGTAGCCATGCAAGCGAACAAGAGGGGATGTTTATGCAACCATTCACTTGTCAAAGGTGGCAGCGAAAGATGCAATGAAGACACGAACTGGCTCATGATTTGGTGGGTGCATTGACTCCGATCCAGAACACCTACAATGCCAAACACATGAACAAGGCACACCTATGGAGAAGAGAGATCACTGAGGTGGAAAGAGACAAGACATCTCAGAGAGAGAGAGAGAGAGAGAGAGAGAGAGAGAGAGAGAGAGAGAGAGAGAGAGAGAGAGAGAGAGAGAGAATCTGCTCATACAAGTGACCAAGGGTTGTCCGTCATAGAATTGACATGCCGAATGGATAGACCCGAGGCACACACAACTGCGACAACCATTCACACTGCCAACTACTCCCGCATATGAGACCACTGATACGGTCTCGTCATGAGTTGCCCTAGCCTCTTGTGGAAGCGAGGCTGTGGCGGGATCTCCTCCTGGCAGGAAGGTTGATCTGAAGGAAGAAAAAACCAGATCGAGGCTGCCATATGGTGTGGTTGCCCCATGACGAACATGGATCTGCTCCTCTCATATGCCTGCACCAAGATGGAGGTGCTCTGCATCTGCATGATCATAGCGCCTCCAAGCTTCTGCCTAGGGAAGGAGAAACGCAAGTTTGATCCCCTGCTGCCCATCAATGGCGACGTGCTGCTCTGCTCATGATGAGGAAAAATGTTGGGGCTCCATGGGAAAAACGTTAGGGCTGAATGCCTCCTCTGCCCACTGCCCCTCCTAGGGCTGCCCCGTAGGGGCGCCTTGTACTCCCCCAAGGCTTGCACACAACTGATCTCTTTGGTGCCCTGCCCATTGTCACCAGGAGGTGTATTTTTCCTGTTGCCTTTCGTAAATAAGTACTAGATATTTTTATTTATTTTTATTTCTACTTGTTTTCCCCGGAACCCTTGAAAAGGTGCAAGTGGACATTGCATGGCCAGTGTGAAACGGCTGTGGCCGAATAGGTTTCTCACATCGGGAGTCTGGATCGGTCAGTCTGGGAGTGGTCGGGCCAGTTAGCACTGAATTTTGATGAGTATGGAAGCTTGTGTGCGCCAAATGAAGTCTGGGCCACTCGGAAAGTCAATTACAACTTTATAAGTCAGTGGGAACTAGAGAATTAACTTGAAGGGGCAAACTGGACACTTGGCAGGAGGAGAGTTGCCTGCAGGATACGTCAGCAAGAGGAGGCACCCAAGAGAGAGGGGGCTTATTTTTTACTCATAAGTGACCTACAGTGTGTGTGTGAGTAGTGGGTGCGGGTCTACAGCTTTAATGGAAAGCTTGCCTTCTCCTCTGTCTCATGTAGCGCGATGATTTGCTCTCATGCATCTCTCTCTCCCCTTTAGCACACATGGTAATGCCCCACTAGTTGGGCTACTCAGATGAACATGTACAGTTCTGGGGTTTATGCGCGTTTGCCAAGGTAAGAGCCTTCTAAACAAGAACCTGATTAGATAATTGCTAATCCCCCACAGGTACGCACAGTTCCATCTCGAAAGATTGCGAGTTTGGAGAGTTTTCTCGCGTGAAAACTCGTCCAATTCACAGTGGAACTGTCCCATTGTGTGCAGGAGCCCTTGGGACACCCGTAGGTGTGTTCACTCAGCTAAAAACGATCCGAAACAGGGAATTACAGCCTGCTGTGTTTTTCTGCAGGTTTAGGGTTTTGTACCTAAATTGCAAGGGAACACCAGGGGAGCCTCGTGAGAGCCTTGGGATGCGTGTACAGGCTTTTGGGCACCCGACAGTGAAAAACATAGAATTACAGCCCGCTGAATTTCTGTGACAGCTCACCAGAAAGCTTCCAGAATAGCGAGGGAATCTGCCCCAGACAGGTTCTTTTGATCTACAAGGGTTTTTGCGTCATTATGTTACCAAAATCAGGTCGAAAACCTGCGTTTTAAAGATAGGTCAACTTTTTTGAGTGCTTTCAGTGATTGTTTTTCGGACTCTTTGCCGGGGGAGTTACCTCCTGAGAGACTTGAGGAGGCGCCCAAGAGAGAGAGGGGGCTGATTTTTTACTCATAAGTGACCTACAGTGTGTATGAGTAGTGGGTGTAGGTCTACAGCTTTAATGGAAAGCTTGCCTTCTCCTCTGTCTCATGTAGCAAGATGATTTTCTCTCGTGTCTCTCTCTCTCTCTCTCTCTCTCTCTCTCTCTCTCTCTCTCTCTCTCTCCTTTAGCACATATGGTAATGCCCCACTAGTTGGGCTATTTAGATGAACATGTACAGTTCTGCGGGTTTATGCGCGTTTGCCAAGGCAAGAGCCTTTTGAACAGGAACCGGATTAGCTAATTGCTAATCCCCCACAGGTACGCACAGTTCCATCGCAAAAGATTGCGAGTTTGGAGAGTTTTCTCGCGTGAAAACTCGTCCAATTCACAGAGGAACTCTCCCATTGTGTGCGGGAGCCCTTGGGACACGCGTAGGCGTTCGCTTCGCTAAAAACAATCCGAAACAAGGAATTACAGTCCGTTGTTTTTTCTGCAAGTTCAGGGTTTCGCACCTAAACTCCAAGGGAATACCAGGGGAGTCTCGTGAGAGCCTTGGGATGCGTGTACAGGCTTTTGGGCACCCGGCAGTGAAAAACAGAGAATTACAGCCCACTGAATTTCTGTGACAGCTCGTCAGAAAGCTTCCAGATAGCGAGGGAATTCGCCCTAGACAGGTTCTTTTGACCTACAGGGTTTTTATGTCGTTATGTTGTCGAAATTAGGTCGAAAACCTACGTTTTCAGCCCTCTTCAGGTTTGGTGTTAGGTGCAGCGGAATGATTGTTTGCGCTTTGCTCAAGATGAGTGCTCCGAACTGTGCTCAAGTTTCCTTTTGTTCTTATGGAAGGGAGAGCCTTCCATTCTTAATGAGAGAGTGTTATGATCACAAACAAAGTGAATGGACACTGTGCGTGCAAGTGTATGAGACTGAGAGATAGAGAGAGAAGAGAGATACGACGCCAGAGACGTTGTAAAACCCTCCTCCGAAGGCCCCACTCTCGTCGGCGAGAGTGGTCTACTTATGATTGCACAAACTGGTACAATGGGAATGCAAGTGACTGATGCAAGTCTAGGCTATGTCGAGATGACGACGGTGATGACGAGACCGACACTAGGGCTGAAATCTGTAATCTTTCTACTGCTGTCCAAAAACGCTATGGGCTAAAATCTGCGGCTAGTCGTAAAACGCTGATTTTGGGGCCGTTTTTTGTGGGTCTTTGTCGCTGAAAATCTGCAGGTTTAGGGCTGAAAACTGAGGTTCTTAAAGGTTGAATCTGATGGTCTATCCGGGCTGAATCTGCTACCTTTCTACTGCTGAAAATCTGCAAACTCTGGGATCTCTTAAAAACGCTAGGGCTGCATATCTGCTACAGACAAAAAACGCTAGCTGTTGGTGCTCTTCAAAAACGCTAGGCATGAGAGGATCTTGCGGTAAAGATCTGATGCAAAAACACCAAGGGCTGGGGCCTGCTGGCGATGGTGCAGATGCTGAAAACGCTATGCGATGCTGAAGATGAAAACGCTACTGCTGAGTCTTGCTTGGAGGAAATCCACCAAGGGGTCTTGTTGAGAAGTTGCCTGCTGAGCTTGGCTCCTGTTGCCTCTTCTGCCAAATAGTGCTAGCTCTAGTTTGCTTATATACAAACTTACTCAATTTGCCCTACCTACTTTCCAACAAAAGTCACTTAAAAATAATAAGTGAAAAATGTCAAAAATAGGTAAAATAGGCTAACTGCACTAGAAAATTCCCCTGAAGGATTCTGATGGATTGTGATGGGAATGCTTATGATCATGCTGTGTGCAACCAAAGGATATGCATCTATACTAAGTGACGGGGCATGCACGGTCTACGAATAGACTCACAAAAGTGCTAGATCACTTCTAAATCTAGACTGACTGGATTGATTGAACCCTTGTCGTGCTGTAGCTTGTCCACGGACACATAGGGTTGGATGTGTCACGTGACATCCCTGCCTTTTCAAAGTGAGGTACCGGTACCGAACTGTATGGCGTCGAGGGAGATCGCCAATAGCATCCGGAATCCTGGAAGGGACTCTTCGCCGGTCCACTCGGATGTGTGGGTCGTGTGATACTTGAACTTCATAAAGGTCTGCAAAGCTTGCTTCTTTGGGCTGCCCCGAAAGCGACAGAAAGTCTTCTGTGGCTCCTTCAATGCTTCAACTTCGTCGAGAGTCATGCTTCTTTCTTCTTCAAGAATCTCCATGATTGAAAATTCCTGAAACCACTTCCAACACAAAACCATGAACATACCTATTCCATGTAAAGCGAGTGGAACAAAACTTGTCTTCCTCAAAGACTGTGCATGCAATGTAGATGAACCAATAGACGGAGTGCCAAACCGTTCACCACACACACGCAAACAATGAGATGGAACCTTGTGTTTCTGATCTAAATCAATCAATTGTGGCAATTCCCAACGGAAATGCCCATGCTTGATGCTCATACTTTCATGTGCTCTTTCTACGAACGTGTCATGCCAAGGAAGAGACATGGAATGTGACTTCCTTACATGCATACTTTTCAGCTTTTCGTGTCATGCCTAATAAAAGGGATCACAAAAAGACGCTGTCTAAAATACAGGAAACGATCACAAATGAAACACTCGTATAATGCGTGCGTATGAACACATAATACTTCCTGTAATGGTTCATGGGACCTAGGCTCGAGAGCCAAGATCGTTTCTTCCTGAAGGGGTTCTTTGGACCTAGGCGCGAGAGCCAAGATTGATCCTTCGTGATTAATCGAATCTGCAACGAGGTTAGATTCGCTAGAAAAAGCATCAACTAACTCATCATCCTTGTAAACAATCACATCATCTTCATGCAAATCATCATGCTTGTGAGAAATCACATCTTGATCATGCAAATCATCATGCTTGTTATTGTCATCCAAATCATCATGCAAATCATTGGCATTCAAAGCATCATGCTCAGCATTATCATTCAATTCATCATGGTTCTCATAATCATGCAAATCCTGTGTATCATGCTTGGGAGAAGCAGAGACTGAGAGAGTCTCCTTTTCCCGAATCTCTTGCATCTGTGCCTGAACTTGAGAAAAGAGTTGCAACATCTCTTGCATTCTTGCTTTGGTCTCGCGATCAAATCTTGCTTGACTTTCTTTTTCTTCCAAGTCGTACTGACACTCTATGGTTGCCACTTCTTCTTCGTAGTCACGATCTATGGCTGCCATTTCTTCTTCGTAGGCCTTTCTTTCTGCTTCTCTTTCTTCGCGTTCTAACTTTCTTTCCAGAAACAACTGCCCCAACTCCTCCATAGGAGTTAGTGCAATCCTTGGCATAGATGGGGAAGGGGGGGAGGGGGGGGGGGGTCGGAAAAACCTCCTGGTGGGGAAAATTCTTTTTCTCCTCTCTCATGCTCATCACCTCAAGCGAAGTAGCCATTCCGCTTCGAGTGATGACCATTCTGAAGTCGTGGTTCTTGTGGGTTCTTGTGGTCTTGGGTTCTTAAGTTCACGAG
Source organism: Adiantum capillus-veneris (assembly GCF_014529385.1). Classification (NCBI taxonomy): domain Eukaryota; kingdom Viridiplantae; phylum Streptophyta; class Polypodiopsida; order Polypodiales; family Pteridaceae; genus Adiantum; species Adiantum capillus-veneris. Next base: position 111,026,656 of record NC_140946.1, read on the forward strand.
GAACTTGGGTTCTTGGGTTCTTGAGGGTCTTGAGTTCTTGAGGTTCTTGAGGTTCTTGAGGTTTTCTTTCGCTTGCAAACCGTGTTTGAGAAGGATCTTCTCTTCACCCGAGTTCTACTCCTTTCCGCAGGCGCACCCTTGGCGGCCTTGCGCTCACACCAAGGTTGCTTTTTCCCACCTCACGTCGATTGGCCGGCCGCTAAGTGCACGGTCCGCTCTCAATGAGTGAAAAGAGACACAATGGGAGGCTGGACAAGCCCTTCTTTCCTGGGATTCCTGTCACTCTTCAAAAACGCGATTAGGAATCGACACGCCGAAGTGAACTTGGGTTTGTGCGACCTCAACAAGTTTTGTGGTTCTTTCCTTTAGTGATACAGAACACTGCCAAAGCTCTGATACCAATGTTAGGTGCAGCGGAATGAATATTTGCGCTTTGCTCAAGATGAGTGCTCCGAACTGTGCTCAAGGTTCCTTTTGTTCTTATGGAAGGGAGAGCCTTCTGTTCTTAATGAGAGAGTGTTATGATCACAAACAAAGTGAATGGACACTGTGCGTGCAAGTGTATGAGACTGAGAGATAGAGAGAGAAGAGGGATACGACACTAGAGACGTTGTAAAACCCTCCTCCGAAGGCCCCACTCTCTTCGGCGAGAGTGGTCTACTTATGATTGCACAAACTGGTACAATGGGAATGCATGTGACTGATGCAAGTCTAGGCTATGTCGACGCTAATGACAGTGATGACGAGACCGACACTAGGACTGAAATCTGCAATCTTTCTACTGTTGTCCACAAACGCTATGGGCTGAAATCTGCGGCTAGTCGTAAAACGCTGATTTTGGGGCTGTTTTCTGTGGGTCTTTGTCGCTGAAAATCTGTAGGTTTAGGGCTGAAAACTGAGGTTCTTAAAGGCTGAATCTGATGGTCTATCCGGGCTGAATCTGCTACTCTTTCTAGTGCTGAAAATCTGCAAACTCTGGGATCTCTTGAAAACGCTAGGGCTGCATATCTGCTACAGACCAAAAACGCTAGTTGTTGGTGCTCTTCAAAAACGCTAGGCATGGGGAAAAACGCCAGACATAAGAGGATCTTGCGGTGAAGATCTGATGCAAAAACACAAAGGGCTGGGGCTTGCTGGTGATGGTGCAGATACTGAAAACTCTATGGGATGTTGAAGATGAAAACGCTACTGCCGAGTCTTGCTTGGAGGAAATCCACCAAGAGGTCTTGTTGAGAAGTTGCCTGCTGAGCTTGGCTCCTGTTGCCTCTTCTGCCAAATAGTGCTAGCTCTAGTTTGCTTATATACAAACTTACTCCATTTGCCCTACCTACTTTTCAACAAAAGTCACTTAAAATAATAAGCGAAAATGTCAAAAATAGGTAAAATAGGCTAAATGCACTGGAAAATTCCCCTGAAGGATTCTGATGGATTCTGATATTAGGTGCAGCGGAATGATTGCTTGCGCTTTGCTCAAGATGAATGCTCCGAACTGTACTCAAGGTTCCTTTTAGTTCTTATGGAAGGGAGAGCCTTCTGTTCTTAATGGAAAGTTCTATGATCACAACAAAGTGAATGGACACTGTGCGTGCAAGTGTATGAGAGTGAGAGATAGAGAGAGAAGAGAGATACGACACCAGAGACGTTGTAAAACCCTCCTCCGAAGGCCCCACTCTCGTCGGCGAGAGTGGTCTACTTATGATTGCACAATCTGGTACGAATGGTATGCATGAGACTGATGCAAGTCTAGGCTATGTCGACGATGACGACGGTGATGATGACGACGACACTAGGGCTGAAATCTGCAATCTTTCTACTGTTGTCCAAAAACGCTATGGGCTGAAATCTGCTAATCTTCTATTTGCTGAATTCTGACTCTATGTCGGTGACGATGTCGATGACGACGATGTGACGACGACACGCTGAAAATGCAGATGCTGAAATCTGCGTTTTCCGGGCTGGAACTGTAAACCTTGCGAAAACTGACCGTGCGGCGAGGAACTGCTGTGGGAAGGTGAGATCTGCGAGGCTCGGGACTTGATCTGCGATGTCTAACTGCTGAAATCTGAAAACACTGATGGTACTTGACTTTCCGTCGCGATGATCTACAAAAACGCTGAGGTGGTGCTGCAAATAGAAAACACTAGGGGCTGAAATTGGTGTTTCTGTCGCTGTGATTCTGCAAATGCAAAAACGCTAGGCTGATCTGCTGTGGTCTTGTCGCCAGGGATCTGCAAGAGCAAAACGCTGGCTGATTTGCGGTGGTCTTGTCCAAAAATGCTAGCCAAGCCGTTGCGAAGCAAAAACGCTAGAAGTCCTTGGGTTCTGCTGAGAAGTTGCTTGTTGAGCAAGGTGCTCCTGCTGCCTCTTCTGTTAAATAGTGCTAGCTCTAGTTTGCTTATATACAAACTTAGCAAAATTGCCCTACCTACTTTTGTTGGGAAGTCACTTAAAAATAATAAGTGAAAAATGTCAAAAATAGGAAAAATAGGCTAAATGCACTGGAAAAATCCCCTAAGTGATTCTAATGGATTCTGGTGGGAATACTGATGATCATGCTGTGTGCAACCAAAGGATATCCATCTACACTAAGTGATTGGGCATGCACGGTCTAGGAATAGACTCACAATAGTGCGAGATCACTTCTAATCTAGACTTGACTGGGTTGACTGAACCCTGATCATGTTGTAGCTTGTCAACGGACACATAGGGCTGGATGTGTCACGTGACATCCCCTCCTTTTCAAAGTGAGGTACTGGTACCAAACTGTATGGCGTCGAGGGAGATCGCCAATAGCATCCGGAATCCTGGAAGGGACTCTTCGCCGGCACCTTGATGTGTGGGTCGTGCGGTACTTGAACTTCATAAAGGTCTGCAACGTTTGCTTCTTTGGGCTGCGCCGAAAGCAACACAAAGTCTTCTGTGGCTCCTTCAATGCTTCAACTTTGTCTAGAGTCGTGCTTCTTCCTTCTTCAAGAATCTCCATGGCTGAAAATTCCTGAAACCATTTCCAACACAAAAACATGAACATACCCATTCCATGTAAAGTGCGTGGAAAAAATCTTGTCTTCCTCAAAGAGTGTGCATGCAATGTAGATGAACAATTAGACGGAGTGCCAAACTGTTCACCACACACATGCAAACAATGAGATGGAATCTTTCTCTTATGATCTAGAGCAATCAACTGTAGCAATTCACAATGGAAATGCCCATGCTTGGTGCTCATACTTTCATGTGCTCTTTCTACGAATGTGTCATGCCAAGGAAGAGACATGGAATGTGACAACCTTGAATGCATACTTTTCAGCTTTTCATGAACAATCCGCATACATTCGTGCTCATTCATGAGTGAAACGTGCTCAACGTACAATATGTCATGCCTAGCAAATGGGATCACATAAAAACACCGACTAAAATACAGGAAATGATCACGAATGAAACACTCGTACAATGCGTGCGTATCAATCATGCGAACATATAATACTTCCTGTGAGGGTTCTTTGGACCAAGGCTTGAGAGCCAAGATCGGTTCTTCCTGAATTATCGAATCGTCTTGTGGGGGTTCTGTGGACCTTGACTCGAAAGCCAAGATCGATTCTTCGTGATTGATCGAATCTACAACGAGGTTAGCTTCGCTAGAAAAAGCATCAACTAACACATCATCCTTGTGAACAATCACATCATCTTCATGCAACTCATCATGCTTGTGAGAAATCACATCTTGAGCATGCAAATCATCATGCTTGTCATTGTCATCCAAATCATTATGCAAATCATTGGCATCCAAATCAAAGCAAATCATCATCATGCTTCACACAATCATGCAAATCTTGTGTATCATGCTTTGGAGAAGAAGAGACTGAGACAGTCTCCTTTCCCCAAATCTCTTGCATCTGTGCCTGAACTTGAGAATAGAGTCGCCAGAACTCTTTGTTTTGTCGGTCGCTCTGTTCTTGTATTGCTTTAAAGTCGTACTGACGCTGTATGGCTGCCATTCCTTCTTTGTAGTCACGATCTATGGCTGCCTTTGTTCTTCGTAGGCCTTTCTTTTTGCTTCTCTTTCTGCTTTGTCTTCTGCGTGTCTGCGTTTCATTTCTGCCATTCTTGCTGCATTTCTTGCTTCGCGTTCTAAATTCTGTTCCAGAAAAAACAGCTCCAACTCCTCCATAGGAGTTAGTGCAATCAGAAAAACCTCCTGGTGGAGAAAATTCTTCTTCGCCTCTCTCATGCTCATCACCTCCAAGCGAAGTATCCATTCCGCTTCGAGTGATGACCATTCTGAAGTCGCGGGTTCTTGTGGGTTCTTGAGGTTCTTAAGCTCACAATGAACTTGGGTTCTTGGGGGTCTTGAGTTCTTAAGTACACGAGGAACTTGGGTTCTTGGGTTCTTGAGGTTTTCTTTTGCTTGCAAACCGCGTTTGAGAAGGATCTTCTCTTCACTCAAGTTCTACTCCTTTCTGTGGGCGCACCCCTTGGCAGCGTTGCGCTCACACCAAGGTTGCTTTTTCCCACCTCACGTCGATTGGCCGGTCGCTAAGTGCATGGTCCTCTCTCAATGAGTGAAAAGAGGCACAAGGGGAGGCTGGACAAGCCCTTCTTTCTTGGGTTTCCTGTCACTCTTCAAAAACACGATTAGGAATCGACACGCCCAAGCGAACTTGGGTTCGTGCGACCTCAACAAGCAAAAAAAATAACTTTATGTGGTTCTTTCCTTGAGTAATACAGGACACTGCCAAAGCTCTGATACCAATGTTAGGTGCAGCGGAATGATTGTTTGCGCTTTGCTCAAGATGAGTGCTCCGAACTATGCTCAAGGTTCCTTTTAGTTCTTATGGAAGGGAGAGCCTTTCGTTCTTAATGGGAAGTGCTATGATCACAACAAAGTGAATGGACACTGTGCGTGCAAGTGTATGAGACTGAGAGATAGAGAGAGAAGAGAGATACGACACCAGAGACGTTGTAAAACCCTCCTCCGAAGGCCCCACTCTCGTCGGCGAGAGTGGTCTACTTATGATTGCACAATCTGGTACGAATGGTATGCATGAGACTGATGCAAGTCTAGGCTATGTCGACGATGACGACGGTGATGATGACGACGACACTAGGGCTGAAATCTGCAATCTTTCTACTGTTGTCCAAAAACGCTATGGGCTGAAATCTGCTAATCTTCTATTTGCTGAATTCTGACTCTATGTCGGTGACGATGTCGATGACGACGATGTGACGACGACACGCTGAAAATGCAGATGCTGAAATCTGCGTTTTCCGGGCTGGAACTGTAAACCTTGCGAAAACTGACCGTGCGGCGAGGAACTGCTGTGGGAAGGTGAGATCTGCGAGGCTCGGGACTTGATCTGCGATGTCTAACTGTTGAAATCTGAAAACACTGATGGTACTTGACTTTCCGTCGCGATGATCTACAAAAACGCTGAGGTGGTGCTGCAAATAGAAAACACTAGGGGCTGAAATTGGTGTTTCTGTCGATGTGATTCTGCAAATGCAAAAACTCTAGGCTGATCTGCTGTGGTCTTGTCGCCAGGGATCTGCAAGAGCAAAACGCTGGCTGATCTGCGGTGGTCTTGTCCAAAAATGCTAGCCAAGCCGTTGCGAAGCAAAAACGCTAGAAGTCCTTGGGTTCTACTGAGAAGTTGCCTGTTGAGCAAGGTGCTCCTGCTGCCTCTTCTGTTAAATAGTGCTAGCTCTAGTTTGCTTATATACAAACTTAGCAAAATTGCCCTACCTACTTTTGTTGGGAAGTCACTTAAAAATAATAAGTGAAAAATGTCAAAAATAGGGAAAATAGGCTAAATGCACTGGAAAAATCCCCTAACTGATTCTAATGGATTCTGGTGGGAATACTGATGATCATGCTGTGTGCAACCAGAGGATATCCATCTACACTAAGTGACTGGGCATGCACGGTCTAGGAATAGACTCACAATAGTGCCAGATCACTTCTAATCTAGACTTGACTGGACTGACTGAACCCTGATCATGTTGTAGCTTGTCCACGGACACATAGGGCTGGATGTGTCACGTGACATCTGATGGGAATGCTTATAATCATGCTGTGTGCAACCAGAGGATATGCATCTATACTAAGTGACTGGGCATGCACTGTCTACGAATAGACTCACAAAAGTGTCAGATCACTTCTAAATCTAGACTGACTGGACCGACCGAACCCTTGTCGTGTTGTAGCTTGTCCACGGACACATAGGGTTGGATGTGTCACGTGACATTTGGACAGCTTTGTGAAAGCTTGTGCTAAGTGGTTGGATTGTGTACCTTAAATTAATAAAGAAATACCGAAAGGGGCTGATTCAGCCCAGTTAATCTCCTTTTTGTTCGCGTGTACTCCTAGTACAGAAGAAGGATGGTTCATGGCGCATGTGCATTGACTATCGCGCCTTGAATAAGAATACCATCAAGAACAGGTTCCCCATACCGAGGATAGATGACATTCTTGATCGGCTTGAGGGAGCGTCATTGTTTACAAGGATAAACCTAAAGAGTGGTTACCATCAAATACGCATTAGGCCAGAAGATGTCCATAAGACTGCGTTCAGACAACATTTGGTCTTTACGAGTTTCTTGTCATGCCATTTGGTCTCACAAATGCACCTGCCACGTTCAATAGAATGATGGACATAATTTTTAGACCACATAGAAACTTCGTGGGTACCTTCTTTGATGACATGATTGTCTACTCAAAGTCCGAAGAGGAGCATAGGGATCACTTGACCGCAGTTTTCAATGAGTTACGTAAGAACAGGCTACTCATTAATGCTAAGAAAAGTGAGTTCTTTTTGAAAGAGATTCACTTCCTTGGGCACAAGTTTTCAAAGGATGGGGTACGCATGGATCCTGCCAAAGTGGAAGCAATTAGGTCATGGCCAGATTTGAAGTCCGTACATGACATTCAAAGCTTTCTAGGCTTATGTTCCTACTACAAGAGGTTCATCCGAAATTCTGCTGAGATTGCTTCTCCACTCCATGCTCTGCAAGGAAAAGCAGTTACTTTCAAGTGGACAGCCAAGGAAATTCTAGCCTTCAAACACTTAAAAGAGAAGCTGACTTTAGATCCAGTAATCATTTTGCCAGATCTTTCGAAACCTTTTGTGGTTCAGTGTGATGCGTGTGGCCATAGTCTGAGCGCAGTTCTAATGCAAAATGGCCGAGTAGTCGCATATGAGAGCAGAATTTTTTTGAAGACTGAAAGGAACTTGCAAGTCTATGAGAAAGAATTGTTGGCAGTAATTCATGCTCTCACTAGTTGGAAACACTATCTGCTAGGGGCTGATTTTGTTGTCCAAACGGATCATCAAACCTTGCGATATTTTCTCACACAGACGAAGTTGTCTGAGAAGCACATGCGATGGGCAAACATCTTGTCAATGTTCCATTTTCAGATTGTACATGTGCAAGGAAAAAAGAACGTGGCGGCTGATGTGTTGTCACGAAAGCCCCAAATTTCAGCAGTGTCAATTTCGTACCATTGTGAACTAGACAAAACGAAGACACAATATGCTGAAGATTCAGATTTTGCAAGGATCTATGACCAGCTTGTGGATGGGCAACATCATGAGCACTAAATGCTTAAGAATGACTTCCTCATGATGCATGGAAAGTTATGCATTACTAAATAGTCACGGCCAAAGATTTTGATGGAAAGTTATGCTTCACCTTATGCTGGGCATCATGGAATTGATGCGATAGTGAAAGGGGTCGAGGCATTTTTCTACTGGCTAGCTTTGCGTCAAGATGTTGACACATTTGTAAGGTCATGCTTAGTTTGCTAAAAAGTCAAATTTTGACAGGTAAAAGCAACCGGGATTGTTGCAGCCATTGCCGATCCCTGATAGGCCATGGAAAAGCATAACAATGGACTTTATCTTCGATCTTCCAAGGACGCAAACAGGCAATGATGGGATTTGGACTATCATTTGTAGGTTCAGTAAGGAGGCCCATTTCATTCCTGTGAGGAAGAAGATAAAGCCAGAACACATGGTCAATATATTCATGAGCAATATCTTTAAATATCACGGGATGCCTCAGTCAATTGTCAGTGACAAAGATCCACGTATGACGAGTCTTTTCTGGAAGGCATTGTTTGAGAATATGGGCACTACGCTAAACTTCTCTTCTTCGTTTCATCCGCAAACTGATGGACAGTCAGAAGAGGCAAATTCTAATGTCCTGGATCTGCTCAAATGTTATGTGTCAGAGCACAAGGCAACTTGGGAACACCATCTCCCATTGGTTGAATATGCTTACAATAACACTGTTCATATGTCAACAGGTAAAGCACCATTTGAGATAGTGGAAGGAGGGAAGAAAGTCCCGTCCATTTTGCAGACTAAGGACAAGATATTTGAGGCAGACAAGTAGGTGCAAGGTATGGATGAAACATACAGGAAGATAAAGATTGCTCTCGAGAAGACTCAGGCTAAGCAAAAGAAAGCTGCTGATCGTCACTGTCATGGACTTGTATTTTCACTTGGTGATTGGGTGGTTTTGTGCTTTGAAAAGGCCTGGTTAAGGAAAATGAAAGGCAAGGAACGTTTGTTTCCTAAGCTCAATATGCAATAGTATGGTCCTTTTCAGATTTCGAAAAAGATCAGCGATGTAGCTTACAGGTTGAAGCTACCAAAAGGCTGGAAAATACACAATGCTTTTCATGTCAGCCTTCTAAGACCCTTTGTTGGTGATGTGCCAGAGAACATGCTTGATGAGGAACAACCCGAAGTGGAAGAATTGGATGAGATCCTTGTTCCTGAACAAATATTGGCACATAAAGAAAGAAAGGTTGCAAGATGCTATTTGGTGAAGTTCAAGAACTATCCATCGTTGGATGCCAAATGGGTGGAAGAGTTTGAATTGGTTGATTCACCTCAGCTATTGTATCTTGAAGCCTTTCAGATGGAACCCACAGTGACTTGATGTAGCAAGGCAAGAGCATGGTTCATGATGCTCAACAGAGTAGTTAAACAATTTTATCTACTCTTTCCATACAGAATTTAGCTAGAGAAGGTTGTGCTTGAGCATACACTAGAAGACTTCTATGCTTGGTTGTAGCCAGGTTGGAGGGATTGTTTAATCGTCCAACGCTACATTTCCGGAAGCATGTATATCTTGGATTCCCATCATAGAGTATATGTGATATCAAGAGATATTCGCATGTTTTATTAGCATGCAAGCGAGATCGCTTGCACTATTTCAAGGGTGGGGCGTGTCACCAGTAGGTGTATTTTTCCTGTTGCCTTTCGTAAATAAGTACTAGATATTTTTATTTCTACTTGTTTTCCCCGGAACCCTTGAAAAGGTGCAAGTGGACATTGCATGGCCAGTGTGAAACGGCTGTGGCCGAATAGGTTTCTCACATCGGGAGTCTTGGTCGGTCGGTCTGGGAGTGGTCGGGCTAGTTAGCACTGAATTCTGATGAGTATGGAAGCCTGTGTGTACCAAATGAAGTCTGGGCCACTCGGAAAGTCACTTACAACTTTATAAGTCAGTGGGAACTAGAGAATTAACTCAAAGGGGCAAACTGGACACTTGGCAGGAGGAGAGCTACTTGCAGGACATGTCAGCAAGAGGAGGTGCCCAAGAGAGAGAGGGGGCTGATTTTTTACTCATAAGTGACTTACAGTGTGTGTGTGTGAGTAGTGGGTGCAGGCCTACAGCTTTAATGGAAAGCTTGCCTTCTTCTCTGTCTCATGTAGCGGGATGATTTGCTCTCGTGCATCTCTCTCTCCCCTTCTGCTGGAATTGAGTACCCCCTCCCAAGGTAGGATCAAAGCGTACGTATGGATCCATTCCGTACCGTACGGACGTACTGTACGATCTGTATGGTACAGATCGATCCGTACAAGGCTCCTTTTAAAATTTTTCTTTTTGGAAGAGGGTTTTTGATGCATTTTTGCTGACTTCTGGGCGACCAAACCATTTCTCATTTGAGATTTGATATGTCTGTTCAATCATCAATGTCGTCTAAACTTAAAAGTCTCTTGCAGTAGTTACACAATATGTGGTTGTCTTGTAAAACATGTCTTTAAATGTCTCTAAAAGTTGTTGCCCTCTCTTGTTTTTTATCAGAAATGTCCTAGAAAGTTTGGTAAATTGAGTTGTGTTTACAAGAATACGTATTTTTACGTACATAAAATTTTTTCTAGTACGGAACAACGTACAGTACGTACATATATGCCACGTACAATACATTTGGTACCTCCTTGCCCCCTCCTCTGCTTATATACTTGACACATGCTGGTTCGAGTAGTCACCCCTACAACCCCATGACCTTGAAAATGTGGCATAATAAATTATTAAATAAATAAAATGCCTGCAGTTCAACTGCCCAAAAATGTCATGGAAATTTGGGTGTACTGCCTTGGACAATGCAAATGCTGGGTGGTACTGGGTGTGCAATCAGAGGATATGCAACTACTCTAAGTGCTTGGACATGCATGGCCTACGCACAGGCTCACAAAAGGTGCCAGAAGTTAGAACACTTCCTAGGCTAAACTGAACCCTAGACCTGAGATAGCTTGTCCACATGCACATAGGGTTAGATGTGCACGTGACATCCCCTCCTTTTTAAAGTGAGGTACTGGTACCGAGTTGCATGGCTTCCTTGTACTTTTTAACAACTCTGGATAATCTCTGAAAATTTCTTCATCGACCCACACTGCCTCGTTGGTTCCTCGATCCTTGAACTTCAAAAAATACTGTCTGACTTGCTTATTTGAGCCATGGCGAAACCGATGCAACAAGATCTGCTCTGGCTTCATGACTTCGGCTTCATCGAGGATCTATGGTTCTTCTTCTTTGGAAATGTGCGTTGGAGGTGTACCCTTAAAACACTTTCAACCAAGAAACATGGAAAACGTTATGCATTGACCATGAGTTAGGCAATTATAATTTCATAGAAATCTCATTGATTTTTTTAATGACAAGAAATAGACCATACATTCTGAAAGACAACTCATGACACTTCTTTCCGACTTGCTTAAGACGTTGCTTCATGATTCTCAAATAGACTCAATCCCTTTCCTTGATAGTAACATCCTGACGATGGTTGTTAGTCTGTCGTGAGTAAGATTCCCGAGCCTTGCTTAGCCGAAGCTTCACTCTCTCAGAAATCTCATCCAACGTTGACTTTCAGCATTGACATCAAACATTTGACTGATCGAACAAGTCAAAAGTGACTGAAATGGAAGGCCAAAAGCTGCGTCATACGGAGTTCTTGTCACAAAGTGATGACGTAGCGGACAGCAGAAACCCTAATTTTTGCCAAAAACCCTAATTTCCGAAAATCGCGGAGGTTGAAAAAAAAATAATAAAAAAAATTTGAATGATGAGCGACGCGAATTTCGCTTTTGAAGAGAATGCTTTCTTTTAACAAAAAAAAATGAGAACTTGAGAGAGATGAGCTTTTGAACTCTTATGCTCTTTATTTTAAAAGCTTTTGGGGCTCTGCTTTTGGGCATCCCTTGTACCTTTAAATATGTGGAGAGGGCTTCACTTCTCAGAGCATCTGGACGCAGAGTCTGAGAGTGAAACCCTAGCCACACTCTTGTACTTTGATCTGATTAATATAAAAAGAAATACCGAAAGGGGCGCCAGTCTTTGGGGCCAATATCTCTAGGCACGGAACTCCGCCGGGCAAGTGCAAATCTATTGTGATCTGTGAATTGTTTTGAAGTGGTTATTTGGTGCTGTCGCGGTCGGTTCTTGACTTGGGGTGTCCAAGTCTGTTACAGTGGTATCAGAGCACGGCCGATTCCTCTTCTACGGGAAATCCGATCCCCGATTTATTTTTTTTCCGCGGCACCTATGGCTTCAGGCAATGATCAGTCGACTCCCTCTGCATCTGGAGATGCGGGCTGGGATCACAACGAAGATTCAGACAGAGAGTATGGCCCGCCTCAGCCTACTCAGGCGGAGCAAAGAGAGATGGAGCGTCGTCAATTGATTGGCGATGCAACAAAGATGATGCTCAATTTTGCCAAGGACCCGAAGATGGCAAAATATATGCCTCTTTGAAAGAGGTACAGACGGAGTGGCAGAGAACCACAACACCACTCCCGAAACCTGCTCTCAAGAAACCTTCTGCCTCCAAGAAATATACGGAGAAGGAACTGGAGAACATGGTTGATGCACGGATTGCTCAGCTTTTCGACGTGCAAAAGAAAGACAAAAAGCATGGCAAAAAGTAGAAGAAAGGTACTGACTTCCCGGGATATTTGGGTCGTCAATCGACTTTTGACAAGGCAAAGAAACAGAAGAAGCGTGTTCGATTTGAAGGAGTACCCAGTTCTAGTTCTTCTTCTTCTTCTTCTTCTTCTTCTGACAGTTCTTCTAGCTCTTCAGATTCGAGCGAAGAAGACAGAAAAGGTAAAAAGCGAAGCAAGAAACAAAGCTTCGGAAAGGGCAAGAAAAAGGCAAAGAAGGCTACATCTCGCCCAGAGACTGACAGTTCTACTGAGGATTCGTCTACAGACAGCTCAAATTCCGATGACGGAAAGTTTTATGCGAACAAGAAGAATTTTTACAAAGCCAACCAGTATGACTTTCTCGAAGATAAAAGCAAGAAAGTCCGAGAGTTTAAGGAAGGTGGCCACTCGATCAAGTTTGATACTTTTTTAGGATACTCAGATGCTTCGAAGGCTTTGTCTTTTATACAGCAGTTTGACATCGCTTTCGCGGGAGGACGCTATTCAGAGCACTCCAAGATTCGGAGAGCTACCTCTTACCTTAAGGGGAATGCTCGTACTTGGTGGTCCACGCTTCTTTTAACAAGAGTGCGCCAGTTAAATGGCTGAAATTTAAGAAGCTTTTTATTTCTTCTTGGTTGACGCAAGAATATGAACGAGATGTACGAGTTGCTTGGAACCATCTTCGGATGACCAAGAAAGATACAATCAATGGTTATTGTGAAAGATTCTGGAGCTCTTTCTACCCGCCTCTTCATTCAAGAAGATCTCGTTCAGAGAACAGATTGAGCGGTTTACCTTGGGTCTACCTACAGAGATCCGAGATCACTGCTTGGAACAGAAGTCAACTTCTATTCAGGAGTTGATGAGTCATGCGAAGCGGGGCTTTGCCATTCACTCTGGCAGTTTGACCTACCCCACAGATAAGGCCATGACACAACGAGCCGAATAGACTTCTGGGAATGAAAGTAGAAAGAAAAAGAGTAACCCAGAGAAAAAGGATGCACGACCCAAGCTTACTCCTGAGGAGAGAGCTTGCTTCATCCGAGAGGGGAAGTGCTTTGGATGCGGGGAACATGGACATATCTCCGCAAAGTGCCCTAAAAAGGCACAGAAAGAACAGAATGATAAAGATGACCACAGGTCTGAGAGTTCGAGAGCAGCTGAGGAATGTGGCAGAAAAGGCAGATAGAAAAGCAAAACTGGTACCACATGGCGTGGGACCTGCACCGAATCTAATGAATGGAAGTACAAACTTTGCCGCTTTTGTGGCAAAGTGAAGGATCAGGAAGCTCTTTTGAAGGAGCCAAGGCCAACTTCTTTTCACTTGGAATTGGCGGCTCGATTTGGAAATTACGCCCAACAGACTGACGCCATAGGCGGAGGTAGTTCGACTGGCACCCGGATGGGATGTTGCCATTACACCGAGCATTGGCAAACTTTGTTTGCAATGACAGGGGTGTTCAGGGCACGCGAGTGACGTTCTACTCGGGATCCCTTGGTACCACAAGAACTACACCGTGGTTGACTACCAGGCCGAGAAAGCAACTTTGATAAATGAAGGGCTTAGAGATTGTACTTGATGAACTTCAGTTTCTTACTCGTTCTTTTGGAAGAGAACTGAACAATGGATAAAGGTTGAATATGTTTTGACCTGATCAAAAGAACGCCAATATTTTTTTCTCCACACTCATGTCGATTGCTTTTCAGAGGGCCTGAAGATCAAACCATTGATCTGATACCTGGAAGCACGCCACCAAATTGGCCACCTTACCGTGTGAGCCGAGTACAAAATGAAAAGATTATGAACCCAGTGAAAGACCTCTTGGAAAAGGGTCTTGTGCAGCCTAGTACTTCACCGTATTGCTCTCCAGTGTTGTTGGTTTTGAAGAAAGACGGATCTTGGAGAATGTGCATCGATTATAGCGCTCTCAACAAAATCACCATCAAGAACAGATTTCCGATTTCTAGGATCGATGATATACTTGACAGGTTACAGGGATCCTCATGCTTTAGCAGAATTGACTTGAAGAGTGGATATCATCAGAGCAGGATAGTGCCAGGAGATGTCTACAAGACAGCTTTTTGGATGACTTTTGGGTTATTTGAGTTTTTGGTGATGCCTTTTGGCTTAACCAATGCTCCTGCGACATTTAACCGGATGATGGACATGATTTTTCGAGAGTACAGGCTATTTGTTGGCACTTTCTTTGACGACATCATTGTTTTCTCCAAGAATGAGGCAGAACATAGAGATCATCTGCTTCAAGTCTTTCAGGCATTACGAGATCACACGTTTGTGATCAATGCAAAAAAAAGTGAATTTTTCCTACTAGAGATACATTTTTTGGGACACATTGTGTCAGCAGCAGGAGTGCAAATGGATCCGGCCAAGATAGAGACTATCCGTGATTGGCCCGATTTGAGGAATGTCCATGAAGTTAGAAGCTTCTTGGGACTGTGTTCGTACTACAGGCGGTTCATACAAAAGTTTGCAGAGGTTGCTTCCCCTTTGCATACCTTGACTCAGAAAGGAGTACCTTTCTCGTGGGGACCCACAAAGGTGACTGCCTTTCGGACATTGAAAGAGAAATTGACTACGGGACCTATTTTGACTTTGTCGGACTTGCAAAAGTCATTCGAAGTATATTGTGATGCTTGTGGTCGTAGTCTGGGTGCGGTCTTGATGCAAGAAGGCCATGTCATAGCTTACGAGAGCCGTTTGTTCTTTAGGCCGGAGATGTCAGCACAGATCTATGAGAAAGAGCTTTTGGCGGTTATCCATGCTCTTACTCAGTGGCGGCATTACCTACTTGGAGCGGATTTCACTGTCTTTACAGACCATCAGAGTTTGCGCTACTTCTTGTCACAGAAGCAGCTTTCGGAAAAGCAGATGCGGTGGGCGAACATCTTGTCACAGTTCCACTTCCAGATTGTCCATGTGTAGGGACAGAAGAATGTGGTGGCAGATGCTTTGTCTCGAAAACCGTTGGTTTTGGCTATTTCCGCGATACATCATAGGAGCTTCGAGGATATGGTCGATCAGTATGCCACAGATACAGATTTTGCAGATATTTTCACAAGGCTACGGGATGGGGAGACAGTAGCTGGATACTCCCTTCGGGAAGGCTACTCGATGAAAAAGACTATGTTGTGCGTTACACAGCCGTTGAGGGAAAAGGTTATGACTGAATGCCACTGTCCACCTTTTACGGGTCACCGCGGCATTGCTACCACCATGAAAGGGGTAGAGAGATATTTCTTTTGGCCGAGACTCAAGAAAGATGTGGAAGAGTTTGTGCGCAGTTGCTTGGTATGCCAAAAGGTCATGTTTGACAGGCATAAGGCACAGGGATTGTTACAGCCTTTACCCATACCCACCCACCCTTGGGAAAATATTGAAATGGATTTCATTTTTGATCTCCCGAGAACACAGAATGATCACGATGATTTTCCGATTACATGGCACGCCTGAGACGATTGTCTCCGACAGAGACCCCAGATTTATGAGTTTGTTTTGGAAGGCAATTTGGGAGAACATTGGCACGCAGTTGCAGTTCTCGTCATCGTTCCACCCGCAGACTGACGGGCAATCCGAGATTGCCAATTCAGTGGTTCTAGATTTATTGAAGTCTTATATCTCAGATCAGAAGACTCAATGGGAAAAGAACCTATCTTTGGTGGAATTTGCCTACAGTAACACGATACACTCTTCGACGGGGAAGACGCCATGTGAGATTGTTGAAAGTGCTGCGAAGGTTCCATCCTTCCTGAGCACGAAAGATTAGATATTTGAAGCGGATGAATATTCGCGAGATTTGGATACGGCTTTTGCCAAGGTTCGTGAGACTTTGCGGGAGTCTCAAGAACGACAGAAAAAGGCAGAGGATCGCCATCGTCGCGACTTGAAATTGAAGGAGGATGATTGGGTGCTCTTACTTTTGAGAAGGCACGCCTACGAAAGAAAAAGGGAAAGGAGAGGCTTTTTCCAAAGCTTAGTATGAGATACTACGGCCCTTTCCAGATTACTGAAAAGATAAATGATGTCTCCTTCCGATTGAAACTGCCAAATACTTGGAGGATTCATAATGCATTGCATGTGAGTCTCTTGAACCCTGTTAAGGGTGATGTGCCTGATGATGGGGAGCCTGATGAGCAACCCGAAGTGGAAGAAAACGAGGAGATCCTTGTTCCTGAACAGATTTTGGCACATAACGATACGAAGAATAAGGTGTTGGGGTATAGGCGCCTGTGCCTTGCCCGGCCGCCCAGAGTCTTGGCGCCCACTGACTTGTATACCTTATACATAGCATAAGTGTATAGGGGGCTGCTCACTCTTGGAGTCTCCCCACCCACATTGCGTGTGTGTCTCCTTCTCTCTCTCTCTCACTCTCCGTCTGTGGTGCTCCTTGATCCCCTTCAATTGGTATCAGAGCTATGGTGACCGTGGAGAGCACGACGGCTTTGAGAGCTTCGAGGCGATAGCTCGCTCGCTCTCGACGGTGGAGTTCGATCGCAGAGTTTCACGGAGAGCGATTTTAGCTTGAGGAGCATTGTCTTTGGAGCTTAGGAGCTTGGTGTGGTCAAGCTTGGTCGAGGAGGCGGTTGCGGCTTCCTTGGTGAGAGGAGCTTTTGAGCTCAGTGGAGCTCGTTAGAGAAGTGCTCGGCGGAGGAGAGCTTGACATTCGAGTGCTTGGATGCTGTTGTGGCAGAGCTCTTGCGTTGGAGCTTGCATTGAGAGGACATTGCATCACGCAGAGTGGAGCAGGAGCAGGTTCAAGACTGTGTGCAGCTCGTTTTTGCCATTTTCGGGCTCTGAAACGCAGTTTTTTGCGTAGCTCCGTCATACAAAGTCAGATCTACATGATCCAGGAGTCTAGGTCAGGGTTTTGGCACGCTCTGGACGCGATGGTGATGTCTATTTGCTGAAATTATGCTTTGAATTACAGCAGGTACAGCAGCAGGTTTATTTGTGCACTTTCGGGTCCCAAAAACACTGTTTTTGGTATATCTCACACACACGGAGTATTTTCTGCAGCAACCAGCAAATTCATAGGTGTACATAGGTTTTTGGATATGCATTTGTCCAGAGAGCCACTCATGCGAGAGTGAGCTATGTTGCCATGGTCTTGGCGGTTTATGTATGCCATATATGGATTTGTGTATTTGTTTGTGGCTGAGATTATTTGAGATTTGGCTCAATTTATAGAAGAAATCTGTTGGATTTTATCCAGGTTCTCGCCATAGCTTCTACGTATCCGTAGGTTGCTCTTTGACAGTTTAGTGGTTGAGTTTACTCCCACTTTGACAGGTGATTTTCAGTCATCATTTGGTTGGAGTTTGGAGTCACTTGTGTATGCCCTTGTGTGCCGTATTTCGTATTGCGCATAGCGTTGCAAGGTTTTGCGAAATGTTGCCATAGTTATCTGGCAGACATTTGCTCATCGATTGAAAGGTATTTTGGCAGCAATCATCACTCACATGTATGTCATTTGAGGTGCCGTTGAGTGGTACTCCGGCAAGAGCGGGTATGCTCATATGTATGACTTTGTGAGGTGATTCCGGTCGAGTTTATTCCCGGATTGGCCATTGTGGCATATATTATTGTCTCTTTGAGGTTTACTGTTGAGATTTTGCTCCAGTTACAAAGGAGACTCTACCAAAATTTTGTCAGATATTTATGCAATCGAGTCATATTGACTTGTGATTTTGTGCAAGGTTTTGCACGGTTATTGGTGCAACTTTGCATCAGATTTTACAGCCATATTTGCAGACTTTTGTTGATGCGATTCGAGCCAGTTTAGGGCTGATTTGGTTGACATTTGCTACTCATTGTTGGTTGCTCTTTTGCGAGCATTATGGCTGATTTTTCATTTGACTTCCAACGTTATGGTCTGACACAGTTTGATGGTGCAGATTTTGTTGCTTGGAAGGAGCATATGCTTGTTGCATTGGCGGATTTGGGGCAGGATAAACCCTTCCGTGGTTTATCGGCGAAGCCCAAGTCTATGCGTGATGATGATTGGCAGGATCTTGATGAGTTAGCCATGTCTACGATTTGTTTACATCTGGTTGAGTCTGTTTACTGGCAGGTCTCGAGGGAGACTATAACTCATGCTTTATGGCAGAGTTTACATGCTATGTACGCGACATCCATGTCTACAGGGAAGTCTAGTCCCACTTCTATGTCCATGGGAGAGATTGATCCGACACGCAAGTCTCGACGGCATAGAGACTTGACATGTTGGCATTGTGGACATAGAGGGCACATTAGGCGTCGATGTTTCAGGCGTTTGAGACAACGGAGGCGACAGATGTGTGATGCAGATTTGGGCATGACAGATGCTAGTGAGATCAGTACGGTGGTTACTGAGTATGCTTGTGATGGCGATGTCACATTTACATTTAGCTTGCCTTCAGACGATCTTATGTCTACGGATTGCATATCGGATTGCACATTGTCTTCACATTGGTTACTAGATTCAGATGCTACTTTCCATGTCACGTCGCATTGTGAGTGGTTTAGCACGTTTTCTAGTGGGAGACTTGATTGTGTGCACATGGCTGATGGTTTTTTGTATGACATTGAGGGTGCAGGAGACGTATGTTTGTCCTTGCCCAGTGGTATGAGATTTACCCTGCGTCATGTGCGTTATGTGCCAGATCTGAGACGGGATTTGATCTCAGTGAGACAGTTACGGGATAGTGGATGTCAGATTTCGCTACGAGAGCGAGATTTTGTGATGCATTTGGTTCGCTAGTGATTGCGAGAGGTGCCAGGAGTGGTACAGGTTACCCATTGCATGTGGATCACGAGAGAGACGGTGTTGTCTCTGTGATCATGCAGCCAGGTAGAGAGCGAGAGAGCAGGCGAGTCTCTTTTGCTCATGGGTTGCAGGGTACTTTGCATGGAGTGCAGAGTAGTGAGCTCGTTGTGCACACAGTTGGGGCACGACTTGAGCAGTCACACAGAGAGGTGATAGAGTCGGACATGCATGCTTTGCTAGTGACTGAGCAAAGCAGAGAGTCAGTTGTGCAAGATACTTCTATGCAGGATAGACAGGTAGAGCGGTCTTGCTCTAGTGAGTCACGACATGAGGACGTTGTGCAAGAGTCTATGCATACGAAGTTAGAGCATGAGAGCTCTAGTGAGTCACAGCAGATTGAGTGGTCATGTTTACAGTGGATGATTGCAGAGGAGGCTGAGATGTCAGCGATTATGCAGTCATTCCTTTCTATGCTCGACAGTGAGCATGGGGATATAGTTGTGCAGGATATGTCTTCCAGGAGACACCTAGAGCAGCTGGTTTGCTCTGAGGTTGCACGACAGGTTGATGCGTCTTTTGCGGACAGTCAGGAGATGCATGTGGCTGACACGCCTTGTCAGTCAGAGATGCCTATTGCCAGGGATATATATGTTGATGCATGCTCCGTAGAGCTAGCAGGGCCCGCTAGCATTGCATCGGCATTCGGTGGTCTCATGTATGAGATGCTGTTCTTGAGACCGGATATCGCAGCTGTAGTGGGAGCATTTGCAGTTGGGGTTGTCAGTCGTTTGTTGAGTGATGATGGCATAGTGCACGAGGGAGATATGCAGGTATTGCATACATACTTGCAGTACATGTGCGGTATGTCTGGTGGTGTATGGACTTACACGGGAGCAGGACAGCTGGATGCACACGATCACAGCCAGCCAGTGGGCATCGGTTGAGAGCGGTTTTCTCTCACCTTTTGTAATCTTTAGACTAGGTTCCCTTGCTTAAAGGTACAGTCGCCTTTAAGTGGGAGGTTGTTGGGGTATAGGCGCCTGTGCCTTGCCCGGTCGCCCAGAGTCTGGGCGCCCACTGACTTGTATACCTTATACATAGCATAAGTGTATAGGGGGCTGCTCACTCTTGGAGTCTCCCCACCCACATCGCGTGTGTGTCTCCTTCTCTCTCTCTCTCTCTCTCTCCGTCTGTGGTGCTCCCCGATCCCCTTCATAAGGGTAAAGTTCGAAGCCGGTTCTTGGTTAAGTTCAAGAATTATCCTGCACTTGATGCGAAGTGGATGGAGGAGGAGGACCTAGCAGATACTCCTCATATTGTGAAACTTTACCTCGATGCTTTTGGTTTAGCATAGTCTACTCCAAATGGAACCCAGAATTCAGCTTGGCCGGAGATCTGGTGCAGTGGGATGCACAAGAGGGGAGTCACTCCACTCCTTTGTCAAGAGATGCCTTGATTTTGATACTAAAGTCA
The DNA here is from genome assembly GCF_014529385.1 of Adiantum capillus-veneris. NCBI lineage: Eukaryota > Viridiplantae > Streptophyta > Polypodiopsida > Polypodiales > Pteridaceae > Adiantum > Adiantum capillus-veneris. The sequence continues at coordinate 111,047,105 of NC_140946.1, forward strand.
CTGATGTCTCTTTGAGCTTTAGGGATACTGAGAGCTGACAGTATTCTGCCGGATGACTTTATGAAATGGAATTCCTGAGAATGATACTGATTTGTTCTTGACTTCTTGTGAGTGCAGGAACTGATAGACGAAATGATTGTAGCATTTTGGTCTACTTGATCTCGAATAGACATGGTTGCAATAGGGGTTAGTCAATCGGACATCGATGAGGTCCCGATTGGACCTAGACGTGATTGCTAGCTACATTGCCGATAAATCATGGTCTAAGATCCAAATGAATGTTGAATGTCATGTGATGTCCTGTGATGTCTGGTGATGTCCTGTGATGTCGTGTGATGTGACTGTCGATTTCGTACATGTGCTAGATGTGTGTTCCTAGTACGTAGGTACTAACAGTCAGTGTCTGCTAAGATGGTTTATGGCTTTTGTCTGTTTTGCAGGCGTAATCGCGGTCGATTACAGTGCTTTCAAGAGGGGGGTATGTCACAAAGTGATGACGTAGCGGACAACAGAAACCCTAAAATTCGTGCAAACCCTAATTTCCGAAAATCGCGGAGGTTTTTAAAAAATAAAAAATAAATTTTTTTTGAATGATGAGCGACACGAATTTCGCTTTTGAAGAGAATATTTTCTTTTAACAAAAAAAAATGAGAACTTGAGAGAGAAGAGCTTTTGAACTCTTATGCTTTTTATTTTAAAAGCTTTTGGGGCTCTGCTTTTGGGCATCCCTTGTACCTTTAAATATGTGGAGAGGGCTTCACTTCTCAGAGCATCTGGACACAGAGTCTGAGAGTGAAACCCTAGCCACACTCTTGTACTTTGATCTAATTAATATAAAAAGAAATACCGAAAGGGGCGCTAGTCTTTGGGGCCAATATCTCTAGGCACGGAACTCCGTCGGGCCAGTGCAAATCTATTGTGATCTGTGAATTGTTTTGAAGTGGTTATTTGGTGCTGTCGCGGTTGGTTCTTGACTTGGGGTGTCCAAGTCTGTTACAGTTCTACCAATGGCAGAGGAATAAGAGTCATTCAAAATTGCTTGGACCAATGGGAGATAGAGCTCCTAGTGAGATTGTTGATCATGCACATACGACTTTAAAACATAAAAAGCTAACTGATTGTAAATTTCTGCTTAACCATCTAACTGTGGATGAAAAGCAGATGAAAAATTTAACTTCGTGCCAAAATTTTCAAAGAGAGCTCGCCAAAAATTTGATGTGAACTTAACATCCCTATCTAAAATAATTGACTTTGGCAAACCACAGAGGGGATACCAATGCTGAACGAACAACGGTGCTACATCTTGCACAGTGACTGTGGCCTTACAAGGAATCAACATGCGAAATTTGCTGAAACGGTCAACAACTGTCAAACATTGAGTGTTCCTTGAATGCAAACTAGGTGGAAGGTTAGTCACAAAATCCATAGAGATGTCCTGAAAAGGCCCTTCAGGAATAGGCAGCAGTAGCAAGAGGCCTTGGTGCTTACCTCGAGGAGCCTTTACTTTTTGACAAATGGTGCACTATGTGACATAATGAAACACAACTTTTCGCATTTTAGGCCAATAAAAGAATCTTTCTATTTTTTACAAAGTGGTGTTCATTCCCCTGTGTCCACCCGTGAGAGAGCCATGAGCATCGTACAATATGGCTGTCCTGAGAGAGGGCAACACACATAGACAGTGACGAAAATACAACAAACCTTCACGAATGAGATAGTTGTTGGGCCCTTGGGGAGCAAGAGCCTGCTGGGGTTACCTTAGGTTTAGCAGGTGTTATAGCTTTTCCCTTAGATTCATTTTGAGAGTTCTTAAACGAAGGATTAGAGGAAGATGGGCTAGAAGAGTTACCATTCTTTCCATTCTTACCGTTCTTAGGAGTCTGAGAGGTAATGTGAGAAAACTTGTTCTCCTTAGGCTTTTCTTTGTTGTGCTGCATCTCCTGTGCGAGAGCAATCGCTACCGCCTTGTTGAGATCCACAGGGTCGAGTACTTCGACATCAAACTTGATATATTCATCCAACCCAAAAAGGAATGCCTCTTTGTGCTCATTATCCGATTTACGTAATTGGGTGCTAAGCTAGAAAACACGGTTAGAGAAAGACGTAATTGACATACCATTTTGCTTGAGATTGCGCCAATCTTCTTTCAACCGCGCTAAGTATTGAGGTGGCATAAACCGCGCCTTGAGCTTGTCTTGGAAGTCGGCCCAATTGAAAGAAAGGGGCACGCCTTCCTTGACTTCCTCTAGGTGCACAGCCAACTGTGTCTCTTGCCATGCGTGATACCAATTAATGGCATCACCGACAAGATACATAGTTTACCGTTTAAACTTTGCCATTCTCTGTTTTCTTAGTCGTCGCAAAGTAAGCATTAAATTGATGCAACCAAGAATGAATAACTTTAGCATCCATCTTACCGTCATACTTACTGAACGTCAACTTCTCATCGACTAGATTGTTGGAGTCCGCATCTCTACTTGTGCTACTTGATGAACCACCCGTGTCCTTGATTGGTTGTAGGACCAACTCTTGTATGCGTTGGTTTCTTTGTGCTTCACACTCTAATTCCAAGGCCGCTCGCCTTTCGTCAGCCGCTATGCGTTGAGCTTCGCGTGCTTGCTCACGCTCAAGCTCCATAGCTGCCCTTCTTTCTTCACGGTCGCGATCCATGGTGGCGCGTTGTGCCTCTTGTTGTAGCATCATGTCCATCATTGACTTGACCAAAGCCTCCATAGGATTTGGTGCAATTTGTGGCGAAGATGGGGATGGGGGATGATCAAGAACAATCCTTCTGGTGTAGAAACTTCTTCTTCACCAACTCCACTCTCATCACCTTCACGCAAAGTATCCATTCTTCACGCAAAGTATCCATTCCGCTTCGGGTGATGACCATACACTGAGATCTTGGGTACTTAAGTTCTTGAGAAACTTGGGTTCTTGAGGTTCTTGAGTTCTTTAGCTTGCAATCGGTGTTTGAGAAGGCTTTTCTCTTACCCGAGCTCGACTCTTCCTTGCCGGCGCACCCCTTGGGGACCTTGCACTCACACCAAAGTTGTTGTTTCCCACCTTACGTCGATTGGCCAGCCGCTAAGTGCATGGTCCGCTCTCAATGAGTGAAAAGAGGAACAAGGGGAGACTGGACAAGCCCTTCTTTCTTGGGTTACCTGTCACCCTTCAAAAACACGATTAGTAATTGACACTCCCAAGTGGACTTGGGTTACGTGCGACCGCAACAAGCAAAAAAAATTTATGTGGTTCTTTCCTTGAGTGATGCAAAACACTACCAAAAAGCTCTGATACCAATGTAAGGTGCAGCGGAAGTGAATGTTGATATTGCTCAAGATGAGTGCTCCGAGCAGTGCTTAAGGGTTCCTTTTACTTATGGAAGGGAGAGCCTTCCGTTCTTCTTAGAGAGAGAGAGTGTAAGTGCAATGATGACTTTCCATGCACTTTAGAGCACTTTACAAAACCTGACAAGAAATCATAGCACACTGAAATCTCTGTTTTTGGCCTTCAATTTGCACCAAAACACTTATTCGGTGATTCCCTAACTTCCCCGAAGCTCTTGGGACTTGTAGGCATCAAAACTCGCCAAAACCCTAAACCTGCAAAAAAACACATCATGCCATTTTGAGCGGAGCAAACACGTCTACGCGTGCGTTAGAAGCTCCCACACGCAATGGGACGGTTCCCTTGTAAATCGGATGAGTTTTCACGCGAGAAAACTCTTCGTTCTCGCATTCCTTCGCGATGGACCTGTGCATAGTTGAAGGGGATTAGCAATTAGCTAATCCGGTTCGTGTACAGAAGGCTCTTGCCTTGGCAAGCGCGCATAAAACCCGAAGAATTGTCTGAGAAGCCCAACTACTAGGGCATTACTATATGTGCAAAGGGGGGAGAGAGATGCGCAAGAGCAAATCATTGCGCTACATAGAGCAAGGGAGAAGGCTGTGATCACCTGCACCCTCTACTGACACACACACTGCATTACTTCTGAAGTCCAAAAATCAATCCCCACTCAAAAATGGGCGCCCCATCTTGGATGAGGCTTCTGGAAAGTGTGTGTTTGCTTGCATGCAGCTCCCCTAGTACCAAGTGTCCAATTGGCTTTCTTTGGTTTAATTTCCTAGTACCCACCAACTTAAAAGTCCTGCCGAGGGGCCTAAATGACTGTGAACTGAGCCTAGCCAACCTTTAACTGCTCGGATTTTAGTGCCGACGGGCCCGACCATCTCGTGGCAACCTGTCCTTCCTGACTGCGGGTGAAACTATTGGCCGTCGGCTGTTTCACACTAGCTTCACAATGTCCGAACATTTGTGACTTCAAAAAGAGGGTCCCAAAAATTAAATAAAAATCAAGGGAAAGAAACAAGCAAATATATATAGTGGTTGCCACAATCTCGTGACATAGCCCCCTCTTAAAATCGCAAACGTCCTCGATTGCATGCCATTTATACATGCCATAGATGATTGAGTGGGGTAAGCACCCTTTTATCATTGCATGTATCCGCAAGAAAGACTGTCAAACCTACGTACAAATGACTTAATGAGACCTTCAATTTTTTGTCAAACAATGTACATTGCTATTGCATCGAATCCTTTTGTACATGTGAAATGCTAGCTCTATCATCACCCCTCTTTTGAGCATGTACCAAGCCCTTTGACCTTTGCTCTATTGAAGTGACCTTAGTTGGGAAATACGTGGGTTGTAAACCAAAAGCTTCAAGATAGTACTACAATACATTTGGTGAGTGTACATGGCATAGATGATTTAGTGTGGTAAGCACCCTTTTATCATCGCACGCATCCGCAAGAAAAACTTTCAAACATGTGTACAAATGACTCAATGAGACCTTCATATTTTTGTCAAACAATGTACACTGCTATTGCATTAAAATCCTTGCTAGATGCCAATGTTACCATACATTGGGTTTGGCATCATGCCCTGCATACCCCCAAAGACTGTTCCTGGCATGTACTGCTGGTTTCAAGCTCATAACCAGCCATGCTTGGAAACATTGATACACCCCGAAATACTCAGGATGCACCGTGGGTAGTGGAAAAACCTGACGCATAGCGTGTAAATTAGTTCCCTGTCCATTTAAACCAACATTTGGACTCGAAAGGTGGCTGGCTGAACTGGTAAAGCCTTTGGAATTGGCGTCCTAATCACCTGTTCGTGGACAAAAGCAATTTGCCTTGGAGCCCCAACTGACTCCGCAACATGACAGTGCTCCTTGCCCTACTGGGACGCATACAGGACCTGGGCTTGAGCTGCAACAGGCTCTCTTGCATGAGAAATATGCCTTGTCTACTCTGACACTGATGGAGCTTGCAGAAATTCCATAAACCTGGAATTCTGCACCAACCAAGAAAACACATTCATAGCAACAACAAACTGTGTCCTGAACGCATCGTCTTCAAGTTTGCCGAGTCATAAACCCTTTCTTCAAATGGCCCAGTCATAAACCCTTGAATTTGTGGAGCATTCACATCAACAAAAGGCGTAGACAGTGGTGGCCGTGAACTCTCGCCAACCTCGAACACTGGAGGAGGAACAGCCTGTCTGTCGCGTGAAGAGGAACCCTCTTCCCTGATGTAATTTGTCATGTCAGCCATAGTGTAATTCCAAGTTCCTGTGCTTTGTGTCTTTGCCGAAACCCAACTAAGGAAAAAGTGATTCTGTTTCGGCAACGGAACCATGGAACTGGCCCGTAGGGCGGTAGACTTTAACTTTCACCCGATCTTTACAATGATTAACATTACTTGAACTTTACGACAGAAAGGAGCTTCACGAATAAACCTGTGATTGGGAATTACACTTAAAATAAACAACGGCTTGGAAGCTAGAGCACTTCCAAGCAGACAACGAGTTACGACACCTTGTAGGCGCCAAAGACTGGTGCCCCTTTGGGTATTTCTTTATTCTTATTGCAACCTATAAACTTCTACAAGCTGGCGAGTGAAATCCCAAGTAAACAGTGACTTTCCACGCACTTTAGAGCACTTTACAAAACCTGGCGAGAAATTACAGCACGCTGAAATCTCTGTATTTGGCCTTCAATTTACACCAATACACCTATTCGGTGATTCCCTAGCTTCCCCAAAGCTCCTGGGACTTGTAGGCATCAAAACTCGCCAAAACCCTAAACCTGCAAAATAACACAGCAGGCTGTAATTCCCTGTTTCGCATCATTTTGAGCGGAGCAAACACGTCACGTGTGTCTTAGAAGCTCCCACACGCAATGGGACAGTTCCCCTATAAATCGGACGAGTTTTCACGCGAGAAAACTCTCCGGTTTCGCATTCCTTCGCGATGGAAATGTGCATACTTGAACGGGATTAGCAGTTAGCTAATCCGGTTCCTGTACAGAAGGCTCTTGGCTTGGCAAGCGCACATAAAACCCCCAAAATTGTACATGGTCATCTGAGAAGCCCAACTAGTGGGGCATTACCATATGTGCAAAGGGGAGAGAGAGATGCACGAGAGCAAATCATTGCGCTACATAGAGCCACAAACACATTGCAATCACTTCTGAAGTCCAAAAATCAGTCCCCCACTCAAAAATGGGCGCCCCCTCTTGGATGAGGCTTCTGGAAAGTGTGTGTTGGCCTGCATGCAGCTCCCCTACTGCCCATTTGAATCCCTTTGGTTTGATTTCCTAGTACCCACCAACTCAAAAGTCTTGCAGAAGGGCCTAAATGACTTTGAATTGAGCCCAACCAACCTTTTATTGCTCGGATTTTAATGCCAACCTTTTATTGCTCGGATTTCAATGCCGATTGGCCCGATCATCTCGTGGCGACTTGTCCTTCTTGACTGCGGGTGAAACTCTTCGCCGTCGGCCGTTTCACAGTGGCCACACAATGTCCGTCCATTTGTGGCTTTAAAAAGAGACTGCCAAAAATTTAAAAAAAAATCAAGGGAAAGAAACCAGCAAATATATATAGTGGTTGCCACAATCTCGTGACACTATACTAAGCTGTGAGCTGAACATTCTCTCTCTCTCTCTCTCTCTCTCTCTCTCTCTCTCTCTCAAAATTAAAGTTCGTTGTCTACAACGAAGCGCATTATGTCTCATCGTGATTCATTCACTTCTCTCAAGACTGTCCCTAACGGGAATACTATCACGTTGGCCTCTTATCCAATTTACGGAATTGGGAAGATTATGCTTACTACTGCAGGTGGATGCTCTTTCACACTTTTGGATGCGTTGTTTGTACTCAGGATCAACAGGTATTACTTGGTCTTGTAGTCAAGTTTGTGGATGGTAGATGTATTGTGCATGATCTCAGTTTTGGTGACACTATTGTGGCATCTGGTACTTTGTTATGTGGAGTGTATAAGCTCTATGCTTACAAAACATGTGTGCTAGATTCAGCATGAACAGTTTTTGATTCAAAGGCTACTTCAGATGCAAAACTTTGGAAGGTTTTTGGTTGGAACTATCAAGCTCTATACATAAGGCTCTTTGCCATCGTTTGCATAATAGTCCTCTAGATCCTCAACCATGTGATTTGAGAATCCAATGTGTGGTTTAATTCATGTAATGCAAGCTCTTACACAACGTTAACACATAAATTTTTTGCCTTTTGATACTCGAAAGTCGAAGTATGTAACCGCCAAAGACTAATCTGCTTGATGATTTGATTGTCAGCTCAGTGTGTGTCCTTTGTCACATCCAAAAATGGAAGGCTGCACTTGTTAGAGGGATTTTAAGCTGTGCATCTTTGGTGTTGTTTGTCCAGTTTACGCCCTTCTGTGAGTTAACTTTTGAGTTGACAGATGAACAAGTCTGCTACCAATTTGGAGGCTCGGATATCCCATTTGGAGAAGAGCGCTCTACCATCCTCAATAGAGGTGTCTGAGCAGGTGTGTCTCGGTTCTCTCTTTCCAATATCATTGTGCATGGCAAGAATATCTGTATTTTCAGATACTTGGAATAAGATAAGGGCATGGTTTTATTTGACATGCAGTCAGTCTTTCTATTTCTAGCTGTACAATTTTATGATTAGTAAATGCATGCGATTCAATCATGGAAACTTAGTATTTCCTTTCTGGTTTTCAAAGGGTGGAGCAGAGAGAGGTGATATCAAAACTTCAATGTCAGGAGCTGACAGAGAACCGCAAGAAGCAGCTCCAGTATTAGAGCATTGAGTTAGACTCTCCTGTAGAAGAATTCTGGACCTCAAATGCTTAATAATGTTCTTCATGTCATGTCTGCGGTCATAATTTTTGGGATGCTTCTTGACTCTCACTAAGCTGTTTTGTGCCTTGTTTAGTGAGCCGTTCAGTACATACATGACACTGCTTCGTGTGATATATTGATGTGGTTTCTCACAGGCATGCAATTGAATGTTTTGCTTTAACTCGGTCTAGCTTTTTAGATAGGTCTCGATTAAGAGAAGTCAGGATAGGCAGGTGTGTGTGAACCAGTTTATAGTGAGCTAAAAAAGAGATCATAATGTGGGAACTGTAATAGAAAAACTAAAAGCGGGTATGCTGTGTGGAGCAGCAATTGTGGTTTATATTCCTTACGACATGAGGTGTGGTCTTTCAACAGCCCATAACTTGTTGATAATGTGCCTAATTCTTGCTGGTTTTTTATGGAAGTCCCTGTGCTCAAATTCTCTGTTCCTGCTTTTCCTATTTGAGAGCTTCAGGGTGAGCACAAGAAAGAGAGGAAAGAGAGCACAAGAAGCGTCCTTTAGGAGGAACACTTGTGTGATGTGTCTTGCAGGACTTCAGACGACAAGTGGGAAGTCAATCTTTGATATTATGAACACTCCATGGATTTGAGATCCACTCTTCCTGGCTGTCAGCCATGGCTCACAGTCGTGCATATGCACTGGCATTGCACAAAATTCTTTGCTATACAGCAGAAGGATTACTGCAGGATTCTCCTCAGGCAAGTGTGTACAGGCCGCAAATCGAGCATGGGGACAAGGTGTCAGGCTGGGTGATTGCGAAGCAGGCAACTGACCGATGTGATTACTGTCAAGTGGCTGGCAGGGAGATATTTTATGCCGACCGACGGACTGAAAATCTGGGACTGCTGTGTGCTACTGTACAATTGCTGTGCATGCTTGTGCTGCCCCAGAGTCCTGCAGTTCCTTCTGCTGCTAAGGAGCCTCTGCTATTTTGTTCACAAATTTTTGTTGACTATCATCTAAGGGTCACTAGGCTCGTCTCGAAAACCGTACCACAAATATTGGTTGATTTGAGACTGTTTTTTAAGCTTGCATCAGGACATTTGCACATCCCAAATGTAAATTAGTGCATCTATGCACTATATGATATTGTATGATCCCCTCGCACCCTATTTTGTTTAGGCCACACTCACTAAGGCGTAACAAACCAGTGTAAGATCTAAGTACATGCTTGTGCACTAGAGTGTCTTCAGCCTGTATGGAGTTCGATGCCAAAAGGAAATTGGAAAGGCCACTCCACCGTGGCATGGGAATCAATTAAGGGGTTTCACAAACGGGAATCAAGAGTAGTGCCTTTGTCCATGCCACCAATCTTTAGCATTTAATCAAAAGGGGTTGTCTGTCCTTTCTTATTCCTCGATGCGCGCCTTTGGTGCAAAACAGAAGCCTTACAGCTTGGTTCAAGGAAGTATGTGATCTTAGAAGTGGAGAAACGTGCACACCTCTAAAGCAGCACTTCAGAAGAGCGGACCATATGGTGAATGTTATCGTCATACAGCCTTCGATTTTCGTTGGACATAGGCACATGACCATCAACTAGTAGTAGTATACAATAAGGCAAGCCACCAGAGCATAAAACATGGGCATGGCTACACAAAATGATGTCCTCTCTCGTGAGCAATTGTGAGCCATTTGCAAGACTCTCCAAGCAGTGACACTACTAACTTTTTACGGAAAAAGTATTGAGTTACTACAAGTATGTCATGTTTCTTTTTTGCATTTGTTGCTTACATTTGCTCCGAAAGATGATGCAAATGTCGAGCTATGGTCAAGCATGTACTTTATTACATAATGTTAGACTTGTAGTGGGAGGAATCATGTGTGGACCATGAAGAATTATGGATAATGTGGAAAAAGAGTGCCAAAATGAAGAAAACTACCACCGTTTCATACATAAAAAATGTAAACATGATGAAAAGCGATTGTACTCCCTGCAAGCAAATTGTGTAGCAAAAATGAAAGGAAAGGGTATCCATTCTATTTCGGTTGAAAAGGCTTAAATCTTGTCCAAAGGAGCTAGCTTGGTTGGTTGGGCATTTGATTGCTATGACCTAGGTCATGTGTTCGAGTGCGGCCAACTGGCCTTGGTAGCACTCACAAGCGTTTGTATCGCCTTGCACAAGATATCTGCGATTTGCTAAAAAAAAAAAGGCTTAAACCTTGCACCAATAATGTTGCATACTACAACACAATTGTAGCAAAGCGGTTGATGCATCCTACACTATTTTTGCACCAATCTCTTGATGAGGTTAGAGTTTTTTTAGAAGCTCTTGAGGAGCAAGGGGTGGGTGGTGAAGCGAGTGGTTTTAAGGAATAACCCGCTTTGGAAGGGTGCAATAGAGTTTGATGAGTTGGTCATGAGCACTGTGACTTTATGTTAGCTATGTTAGAATTTGAAATTTTACTACCCTTGCAATGTATTTACTAAAATGAGGAGGATAAAGACATTAACGAGCGAAAAGTCTGACAACAATAACCGAGTGGAGTTCAAACGAGTGCCAAGATAGGGAAATGGGCATGTGGATGCTGAGAGAGAGAAAGGTAGATAAAGATATTGACAAGCAAAATGTCTCTGACAACAGTAACCCAATGACATTTTATATGGGACGGACAAATCCACCATGATGATACAGATAAGAAGATGGTTGTAATTATGATAGTCCAGCATTGTGGGTTATGGTGAATTGAAAAGTGTGTGTAACCCCACGTGCATGACCGATATGCGGCATAGAATCACAGTGAGACTCTTTGTGCCACAAGTCATTTATGATAGTCCAGCATTGTGGGTTATGGTGAATTGAAAAGTGTGTGTAACCCCACGTGCATGACCGATATGCGGCATAGAATCACAGTGAGACTCTTTGTGCCACAATTCAATTTTGGGTCTTTCTACGTGTGTAAACAACCTTCCTCGCATTGCAATGAAATTTTTTTTGCAGTCGCGAGACAATGCGAGAGGGAGTGTATTGGAAAACCCTAAACCACCCCCATCACATTATTGTGTAATAAACATTATGTGTGTATGTGTATGTGTGTGTGGTTGTGGTTGTTTTACTTATATAATAAAACATAAATGAACTTTTACATTCAAAAGATAGCTGGCTTTAGAAAAGTGACAATAGTTAGTACAAAAACAACTCAGTCTTAGAATTACCTTTGTACATAGCTATATGAATGAGATCTCATTCTAATGTAAAATGACAGTGACTAATCAAAGAAGTAGCTCCAGTAGTAGGAGCCAGTGAAATCACGGATTGATAATTGCTTCAAGCCAAAAAAAAAAAAATCCAAGAAAGGATAGAGTCCTCACCTGCATCCATCCAAACAAGACAACACATTCGTTAGCATTGGATGTGTTTTACAGTTGTCAATGGAATATATAAGTTGTTATCCATGTCCAACTTACAATTTTTTGAAAACTTAAAACAATTGTCCTAAGTGTTTATGTAATCCAGTTCTCTATTGTTTTTTCTTTAAGAAGCTCTTTAGAGTAGTTATACTTATTGGTTTCTATTTAGCCCTATTGTTTAGGACAAAAATTATAAAGCAACGCTATGTATATGATTCTTGATCAGAAGGCCACAACCTCTTCTGATCCAAGTGTCATAATCTCCTAAGCCATTTATAGGTCAATTTTTAATCATTTAACAAATTATATTGGCAGATATTTAACCTAACTTTTGTCTTGTTTTTCCAAGCAGCATAAAAAATGTCTCTGAATCCACAACTTCTAGAACCAAAAGAAACCATCGATAGTTTTCAAGGTAGCCAAATTGGCTAGGCAAAATCAATCCTATAAGGAATCTGCATACTACAATTAGTAAGCCAATCTAGTCACGTTATCCTTTGAAAAAATGCTACAACATCAAAGGTAATCTCATTATCACACTTAGTAACTTTGGTTAAGAATAATATCCGATATGCAGTTAAACAATCAATCAGTCATCCTTTGGTGTTAAGTAATACAAAAACCACTGACTATTTTTCATGGGTAAGAATACTACCCTAAGTTTTTTAAATCAACCAAGTTTTCGGTAGCATAAAGACAAGGACATAGAATTTTCAACAAAAAACCAGAGATTTAAAGCGCAAAAATCCTTACCCATGAGCAAAAAAACCTCATTAAATGTGTGATTTTTATCAAACCATTACGTGAACAAGAATCTGCAAGTGAGACAGTTAACAGTGGCACGAAACCATGTGAGAGAAACAACGCAGATGAACTGCTAATCCAACCAGTAGACAAACATAATCGTCATTAACCAACTAAGTGATAAGCATGCTTTTGCAGAGTATTGCAAAATAAAAAACCATAAATTTTTTAACCAACATGAGACGTGTCCTTGTGTTCCACCATCTCCATTGCAACTCAGTACACAGTAGTTCACGTACTTAGAAAAGCTCACTATTTATGCTCTCACACACAGAAAAACAAGAGACAAGGCTAAGTGAGGGCTAGAACCCTCACCTGGTTTATATAATACGGGTTTGGTACAAGATTTGAGGAGTGATAATCACAGCAAAATGCTGCCTACTGTGTTATCATGAGAGGATGCTCCAGCGGCAGCTGCCACATTAACCCAAGGGGAGGAGGGGGGGGGGTGTGTGTGTTTGTGTGATGTGTGTGTGTGAGACTGGTCGTGTGCAGTGGTGTTGCGTAGAGAGTGGGAGAGCGGATTTATTACCTAGTAAGTTTCCCAAAAAACTTCATGCTCCCCTAAGAGGGGAATTTTATGAGAACTAGAGGCCCAAGGCCAACAACCATTTTTAAGTAGAGTCTCCCATGAGAGGAGTGGAGATTCCTAGCCATTTGACGTTCTCGGACAAAACCAGGCAGTTGTACATATACATGTGTGTGTGTGTGTGTGTGTGTGTAGCAGTTCTAAATAGATACATACGTGCAAACAAACACTACCTGTTCACATACCAATAATTCTAGGCAAATACAATGGATTTGTACAATAATTTATTTGCTGTTGAGAATAAATTTTGTACAAGGTAGTGAAGAAAACAAAGTATAACAAAGGAGAAAGTAATCCTTAAGTCTGGAGAGATGTTGCTTCAATGGTAAAAGATAAGCTTCATGTCATCAACCACCTAGAACAGAATGTTTTTATCAAAGAAGGTAGCCCTCACCTGCACCCATAGCCACAAGAAAACAATTCATTAGCACGTGACGTGTACGCAGGTGATGTTGGGCATCCCAGTTGTTATCCATGTCACAATGAAAAAACAAACATTTCTCTACATGTATTTTGTTTTTTTTTTTAACAGAATAAGAGTGCTTGATTTTTAGCAAATCTATCCCGGAGAGTGAGATTCCCAAAAAGCTACTATGTATCAAGTCAGTTCCAGATTTATTTTATAAATTTTTCTCACCTTAGTTTAAAAGCTTTAAAGAGATTATCAAAAAACTATGTTTAAAAATTTCTAACTCATTCTTTAACCAGATCGGGGAGATTTTTACCCCATAGGAGCAAGCAGAAGTTAGCTCGAGACATACAACCTACACTAGTCATCAGTTTTTCAATGCCTAAAACACCTCTTGAAGAGATAAAGGACAACCTGATTATGTATGAACGAAGTTAGAGCCTGATTTTATTCCATTAGGCCTCATTAGTATATTAGCGAAAGCCAAACCAACACTCATCTGAACAACACAGTAAGGTATAGGACCATTAGACCGACAAGAGGAGTCTGAATCATATGTTTGGATTTTTTCTAACTATACCACTACATAAGTTAAGAACCAATTTAATCCTTTCAAATGCCATCATTATTCACAGCTAATTCTCTTCCTATGTCATGGCCAACATAGTTTTCCACAAAGCCAGTAACAAATTCTTATTTTTATCCTTGCTAACAGAGTACTTATCAAAATCAATTCCATTAGCTGTTTACCCAATATGAAACAGAAACTGCACATTTGTTCTTCTCAATATGAAAAAAAGAGTGGACGAATTAGCAAGTATGTTTTTATAGTGCAGGCCAAAGTTCCATTCTCTGAAACACAACAAGACCAGCTGGGCAAGTCAAAGCATCAAGCTACGTAAAAGGCCAAAACAGTAAAATCTAGAGATAAAGTAAAAAAAGCAGAGATCAACCGAAGCATTTTCTAAAGTCACCCTCTCACACGCGAGAGAGTAACCATAATACCATAAACCCATGTTAAATGTCTAATCCCAAGCTAGAGAATTCGGATTTTCACAGTCTTTGTAACGAGCATCATGCAGGTAAATTTGCAATGCAAAAAAAACAAACTTCTACCTGATATGAAATGAAGTGAGAGTACGTAAGGCCAAGTTTAATAGAGCAAAGCATAGAACATTTTCCCGCAGGGGCACTAAACCAAAAACCATGCAAGATATCCCAATGCTACAACATGTCAGGAAAATTTTCAAGATGTAAATGGTGAGCACTTGATTAGGCTAGTGTAGTAAAAAAACCAGACAGCATTCGGGTACGTGATAGCAGTCAGCGACCATAATCAAGCTCAAATTGAGCACTAGTCATCATTAGGGAATGTGAGTTTATTTATCTTCAACGAATCTTTTCAAGATGTGGCAGTACCTCAGTACCAAGAAATAATAAACCAGTATAATACCTAATGTTCTTTAGAGTTTTTTTAAGCATAAAACCAGCCTAGAATCGAGCATATATTCCTTCACTAAACAATCCACAAGCCGGAGTAAAAAGTACACAGAATATTCAAAAACTAGTTTACTATTATATCTCAACCAAACCAGCCCAACCCAATTTAAAGTGCTACATAGGAGTTGAACACCACAAGATCATACATAAAGAATTTTTTTTAAAAAAACTGGAGACTCGAAGTAGATGATGATTCGTCCATAGATTTCTCCTTTCCTTTAGGCATGATGTAGTCTTTATAATTTAGATGCTATGAACGCTTAGGTTGAAAATACAGCACGCTGATGCTAAGTGAGTATAGAACTCACCTGTTCATAGCTGTGAGGGTTTTATAGAGGTCCAAGCACAGCCGTAGCAAATGGGACCCGACCTATGCCAGCAATACCTACCATCGAGGTCGCTTCACACAGCCCATGTCTCTAGGGATTGCATTCGCACAAGATTCGGTAGCGCATAGAGTTAGACAAAACCGTGAGTGCAGTAGCTTCAGATCTGAGCACACTCCATTCTCTTGCAGAGGGTACTGTGAAACAGAGCGGGAGTACTAGCAGAATTGCAGAAGGTTAAAATTTAAAAAAAAACGCTAAACAGGTGTCCATAAGGTAAGGTCATTTTTTCAAGGTTTCTAAGGCAGCAAATAAGACCAAGCTTGAGTAATTTCTAAAAAGAGACTACCAATAATCCCCCAAATTTTATTGCCTGTAATGATTTAATAAGATCTAGTAAATTGGTAGCAGTAGCCAGTTTGAAAATATCAGACAAAATTTGCTAAGTCGATGCATGATAACAAATTCTAATGAGGAATACTCTCCAACTCTGGATGATTGCAGATGAAAAAATACTCGATATTTCAAGAGAGACCATTTTAGGTAGGATGGCCCAGTTTGGTAAGTTTCTAGGAGAAACACATGTGGAGAAAAGTAAAGGTGAGTTAATGTGTTCCGGAACCCAATAAGAGTTGGCAAGAAGAGTTGGTTTTTTGTACGGATAGTCACTGGGTGGAGGTTGCAATCTGGGTCTATATATGACCAGTGTTTATACTTTAGAGTGCACTGTAGCAGGCTAGAGCAATATTTAACATCCGATAGTTAACAAGTTTCTTAAATAAATTGTCTTAAGCAGTGTCTTACACTTCATCAGCTATAGCTTATATTCAAGATCAGGTTTTAGCAATAATGCTAGCCCATCGTCAGCAGTCAGGTGAGTCTTTTATTCCCTCTATGAGGAACATCAGTTGCGCAGACTAAATGGTGGACATATCAAAATAGAGTGACACGGGTGACCCTATGGGGTCGATAACACTTCAGGAATAATATTTGTCTGGCAATGGTAAAGGAAGCCCTGGGCTTAGGTCCACAGTATTATTATGTGGAAAATTTAATGAAGCGTGGATTTTTCGAGCAGTTATATTTGCTAGCACAGTTTCTACCATATCGTAAGGTATATTTGTATCGCCATTTTGGCCAACCCCCAAGAGGATATTTTAACTTCTCACCACAGACCAGGGAGTTTAGTGTAATTTTAGTCAACCGTATCCTTCCTTTGGCTGAGCGTCCTAAGACATGTTTTTATTGTGACAGCTGCTTGTGTGATCATGTAATGAACGATTTAATTGAGATGTAAAGGTAAAAAAAAGAGAAGGGTTATATTGAATCTCAGCCAAGCTCCTTTTGTCCAATTTATGTAGTGAAGCATGAGAAAGGACTCATGTAATCTTGTGTGTGTGTGTGTGTGTGTGTGTGCGCCCACCCATTCCCAGGCACCATATTCTAAGAAGTAGTAGACCCATAGAATATGGGTCTACTACCTCAAAAAGAGACAAAATTTCTATTTTTTTCTTATTTAGAAAGAGGGGTTTCCCAAGTGTAACTTATTCTCGTTTAATGAGACTAATTAAGTTTTGTAGGTCAAACTTAAGGGTGGACCATATATGCAATTTTAAGGAATTGTAGATATATGCAACTAGGTCTTTTCTAAGAAACCCATTATTGATAAACTTGGTAATAAGAGTATTGATTTCTTCACACACTAAAAAACAGGCTAACAAGGCATACATTATTAGAAATAGCATTCCTAGACAGGTGTGTAAAGGGGTTTTAAAGGGTCTATTGCTTTTTCTTTTTGTAAATTCAGAAGATACAAGCTTGAGATTATCTCTTTTCCAGAAGAAATGAGTATAAAAACTTCCCAAGAATGGGGGAATTAGAGTAATCTCAATATTCAAGAAGTGGAGAAAGTAGGTTCTATATTAAGACGGGGAGGATATATATCTTCAAGTGTTTCTTCGAACATGGGATTGTTAAGGCTACACAGGTCATCCATAAACCTAAACGTATGAACAAAGTGTGTGAGTAACAAAGCACTAGTGGGGTCACTTAAAATTTTCAAGAGCCATTGGTATTCGAAATGACATTGATAAAGATTACACATAACAAGAGAGCAAGAAAATTCCATTGGGATCCCTAAAATTTGTTTGTAGCAAGTAATCCCAATTTGGAGAGCAATTATTAAGGAGCCAAAAGATATATCTATAAAGATCATTTTCTCTAAAGACGACAGGTGTAGACATTTTAGATTTCTTACCCAACCTGTATTCTTTTTTGTTAAGATACATGTATATCCAAGTGTCGCTCTGTGGGAAAAAGCTAACTTTATAAGTTTAGATAAAACATTAAACAGACCAACACATCCTATTAGAGGAATATTCTTGTAACATTGTATTATGTCTGTCGTAAAGATAGAAAATTTGTTTTCTGGGAGGTTAATAGAAACCTCCGCTGCATTCTTTACAATCCAAAAAGGGCAGCAATCTAAATTCCCGAATCGTCTTAGATCCTTACGCTTGATGGTGCAAATCGCTTCTATTTCTAGAAGAATAAAGTTTAAGCAAAAGGTGATGTCATTAGTAATACATAAAAATAAGCTATTTAAAGCATGAGAGATCCATCTAAATTTATGTTTATGATTTTTATAAGTTGGAAAGAGTACAGGTATTTTTAGAGAGAGAGGAAAATAGCCAAATTTTGATAATTCATCATTAAGAAGTGTAGAAGTTCTAAGAGGAGAGGTATCAAGTTTAAGAAAGTCAACAACATTGAGTCATGATAAGGTAAAACAAAAAAGCTAGTTTTTTACAGATAAATGAAGTAGTGTTATACGCTTTATCTAGGCCTATAATAAACCACTTTTCCTTAATATCAGAGATGGAAGTTTTAATACTGGGAGTCAGCCATGTAATCTCAATACTTAGCCACTCATGCGGCATAAGACTGATCTTTTTCCAAAAAATATCTTTAAGTGTAGAGGTAAGTAGAAAGTGAACATCAACCTCCAGTTTGGAGTTTTAAGGCCATGTCGGCCAGGCATTCAAGAAGAGCCACGCAGGCAAGATGAGGATTTAGTGGAAAAGGAGGAATATGATTCAGGTCTTTACTCAAGAGGCTCCTCACAAGTCTATCAGATATGATTTCTAAGTTAGAAGTACAAACATGTAAGCCTAAGTTAGTAAAAGACTTACAGAACTTAGGATACAAGTGACAGACACAGACAGGGACTTCTTCATTGTGGAGGAAATCATTCGAATAAATAAGATTTTTTATCGATGGCAAGTACTTCCATCCAAACATCACATCTTTTAGCAACAGATTTGGTCCAAAAACATGTCTAAAGCATTCAGTAAAAATAGATTGAGGAGTAAAAAAATAAAAAATCTTGCTAGTAAACAAGTAGTGTGTAAAAAATCTATTACATGCTTCTCCCTTTGGCGGTAGGTGAAGTCTTCCCACAGGCGTTCCTTTGTACCTGCACATCACATATCCAAAAGATTTCGGATTGGTAGGTTTCTGCCACGGCCTCTAGTATAATTTCTAGTCCTCCCTCTTCCAAACACAGAATCACTAGAAGATGGAGTCAAGAAGGAGGTGTAAGAAGCCGACGGGGAGACAAGAGTGTTGGTGCGTTTGAATACTTGAGTATCCTCATCATCAATATTAGGCTTGAACCATCCCTTTGATTCCTTTATAACTTCCATAAGTGGTTAACAGTGTGCCACAACCTTCAGAACCTAACTCTTGAAGGGTGTCGTACATAATCGATCTGTAATGTATAAAGGCGATTAGAGCTAAGACCAGATCCCTATCTTGACCACCAAGCCACGAACAGAAGAGGGAAATATGAAATTCTTCTGCTTTGTCAGGAAAGATATTTTGAAGATTGTTGAGGGCGTACCAAATTGCATGGTCAAACCAAATGATGCTCGACTCACAAGCAACTTTAGGATCTAAAAATCTGCATGCACACTTAAGGTAAGGTCTGAACACATTCCACACCGTTTTTGTATAGTAATCAATATTATTTTTACTAAAGGTCATCACACCTTTGGTTCTTGCATATAAACCTGTATTAGATCCGCATTTTTTTCATCAAAGAAATTCATATTGAAAGGAGCTTTAATCAGCTCTCCTTTATCCACGAGTTGTACCCCTTTAAGAACTTAGAGCTTGCATTATTCAATAGTGGCAAGTGCTAGGTTGGCAAGGAAGACCCAAGTTTCCATAGAAATGGGAGCAAGAAACCCCTTATTTGGGAATAACCAAAGTCTATGCTCTACACCCAAGGATTCTACTTCAATCTGTCATGATGGTAAAAAAGGAAAGGCCCTAGAGACTTTCGGCACCATATCCAAAAGGAAAGCCTCACTGAGGGAACAAAGGTCCTTTTGAAATTCTTTCACAGCTTCCAAAGCCGCAACATCTCTACAAAAGAGGCTGTTAGGAGGAGGGACTATTGGAGTAGAGGGAGCAGTAACAAAAATGGGACTTAGCCCGTAAAAGTTTCTGAGAAGATTGGATAGTTTCGAGCCTTTAGATGAGAAGGAAGCTAAGTCTTGAATATGGGCTTTGGAAAGACGAATCAAAGGTAAATTCTAGTAGTAGGTTGATGCCCTCAGTTTTATTCTTATCAAGGAGAGCGAGAACTTTCACCCATTGGTCAAAGGAAATAAGCTGGACAAGTGACATTTTAGAATCTTTTGAGGCATCAAAAATTAAAGCAGAAGCATCACTATCTTGGATACATTTCAACACAAGTAGAGAAGCAAAGGAAAAGGGGTTCCAAAGGAAAAGTAAGACCTTGGGAAAGAGAGATAATCTGCAAAAATTGCAAAAAAAAAAAGTTAGCATAACACATCTTGGATGAGCAGAGTAGTTGTGTAGAGCATATACAGAGTGTAACTTCTATTTGAGTTTTATTTCCCTATGAAGATAGAGCCTAATCCTAAGTGAGATATTAGGAAAGACATTTTCTATTTCTCTAGCAAGTCGTAATTTCTCTGAAATCATAGCTCTTTTAACTGAGTCAGAGAAGATCTTCATTCTTGCTGTGAGTTTTGAGTAACCTGGTGGACGGAAATTTATAAAATAGTGAAATGAAAAAAAAAGGACCTTAGAAAGAGAGAACGAGAATAGCTAGAATAAAATGGTAATGCTAGCAACCTTTCACCAGTCAGGTTAAAAAGGGGACCACTGTGACTGTGTGATAGCACCCCTACCTGTTAGAATATAATAAATTATATTGTAACAGGCCCTATGTACTAGAACTAGGTCTGGGAGAGAAAGACAAGTCTATCTCTCTTTTGCGTTTATTGTGTGTGTAGAAGTTCTAAATAGATACATACACGCAAACGAACACTACCTGTTCACAGACCAATAATTCTAGGCAAATACAATGGATTCGTACAATAATTTATTTACTGTTGAGAATAAATTTTGTACAAAGTAGTGAAGAAAACAAAGTATAACAAGGGAGAAAGTAATCCTTAAGTCTAGAGAGATGATGCTTCAATGGTAGAAGATAAGCTTCATGTCATCAACCACCTAGAATAGAATGTTTTTATCAAAGAAGGTAGCCCTCACCTGCACCCATAGCATGTGACTGTACACAGCTGATGTTGGGCATCCTAGTTGTTATCCATGTCACACTGAAAAACAAAATGTTCTCTACATGTATTTTGCGTTTCTTTTTTAACAGAATAAGAGTCCTTGGTTTTTAGCCAATCTATCCCGGAGAGTGAGATTCCCAAAAAGCTACTATATATCGTCAGTTCCAGATTTATTTTATAAAATTTTCCATTGCCTCACCTTAGTTTAAAGAGCTTTAAAGAGATTATCAAAAAACTATATTTAAAATTTTCTAACTCATTCTTTAACCAGGTCGGGGAGATTTTTACCCATAGGAGCAAGCACAAGTTAGCTCGAGACATAAAACCTACACTAGTCATCAGTTTTTCAACGGCTAAAACACCTCTTGAAGAGATAAAGGACAGCCTAATTATGTATGAACGAACTTAGAGCCTGATTTTATTCCATTTATAGAGCCTAAAAAGGCCTCATTAGTATATTAGCGAAAGCCAAACCAACACTCAAATGAACGACACAGTAAGGTACAGGACTAGGAGACCGACCAGAGGAGTCTAAATCATATGTTTGGATTTTTCCTAACTATACCACTACATAAGTTAAGAACCAATTTAATCCTTTCAAATGCCATAATTATTCACATCCGATTCTCGTCCTATCTCATGGACGACATAATTTTCCACAAAGCCAATAACAAATTCCTGTTTTTATCCTTGCTAATAGAGTACTTATCAAAATCAATTCCATCAGCTGTTTACCCAATATTAAATAGAAACTGCACATTTGTTCTTCTCGGTATGAAAAAAAGAGCGGACAAATTAGCAAGTATGTTTTTATAGTGCAGGCCAAAGTTCCATTCTCTGAAACACAACATGACCGGCTGGGCAAGTCAAAGCATCAAACTAAGTAAAAGGCCAAAACATTAAACGCTAGAGATAAAGTAAAAAAAGCAAAGATCAGCCGAAGCATTTTCTAAAGTCACCCTCTCACGCGCTAGAGAGTAACCATAATACCATAAACCCATGTTAAATATCTAATCCCAAGCTAGAGAATTCAGGTTTTCACAGTCTTTGTAACCAGCATCATGCGGGTAAATTTGTAATGCAAGTATGTTTTTATAGTGCAGGCCAAAGTTCCATTCTCTGAAACACAACCAGACCAGCTGGGCAATTCAAAGCATCAAGCTAAGTGAAAGGCCAAAACATTAAAATCTAGAGATAAAGTAAAAAAAGCAGAGATCAACCGAAGAATTTTCTAAAGTCACCCTCTCACGCGCCAGAGAGTAACCATAATACCATAAACCCATGTTAAATATCTAATCACAAGCTAGAGAATTCAGGTTTTCACAGTCTTTGTAACCAGCATCATGCGGGTAAATTTGTAATGCAAAAAAAAACCAACTTCTACCTGATATGAAATGAAGTGAGAGTATGTAAGGCCAAGTTTAATAGAGAAAAGCATAGAACATTTTCCCGCAGGGGCACTAAACCAAAAACCAAGCGAGATATCCCAATGCTACAACATCTCAGTAAAATTGGTGAGCACTTGATCAGGCTAGTGCAGTAAAAAAACCAAACAGCATTCAGGTATGTGATAGCAGTCAGCGACCATAATCAAGCTCAAACTGAGAACTAGTCATCATTAGGGAATGTGAGTTTATTTATCTTCAATGAATCTTTTCAAGATCTGGCAGTACCTCAATACCAAGAAATAATACACCAGTGAGATACCTAATGTTCTTTATAATTTTTTTTAGCATAAAACCAGCCTAGAATCTGAGCATATATTCCATCACTAAACAGTCCACAAGTCAGAGTTAAAAATACACAGAATATTCAAAAACCAGTTTATCGTTATATCTTAAACAAACCAGCCCAGCCCAATCTAAAGTGCTAGATAGGAGCAGAACACCACAAGACCATACATAAATAATTTTTTAAAAAAAACCTGTAGACTCGAAGTAGATGATGATTCCTCCATAGATTTCTCCTTTCCTTTAGGCATGATGTAGTCTTAATAATTTAGATGTTATGAACCCTTAGGTTGAAAATACAGCACGTTGATGCTAAGTGAGTATAGAACTCACCTGTTCATAGCTGTGAGGGTTTTATAGAGGTCCAAGCACAGTCGTAGCGGACGGGACCCGACCTATGCCAGCAATACCCACCATCGAGGTCGCTTCACACAACCCATGTCTCCAGGGATTGCATTCGCACAAGATCCAGTAGCGCATAGAGTTAGACAAAACGTGAGCGCAGTAGCTTCAAATCTGAGCACACTCCATTCTCTTGGAGAGGGTATTGTGAAATAGAGCAGGAGTACTAGCTAAATTGCAGAAGGTTAAAAGTAAAAAAAAAACGCTAAACAGGTGTCCATAAGGTAAGGTCATTTTTTCAGGGTTTTTAAGGCAGAAAATAAGACCAAGCTTAAGTAATTTCTAAAAAGAGACTACCAATAATCCCCCAAATTTTATTGCCTGTATTATTTAATAAGATCCAGTAAATTGGTAGCAGTAGCCAGTTTGAAAATATCAGACAAAATTTGCTAAATCGATGCGTGACATAACAAATTCTAATGAGGAATACTCTCCAACTCTGGATGATTGCAGATGAAAAAATACTCGATATTTCAAGAGAGACCATTTTAGGTAGGATGGCCCAGTTTGGTAAGTTTCTAGGAGAAACACATGTCGAGAAAAGCAAAGGTGAGTTAATGTGTTCCGGGACCCAATAAGAGTTGGCAAGAAGAGTTGGTTTTTTGTACGGATAGTCACTGGGTGGAGGTTGCAATCTGGGTCTATATATGACCAGTGTTTATACTTTAGAGTGCATTGTAGCAGGCTAGAGCAATATTTAACATCCGATAGTTAACAAGTTTCTTAAATAACTTGTCTTAAGCAGTGTCTTACACTTCATCAGCTATGGCTTATATTCAAGATCAGGTTTTAGCGATAACGCTAGCCCATCTGCTGCAGTCAGGTGAGTCCATCATGAGAAATATCTTACTCCATTATGAGTGTCTTCTATTCCCTCTATTAGGAACATCAGTTGTGCACACAAAATGGTGGACATATCAAACTAGAGTGACACGGGTGACCCTATGGGGTCAAGAACACTTCAAGAATAATATCCGTCTGGCAATGGTAAAGGAAGCCCTGGGCTTAGGTCCACAGTATTATTATGTGGAAAATTTAATGAAGCGTGGATTTTTCGAGCGGTTATATTTGCTAGCACAATTTCTACCATATCGTAAGATATATTTGTATCGCCATTTTGGCCAACCCCCAAGAGGATATTTTAACTTCTCACCACAGACCAGGGAGTTTAGTGTAATTTTAGTCAATCATATCCTTCCTTTGGCTGAGCGTCCTAACACGTGTTTTTATGGTGACAGCTGCTTGTGTGATCATGTAATGGACGGTTTAATTGAGATGTAAAGGTGAAAAAAGAGGAGGGTTATATTGAATCTAAACCAGGCGCTTTTTGTCCAATGTATGTAGTGAACCATGAGAAAGGACTCATGTAATCTTGTGTGTGTGTGTGTGTGTGTGTGTGTGTGTGTGTGTGTGTGTGTGTACCCGCATTGTCCCAGGCATAATACACAATCTAGACCCATTGTGTACAGGCCTACTACCTAATAAGGGAGATGAGGCTATCATGGCTAAAAAGCAAGCCAGGCCTGTCATTTTGAGAGAGAGAGTTTTTCTAATTATGTTTATCAAGTTGCTCCTTTTGAATCCAGTAAGACAAAACTTGAGAATAAGCAACTTGATTTCTTCCCATGCTAAGAGGCAATTAGATGAAGAATATAAGATCAAATAAAGGAGGCTGACACAAGTACTAAGAGTTGTTTCATGTGGTCAATTACTGTTCTTTTTTATGAATTCAATGGGAGGGATATTCAATAAGTCTCTTTTCCAAGTGAAACGGTAGTCGTAGCCCCCATCATAAGGATTATGAAATGGGATTGTGAAATTAAGGAATTGTACCGAAGTCGAAAAGAAGCAAGAGGTTGTAGAAAACCCATGGCCAAAGTTGGTTCAACCTTAAGGTAGTTTGGCTAAATAAGATTAACTTTCTTTGAAAAGGTTTTATTGTTGAGGCTTAATATGTCATCCATATACCTATACGTGTATTTGAATAGAGAGAGTTTATGATAGTTGATTTTATCACCCACGGTTCGGAGAAACCATTTGTACTCAAAGAAGGCTAACTATAAATTACACATAAGGGGAGAATAGGAGAATCCCATAGCGATGCCCAGGCTTTGGTTAAAGCATTGTCCTCCGAAGAGAATACGGTAGTTATTGAGAATCCTAGAAATATACTTAGATAGCTTTTCCTCATTGAAGTGTAAGGGTTGACAGGAGTGGGGTTTCTTAATCCATCTAGGTTTGTTAGATAGAAAAATGTAGAAAAAACCATTCCTACTAGCATGTTTAAATGCTAACCTAACCATTTGTAGTATAATATTTTTCAGCCCTAATTCACCTTCCAGAGGTATGTTCTCGTAGCATTGAGTGATGTCTGCTGTGAAGAGATGGAATATCTGATTGGGGAGGTTGAGAGTAACCTCAGTGGAGTTTTTTACTAGCCAAAAGGGGTTATAGTGAATTTGGAGAAAGCAAGAACAGATTTGTTGTTTGGTTGCACAAACAAGTTGAAATTTTGAGAGTACAAGGTCAAGGCAAAGGGTGATACCTTTAGTAATGTTAATAAAAAAATGAATAGAAGCATCTGCTATCCATATGAATTTATGCTTCTGAAGTTTATAGGTGGGAAAAAGCACAGGAAGCTTAGTATTTTGAAGAGAGTAGCTAAGGTTTGAAAGATGTTTTGAAATTATAGCAGCAATCTCACAAGGAGATATATTTAGCGATGTGAATTCCCTCCTAGATAGTCGAGAGTGAGCCGCTTTCCAAGATAAATATTTGCATATAAAAGTGGGATAGTTGGAGCTTTTATCCAACCCTATTATAAACCAAGCTTGTGAGAGCTTCTGTAGTTCAACTCCGAGATTCACTGTGATCCAGGAACTATCGGTAGACAACCATTTGTATGGTATAAGCGAGATTTTTTGAAAGAAACTTTGTTCAACCAATTTATCTAAGTCTTGTAGGACTCTCTTCTCCAGTCGGAGAGTACTGACAAGGTCAGCTAGGCAGCAAAGTAAAGCTGATAGAGCAAGATATGGGTTTTTTGAAAAAATGGGGATGTGGTTTAGTCCTTTAGCTAAAATTTTTCGAACTGTGGTATCTCTAACTAAATACAGCTTGCCATAAATATCAAAATCTTTACAAAAAGAAGCATATTTATCATGTCAAGCACATATGAAGCAAAATTGTGTCCTAAAAAATCATTACTATATACAAGATTCTTCATAGGTTGTTGATACTTCCATCCAATGAGCACATTATCATGTATTCATGATTGCCAAATTGTAAATCTAAACACTCACATAATATTGTTTTTGGGTGCACCCAATCCAGAAGTTCACTTTGGAAAAGACAATGTATGTAGATATACTCCTTGTAAGAGGTCTTCCTAGTAAGATGCTTCCTTCCACATGGGCCAAAAGTAACCTCCACAGTATCAGTGATCATAAGTCAAGGAGGTGCCGAATAGGAGTGTTTCTTCCTCTTCCCCTAGGTGTTAAAAAGGATGTGAATGTATTATTGGGGGTGGCTAAATAGTTAGGTCCCTTCAGTGAGGGGGAGTCATCATCTCAATACAAGGTTTGAGTAAATTGGTGATATTCTTAACACCTTTGTAGTTGGCATAAGTGGTTAGATACATTTCAGGTTCATCAGATTTGAATTCTTTCAGGATCTCCAACATGCGTCCAAAAAATATTGAAAGCGATTTGAGCGACCACTAATTTTTTTGGGCTTGGCCTCCCAACCAAGAACAGATAAGAGATAGATGAAAGTCCATTGGCTTTTTGAGAAAAAGTTGATCAAGGTGGTTGAAGATAAACAGATAGCATGGTCAAACCACATAATGCTAGACTCACATGAGGCTTTAGGGTCAAGAAATTTGCATGCACATTTAATATGTGGCCGAAAAACATTCCAGATAGATTCTGTGTAGAATTCAGGATTACTTTTAGCAAACTCCATGTTACCTTTTGTCTGAATGTACAATCCTGCATTAGAAGAGCATTTTGAATGGTCAATAAGATTAAGGTTGAAGGGGGCTTTAATGAGTTTCCCTTTATCAAGGAATTGTCCTCCTTTCAGAACTCTGAGTCTGCAGTCCTCAACTGTGGAGGCAGGTAGATTAGCTAAATACACCCAAGTTTGACTGAGAATTGGTGCCAAAAAAAGCTTTTTTGAGCCGATGGTCCACACCAAAGGACTCAATTTCAATTCATCTAACCGGTAAGAAAGGAAAGACTTTTGACACTTTGGGTATCACTTCCAAAAGATTGGAGTCACTAAGGGAGCAAAAATTGTTTTGAAACTCCTGGACAGCTTCAAGCACTGCACTATCTTTGCAAAAGATGCCGCCAGTTTTCCGGATAGTCGGAGTAGCGGAAGTACTGATGAAAGATGGATTAAGACCACACAATTTTTTGAGAAATTTAGATAGCTCAGCTCCCAAAGAAGAAAAAGTGCTAGCTCTTGCTGATATTGTAAAGAAAGTATAGGTAACTGCGAAATGCAATGGGAAATCAGAGCCACCCCATCTTTGGAGTCCTTGTCCGAGGTAGTCAAAATCTTGACTCGCTTATTGAAAGAAAGCATGTGTAAGATAGATAACTTTTTATTCGAGGCAAGGGCTAAATTATAGATTAATTGAGAAGCGTCCAAGTTGCAAATACATCTGAGGACAAGAGAGGTAGCCACAAAAAGGGGCTCAGAGGATAATTCTAGGCCTTGTGAAAGGGCAAAGGGTCTGCAATAGACAAAATTGTTAGTAAGCAAGGGTTTACTTAGGGTAAGAGATGACATGGCTTTTGGCTCATCGAGCCAAAAAAGGTCTAGTCCTAACAGCCAAGGCTTTTTTTGGAGAATGGTCCTTTAGGTAAAACCTAATTTGTTCTAAAATTCTTGTATGCTTCTTCGGGTCGTGGATTACTCTCATGCAAGCAGTGAATTTATAATGTGTGTGTGTGTGTGTGTGTGTGTACCTTTTTTTGGAGAATGGCCCTTTAGGTAAAACCTAATTTGTTCTAAAATTCTTGTATGCTTCTTCGGGTCGTGGATCACTCTCATACGAGCAATGAATTTATAATGTGTGTGTGTGTGTGTGTGTGTACACACACACACACACACACACAAGCGTGCACACTCTTAGTCACTTCACTTGCCTGAGTTTGCTTTATCCGGCCACAATTTGCTTGTTGCCATTGCATGTCATCTTTCAAAGGAATTCTCATTTTTTTGGCAATTGATTGGTACTGAAAAGTTTCTTTAGCTTGCTAACTTTCATATGTTTATAGTTGTTGAGTTACGTTGGGTAGGTTGGAGCTTGTGGCTTTTACATAAATGAACTTTTACATTCAAAAGACAATTGGCTTTAGAAAAGTGACAATGATGAGTACAAAAACAACTCAGTCTTAGAATTATGTTTGTACATGGCTATACGAATGAGATCTTATTCTAATGTACAATGACAATAACTAATCAAAGAAGTAGTTCCAATGGTAGGAGCTAGTGAAGTCACGGATTGATAATTGCTTCAAGCCAATAAAAATCCAAGAAAGGATAGGGTCCTCACCTGCATCCATCCAAAGAAGACAACACATTCGTTAGCCTTGGATGTGTTTTACACATGTCAATGGACTATATCGATTATTATCCATGTCCAACTTACAATGTTTTCAAAACTTAAAACAATTGTCGAAGTGTTTATGTAATACAGTTCTCTATTGTTGTTGTTTTTCTTACAAGCTCTTTAGAGTAGTTACACTTATTGGTTTCTATTTAGCCCTACTTTTTAGGACAAAAATTATAAGGTATTCCTATATATATGATTCTTGATCAGAAGGCCACAACCCTTTTAATCCAAGTATCATACTCTCCTAAGAAATCTATAGGTCAATTTTTAATTATTTAACAAATTATATTGCAGATTTTTAACCTAACTTTTGTCTTGTTTCTCCAAGCAGCATAAAAAATGTCTCCAAATTCCACAGCTTTTAGAACCAAAAGAAACCTTTGATAGTTTTCAAGGTAGCCAAATTGGCTAGGCAAAATCAAATCCTATATGGAATCTACCATACTACAATTAGTAAGCCAATCTAGTCACGTTATCTTTTGAAAAAATGCTACAACATCAAAGCTAATCTCATTACCACACTTAGTAACTTTGGTTAATATAATATCACGGTATGCAGTTAAACAATCAATCAGTCAACCTTTGGTGTTAAGTAATACAAAAACCACTGACTATTTTTTATGGGTAAGAATACTACCCTAAGTTTTTTTTAATCCATTAAGTTTTCGGCAACATAAAAACAAGCACATAGAATTTTCGACAAAAAATTAGAGATTTATAACGCAAAAATTCTTAACCATGAGCAAAAAAACCTCATTAAAAGTGTCAAACCAGTACGTGAACAAGAATTCGCAAGTGAGACAGTAAATAGTGGCAGGAAACCATGTGAGACAAAAGACGCAGACGAACTGCTAATCCAACCAATAAACGGACATAACCGTCATTAACCAACTAAGTATTAAGCATGCTTTTGCAGAGCATTGAAAAATAAAAAACCATAGCTTTTTTAACCAACCTGAGACGTGTCCTTGTGTTCCACCATCTCCATTCCAACCCAGTACGCATTAGTTCACATACTTAGAAAAGCTCACTATTTAGGCTCTCACACACATAGTAAAACAAGCGCCAAGGCTAAGTGAGAGGTAGAACCCTCACCTGGTTTATATAATAACGGTTTGGTACAAGATTTGAGTAATAATCACAACGAAATGCTCCCTACTATGTTATCATGAGAGGATGCTCCAGCGGCAGCCGCTACATTAACCCAAGGGGGGAGGGGCGGGGGGGGGGGGGGGGGGGGGGGGGGGGGGGGGGTTGTGTGATGTGTGTGTGAGACTGGTCGTGTGGTATTGTGCAGAGAGTGGGAGAAGGGTTTATTACCTCTAGTAAGTTTCCCAAAAAACATCACGCTCCCCTAAGAGGGGAATTTTATGATAAATAGAGGCCCAAGGCCAACAACCATTTATATGTAGAGTCTCCCACAAGAGGAGTGGAGATTCCTAGACATTTGACGTTCCCGAACAAAACCAGGCAATTGTACATGTACCTTTGTGTGTGTGCGTGCACGTGCGCGCGTACCCGCCTTGTCCCAGGCACAATACACAATGGGCTGGTAGTAGGCCCCTTGTGTAAAGGCCTACTACCTAATAAGAGAGATGAGGCTGTCATGGCTAAAAAGCAAGCCAGGCTAGTCATTTCGAGAGAAAGTTTTTGTAATTACGTTTATCAAGTCGCTCCTTTTGAATCCATCAAGACAAAAGTTGTGAGTAACCAGCTTGATTTCTTCCCATGCTAAGAGGTAGTTAGATGAAGGATATAAGATCAAATATAGGAGGATGACACAAGTACTAAGAGTTGTTTTATGTGGTCAATTACTGTTCTTTTTTATGAATTCAATGGGAGGGATATTCAATAAGTATCTTTTCCAAGTGAGACAGTTTATGATAATTGATTTTATCACCCACGGTTCGCGGAAACCATTTGTACTCAAAGAAGGCTAAATATAAATTACACATAAGGGGAGAATAGGAGAATCCCATAGGAATGCCCAGGCTTTGGTTA
Source organism: Adiantum capillus-veneris (assembly GCF_014529385.1). NCBI lineage: Eukaryota > Viridiplantae > Streptophyta > Polypodiopsida > Polypodiales > Pteridaceae > Adiantum > Adiantum capillus-veneris. Next base: position 111,077,664 of record NC_140946.1, read on the forward strand.
AAGCATTGTTCTCCAAAGAGAATAGGGTTGTTATCGAGAATCCAAGAAATATACTTGATAGCTTTTCCTCATTGAAGTGTAAGGGGTGAGAGGAGTGGGGTTTCTTAATCCATCTAGGTTTGTTGGATAAACAAATGTAGAAAAAACTATTCCTACTAGCATGTTTAAATGCTAACATAACCATTTGTAGCAGAATATTTTTCAACCCTAATTCACCTTCCAAAGGTATTTTCTCGTAGTATTAAGTGATGTCTGCTGTGAAGAGATGGAATATCTAATTGGTGAGGTTGAGAGTAACCTCAATGGAGCTTTTTACTAGCCAAAAGGGGTTATAGTGAATTTGGAGAAAGTAAGAACAGACTTGTTGTTTGGTTGCATAAACAACTTCAAATTCTGAGAGTACAAGGTCACGGCAAAGGGTGATATCTTTAGTAATGTCAGTAAAAAAACCATTAGAACATCTGATATACATCTAAATTTATGCTTATGAAGTTTATAGGTGGGAAAACGCACAGGAAGCTTAGTTATTTTAAGAGAGTAGCTAAGGTTTGAAAGATGTTCCGAAATTATATCAGTAACCTCACAAGGAGATATGTTTAGCGGTGTGAATTCCCTCCCAGATAGTCGAGAGTGAGCCTCTTTCCAAGCTAGATTTTTGCATATAAAAGTGGGGTAGTTGGAGCTTTTATCCAGTCCTACTATAAACCAATCTTGTGAGAGCTTCTATAGTTCAACTCCGAGATTCACTATGATCCAAGAACTATCAATAAACAACCATTTGTATGGTATAAGCGAGATTTTTCGAAAGAAACTTTGTTCAACCAATTTAGCTAAGTCCTGTAGAATTGTCTTCTCTAGTCAGAGAGTATTGACAAGGTCAGTTAGGCAGCTAAGTAAAGCTGATAGAGCAAGATATGGGTTTTTTGGAAAAATGGGAATGTGGTTTAGTCCTTTAGCTAAAACTTTCCAGACTGTGGTATCTCTAACTATATCCAGTACACAAGTGCATCCATGCTTGCCATATATATCGAAATCTTTACAAAAAGAAGCATATTTATCACAAGCACATACTGGAGCAGAATTGTGTTGTAAAAAATCATTACTGTAGACAAAATTCTTCATAGGTTGTTGATAATTCCAACCTTTGAGCACATTATCAAGTATTTCATGATTGCCAAATAGTGAATCAAAACACTCACAGAAAATTGTTTTTGGGTGCACCCAATCAAGAAGTACTTTGGAAAAGACAATGTACGTAGATATACTCCTTGTAAGAGGCCTTCCTAGTAAGATGCTTCCTTCCACATGGACCAAAAGTAACCTGCACATTATCAATGATCATAAGTCAAGGAGGTGCAGAATAGGAGTGTTTCTTCCTCTTCCCCTAGTAAAGTTGCGAGACTTTCCTCTATTATAATTAGAGAGGAGCTAGGTGTTAAAAAGGATGTGAATGTATTATTGGGAATGCCTAAAGAGTTAGGTCTTTTCAGCGAGGGGGAGTCATCATCTTCAATACAAGGTTTGAGTAAACTCGTGATATACTTAACACCTTTGTAGTTGGCATAAGTGGTTAGATAAATTTCAGGTTCATCAAATTTGAGTTCTTTCAGGATCTCCAACTTGAGCCCAAAAAATATTGAAAGCGATTTGAGCGACCACTAATTGTTTGGCTTGGCGTCCCAACCAAGAATTGATAAGAGATAGATGAAAGTCCACTTGCTTACATATTTTTTTAGGATTTGCAGGTTTTTACCGAAGGTTCGTTAAAAACTATGCTCAAATTGGTGTTCCCATGACGCTTTTTGAGAAAAAATTGATCAAGGTGGTTGAGGATAAACTAGATAGCATGGTCAAACCACATAATGCTAGACTCATATGAGGCCTTAGGGTCAAGAAATTTGCATGCACATTTAACATATGGACGAAAAACATTCCAGATAGATTCCGTATAGAAGTCAGGATTACTTTTAGCAAATTCCATGTTACCTTTTGTTTAAATATACAATCCTGCATTAGAAGAGCATTTTGAATGGTCAAAAAGACTTAGGTTGAAGGGGGCTTTAATGAGTTCCCCTTTATCAAGGATTTGTCCTCCTTTCAGAACTTTGAGTTTGTAGTCCTCAACTGTGGAGGCAGGTAGATTAGTCAAATACACCCAAGTTTCACTGAGAATTGGTGCCAAAAAAAGCTTTGTTGGGTAAACCCCAGAGCTGATGGTCCACACCCAAGGACTCAATTTCAATTCGTCTAACTAGTAAGAAAGGAAAGACTTTTGACACTTTGAGTATCATTTCCAAAAGATTAGGGTCACTAAGGGAGCAAAGATTGTTTTGAAACTCCTTGACAGCTTCAAGCGGTGCACTATCTCAGCAAAAGATGCCACCAGTTTGCGGGATAGTTGGAGTAGCCAGGGTATCAATGAAAGATGGATTAAGACCACACAGATTTTTGAGAAAGATAGATAGCTCAGCTCCCAAAGAAGAAAGTATGGGTAACTGGACAATGTAATGGGAAATCAGAGCCACTCCATCTTTGGAGTCCTTGTCCAAGGTAGCCAAAATCTTGACCCAATCATTGAAAGAAAGCATTTGTAAGATGGATAACTTTTTATCCGAGGCAAGGGCTGAATCATAGATTAATTGACAAGCGTCCAAGCTGCAAATACATCTGAGGACAAGAGAGGTAGCCACAGAAAGGGGCTCACAGGATAATTCCAGGTCTTGTGAAAGGGCAAAGGGTCTGCAATAGACAAAATTGTTAATAAGTAGGGGTTTACTTAGGGTAAGAGATGACATGGCTTTTGGCTCATCCAGTCAGAAAATGTCTAGTCATAACAGCCAAGGCTTTTTTTGGAGAATGGTCCTTTAGGTAAAACCTATTTTTTTCTAAAATTATTGTATGCTACTTCGTGTCATGGATCACTCTCATGCGAGCAGTCAATTTATAATGTATACGATCCTGAAAGTTAATAGTAAATTATGTTTAGTAGTATAGGTTGGACCTGCACTCCTTAAATTGGTAAAGTCAGAGACTATAATAACCATGAGCATGCATGGAGAACAATAGCCTAAGAAGGACCACCTAACACCAGCCAACCCAAAAAGGAATTATAGACAATGGGTCCATCTTAGAACTAAGATTGGAACTAGTTTCCAAAGCCCAGCGTCCTAGTTTTCCCAAAGAGTTAGAGAAATCTTATGTATAGGACATGTGTGTAGCTGTTTTACTTATATAATAAAACATAAATGAACTTTTACATTCAAAAGACAACTGGCTTTAGAAAAGTGACAATGATGAGTACAAAAACAACTCAGTCTTAGAATTATCTTTCTACATGGCTATACGAATGAGATCTCATTCTAATGTAAAATGAAAATAACTAATCAAAGAAGTAGTTCCAATAGTAGGAGCCAGTGAAGTCACGGATTGATAATTGCTTCAAGCCAAACAAATTCCAAGAAAGGATAGCGTCCTCACCTGCATCCATCCAAACAAGATAACACATTCGTTAGCCTTGGATGTGTTTTACATGTGTTAATGGACTATATCACTTGTTATCCATGTCCAACTTACAATTTTTTTAAAACTTAAAACAATTGTCCAAAGTGTCTATGTAATCTAGTTTTCTAGTGTTGTTGTTTTTTTTACAAGCTCTTTAGAGTAGTTATACTTATTGGTTTTTATTTAGCCCTATTTTTTAGGACAAAAAATTATAAGGTAATGCCATATTACAATTAGTAAGCCAATCTACTCAAGTTGTCTTTAAAAAAAATGCTACAACATCAAAGGTAGTCTCATTACCACACTTAGTAACTTTGGTTCAGAATAATATCATGGTATGAAGTTAAAAAATCAATTAGTCAACCTTTGGTGTTAAGTAATACAGAAACCACTAACTATTTTTCATGGGTAAAAATACTACCCTAAGTTTTTTAAATCCATTAAGTTTTCGGCAGCATAAAGACAAGGACATAGAATTTTCGGCAGAAAACCAGAGATTTATAACGCAAAAATCCTTAACCATGAGCAAAAAAACCTCATTAAAAGTATGATTTTTATCAAATCAGTACGTGAACAAGAATCCGTAAGTGAGACAGTAAACAGTGGCACGAAACCATGTGAGAGAAACTACGCAGACAAACTGCTAATCCAACCAGTAGACGAACGTAATCGTCATTAAACAACTAAGTGTTAAGCATGCTTTTGTAGAGTATTGCAAAGTGAAAAACCATAGCTCTTTTATCCAACTGAGACATTTACTTGTATTCCACCATCTCCATTGCAACCAAGTACGCAGTTGTTCATGTACTTAGAAAAGCTCACTATTTATGCTCTCACACACATAAAAAACAAGCGCCAAGGCTAAGTTAGGGGTAGAACCCTCACCCGGTTTATATAATACCGGCTTGGTACAAGATTTGAGGAGTAATAATCACAATGAAATGATGCCTACTGTGTTATCATGAGAGGATGCTCCAACGGCAGCCACCACATTAACCGGGGGGGGGGGGGGGGGGGGGGGGGTGTTGTTGTGTGTGAGTGGTTGTGTGATGTGTGTGTGAGATTGGTCGTGTGCAGAGTGTGGTATTGCATAAAGAGTGGGAGAGGGGATTTATTACCTAGTAAGTTTCCCAAAAAACTTCACGCTCCCCTCAGAGGGGCACTTTATGAGAACTAGAGGCCCAAGGCCAACAACCATTTTTAAGTAGAGTCTCCCACGAGAGGAGTGGAGATTCCTAGCCATTTGACGTTCCCAAACAAAACCAGACACTTGTACATGTACCTGTGTGTGTGTGTGTCCGCCCTGCCCCAGGCGCAATACACAATGGGTTGGTAGTAGGCCCATTGTGTACATGCCTACGACCTAATAAGAGAGATGAGGTTGTCATGGCTTAAAACCAAGCTAGGCTAGTCATTTCGAGAGAGGGTTATTGTAATTATATTTATCAGGTCGCTCCTTTTCAATCCATCAAGACAAAACTTGTGAATAAGCAGCTTGATTTCTTCCCATGCTAAGAGGCAGTTAGATGAAGAATATAAGATCAAATATAGGAGGCTGACACAAGTACTAAGAGTTGTTTTATGTGGTCGATCACTGTTCGTTTTTATGAATTCAATGGGATGGATATGCAATAAGTCTCTTTTCCAGGTGAAACAGTAGTCATAGCACCCATTACAAGGGTTATGAAGTGTGATTATTTAATTAAGGAATTGTACCATAGTCGAGAAGAAGCCAGAGGTTGTAGAAAACCCATGGCCAAAAGTTGGTTCATTCTTAAGGTAGTTTGGGTAAATAAGATTAACTTCCTCTGAAAAGGTTTTATTGTTGAGGCTTAATATGTCATCCATACACCTATACGTGTGTTTGAATAGAGAGAGTTTACGATAGTTGATTTTATCACCCACGGTTCGGAAAAACCATTTGTACTCAAAGAAAGCTAAATATAGATTACACATAAGGGAGAATAGGAGAATCCCATAGGAATGCCCATGCTTTGGTTAAAGCATTGTCCTCCAAAGAGAATAGGGTTATCAAGAATCCAAGAAATATACTTAGATAGCTTTTCCTCATTGAAGTGTAAGGGGTGAGAGGAGTGGGGTTTCTTAATCCATCTAGGTTTGTTAGATAGAGAAAGGTAGAAAAAACCATTCATACTAGCATGTTTAAATAGTAACCTAACCATTTGTAGTAGAATATTTTTCAACCCCAATTCACCTTCCAGAGGTATATTCTCATAGCATTGAGTGATGTCTATTGTGAAGAGATGGAATATCTTATTGGGGAGGTTGAGAGTAACCTCAGTGGAGTTTTTTACTAGCCAAAAGGGGTTATAGTGAATTTGGAGAAAGTAAGAACAGATTTGCTGCTTGGTTGCACAAACATCTTCAAATTCTGAGAGTACAAGGTCAAGGCAAAGGGTGATATCTTTAGTAATGTCAGTAAAAAAACCATTAGAAGCATCTGATATCCATCTAAATCTATGCTTATGAAGTTTATAAGTGGGAAAAAGCATAGGAAGCTTAGTAGTTTGAAGAGAGTAGCTAAGGTTTGAAAGATGTTTTGAAATTATAGCAGTAACCTCACAAGCAGATAAGTTTAACGATGTGAATTCCCTCCCAAATAGTCAAGAGTGAGCCGCTTTTCAAGCTAAATTTTTGCATATAGAAGTGGGGCAGTTGGAGCTTTTATCTAGTCCTACTATAAACCAATCTTGTGAGAGCTTCTGTAGTTCAACTCCAAGATTCAGTGTGATCCAAGAACTATCAATAGACAACTGTTTGTATGGTATAAGCAAGATTTTTTGAAAGAAACATTGTTCAACCAATTTAGCTAAGTCCTCTAGGACTGGCTTATCCAGTTAGAGAGTATTGACAAATTCAGCTAGGCAGCTAAGCAAAGCTATAGAGCAAGATATGTGTTTTTTAGGAAAATGGGGATGTGGTTTAGTCCTATAACTAAAATTTTCCGTATTGTGGTATCTCTAACTAAATCCAATACACAAGTGCACCCGTGCTTGCCATAAATATCAAAATCTCTACAAAAAGAAGCATATTTATCACAAGCGCATACTTGAGGAAAATTGTGTCATAAAAAATCCTTAATTTAGATAAGATTCTTCATAGGTTGTTGATACTTTCAACCAATGAGCACATTATCAAGTATTCCATGATTTCCAAATAGTGAATCAAAACACTCACATAATATTTTTTTTGGATGCACCCAATCCAAAATTTCACTTTGGAAAAGACAATGTACATAGATATACTCCTTGTAAGAGGTCTTCCTAGTAAGATGCGTCCTTCCGCATGGGACAAAAGTAACCTACACAGTATCAGTGATCATAAGTCAAGGTTGTGTCAAATAGGAGTGTTTCTTCCTCTTCCCCTAGTAAAGTATACGAGACTTTCCTCTATTAAAATTAGAGGAGGAACTAGATGTTAAAAAGGATGTGAATGTATTATTGGGGGTGGCTAAAGAGTTAGGTCTTTTCAGCGAGGGGGAGTCATCATCTTCAATACAAGGTTTGAGTAAACTGGTGATATTCTTAACACCTTTGTAGTTGGCATAAGTGGTTAGATAAATTCCATATTCATTAGATTTGAGTTCTTTCAGGATCTCCAACATGAGCCCAAAAAATATTGAAAGCGATTCGAGCGACCACTAATTGTTTGGCTTGGCCTCCCAACCAAGTTATTACTCCTCAGATCTTGTACCAAACTGGTATTATACAAAGTAGGTGAGGGTTCTACCCCTCACATAGCCTTGGCGCTTGGTTTTTTCTCTTTGTGAGAGCATAAATAGTGAGCTTTTCTAAGTACGTGAACTACTACGTACTGGGTTGCAATGGAGATGGTGGAACACAAGGACACGTCTTAGGCTGGTGAGAAAAGCTATCGTTTTTTATTTTGCAATACTCTGCAAAAGCATGCTTAACACTTAGCTGGTTAATGACGGTTACATCCATCTACTGGTTGGATTAGCAATTTGTCTACAACGTTTCTCTCACATGGTATAGCGCCACTGTTTACTGTCTCACTTGTTGATTCTTGTTCACGTAATGATTTGATAAAAATCACACATTTAATGAGGTTTTTTTGCTCATGGTTAAGGATTTTTGCGTTATAAATCAGTGGTTTTTTATCTTTTTTGTCGAAAATTCTATGTCCTTGTCTTTATGTTGCCAAAAACTTGGTGGATTTAAAAACTTAGGGGGGCATTCTTACCCATGAAAAATAGTCAGGGGTTTTTGTATTACTTAACACCAAAGGGTGACTGATTGATTGTTTAACTGCATAGTGTGATATTATTCTTAACCAAAGTTACTAAGTGTGGTAATGAGATTTTGTAGAATTTTTTTAGAAGATCACGTGACTGGATTGGCTTACTAATTGTAGTATGGTAGATTCCATATAGGTTTGATTTCTTTTGTTTCTAAAAGCTATGGAATTTGGAGACATTTTTTATGGTACTTGGAGAAACAAGACAAAAGTTAGGTTGAACATTTGGCAATATAATTTGTTAAATGATTAAAAATTGACCTATAGATTGCTTAGGAGAGTATGACACTTGGATTAGAAGGGGTTGTAGCCTTCTCATCAAGAATCATATATATAGCATTACCTTATAATTTTTGTCCTTAAAAATAGGGCTAAATAGAAAGCAATAAGTATAACTACTCTTAAGAGCTTCTAAAAAAAACAACAACAATAGAGAGCTAGATTACATAAACACTTCGGACAGTTGTTTTAAGTTTTTTAAAAATTGTAAGTTGGACATGGATAACAATTGATATAGTCCATTGACACCTATAAAACACATCCAAGGCTAATGAATGTGTTGTCTTGTTTGGATGGATTCAAGTGAGGGCTCTATCCTTTCTTAGAATTTTTTTGGCTTAAAGCAATATCAATCCATGACTTCACTGGCTCCTACTACTCGAACTACTTCTTTGATTAGTTATTGTCATTTTACATTAGAATGAGAACTCATCCGTATAGCCATGTACAAAGATAATTCTCAGACTGAGTTGTTTTTGTACTCATCATTGTCACTTTTCTAAAGCCAATTGTCTTTTGAATATAAAAGTTTATTTATGTTTTATTATATAAGTAAAAAAGCTACACACATGTCCTATAAGGTTTCTCCAACTCTTTGGGAAAATTAGGATGCTGGCTTTCGAAACTAGTTCGAATCTTAGTTGTAAGATGGACCCACTGTCTATAATTCCTTTTTGGGTTGGCTGGTGTTAGGTGGTCCTTATTAGGCTATTGTTCATGGCTATTATAATCTCTGACTTTGCCGGTTTAAGGAGTGCAGGTCCAACGTACAGTACTAATCATAATTTCCTGTCAACTTTCAGGATCGCATACATTATAAATTGACAGCTCACATGAGAGTGATCCACAACCCGAAGAAGCGTACAAGAATTTTAGAACAAATTAGGTTTTACCTAAAGGACCATTCTCCAAAAAGAGCCTTGACTGTTAGGACTAGACCTTTTCTGGCTCAATGAGCCAAAAGCATTATCATCTCTTACCCTAAATAAACCCCTGCTTACTAACAATTTTGTCTATTTGCAGACCCTTGCCCTTTCACAAGGCCTGGAATTATTCTTTGAGCCCCTTTTGTGGCTACCTCTCTTGTCCTCAAATGTATTTACAGATTAGACGCTTCTCAATTAATCTAAGATTGAGCCCTTGCCTCGGATAAAAAGCTATCTATCTTACACATGCTTTATTTCAATGATTGGGTCAAGATTTTGGCTACCTTGGACAAGGACTCCAAAGATGGGGTGGCTCTGATTTCCCATTACATTGCCCAGTTACCTATACTTTCTTTACAATATCAGCAAGAGCTAACACTTTTTTCTTCTTCGCGAGCTGAGGTATCTAACTTTCTGAAAAACTTGGGTGGTCTTTATCCATCTTTCATCAGTACCCCAGCTACTCCGATTATCCCACAAACTGGCGGCATCTTTTGCAGAGATAGTGCGGCGCTTGAAGCCGTCAAGGAGTTTCAAAACAATCTTTGCTCCCTTAGTGACTCTTATCTTTTGGAAATGATACCCAAAGTGTTAAAAGTCTTTCCTTTCTTACCGGTTAGATGAATTGAAATTGCGTCCTTTTTGGCACCAGTTCTCAGTGAAACTCGGGTGTATTTAGCTAATCTACTTGCCTTTACAGTTGATGACTGCAGACTTAGAGTTCTAAAAGGAGGAAAATTCCTTGATAAAGGGGAACTCATTAAAGCCCTCTTCAACCTTAATTTTATTAACCATTCAAAATGCTCTTCTAATGCAGGATTGTACATTGGACAAAAGGTAACATGGAATTTGCTAAAAGTAATCCTGACTTCTACGCGGAATCTATCTTGAATGTTTTTCGGCCATATGTTAAATGTGCATGCAAATTTCTTGACCCTAAAGCCTCATGTGAATCTAGCATTATGTGGTTTGACCATGCTATCTGGTTTATCCTCAATCATCTTGATCAACTTTTTCCCAAAAATCAAGTGGACTTTCATCTATCTCTTATCTGTAGTGAAATGGTACCTAATGTGTTATCATGAGAGGATGCTCCAGTTTTGTAGCCGCCACATTAACCCAAGGGGGAAGGGGGGGGGGGGGGGGGTGTTTGTGTGATGTGTGTGTCAGGCTGGTCGTGCGCAGTGTGGTATTGCGCAAAGAGTGGGAGAGGGGATTTATTACCCAGTAAATTTCCCAAAAAACTTCACGCTACCCTAAGAGGCGAATTTTATGAGAACTAGAGGCCCAATGCCAACAACCATTTTTAAGTAAAGTCTCCCACAAGAGGAGTGGAGATCCTAGCCGTTTGACATTCTCGGACAAAACCAAGCAGTTGTACATGTACCTGTGTGTGTGTGTGTGCGCGCGCGCGTGCGCCCTGTCCCAGGCACAATACACAATGGACTGGTAGTAGGTCCATTGTGTACAAGTCTATACCTAATAAGGGAGATGAGGTTGTCATGGCTAAAAAGCAAGCGAGGCCAGTCATTTCGAGAGACAATTTTTTGTAATTATGTTTATCAGGTCACTCCTTTTCAATCCATCAAGACAAAACTTGTGAATAAGCAACTTGATTTCTTCCCATACTAAGAGGCAGTTAGATGAAGAATATAAGATCAAATATAGGAGGCTGACTCAAGTACTAAGAGTTATTTTATGTGGTCGATTACTGTTCTTTTTTATGAATTTAATGGGAGGGATATTCAATAAGTCTCTTTTCCAAGTGAAACGGTAGTCATAGCCCCCTTTACAAGGGTTATAAAGTGTGATTGTTTAATTAAGGAATTGTAGAGGTTGTAGAAAACCCATGGCCAAAAGTTGGTTCAATCTTAAGGTAGTTTGGGTAGTTCAATCTTAACTTCCTTTGAAAAGGTTTTATAGTTGTGGCTTTGTTAACCCTCACGGCTCACGTACACCCTATCCCCTATGAGACGGACGTTGTAACCTACGGTGGACATTGTATTATTTATTTGGAAGAGTCAGGTACCAGGCTTGTCGGTCCAATAGGAAAAGGGTAAGAGTGATCGCCGATGAGAGGCGCACTCTAACTGGGACATTCAAGGGATTAGTTGGATAAGCATGGGCGCCCAAGTGTGAATGGGGTGAGCTCATATAAAAGACAACTAAACCTAAAATTCACTCATTCTCTCATTTGTGCAATAGAAGAGTGCTCTTGCTCCATCTCCATCTCCATCTTCTTATTCTTCACCTCCTTGTGTGTGTGTGTATGTGTGTGTGTGTGTGTGTGTGTGTGTGTGTGTGTGTGTGTGTGTGTGTGTGTGTGTGTGAGAGAGAGAGAGAGAGAGAGAGAGAGAGAGAGAGAGAGAGAGAGAGAGAGAGAGAGAGAGAGAGAGAGAGAGATCGAGCATTGCGGCGGCACGACGGCAGTGAAGCGGTTGAGCGCGACGTAGCGGCGTCTCCTACTTCTTCGCGGCGAGGAATCCTCCACGGCAAGAGCATAGAGCGGTGAGTGACACACCATTGCCCTCTTTTGAGCTTACTAGTTAAGCTAGTTGTGTGCTTGGAGCCGTCTGTGGCTCGCACACAGTGTTAGGCAAGTCCCTTGCTTCGACAGTGCGGCAAGGAGCGCACATTTTTGGCGCTGTTGCCGGGGAGTTGCCCTGCACTAAGCCCAAGAGGCACTTTGTGCTTCTTCTATGAGTTGTTTTTAGTAGGAAAGAAGAGGAAGAGGAAGAGGAAGAGGAAGAGGAATGAGTTATTTTTCTGCAAGTTGTTAATTTCTGTATTGTCTGCAAGTTCTGTGATTTCTGCATAATCTTGTGTTTTCTGTTTGCACACAGTCTTTGCACAATTAGTAGTCGTTAGCTTGTTCGCAGTGAATGAGTAAGTAGGTAGACAGTTAGCAATTTCTGTTTGCACACAGTCTGTACACAGTTTTCTGTTAAGGTTTGCCTGCACACAGTCTTTACACAGTAAGGTAGTGAGAGAGGAAGTAGGTGGACAGTTAGCCCACTGTCAGTAAGCAGTTAGCAGAGTGGTTAATAGATTAGTTAGTGGTTAGTAGCACTGTTAGTAAGTAGATAAGGTAGTGAGATGTGAGCTGTTGACAGAGAGGTTAGGTAGGTGGTGACAGTGTGTGTGGCCAAGAAATGGCCACCTAAACCGCGCGCGGTCGTCGCCAAAAAAAATAAAAAAATAATAAAAATTAATTAATTAAAAAAAACCGAAAATATTTAAGCGTGAGTGACTGGGGGGCTACACTAAAATTTTGATCGGGATCGAGATCATTTCCCCAAGCCCAAGCCCAAGCCTCTGTCCTCAGTCCTCTGATATATACTAGACTCACTTTTATATATATGCCCTACCCCCTCAAGAGGGAATGAGAGCATGTGGGGCAAGTCCTCCACTCTCCTCCCTTCTCTTCCCACTTGCACCCTTAGACTTTCTAATTTGGGCCTAGTTCTCTACTAGAAATTGACGGTTTTAGGGATTTCGAGGGCATAAAGTGACCAAACGGAGGGCTGTAAAGCACGGCACGTCCCTCTGAGCGAGACGCTCTTTTTGAGCTATCATACGTTCTATTCTATAGCTGGGTCAGAAAAAAAGGACCAAAAAATCCAAAAAAAAAAAGAAGAAAAGACTTGGGTTGCAAAACACCCAAAAATACTAGGTGAGCAGCCTTCACAGGCACTCACTGACACTTCTAGGGGATCCAAGTCATATAAACCTACGCTCTGGACGAGTGTTAGAGCACGAGCATATTGGTAGTGCCTCTATTTACGCGGGCACCCATTATTCCTCCACCTTAAGTTCTGGACCTTCGGCTGGGACTCAAGGTAGTGCGACCCAAGATCCTCACGTCTAGTGATTCTTCCTCTGACTACGAAGTCATGGAGGGGTATCCTACACCAAACCTTGATAGTTCAAGTCAAGACATGCATGCCATGGGCCCACGACCCGGGTCCAGCGTGTTTAGCCGCTTAAAAGAGACCCTTAGTAGAGCTACTCGCTCCGAACATGCGGTTAATGACATAAATGAAGGGAGTGGGGAAGTAAATTCGTCATTCATGTCTAAAATAGACCATATGCTTCTTGAGAGTGTGCATGTGAATGTTCCATCCACTGCACCTCCTGATCCTTTAGGACTATCTCCCTTTGAGGTTTTACTACCCGATGGTAGGAGTCTTGCCGAAGTACAAGAGATCGAACGCTATATGCAAGCAACAAGGGAGAGGGAAATTGAGAACCTACGAAGGCTAGAACAAAGTCGAGCCCTGAAAGCAAAGGCTCCTATGACAACAATCATGCCAGCCGAGCAACCGTGTGCTCCCAAGGTACCAGTCACGGAGGGACAAGCGATGGGGAGCAATAATGCCTCCACTTCGAGGGAAACCTCCAGCACGCCAGGCCTAGATGGGATATTCCTAAACGAAAATTGGGAGTATGACCTACAAGCAGAAGCTTTAATTGATCGGTACACAGGACACACCTATCATGTGGGTTGGTTAGATGTTCTACAATCCACATCGGGTGCTACTAGCATAGATGAGCAACAACAGAAAGTCTGTGATGTCCTCCATAGGATTGTCGAGTTAGAAAGACAGAACATAGGGATCAACATGCCTTCAACAGGCCTAATTAGATTCTTGGATACGGGAAAGGCCAACCAACCAACCCTATCACAAATGGAGACTCCCTCAGTGAGCCCCATTGATCCTCCATATGTTGTTTCGCCAGGAGCCTCAGTACAATCTGAGCCCACAAGTGGCAGCTTTACCTTCCCAGATCTAGCTCAGATATCTCTTAATGACACTACAGCTACCATGCATATCCCAGTGGTGAGCATGACAAGAAGTACACCATGGAGTTCATTCGTTAATACTGCGCCGATGCCTAGTAGCACAGTGCCCCCAACTATACCTACATGTATGTATCAATCATGTGCACCTGTCGTACCTCAGCCTCATGTAGCTCCTACACCTCCGATTATTCCAAGAGCTTACAATCCACAATGGCATTATCCAAGCTCTTATACAAGTGGAGCCATGCCATTTAATAATAACATGCCATATCAGGCACCCCCTATGCCTAGGGCCACGCCTGTAAACTTTGGACCACCGTCTGGTACACTACCATACAAAATATGGGACCCAAGAGCCGCGCGTATGCCAAGGCCAAGGCCAACTCCCATCTCACATGTGGTTCCAGGAGCACATACACCCATTATACCTGCTCAAATAGGAGATTTGGCAGCATTTGCTCAAACTATCGGTCGCTCTATTGCGGAAAACATGCGTAGTGCAACTGATAGAGAGCCTAGGAGCAAGGCAGTTCAAGTAGCTAAGCTACACAAAAATTCAGTGGAGACGGAGATGCTAGAAAGCATATGGAAGTCTTTGAACATGTGTGCGATTCCTTGGAAGAGCACAATGAGCTACATAAGTGTAAGGCTTTGAGTTTGACCCTAAGCGGAAAGGCTGGAGATTGGTATAGAACCTTAAGAGTAGAAGAGAAAACGATCTACTCTACTCTTAGGAGATTGTTCTTGAAAGAGCACATACGAGAGGGAGTACTTTGGGGTGTAGCCTCTCAGCTCCAGAAAGCCCAATGAGAAGAAGGTGAATCCGTGAGAGACTTCATTAGTCGCCTAAAGAATTTGAATTCTCGATGCAATCCAAACGAGCAATTCAACAACAAACAATTGCTCGATAGATTCATTAGGGGACTACGACATGAAAGTATCTATAATGGCCTAGTCATTAGAGGTATCACTACTTGGGAAGCAGTCACCATGAATGCAATCCAATTGGAGGATAATTTAATGATTGCAGGAGAAAGAGTGTCTGCCGAGCCGAAGTCTAGTAGCTCGCAAGCGTCAGGGCATGAGCCAATGAAGATAAAGCCAATTGTGAAAGAGCAAACGATATCTGAGATGACTTTGGCAGATCTCACCAAGGCCATCCAAGAAAGCCTTAGGGATAATTGTGCTCCACAAAACACTCATATGTATCCAAGAAGGGTGCAACAATGGTGCTCAATTTTCTTGGGCCCACATACTACGAGTGAATGCCCTACTTTCAGAGTAAAGTTTAACGGGACTTGTAACGCGTGTGGTAGGTATGGCCTAATGCTTAAACGCATCATGGAAAATAGACCGCCTATAGCTTGGGCAGACTCACCTCGAGTTCCTGCATTGATGCCTACCCCACCCATGGAGAAACAGTTGCCATTACAGCACATGGTCCCTAGAACCCAAAATGTGACACCGTTGCCACCTCCAGTGCTAGGACCACAACCCCCTCATCCAAGAGTTACACCTATGAACCAAATAGGTTGCGAGTCATCTAGTACTTATGTAGATTGCGAAGAGGACATAGACTCTAGTATCACCTATGGAGTCGACATGCTTGAGGAGTGTCCCATGTACTATATGGAAGACCATTGGGGACAAATCAAACCGGTATATCAAGCTACTGCGCTAGCAGCAAGAGGCCAAAACATTAATAGTTTTGCCAGGAGACCACCTCTTCAGTGCTACGAATGTGGTGGACCACATCGAGTAGCTGAGTGCCCCATTAGAATGCAAAAGAATGTTGCACTAATGCAAACAAGTCAAGGGAGTGCATTGGCAATGCCAATACTCACTTGTAATCGTTGTGGCATAGATCATTTGATCGCACAGTGTCCTAACAATCCAAACACACCGAAAATCACACCATTGAACTTAATAGAGATTGTTGATGGGACACCACCAACTATAAACATAGTACCAGTAAAAGCACTCACACGATCGATGCTCCAAAAACAAAATTATATTCTTGAGGAAAGAGACACGGCATCAATTGCCCAATCTCAAAAAAATAAGAAAACACGAAGAAAGAGATCGCAAAAAGCAGCGAAGTCAGACCCCAGCTCAAAGACCAACATAGGGACTGGTGATGACCCCGTATATATGAACGACGCTGAAGAAGATTCTGATTCAGGTGAAACCATGGAGACCAAAACAACCACTAACATAGAAACCAACAAGGAAGATCTTCATGAGCCACAATGGCCAGGATCCAAAAAGAAGATAGGAACTTACCCAAGCCCTACAGAGGAGATTGAGCGAGTCAAGCATTTAAGGAGTTTGGTAGAAGATACCCAAAGGGATCTAGAACCGGCACCTAGGAAGATCCAGATTACAGACACCGTGTTCCCTACACAACAACAACCTCACCAAGTCCATAGACCCTTGGACATACCTAGTGTCATCCAAGAAGAAAGTGACTTAAAGTCATGGGAAAGTGGGCGTACTCACTTCTTGATGGAAAGAATGTTTACAGAGGGACTACCTGATCCTATCGAAGAAATGGAGATCCCATCTTCCCCACGTCAAGGGACTCAAGGCCAAAAGGTGCCGTTAAACATTGCCAAATTGATGGATTTCATGTCTTCAGAAGTTAGAACCACCATCATGTCCAAACTATATAAAGACCCCGAGCTAGTCTCAGCTCTTCGAGCCTTCCTCAATGGAGAATTACAGGCCTGGATTACCACAGTTTGCACATATGAACAAACCTGACTCGGTAATGAATGATGAGGAACATTAAGCACCACCATCTGACCTAGCGGGACATGAATCTGTAATTGAAATACCCGTTAACAAGTTAGGGCAATACTTTGAAGGTGATGAATCTAATGCTACTCTACCAATCACTACTAAAGGATTAACTGTAAAGGGGGTCCTTGACGGTGGTGCGGGAGTCAGCATGGTGACAAAGAGTTGTTGGGAGTCTATGGGGAGACCTCACCTTGAAGCCACAAGCGTAGTGGTAAAAATGGCTAATGGATCTATTGTTACGCCTATTGGAATGCTAAAGGATCTCAGGATCAAGGTCTTGGGACACAAGGTAAGGCAGACTTTCATTGTTATGGATTTTTCCAAGCATCCTATGTCATTTGAGATGATCTTAGGGCGTCCATTCATGAGGGAAGCAAAAATGGTGCATGACTGGTCCAAAAACCACGTCTACTTACAGTTCCAAGACTCTGTCATTCGAGTTGATCTTTTAAGTGGTTGAACGCATCCTCTAGGAAATAAATTCATCATTGATAATCGATCAGACACAACAATTCACTCAGCTCCATTACAGTATTGTTGCACGTGTAACGAAGACACAGATATTGGGGAGAACTCTCCTTATATGGATATCCTACCCGGAATGGCTGAGTCAGACAATGTCGATTGGGTACACCTAGCGGCAACTATAGATACATGGGGAGCTAGAGGAACAACCTTGGTAACACTAGATGGGGAAGAGATACCACACATTGCACCAGTAAACATGTTAGGTGTAGCGCATGTAACATCCGATGATAAGAAAGAGGCATACCTACCTGAGAGTGAAACCGATGATTCCTCAAAGGCTTCAGGCCAATACACATCAAAAACGGAATCTCAGGGAGAAATTATATGAGAGTGAAGAAGATACAAGCGAAGACCTATCAGGCAAGTCGAGTTCAAACATTTACCAAAATCAAAACCTTAACAAGAAACAAAGGTCATATAAGAGACGACGATATCGAGCAAATGTGAGAGCTAGGATAAACAAGGAAAGATCTACTGCTGAATGGCTTAGCTATCTAGGGGCATGTGATGCTCATCGAAAGCTAGTAGACAATTGGGGTGAACATCTCCAGAGTGTCAGGTGGTGCAGCCCGCGGCCCATTGACCTCGCTCAATTGGAGGTTACAGAGCCGAAATTGAGTCGAACTATAAGAAGACGTCAAAACCGAGAGTTAGCACAACAACAAAAGGAGGCAGAACTAAAAGAAAGGTCTCTGTCAGGACAAGAGCCTGCTGACTTACATACGGCTCCTGAACATTTTAAATCTTATACCACGGGGGAGCGAAAGGTTGTGTATGCCAAAGCCCAATGAATACCTACCAATGGAAGCAGTGGAGTCTATGATGGTCCAGCGGTAGTTAAAGAGATAGAATTAGCAGAACCAAGTGAGGAGTCTAAACCAGTCTTTATTGCTCAAGACCTTAGCGAAACTAAAGAGGCTGTACTTAAGGATCTCCTCAAGGAATACAAGGATATCTTTGCTTGGACATATCATGACATGAAGGGCGTTCCACCTTCTATGGTGCAACATACAATTCCCATGATCAACATTGCTAAACCCGTCCAGCAACGACCCTATCCAATGAATCCTAAGTACGCCAAAATTGTACAAGAGGAGATTGAAAAACTTATCCAATGTGGATTCATATACCCCATTGAGCACTCAGAATGGGTTTCTCCAATAGTCATTGTGCCAAAAAATAATGGGAAACTAAGAGTGTGCGTGGACCTCAAGAAAGTTAATGTAGCTACTAGGAGAGATCATTATCCCTTGCCATATTCAGAACATGTGCTTGAAAGAGTTGCGGGCAAGGAAGCTTATAGCTTTTTAGATGGGTACTCTAGTTACAATCAAATCACAATTGCATTAGAGGACCAAGCTAAAACTGCTTTTATCACAGAGTTTGGAGTGTTTGCATTTCGTGTTATGGCTTTTGGCTTAACAAATGCCCCTTCTACATTCCAACGATTAATAAACACTGCGTTTAAAGAATTTCTAAGGGAGTTTTGTGAAGCTTTCCTAGACGACCTTTGTGTTTATTCTTCTTGGGAGAAGCATTTGTTATATCTACGAAAAATATTTGAAAGGTGCAGATTTTATCGCATCTCATTGAACCCTTTCAAATGCCAATTTTGGGTTAAGCATGGAGTCATTCTAGGGCATATAGTGTCCAAGAACGGGATATCCACAGATGAGAGTAAGATTAAAGCCATTGCCGATTTTCCACCACCTACGAACTATAAAGGAGTTCAAAGATTTATGGGCCATGTTGGTTATTATCGAAGGTTTATTTTAAACTTTGCCGAGATAGCGCGTCCATTGTACAAGCTTCTTATCGAGTTTCACTGGACGGAAGAATGTCATCAATCTTATGAGTTATTAAAGAAGGCCCTAACAAGTGCTCCAATCCTGCGAACACCTGATTGGAATGTACCTTTTCATGTGCATATTGATGCATCAAACTTTGCTATTGGGTGTGTTCTAACTCAACGAGGAGAACATAAATTGGACTACCCTATTAGCTTTGCAAGTCTCCAATTAAATAATGCCGAGATGAACTACACTACTACAGAGCGCGAAGGTCTAGCTATGATTTACGCAGTAAAGAAATTTCGCTATTACCTTCTTGCTACCAAGTTTGTGTTTTATGTTGATCATCAAGCATTGCTATATTTGGTAAACAAACCGTGTTCCACAGGTCGAATTACACGATGGTTGTTAATTCTTCTTGAGTTTGACTTCACTGTTGTTGTGAGGCCTGGGAGGAAACATGTCATGGCGGATCATTTATCTCGTATTCCTAATGGCGAAGCTCCTACGGGGGTTGATGATGAATTGCTTGATACTCCTTTGTTCATTGTTGAGACAATGCCTGAATGGAGTGAAAAGATTGTTAACTTCTTAGTTAATGGTTGTCCACCCAAAGAGCTGCGAAAAGATATAGCTCGAAAATCAATCAAGGAATGCGAACCCTATTGCTTAATGACTGGAACTCTCTATAAGAGAGGAAAAGATGATGTTCTTAGACGCTGTGCCCGCGAGGATGAGTATTTATATATTCTACAAGAGGCACACATGGGCGTAGCTGGTGGTCACTTTTCAGGAAAGTTGACTTCCCGAAAGATCTTACAGTCAGGCTATTGGTGGCCCACTCTGTTTAAGGATGCATCACTTTTTGCAAAGGGATGTGATGAATGCCAACGCTTCAAGAAGCCACAATGAAGGGATAGGATGCCTCTATATCCCATCAAGGTAACCTAACCATTTGAAAAGTGGGGCTTAGACTTTGTAGGACCGATTAGTCCGGCTGCACGTAACACGCAATCACAATACATCATTGTGGATACCGACTATGTAACCAAATGGCCTGAAGCAAAAGCAACACGAAAGGCGGATGCAAACACAACAGCTAAGTTCCTCTTTGAGAACATTATCACACGTTTTGGATGCCCCTTTGAACTTTTGAGTGACAATGGAACTCATTTTATAAATGAAGTAATAAAAGAACTCACATCAAACTTCATGATATCTCACCACAAGTCTACACCCTATTATCCCCAAGCAAATGGCCAAGCTGAGAGTACCAACAAAACTCTCATCTCCATTTTGACAAAGACAGTTGAGGCTCATCGCACTGATTGGGACCTAAAGCTTACATCAGCTTTATGGGCTTATCGTACTGCGTATAAAGTTGCTATTAATTGCACACCGTTTAAGATGGTGTATGGCCAAGAAGCAGTTATGCCATGGGAGTTTGTCATTCCTAGTCTTCGAGTAGCTTCTCAAGAAGGTTGGGATGGTAACCCCTTAGTGGAGCGATTATATATCCTAGAAAGGCTAGATGAAGAGAGGCAATTAGTTGTGCGAAATGCTCTAGTGGAGAAAGATAGGAGAAAGAAGTGGTTTGATAGCCATTTAAAGGATAAATACATCAAGGTTGGTGATAAAGTTCTTATGTACGGGGTACGTAATGAAAAGAAGAAATTGAAATACGCTGGTAAGGGACCATATCGAGTGTGTGAAATTACCCCGCAAGGTACCATTCGGGTGGAGACTCTAGATGGAGTTGAAACCATTGGATTCCTTAATGGGAGTAAATTCAAAAGATATTATGATCCTCTAAGCCAGGAAGAGTTGCAAGCCATCCATCAAAAGAAGGCTGCCAAGGAACAAGCAGAGCTTAGAAAAATCCAAGCAAGAGTTGAGGCTCGAGAACGACAACAACATCTTAGACGCCAACGAGAGGCTAATCTGGGAATCACACAAGCATTTTTCGAGGACACAGATGACGACTCATTAGAATCTCAGCCACCCCTACGATACCCAATTGAGCTAAATAGCCCCTATGGGAAAGTACTATACAATGCGACCACCGACTCTTACCCCTATCATTCAAGCAAAGTCACCTACGTTGCAAACTCTAGCAAAGTTGAAGGATAGCCAACATTCCAAGCCAAGGTGGTTAACTCGTCTTTGCCAGCTATCCATGAACCTAGCACTTCAACACTTGTAGTTGCAGCAAGCAGTAATATTGCAAGTACTCAACCTGCACGACCTAAGAGTACATATCAATGGGTCCCCAAGGCCTTACTTCCAACTACCTCAACCCTCCCATCCATTCCAAGAAAACATTTCCTTGGAAAACCAAGAGCGTGCCCTAGGAGAGTCAAGACCAAATCACGATGGATTCCAAAACGACTATTAGAAGCCCAAGGCTACTATGATGGAAATGAGCAAATTTGGGTACCTAAACGTAAAATGTGTCCTTCCCTATCGACAACAAACCCATATGAGTCAAACAATGTAACGCTAAAGCCAATGGCAGACCATGGGAAGGGAAAGATCACAGAATGCTACACACCTAGTCTAGAAATAGTTTGGGCTCTAAGGCAAAACCAATTTATTCCACCTAGCTCAGGAAGGGGGGAGTTCCATGAAGCTTCTAGCTCTTTATGTAATACATCCATAGAGATAAAAGCTTCTACACAACCTCCACCTACAATAGTGGACCTCCATCACACCTTCCAGTGTTCAAGAATCACCTGATGAACCACTTCATGTTCGATCCTGGAAGAGTACCTTACCACCCTTGCACCTCGACGAGGCACCTAAGGTAATAGAAAATTACTGGCAAAAATCTTCACCTATAACAACTAGTTTCAAAGGGTGACGACATCATTTCAAACGGTATGATCTACCCAAGGAAGGGGGGAGTGTTTGTGGACATCCATTATTCACTTGCTTCCCTCTCAACCTTTCTCCCTGACCTCTTAATCTCCAATCTTAGGGAATGTATATATAAAGCCTTATACTCACAAAAACAAGATAAAAAAGTAAAAGAGCAAGAGCCATAACACAAAATCATAAAAACAAATTATGCACAAGAACACGACCCTTGTAATATTTGCACTCTAACCATCATCTATTTGCGTGTACAGATATGGCTAGTACGCTAGAGTCATCCACTCCTGCCTTGGGTGAGAGGTACCCTCGTTACTTTTCACAGTCTTTCCAGTGCTTGCATGTGAATGGGATTTGATAGGTACGCTAGCATGTGAGAGGAATTTTGAGGAGTTAGAATGGCTGATACGTCTCTTGAGCACGTCTGATCCATACTTAGTAGAGAGCGTTTCTCCCATTGCACAAGCCTACCCTTTTGACCAAGATGACTATAGGCGTCTAGTGACCTTCTTAGTAAACATGGGCACCTATGATGAAGAAGAAAATTTACAGGACTACACGGATGGCACATATGGTCTCATGGATGATGACTTTGTTTATCTCAACGACGAGGATAGGGGTTTAGCCTTAGGGTTTCCCCCCAACCTCTACAATATCCTATTCCCTTGACTCTCTAGGGGGAGTGCAAATAATTAGGTTAGGGTTCCTTATGTAGTTTGTTGTGTTCAATAAGTGTTGGTACCTTTTCCCACTAATGTGCCTCCTGGAGGTATTCCTTTTGTTTCCTAGTGTGTACAGGAGCGTGTTGCTATTGATAGGATTTGGACCTTCATGGAACCTTTCTCTCGTTCACACTTCAGATCAAGCGCGACCATCAACACAAACATGTGTTTTTTGTCCATTAGTATTGCCCCTATCTATTTTGCATCCATGTTTGTCTGCTTTAATTGTGATTGGTAGCTTAATATTCACCGCATTTGCTTAGTATCAAACATTTAATTCAATATAATTTTTTGTCATAATCACTTGTCTAGGTTTAAAAATCAAGCAGTCCGACTAAGCTAGTTTGACCCAGCTAGGTGTTAGAAATCTTCTCTTAATACCATGGGGAATGCCTTCCTAATAAGCAATGGTTACTTAGGTTCTTAATCCGATTTAGGCAGCATTGTGTGAAATGTACTAGGGCTTTCTAGTGGGCTTGACCCTATTGACCTTTAGCTTAAGTATTATAAAGGGAGTTTACTAGTGTGATGAGCCTGGGGAGGTGTATCAGTGTTATATGACCCCCCAAAGTTACAAAATTAAAATGTTGAAAATGAACAAACAAAAAATCAAGTGCCATAATGTAAAATCTTAAGCTGAAAGAGAAATCTCAGCTTGATTGGGTACTTCACTCACATGTATCGCCTATGGTACTAGAGCCCTAGAGGTTCCCAGTATGGGCGCTTTTCCTTGAAAAGCAAAAAACCCAAGGCATACAAAATAAGCACACACATCAAAATTGAATCACTGTGAAAAGACTTTGGGGGGTCAAAGCAAAGGTAATCAGGCACGCGATGATTTGATGAGAAATTCCTTTTATCGTAGCTTAACTACAAGGTCCTCTAGGTATAGCCTCTAGTCAGCCCTCGAACATGAAATACTTGGCTCTCATGATTAAACAACTTAATTAACCAGAGAAAATTAAGAAGCTTGCCCATGGTATTAATAGTCGATCTCTAGTGCCTTTCGATCGTTAAATTAGCGACCCCAGACTTGTTTAATTTTTTACCTTTACATCTGTTTATGCATTTGATTACATTGCAATTTAATGCTTATTGCTGACAAATTGTTTAAAATTCAATTACCAATCAATTGTCTGCCTAAAATTGCATATGCTTTTTAATCGCTTATGAGAATGCAATTACTGTGCAATGTTGTTTGATTTTGCAGTGACTGAAGAAGGCTAAGGACATTCATCTCAAATGCTCTTCCACCTCGACCAACGAGCTTCAACTCAATAGCTTCCGAGGACGGAATCTACATCAGGAAGGGGGGCATGTTAACCCTCACGGCTCACGGATACCCTATCACCTACGAGACGGACGTTGTAACATACGGTGGACATTGTATTATTTATTTGGTAGAGTCAGGTACCGGGCTTGTCGGTCCAATAGGAAAAGGGTAAGAGTGATCGCCGATGAGAGGCGCACTCTAACTGGGACATTCAAGGGATTAGTTGGCTAAGCATGGGCGCCCAAGTGTGAATGGGGTGAGCTCATATAAAAGTCAACTAAACCTAAAATTCACTCATTCTCTCATTTGTGCAATAGAAGAGTGCTCTTGCTCCATCTCCATCTCCATCTCCATCTTCTTCTTCTTCACCTCCTTGTGTGTGTGTGTGTGTGTATGTGTGTGTGTGTGTGTGTGTGTGTGTGTGTGTGTGTGTGTGTGTGTGTGAGAGAGAGAGAGAGAGAGAGAGAGAGAAAGATTGCGATCGAGCATTGCGGCGGCACGACGGCGGTGAAGCGGTTGAGCGCGACGTAGCGGTGTCTCCTTCTTCTTCGCGGCGAGGAATCCTCCACGGCAGGAGCATAGACCGGTGAGTGACACACCATTGCCCTCTTTTGAGCTTACTAGTTAAGTTAGTTGTGTGCTTGGAGCCGTCTGTGGCTCGCACACAGTGTTAGGCAAGTCCCTTGCTTCGAGAGTGCGGCAAGGAGCGCACAGGCTTAATATGTCATCCATATGCCTATACGTGTGTTTGAATAGAGAGAGTTTACAATAGTTGATTTTATCACCCACGGTTCGGAGAAACCATTCGTACTCAAAGAAGGCTAAATATAAATTACACATAAGGGAAGAATAGTAGAATCCCATAGGAATGTCCATGCTTTGGTTAAAGCAAAATTTTCCGGACTGTGGTATCTCTAACTATATCCAGTACACAAGTGCATCCATCCTTGCCATATATATCAAAATCTTTACAAAAAGAAGCATATTTATCACAAGCACATAGAAGAGCAGAATTGTATCGTAAAAAATCATTATTGTAGACAAGATTCTTCATAGGTTTTTGATACTTCCATCCAATGAGCACATTATCAAGTATTTCATGATTGCCAAATAGTGAATCAAAACACTCATAGAATATTGTTTTTGGGTGCATCCAATTTAGAAGTTCACTTTGGAAAAGACAATGTACATAGATATACTCCTTGTAAGAGGCCTTCCTAGTAAGACGCTTCCTTCCACATGGGCCAAAAGTAACCTGCACAATATCAGTGATCATAAGTCAAGGAGGTGCCAAATAGGAGTGTTTCTTCCTCTTTCCCTAGTAAAGTTACGAGACTTTCCTCTATTAAAATTAGAGGAGGAACTAGGTGTTAAAAAGGATGTGAATGTATTATTGGGGGTGGCTAAAGAGTTAGGTCTTTTCAGCAAGGGGGAGTCATCATCTTCAATACAAGGTTTGAGTAAACTGGTGATATTCTTAACACCTTTGTAGTTGGTAGAAGTGGTTAGATAAATTCCAAGTTCATCAGATTTGAGTTCTTTCAGGATCTCCAACATGAGCCCAAAAAATATTGAAAGCGATTTGAGCGACCACTAATTGTTTGGCTTGGCCTCCCAAGGTGGTTGAGGACAAACCAGATAGCATGGTCAAACCACATAATGCTAGACTCACATGAGACTTTAGGGTCAAGAAATTTGCATGCACATTTAACATATGGCCGAAAAACATTCCAGATAGATTTCGTGTAGAAGTCGGGATTAGTTTTAGCAAACTCCATGTTGCCTTTTGTCCGAATGTACAATCCTCCATTAGAAGAGCATTTTGAATGGTCATTAAGATTTAGGTTGACGGGGATTTTAATGAGTTCCACTTTATCAAGGAATTGTCCTCCTTTCAGAACTCTGAGTCTGCAGTTCTCAACTGTGGAGGCAGGCAGATTAGCTAAATACACCCAAGTTTCACTGAGAATTGGTGCCAAAAAAAGATTTGTTGGGTAAACCCCAGAGCTGATGGTCCACACCAAAGGACTCAATATCAATTTGTCTAACCGATAAGAAAGGAAAGACTTTTGACACTTTGGGTATCATTTTAAAAGATTAGAGTCACTAAGGGAGCAAAGATTGTTTTGAAACTCCTTGATAGCTTCAAGCACCGCACTATCTCTGCAAAAGATGCCGCCAGTTTGCAGGATAGTCGAAGTAGCCGAGGTACTGATGAAAGATGGATTAAGACCACACAAGTTTTTCAGAAAGTTAGATAGCTCAACTCCCGAAGAAGAAAAAAGTATAGGTAACTGGGCAATGTAATGGTAAATCAGAGCCACCCCATCTTTGGAGTCCTTGTCCAAGGTAGCCAAAATTTTGACCCAATAATTGAAATAAAGCATGTGTAAGATAGATAACTTTTTATCCGAGGCAAGGACTGAATCCTAGATAGTTTGAGAAGCGTCCAAGCTGCAAATACATCTAAGGACAAGAGAGGTAGCCACAGAAAGGGGCTCAAAGGATAATTCCAGGCCAATCCAAAAAGGAATTATAGACAGTGGGTCCATCTTAGAACTAAGATTGGAACTAGTTTCCAAAGCCAACGTCCTAGTTTTCCAAAAGAGTTGGAGAAATCTTATGTATATGACGTGTGTGTAGTTGTTTTACTTATATAATAAAACATAAATAAACTTTTACATTCAAAAGACAACTAGCTTTAGAAAAGTGACAATGATGAGTACAAAAACAACTCAGTCTTAGAATTATCTTTGTACATGGCTATACGAATGAGATCTCATTCTAATGTAAAATGAAAATAACTAATCAAAGAAGTAGTTCCAATAGTAGGGGCCAGTGAAGTCATGAAATGATAATTGCTTCAAGCCAAAAAAATTCCAAGAAAGGAAAGAGTCCTCACCTGCATCCATCCAAACAAGACAACACACTCGTTAGCCTTGGATGTGTTTTACAGGTGTCAATGGACTATATCAATTGTTATCCATGTCCAACTTACAATTTTTTTAAAACTTAAAACAATTGTTTGAAGTGTTTATGTAATCCAATTCTCTATTGTTGTTGTTTTTTTTAGAAGCTCTTTAGAGTAGTTATACTTATTGGTTTATATTTAGCCCTATTTTTTAGGACAAAATTTATAAGGTAATGCTATATATATATGATTATGATATATAGGATTCTTGATCAAAAGGCCACAACCGCTTCTGATCCAATTGTCATACTCTCCTAAGCAATCTATAGGTCAATTTTTAATCATTTAACAAATTATATTGCCAGATGTTTAACCAGCCTTTTGTCTTGTTTCTCCAAGCTGCATAAAAAATGTCTCCGGATTGGACAACTTTTAGAAACAAAAGAAACCATTGATAGTTTTCAAGGTATCCAAATTGGCTAGGCAAAATCAAATACTATATGGAATCTACCATACTACAATTAGTAAGCCAATCTAGTCACATTATCTTTTTTTAAAAATGCTACAACATCAAAGGTAATCTCCTTACCACACTTAGTTGAAGGAGTACGAGCGGAAGTGCGACGCGAGAGAGAGTGCGAGAAGAAGAGCACGACGATATGGTGAACTTGCTCTACTGTAATGTGTAGAGCATAGTGAGTTCTTATTAGGTTTTAACAAAAGAATATGTGTACATACATGGCGGCCCGCCCACTTACCTGGGTGACCACATTGGGCTTTATACCCCAAAAACCTCCCACTTAAAGTCCAATGTGGTACTTTAAGTGTGAGAGAAGCTACTATACAAGCTAATATACAAGAGATGTAGAGAAGTGATGTACTACCCTACACCTAACTGCTTGCGAAAATGCGCAAAGCTCTCTGAGGGAAGTCCTTTTGTAAGTAGATCAACATGATTTTCTGTGGTGTGAACTTTGACAAGCTGAAGTTGCTTATCCTCGAGCATTTCCCTGATGAAATGATACTTCACATCCACATGCTTTGTCTTTGAGTGATAAACTGGATTGCGAGCCAATTGTATAGCACTTTGACTATCACAATATAACACAGGCATCTCTTCTTTGATTCCCAAATCTGTTACTAGTCGATTAAGCCAAATTGATTCTTTGCATGTCTCTGATGCTGCAACATATTCAGCCTCTGTAGTAGACTGAGTAACACAATCTTGTAATCTAGAACGCCATGATACTGCTCCACCAGCCAATGTAAAGACATACCCTGACGTAGACCTTCGGTTGTCTAAGTCACCTGCATAACCTGAGCCACTGCCTCCCAATGTTTCTTGCCTGGGTTTGACATGTATCGACTTACTACTCCCACTGCAAATGCAATGTCTGGGCGAGTAGCAATCATTGCATACATCAAACTACCCACTGCAGACGCATATGGAATCTTATCCATTTCAGCATGTTCTTCCTCAGACACAGGACAATCTTGTTTGCTAAGTTTCACATATGGTGGCAATGGAACACTCAATGCCTTTCCCTTCTCCATATTGAAACGTTGCAAAACCTTGTCAATATACTCTGTTTGAGATAACCAAATCAACTTCTTTGATCTGTCTCTCTCAATGCGCATACCAAGTATATGACTTGCCTCACCCATGTCTTTCATGTCAAACGATTTTGCCATCTTTGACTTCAAAGCTGAAATTTCTTCCAAGTGCTTGCCAGCAATCAGCATGTCATCCACATACAAAATAAGGATCAGCCAACTACCATCCTTAGCCTTCTTTGTATATAGACAGTGATCGAACTCACTACGTTTGTAGCCTTGAGAAAGCATAAACTTGTGGAATTTATGGTACCATGCCCTCGGTGATTGTTTTAAGCCATAAAGACTCTTTAACAACTGGCATACCCAATCTTCCTTGCCTTTCTCAACAAACCCTTCTGGCTGCTGCATGTAAATTTCCACATCTAAATCACCATGCAAGAACTCTATCTTGACATCCATTTGGTGCAACACCAAATCTAATATGGCAACCAATGCAAGAAAGCATCTCAATGTAGTCATTTTGACCACCGGAGAGAAGACTTCATCAAAGTCAATGCCTTGTTCTTGCTTAAAGCCCTTGGCAACAAGCCTTGCTTTGTACTTTGGCTGACTATCATGAGCGGTGATCTTATACCTGTAAACCCATTTACAGGGTAGATCCTTTTTGCCCCGTGGTAATTTAACTAGCTTCCATGTCTGGTTTTTATGCAGAGCTGTCATCTCTGACTGCATGGCCAATTGCCAATTCCCGGAGTCCTTCATTTGCACTTCTTCCTTGTAACATGAAGGCTCATTGCAATTAGTCAACATGACATAGTTCATAGATGGAACAAACCTATCAGGAGGTCGCGTGACACGTCCAGATCTATGCACAATAGGTGGCTCAGGCTCAGCCACAACCTGTGGTTCCAATCTATCATGTCCTTGCTCCTCTTGAGCCCTAACATTTTGTCTTGCACGTGCATGTCCATCTTCTTGGAAGACAACTCTTCTAATCTCCTCAACTTTCTCTGGTTTTAAAATGATATTTGGATTCATTAAAGTGGACATCATTGCTGCGGATAACCTTTCTGGATTCGGGATCCCAAAGTCTGTACCCCATCTCACCAGAATTACCATAGCCTAGAAAGATGCACTTTCTACTCTTTGGCTCAAGTTTGTTCCTAAATTCCTTTGCAACGTGAGTATATGCCTCACAGCCAAAGACTCTGAGATGCTTGTATGAGGGCACCTTGCCTGACCATACCATCTCTGGCACTGAATCCTTCTGCAAAACCTTGCTAGGAGATCTATTTACAAGATGAACAGCTGTTGATACAGCTTCAGCCCAAAACCCATTTGGCAGATGTGCATTAGACAACATACTTCTGACCTTCTCTTGTATGGTCCTATTCATCCTCTCAGCATCACCATTTTGAGGAGGATTGTAAGGAGCAGTAAGTTCACGTTTTATACCTTTTGACTCACAAAAGTCCTGAAAGGCCTTTGAAACATACTCTCCACCATTGTCAGTGCGTAAGCATTTAAGCTTCTTGCCACTCTGATTCTCCACAAGTGTCACAAACGTTTTGAAAACACTAAACACTTCATCCTTGTGCTTGAGAAAGTAAACCCATACTTTCCTCGAGTAATCATCTATAAATGTCATAAAGTAAGAAGCTCCCCCTAGAGATAGGTTAGGCATAGGTCCACACAAATCACTATGAACAAGTGCCAACTGTGTATCTCTTCTACTGCTTCTATGCTTATGTGGCTGCTGTGTTTGCTTACCATACAGACAATGTTCACAGAATTCAAAATCATTAAATGAAAAGCCAGGCAAATAACCAGAACGAGACAAGATTTCCATTCCCTTCTTGGACATATGTCCTAACCGGCTATGCCACAAAGAAACGTTCGGCTCCTCGGTTACATTGATTACATTTTTAGAGACATTTGATACATAAATCATGTAAAGTCCTCCAGACTTTACTCCATGTGCTACTGTCATAGAACCCTTGGATATCTTCCACATGTTCTGTCCAAAAGTGGTGACGTAGCCAACATCATCAAGTAAACCTGTGCTGATCAAGCTCTTTGTAATTGCGGGAACATGTCTCACATTCTTCAGCATGAAAGAAAAGACATTCTGAAACTTCAATTGAACATCTCCAACACCTAAGATCTCACATGTCTGCCCATTGCCTAGCCGAACATGATCTTTAGTGGTCACATAAGAGGTAAACCACTCCTTGTTTGGAGACACATGAAGTGATGCCCCTGAGTCTATAATCCAGTCACTCAGTGCATTTCCATCAGATGCTGTAAGAAGAGCTGAGTCCATTGTATTCTTCAAGAAGTAGATGTCTCCTGACACTAGACTGTCATCCTCTGCAACAGTGTTTGTCACATTTATTTCTTGAATCTTCACTGAGGACTTGTTCTTCTCACCATAGTCTTCAACTTTCTCTTTGCCTTTTTCTGCTTTCCATTCTCTGCAGTCTCTTTTCATGTGACCCTTCTTGCCCAAATGGTAGCATTCTATGTCGCTCTTGCCTTTAGCACTGCGGGACTTGCTACGAGACTGATTCCTCTTTCCACCTTTGTACTTTTCATTGGTCCTTCTCCTGACAACTAAGGCTGTTCCTTTGCCTTTGTCCATTGTCTTTCTATTGGTTTCTTCAGTAAGCAGACTTCCTTCTACACCTGCTATGTTCAAACCATCTGGAGGTGCATAATTGCTCAAAGCTGTGCGAAAAGTGTCCCAACTTTTCGGCAATGTGATCAACAGGAACATAGCTCTAACAGGTTCATCAAACTTGACACCTTGAGCTGACAACTGACTATAGATTGTGTTGAATTCATTCAGATGATTGGACAAGCTTCTTCAAGTCAACAAGCTTCTTAAGCCAGTATACCTGTGAAGCTGCACTCTGCTTCTCATAAAGATCACTCCGCTTTAACCATGCTTGATAAGCCAACATTTCTTCTGCTACATTGAAGTAAACGCTTTCTGCCAAAGTCAGCATAATGGTAGAAAGTGCCAATTCATCCATTTCGCTCCATTCATCTTCGTCCATATCTTCTGGTTTTATCCCCTTGAGCTTTATAGGTTTTATCTGCTTCTTTTGTACCAACACGTGCCAAATTTGCTTCTTCCACAATGGGAAATTGGTTCCATCCAGCTTCTTGATATTGTAAAGAGTAGTGTCCTGTGATCCAGCCATAGCTACGCTTCACAGTGGTTTACTTTCCTGGGAAAAATTCGGCAGAGTTTCCCCTGTAAACTGACCTCTGAACCAATATCAACCTGTCAAATGAACCAAGAAAGCTTCAGATTCTGCATAAATTTTGGCAGAGTCTCCTTTGTAAAATGGCTTTGGTGTACTCAAAAAACAGACCAAAAAACATCTCAAAAAACACTGTCTCTCTAACACTGTAAGCTGCGGGTAAACCTGTCCTGCACCTGTACTGTCTCTCACTGTCCTCTAAGCATAGACTGTGACAATGCCTCAACGGCAGTAAAGCAAAGATGCAATCCCAACTGTCTAACTCACAGTCAATACATCCTAGCTTCCTATCTAAGGGTGCTCGAGGGATCGCTCCAAGAACTGTATCACCGAAAGGATCTCAACATTCGAGAATCCCCCAGCTCAATAAAACCTCACTCGACCCTCAACAAAGGCTGCAGTAAATCTAACAGTACATAGACTTCCCACAAAGTCATACATCCACAAATTTCCCACTATATGCTGTAACCGCAGCGGCGGTTGTTTGCTGCGTGACTCACAGCCAGCAAACCCTCAACAAACATACATTATCTCTGACAATACATCCCATGTGGAAGTACCTGTAATGTCAGGATGAAATCTAGAATATCAAGCAGCAAACACAAGCTACCTGATGAACTAGTGGATGTCGCCTACAGTCTGTGTGTGGATGCGCCCGTGTCGTATGTGACACGCCTCCAAGAACTGTGATCCGTCCTTCGATGTATAGACAGCCACAAATCAACACTGTGGGAGTGTCGATATCCTCAGCACCTGTAGTCGTAGGCCGAAAACCCCAAATTTGCAGAGTCGGATCTGCACCCGCCGAGACCACGTAGTCGAAAATGGCCTACGCAGACCTTTGTCGAAGCCGAACGGTGGCCGAGATGACCTCACAATGAAATTCTGAGAACACCTTGCCCTTTGGGCTTCCCCACAGGATTTGGGGCCGTGTCTTCGCCTGTCGAATTTCACTTCAATCTGAGCTGGTGACTCTAGCCTCCTGCAGTGCTGCCCCGAGCCTCGATCTGAGCTCTGATACCAGTTGAAGGAGTATGAGCGGAAGTGCGACGCGAGAGTGAGTGCGAGAAGAAGAGCACGACGATATGGTGAACTCGCTCTACTATAATGTGTAGAGCATAGTGAGTTCTTATTAGGTTTTAACAAAAGAATATGTGTACATACCTGGCGGCCCGCCCACTTACCTGGGCGACCACATTGGGCTTTATACCCCAACATTAGTAACTTTGGTTAAGAATAATATCAGGGTATGCAGTTAAACAATCAATCAGTCACCCTTTGGTGTTAAGTAATGCAAAAACCACTGACTATTTTTCATGGGTAAGAATACTACCCTAAGTTTTTTAAACCATTAAGTTTTCGACAACATAAAGACAAGGAAATAGAATTTTCGACAAAAAACCAGAGATGCATAACACAAAAAACCTTAACCATGAGCAAAAAAACCTCATTAAATGTGTGATTTTTATCAAACCAATACGTGAACAAGAATCCGCAAGTGAGACAGTAAACAGTGGTGCAAAACCATGTGAGAGAAACGACGCAAATGAACTGCTAATCCAACGAGTAGATGGATGTAACCATCATTAAACAACTAAGTGTTAAGCATGCTTTTGCAAGGTATTGCAACATCAAAAACTATAACTTTTTTAACCAACCTGAGACGTGTCCTTGTGTTCCACCATCTCCATTGCAACCCAGTACGGAGTAGTTCACGTACTTAGAAAAGCTCACTATTTATGCTCTCACACACCGAAAAAACAAGCGCCAAGGCTAAGTGAGGGGTAGAACCGTCACCTGGTTTATATAATACCGGTTTGGTACAAGATTTGAGGAGTAATTATCACAGCAAAATTTTGCCTACCGTGTTATCATGAGAGGATGCTCCAACGGCAACCGCCACACTAACCCAAGGGGGGAGGGGGGGGGGGGTGTTTGTGTGATGTGTGTGTGAGAGAGTGGTCGTGCACAGAATGTGGTATTGCGTAGAGAGTGGAAGAGGGGATTTATTACCTAGTAAGTTTGCCAAAAAAATATCACGCTCCCCTAAGAGTGGAATTTTATGCGGACTAGAGGCCCAAGGCCAACAACCATTTTTAAGGAGAGTCTCCCAGGAGAGGAGTGGAGATTCTTAGCCATTTGACGTGCCTAGACAAAACCAGACAGTTGTATATGTACCTGTGTGTGTGTGTGTACATACACACACAAGCACGTGCACTCTTAGTCACTTCACTTGGCCGAGTTTGCTGTATTCGGCCACAATTTTCTTGTCACCATTGCATGTCATCTTTCAGAGGAATTCTCATTTTTTTGGCAATTTATTGGTACTAAAAAGTTTCTTTAGCTTGCTAGCTTTCAGATGTTTATAGTTGTTGAATTACGTTGGGCAGGTTGGAACTCGTGGATGATTACCACGAATCTTTACCTGGCACTTCGCTCAAATGGTGAATTTGGCTTATGATTTACTTGTTAAAGCTGATGGTTATAATGTATCGTGGGTGATTACCATGAGTCTTTACCTTGTTTTGTCTACCTCTGGTTAAAGGGTTCTAATGATGCCCGGATCATGCTACTAGTTATGCATCTTACTCTCTGTTTTCCCTATTAAACAGTGCCCGGGCTACCATTTTTTTGGATTTGCACTAGAAAACCTTGCCCGATTTATAATTCAAGCTTTCCCTTGAGAATGCTTAGTAATCTCTGACCGGCACTTCCGACGAACTCCGAGTGGTGCAAGGTAATGGGATACTCCCCTTAAAATAAATATGATGATGGGTTATTTAGGTAATGGTAACTTTAATATGGCCCAAATTTTTCTCTCCCTTAACTCCTTGACCCGTGTATTCAGAGCTGATGGATCTGTTGCGCAGACATGCGCTCCCCTCTCTACCTGATGTTGCATCGCGTGGCTTATTCCCCTTTCCACGCTATAGCGTGTTTCTACATCACTTGTAGAGTACCTGAAGGTCTCCCTTTCCCTCTAATGAGCTGATGAGTTAATCCTTCTAGTGCACAGATTGTTCCTCCTCCTTGTAATGACAACAATACTAGCTTGGTGAGACTTGGCTTGGTGGATGGTACTACATATGCTCTTTCCTCACTATTCAAGGTATGGCTATGTCTATTCTCTCCTTGATCGGATTCCTCCTTTAATGATATCAAATCACCCATGTAAGGATGGTTGGAAACCACTTTTTGTTCTTGTAGGTGATAAACATATAGCACTTTTTAAGGTGCTTGCCTTTGGCCTTTGATCACGCATTACCTTGGTTACATACTTTAGGGGCTTGATTGCTTGTGGTTCTCTCTCTCTCTCTCTCTCTCTCTCTCTCTCTCTCTCTCTCTCTCTCTCTCTCTCTCTCTCTCTCTCTCTCTCTCTCTCTCTCTCTCTCTCTCTCTCTCTCTCTCTCTCTCTCTCTCGCACGCACGCACGCACGCACACACACACACACACACACACACACACACACACACACACACACAGTAAGGATGGTGAATTTCCACTCTCAACAATGCATTTGGTTGACCTCCAAAGCACTTTGATCATGTTTTTTTGTATTCATGGATGTTTTGTGACTATTGAGAGGATCGACATCACCTCTTTTGGTTTGACATGCCTCAACACATCTGATGGGTTGGTGTTGTTGCTCCTTCTTTCCCTTAAACACTCTGGTTATCGATGATGGAAACACTAAGGCTTGGCACAAAGTGGATGTCAATTATCTCAGTCCCTTGTCGATACCTACGGTGGGGGTAATCTACCCCTCAATTAGAGTACTTGAGACATTATTATCATACTTCTCTCACAATTTAAACAGAGAAAATGGATATTTTTCTAGTAAACATTCAAGGTTTTAAATTCTCCTAACACATGGAAAGAATGAATTTGAAAGATCGCCTCACTTGGCTTGGGTTCGTTTCACTTTTGTATGGCAACAAAGAAAGGATGAGAGAATCTGGAATTTGTTTGATAAAAAAAAGGAGTCAAAATGCTTCAAGGGACTACTGGTTTGTTGGTTCCAGTGGATTTTTGTTGCATCGTAGAACTAATGGAAGTATCATCTTCTCAGGTGTTTACTCGTATATACAAAATTATGCGCTACCTTGATAGTGATCTCATCTTTGCTATAGTGACTTCCTTAAAAAACACACACATGTTGGTTCAAATCTCACATTGATTTATTATTTTTAATAAATAAAACCTACCCTAACTCCTCTAACTCATGATGTGTAGGTGGTAGGAACCTTAACTGGTTGGTTTGGTGATCTACTAGTTGTATTTTCATGATAAGTGGAATTAGATGAGGGTAGACTCGTGCTCATTACCTTGGGCTATGGGATTTCTTCTACCATCAATTTTTAAAGAATTGTAGAGCTAGATCTCTTTAAAACCTTGATTGTTGCTCAGTCCCATAAACTATGCCTTATGGTCATAATCAGATCTTGACTTGAGATTATTGGTTATGCTTGTATAGCTTATGTTCGTTTAGCTTTGGAAGAAAGGTTTTGATCTCAAGCTGTCATCATATGGAATTATTAATGTTATTACCTGTAGGTAGGATTGTGCTACAAAAACTAGAGGATGGTTGGACTGGTTGAGCGCTAGTTTTTTTTTTTGGATAATTACCTTGGCAGACAATCTTTTATTGAGCGTACTTGCTAGATCATTTCTTTGTCTTGAGCAAACGGGGTGTTGCTAGTTAAATAACATGTGGACATAATTAGGCTATAAAAACCTAGAAGATGAATGATGGGTGGAACACTAATCTTTTTTGGATAATTACATCTGGATGAGCATACTGATTGGTTGCACCAGCTATAAATATCCTGGTTGTTACTATGGTGGGAGTACTTATTTGGCTTGTCACTCTTTGGCGTAATTTTTCCACACCGACTGGTTTTTATTTACCTTTACTAATTTTGAACTTCAAATTAGCTTGTTGAGCAAGTGATTAGAGTTATCGGGCTATACTCTACCTTTACCTATGGGTGTGCTCAGATTGATGCTTGGTCTAACTATCAGTTATTTGCACTTATGACATAAATGATATGCTGATGGTTTTTGCGCTTTCACTTCTATGGTCTGTAAGGACCTACGGATAATTGACCTTGATGGATCTTTGGCGTGGTAATACTTTGCATAGACCAAAGCTTGGATTGTGTTGATTGGTAGCTTCTACTTGCCCTGTGCCTGACATGGTTTCTTCTCTTTATTACACACTCATAGTGGTGCTTATATAGAGGTAGAGATTAAGAAAATTTAAAATGTATTATGCGAGCTCTTGGCTTCTCCTTGATCATTTCTTTGGCATAACTGACTTTTGTCTCTCAATTCAGACAAATGAATATGGTTGGTTGTTGACCCTTAAATGAATATGATTGTCTACTGACCCTTGAATGCTTGGGCTGCTTTGACTTCACTTTTTATATATACAAATAAAGGAAGTTGGAAAGGAAATAAGGCTGTAACTACTTGGGTTGCTCAAGGAATGTTTAAAAGTGTTCCTTTCCTCTTTGAAAAAAGTAGATGTAGAAAGGAAAGTGAAAATGTAATATGGCCGTGACTACTTGGATTGCTCATGGAATTTTTGGAAGATAGCTTCCTCTTAATTAAATGGAAGTCACGTAAACGGGTTCCTTGCCTCTTTGGAAAAATCAGTCTTAAGGTAAAGATTTGTAGACCTTGCGGCAAGCTGCAAAGGAAAGGATAGTTGTCTAAAGGAGTAGAATTACTTTTTACTTTAAATTTTTTTGCAGATCTAGGATTGTAGCTTGTCTAATAATTTTTGAGAATGACATGGATAACAACTAATAGGCTCTTTGACACCTGTTGTACATAGCCAAGTCCAACAAAATCTGTTGTCTTTTCTATATGGATGCAAGTGAGAATTCTATCTTTGCTTAAAAAGGCTTAGTGTTGTTGTAGTCCGACCTTGGAGATGAAGGCATATTTCATCCTCATTTATTGGTTTAGTCGTGGTGTATAGGATTACTGGAATGTTACGTCATTCTAAAAATGAGTCAAATATAGATTTGTTTTTGTACAATTCACATTCCTAATGTCTAACGTGAGTTATCTTTTGAACCGAATGTTCTTTTGTGTATAAGTATTATCTTAATACAACACACACACACACACACAAACATGTCCTCATTTGTAGGGTTTTTGCACCCCTCTATCGTGCATTAGCACTTCTTTTGTCCTCCTTTCAACCTTTTTAAAGCTTCATGCTTGAAAAACAATTGAGAGCTTTAAGACGGTCTGTGTGTGTGTGTGCTCGATCTATCTTGACCTTAAGAAGAAGTGTATATAACAACTGCTTGAAAAAAATCATTTTCTTGGTCTTGATTTTTAAGGTGATACGAGTGGAATTATGCAAAAATCCAAGGTATTTATTAGGATTCATAACTAAAATGCCTAATTTTAACCGAAAAAATTACAATCCATTAAAGTCACAACCCAAAATATTCACTTCAAAAAATAACGCTACAAACCGAGATATGGAAGCACTGATGTCCTCATAGTCATTGCATAGTAGTTCCATGTGCCAAATGGACGTACTCATGCTTCAAATACTCTCTCTCTCTCTCTCTCTCTCTCTCTCACACACACACACACACACACACACACACACACACACACACACACACACACACACACACACACACACACACACACACACACACACACACACACACACAGACACACACATGCAATGTCTCTATGGGAATACTCCCTAGCATCCTTCAAACAAAAGCATTTTTTAAATATATATCCAAATTTAATCGTTTTGGTGCTGCTAGGCCGTTGTTTAATGAAAACAAAAAAGCTAAATGCTACAGACTGCCATGGAAAAACAGGCTTCGATGTTTCTTATTTACTCACACACACACACACACACACACACAAACACTAATTGCTACTTAAGGGCTTCCTTGGCATGCTATTAGCTTACAGGATACCCACGAAGTTTCTCCTTGTGTTATTTCTCATAAGCTGTAAGAGGACACAACCCACTTTTCTTTGACAGATGATGAGGGTAGTCAAGGCTCTACTAATCCAAAAGTGGATGAAAATTTACAAGTTACAACCCTTTTTCATGGTCAGACTGGAGTTCCAAGTAATGATGTCTCAGACATTGATGCAAGATATTCAGAGGTTCGTGATAACTATGAAGTTAGAGGGGCGATGATGCTAAACCACCATGGATAATACAAAGTATGTTTATTCTTCTTCATTTTCTTGGACAAGGTACTCGTTACAATTGGGTTTGGATACTCTTTCTAGCAATGCTTCTCCAGTGTCGTTATGGTTGTCAGTAAAAGGGATACAATTTTCACATATGCTTGATGAGCAAAAGGTGTCAAATTTTTATAGGATCTGGGTGTTGCATAATGATTCAAGGGAAGTTTTACTTTATTCTCAGTCTGATCATAGATGCTATGTGCTTGCAACGGTATTCGACCAGGAGATTTTGAGGTCCTTAAGAAGCAGGTTGAATATGGTTGGGTTCTTTTGGATGCACGATGTCATTGGTTGCTGCTTGATCCAAGGATAACAATCTTACACCAAGGTTGTTTGATGTCGATAGAGACCCATAATGTATGCTCATGTGTTTTTTATGCAGATCCAGTGCTTGGCCAATATCTTCTTAAGCCATTTGGTCTAGGAGGACAGGTTTATGAGCACGGCTTATGGCCGTTGATATATACCATATGACCCTGGTGGTGTTCATCATACTTATAGGTTATGGCAAGATATTTACAGACTTTGCAATGGAGCTTGCTTATGGTTTATGGATGGATCTGCTTCATTGATGGAAAGTTTTTGAGTTTTCCTTTTCAATTCTGAAGGATATTATATAGGTTGGCACAGACCGGAGGCTGTGCAGATTCAGAGGGGGTGGATGTCGTGACGCTTCGCGTTCACTAGGAGAAAATCAAAAGATTCAAAGGATTTTTTAAGGTTTTCTGGAAAAAGCATATTGGGTTTTTAATGTGGTGTTATGGAGTACCATTGATGGCAAATAAGTATGCCAAAAGCAGTGAACTTCATGGTTTGAGGACTTTATTGCTCAATATGGTGTTATTTGGAGCTCATTGATTGTGCGATCATGAGTCATGACCAATAAGGCAAGGCAATTGTATTTTATAATACATTGGCTATTGGTTTTTTAGTGAGAAAGCTTACGGGGAGATGCTAAAAAAACGTAATATATTTGGTCACCAATGCTTTGGTAGATATGTATGTCAAGCGTTGTAGTTAGTGATGCTTGGTCATTATACAAGCCAAAGGTGGAGAGCTCACGAGAGCACAAAAACTTCTTGAGGAGCTTCATATTCAGGATGTTGTTTCTTGGAGTACATCGATTGTGGTATATGCTTACCAGATTGGCCGATATGAGCAAGAAGGCTTTGATCAATTGCTCCTTTTTATGGCTATGGGTGCTCAATAATGCCTTGGTTAAGTTGTATGCTAAGGGAGTTTCGGTCAAGGAGCGTGTGAACGCCTGCCCATTGATAAAATTAAAGGCAATGCTATTTATAAGGGGCAAGGGGGATTAATATAAGCGGCACAACGTCAACCATAGAAGAAGAGAAGGAGAATGAGGCTAGAGAGGAGTTGGCGAGGCGGTTTTCAGGGGACGGGCATCCGTCGACAAGTGAGAGACAGAGTGCATCAAGTGGAGCAAGCGTTTGGCGAGGGTGACCAAGAGAAGAGGAGAAGGTGGATAGAGGTGTCTGCAGGGAGCCACAAGTGGACGAGTTGCTGGAGGCCATCGAGCAGCGCTTGTGAAGCTGATTGGAGGAGGAGTTGATGAGCCCGAGAGGAGGAAGAAGGTGGCATATGTAACCGTCGCCTATAGGAGCTATCAAGGGTGGCACCTGCTGACATAGAACGAGGCGGGGCCGAGGAAAATCAGTTTGAAGAAGGCCGCTGATGAACAAAGCAAGAGGATCGAGGTTGGTAATGGAAAGAGCAGACGAAGGAGAACCTCGAGCAGTGCTGGGTTAATTTGGGAAGGAGAAAGGCCGATTGATCACTTGCACGAGCACACAATTGTTGCCTTCAGTTTGTTTTCTTCTCTCCTTTGATGAAGTTTATTGCTTGAAAATTAAAGATCCGTTCACATGAAATGGCTCAGCATGACAATCTAGGACCTTAGGGGTTCCAATGAAATCGTTATAAAAAATTTGAAGCGAAGAAGTTTATTAATTTTGTAGCACACACTGAGGTTTTAAAGCTAACAAGTTTTCTTTCAAAGATAAAAGCAAATGTAGGCAAAGTTTGTGCTTGTGGAAGTGGTCGAGAAGAGCAAGAGAAGGGTATTGAGGCCATAAAGCTTTGGCATTTTCACTTTCGCTCACCATCTCGGTAGAGTTTAGAGCACATAGTGCCTATTGCGATCAAGTTTCTTTTCTATTCAGATTTCAAGTTCATTAAGTATATCAATTTAAGGTTTACAAGGTGTCCTTTGTAGCATATTCTCTTGTGTTGTGCATCTCTCTCTCACCGTTTCCCACAACGAGCAACCCGGCTCAACTCATGAACATAAAATCCCTCGACAACGTAGTCTATCGACGAACTTGTAAGGGGCATAGTATGTGTACATGAAGGGACTCTTTCTCAATGCCCCAATGGAGCTAAGTAGGATCAATGCTACGATAGCAATTGCAGGTAAGGGGATGGTCTTAAGCATGTATGGGTGCATACAATCTTCTTTCTTTAAGAGAAACATGCTTTTGTAATTGGGGGCAATGTGTGTTGTGTAATGCATGAAGCGAGAGCCTCTAGACTTTTCCCAATGCCTTGATTAGGTCATGATAAATTGGTGTCCTAGGAAAGCCTCATCCAATGTAGGTTATAATGGAGCATCATGAAGCAAGGGTGTTGCATTCCATCTTCCAAACCACTTCTTGATCTCTTGTATCCATCTTGAGCTCAATGTTTTGCTTCTATGAGTCTTTGAACTTATTTACCTGCCTCCTGTGCAATTATAGGAAGTTGACATGGCAAGATTTGATACATCTTTATCATGTAATTCACAATCTCTCCCTATGTCTATAATCTCAATGGGAAGTGATCCCAACTCAAGGAAAAGAAGCATGTAAGGTGTTTGTACCTTAACTTGGAGAAAGTTTGGAAGAAAATGCTTTTGAACATTTTAAAATTGTTTCCAAATGGAGATACTCACGGTACCACCCCATACTTCAACCCCATAAAGGAGTACATGCGTTACCAATATGGTGTCAAAGAGATATTTATTGAGGATAGAAAATACCCCATTTCTGGGATATCTTTTCGAATGCATGGTATGCCGTCTTCTCAAATTCAAGAAGATGCATAGCACATCCATGCCATATGGGGTTGGTTGGAATCTCAAGGCCAAGGTAGTTGAAAATTTATACTTCTTTAGGTGGCTCTTGATTATACACAACACATGGTTCCTCTCGTTTTTAGAGTTTTCCAAAGCTTAAGCTATGTCCTTGGGGCATTCACCATCAAGTCACTATGCAAGTAAAATTTTTCAAAAATCGGCACGAGCTTATTGTGTATGAGCCAAAAGCACTACACTCATTTACATATAGCAAAAGTGTGATCACAAAATTACCAATAAGAACTTCTTCAATTCCTTCTTCATGCATTATTACTCATCAATGCATAGCCCAAAAAGAGTTGGTGAAAGCGAGCAATATTGCTTAACACCAATGTTAGAGAGAGAGAGAGAGAGAGAGAGAGAGAGAGAGAGAGAGAGAGAGAGAGAGAGAGATGGAGGAGAGCAACTCTCTTGTGTTCAAAACCCATTGGAATCAAGAGTTTGGACTTCGACAATGCTCATAAAAGTCTAAAAATGTTAACACTAGTCCTATAATTGGACACTACCTTGAGTCCTCAATGAAAAGGATACGCCATGTATTACTTTTTAAAACTCACTAATACATCAAAAACGTATTTTTCTTTGTATACAACGATATGCTTGAAATGGCCATGTCAAACCCG
Organism: Adiantum capillus-veneris; assembly: GCF_014529385.1. NCBI lineage: Eukaryota > Viridiplantae > Streptophyta > Polypodiopsida > Polypodiales > Pteridaceae > Adiantum > Adiantum capillus-veneris. Next base: position 111,120,177 of record NC_140946.1, read on the forward strand.
TAGAATTGTCCATTATTTTATATACTCTCAAGTGAATTTTTTTGCACATGAAACTTTTAATTATCTATAGCACAACTGTGGAAAAATCACGTAAAATCTTCTACAAAGTCGTTTCATCTTTTCTTAAGCTTATAAAGTTGATTTTTTAAAAGCATCATTTGCAATCTTGCTAGGGTCAAGTTTAGTTTTTAATCATGGTAGCTTCTAAATTTCAAGGTTATAATTTAAAAGACCCTTTAGCTAACATATTTAAGGGTTTTCTTAAATACACGTGAACGTAAGTAGCATTTAATTTTTTAAATTTGTAAAAAAGGGACCCTCTTTTGGTAACAAACTATTGTTAAAAAGCCTGCGCCTTACTTAAAGTTTGCGATTCACGCCATGTACATGTTCAGAACCCGTCTTGCTTCTTTCATGGCGGGCTTTGTGCCCGCTGCAGCTGCCGGCTTCTTGAAAAAGTGATGAAAGAAAGAAAGCAAGCCATATCAACGTTCAGAGAGAGAGAGAGAGAGAGAGCTCGAGCTCTGTCATTTTACCATGTATAATTTTGTTGGTAGTTATGATGCTAAGAGCACAATATAACCGCATTCTTAATTGGCTACATGTTGTGTTTTTTTATTGTTCCTAAGGCTCCCACACCACTCGTATCCGCATTTTTTGCCTTGACTAAGTGAAGAAGTTTGCTCCAGCAGCTGGTTGGTTGCTGGTTGAAACGCCAAACAAGATCAAAATCTGACTTACCGCTTCAAATGAATGCTCATAGGTGAGCCTAGGGCAGCCATCAGACCAACTCCCTGCTCCATGGTAATTGGATAGGCTCTCAGCAATTCTAAAAATCGATTTCTGTGCCCAAAGAGGGACTCCGGAGGCAGCCCAAACCATTCGCAGATCGGTGTTTCCATAGCTGAAATACAGCCCTTGCAACTTCAGGTCTTGGCTCGTTAGTTTCAGGAGTTGAAGCTTAGAAGTTGCACGACAAACCCTTAATCTAAACAGGTGCAAGGAATGCCCATTTTCAGCCATTTGGTTGTGGTTTCCAACGAAGTAGAAGCTGGATCCGAAACCTTTATTCTTGTCCACATCAGCCCCAAGAGGTATCTCTATAGGGGAGTGACTTGGAGCCCTCGGGTAGAAGGATACGGTAGCAGTTGAGAATGGAAAGGCATTGCCAAAATCTTTTTAGTTAGGTTTTTTTATTTGAAAGTACTCTCATTGCATGAGCATCAGGTATGTACGATCATCAAGAATTTGTAGTTACAAGGGTGGGGAGTCCTTGAGTGGCTTGGTTGGGACCTCATCGTGGTGTTGATCTCTCTCTCACACATTCCAATTCTAGATAGCTTCTCCTCTCTCTCTCTCTCTCTCTCTCTCTTTCATTGTATCTTCTCCATAAGGGCTAAGGAAGAGAGAATAATGTAGCCATGCAAGCAAACAAGAGGGGATGTTTATGCAACCATTCACTTGTCAAAGGTGGCAGCGGCAGATGCAATGAAGACAAGAACTGGCTCATGATTTGGTGGGTGCATTGACTCCGATGAATGCCAAACACATGAACAAGGCACACCGTCAGATTACTGAGGTAGAAAGAGACAAGACATGAGAGAGAGAGAGAGAGAGAGAGAGAGAGAGAGAGAATCTGCTCATACAAGCGACCAAGGGTGATCCGTCATAGAATTGACATGCCGAATGGATAGACCTGAGGCACACACAACTGTGACAACCATTGACACTGCCAACTACTCCCGCACATGAGATCACTGATACGGTAGCTGCCCTAGCCTCCTGTGGAAGCAAGGCTGTGGCGGGATCTCCTCCTGGCAGGAAGGCTGATCTGAAGGGAGAAAAAGTCGGATCGAGGTTGCCCTATGGTGTGGTTGCCCCATGCCGACATGGATATGCTCCTCTCGTATGCATGCACCAAGATGGAGGTGCTCTGCATCTGCATGATCATAGCGCCTCCATGCTTTTTTTTCCGAGAAAAAGATCCTTCTATTAGTTAATGAAAACTGCCCATAGGGCTACAACCACCTTTGCAAGAGAGGGCTACAACAAACATGATGGGGAGACTCTCCCAATGAAAAAACAGCATATATACAATGAGGCTAAATCAAGAGGTGGGAGGAGGGAAGAGCCACACAGGTGGATGGTAATGCCATCTGAGCACACCCTCGACCTTGGTGAAAAAAGGCCGAGGACGCCAGAGCTGAAGGAAAGCCTCTCTGCGCTCTTGTATGCGGTCGGAATTGCCCTGGAGTCTCTCGAATTGTCCTCTGACGGTATGGACCAGCTCTAGCCTCCATGCTTCTGCCTAGGGAAGGAGAAACACAAGATTGATCCCCTGCTGCCCATCAATGGCGACGTGCTGCCCTGCTCATGATGAGGAAAAACGTTGGGGCTCCATGGGAAAAACGCTAGGGCTGAATGCCTCCTCTGCCCACTCCCCCTCCTAGGGCTGCCCCCTAGGGGCGCCTTGTACTCCCCCAAGGCCTCCGCACAACTGATCTCTTTGGTGCCTTGCCCACACATATATACCAACCCACATCCAAGTCGGCCAGCTGTCCACCAGCCCCCACGACCTGGAAAATGGTAGATAATAGAAAAATGGGTACTAGAGGAAATATATAAGCAAGGGAAAAATACTGCCAAGGCTGGGAAAAATACCCCGAGCTTGCAGGAGCCTAATGGCCATGGAACTGAGCCAAAACCCAAGCTAAACATGGCTCTGGGAAAAACTGGAACTGACTGGACGAACCAAGAGAGATGCCTGAACTCATCACCCCTCTCAGTTCTTGGAAAGGAAGTCGGACCAAGAAGCTGGAGTGAGCAATGTGCAACTATTAAGAGAGGGTTTCGTGGACGAGGATATTGCTACAAACTCTACAGTGAAAAAGTATCCTGCAGTAAATAGAATCCAACTGCTACCCCTGAAAGACGTCCGGGAAGTATAATGTTGTCCGTTGAAAGTAAATCTAGCTCTCACAAGAATCTCCTCAATCTAACCTACTCACAAGTCACACAACCAACATCTGCAGAAAGTCGTGCTGCTGACTGCTCCCAGAGTATGCATGAAAAATCGAGGGTTAAGGCTTAAAAGAGTGGTGTCCGGATCATTTTCCAAATCTAAAGTGTTCCACCCTCAAGGAGAGGATCCGAAATTTTAGCTCTGTTCATATACCACATGCGAGAATCTCCAAGCTGCTACGGGAAGGCTAAGGAAAGGGACAACCGAGGCTATTAAGGAATTATATGTCTAACGACGAAGAACGAAAGAACTGCACCAACCACCGCATCGAATGATGAACTGCAAACTATATTTGAAGGAACTTCATCGGAACTGAGAGTGAAACTGTAACCGATCTTCAATTGTCTAGAACACCACCCACGAGGGGCATCAATATCCAATACACAACATGATACCAATACCAAAGGGAAGAGTAAAGGAGCCGGCTTGGGGAACAAGCCCGTGAGGAATGTTGGGGCAAAATTTGTAACATGCCAGAAGCTGGGCAAGAGTGCAAGGGAAGAAGCTGCTATACTAGCCAGGCGTGGCCAAATCTGCACTCAAAGGACTGCCCCCAAGGTTGGAGCTCTCCAAAGGGATGTATGGAAGAAGCATCCAGACGTTGCTGACTACGGGAGTAGGAACTAGATGTCTCCACCAACTATCAACACTATGTGCAAACCTGTCATCCAAAGGATCTCGATCGTCCATAGAAAGTTGCGAACCTATCCCAAAACTGGTGTCGACTAGCTCACATGGATCGTAAACTGTCCCACAACTGACATTGACAAGCTCACAAAAGGGCAAAGAAATGACCAATCTTTAGGGCCACACTATCATCGGGGAAGGAGAGAACATGAGGCCTCCTAGAATTGTGGTCATTGTTTGCTAAGGGTCTGACACCACATGATCCACCTCTAAACCTCATCCAAGCAATCCGGATGATCGAACAAGAATTGGTTCTGGAGATAAAGGAACCCTCCTTTGCTTGTCGAAGCCAACTCCAACACATGCACTGTAAAATGCGCCTCAATTGCTGCATACTAGATAAACAAGAGTCACTTGAAGACGGAAGTGGAACCTTCATCCTGAGATGGACAATGGAAAATCATAGAACATCCTATTCTTCAAGGATGGAAGAGATCCCCCTCTATCATCCATACTCCACAATCTGGTACAAAAGTGCAATTGAATCATCAACTTGCTACCCATAGGATAGGTAGTGCCGTCGACAATTCCAAGAAAGATGTGCATTTGCAAAAGGCACAACAAATCTGTCAATCCATCCATAGGATATGCATCTACTCGTGCCTGGACATGCACGGTCTACGAACAGACTCACAAAAGTGCCAGAACACTTCATAAGCGAACTGAACCCTTGTCATGAAGTAGCTTGTCCACATGCACATAGGGTTAGATGTGCACGTGACATCCCCTCCTTTTTAAAGTGAGGTACTTGTACTGAACTGTAAGGCGTCGAGGGAGATCGCCAACAACGTTTGGAATCCTCGAAAGGACTCTTCGCCGGCCCACTTTGATGCGTGGGTCATGCGATACTTGAAATTCATAAAGGTCTGCAACGCTTGCTTCTTTGGGCTTCGCCGAAAGCGACACAAAGTCATCTGTGGCTCCTTCAATGCTTCAACCTCGTCTATAGTCATGCGTCTACCTTCTTCAAGAACCTCCGAGGATGAAAATTCCTTCCAACACAAAAACATGAACATACCCATTCCATGTAGAGTGACTGGAAAAATTCTAGTCTTCTTTAAAGACTGTGCATGCAATGTAGATGAACCTATAGATGGAGCGCCAAACCGTTCATCAAACACACGCAAACAATGGAATCGAAACTTGTCTTTCTGATCTAAATCTATCAATTGTGGCAAATCACAATGGAAATGCCGATGCTTGATGCTCAATCCTTATTGTGCTTTGTCGGATACTGTGTCATGCCAAGGAAGAGACATGAAATGTGAATTTCTTGGGTGCAAACATTTCATCTTTTCATGAGTAATCCGCATACATCCGTGCTCATTCATGAGTGAATTGTGTTCATCGTACCATATGGCATGCCTATGAAAAGGGATCACATAAGGACAGTGACTAAAATACAGGAAACCATCATGAATGAAAAACTCGAATAATGCGTGCTGACTAATCATGTGCACACATAATACTTCTAGTGGGGGTTCTTGGGACCTCGACTCGAGAGCCAAGATCGTTTCTTCGTAATTGATCGAATCTGCAATGAGGTTAGCTTTACTAGAAAAAGCATCAATTAAACCATCATCCTCGTGAACAATCACATCTTTATCTTGCAAATCATCATCATGCTTGTGAGTAAATCATGTGTGTCGTGCTTTAGAGAAGACAAGATTGAGACGGTCTCCTTCTCCGGATTCTTTTCAATCTTCGCCTGCACATTAGAAATGAGAGATGAAGAATGAACAATTTGCTCTCCACGAATGACAATGGGAGAGTCACTTTTGGCATTGAAAGTGAAAGTATTGTCCGCCCAATCAATGAGAGGATTATGTTCACGAAACCATCGAATGCCAAGAAGCATATCACATCCTGAGAGAGGAGAGACTACAAATTTTTTGCGGAAGGACGCTTGTTGAACAGTGAACAACACATCAAGGCATTCTCCTGTAATGAGAGAGTCCATACCGGGAGCGAAGCCCGACACCTCGAAAGGAGATGTCTTGCGAACCTCCAAGCGGGCTCTTTCGACAAGAGAGGGACTAATCACATCATGCATACTACCAAAATCAAACAAGACCAGCATGTGTTGACCATTCACATGACCATAACACTTAATGAGAGACTCATCAATGGGAGGATCATGAGAAACTTGGGACACACGTGTTCTTGTTTATGGCATTAACAGAGGATGTGGCTTCTGTGGATTCTTTAGATTCGTTAGATTCAATCTTCGGACATGTTTTCTTTATCTGACCCTTGACGTGACAATGATAACATCGACCTTCCTTAGAATAAATGCTTTGTCCTTGTGACGTGATGTATCCTCCTAAAATTCCTTGTGCTGCTTTTTCATCTGGATGAGCTTAGGTTTAGCAGGTGTTTTAGCTTTACCCTTAGATACATTGTTAGAGTTCTTTTTCAAAGGATTAAAGGAAGATTGGCTAGAAAAGTTACCGTTCTTACCATTATGAGGGTTCTGAGAAGTCTCGGAGCTACTTTGAGACGACCTGTTCTCCTTAGGCTTTCCCTTGTGCTTCATCTCTTGGGAGAGAGCAATTGCTACCACCTTATTGAGATCCACGGGGTCGAAGACTTCTACATCAAACTTGATATATTCGTCCAACCCAAAAAGGAAAGCCTCTTGGCGCCCATCATCCGATTTGCGTAATTGGGTGCCGAGCTGCAAAACACGGTTAGAAAAGGACATGACTGGCATACCATTCGGCTTGAGATTGCACCAATCTTCTTTCAACCACGCTAGGTATTGTAACAGACTTGGACACTCCAAGTCGATAATCTACCACGACACCACAAATAATCACTTCAAACAGTTCACAGTTCACAATTGATTCAATACTGGCCCTGCGGAGTTCCGTGCCTAGAGATATTGGCCCCAAAGACTGGCGCCCCTTTTCGGTATTTCTTTTTGTACTAATCTGTGTTCAAAGTACAAGAGTGCGGGTAGGCGCTCACACTCAGACTCTACGTCCAGATGCTCTGAGTTGTGAGTAGCCTACCCACATATTTAAAGAGATTACAAGGGATGCTAAAAGCAGAGCCCCAAAAGCTGAAAACCAAAAGCTTGGAAAAATAAAGCAGTTCAATCTTCTTCTCTCAAGTCATACTTGGCAATAAAAGCAAAAGCTTTTTAGATAAAAGCTTTCTCTCTCTCTAACTTCTTGCGTAGGAATAAAGCAAGACCAAAAGCTGTCGCATTATGTGCTGTAAAACGTGGAATTCCGTATGGGCTGCCACGTGTCATGCTTTCCGCAATTTGTGGGATCCGTACAGCCTCGCCACGGGTCACCTGCTCCGCAGTTTTCGGGTGTCGGTACTGCAGCCAGCCACGTCACCATTTGGTTGGGCAGTCAACAGAGTATGTGTGTTTGTTGTGGCATGCCACATCACCAGTTTGTGACATATCCCCCTCTTAAAATCATTGTAATCGCCCTCGATTAGCCAAAAAGACAGAAGCCATAACTGTCTTAGCAGACACTGACTGTTAGGACCGACGCACTAGGAACACACATCTAGCACATGTACCAATCGACAGTCACATCACAGGACATCACTAGACATCACATGACAAATCACATTCAACATTCATTCGGATCTTAGACCATGATTTATCGGCAATGCAGTTAGCAATCGCATCTAGATCCACTCAGGACCTTTTAGATGCCCGATTGACTAACCCCTATTGCAACCATGTCTATACGAGATCATTTAGACCAAAATGCTGCAGTTATTTCGTCTATCAGTTCCTGGACTTAAGAACAAGTCAAGAACAAATCAATTTCATATTCAGGAATTCCATTTCATAAAGTCATACAGCAGAATATTGTCAGCTCTCAATATCCCTGATGCTCAAAGAGACAATGACTCTAGTATTCTAAAAATCAAGGCATCTGTTGACAAAGAGGCGGAGTAACTCCCCTCTTGTGCAACCCATTGCACCAGATCTCCGGCCAAGCTGAATTCGGGGTTTTATTTGGAGTAGACTATGCTAAACCAAAAGCTTCAAGGTAAAGGTTCACAAACTGAGGAGTATCTGCTAGGGTCCTCCTCCTCCATCCACTTCGCATCCAACAGGATAGTTCTTGAATTTAACCAAGAACCGCCTTCGTACTTTACCCTTATTCTTTCTGTCCTTATGTGCCAAAATCTGTTCAGGAACAAGGATCTCCTCGTTTTCCTCCACTTCGGGTTGCTCATCGGGCTCCCCATCTTCGGGCACATCACCTTTAAAAGGTTTCAAGAGACTCACATGAAATGCATTGTGAATCCTCCTAGTGTTGGGCAGTTTCAATCGGAAGGAGATATCATTGATCTTTTCGGAGATCTCGAAAGGTTCGTAGTATCTCATACTAAGCTTTGGAAAAAGCCTCTTCTTTCCCTTCTTATCTCTCAGGCGTGCCTTCTCAAAACGTAAGAGCACCCAATCATCCTCCCTCAATTTCAAATCGCGACGATGGTGATCCGCTGCCTTTTTTTGTCTTTCATGAGATTTCTGCAAAGCCTTGCGGACCTTGGCAAAAGCCGTGTCCAAGTCGCGTGTGTACTCCTCAAAAATCTTATCTTTTGTGCTTAAGAAGGGTGGAACCTTCATAGCACCTTCAATAATCTCAAATGGTGCCTTCCTCGTCGAAGAGTGTACGTGTTGTTGTAGGCAAATTCCACCAAAGGTAGATACTTTTCCCTTTGAGTCTTCTGATTCGAGATATAAGACTTCAATAAATCTAAAACTACTGGATTGGCAATCTCAGATTGCCCGTCAATCTATGAGTGGAAAGATGACGAAAATTGCAACCGCGTGCCAATGTTCTGCCAAATTGCCTTCCAAAACAAACTTATAAATCTGGGGTCCCTGTCGGAGACAATCGTCTCGTGCATGCCATGTAATCTGAAAATCTGGGCCACAAACAGTCTCGCTAAGTGATCCGGTTTGACTGTTTCTTCACTGGAATGAAATGAGCCTGCTCGCTAAATTTGTCAATAACAGTCCAGATACCATCGTGACCACTCTGTGTTCTCGGGAGATCAAAAATGAAATCCATTGCAATACTTTCGCAGGGGCGGTGGGTATGGGCAAAGGCTGTAACAATCCCTCTGCTTTATGCCTGTCAAACTTGACCTTCTAGCATACCAAGCAACTGCGCACAAACTCGTCCACATCCTTCTTGAGTCTCGGCCAAAAGAAGTATCTCTCTACCTGTTAGGTGCAGCGGAATGAATGTTTGCGCTTTGCTCAAGATGAGTGCTCCGAACTGTGCTCAAGGTTCCTTTTGTTCTTATGGAAGGTAGAGCCTTCCGTTCTTAATGAGAGAGTGCTATGATCTCAAACAAAGTGAGTGGACACTGTGCGTGCAAGTGTATGAGACTGAGAGATAGAGAGAGAAGAGAGATACGACACTAGAGACGTAAAACCCTCCTCCGAAGGCCCCACTCTCGTCGGCGAGAGTGGTCTACTTATGATTGCACAAACTGGTACAAACCGAATGCATGGGACTGATGCAAGTCGAGGCTATGTCGGCGATGACGACGGGGATGGCGAAGCCGATCTAAGGGCTGAAATCTGCAATCTTTTATCTGCTGTCCAAAAACGCTATGGGCTGAAATCTGCTACAAATCCAAAAACGCTGGTCTTAGGGCTGAAAACTGCACTTCTTTAGGGCTGAAACTCCAGGTTCTTTAGGGCTGAATTTGCTGGTCTTTCAAAGCTGAATCTGAGGCTGCTTCATTGCTGAAAAACACTGCTATAGATGACTGAAAACGCTAACTGAATCTGCTACTGTTGGCGTTAGTGGATGAAAACGCTAGGGTTGTGGTCTGGATGGCGATGGGGCTTGATGGGAAACGCCAAGGCTGATGTTCGGCGATGCTTCTTGAGGAAAACGCTAGAAGACTCTGCTTGGGGTAGAATCGCCTAGAGTTGGGAGTCTTGCTTGAGAAGTTGCCTGTTGAGTGGTGGAGCTCCTGCTGCCTCTTCTATCATTTAGTGCTAGTCTAGGTTTGCTTATATACAAACTTACTCAATTTGCCCTGCCTACTTTCCAACAAAAGTTACTTAAAAATAATAAGTGAAAAATGTCAAAAATAGGTAAAATAGGCTAAATGCATTGGAAAATTCCCATGAAGAATTCTGATGGGAATGCTTATGATCATGCTGTGTGCAACCAAAGGATATGCATCTACATGCACGGTCTACGAATAGACTCACAAAAGTGCCAGATCACTTCTAAATCTAGATTGACTGGACTGACTGAACCCTTGTCGTGCTGTAGCTTGTCCACAGACACATAGGGTTGGATGTGTCACGTGACATCCCCTCCTTTTCAAAGTGAGCTACTGGTACCGAACTGTATGGCGTCGAGGGAGATCGCCAACAGCATCCGGAATCCTGGAAGAGACTATTCGCCGGCCCACTCTGATGTGTGGGTCGTGCGGTACTTTAACTTCATAAAGGTCTGCAAAGTCTTCTTCTTTGAGCCGCGCCGAACGCGACACAAAGTCTTCTGAGGCTCCTTCGATGCTTCAACTTCGTCGAGAGTGATGCTTCTTTCTTCTTCAAGAATCTCCATGGCTGAAAATTCCTGAAACCATTTCCAACACAAAACCATGAACATACCTATTCCATGTAAAGTGACTGGAAAAAATCTTGTCTTCCTCAAAGATTGTGCATGCAATGTAGATGAACAAAGAGACGGAGTGCCAAACCATTCACCACACACACGCAAACAATGAGATCGAATCTTTCTCCTATGATCAAAATCAAGCAACTGTGGCAATTCACAACGGAAATGCCCATGCTTGGTGCTCATACTTTCTTGTGCTCTTTCTACAAATGTGTCATGCCAAGGAAGAGACATGCAATGTGACTTCCTTGAATGCATACTTTTCAGCTTTTCATGAAAAATCCGCATACATTCGTGCTCATCCATGAGTGAAACGTGCTCAACATACAATATGTCATGCCTAGGAAAAGGGATCACATAAAGACGCTGACTAAAATACAGGAAACGATCACGAATGAAACACTCGAACAATGCGTGCTGACAAATCATTCGAACACAAAGTACTTCCTGTAAGGGTTCTTTGGACCTAGGCTGGAGAGCCAAGATCGATCCTTCGTGATTGATCGAATCTGCAACGAGGTTAGCTTCGCTAGAAAAAACATCAACTAACACATCATGTAACAGACTTGGACACTCCAAGTCAAGAATCAATAACGACAGCACCAAATAACCACTTCAAAACAATTCACAGATCACAATAGATTTGCACTGGCCCGACGGAGTTCCGTGCCTAGAGATATTGGCCCGAAAGACTGGCGCCCCTTTCGGTATTTCTTTATGTATTAATCAATCATCAAAGTACAAGAGAGCGGTTAGAGTATCACTCTCAGAATCTGCGTCCAGATGCTCTGAGAAGTGAGCCCTAAACCACTAAATTAAAGGTTAAGGGATGCCCAAAAGCAGAGCCCCAAAAGCTTCAGAACAAAAGTAGAATCTATATTTCTCTCTCAAACCCTCTTTAGGGTTTTAAAAATAAAGCAGATCATTCTCTCTCTTTCTCCTTGGCCATTTGCGTAGCCAAAAATCTGCAAAACCGTCGCTATTTTTTTTTCACTTCTGTGATTTCCGAAAATATCCGTACACTGTTGCCATGTGGCATGGCCGCCCGCTTTTAGGGTTTCCAGCCTGTAGTTAGGTTTAGGGTTTCCAGAAATTAGGGTTTTTGGTAGAAATTAGGGTTTGTAGGAATTTTAGGGTTTCTGGCAAAAATTAGGGTTTTTGCTATCGGTAGCCATGTCATCACTTTGTGACATACCCCCCTCATGAAAGCATTGTAATCGACCGCGATTACGCCTGCAAAACCGACAAAAGCCATAAAACGTCTACGTACTAGGAACACACATATGTAGTCTAGCATATGTACCAATCGACAGTCACATCACACGACATCAGAGGACATCAGATGACATTCAACATTCATTCGGATCTTAGACCATGATTTATCAACAATGTAGCTAGCAATCACATCTAGGTCCAATCGGGACCTCATCGATGTCCGATTGACTAACCCCTATTGCAACCATGTCTATTCGAGATCAATTAGACCAAAATGCTACAGTCATTTCGTTTATCAGTTCGTGCACTCAAAAGAAGTTAAGAACAAATCAATATCATTATCAGGAATTCCGTTTCATAAAGTCATCCACCAGAATACTGTCAGCTTTCAGTATCCCTGAATCTCAAAGAGACATCAGTGACTTTGGTATCAAAGTCAAGGCATCTGTTGACAAAGGAGCGGAGTAACTCCCCTCTTGTGCATCCCACTGCACCAGATCTTCAGCCAAGCTGAATTTCTGGGTTCCGTTTGGAGTACATTAGGCTAAACCAAAACATCGAGGTAAAGTTTCACAATCCGAGGAGTATCTGCTAGGTCCTTCTCCTCCATCCACTTCTCATCAAATGCAGGATAGTTCTGAACTTAACCAAGAACCGCCTTCGGACTTTACCTTTCTTCCTATCCCTATGTGCCAAAATCTGGTCAGGAACAAGGGTCTCCTCATTTTCTTCCAGTTTGGGTTGCTCATCAGGCTCTCCATCATCAGGCACATCACCCTTAAAGGTTTCAAGAGACCCACATGGAATGCATTGTGAATCCTCCAAGTATTTGGCAGTTTCAATTGGAAAGAGACATCATTTATCTTTTCAGTAATTTGGAAAGGTCCGTAGTATCGTATATTAAGCTTTGGAAAAACCCTCTCCTTTCCCTTTTTCTTTCTTAGGCGTGTCTTCTCAAAACGTAAGAGCACCCAATCATCCTCCTTCAATTTCAAGTCGCGACGATGGCGATTCGCTACCTTTTTCTGTCGTTCTGGAGACTCCTGCAAAGTCTCGCGAACCTTGGCAAAAGTCGTATCCAAATCTCGCGAATATTCATCTGCTTCAAAAATCTAATCTTTCGTGCTTAGGAAGGATGAAACCTTCGCAGCACTGTCAACAATCTCAAATGGCGTCCTTCCCGTCGAAGAGTGTATCGTGTTATTGTAGGCAAATTCCACCAAAGGTAAGTTCTTTTCCCATGGAGTCTTCTGATCCGAGATACAAGACTTCAATAGATAAATCTAAAACCACTGAATTGGCAATCTCAGATTTCCCGTTAGTCTGCAAGTGGAACGATGACGAGAATCGCAACCGCGTGCCAATGTTCTTCCAAATTGCCTTCCAAAACAAACTCATAAATCTGGGGTCTCTGTCGGAGACAATCGTCTCAGACGTGCCATGTAATCGGAAAATCATCGTGATCATTCTGTGTTCTCGGGAGATCAAAAATGAAATCCATTTCAATACTTTCCCAGGGTCGGGTGGGTATGGGTAAAGGCTGTAACAATCCCTGTGCCTTATGCCTGTCAAACTTGACCTTCTCGCATATTGTGCACAACTCTTCCATATCCTTTGAGTCTCGGCCAAAAGAAGTATCTCTCTACCTCTTTCATGGTTGTAGCAATGCCGCGGTGACCCGTAAAAGGTGGACAGTGGCATTCAGTCATAACCTTTTCCCTCAACGGCTGTGTAATGCACAACATGGTTTTTCTCATCAAGTAGCCTTCCCAAATGGAGTATCCTACTACTGTCGCCCTATCCCGTATCTGTGTGAAAAAAAAAAATCTGCAAAATTTGTATCTGTGGCATACTGATCGAGCATATCCTCGAAGCTCCTATGATGTATCGCGGAAATAGCAAGAACGAACGGCTTCCGAGACAAAGCATTTGCCACCACATTCTTTTGTCCCTGCACATGGACAATCTGGAAGTGAAACTGTGAGAAGACGTTCGTCCACCGCATCTGCTTTTCGGAAAACTGCTTCTGTGACAGAAGTAGTGCAAACTCTGATGGTCTGTAAAGACAGTAAAATCCACTCCGAGTAGGTAATGCCGCCACTGAGTAAGAGCATGGATAACCGCCGAAAGCTCTTTCTCATAAATCTGTGTTGTCATCTCCGCCCTAGAGAACAATCGGCTCTCATAAGCAATGACATGGCCTTCTTACATCAAGACCGCATCGAGACTACGACCACAAGCATCACAAAATACTTCAAATGACTTCTGCAAGTCCGGCAAAGTCAAATCTGGTCCTGTAGTCAATTTCTTGTTCAATGTCTGAAAGGCAGTCACCTCTGTGGATCCCCACAAGAAAGCGACTCCTTTTTGTATCAAGATATGCAAAGGGGAAGCAACCTCTGCAAACTATCGAATGAACCGTCTGTAGTACGAACACAGTCCCAAGAAGCTTCCAACTTCATGGATTTTCTTCAAATCGGGCCAATCACGGATAGTGTCTATCTTGGCTGGATCCATTTGCACTCCTGCTACCTGCTGAGACAAAGTGTCCCAAAAAAAAGTGTATCTTTGAAGCAGATGATCTCTGTGTTTTGCCTCATTCTTGGAGAAAACAATGATATCATCAAAGAAAGTGCCAACAAATAGTCTGTACTCTCGAAAAATCCTGTCCATCATCCGGTTAAATGTCGCCGGAGCATTGGTTAAGCCAAAAGGCATCACCAAAAACTTAAATAACCCAAAAGTAGTCCGAAAGGCTGTCTTGTAGATGTCTCCCGGCGCGATTCGGATCTGATGATATCCACTCTTCAGATCAATCCTGCTAAAGCACGAGGATCCCTGTAACCTGTTGAGTATATCATCGATCCTAGGAATCAGAAATCTGTTCTTGATGGTGATTTTGTTGAGAGCTCTATCATCGATGCACATTCTCCAAGATCCGTCTTTCTTCAAATCCAACAACAGTGGAGAGAGAGAGAGAGAGAGAGAGAGAGAGAGAGAGAGAGAGAGAGAGAGAGAGAGAGAGAGAGAGAGAGAGAGAGAGAGACGACACCAGATGGTTCCCAAACCCTCCTCCAAGGGCCCCCCTCTCTGTGGTGAGAGTGGTCTATACTATAGATTGCACAAATCTGATACAATGGTCTAGATGCAATGGACTTGCCGATGATGTTGACGACGACGAGAATGGGCTGAAAACTGAAAACGCTATGGCTGAACTACCGAAATCCGGAAAACGCTGACTTTCTGTTGAATAGTGACACTGTGTCGGCGAGGATGGCGATGACGACGACTTGGACGATGATGTGCTGAAAACGCAGATGCTGAAATCTGAAAACAGTGGGCTGAAATTGCAAACGCTGGCTGATGCGACGGTACGTCGAGGATCTGCTGCAAGTAGGTGAAGTTTGCGAAGCTAGGGGCTGAATCTGCAATGGCTAAGGTCTGAAAATAAGGACTGAAAACTGAAAACGATACTTGACTTGGCTGATCGGGGACGGGAAACAGCAAAACGCCAGGCCTGATCTACAACAGAAAATGCTAGGCTGGTCTTGTTGGCTGAAAACGCTAGGGCTCTCTGTTGGTCTTGCTGAGAAGGTGCACTGCAAGTTGCTAGAATTCTGCTGCCTCTTTTGGTGGAATTGAGCGCCCCCTCCTTTGCTTGTATACCTGACATGTATGCAGATCCAACGAGGGACTAACACTGAAGATGCTGGGCATCTGTGCCTCTTACCATGCTTGATACCAATTTATGGCATCACTCGACAAATATATGGCACCTGTCAAAACTTTACTGTTACTACTTTTCTTGTTAGTAGCAAAGTAAGCGTTAAATTGATGCAATTAACAATAAATCATAGCGGCATGCATCTTACGATCATACTTACTGAAAGTCAACTTCGTAGTGAATGAATTGCTAGAAGTTGTCGTCTCTACCCGGTCTATGTGATGACTCGGCGATTGCTTTTGGTGGCTTTCCCTTCGAGGAGAGGAACTTGTAGACCAACTCTTGCATGCATAGGTCTCTTTGGGCCTCATGCTCTAGCTCCATATCCACCCTCTTTTCTGAAGCAGCGATGCGTTGAGCTTCGTGTTCCCTCGCTAGAGCAAACTTTTCCCTCTCAATTGCGGCCCACTCAGCCTCTTGTTGTAGCATCATCTCCACCATTGACTTCATCAAAGGCTCCATAGAGGTTGGTGCAATCCATGGAGAGGATGGGGACGGAGGAGGAGCCGCGAAGACCCTCTTGATCTATGTCCTTCTCCAACTTTAGATACATCACCTTCACGCGAAGTATCCATTCCGCTTCGGGTGACGACCATGCACTGAGCACTGGAGTACTTTGGTATTGGATCCTTGGTACTGATTGGAATGTCCACTTAAGAAGGCATTTACTCTTACCCATTGAGGATCTATGGGAAGACTAGACAAGCCCTTCTTTTCTGGGTTACGTGCCACTCTTCAAAAGCATAGATTAGAGAGATCGGCACGCCCAAGGTTTTCTTGGGTTACATGCCAAATCTCAAGCAAAAGTAAATTATGTGGTTTTTTAGGTTCTTTTCTTGAGTGATGATACTGAAGCATTGCCAAGGAGCTCTGATATCCAACGTTAGGTGCAACATGCTTCAAGGAGCTCTGATACCAACGTTAGGTGCAACGGAAGTGTTGATGGCGATAGATCATGATGAGTGTTGAATTCTGGAAATGCTGATGGATTTAGGTTGTAGAAGGAAACACGCTTGTTCTTGCTGCTGGTTGACTACTGGTCTTCTACTGATGATGGAAAAGGAAAACGCTGGGGGTTGTTGAGGATGCTAGGGTGCTGTGTGCCCATGCGGTACTTAGTACTGATCTGATGGATGAATGCTAAGCCAAGGGATCTCCTTTATAGCCGTAGAAGAGCTAGATCGAGTAGTAGCCCAAAGGATGCCCCACGACTTCTGTTAATGTCACTTATCAATAATAATCTTAATATTACTAATAAGACATGCTCATTTACTAAATTACCTAGGTAGGTTCTAAATGCTAAAGTCTACGTGCGAATACTCAAAACACTGGCATATGTTCTTGTGCAATCAGAGGCTATGTAATTAACTAAAGTGCATAGGACATGCAGGTCCTCTGAGAGACTTACAAGGTTGCCAGAACACTTCCTTGGCTGTCCTAACCCTAGAAGTAGGAGTTACAGCTTGTCTACATGCAACCAATTGCAATTTTTTGCTCATTGAGATCTTTATTCCTCGCAAGCAATACTTCCACATCCTCCTCCTCCTGCATAGCTTGGACTCTAGCTTCTTACGCATGTAATCAACTTTTACCAACTTTGTGCCTACATACAAAAAAGTTAGCCTATCCCTTGTGTTGACCGAAGGTGTGGAGTAATGTAACCCTTAATGGAAAGCAAATCAATGCATAAAGTTGTGCATCCCTAGGCAAATCAACTGTAGCAGAAGAACTGCCAGAACTTGCACCATTATCCACAGAGCGTGTATCCATAGAACTCGGTCTTACATCATAACCCTGCACAATGTTCTAAGCACCCTTTGCATGTTGCATCATGTATGCCCAAAGTGGGTAGTTGTCCCGATCGAGTTTTTCTTACATGCGGAAAACATCATTGTTGTCAATCATGGCGGGCGATTGCACTTGATGCAAGAACTTGTGCTATATAGCACAACCTGTAGCAAACTACAAAGTGCGTGTTTTAAAGAAATTTACACTGTCGGTGATTCGCTAACTTCCCCAAAGCTCTTGGGACTTGTAGGCATCAAAACTCGCCAAAACCCTAAACCTACAAAAAAACACAGCAGGCTGTAATTCCCTGTTTCGCATCATTTTGAGCGGAGCAAACACGTCTACGCGTGCGTCAGAAGCTCCTGCACACAATGGGACGGTTCCCCTGTAAATCGGACGAGTTTTCACGCAAGAAAACTCTCCGTTTTCGCACTCGTTCGCGATGGAACTGTGCATAGTTGAAGGGGAATAGCAATTAGCTAATCCGGTTCCTATACGGAAGGCTCTTGCCTTGGCAAATGTGCATAAAACCCCTAGAATTGGTCATCTGAGAAGCCCAACTACTGGGGCATTACCATATGTGCAAAGGGGAGAGAGTGATGCACGAGAGAAAATAATCGTGCTACATAGAGCAAGGGAGAAGGCAAGCTTTCCATTTAAGTTGTGATCACTTGCACCCACTACTTACACACACACACACACACACACACACATTGTAGTCACTTATGAAGTCCAACTTACACATGCGATGATAAAACGGTGCTTACCAAAATAAATCATCTATGCCATGTACACTCACCAAATGTATTGTAGTGCTACCTTGAAGCTTTTGGTTTACGACCCATATATTTCCAAACTAAGGTCACTTCACTAGAGCAAAGGTCAAAGGGCTTGGTACATGCTCAAAAGAGGGGTGATGACATAGCTAGCACTTCACATGTACAAAAGGATTCAATGCAATAGCAATGTACATTGTTTGACAAAATTTTGAAGGTCTCATTAAGTCATTTGTACACATGTTTGACAGTCTTTCTTGTGGATAAATGCGATGATAAAAGGGTGCTTACCTCACTAAATCATCTATGGCATGTATATATGGCATGCAATCGAGGACGTTTGCAATTTTAACAAGGGGTATGTCACGAGATTGTGACAACCACTATAGATATTTGCTGGTTCCTTTCCCTTGATTTTTATTTAATTTTTGGGACCCTCTTTTCGAAATCACAAATGTTCGGACATTGTGTGGCGAGTATGAAGCAGTCGACGGCCGAGAGTTTCACCCGCAATCAGGAAGGACACGTTGCCACGAGATGGTCGGGCCCGTCGACAGTGTAATCCGAGCAATTAAAGTTTGGCTAGGCTCAATTCAAAGTCATTTAGGCCCCTCGCCAAGACTTTTAAGTTGGTGGGTACTAGGAAATTAAAACAAAGAAAGTCAATTGGACACTTGGTAGTAGGGGAGCTGCATGCCCATATAGGCCAATACACACTTTCCAGAAGCCTCATCCAAGAGGGGGCGCCCACTTTTGAGTGGGGGCTGATTTTTTGACCTCAGAATTGTGAGTAGAGGGTAGAGGTGATCACAGCTTTAATGGAAAACTTGTCTTCTCCCTTGCTCTATGTAGCGCGATGATTTGCTCTTGCACATCTCTCTCTCCCCTTTGCACATATAGTAATGCCCCAATAGTTGGGCTTCTCAGATGACCATGTACAATTCTTGGGGTTTTATGCACATTCTGGGGGTACAGAAACCGGATTAGCTAATTGCTAATCCCCTTAAACTATGCACAATTCCATCGCAAAGGAATGTGAAAACGAAGAGTTTTCTTACGTGAAAACTTGTTTGATTTACAAGGGAACCGTCTCATTGCGTGCAGGAGCTTCTAACATGGAATTGGGAATAGGGAATGATGTGAAATAGGGAATTATCCTGCTGTGTTTTTTTTGCAAGTTTAGGGTTTTGGCGAGTTTTGATGCCTACAAGTCCCAAGAGCTTCGGGGAAGTTAGGAAATCACCGAATAGGTGTTTTGGTGCAAATTGAAGGCCAAAACCAGAGATTTCAGCGTACTGTAATTTCTCGCCAGGTTTTGTAAAGTGCTCTAAAGTGCGTGGAAAGTCATTGTTTACTTGAGATTTTGTCTGTGGAGACTTCTATTGTGGTTATGCTGCCAAGATTGGGTTAGAGTAGGGGAATTTCAACCCGATAGAAGTGGAACAGATTGTAGAAGTTTACAGGTTTTTCTCAAGTGCAATAAGAATAAAGAAATACCCAAAGGGGCGCCAGTCTTTGGGGCATACAGGGTGTCGTTCATAGTCAGAGAAGTGAGCGTTAGTTGGGTTTCGGCAAAGACACATAGCACAAGAACTTGGAATTACACTATGGCTAACAGGACAAATGACACCAGAGAAGAGGGTTCCTCTTTACAGGATAGACAGGTTGTTCCTCCTCCAGTGTTCCAGGTTGGCGAGAGTTCACGGCCACCACTGTCTGTGCCTTTTACTGATGTGAATGCTCCACAAGTTCAAGGGTTTATGACTGGGCGACTTGAAGAAAGAGTTTATGACTCGGCAAACTTGAAGACGATGCGTTCAAGACACACTTTGTTGCTACTATGAATATGTTTTCTCGGTTGGTACAGAATCCCACGTTTATGGAATTTCTGCAAGCTCTGTAACAAACTTGGACACCCCAAGTCAAGATCCTACCATGACACAACAGAGATTCACTTCAAAAACAGTTCACAATTCACACTATTGGCCCCAAAGACTAGTGCCCCTTTTGGTATTTCTTTTTGTAGTAATTTGTGTTCAAAGTACAAGAGAGTGAGTCGGTGCTCACTCTCAAACTCTGCATCCAGATGCTCTGAGAAGTGAGGCCCTGCCCACTTATTTATTGTTACAAGGGATGCCCAAAAACAGAGCCCCAAAATCAAAAGCTTAAAAGCTTTTTAAATAAAGCAATTTGTCCCAAAAGCCTTGTTAAAATTAGCCAACGAACTTCAGCCAGTGTAAACGCAGGAAATCCGTACGGCACGACACGTCAACACTATCAGCGTGAAAAGCGCCGCAAATCCCGGAGATCCGTATGGCAGTCCGTACAACCTGCCACATCAGCCTGTCGACGCTTTTTTCGGGTCCGTGCTGCCACGTGTCTGTGTGTGTGCGTGTGTGTGTGTGTGCACGCGCGCGCCGGGGTCTGCTACCACTCTGTGATTGAATCCAAGAGTATGCCACGTCACCCATTTGTGACATACCCCCCGTTTTGAAAGCGTTGTAATCGCCCTCCTCGATTACGCCTGCAAAACAGACAGAGGCCATAAACTGTCTTAGTAGACACTCACTGTTAGTACCAACGCACTAGGCACAACACATCTAGCATATCTACCTATCGACAGTCCCATCACTTGGCATCACAGGACATCACGTGACAAATCACATTCAAAATTCATTCCAAATTTCAGGCCATGATTAATCGGCAACGTATTTAGCAATCGCATCTAGATCCAGTCGGGACCTCACAGATGCCCAATTAACTAATCCATATTGCAATCATGTCTATAGAGATTTATGAGACCGAAATGCTGCAGTCATTTCGTTCCTGCACTCAAACAAGTCAAGTACAAATCAATCAATATCATTTTCATTATCGGGAATTCCAGTTCATAAAGTCATACAGCAGAATACAGTCAGCTCAGCAGTATCCCTGAAACCCAAAGGGACATCAGTGACTATATCAAAAATCGGGGCAATCTGTTGACAAAGGAGGGGAGTGACTCCCCTCTTGTGCAAACCCGCTGCACTAGATTCGCCTAGGCTGAAATCGGGAGTAGACTATGCTAAACCGAACGCTTCAAGGTAAAGTTCCACAATCTAAGGAGTATCTGCTAGATCCTCCTCCTCCATCCACTTCGCATCCAATGCAGAATAGTTCTTGAATTGTACCAAGAACCGCCTAATCACTTTACCTTTAATCTTTCTATCTTTATGTCACAGTATCTATTCTGGAACGAGTATCTCCTCGCTTTCCTCCACTTCGGGTTGCTCATCTAGCTCCCCATCATCGGACACATCGCCTTTAAAGGCTTCAAGAGACTCACATGAAAAGCATTGTGAATTCTCCAAGTATCGGGCAGCTTCAATCTAAAGGAGACATCATTTATTTGGAAAGGTCCATAGTATCTCATGCTAAGCTTTGGAAACAGCCGCTCCTTTTCCTTTTTCTTTCTTAGGCGTGCCTTCTCAAAACATAAGAGCACCCAATCGTCTTCCTTTAATTTCAAATCGCGACGGTGTCGATCTACTGCCTTCTTGTGTCTTTCTTGAGATTTCTTTAAAGCCTCCCGGACCTTGGCAAAAGCAATGTCCAAGTCCCTCGTGTACTCGTCGGATTCAAAAATCTTATCTTTCGGCTTAGGAAGGGTGGAACCTTCGGAGCACATTCAATAATCTTAAATGGCGCCTTCCCCATCGAAGAGTGAATTGTGTTATTGTAGGCAAATTCCACCAAAGGCAAAAACTTTTCCCATTGAGTCTTCTAATCCGAAATGTAAGACTTCAATAAATCCGGTACGACTGAATTTGCAATCTCAGATTGCCCATCTGTCTGCGGGTGTAAAGATGACGAGAACTGCAACTGTGTGCCAATGTTCACCCAAATAACCTTCCAAAACAAACTCGTGAATCAAGGATCTCTGTTAGAGACAATTGTCTCAGGCATGCCATGTAATCTGAATATCTCGGCAATGAACAATCTTGCTAAATGATCTGGCTTGACTGTTTTCTTCATTGGAATGAAATGAGCTTGCTTGCTAAATCTGTCAATAACAGTCCAGATACCATCGTGCCCACTCTGTGTCTTTGGGAGATCAAAAACGAAATCCATAGCAATACTTTCCCAAGGGCAGGTGGTAATGGGTAAAGGCTGTAACAATGCTTGTGCTTTATATTTGTCAAACTTGACCTTCTGGCATACCAAGCAACTGCGTACAAAATCGTCCACGTCCTTCTTGAATCTCGGCCAAAAGAAGTATCGCTCCACACCTTTCAAGGTGGTATCAATGCCGTGGTGACCCGTAAATGGTGGACAGTGGCATTCAGTTAGAACCTTTTCCCTCAACGGCTGTGTAACGCACAACATCGTTTTCCTCATCAAGTAGCCATCCCGAATGGAATATCCTGCTACTACCTCCCCATTCTATATTCGACTGAATACATCTGAAAAATCTGGATCTATGGCGTACTGATCGACCATGTCCTCGAAGCATCTATAATGAATCGCGAAAATAGGCAAGACTAACGGCTTCCGGGACAAAGCATCTGCAACCAAGTTCTTTTGTCCCTACACATGGACAATCTGGAAGTGAAACTGTGACAAGATGTTAGCCCACAGTATCTGCTTTTCCGATAGTTGCTTCTGTGATAAGAAGTAGCGTAAACTCTAATGGTCAGTGAAGACTGTAAAATCGGCTCCGAGTAGATAATGTCGCCACTGAGTAAGAGCATGGATAACCGCCAAAAGCTCTTTCTCATATATCTGTGATGTCAACTCTGGCCTTGAAAACAATCAGCTCTCATAGGCAATGACATGGCCTTCTTGCATTAAGACCGCACCTAGACTACGACCACAAGCATCACAATATACTTCGAATGACTTTTGCAAGTCCGGCGAAGTCAAAACTGGTCCTGTAGCCAATTTCTCTTTCAAAGTCTGTAAGGCAGTCACATCAATGGGTCCCCACGAGAAAGGGAATCTTTCTGTGTCAAGAGATGCAAAGGGGAAGCAACCTCTGCAAACTTTCTAATGAACCGCCGGTAGTAAGAACATAAGCCCAAGAAGCTTCTAACTTCATGGACATTTTTATAGTCTCAATCTTGGCCGGGTCCATCTACAGTCCTACTGCTAAGACGATCTGCCCCAGAAAGTGCATCTCTGATAAGAAAAATTCACTCTTCTTTGCATTGATCACCAACTTGTGATCTCACAATGCTTGAAAGACTTGTAGCAGATGTTGTATATGTTTTGCCTCATCCTTGGAGAAAACTATAATATCATCAAAGAAAGTGCCAACAAAAGATCAGTACTCTCTGAAAATCCTGTCCATCATTCGGTTAAAAGTCGTTGGAGCATTGGAAAGGCCAAAAGGCATCACGAAAAATTCATATAAAGCAAAGCTCGTCCGAAAAGCTGTCTTGTAGACGTCTCCCGACGCGATTCGGATCTGATAATATCCGATCTTCAAATCGATCCTGCTGAAACAAGAGGATCTCTGTAGTCGGTCCCAAGCAGTTCGTATATCTCGTTCGTGCTCCCGAGTCAGTCAAAGAGAAATAAAAAGCCTTTTGAATTTCAACCATTAACCGGAGCTTCCTTTCTCAGTAGAAGGGAGGACTACCATGTTCGAGCATTTCCCTTGAAGAAAGAGGTAACCCTCCGAATCTTGGAGTGCTCTGAGTAATGCCCTCCAGAGAAAGCTATGTCAAACTGCTGTATGAAGGCCAAAGCCCTCGGAGCATCTCGAAATCCAAAAAAAGAGTCAAACTTGATTGCCTGTTCACCTTCTTTGAATTCTCTTACTTTCTTGTTTTATCTTCGAGGAAGTCATATTGGTTGGCTTTGTAAAAATGCTTCTTCTTTGCATAAAACATGTGATCGTCGGAGTCCGAACTATCTGGGGATGAGTCCTCTGTAGAACTGTCGGAAACTGGGCGAAATTTAGGCTTCTTTGCCTTTTTCTTGGCCTTTCCGAAGCTTTGCTTTTTGCTTCGCTTTTTCCATTTCTGTCTTCTTCGCTCGAATCAAAAGAGCTAGAAGGAGAACTGGGTAGTCCCTCAAATCGTACACGATCTTGCTGGTGCAAAAGTAGATTGACGATCCAAATAATCCGGGAAGTCAGTTTCTTTCTTATGCTTTTTGTCATGCTTTTTGGCTTTATTGTTTGTGTCCAAAAGCTGGCTGATCTGTGTCTGAACCACCTCTTTTAATTCTTGCTCTGTAAACATCCTCGGAGAAGAAGGTTTCTGAGTGCCGGTTTGATGGGCAGCTCTGTGGCCTTCTGCCACTGGGTGTGCATTTCTTTGAAGGATTGTTGAGTCAAAAATTTTGCAAATTTTGGATCCTTCGCAATGTTAATCATCATCTTTGTTGCGTCGTCAACCAATTGTCGACGTTCCATCTCTTCAATCTCAGCCTAAATAGGCCGAGGTGGGCCGTACTCTTCATGAGAATCTTCTTCATTATCTCCTCCCGCATTCCCAGATGCAGAAGAAGTCGACTGATCTCTATTGGAATCCATAAGTTTCGTGAGAAAAGAATCGAATTTCTCAGAAGAAGAGAAATCGGCAGCGCTCTGATACCACTGTAACAAACTTGGACACCCCAAATCAAGATTCTACCGCGACACAGCAGAGATTCACTTCAAAAACAGTTCACAATTCACACTTGAGTCGACACGGCCCGGTGTAGTTCCGTGCCTAGAGATATCGGCCCCAGAGACTGGCGCCCCTTTCGGTATTTCTTTTTGTATTAATATGTGTTCAAAGTACAAGAGAGTGGGTAGGTGCTCACTCTCAGAATCTGCGTCCAGATGCTCTGAGAAGTGCGGCCTTGCCCACTTATTTATTGTTACAAGGGATGCCCAAAAACAGAGCCCCAAAATCAAAAGCTTAAAAGCTTTTAAAATAAAGCAATTTGTCCCAAAAGCCTTGCTAACATCATCCAACAAACTTCAGCCAGCGTAAAAGCAGGAAATCCGTACGGCAGGCCATGTCAGCACTGTCAGTATGAAAAGCGCCACAAAATTGGAAATCCGTACAACCTGCCACGTCAGCATGTCGGTGCTTTTTGCGGGTCCGTACTGCCACGTGTTGGGTATGCGGCAACTCAGTGAGTGTGTCCAAGAGCATGCCATGCCACCCATTTGTGACAAGCTCCACCTTTGTAGACAAAGCAACTTTCTCATGCAAGAGAGCTCGTTGAGGCTCAAGCCCAGGTCCCGTATGCGTCCCAACAGGGCAAGGAGCACTCACATGTTACGGAGTCAGTTGGGGCTCCAAGGCAAATTCCTTTTGTCCACGAAAAGGTGGTTAGGATGCCAATTCCACATGCTTTACTAGTTTAGCAAACCACCTTTTGAAGTCCAAATGTTGGTTTAAATGGACAAGGAACTAATTTCCAGGCTATGCGTCAAGTTTTTCCACCACCCATGATACATCCTGGGTAATTCGGGGATGTATAAGTGTTTCAGAGCATGGCTGGTAATGCCCCTCGAAACCAACTGTACATGCCAGGAACAGTCTTTTGGGGTATGCAGGGCATGATGCCACACCCCATGTATGGTAACATTAGCATCCAGCAAGGGTTTCAATGCAATAGAAGCGTACATTGTTTGATAAAATTATGAAGGTCTCATTAAGTCATTTGTACACAGCCTTTCTTACGACCCCCTCTACAGGTACAGACGTCTCTCTTTGCAGCAGTCCCTCGTGGTCTGATGAGCTTCGACATTCAGCGCCGATGGGACTTCTTTGCCTACGACTTTACACGCTTTCTCTGCGACTCCTCATCAAACCTTGAGGCAGCCTGCTTCAGGGTCCATGTTTTGTTCCTTGTAGCTAGGGGGATAGAGGCCTTGGACTCAGTGGTTGGCTTCTCTTTTCCCCTCTGCGGCAGGGACCAGACAGAGTGGACTCTTGACTCAGTGTTGGAGTGGCTCCATACATAGGCCCTAGAGTTCTCTCACCACATGGGAGACCTAGGAGTTACAGACATGCTTCAGACTTTGTGGCCATTGGCCAAGTTTGTTGTGACCTCTCCAAATGCAACAGGATGTAGATACTTTGTGGTTCACTTCTTTGCTGATACGCAGTGCTCGCCATGCTATGTACACATTCATGAGGACTCCTAGACAGAGGAGGTTGCTTTACGTACGGCTCGGTCTACTTGGGCTTGGGCCAGGCACTCTCTACAGTCACGCCTATCTAGAGGACGCTCGGATGCGGATTACTCCCCATCTAAGCTAGCCTCGAAGATAGCACGTTTAGCTGTTGCGGCAGCATCTGTTCTCTCTCGCTCCCCATGAGGATCGTCTCATGGAACGTGCACGGATTAGGTGGGCCCCAGTTTCAACGTCAGAGGGGTCGACTGCGTCAGGAGCTTCAACGTTGCCTTGTGGGAGGAGAGATTGAGCTCCTTATGCTACAGGAGCATCATCTATGTGAGAGCCGCATTAGACGATGTGGTCAGCTCTTGCGTGGACGATATGATACTTTTTGGTCAGCTGCTTTTGGACCTTTAGGCATCCAGGGTGGGGTATGTATGACTATGGCGGATTCTTTACAGCAGGCCATTGTGGGCAGAGGGATTATTGTGCCAGGCAGGGCTCGGTGGATCACTATGCAAGTTCAGGGTTCCCTTGTGGGCTTCCTGAACATATATGCGCCCAATGTGGCGAGTGCACGAGCAGAGTTTTCGTCACAGATTTTGAGTCTCTACCGCAGGCAGAGCAGTGGTGCATAGGGGGTGACTTCAACATGTTGGAGGACCCTTCTGACAGGATTGGTGGTAGCCATGCTACTGTGCATGGAGTTGAGCTGGCCGCTTGGGAGAGGTTTTGTATGACTTTGAGGGTTTCGGATATGTGGCAGCACTCTAGCTTAGAGAGGCCCCCACACATCCTGGCCTTCTCTCGTTCGGACCGCAGAATGGGAGGAGTGAATCTATCGCGGATAGATCGCTTCTACACTAGTGACTATTTCTGTGACTTCGGTGAGACAGTTGGCATTCTAGGAGGGACCTCCTTCTCGGACCATGCACCAGTAATCCTCACAGTGGCAGATAGGCAGAGGAGGGGGAACACAATGCTTCGCATCCCTGAGAGGGTCTTGCACTCAGAGAGCGAGTAGAGGCTCTTTGGACAGAGAGCTTGGACATGCAGGATTCTCCTGCTGACAGAGTGGCCTCAGGACTTGCTCAGATTAGTCGTTTCTTTCTTCAGGAGTCTTTGGCTCGCCTGGCTACAGCGAGAGAGGAGGAGCAACGTCTCAGACGGGGCATTGCTTCCTTGCAGAGGATGCAGGAGCAGCATCCACAGAGTCCTTGGTTGGAGGAGCAGTTACACCAGGCTCGACAGGAGCTTGTTAGCACAGAGAAGAGGCGCCATGAGTTTGCTTTCCACCGACAGGCATCTCAATGGACACACGTGGGTGACAGAGTGACTGGTGCTTTCTTCGAGGCAGTGGGACCTCGACATACGCATGCCAAGGTCAATCAGTTCAGGAGGTCGTACGGGTCGGTTGCTTCTAAGCCAGAGGACATGAGTGCAGTTGCCACTGACTTTTACCGTGACTGACTTTTACCGTGAGTTACTGTCTACAGAGCCTCAATCAGAGCGTCAGGATGCATGCAAGGAGCAGGTGTGCGCACAGATGCCTTGCCTTGTGACTGAGGAGATGCGTCAGAGACTTGAGCTGGCACTTCAGCTTGAGGAGTTGCACACGGCTCTTAGTGCACTCCCCCGTGGTAGCTATCTAGATGAGGATGGCTTGACTCCCAGTTTTTTCTTGGAGTACTGGGACTTGCTTGGCCCAGATCTCTGTAGTGCTTTTCAGTACATCTTGCACACAGGAGAGATGCCTGACAGCATGAGTGAGGGTCTGATCTACCTCATTCTCAAGGAGGGTGGCTCCTTGGATGAGATTCAACAGTGGCGCCCCATCACCATCCTCAACTCAGCCTACAAAATTCTTGCCAAGGCTCTGAGTTTGAGGATTCAGCCACTTCTAGAGAGCCTTATACATGGAACTCAGACAGGTTTTGTCAAGGAGCGCAATATCCTTGACAACATCTTTACTTTTTGGCAGGCTTTTGCCCTAGCACGGCTCCGTGGTGAAGATTTGGTGATTCTCCTTCTCGATTTTGAGAAGGCCTACGACAGAGTTGACTAGGACTTTCTCGAGGGCACGCTTCGCAGGTTGGGCTTCTCAGATGCTTGGATGAGAGGGGTGTCAGCTTTGTACAGACGGGCACATAGTCCGGTACTTTTGTCAGGAGGTAGAGGTGATCGTTTCATGCTCACACGTTCGGTCAAACAGGGCTGCCCTCTTGCCCCCTTCCTCTTTCTATTCTATGCTGAGGCGATGAGCAGGTTTTTGGTGTCGTAGCAGGTTGGTATATGGGGCTTAGCACTCCCTATTCGAGGAGATGAGCTACTGGATGTTGGGTTTGCTGACGACTCAACCTTGTACTTGGATGGCCAGGAGGCCAACCTGCACAGGTGTGAGCAGGCTCTTGAGACCTTTTGTTGTGCATTTGGCGCACTGATCAACTGGAGAAAGACAGTGGCTTTCTGCGTTGGTAGTGTTCCTATGCCCGATTGGATGCCAGGTGAGGGTTTCAAGTGGATTCCCCCAGGGACTGCAGTTAGATACTTGGGCTGTCAGGTTGGTTTGGACTTGTCTCCCGAGGAACAGATTGCTCCCCTCCTCCTGTCTATCAGGAGGAAGTTGTTACATTGGAGCCCCACATGCATGACCGATACGTGGCACTGAATCACGGTGATACTCGTTGTGCCACAATTCAATTTTGGGTCTTTCTACGTATGTAAACAACCTTCCTTGCATTGCAATGAAATTTTTTTTCAATCGCGAGACAATGCGAGAGGGAGTGTGTTGGAAAACCATAAACCACCCCCATCGCATTTTTGTGTGATGGAACATTATGTGTGTGTGTGTGTGTGTGTGTGTGTGTGTGTGTGTGTGTGTGTGTGTGTGTGTGTGTGTGTGTGTGTGTGTGTGTGTGTGTGTGTGTGTGTGTGTGTGTGTGTGTGTGTGTGTGTAGCTGTTTTACTTATATAATGAAACATAAATGAACTTTTACATTCAGAAGATAGCTGGCTTTAGGAAAGTGACAATGATTAGTACAGAAACAACCGTCTTAGGATTATCTTTGTACAAGGCTATACGAATGAGATCTCATTCTAATGTAAAATGACAATAACTAATCAAAGAAGTAGTTCTAGTAGTAGGAGCCAGTGAAATCACGGATTGATAATTGCTTCAAGCCAAAAAAATTCCAAGAAAGGATAGAGTCCTCACCTGCATCCATCCAAACAAGACTACACATTCGTTAGCCTTGGATGTGTTTTACAGGTGTCAATGTAATATATCAGTTGTTATCCATGTCCAACTCATAATTTTTTTAAAACTTAAAACAACTGTCTGAAATGTTTATGTAATCCAGTTCTCTATTGTTGTTTTTTCTAGAAGCTCTTTAGAGTAGTTATACTTATTGGTTTCTATTTAGTCCTATTTTTTAGGACAAAAATTATAAGGTAATGTTATATATATGATTCTTGATCAGAAGGCCATAACTCCTTCTGATCCAAGTGTCATACTCTCTTAAGAAATCTATAGGTCAATTTTTAATCATTTAACAATTTTTTTAGTCAACTTTTGTCTTGTTTCTCTAAGCAGCATAAAACATGTCTTCAAATCCACAGCTTTTAGAAGCAAAATAAACCATTGATAGTTTTCAAGGTAGCGAAATTGGCTAGGCAAAATCAAATCCTATACGAAATCTACCATGCTATAATTAGTAAGCCAATCTGGTCACGTTATCTTTTTAAAAAAATGCCACAACATCAAAGGTAATCTCATTACCACGCTTAGTAACTTTGGTTAAGAAAAATATCATGGTATACAGTTAAACATTCAATCACCGTCTGGTGTTAAGTAATACAAAAACCACGAACTATTTTTCATGGGTAAGAATACTACCATAAGTGTTTTTAATCCACCAAGTTTTCGGCAGCATAAAGACAAGGAAGGAGAATTTTCGACAGAATACCAGAGATTTATAGTGAAAAAATCCTTAACCATGAACAAAAAAACCTCATTAAACGTGTGATTTTTATCAAACCAGTACGTGAACAAGAATCTGCAAGTGAGACAATAAATAGTGGCACGAAACCATGTGAGAGGAACGACGCAGATGAACTGCTAATCCAACAATAGACGGACGTAACCGTCGTCAACCAACTAAGGGTTAAGCATGCTTTTTCACAGTATTGCAAAATAAAAAACCATAGCTTTTTGAACCAACCTGAGACTTGTCCTTGTGTTCCACCATCTCCATTGCAACCCAATACGCAGTAGTTCACGTACTTAGAAAAGCTCAATATTTATGCTCTCACACACAGAAAAAAACAAGTGCTAAGGCTAAGTGAGGGGTAGAACCCTTACCTGGTTCATACTATATTGAATCTGGTATAGCAGAGATAATCACAGTGAAATGTTGCCTGCTGTGTTATCATGAGAGGATGCTCCACAGCGGCAGCCGCCACAGTAAACACAAGGGGGGAGAGGGTGTGTGTGTGTGTGTGTGTGTGTGTGTGTGTGTGTGTGTGTGTGTGTGTGTGTGTGTGTGTGTGTGTGTGTGTGTGTGTGTGTGTGTGTGTGATGTGTGTGTGTGAGACTGGTCATGCGCAGAGTGTGGCATTGCGCAGAGAGTGGGAGAGGGGATTTATTACCTAGTAAGTTCCCCAAAAAAATTCATGCTCCCCTAAGAGGGGAATTTTATGAGGACTAGAGGCCCAAGGCCAACAACCATTTTTAAGGAGAGTCTCCCATGAGAGGAGTGGAGATTCCTACCCACTTGACGTTCTCGGACAAAACCAAGCAGTTGGACATGTACTTGTGTGTGTGTGTGTGTGTGTGTGTGTGTGTGTGTGTGTGTGTGTGTGTGTGTGTGTGTGTACCCGCCCTATCCCAGGCACAATACACAATGGGTCGGTAGTAGGCCCATCGTGCTCGAGCCTACTACCTAATAAGAGAGATGAGGTTGTCATGGCTAAAATGAAAGACAGGCCAGTCATTTTGAGAGAGAGTTTTTGTAATTATGTTTATCAGGTCACTCCTTTTGAATCCATTAAGACAAAACTTGTGGATAAGCAGCTTGATGTCTTCCCATGCTAAGAGGCAGTTAGAGAAAGAATATAAGATCAAATATACGAGGTTGACACAAGTACTAAGAGCTTTTTTATGTGGTCGATTACTGTTCTTTCTTATGAAATCAATGGGAGAGAAATTCAATAAGTCTCTTTTCCAAGTGAAACGGTATTCATAGCCCCCATTACAGGGGTTATGAAGTGTAATTGTGAAATTAAGGAATTGTACCAAAGTCGAAAAGAAGCCAGAGGTTGTAAACCCATGGCCAAAAGTTGGTTCAATCTTAAGGTAGTTTGGGTAAATAAGATTAATTTCCTCTAAAAAGGTTTTATTGTTGAGGCTTAATATGTCATCCATATATCTATATATGTGTTTGAATAGAGAGAGTTTATGATAGTTGATTATCACCCATGGTTCAGAGAAACCATTTGTACTCAAAGAAGGCTAAATATAAATTACACATAAGGGGAGAATAGGAAAATCCCATAGGCATGCCCATGCTTTGGTTAAAGCATTGTCCTTCAAAGAGAATAGTGCAGTTATTGAGAATCCAAGAAATATACTTAGATAGCTTTTCCTCATTGAAGTGGGAGGGGTGAGAGGACTGGGGTTTCTTAATCCATTTAGGTTTGTTAGAGAGAAAAATGTAGAAAAAACCATTCCTACCAGCATGTTTAAATGCTAACCTAACCATTTGTAGTAGAATATTTTTCAACCCTGATTCACCTTCCTGAGGTATATTCTCGTATCATTGAGTGATGTCTGCTGTGAAGAGATGGAATAACTGATTGGGGAGGTTGAGAGTAACCACAGTGAAGTTTTTTACTAGCCAGAAGGGGTTATAGTGAATTTGGAGAAAGTTAGAACAGATTTGTTGTTTGGTTGCACAAACATCTTCAAATTATGAGAGTACAAGGCATTAGGAAGAGGATGGGGTCTAAGAGGGCATCTTTATTTTCCATGAGCTTATGAAGGTGATTAATTTTTTGACGAATAGGTGTATGCCAAGTGTGCAAGAATGGTGGATGTGTAATAGTGGCCAAAGGATGCACTTTTCCCCCCAAAAAGGAGGTGGACAATTTAATGATTTTTGGCCTTCCATAAGTGTCACATATGATCTCCGATTTGAGCGAAGATCATAGATCTGCAATCTACGTGTCGAGCTCTTTCCATAGATATGCTACATGATATGGTTTTAACCGCTAGATTTTAAATTCCTTGAATTACTTTCTTCATATTAAAGCTTTGACTTCCTTAAACCGCCAAATAAAGAGGCCCTCCTACACCCCATTCTCTTTCTAATAGTCAAGGCAAAGGGTGATATCTTTAGTAACGTCAAAGAAAATACTATTAGAAGCATTTGATATCCAACTGAATTTATGCTTATGAAGTTTATAAGTGGGAAAAAGCACAGGAAGCTTAGTATTCTTAAGGGAGTAGCTAAGGTTTGAAAGAAGCTTTGAAATTATATCAGTAACCTCACAAGGAGATATGTTCAGCGGTGTGAATTCCCTCCTAGATAGTCGAGAGTGAGTTGCTTTCCAAGAAAAGTGGGGCAGTTGGAGCTTTTATCCAGTCCTACTATAAACCAATCTTGTGAGAGCTTCTATAGTTCAACTCCGAGATTCGGTGTGACCCAGGAACTATCAATAGACAACCATTTGTATGGTATAAGCAAGATTTTTTGAAAGAAACTTTTTTCAACCAATTTAGCTAAGTCCTATAGGAATGTCTTCTCCAGTTGGAGAGTACTGACAAAGTCAGTTAGGCAGCTAAGTAAAGCTGATAGAGCAAGATATGGGTTTTTTGAAAAAATGGATCACTCTCATGCGAGCAGTCAATTTATAATGTATGCGATCCTAAAAGTTAATAGAAAATTATGATTAGTATTTGTAGGTTGGACCTACACTCCTTAAACATGCAAAGTCAGAGACTATAATAGTCGTGAGCAGGTATCCAGAATATTAACCTAAGAAGGACCACCTAACACGAGCCAACCCAAAAAGGAATTATAGACAGTGGGTCCATCTTAGAACTAAGATTCAAACTAGTTTCCAAAGCCAGCATCCTGGTTTTCCCAAAGAGTTGTAGGAACCTTATGTATAGGATGTGTGTGTATTTGTTTTACTTATATAATAAAACATAAATGAACTTTTACATTCAAAAGACAGTTGGCTCTAGAAAAGTGACAATGATTAGTACAAAAACAACTCAGTCTTAGAATTATCTTTGTACATGGCTATACGAATGAGATCTCATTCTAATGTAGAATGGCAGTAACTAATCAAAGAAGTAGTTGGTAGTAGGAGCCAGTGAAGTCATGGATTGATAATTGCTTCAAGCGAAAAAAAAAATACAAGAAACGATAGAGTCCTCACCTGCATCCATCCAATCAAGACAACACATTTGTTAGCCTTGAATGTGTTTTACAGGTGTCAATGGACTATATCAGTTGTTATCCATGTCCAACTTACATTTTATGAAAAACTTAAAACAACTGTTTGATAGTTTATGTAGTTTAGTTTTTTATTGTTGTTTTTTTTAAGAAGCTCTTTAGAGCAGTTATACTTATTGGTTTCTACTTAGCCCTATTTTTTAGGACAAAAATATAAGGTAATGCTATATATATGATTCTTGATCAGAAGGCCACAACCCATTTTGATCCAAGTGTCATACTCTCCTAATCAATCTATAGGTCAAATTTTAATCATTAAATAAATTATATTGCCAGATTTTTAACCTAACTTTTGTCTTGTTTATCCAAGCAGCAATAAAACATGTCTCTGAATCCACAACTTTTAGAACCAAAATAAACCATTGATAGTTTTCAAGGTAGCCAAATTGGCTAGGCAAAATCAAATCCTATACGAAATCTGCCATACTACAATTATCTAGTCACGTTATGTTTTAAAAAAATGCTACAACATCAAAGGTAATCTCATTACCACACTTAGTAACTTTGGTTAAGAATAATATCACGGTATGCAGTTAAACAATCAACTAGCCACCCTTTGATGTTAAGTAATACAAAAACCATTGACTATTTTTCATGGGTAAGAATACTATCCTAAGTGTTTTAAATATACCAAGTTTTTGACAGCATAAAGACAAGGACAGAGAATTTTCGACAAAAAACCAAAGATTTATAGCGCAAAATCCTTAACCATGAGCAAAAAAAACTCATTAAATGTGTGATTTTTATCAAACCAGTACGTGAACAAGAATCCACAAGTGAGACAGTAAACTGTGGTGCAAAACCATGTGAGAGAAACAACGCAAACGAACTGCTAATCCAACCAGTAGATGGATGTAACCGTCATTAACGGGCGTAACCGTCATTAACCAACTAAGTGTTAAGCATGCTTTTGCAGACTATTGCAAAATAAAAAAACCATAACTTTTTTAACCAACCTAAGACGTATCCTTGTGTTCCACCATCTCCATTGCACCCCAGTACGCAGTTAGTTCACGTACTTCGAAAAGCTCACTATTTATGCTCTCACACACATAAAAAAACAAGCGACAAGGCCAAGTGAGGGGTACCTCACCTGGTTTGTATATTACCGGTTTTGGTACAAGAATTTTTGGAGTAATAATCACAGCAAAACGTTGCCTACAGTGTTATGAGGATGCTCCAGCGGGACAGCCGCCACATTAACCTAGGGGGAGAGATTTGGGGGGGGGGGGGGGGTTGGAGTGTGTGTGTGTTTGTGTGATGTGTGTGTGTGTGAGATTGGTCGTGCGCAGAGTGTGGTATTGCGCAGAGAGTGGGAGAGGGGATTTATTACCTAGTAAGTCTCCCAAAAAAAAATCACGCTCCCCAAAGAGGGAAATTTTATGAGAACTAGAGGCCCAAGGCCAACAACCATTTTTAAGGAGAGTCTCCCAGGAGAGGAGTGGGAATTCCTAGCCATTTTACATGCATGCACACACACACACACACACATGCACGCATGCACGAGCGCTCACGCACTCTTAGTCACTTCATTTGGCCGAGTTTTCTTTATCCGGCACAATTTGCTTGTCACCATTGCATGTCATCTTTCAAAGGAACTCTCATTTTTTTGGCAATTTGATTGGCACTAAAAAAATTCTTTAGCTTGCTAACTTTCAGATGTTTATAGTTGTTGAATTACATTGGGCAGGTTGGAACTTGTGGATGATTACCATGAGTCTTTACCTTGTACTTCCCTCAAATGGTGAATTTGGCTTTTGCTTTACTTGTTAAAGCTGATGGTTATATTGTATCATGGGTGATTACCATGAGTCTTTACCTGGTCTTGTCTACCTCTGGTTAAAGGGTTTCTGATGATGCTTGGATCATGCTACTAGTTAAGAAGCTTACTCTGTGTTTTCCCTATTAAACAGTGCTCGAGCTACCCTTTTGTTGGATTGTCACTAGAAAGTCTTGCCCGATTCATAATTCAAGCTTTCCCTTGGGAATTATTAGTAATCTTCGACTGGCACTGCTGAGACGAACTTCGAGTGGTGCAAGGTAATGGGATACTCCCCTTCAAAAAATATGATGATGGGTTATTTAGGTAATGGTAACTTTAATATGGCCCGAATTTTTCTCTCCCATAACTCCTTGACTTGTGTATTCTGAGATGATGGATCTATTGTTTCAGACGCGCGGGGAAGGGTACAAAGCGAGCTTTTTGAGTGAGCTTTTTGTCCATGGAGCGAGCTTCTTTCTATGTCCTTACAAAAATAGCTCGCTTGGCTAGCATTTTTCTTGAGCTCTTTGTCCATTGAGCGA
The DNA here is from genome assembly GCF_014529385.1 of Adiantum capillus-veneris. Classification (NCBI taxonomy): domain Eukaryota; kingdom Viridiplantae; phylum Streptophyta; class Polypodiopsida; order Polypodiales; family Pteridaceae; genus Adiantum; species Adiantum capillus-veneris. The sequence goes on from NC_140946.1 coordinate 111,155,949, forward strand.
GCTTTTTTCTATGTATTCTTCAAAAGAGCTCTTTGACCAGCCTAATACTTTGAAAACATGCACTCCATGGGCTTTGTTCGCCAAGGGAACCACTCCTTGCTCGTCTCTGAAAGGAATGTGCATTGTCTCTGAAATGGAAGAGACAATTTCAGGAGACGTGTTTAGTGTCAATGTTGGGATGCCTAGAATCTTGAGATGTTGGTCAAAGAGAGACAAATGGAGTGCGATTCAGAGGGAGTTAAGTGAGGTTGCTTCGGCATTACAGGGAGGACCGGTCTTGGCAAGTGGATTTGGATCCCATGGTGTGAGCAATACGCACCAATGATGTGGCTGCGTTTGGGTCGTCATAGCTATAGGAGGGACAGATACAGTGTGTTTTAGATGGAGGAATGCACATTCTCTCTGAAATCCGTTGTTTTTCCGTTGCCGCCAAATCTTGTAGCGAAGGCGACCCAAACGTAGCTAGATCATTGTTGTGTGCTACTCACTCCATGGGTATACGGGATCCAAACCCACTTGCCAATACCGGCTCTCTGTATAGGCCGACGCAGCCTCACTCAACTCCCTCCGAAACGCACTCCATCTGTCCATCTTTGACCAATATCTAAGAGTTCCGAACGTCCGACCAGATTGACACTAAACATGCCTCCTCAATAATCTCGAAACATGTAATCCATGTGCTTCATTTACCAAGGGAATCAATCCTGGCTCGACTATAAAAGGAATTCGCATTTCCTCTAAAGTCCGCTGCGTTTTTCCGTCGCCGTCGAATCTTGTAGCAAAGGCGACCCAAACGCAGCCAGATCTTTGTTGTGTGCTACTCACTCCATGGGTATACGGGATCCAAACCCACTTGCCAATACCGGCTCTCTGTATAGGCCAACGTAGCCTCACTAACCTCCCTCTGAAACGCACTCCATCTGTCCCTCTTTGACCAACATCTGAGAGTTCCGAGCGTCCGACCACATTGACACTAAACATGCTCCTCAATACTCTGGAAACATGCAATCCATGTGCTTCATTTGCCAAGGGAATCAATCCTGGCTCGACTATGAAAGGAATTTGCATTTCCTCTAAAGTCCGCTGTGTTTTTCCGTCGCCGTCGAATCTTGTAGCAAAGGCGACCCAAAGCAGCCAGATCTTTGTTGTGTGCTACTCACTCCATGGGTATACGGGATCCAAACCCACTTGCCAATATTGGCTCTCTGTATAGGCCGACGTAGCCTCACTCAACTCCCTCTGAAACGCACTCCATCTATCCCTCTTTGACCAACATCTGAGTGTTCCGAGAGTCTGACCACATTGACACTAAACATGCATCCTCAATACTCTGGAAACATGGAATCTGTGTGCTTCGTGTGCCAAGGGAATCAATCCTGGCTCGACTATGAAAGGAATTTGCATTTCCTCTAAAGTCCGCTGTGTTTTTTCGTCGCCGTCGGATCTTGTAGCAAAGGCGACCCAAACGCAGCCAGATCTTTATTGTGTGCTACTCACTCCATGGGTATACGGGATCCAAACCCACTTGCCAAGACCGGCTCTGTGTATAGGCCGACGTAGCCTCACTCAACTCCCTCTGAAACGCACTCCATGTGAGTGTTCCAAGCGTCCGACAACATTGACACTAAACATGCATCCTCAATACTCTGGAAACATGGAAACCATGTGCTTCGTTTGCCAAGGGAATCACTCATGGCTCGACTATGAAAGGAATTCGCATTTCCTCTGAAATCCGCTGCCTTTTCTCATCACCGTCCAATCTTGTAGCTAAGGTGACCCAAACGCAGCTAGATCATTGTTGTGTGCTACTCACTCGTGACGGGCTCTCCGTATAGGCCGACGCAGCCTCACTCAACTCTCTCTGAAATGCACTCCATCTGTCCCTCTTTGACCAACATTTGAGTGTTCCGAGCGTCCGACCACCTTGACACTAAACATGCCTCCTGAATACTTTGGAAACATGCAATCCATGTGCTTCGTTTGCCAAGGGAATCACTCCTGGCTCCACTATGAGAGGAATTCGCATTTCCTCTGAAATTTGTTGTTTCTCGTCGTCGTCAAATGTTTTAGTTAAGGTGACCCAAACGTAGCTAGATCATTGTTGTTTGCTACTTACTCAAGACCAGCTCTTCGTAGAGGCTGATGCAACCTCACTCAACTCTCTCTGAAACGCACACCATCTGTCTACTGCGTTTTTTTATCGCCTTCGAATCTTCTAGTCAAGGCGACCCAAATGAAACTAGATCAGTGGTGTGTATTGCTCATGCCATGGGTATACGTGATCTAAACCCACTTGCCTAGGCTGGCTCTCCGTATATAGGCCGTCTCAGCCTCACTCTACTCCCTTTGAAACGCACTCCATCTGTCCCTCTTTGACCAACAACTTAGTGTTTTGAACGTTCGACCACACTGACACTAAACATGCATCCTCAATACTCTGGAAACATGGAATCCATGTGCTTCGTTTGGCTCGACTATGAAAGGAATTCGCATTTCCTCTGAAATCCGCTGCGTTTTCTCGTCACCGTCCAATCTTGTAGCTAAGGTGACCCAAACCCAGCTAGATCATTGTTGTGTGCTACTCACTCGTGACCGGCTCTCCGAATAGGCCGACGTAGCCTCACTCAACTCTCTTTGAAATACACTCCATCTGTCCCTCTTTGACCAACATTTGAGTGTTTCGAGCGTCTGACCACCTTTACACTAAACATGCCTCATGAATACTTTGGAAACATGCAATCCATGTGCTTCGTTTGCCAAGGGATTCACTCCTGGCTCCACTATGAGAGGAATTCGCATTTCCTCTGAAATCTGTTGCGATTTCTCGTCGTCATCGAATGTTTTAGCTAAGGTGACCCAAACGTAGTTAGATCATTGTTGTTTGCTACTTACTCAAGACCGGCTCTTCGTATAGGCTGATGCAACCTCACTCAACTCTCTCTAAAACGCACTCAACTCTCTCTGAAACGCACACCATCTGAGAGTTCCAAAGGTCCTACCATATTGACACTAAGCATGCCTCCTCAATACTCTGGGAACATGCAATCCATGTGCTTCATTTGCCAAGGGAATCAATCCTGGCTCGACTATGAAAGGAATTCGCATTTCCTCTAAAGTCCGCTGCATTTTTCCGTCGTCGTCGAATCTTGTAGCAAAGGCGACCCAAACGCAGCCAGATCTTTGTTGTGTGCTACTCACTCCATGGGTATACGGGATCCAAACCCACTTGCCAATACCGGCTCTCTGAATAGGCCGACGTAGCCTCACTCAACTCCCTCTGAAACGCACTCCATCTGTTTCTCTTTGACCAACATTTGAGAGTTCCGAGCGTCTGACCACATTGACACTAAACATGCCTCCTCAATACTCTGGAAACATGCAATCCATGTGCTTCATTTGCCAAGGAATCAATCCTGGCTCGACTATGAAAGGAATTTGCATTTCCACTAAAGTCCGCTGTGTTTTTCCGTCGCCGTCGAATTTTGTAGCAAAGGCGACCCAAAGTAGCCAGATCTTTGTTGTGTGCTACTCACTCTATGGGTATACGGGATCCAAACCCACTTGCCAAGACCGGCTCTCTGTATAGTCCGACGTAGCCTCACTCAACTCCCTCTGAAACGCACTCCATCTGAGTGTTCCAAGCGTCTGTCCAGACACTAAACATGCATCCTCAATACTCTGGAAACATGGAAACCATGTGCTTCGTTTGCCAAGGGAATCACTCATGGCTCGACTATGAAAGGAATTCGCATTTCCTCTGAAACCCGCTGCCTTTTCTCATCGCCGTCCAATCTTGTAGCTAAGGTGATCCAAACGCAGCTAGATCATTGTTGTGTGCTACTCACTCGTGACGGGCTCTCCGTATAGGCCGACGCAGCCTCACTCAACTCTCTCTGAAACACACTCCATCTGTCCCTGTTTGACCAACATTTGAGTGTTCCGAAGGTCCGACCACCTTGACACTAAACATGCCCCCTGAATACTCTGGAAACATGCAATCCATGTGCTTCGTTTGCCTAGGGAATCACTCTTGGCTCCACTATGAGAGGAATTCGCATTTCCTCTGAGATTAGCTGCGATTGCTCGTCGTCGTCAAATGTTTTAGCTAAGGTGACCCAAACGTAGCTAGATCATTATTGTTTGTACTTGCCAAGACCGGCTCTCTGTATAGGCCGACGTAGCCTCACTCATCTCCCTCTGAAACGCACTCCATCTATCCCTCTTTGACCAACATCTGAGTGTTCCGAGCGTCCGACCACATTGACACTAAACATGCATCCTCAATACTCTGGAAACATGGATTCCATGTGCTTCGTGTGCCAAGGGAATCACTCATGGCTCGACTATGAAAGGAATTTGCATTTCCTCTAAAATCCGTTGCGTTCTCTCGTCGCCGTCCAATCTTGTAGCTAAGGTGACCCAAACGCAGCTAGATCATTGTTGTGTGCTACTCACTCGTGACGGGCTCTCAGTATAGGCCAACGCAGCCTCACTCAACTCTCTCTGAAACACACTCCATCTGTCCCTCTGTGACCAACATTTGAGTGTTCCAAGCGTCCGACCACCTTGACACTAAACATGCCTTCTGAATACTTTGGAAACATGCAATCCATGTGCTTCCTTTGCCAAGGGAATCACTCATGGCTCCACTATGGGAGTAATTCGCATGTTCTCTGAAATCTGCTGCAATTTCTCGTCGTCGTTAATTGTTTTAGCTAAGGTGACCCAAACATAGGTAGATCATTGTTGTTTGCTACTTACTCAAGACCGGCTCTTCGTATAGGCTAATGCAACCTCACTCAACTTTCTCTGAAACGCACTCAACTCTATCTGAAACGCACACCATCTGTCTGCTGCATTTTTTTATCGCCGTCGAATCTTCTCATCAAGGCGACCCAAATTCAACTAGATCAGTGGTGTGTACTGTGGGTATACGTGATCTAAACCCACTTGCCAAGGCTTGCTCTCCGTATATAGGCCATCTCAGCCTCACTCAACTCCCTTTGAAACGCAGTCCATTTGTCCCTCTTTGACCAACAACTGAGTGTTTTGAGCATTCGACCAGTTTGACACTAACCATGCCTTATTATCACCTTGAAAAAATGCAATCCATGTTTTTCGTTCCCCAAGAAAACCCCTCCTCGCTTGGCTCTGAGAGGAATGCCCATTTTCTCTAAAATCCGCTGCGTTTTTCCGTCGCCGCCGAATCTTGTAGCCAAGGCAACCCTAGTGCATCAAGATTAGAGATGTATGTTGCTAATGCCGACGCAACCTCACTGAGCTCCCGAACACCTTGATACTAAACATGTCTCCTCAACTCCATTCTCGCGCCAAATAGAGGATTATACAGTGTCTCTGGAATCCACTACGTTTTTCTGTCTTTGTTCAACACATTATCACATTGTTTCACATTACAATATCATGATACGAAGAAGGAAGAAAATATTTTACATACAAAACTTCCAATATTTGCAATGGCAAACCCATATTCACATTTAAAGGCATTACAATGTCACAAATGAACAAGAAATAGAATGTAATCGACAGTATGAATCCGTCGTGAACCACTAGATAGGTTATTACAACTTTTCAAATTGTACATCTCAAATATAATTGTAGACAACTAGTGTTTGTCCATATCCCATAGTCATTGTTCTAATGCTTTTCTTTTGCTTAACGGCACTGCCTGTGCTTTCATAATTTTTGGAAGCTCATCCAAAAATGTTTTACTACTCTCCATGATTGTGAAGTATCGTCCCATATGGCTACCAAGCAATGCAAGAACACCTGTGTCTCCTCCATATTGCACTACCACATCTCCCTTCTTGGTATACATGTTCAACATTTGATACAGATAGCAATGCCCACGTTCCATTCCTCCTGTGATGAGAGGACTTGTGAGAATAGAAGACAAGTCGAGAAAGCAACAAAGCTACACAGTAAAAGCAATTATAGAAAAGGACGTACCTCTCAATGGTGTTCCATCTTCTTGCATGGTCCATTCGCTCTCTTGGATTGTATCCAACCATGTGTCCTCATCGGGTTTCAGCACTTCAGCAATTGGGGCTTGGTTTTTCTTGAAAACGGTAAGAAGAAGTGATCTTACACTCATATTAACATCCTTGCATACTGGTGTCTTGCAAACTGTGACTGTAGTGTATGCTGGCTCCGAGCCTGCGGCTATTGCAACATCATGTACCATTCGATGTTGGATAGGTATGCAAACAACAACAAATATGCCATTGTCATCTGCTGTCAAAAAACTCAGACGTGCAACTTTGCCGAATTGACAAACGTCCATGTCATTCCATTCCTGTGTAGATGATGATGGGATACCGTGCACGAGGCAATTTGGAGGCAAGAACATGAATGAAGCGGACACTGAGACAGCCACCCAAACCCCATCTCGGACATACACACGGTCGTCCTTTTTCACTTGGCTTTCGATGCATGCCAACATGGAGCCAACAATCTCATTTTCTTCCATGCTTGTATCCAAGAAGGAGATAGACACATTCTGCTCGTCGAACACTGAAGAACACAACCAACAAAACAAAGTAGTTGGTCAACAAAATACAACTCAAAAGATGATAGCATTAAGATTCTCAAAAAGGTCTTACAAAAACCTAGATCATCGCTCGCCACCATCTGCTGATCTCCCTCATGATGATCTAACAATTGCTCCAAGGACTGGGAGAATTCTTTAAGCTCTTTTTCATTTGGCCCAACCGCATCATGCTCTATATTAAAGATCATTAAAACGGTTCTCGTAAAGACAAGATTCTCAGATTCTTTTCAATTACAGATTTTGTCATACATTTACAACTCACTTCTTTTCTTTAAGACGCTTGAGGACGGTTTCTTTCCTATGTCTTTTGGAGTCCCGGTCTGCAACAAAAAACTCTTAGCGAAGTCACAGTTTCAAAATGATGCGTTTGCAACGTTCCAAGATCAAAACATACTCTAGAATACGATACTTGGCTGACTTTATCAGATGAAGGGACTGTTTTTGTTATTGTAGTGGTTTTTGTAGGTGTTTCCGGCGTCTCCACCCGGACAGCCCTCCGTGCACGTTCTTCCCTCTCCTTGACAGCATTGTTATGCTGCAGTTCTTCGCTGGCAGGAAATTTGCCCTCTTTATACTCAAGAAACCAAGGGCACGAGTAATAAACTGTTTTGTTGAAGTTACGTGCCAACTGCGCTGGGTTGAAAATAGTATCTTTCTTTGAGATATCCAAGACGTCAGATAGAGTCCGAGAGCTTCTAATGTTGAAGTTACGCCTGGTCAACCACCTACAAAATCAGAAGATGTTAGACCAATTTGCTTCTTTCCACGTTGAGCTCTCCCAATGACAGAAGTGCCAAGAGCAATATTCCAACCTGCAAAGACATCTTTGACTGGCGTCTGTGAGTGCTTTCTTAAGGTCAGGGCTACCTCTTCCCGAAGATTTAAATTTTCCAAGCTCGTATTGGAACGCCTCAGTTCTGAGAGTCAACTTTGCTTCTTCTAGAAAGGAATCAAGCATCTCTCTTGGACCAAGCTTCGATGTGATATTTCTCATGTTGTTGTATAGAAAACGAGCTTCGCGCTCTATGGTGTTCCATAGAACCTCCACACGCATCCAATCACGGAACGAGACATGGTCAGCTGCAATAAAGGACATAGAGAATAATGTCAATTACATTGAGTGAAACATGTCATTTTTTATTCTGCAAAAAAAAGGAACGATAATACCTGTCTGTGGAATATCCAAACTTTTGACATTTATAGGATCAGAAGAGGCCATTGCTCGAAGAATGTAAGTTTTCTTCTCAGGAGGCAGATCAGCACATGCCAGAACATACAATCTATCCTCAGTAATCCACTTGGGCCGGTTAGTCCATTCAATAGTCCGCAGGGTTCTGAACATATAATCAAATCAGCACTAGACATAGAGTAGTGATCCACAATACACTTTCTTACCTCCACCATTCATCGCCTAGATTGGGATCAACAATAGCGAGTGCCTGCTTTGTCCTCCTCCTGCTCAGACCATCTGCCTCAAAAAAAGCTTTCTTGTAGCGTTGTTGAAACTCTGAAGGTAGCATAGTGTCCTTTTCAGCTTGTAGTTGTTTCAAGGCTATAGCGTACTTGTCCTACAATGCATTCAAACCTTTGAGATGCACACGTTGAGTGAATGAAGACTACATAATAACGTATACTTACCGGATTAAGCAATTGTGACATCACTGCCACTGGAACGTTATACCACGCTTTCTTTCCAATTTCTTTTCAATATCTGATTGCATCCATTTGTAGACTGTGAAATGTATCTTGTTAACCAAGGCGTCTTTTGAAGCTAAGCCCATTGCACGCACCATCCACAACATGTCAGTGTAAGAAGTGGTGACATATCCGGAATCATTCAACCTACAAATCACCACAAAATACATGTCAATAAAATTATGCATTTTAGAAGAAGCTTAGAAATGATCAATGGTGGTTACACTTGCCTATTGATGCGCATCACAGTGCTCAACATATCTGTCTCATTTTTATCATCCACCTTCACAAGCTCTACTCGAACTCTAGGATGCATTGAAGCGTCATTTTGATAAGCCGAAGCTGCACGTAAGTATCTTTGAAACAATGTATTGATTGACAACCGGATTTGACAATTGCAAAGACAAGAGAAACTTACATGTTTGCAAAACTCCCATCCAAGCTGCGAGGCGATGATTCCCATCCCAAGTATAGAACATCTTACCACTCAAATCACTCCAACATGTATCAGAAATTTCACGCTCAAAATCTTCATTGGCAAGGTGCCACAACTCATCCCACTGCTCTGTAATCTCGCTGGTTACTAGTACTGTCGGATGACCAGGAGCATCAACAGAACAAATAAATGAACCCTTTGGCCCAAAGTATCCCTCTGTCAAAAACGCCTCTTTGAGAGGCTGTAGTCTCTTGGGATCCCAACTAACCTGCCTTGCCTTCTCCAATTTCAAGAGACGACAAAGCGGCACCCAAGGCAACAATTGTTCTCGCTCATCCTGCTCAAGGTCATTTCAAGATAAGTGCCAAGATAAATTGAAAAGGTGGTGATCCATTTAGAGTTATGAAGGACAACTTACTTTTAATTTTGTGAGATGCTTTGAAAGCATGTCTTGACGAAGGGTAACGTCCTTATTCATGGGAAATTCTCCCCCAGCATTAGCTCCCTCTTCAATGTATGCTTCAATCTCTTCATCATGAAGCTCCTCTTCAGATTCTTCTCTCTCAAATGTGCATGTTATTGATTCATGTCGGATGTGCTCTTTAGCAAGATTTTCTTTCTTACTCTTCCGCTTTCGATCATATGTACTAACAGATTCAACTCTAGTACCCGAAACTGTCATCTCACTCTTTGTGCCTAGATGTAATTGGGATGACCTATCCATCAAAGTCTTTGTCGATTCGACCTCTTGTCCAATGTCATTGAGAATTTTCTAAAATAAGAGAGGACCTTAGCAAAATGAAAAATATACTAGAGAGTTTAAACTAGCCAAAAATCAGGCTCTCACCAATTCATCTTTGGGCCAGGCAACGATGGTATTCACAGCACAGCGCAAAGTTTTGGTGTCCTCGTCCATTGGATTGAGATGACGCAAAGGTGCATCCTTTCCAGCATAAACTTGAACCACAGATACACCATAACATCCACTAGGCATTCTTGAGCCATGCAGAACGTCCAAATTTGATACCTTTGTAATCTTCCCTCTACCAATAGCTTCTCCATTGTTCAGGATTTCAACTAGACTTCCCACGATTCTTTTACCCCTTGCCAAGGGAGCAGCTTTCTTTGCTTTTGTGGGAGACATGTCTTATGGAGGTCTGCCAAAATGAGAAAGTAATTTAAATATAGATTTCGAATAGATATAGATAAACAATCTCTCTACATCTTTGAAGTTCCTAATGTATTGTAGAAAAAGACAAGGAATCTACATCTTTGAAGTTCCTAATGTATTGTAGGTCTCTCTGAAAAGGAACCTTGATTTTTACTTGAATCTGGGGAGAATAGCACCCCAGGATTCTAGCTTAATCTAAAAGATTGTTTACAATGTAGGGATTAAGATTCATGAATTTTAGGTAATGAAACCACTATTCGGAGAGCCAATGTTATTGTGCATATTTAATTTGAAAGGACATCTTCAAGCATAGAAATCAATAGAGAGAGAAGAGAAATGGACCTGGTTTGATATTCAACCTAATGAACTCTGCAATTGCTGTTTCTACTCGTTGATCTTCTGGACTTTACAACGAGGCGGCTTCCTATTTATAGAGATTAGGCCCTACTTATCTCCTCTACAAGTGTCGGATTGGCCAGCTTTGGTCTGGGGTACATAGCGCCCTGAGGATCCTTTAATTTGCTGATAACACAATGAAGTTTGAAGCATGGAGCTGGATTAAGAGAGCAACTAGATTCTCCATGAATCCAACAATTCTCTGGACACTGCCCTTTGAATAACGTTTAGCAATTCTCCGAAGTAATCCAACTGGGGTGCATTGCCCTTTGAAAAACGTTTAGCAAAGAAGTCGCCGAAGTAATCCAGCTGTTGGGGCGCATTGCACTCTGGATTACTTCCAGCTGGGGTGCATTTCCCTTTGAAAAACGTTTAGCAAAGAAGTCGCCGAAGTAATCCAGCTGCTGGGGCGCATTGCGCTCTGGAAAGCTGCATACGAAAAACCATTTTTGTGAAATATTAAGGTTTCCTCACTATGTCTGGGGCGCATTGCGCTTTGGAAATTCTTTGGCAATAACGGAAAAACAATGGATTCTCAAAAAGGTCTTTCTTAAGGTCAGGTCCCAATACACCTTAAGAAAGCACTCACCTCATAAGATTCTCAAAAATTTATTAAGGTTTCCTCACTATGTTTGGGGCGCACTGCGCTCTGGAAATTCTTTGGCGCATAGCGCTTTGAAAAATTTTCATGAAAGGAAATATTAAAGTTCACAAGGGAGGCGCCAAATTAGTTTACCTGGGGCACATTGCGCTCTAGACAGTGTTCGGGAAAAGTGTGCTCAGCTTAGCCTTGAGCCAGTTGCAAAATCAAAGTAGCCGGTTAAAGGGAGGGCAAGAAGGAGAATATTCAGCTTAAAATACATGGAAAACAATGTAATTTTGCAAAAAGACTGGCTAGTATTGTAAAATTTCCTGTTCAGAATTGTCTTGGAGAGATTTTTGTATGTTTGTGAAAATGATTTTTCTCGAACACTGTCTCTAGAAGGCCATACGCAATAACCATTTTCGTGAACTTTACTAAGATTTCCAACTTAAGCCTGGGGCGCATTGCGCTTTGGAATACCTTTCACAATAACCATTTAATTTAGTAACATTTCCAAATTAAGTCTCTATTTTCGTGAACTTTAGTAAGATTTCCAACTTAAGCCTGGGGCGCATTGCGCTCTGGAATACCTTTCGCAACAACCATTTAATTTAGTAACATTTCCAACTTAAGTCTGGGTCGCAGAGTGCTCAGGAAAAACTTCAACAAGCTGACAAACAATTGAATTTTATAAAATCAAAACCTCATTAAGGTGAAAACCAATTGCATTTAATAAAATATGTCAAACATAATCCACCAATATTCTTGGGTGCATTGCATTTTGAAAAACCTTCACGAAGGTGATAACCCAATTCAAGTTTCATGGCACCAAGTTAATTTAATAAAAGTATGTCAATACTCTGGGATGCATATCGCCCTTGGAAACCTTCAACAAGATGCTAACGCACTTCAAGTAGCTTACTTGAGATGAGTTGCTTAGTGCCGTGGATGAAAAGGAAGTTCCACTAAAATTAGCAATAGTTAGTTTATTTACTATTAAAGGGCAAAGATGGCACGAGTCGGATGCGCTGCAATACTATAGTGTATGGGGTAGAAAGGAGCTAGAGTAGGATAAAAACTGGGGTAAAAAAGGGGTAAAAACTGGCTGATAGAAAGGGGTAAAAAAGCCTCCTGTTGTCTATTAAGATGCAACCTATTTGTCTATAAATAGAGCATTATCTATCCTAAATATCACTGGTTTATCAACAAGTCTCGTGTTATGAATTGTCCTCATATGGTGAGTTTATTTTTGGGCTCTACTGCTTCACAACCCATTGCTATTGATTGTTCACAAAGATATGCTATGCTCAACCCAAAAGATCATGGAGGGTCAAGCAACTCTGAGGTGTTTGCTCTTGTGCCTGCTCCTGAGGGTGAGATTCAAACTCGTGTCACGGATGGTGTCATGATAGGGGGGGATTTCTACTTTGTGTTGGATTTGACTTTTGCAAAGAAGTTCTTGATCATTCAAAACAAAGGATCCTTAAGTAATATGACACCTGACATTTTTCAGAAAAAGAACAAAGAGCCTATTATCGATATATCATCAAGTTCTTCGGATGCACTTGATGAAAAACCAATTCGTCCATCCTTTGAATATGATGTTTTGAGTGACAGTTGCAATGAAGAAATAGTAAAGGACTTTGGCTTCCTTGGTTGCCATGGCAAACATGGAATGGATCAGAAAATGGAGAATTTTGAGAGTATTGCACATGATTTTTCTGGTGCAGAAAGCACTCTGCAGTGCATTCTTCTTTCTAAGCACAAGTATCACAGATTGAGCAGAATTATTTTAAGCTGTGAAATTATTGAACAAGTTGATGAGATTCCACAGCACTACAATGGAAATTGCGTATACGAATTGCCCCCTGTTCGTGATGGAGGCTCAACTATGGTGGGGATGGAAAAAAAATATGATGGTCATTGTTGGGTGAAGCCGGTGCAAACTAGAATGAAGTTTCCTGTTGTGGTGAGGAGAAGTAAATGTGGCGGACATCTGATGTGCAATAACCCCATGTGTCCCATTAGAGCCCATAGTGGTGTACCAAATGAGACAGCATGGATTGGAAAACTTTTGCATGTCATCCCATCAATTGGTATGAAAAGCAATGCAAATGGTTCTCTCGCTTGCTTCCATTGCGATGAAGCACCGATAATGTTACAGGATTGCCCATGCTATGTATATTATGTGTTAATAGATAGCAACAAGACTCGTTTGTTCATTCATCGAGGTACACACAATCATCCAATGGCCAAAGGAGTGCTGAGGTCTGCTATTATAAGAACACGTGGACTTGTGTCCCGTGATATTTCCAATGTACCCTCAGCAGGACCAAGACGGATGCAATTGAATCTTGCTAAACAAATGGTGATGGGAGTTGTCATACGAGAGGATGGTGGTGAATTAAATAGCAATGAGCTCTTGTCAATTTTGGAAGAGATGAGACCCTTGGTGCATATTCAAAGGTTTTTCCTGTAACTAGTTTATCTATAAACATATTTCATGTTCATTTTTAGGCACTTACACATTTTGTTTAATGTAGATTCAAAAAAATGATGAAGGAGGCCAGTGGTAGCAAGATTGGTGTTGGTATTGAAACACAGCTACTAAAATTAAAAAGCACTTGCGGATATCCTTTTTTCCACGGCATTTTATTTCCTCGTCAAAGTACTGACCAAGATAGAAGATGTCATGTTTTCAAAATGTCAACCACTGGACCTGGTTCTGGAATTGAGCTAGTTAATAGAATGCGTCGGGATGGATCCGGTGATCTGCGTAGGAGTTGGGTTTGCTTTGACCATGTTAGAAGGGTGTCCGGTTGGACAACCATGGTAGCACATGTGTACGATCCAACGTACATTTGTGTGAATACAATCAGTCGAGTCATTGCTTCTGAAAATGAGTTTGTCTTATATTGTATTGCAAGATCCAAGAGATGCAAACTATAGCAATATGTGAAATGAAAGAAGATGATACAAAATCCCAGGTCATGTTCTGGGAGATGATGAATGCAGTGATGCTGGATAATGGACATTTGCCAGCAGATTTTCGAGGGTTCATGGCTGACGAAGCAGCTGCAAACTAGAGAGCAGTTCGAACTATTTTCAACGGAGGACCGCAAAATGTGATGGATGGTAGAGAACGCTCATGTTTGTTTCATTGGGAACAAAGCCTAAATATTCACACTAACCAGTTTGTAAACAAGAACTTTCAAGACGAACACAAAAGGCTTTGTGAAATGTGGCGTTGCGCTCGGAGTGAGGAAGAAGCTACAACCATGTATAGACGGATCCGTGCTTGGTGGGCTTCTGGCAAGGTTTTGGATCTAAATATTCCCCAAATGGATTGTTGGATGAGTTGGTGGCATGTTCGCTATCCACGTTGGAGGAAGTTTCTAGTGGCTATAAGTAGATGTAGTGTGCGTGTTATCGTTGGTCAAATTTTGAACACTTTTTTTATGGCAATAATGATGGGAAATGTTTTCAGGATCCAGAAGACATTACATTCATTCCGACAACAAATTTATCTAAGACAAAACATGCAAGTTGGCTAGCAGGAGAAGGAAACAAACAAATGCTCAGTCTGTATGACGCAAGTGTTTTTGATCTAGCAAACTCGTTGCTGCAAAGCGTGAAGATGCTTGCATTTGTGGAAGGTAGATACCATGGGGCTGGACCTACTGCAGAAAAACTAGCAAGGCGGATGTCACAAGGGCGTGCTCTAGCTGCTGCAACACTTTCTCGAGAGGTAGATGAGGCGATTGGGGGAACCCCAATTTAACAACGGCCTCATGTGGAAGGGGATAATATCACAGTAACACGAAAGCGAAGAACGACTAGTACTGTGACACAAGAGGAGGAAAATGCTTCCCATAGACCAGAGTATGTCACTCAGAATTTACCAAGGAGGGGAAGAAATACGTCTCAAGAAACACCAAAAATCATGGAAGACGATAAAAATGAAGATATGATTGCTGAAGAATCTGATATTCACAAAACAATGTGGGAAATTCGAAGAGTCCCTAGAGGTAGCAGAGTACAATGTCAAGGATGGTTGGGTGGTCAAACAGGAAAATGCAAAAAGAACATTAGAAACACTGGAATGGGTGTAGTAGCACCATCATTTTGGGGCATTAGAACTTGGGACAATGGAAATGAGGGAGGGAAAGGTCGTGGATCAAAAGCCCAGCACATGTGGTTTTGCAACGACAGTGTGGATCACACGTGGCAAATTTGCAACACAATAACCCATTGTCCAGGGCGAGTGCCAAACACATGGCCTGTGGAAAAAGGAAAAAATTTGACTCTGGACGAAATGAAGATGTTAGAGGAAGGAGGATTTAAGATTCAAAAGAGGCTAGCAAATGAGCCGACAAACATGCGGTATCGTCCAGGTGTCTCAGCCGCTGCAGCCAAAAGAATTGACTCTGCAATATCTATGGAGGCTAAGATTGAGGAGCATGTTGTAATCAAATAAAAAAAGCATGAGAGGTTTATGGTGGGGACTTCGAGTTCGCTTGTACGTGATGAGGTGTACGAGGTGCACATCGCCACAAACCCCATGTAGAGACTTTGCAGATCGAGCAGTTAAAGGACGACCATACATAGCATGCAAACACATCTACTATATCTTCTTGCGTATCTTTGGGTTAGATGTAAACCATAACATGTTCATCCATCAATGCAAGCTCACAAATGAGAACCTTGCACGCGTGTTCAATGCGCGTCACACCTTCTAGATTGTGGAAATTTCATGTCTTTCAATTAGACTCCTCATTAGAGATCTCCACTGGGAGTACAATTGTGACTTTATTGATTTTTGTAATTTTGTTGGTACTCCTCACTCATGTGTTGAGAAATTGATGGAAATATTTTTGCTAAGATCTAGGGATTGGCATGTTTCTGTTGTTTGGTTTATGTTAATTCCTTTTCATCAATTTAACCCTTCTATTTTTAAATCTTGAGTTTTTCGATGACCTTGGATTGTTGGTGAAACTTCACACTATCTAGCTTAACTACTATCATTGGTGGTTTGGTGCCACAAGAGTTAAATATTATTAATTAGTGGTAATACATGAGTACCTCTCAGGCTAGGACAATTGAAAGAGCGTGCAACATGCACATTAGCTAGAGAAGTCAAGAGTGAGGGGAGTATTGTGTGGCCCTATTTCTACTTGTTTAAGCTTCCATTTGGTGCCTCATAAAGATGTGATTGAGCTCCATATTGTTGCAATTTTTCTTTCACCTTGTCAACTACTTATCATGAAACCCATGCATCATAATTTTTCAAGTTTCTCTTTGTTTTTCATGTGATTGGTGCTACCTTGGATTAGTATATGAGTGTGATTGTGGCCATAGCCCTTAATAATTTGTGGAAAGAGGGTGGCAAGGTAAAGTCCATAGCCCGTAGTAAGTTGCAAAAAGATGGTGGAAAGGTGAAGAAGACTCCCCTAGCACTGAGGTAGTGCATGTCATGGTTCTCTTGAGTGTAATTTTTAGTTGTGGTTAAGGGTTTTGATGAGTTCTTGCAAGCATTATGATAAATTGGTTCTATGCATGTTGTGGTTTGATCTAAGGAGCCCATCTATGCAATGGCCAAGTCAAAGCTTGTGATTTTCAAGTTCAAGTGATTAGTTTGATTAAGTCATAATTATGCTCTCTTTCTTGTGTAGTTGAAGTTTTCAAAGAGTTTTTATTAAAAGTTTTATCACCGCAAAGTCATGTATACTCTCTCTCTCTCTCTCTCTCTCTCTCTCTCTCTCTCTCTCTCTCTCTCTCTCTCTCTCTCTCTCTCTCTCCCCGCCCCCCCTTCCCAAGTGCCTCAATTTGTGGTCCACAAAACTAGATGGTGCCATTATTATTCTCAATTTATGTGTGTGGTGTGTGGTGTGTGGTGCTTGCAAATATTTATGTGTTGTTGTTTGCATTATATGTTGTGTTTGCTTTAGGTTTCAATTCCTATCAACATTGTTTTTTGGTCGAAGTATAGGCCAAAACAAAATCAAATTGGACATGCATACGTACTCTTAAAAAGTGTACTTGCCCACAAATCCTAACCCTAAGTGGGCACCATTAATAAGTGTCAGTTTTTATAGTTATTTTAATTCAATAAAGGTATGTTTTTTACTATCCTATTTATTTAAATGCACTTCTAGCTATGATTGCCATTATAAATAGTATGAAAAAAAAAAGAAAAACACCTAACAACTTTGGGAAGAGTCTAATCCAAAGCAAAAGCATATCTACTTGAATGTATGAGGAAAAGGTAAGGGAGTCTACACATGCAAACAATGGAGGAACCAAATCACCATTTTTTATAGAATGGACCAAAAAATAATTCTATCTTGTTGAGATTTCTACCCTCATTATCCACCATTTATAAATTTCTATATGGATCATCTCTAGATACCCTTTTTATTTACTAATTTTACTGACCTACTAGATCAAAGTCTAGCTCCCACCCTCTTTCACCTTACTTCTCAAGACTTATCTTGCAATTAAGCTCAAATATGCAATCATAATCACCTCCAATCAGCTATAACAATTGGGTATTACTAGAATGAAAAATGCCTAACTCCAATTGCCTTGTGCCAAGCTTAACCTTTGTGTGAAAAAGCCTTTGTGAGTTATGCTCAATGCAAAGCTCTCAAGCTTTATGCATGCTAGAGTGAGCTTTTCTTTGGAAAAACACTAAGTGAAAGCGATCATAAGTCACCCCATATGTATATAATCATATGATGCTTAGATGAAGAGTTGTGAGAAGGTCGAGTTCACTTGTACGTGATGAGGTGTATGAAGTGCACTTGACCAGAAACCCCATGTGTACATGTAAAGACTTTGCAGATCGAGCAGCACAAGGATTGTGGAAATTTCATGTCTTTCAATCAGACTCCTCATTAGAGATCTCCACTGAGAGTAAAGTGTGACTTTATTGATTTTTGTAATTGTGTTAGTACTCCTCACTCATGTGTTGAGAAATTGATGAAAATATTATTGCTAAGATCTTAGAATTGGCCTGTTTTTGTTGTTCGGTTTATGTTGATTGTTTTTTATCAGTGCAACCCTTATAGTTATAAATCTTGAGTTGTTCGATGACCTTGGATTGTTGGTGGTGAATCTTCAAACTATCTAACTTAACTACTATCGTTGGTGTTTTGGTGCCACAAGAGTTAAAGATTATTAATTAGTGGTAATACATGACTACGTCTCAGGCTAGTCAATTGAAAGAGCAAGCAACATGCACATTAGCTGGATTTTACAAACTAGTGCAAAATAGTTATTTTCTTGAGACGACTTAGTAAGACTCCAAGCATGTGAAAAACTTAGGAAGAATGATGCTCTCAAGTCTAATTCTAAGAAATAAAAAATGGGTAAGGTATCACTTCAAAACTTGAGTCCACCACTTGCGGTATCTTTCCTTTGTTGTGTCTTGATGCCACAAGAGTTAAGGATGATTAAATAGTGGTGACATATGAGTACCTTTTTAGGGCATGACAATCGGAAGAGCATGCAACATCCACGTTTTTTAAAAAAACATTTCAATGCAAATTTGTATTTCGCTTGAGACGACAAAAGAATTTTGAGAGCTTCTCACATTCATACTACAAAAATTTTTGAGCCTACTTATTTATACCTAGTTTTTTAAATGCAATTCACATACACACATACACACATAAAAGCTTCCTCTTCACATGTCAAACAAAGGTATAGCAGATTGCGCCCTTCAAGTAAACAAAGACACGGTGATAGGATGGAAGGAGGACCTACTTTCCTTCATGGCAAAAAAATAAGGACACACAAGTTGGTACCTATGCCATATTGAAGTAGGGAGCGATCTTGCAAAAGATCTTAAAATCTTTTTAAGTGAGCTTTCTTGATTGGATGGAAAGCTTCAAGAGTGAGCTTTTTCACGTCGGAAGAGAGCTTTGAAGGTGAGATGTTTTAGGGCAGACCAGCCACGTGGCACGAGAAAACCCAAAAGCTCGCTCCACATCTCACTTGCAAAGCTCGCTCCAAAGCTGCACTCCAGATGCGCGCTCCCCTCTCCACCTGATGTTGCATCGCGTGACTTATTCCCCTTTCCATGCTACAGGTGTTTCTACATAGCTTGTAGAGTACCCGAAGGTCTCCCTTTCCCTCTAATGAGCTGATGAGTTAATACTCCTAGTGCATGGATTGTCCCTCCTCCTCCTAATGACAACAATACTAGCTTGGTTGAGACTTGGCTTGGTGGATGGTACTACACATGCTCTTTCTTCACTATTCAAGGTATGGCTATGTCTATTCTCTCTTTGATCATATTCCTACCTTTGATGATATTAAATCACCCCTATAAGGATGGTTGGAAACCACTTTTTCTTCTCGTAGGTGATAAGCATATAACACTTATTAATGTGCTCGCCTTTGGCCTTTGATCACACATTACCTTGGTTATGTACTTTGGGGGCTTGATTGCCTGTGGTCTCTCTCTCTCTCTCTCTCTCTCTCTCTCTCTCTCTCTCTCTCTCTCTCTCTCTCTCTCTCTCTCTCTCTCTCTCTCTCTCTCTCTCTCTCTCTCTCTCTCTCTCTCTCTCTCTCTCTCACTCTCACACACACACACACACACACATAGAGTCAGGATGGTGAATTTCCACTCTCAACAATGCAATTGGTTGACCTCCAAAGCACTTTGATCATGTTGTTTTGCATTCATGAATATTTTGTGACTATTGAGAGGATCAACACCACCTCTTTTGGTTTGACATGCCTCAACACATCTAATGGGCTGGTGTTGTTGCTCCTTCTTTCCCTTCAACACTTTGGTTATTGATGATGGCAACACTAAGGCTTGGCACAAAGTGGATTTCAATTATCTCAGTCCCCTGTCAATACCTAAGGTGAGGGTCCTCTACCCCTCAATTAGACTTGGGACATTTTTATCATACTTTTCTTACAATTTAAAGAGAGAAAATAGAGCTTTTTCTAGTAAACATTCAAGGTTTTGAACTCTCCTAGCACATGGACATAATGAATTTGAAAGATTGCCTCACTTGGCTTGGGTTCTTTTCAATTTTGTATGGCAAAAAAGAAAGGATGAGAGAATATTAATTTGTTTGATTGAAAAAAGGAGTGGAAATGCTTCATGGGGCTACTGGTTTGTTGGTTGCGGTGGATGTTTCTTACATCATAGAACTAATGGAAGTATCATCCTCTCAGGTTTTTATTGTATATACTAAATTATGTGCTACCTCGATAGTGATTCATCTTTGCTATAGTGACTTCCTTTAAAAAACACACCTACTGGTTTCAAATCTGACAAGTTAAACCATTTTTTTCTAGCACTTTGATTCCAGCTAGACTGATTATTATGCAGATATGATGTTTGTTGTGCTTGAGCATAGCTGGAAACTGTTCTTGATTTATTATTTTTAATAAATAAAACCTACCCTAACTCCTCTAACTCATGATATGTATCTGGTAGGCTACCTTAACTGGTTGGTTTGGTGATCTAGTGGTTGTTTTTTCATAATACATAATGGAATTAGATGAGGGTGGAATTGTGCTCATTACCTTGGGCTACATGTTTTCTTCTAGTAGCGATTTTTGAAGAATTGTAGCACTAGATCTCTTTAAAACCTTGATTGTTGCCAGTCTCATAAACTATGCCTTATGGTCATAATCAGATCTTGACTTGGGATTATTGGTTATGCTTGTATAGCTTATGCTTGTTTAGCTTTGGAAGATTGCTTCTATTTTATTTCAAGTTGTCATCATATGGAATTATCAATTTTATTTACCTATAGATAGGATTGTGCTATAAAAACTAGAGGATGGTTGGACTGGTTGAGCTCTGGTCTTTGTTTGGGATAATTACCTCGCAGACAATCTTTTACTCAGCATACTGGCTAGAGCATTGCTTAGTCTTGATCAAACAGGATGTTGCTAATTAAATAACATGTGGACATGTTTAGGGTATAAAAACCTAGAAGATGAATGATTGGTGGAGCTCTAGTCTTTTTTGGATAATTACATCTAGATGAGCATAATGATTGGTTGCACCAGCTATAAATATTATGGTTGTACTATGGTGGGAGTACTTATTTGGCTTGTCACTATTTGGCATAATTTTTCCACACCGATTGGTTGTTATTTACCTTTACTAGATATTGAAATTTAAATTAGCTTGTTGAGCAAGTGATTAAAGTTATCAGGCTATACTCTACCTTTGCCTATGGGTGTGCTCAGATTGATGTTTGGTCTAACTATCACTTATTTGCACTCATGACATAAATGATATGCTGATGGTTTTGTGCTTTCGCTTCTATGGTCTTTAAGGATCTACGGATGATTGTTTAGCCTCTATGGACTTGATGGATCTTTGCCGTGGTAATACTTTGCATTGACCAAAGCTTGGATTTTGTTGAATGGTAGCTTCTACATGCCCTGCCTGACATGGTTTCTTCTCTTTATTACACACTCATAGTGGTGCTTAGATTTTCTTTACTTTTTAGAGGTAGAACTTAAGAAAATTTAAAATGTATTATGCGGGCTCTTGGCTTAGTGTTGGCTCATGGCTTCTCCTTGATCGTTGCTTTGGCATAATCGACTTTTGTCCCTCAATTCTGACAAATGTATATGGTTGGTTGTTGAACCTTTAATGAATATGGTTGTCTACTGACCCTTGAATGCTCCGGTTGCTTTGACTTCACTTTTTAGATATAGAAATAAAGGAAACTGGAAAGGAATTAAGGTTGTAACTACTTGGATTGCTCAAGGAATTTTTAAAGGTGTTCCTTTCCTCTTTGGAAAAAGTAGATATAGAAAGGAAAGTGAAAATGTAATATGGCCGTGACTACTTGGATTGCTCATGGAACTTTTGAAAGATAGCTTCCTCTCAGTTAAATGGAAGTCACATAAAGGGGTTCCTTGCCTCTTTGGAAAAATATGTCTTAAGGTAAAGATTTGCAGACCTTGCAGCAAGCTGCAAAGGAAAGGATAGTTTTGTACTAAGGAGTGGAATTACTTTTTACTTCTTTTTTTTTTGCAAAAAATGCACATTTGTAAGGCCCCCGTTATGAGGAGAAGCCATCGTGCGTGAAGAAAAATCATTCGTCAGGAACCAAAATTTTCATGGCCTCGCCAAAATATTCCTTTTTGCCAGAATAGTATGGTCGGATGGCGGCCGAAAAGTGGCCGGTTGGCCGGTGGTGGTCGGTGGTCAAAAGTCAATGGCCGGTGTCCGATTTCAAAGGCAGACTTGTCTTCTCAAGGACAGCCACACACGGGCGGATTGGAGGATCCAATTTGGACTTGTCAACACAAGGGCGGCTACACACGGCTGCCTCTCGTGAGAGAGGGCAACCCTTTTGGCCTATAAAAGCAGGCCTCTTCTACACACAAAAATGGATTGTGAAGCATTGTGGTGCATTGTGAATTTGATGTGAGGTGGTGAGAGTGAAGCAAGGTGGGAGCTCCAAAAGGGTATAATCCCTTTGTAACTTACTTCTTGTTTGAAGTATTAAAGCCATTGAGTGGCTACTTTCCCGTAGCCCACATTGGGTGAACCACATATATCGTGTGATCTCTCTCTCTCTCTCTCTCTCTCTCTCTCTCTCTCTCTCTCTCTCTCTCTCTCTCTCTCTCTCTCTCTCTCTCTCTCTCTCTCTCTCTACTCTATAATCTCTCATGTGTGAAAATTATCTCTCTCCATTAAGTAAACTACTCAATTATCTACTTAGCTAGATCCTATTTCCTAACAAGAGCGCCATACTCACTTGAGAGACCTGGCAACATTTGCTCAAGCTATCGATCAATCTATTGCTAAAAATATGTGTAGCACGCCTGATAGAGAGCTTAGAAGTAAGGCAATACAAGTAGCCAAGTTCACACAAAAAATTAATGGAGATGGAGATGTTAAAAAGCATATTGAGGTATTTGAACACGTATATGATTCCCTGGAAGAGCACAATGAACTACATAAGTGCAAGGCTTTAAGCTTAACTCTAAATTGGAAGGCGGGGGATTTGTATAGAACCCTAGGAATGAAAAGTGCACACATTATCCTACTCTTAGGAGATTGTTCTTGAAAAAGTACATACGAGAGGGAGTGCTTTGGTGCGTAGCATCTCAACTCCAGAAAGCCCAACGGAAGGAAGGTGAGTTCGTTGTAATCAAAATGAGCGTTTCAAAAATAACCAACTTCTTGATAGATTCATTAGGGGACTACAACATGAGGATCTCTATAATGGCCTAGAGGTATCACTACTTGGGAAGTAGTCAACACCAATGCAATCCAATTGGAAGATAATTTAATGACTAAAGGTGAAAGAGTGTCTGTTGAGACAAAATCCACCAGCTCACAAGCAATTGGGCATGGGATGGTCACCCTAAAGCCAATCATGAAAGAGCCAAAGATATATGAGATGACTTTGGCCGATCTCGCCAAGGCTATCCAAGAAATCCTTAGGGGTAATCACACTCGTCAAAATAATCATATGTATCCAAGAAGGGAGCAACAATGGTGCTCTGTTTGCTTGGGACCACATAGCAACAATGAATGCCCTAACTTTAGAGTAAAGTTTAACGGGACTTACAATGTGTGTGGTAGGTATGGACATCAAGATAAGGATTGCCTAGTGCTTAAATGCATAATGGAAAATAGACCACCCGTCGCTTGGACAATCTTGCCTCGAGTTCCTACATTAATTCTTGCCCACCCATTGAGACACCATCAAACCACAGCGTTCCCCCATCCAGTGCTAGAATCGTAGCCTCCACGTCCAAAAGTTACCCCTATGAACCAAGTAGGTTGTGGGCCATCTAGTACTTATTTGGGTTACAAAGATGACATAGACTCGGGTATCACCTATGGAGTACTCTTGAGGAGTGTCCCAATACTACATGGAGGAACATTGGGGACAAGTCAAGCCTGTATATCAAGCTACTTCTCTTGCAGCAAGAGCCCAAAACATCAATATCATTGATAGGAGACCGCCTCTTCAATGATACAAATATGGTGGACCACATCGAGTAGTTGAGTGTCCTATTAAAATGCAAAGGAATGTTGCACCACTGCAAACAAGTCAAGGGAGTACATTGGCAAAGTCAATACTCACCTGTAATCGTTGTGTCATAGATCATTTGAGTGCCCAATGCCCTAATAATCCAAATGCACCAAAGATATCACCAATGAGCTTGATCAAGATTACTGATGGGAGACCACAAACTACACATGTAGTACCAGTGAGCGCATTCACACGATTGATGCTTCAAAACCAAAATTACATCCTCAAAGAGAGAGATGTTGCATCTATTGGCCAAGTGAGAAAGAAGAAAGCACAAAGGAAGAGATCACTAAAAGCTATAAATTCAAGCGCTAGTTCAAAGACCAACATAAAGACCTGTGATGACCCCATGTATATCAATGATCCTGAAGATAATTTTGATTCAGTAGAAACCATGGAGAGTAAAACTATCACCATAAGAGGAAAAACCAATGAGGACCACCACGAGAGGAAATCAAGCAAAGACATGATTAGGGGAAGACATAAGGAAGCCACTTTCATACCACCAATGATGCTATGGATGTCTTCAAGGATAACCAAATCAAGCGACAGCCTCTGAGAGAAGCCATAAGGACCAAAACCCAAGGGAACCACGAAGAAAATTGGGACCTACCCAAACCCTATAGAGGAGTTTGAGCGAGTTAAGCATTTAAGAAATTTGGTAGAGGAGACCCAAAGAGGGCTTGAGCCAGAACCTAGGCGGATTAGGATTACGAATACAGTGTTCCCCACACAACCACAACCTCAAGGAGATCCCAACTTGCTGGCCATACCTAGTATCATGTGGGAAGGAAGTGTGGTCAAAACATCAAAAAGTGGGCATACACCTTTCTTGATTGAAAGAATGTTTAGTGAGGGAATACCTGACTCCATCAAAGAAATGGTGATCCCATCTTCACTAGCCTTAGGTTATGGACTAGAATCTCAAAAGGTGCCCTTGAACATTGACAAATTAGCGGATTTCCTAGCTTATGAAGTCAGAACCACTATAATGTATAAATTGTACTAGGATCTAGAGCTATATTTGGCTCTTCGGGCATTTCTCAATGGAGAACTAAAAGTCCGCCTACCATAATTTTCACAAATGAGTAGGCCCAATGAAATCCCAATCAAGGAGGAATGCTTGGACCCACAACCCAAACTAGATGAGAGCTCAATTATTGAAATACATGTTAACAAGTTGGGCCAATACTTTGAAGATGATGAAGCTAATGCAACCCTACCAATCACTAATAAAGGATTAACTTGAAGGGAATCCTTGATAGTGGTGCAAGAGTGAGCATTGTAACAAAAAGTTGTTGGGAATCTATGGGAAGACCTCATCTTGAACTCACGAATGTAGTGGTAAAAATGGCCAATGAATCTATCATTACGCCTATTGGAATGCTGAAAGATCTCAAGATCAAGGTCTTTGGACGCAAGGTAAGGCATACCTTCATTGTTATGGACTTCTCCAAGCATCATATGTCATTTGAGATGATCTTAGACCGTTCTTTCATGAAGGAAGCAAAAATGGTACATGACTGGTCTAGAAATGACGTCTACTACAATTCCAAGACACGGTCATCCAGGTTGATATTGTAAGAGGTCGAGTGCACCCTTTACGGCATAGTTTATAATTTGACAATCGATCTGACACCACAATTCACTCAGCTGCATTAAAGTATTATTACACATGTAAAAAGGACACGGATATTGGGGGAGACTCTCCTTATATGGATGTGCTACCTAAAATGACTAAGTCGGACAATGTTGATTGGGAACAACTCGCAACAACCATAGACACTTGGAAATAGAGAAGCAACTTGGGTAAGTGACCTAAGAGTAAAGAAATACTGCAGGTTGCACCAATGAATATGTTAAGTGCAATGCATATGTCTTCTAAGGATACGAAATGTGAAGACCTGAATGACATCCAAGCTACTAGTGCCTCGGAAGATTGTGATCAATGTGAGTCAGAGATTGAATCGCTGACAGAAATTGATTCTTAGCTTGAAAGGGAATCTGGCCTGCATATTAGCTCAAGTTGAGAAACAAAACCCTCGAGGCCAAGTACCATGTCATTTGACAATGTATCTTGGAGTGAAGTGGACACAAATGAGGACAACTCTAGTGATTCCATGTCAGTAGCAACCCGAAGTTGAAAATTAGACAAGAGGAGTAAGAGATATAAGAGGCAACAATATCAAGCGATTGTATGTGCTTGGATAAAAGAAAATAAGTCCATTGCAAAATGGCTCGGTTATGTGGGGGCATGTGATGCTCATAAAAACTTGGTAGATAATTGGGGCGAATACCTTCAAAGTGTCATGTGGTGTATCCCACAACCCTTTGACGTTGCACAATTAGAGATTGTAGAGAAGCCAAAGTTAAGTTGTATTTTAAGGAGAGGCCAAAATCGGGAGTTAGCTCAACAACAAAGGGAAGCAAAAGTGAAATCACAGTCCATGGCACAACTAGATTCCATGAACTTACACCCTTCACCTGAGTATTTCAAATCCTACACAACGCAGGAGCATAAGGTTGTGTACATGAAGGCCCAAAGAATGCCTATCGATGGAAGTAATGGAGTCTATGATGGTCCAGCAATAGTTAAGGAAATAGAATTAGCAGACCCAGGTGGGGAGTCCAAACCTATTGTCATTTCCCAAGACCACACTGAAACTAAAGAGGTTGTACCTTAAGAGCTTCTCAAAGAATTCAAGGATATATTTTCTTTGACATATCATGATATGAAGGGCGTTCCACCTTCCGTGGTGCAACACACAATTCCTATGATTAGCATTGCTAAACCAGTCCAGCAACGACCCTACCCAATGAATCCAAAGTATGCAAAGGTTCTTCAAGAAGAGATTGAAAAACCTTTCCAATGTGGATTCTATACCCTATTGAGCACTCCGAATGGGTTTCTTCGATAGTCATTGTGCCAAAAAAGAATGGGAAACTTAGTGTGTGTGGACCTCAAGAAGGTTAATGTGGCCACTAGGAGAGATCATTATCCCTTGCCATATTTGGAACATGTGCTTGAAAGAGTTGCAGGAAAGGAAGCTTATAGCTTTTTAGATGGGTACTCTGGTTATAATCAAATCACGATTGCACTAGAGGACCAAGCTAAAACTACTTTTATAACCAAATTTGGAGTGTTTGTATTTCATGTTATGGCCTTTGGCTTGACAAATTCCCCTGCTACTTTCCAATGATTAATAAATACTGCGTTTAAAGAATATTTAAGGGAGTTTTGTGAATCTTTCCTAGACAACCTTTGACTTTATTCCTCTTGGGAGAAGCATCTATCATGTTTACAAAAAGTGTCTGAAAGGTGCAAATTGTATCGCATCTCATTGAACCCTTTCCAATGCCAATTATGGGTTAAGCATGGAGTCATTTTAGGACATATAGTGTCCAAAAATGGGATTTCCACATATGAAAGCAAAATTAAAGCCATTGCCAATTTGCACCACCTACAAACTATAAGGGAGTTTAAAGATTCATGGGTCATGTTGGTTATTCTCGACGATTCAATTTAAACTTTAGTGAGATAGCTCATCCATTGTATAAGCTTCTTATCGAGTTTAACTGGACCGAGAAGTGTGACCAAGCTTATGAGTTATTTAAAAAGGCCCTGACAAGTGTCCCAATACTACAAGTGCCTAACTGGAATGACATTTTTCATGTGTATATTGATGCATCAAAATTTTCTATTGGGTATGTTCTAACTCAACCAGGAGAACATAAATTAGACTACCCAATTAGCTTTGCAAGTCGCCAATTAATTGTGTTGAGATGAACTACACCACTACAGAGCGAGAAGGTTTAGCTATGATATTATCTCCTTGCTACCAAGTTTGTGTTTTACGTAGATCATCAAGCATTGTTGTATCTAGTAAACAAGCCATGTTCCACATGAAGAATAACGCGATGGTTGTTAATTTTGCTCAAGTTTCATTTCATTGTTGTTGTAAGACCTAGCAAGAAACATGTTATGGTAGATCATTTGTCTCGCATATCCAATGGTGAATCCCCTGTTGCAGTTGATGATGAAGTGCCCGACACTTTCCTATTTATAGTTGAGACAATGCTTGAATGGAGTGAAAATATTATCAACTTTTTTGTTAAAGGGTTTTCCCCCAAAGAGCTTCGAAAGGATTTAGCTCAAAAGTTAATCAAGGAATGTGAATCTTATTGCTTGATTATCGAAACTCTCTATAAGCAAGGAAAAGATGAAATTCTTAGATGTTGTGCTCATGAGGATGAATATTTGTACATTTTGCAAGAAGCACATATGGGTGTAGCTAGTGGTCACTTTTCAGGAGAATTGACTGCTAGAAAGGTATTACAATCAGGCTATTGGTGTCCCACTTTATTTAAGGATGCATCACTCTTTACGAAAGAATGTGATGAATGTCAACGTTATGAAAAACCACAAAAAAAGGGTAAGATGCCTCTACATCCTGTTAGGTGACCCAACCATTTGAAAAGTGGGGCTTATATTTTTTACGGCCAATTAGTCCAGCATCCCGTAATACTTAATCCCGATATATCATCGTGGCTACTAACTATGTGACAAAATGGGTTGAAGCTAAAGCTATATGCAAGGCCAACACAAAGACAACAACTAAGTTCCTCTTTGAAAACATTATTACACGATTCGGATGTCCCTTTGAGATTGTGAGTCACAATGGTACCCATTTTATAAATGAAGTGATAAAAGAACTCACCTCAAAATTCATGATATCTCACCACCATGATATCTCACCATCAAGCAAATGGCCAAGCTCAAAGTACCAACAAGACTCTAATTTCTATCTTGACTAAGATGCTAGAGGCTCATTTGGAGCTTACACCAGCTCTATGGGCTTATCGTACTGCTTATAAAATGGCCATTGATTGCACACCGTATGAAATAGTGTATAGTCAAGAAACAGTAATTCCATGGGAGTTTGTCATTCCTAGTCTTCAAGTAGCTTCTCAAGAAGGTTGGGATGGTAACCCATTAGTCAAGCATGTATATATCCTCGAAAGGCTAGAGGAAGAGAGGCAATTGGCTTTGCAAAATTCCCTTGTGGGGAAAAAGATAGGAGAAAGCAGTGGTTTGATTGACATTTAAAGAACAAGGGCATCAAAGTCGGTGATAAAGTTCTTATGTATGGAGTGCATAACGAGAAGAAAAATTTGAAATACGCTGGAAAAGGGCCATATAGAGTATGTGAAATTACCCCACTAGATATTCTTTGTGTGGAGACTCTAGACGGAGTTGAACCATTGGATTCGTCAATGGGAGTAAATTCAAAAGATACTATGATCCCCTAAGCCAAGAGGAATTATGTGACATCCATCAGGAGAAAACAGCAAAAGAACGAGCTAAGTTTAAAAAGATACAAGCCAGGATTGATGCTCGAGAGCGACAACAATGTATTGGACGCCAACGAAGCCAACATGGGTGTTACACATTTTTTCCAAGTCAAAGTAGACTATGGGTGCTACACATTTTTTCCAAGACTATTCTATAGACTCTGAACCACCTCTACGGTACCCAATCAAGTTGAATAGCTCCTATGGGAAAGTACTATATAATGTATTATTGGACACAAGAGATCAACATAATTTTTTATCCTATGAAGTGTGGTGTCAGCTAGGAAACCCAGCCTTATCCACAAGTACCATCCAATTCAAGGATTTCAATAAGAAGAAGACCGCTATTTTTGGAATCCTACACACTCATGTCATTTATGAAAATGGGAATGTGGTTCAAAGCTTTTTGGTCATGCATGTTGGCACTATGGAGGGTAACATAAAACTAGGGCACATGTGGATGTTTGCAACTAAATGTAGTATTGATTGGGGAACTGGGAGTATCACGACATAGAAACCAACTCTCAACCCTACCCCTCAAGCAGCAGTCCCTGAGTTATCGCCTCTTGAGGAATCACAGAACAAAACATTCCATATCCAAGAGGTTGAAGCATCCATACATGTAGCACAAACCTCTAAAACTTCAACTTGCATGCCTAAAACAGAGAATGTGGCACCCATGAATCAACATTTTTTAACAAGGGCAACATACAAATGGGTTCCTAAAGCTTTGTTAACGACCCCTTTCGATGCTCAGAACAGAATCTGGTTCAGAACAGAAGCCTAGTAAAAGAGACGCCCCACTCGCCCCAAGAAATGTTAAAAAAGTTACATTGGATTCCTAAATGACTATAAGAAGCCCAAGGCTACTATGATGAAACTGATCAAATCTGAGTGCCTAAATGTAAACTGTATTCTTCCATGTCACTTATAGACCCATGTGAGTCGAATCATGTAACTATGGAGCCGATTAAAGACCACGAGAAGGGAAAGATCATGGAATACTACACACTTTCTCTAGATCTAGTTTGGGTACCAAAGTGAGAACGATTTGTATCACTTAGCTCGGGAATAGGGAAGTCAAATGAAGCTTCATGTAGTTCATCCACAAAAATACAAACTCCTACACGACCTCCACCTACCATTGAAATATCCAGAAAACAAGAAAGAATTAGCACCTCCCATTGTAAGTTTACCACCTAAAGCAACATTGCAAGTAGATCATGGGAGAGTACCTTACCACCCTTGCAAGTTGATGAAACACCTCGGGTGGCAAAAAACTATTGGTCAAAGTCCTCACCCATTACAACTTGGAACAAACGGTTTCAAAGGGTGACAACTTCTTTCCAAAAAGTATGATCTACCCAAGGAAGGGGGGAGTGTTTACTAACATCCATCATTCACTTACTTCTCTCTTAACCTTCCTCCCTGACCTCTTAACCTCCTTATCTTAGGGAATGTATATATATATAACCCTATACTAAAATTTTAAAAAAAGAGTAAAAGAGCAAGAGCTACTAGACAAAAAGCTTGGAACCAACAAGATCTGGTCCATAAACCAAAAACAATAGTGACACATCACGCACAATGACACAACCCTTATGATATTTACAAACTAATCAAAATCTATTTGTGTGTACAGATATGGATAGTACACCAGAGTCACCACTCCTACTTGGGGTGAGAGGTACCCTCCTTACTTTCCTCATGTGTTTCACATGGTCTACTATATGCTTACCTCTGAATGGGATTTGGTAGATACACTCGCGGGTGAGAAAAACTTTGAGAAATTAGAATGGCTGATATGTCTCTTGACCACGATGATCCCTACTCAGTAGAGAACGTCTCTCCAATTGCACAAGCTTATCCTTTTGAGCAAGATAAATATCCATGCCTAGTGACCTTCTTAGTGAACATGTGTGCATATGCTCATGATGAGGAAGATTTACATGATTTCACAGATGGGACACATGGTCTCACTAAAGATGACATAATTTATCATGACAATAATGAGGATAGAGGTTTAGACTTAGGGTTGCCAGCCCATCTATACAATATCATGTTCCCTTGACCCAGAGGGTGGTGCAAATAGATAGGGGGGAAGGGTACAATGCGAGATTTTTGAGTGAGCTTTTTGTCCATGGAGCGAGCTTCTTTCTATGGCCTTACAAAAATAGCTCGCTTGGCTAGCATTTTTCTTGAGCTCTTTGTCCATTGAGCAAGCTTTTTTCTATGTATTCTTCAAAAGAGCTCTTTGACCAGCCTAATACTTTGAAAACATGCACTCCATGGGCTTTGTTCGCCAAGGGAACCACTCCTTGCTCGTCTCTGAAAGGAATGTGCATTGTCTCTGAAATGGAAGAGACAATTTCAGCAGACGTGTTTAGTGTCAAGGTTGGGATGCCTAGAATCCTGAGATGTTGGTCAAAGAGAGACAAATGGAGTGCGATTCAGAGGGAGTTAAGTGAGGTTGCTTCGGTATTACAGGGAGGACCGGTCTTGGCAAGTGGATTTGGATCCCATGGTGTGAGCAATACGCACCAATGATGTGGCTGCGTTTGGGTCGTCATAGCTATAGGAGGGACAGATACAGTGTGTTTTAGATGGAGGAATGCACATTCTCTCTGAAATCCGTTGTTTTTCCGTTGCCGCCAAATCTTGTAGCGAAGGCGACCCAAACGTAGCTAGATCATTGTTGTGTGCTACTCACTCCATGGGTAGACGGGATCCAAACCCACTTGCCAATATCGGCTCTCTGTATAGGCCGACGCAGCCTCACTCAACTCCCTCTGAAACGCACTCCATCTGTCCATCTTTGACCAATATCATAGAGTTCCGAACGTCCGAACACATTGACACTAAACATGCCTCCTCAATACTCTGGAAACATGCAATCCATGTGCTTCATTTGCCAAGGGAATCAATCCTGGCTCGACTATGAAAGGAAATCGCATTTCCTCTAAAGTCCGCTGTGTTTTTCCGTCGCCGTCGAATCTTGTAGCAAAGGCGACCCAAACGCAGCCAGATCTTTGTTGTGTGCTACTCACTCCATGGGTATACGGGATCCAAACCCACTTGCCAATACCGGCTCTCTGTATAGGCCGACGTAGCCTCACTCAACTCCCTCTAAAACGCACTCCATCTGTCCCTCTTTGACCAACATCTGAGAGTTCCGAGCGTCCGACCACATTGACACTAAACATGCCTCCTCAATACTCTGGAAACATGCAATCCATGTGCTTCATTTGCCAAGGGTATCAATCCTGGCTCGACTATGAAAGGAATTTGAATTTCCTCTAAAGTCCGCTGTGTTTTTCCGTCGCCGTCGAATCTTGTAGCAAAGGCGACCCAAAGCAGCCAGATCTTTGTTGTGTGCTACTCACTCCATGGGTATACGCGATCCAAACCCACTTGCCAAGACCGGCTCTCTGTATAGGCCGACGTAGCCTCACTCAACTCCCTTTGAAACGCACTCCATCTGTCCCTCTTTGAACAACATCTGAGTGTTCCGAGCGTCTGACCACATTCACACTAAACATGCATCCTCAATACTCGGGAAACATGGAATCCGTGTGCTTCGTGTGCCAAGGGAATCACTCCTGGCTCGACTATGAAAGGAATTCACATTTCCTCTGAAATCCGCTACGTTTTCTCGTCGCCGTCCAATTTGTAGCCAAGGTGACCCAAACGCAGCTAGATCATAGTTGTGTGCTACTCACTCGTGACGGGCTCTCCATATAGGCCGACGCAGCCTCACTCAACTCTCTCTGAAACACACTCCATCTGTCCCTCTTTGACCAACATTTGAGTGTTCCGAGCGTCCGACCACCTTGACACTAAACATGCCTCCGGAATACTTTGGAAACATGCAATCCATGTGCTTCGTTTGCCAAGGGAATCACTCCTGGCTCCTCTGTGAGAGAATTTCGCATTTCCTCTAAAATTTGCTGCGATTTCTCGTCGTCGTCAAATGTTTTACCTAAGGTGACCCAAACGTAGGTAGATCATTGTTGTTTGCTACTTACTCAAGACCAACTCTTCGTAGAGGCTGATGCAACCTCAATCAACTCTCTCTAAAACGCACACCATCTGTCTACTGCGTTTTTTCTTCGCCGTCGAATCTTCTAGTCAAGGCTACCCAAATGAAACTAGATCAGTGGTGTGTATTGCTCATGCCATGGGTATACGTGATCTAAACCAACTTGCCTAGGCTGGCTCTCCGTATATAGGCCGTCGCAGCCTTACTCAACTCCCTTTGAAACGCACTCCATCTGTCCCTCTTTGACCAACAACTTAGTGTTTTGAGCGTTTGACCACACTGACACTAAACATGCATCCTCAATACTCTGGAAACATGGAATCCATGTGCTTCGTTTGGCTCGACTATGAAAGAAATTCACATTTCCTCTGAAATCCACTGCGTTTTCTCGTCACCGTCCAATCTTGTAGCTAAGGTGACCCAAACCCAGCTAGATCATTGTTGTGTGCTACTCACTCGTGACCGGCTCTCCGAATAGGCCGACGTAGCCTCACTCAACTCTCTTTGAAATACACTCCATCTGTCCCTCTTTGACCAACATTTGAGTGTTCCGAGCGTCCGACCACCTTGACACTAAACATGCCTCATGAATACTTTGGAAACATGCAATCCATATGCTTCGTTTGCCAAGGGATTCACTCCTAGCTCCACTATGAGAGGAATTCCCATTTCCTCTGAAATCTGTTGCGATTTCTCGTCGTCATCGAATGTTTTAGCTAAGGTGACCCAAACGTAGCTAGATCATTGTTGTTTGCTACTTACTCAAGACCGGCTCTTCGTATAGGCTGATGCAACCTCACTCAACTCTCTCTGAAACGCACTCAACTCTCTCTGAAACGCACACCATCTGAGAGTTCCAAACGTCCTACCATATTGACACTAAACATGCCTCCTCAATACTCTGGAAACATGCAATCCATGTGCTTCATTTGCTAAGGGAATCAATCCTGGCTCGACTATGAAAGGAATTCGCATTTCCTCTAAAGTCCGCTGCGTTTTTCCGTCACCGTCGAATCTTGTAGCAAAGGCGAACCCAAACGCAGCCAGATCTTTGTTGTGTGCTACTCACTCCATGGGTATACGGGATCCAAACCCACTTGCCAATACCGGCTCTTTGTATAGGCCGACATAGCCTCACTCAACTCCCTCTAAAACGCACTCCGTTTGTCCTTCTTTGACCAACATCTGAGAGTTCCGAGCGTCCGACCACATTGACACTAAACATGCCTCCTCAATACTCTGGAAACATGCAATCCATGTGCTTCATTTGCCAAGGGAATCAATCCTGGCTCGACTATGAAAGGAATTTGCATTTCCTCTAAAGTCCGCTGTGTTTTTCCGTCGCCGTCGAATCTTGTAGCAAAGGCGACCCAAAGCAGCCAGATCTTTGTTGTGTGCTACTCACTCCATGGGTATACGGGATCCAAACCCACTTGCCAAGACCGGCTCTCTGTATAGGCCGACGTAGCCTCACTCAACTCCCTCTGAAACGCACTCCATGTGAGTGTTCCAAGCGTCCGACCACATTGACACTAAACATGCATCCTCAATACTGTGGAAACATGGAAACCATGTGCTTCGTTTGCCAAGGGAATCACTCATGGCTCGACTATGAAAGGAATTCGCATTTCCTCTGAGCTAGGCTGCCTTTTCTCATCGCCGTCCAATCTTGTAGCTAAGGTGACCCAAACACAGCTAAATCATTGTTGTGTGCTACTCACTCGTGACCGGCTCTCCGTATAGGCCGACGTAGCCTCACTCAACTCTCTTTGAAATACACTCCATCTATCCCCCTTTGACCAACATTTGAGTGTTCCGAGCGTCCGACCACCTTGACACTAAACATGCCTCTTGAATACTTTGGAAACATGCAATCCATGTGCTTTATTTTCCAAGGGAATCACTCCTGGCTCCACTATGAGAGGAATTCGCATTTCCTCTGAAATTTGCTGCGATTTCTCGTCGTCGTCAAATGTTTTAGCTAAGGTGACCCAAACGTAGGTAGATCATTGTTGTTTGCTACTTACTCAAGACCAGCTCTTCGTAGAGGCTGATGCAACCTCACTCAACTCTCTTTGAAATGCACACCATCTGTCTACTGCGTTTTTTTATCGCTGTCGAATCTTCTAGTCAAGGCGACCCAAATGAAACTAGATCAGTGGTGTGTATTGCTCATGCCATGGGTATACGTCATCTAAACCTAACAAATTTGGGAAGAGTCTAATCCAAAGCAAAAGCATATCTACTTGAATGTATGAGGATAAGGTAAGGGAGTTTTCACATGCAAACAATGGAGGAACCAAATCACCATTTTTTATAGAATGGACCAAAAAATAATTCTATCTCGTTGAGATTTCCACCCTCATTATCCACCATTTATAAATTTCTATATGGATCATCTCTAGATACCCTTTTTATTTACTAATTTTACTGACCTACTAGATCAAAGTCTAGCTCCCACCCTCTTTCACCTTACTTCTCAAGACATATCTTGCAATTAAGCTCAAATATGCAATCATAATCACCTCCAATCACCTATAACAATTGGGTATTACTAGAATGAAAAATGCCTAACTCCAATTGCCTTGTGCCAAGCTTAACCTTTGTGTGCAAAAGCCTTTGTGAGTTATGCTCAATGCAAAGCTCTCAAGCTTTATGCATACTAGAGTGAGCTTCTCTTTGGCAAAACACTAAGTGAAAGCGATCATAAGTCACCCCATATGTATATAATCATATGATGCTTAGATGAAGAGTTGTGAGAAGGTCGAGTTCACTTGTACGTGATGAGGTGTATGAAGTGCACTTGACCAGAAACCCCCTGTGTACATGTAGAGACTTTGCAAATCGAGCAGCACAAGGATTGTGGAAATTTCATGTCTTTCAATCAGACTCCTCATTAGAGATCTCCACTGAGAGTAAATTGTGACTTTATTGATTTTTGTAATTGTGTTAGTACTCCTCACTCATGTGTTGAGAAATTGATGAAAATATTATTGCTAAGATCTTAGAATTGGCCTGTTTTTGTTGTTCGGTTTATGTTGATTGTTTTTCATCAGTGCAACCCTTATAGTTTTAAATCTTGAGTTGTTCGATGACCTTGGATTGTTGGTGGTGAATCTTCAAACTATCTAACTTAACTACTATCGTTGGTGTTTTGGTGCCACAAGAGTTAAAGATTATTAATTAGTGGTAATACATGACTACGTCTCAGGCTAGTCAATTGAAAGAGCAAGCAACATGCACATTAGCTGGATTTTACAAACTAGTGCAAAATAGTTATTTTCTTGAGACGACTTAGTAAGACTCCAAGCATGTGAAAAACTTAGGAAGAATGATGCTCTCAGGTCTAATTCTAAGAAATCAAAAATGGGTAAGGTATCACTTCAAAACTTGAGTCCACCACTTGCGGTATCTTTCCTTTGTTGTGTCTTGATGCCACAAAAGTTAAGGATGATTAAATAGTGGTGACATATGAGTACCTTTTTAGGGCATGACAATCGGAAGAGCATGCAACATCCACGTTTTTTTTTAAAACATTTCAATGCAAATTTGTATTTCGCTTGAGACGACAAAAGAATTTTGAGAGCTTCTCACATTCATACCACAAAATTTTTTGAGCCTACTTATTTATACCTAGTTTTTTAAATGCAATTCACATACACACATAAAAGCTTCCTCTTCACATGTCAAACAAAGGTATAGCAGATTACGCCCTTTAAGTAAACAAAGACACGGTGATAGGATGGAAGGAGGACCTACTTTCCTTCATGGCAAAAAAATAAGGACACACAAGTTGGTACCTATGCCATATTGAAGTAGGGAGCGATCTTGCAAAAGATCTTAAAATCTTTTTAAGTGAGCTTTCTTGATTGGATGGAAAGCTTCAAGAGTGCGCTTTTTCCTGTCGGAAGAGAGCTTTGAAGGAGAGATTTTTTAGGGTAGACCAGCCACGTGGCACGAGAAAACCCAAAAGCTCGCTCCACAGCTCACTTGCAAAGCTCGCTCCAAACCTGCACTCATAGATAGGTTAGGACTCTTTTATTGTTTTGATTCTATTCAATAAGGGTTGGTGCCTCTTGCCACTGTTTTGATTCTATTCAATAAGGGTTCGTGCCTCTTGCCACCAATGATGTGCCTCTTAGAGGTGTTTCCTAGTATTTTCTAGTGTGTACAAAAAAGAATTGCATAGTTGGGCTTCTAAATATCAGTTCAAGACCATTCATCAAATCGAGCATGATGGCCACTACAAACAGGTTTTCTTGTGCATTATCGTGGCTTGTTGTCTTTTCTAGCATCCATGTTTGTGTGATTTAATCGTGATTGGTAGCAAAATTTTCAACACATTTGCTTAGTATTAGACATTAGTTTTGATATAATTTTAAGTCATAGTCCCTTGTCTAGGTTTATTAATCAAGAATTTTGGCTAAACTAGTTTGACCAAGGTAGAGCATCAGAGATCTTCTCTTGATACATTAGGAGACACCTTCCTAATTTTCAATGGTTACTTGAGCTCTTAATTCACTATTATGAAGCATTGCGTACAATGTGCTAGTGCTTTCTAGTGGACTTTATTCCTCATGACATTTAGCTTAAGTATTATAAAAAGAGTTTGACTATTGTGATGAACTTGGGGAAGGTAACAATGTCAAAATGACTCCCCAAAGTTACAAGTTTGAAATGCAATTAAAGAAAAGCAAACCAAAAAAAAAGTGCCAAAAATGTAAAATCTTAAGCTGGAAGAGAAATCCCGCCTTGATTTGGTACTTCACTCACATATATCGCCTATGGTACTAGAGTCCTAGAGGTTCCCATTGTGGACGCTTTTTCTTAAGAAGCAAAAAGGCCCGGGTATACAAAATAAGCACACACGTCAAATGACTTTGAATCAATGTTTTTTTTTTTTTAAAGAGAGTCCAAAAGATTAATTAAGGCTTTATGTGGTAAAAAAGCATATATCATAAACACTTGGGGGGTCAAACAAAGGAAACAATTCAGGAGATGATTTCATGTGTGATTTCCTTTATCGTATCTTAACTAGACGGTCTTCTAAGTATATCCTCTAGTTAACCCTGGGACATGAAACACTTTGCTCTCGCAATTAAACAGCTCAATTGGCTACAAAGAATTGAGAATCTTACCCATGGTATTAATAATTGACCTTTAGTGCCTATTGACAGTGAAATTAGCGACCTTAGACTTTTTGATTCATTGACCTTTACGAGTGCTTATACGTTTGATTATATTGCATTCTAATGTTTACTGATCAACAAACTGTTTAATATTATGATACCAATC
The DNA here is from genome assembly GCF_014529385.1 of Adiantum capillus-veneris. Lineage (NCBI taxonomy): Eukaryota > Viridiplantae > Streptophyta > Polypodiopsida > Polypodiales > Pteridaceae > Adiantum > Adiantum capillus-veneris. The sequence goes on from NC_140946.1 coordinate 111,194,527, forward strand.
ATTTTGTGTGCATATTCACTGCATATGCTTTTTAATTATCCATGTTCTTATGAGAATGCAGTTATTGTGTCATTTTTGTTGATTTTGTAGTGTTCAAGTGAAGCTAAAGAGTCAAGCTCTTGCAGAGGACAAGTGCAGCATCTTATAGAATTGAAATTCTTGATTGAGAGCACGTCCATGGACCACTACTGTCATGAAGATGTTTAACTACTACAAGACCCATATGAGTGGACCCACCAAGTTCCTACTTTTTGAACATACCTTCTTAAATTTCAACGACGGAATTTACATTAGGAAGGGAGGCATGTTAACTTTGCGTGTCATCCTTATTATTATTTGTATTTAGTTATAGGCCGGGATTGTCTGTCTGTAGGTCTCTAGTCTAGGATTGGTGATCGCTAATGAGAGGCCCACTAGACTATGCACCAAACTCGTTTTGTGCCGATTGTCTGAATGTGGGCACCCGTATGTGATAGGGACGGACCCAACTAATAGATAAGGTTGTACAACTAGTCTATCGATTCATTATGAACGTATAAAGCTTGCTCTTGCTCTTGCCTTATCTTCTTCTGTATATGTGTATGTGTGTGTGTGTGTGTGTGTGTGTGTGTGTGTGTGTGTGTGTGTGTGACAGAGAGAGAGAAAGAGAGAGAGAGGGCATAGGCAATAGAGCAGCGGGAGTACGACAACAGCAAGAAGGGCGATTAGGAGCGTGGTGGCTTCTTCCTCTTGACGTGCGCACGAATTCTCTCAGGTGCAGTAGTGCAGGAGGTGAGTGACACGCCAATGTGCAGTCATAGAGCTTGCATGTATTCACAGGTTGTGTGCTTGTAGCCTTGTGGCTCGCACATGGTGTTTAGCAAGTCCCCAAAATTTGACAAGGTGCCTCTTGCTCTTGTTTTCCTAATAATTTTTTGGTGCCCCCCATTGAGGAATTGCCTCAAGCTACTTTCAATTTATAGGTTTTGGAAAACATGGCTGTTATTTTTAATGAGTTTCAACCCTGTGAAAGTGCTAAAGATTTTATTGAGAAAATAGAGTTTTCTTGCCTTCTTATTGATACGCATGACCGAGCATTGGTGCTACAAATCTACTTCTGTCTGAAAGGAGATGCTAAACAATGGTTGGAAGACAAGGAAAAGGAGCTACAAGCAACCCAACCTTTTCAAGTTATGACTTTATGAAATGGTAAGAAGACCCACAAAAGATATGGTAGTCTATTCAAAAGTTGTTACAAAGTGAAGGTCAGACCATAGAAGACTTTGTGAAGGCATTCAATGCATTAATGAAAAAGTGGTGTACATCTTTGGGGTCTCAAATTCCTCTATCCATATTAAAAAAGTACCGCTTTCATGCAATTTTGAGAAGTAGTCTATGCTTGAAGGTGAAGCTTAAGTAGCCACACCCTTGAAGAGGCATTTTGAATTGCAAAGAATAAAAAGTGGAAAGCAAAGCTCCTTAGTCAACTTGGAATCAATGTTGAGCCATAGGTTGAAGTGAAGGTTGTAGAGAAACCAACGTTCCTCATCAAAGAGCCAAGTTATGGTCAACAAGATTCTCATTATGTGAATGTTTTTCACAAGAAAATGCAAGAGCTGCAAGAGGTTGTAGGTCTTATGGATAATCTTAGTGTACATATGATGGGAAGTGGAAGAGGCCAAAGCTATGGATAAGATCGCGGATATAGAAGCAATGAGGGGTTTACATGTGGAAGAGGAAGATGCATGGATGGAAGAGAGGATATGCTCCAATGTTACAATTGTAGTGGATGTTACAATTTTAGTGGATGGGTTCATAAAAGCCCTCAATGTGGCAATCCAAAGGGAATGGGTGGTGATATCATGTTTCCTCTTTCTTAATAGATTCTTTCCCGAGATCAAGCCTATATTGTTGATTTCAAAGGGGAAGAGAAACCAAATGGTTTGACAACTAAAGAGAAGGGCAAGAGAAGGGTGGCAAGCATAATCCATTTGGAGAAATAAAATGAAGATTCAACAGCTATGGTGATGACTATAGGTAAGAATGACATGAGTGATGCAATCAAGAAGCAGCACATTGAAGCTCCTGGCATAGACAATGCCTATTTATCTTGTAAGCACATGGTAAAGCTTCAAAAGGTGTTGTAATTAATCATCCTCAAAGCACTTTGGTAACCAAAATAAGTTTAAAGCTTACAGCACAAAGCAACAAAGTTGAGTATGCTACTTTGAAGAAAGGACTACACCTTTGCCTTGAGATTGACATCCATCATGTGAGGGTAAGAGTTGATGCTCTTTTGGTGGTTAAGATGTGTAGCAAAGTAAGAATCCAAGGCTGAAAAATATGTGTTTTCAAGTGAAGAACCTGCTAAGAATTTTGAAGCATGGAGTTTAAGTGTGTAACAATGTGGTAGTTGTTAATCTCTTCTTCTATAACATTTGTTGATTTTTCCTTCTCTTTTAGTCTATTCATCTCCTCTGCACGCCGGTTTTCCTGCTCAGCTTTGTCCCTTATATTCACATCGTGGGTGACTTTCACAATCTTCACCTCTGCTTGTGGCCTTGATGGAGGAATAAGCAAAATTTCCTTCATTTTATTGTCTATAAATTCATTGGGCTGGAGCCCTTACTCTTTTCAAAGTTTCATTGTCCTTTTCCATAATCATTAGTTGACACTTTTTGAAGCTCGGAGTTTAAGGCAACTTGACACATTTCAAAAATGAAGAAGCACATGATGCAACACAAGCTTTAATTGGCCAATCGTATGTGATACGGGTTGATTCTCTTCTTTATTTAGGAAGGGAAGCTTTGGAGAGGGAAGAAGAGTTTCTACTAATAGATATGCGTACATCATAATTGGAGAAATCAAAGGAGTATACCTTCATCCATCAACCCAAAAGGTATGTGCTTCTTGGTGATACCCTATATATGAAATGGACTAATTTTTTTATGAGAAGAGTGCCATGGAAAAATGAAATTTACACAATTTTGGAGGAGAATCATGAGGTTTCTTGTGGTGGTCATTTTGCTTTAAGGATCGCTTTGCATAAAATCTTATACGCGTGGTATGTATGGCCAAGCATCGCGTGATGTTCATCATTGGCGCAAGTCTTGTGAAGAGCGCCAAATCATGGCAAATAGGGTTTTCAAATTAGAAATTAGAGGCACCATTGTGGCATATTATATTTTAGAAGTGGGGTATTGACGCAATAGGCCCTTTACCCATAATAGCTAGAGGCAAATGTTACATACTTATTGATGGTGACTATCTATCCAGGTTAAGAAAGTCACATTCAAGATGTTTCCCAATTTTTATTTAAAGAAATTTGTTGCATGCCATTAGAGTTACTTTTTGACAAAGGTCTAGGTTTCAAAGGAGAGCTACTGGATTATCTATGTAAAAAGTTGCATGTGTATGGCAGGTTTACTACTCCCTATTATCCCTGGTGTAATGGAATGAATGAGAGGTTTAATGGAGAACTCATAAGGATGCTTACAAAAATGGAAAAAACTAATGTGAATACTTGGAATTTAGAGCTACCAATATTGTATAAGTATATAGGACTTCCATCAAGTCGGGTACTAGTTTTCTTCCTTCCACTTAATTTTTGGCAAAGAGTCTTTGCTTTCTATTGAAGTGGAGATACCGGATTTGAGGCTGATATTGAAGCTTAAATATGAAGGATATGAATCACTTAAAAAGGATTTTGTATTTTCAATATGCACAATTGGATCGATGGCTTGCTTTTGAGCATTATGAACAGGTACTGAAGAACAATCAAACAAAGGCAAGTGAGAAGGTGAACGAAAAATACATCAAGAAGGGTGATATGGTCTCTTGATACAATAGGAATCTTGATAATATTTTCAAACGAAATTTCAAATCTAATGGCAAGCACCTTTCCTGATTTTGAACAGGTTTCCAAATGGCACATATCAGCTTCACACATGATTTGAACGGTACCCCACAAATCATGCGTGAATGGCTACAAGTTAAAAATTATATGTTGCAAGGTTGATGATTGTGGTTGAAGATGAGTCTTTGTCTCAAGGAAAATCCATCAAGCTGCTGCTAGCTAATGGGTTATTTTAAGTGCCCATTAGTGTGTTTTTTGAAGTACGACTTGTATATAAATTAAATCCATGTAAAAACTTAAAACTTTCAATCAAATTTCAAAAATTTAGATTTTTGGGGTCATTGTGACTTCTTCATGCCTTTTGATGTAGTTTTTTGCCCTCAATTAGCCTTCTTTATGTGTATAGTTGTGCCATGGAATATTGTGTTTCGTCAAATTTTCACGTGGTGGTGCATAGATTGGAAATTGAGTTTCTTCATAAATTTTGTTTCAATTACAGAGGATTTTCTAGGATTGAATCGTCCCTTCTGATGTTGTGTTTTACAAGATACAATCGGTTTCTTGCAGGGTATATGATATAGCAACCCGCGGGCCATTTGGTGTAGAGTAAGTTGTAACGGCTTACATGTTTTGTGGCATATGCACACTTTAAAATTGTGTTTTTTAACAATCAATTGGTGAAGGGGGGATCTCTTTTCCTTAAGTGCGTTGATTGGCGTGTGTTGTAATTCCATGCTAGGCCAAGTGCTTTTTAGTTTCCATGGTGGTCTTTTGGGTGGGTGGGTGGGTGGGTGGGTGTTTGTAAATTCACAAGGGATCACTTGACTTCGAGTTGTGCTATATTGTGATGCTCAATATTTTTTTTGAGCGCCTTTTAAAGACATTGCTATAGAGGTGGGGAGAAGTTTGCCCACCGATGCATGAAAGGCGTCAAATATATCCATTATGAATTCCGATGTTTGTCAATCTTTCTTATCGGAGGGATAAATATCTAGAAAAGCCAAGGTGTACGACACAATGACTACAACCAACAAATTAACAAAAAGAACTCTAGTAATGCAAAATTGAGTGAAGCACAAAACCCCAATAGTGCCACTCACAATCGCATCTCACAATCCATATACACATGCTCAATGAGCACCTCTTTCTCTATCTTCCCCATTTGAGACCAAAGAGTGTATTTAACACGTCCTTTGTAGCTGTTGATAAATCATTACCTATCGCTTTTTCCTTCTTATTCGCAAAAGAACTCAACAACCAATGATGATAGTGATGGTGGATAGCACCATTATTGTGTAGATCAAAGATGTTAAACAATTCTACTGAATTAATAGATGTGGATGGATGACGAGGTCTTATCCATTCATGTTTTCTCTACGTGCTTTATGGACCGGCACATAACAAAGAGAAAAAATCAATAGTGTAGTTGAGACAGTAGCATGAGAATGTAAACAACTATAATGGGAAGCAAAGCGGAAACAAAAGAAAATGAGCGGGAGAACAATGAAACCTTGCTAATAAAAAAGTGCACTTACATTCCATGTGATTTATGCCACATTCGTCCTACCTTGGTCGTGATAGAATGAAGATTCACGCGAATCACGACGTATTTTAATTTCACGTTTCTCAAACAATTGAACAATGTATTTTAAAAGCGCAAAAAATTGAAATATAAATTAGAAATTATAGCAATTGTTACAATTATCCGACCTCCATGGAATTCTCTCTTTAGCACCACAAGGACCAAATTTGAGTTCAAACTTTCCCTAATGTTGTTGTTGCAGCACTAGAGCATAAGCGAAGCCACCAAAAAAACACAAGTGAACAACTAATGGCTTCTTATCATGCCATGATTCATATGGAGTCTTATATGGAAACTTTTTCCATACCTTATAATTATACTTAAGGTCATCTCCTTTGTCAAAGGGTTTCAATCATCATAAAAAGGTTATATTTTTAAATTTTTGTGTCTAACTTCTTCAATAATTCACTTTACAAAAATCCAAGGATATCTTTTGATGCAAATTGTTGCACTTGTTTGTAACCTTTGGCTTCTCTATCTTTGAACTATATGGAACACTACCATTTCCTGTTTTTCGTTTTTTAAAGTCTTCTGAGACACTTTCTCTTACATCTATTAGTATGCTTTTTGGAAGATAAGAAAACGTGTTGATAGCTATCCTGCTTATGATATGTTATTGCATATGTGAGACCTTACCTCCTATGATCATGGTAGCAATCCTATGATATTTTAGTTTCTAGCCAACACTAGTGGGTCTATCACTCGAAAATATATACCCATATCACATAATTCAATTGGGTTTTTTAGGCCCATATTTCATATATTTTTAACATACAAAGGTTTACCAATCAAAGGAAGTATACACATAATGAACTAGAAAATGAGTATGCTATATTCACTAGAAATCTAAAGATATGGATGTTTTAAATTAGGCCTTGAGCATAGTGTGGTACAAATATGGCCCCTTGAGTATCAATTAGCCATCTAACAAAAACATAAGTTGATAGAAATGAATTACCAATTGTGTAGCATGCAATAACAATAGTTCAGAGCCAACCGTTTATGAATGTAATAGAGAAGATTAGAGAAGAGACATTATAAGTAATGAATTTAGTGAGGTTGATCCCCCTCAAAAAGGACTTTGTAAATAAGATAGTAAAAGCTTGTGTTAGGATGTGATTTGAGCTCTTATTCAGCTGAAACTAATTGTAAAGGCTAAGATTTTACCAAATGAGTGTACCTCACCTCCACACACTTCCCAAGAGATAAAGAGGGTACCCTATGGATGCACGATAGACAAAGAGTGATGGTGAGGTGGGAGAAAAGGGCAGTGGGGCATATGCCCATTTTGCCTATTGTAATTTGACGTTATTTTTCATTTTCCTAATTATGGGATTATTAACATTATAAATGGAATTTGATATGTATAAGGGAATCATCCATGCTACTCTCCATCAATAGCCATTCACTAACCCCTATTACACCATTCTCAAGTGTGGTTGCATAGAGAAAGAAGCCATTATTGGATCATTTTTCACCCGTTTTGGTCCCAATGACTCTTGTTGTAACATCAACAAAATCTCATGATTTTTTGGTTTGTATTAGGCTTTTGAGTTTACTTTGACCTTAGCATCACCATGCGGAGCATCAACCTCCACTTCCTGAGAGAGTCACATTACCGAGATTGTTTTTCGGTTATTCAATTTGTAGTTGCTTATTGAAACTCCCAAAAAATTACCTACTGAGTTTTCAATTTTGACAACCTACATCAACCATTCTTGATACTTTAAGCTCTATTGGAGGCATTTTTTAGCATTTTCTCTGGCTTGCTTTCTCTCTCTAGCCAAGGGAGATAAAATTATTGTTTTAGCTTTATTTGTGCATTCTAATGTCAAAAGCTTAGCATAGTGCTCTCCTTGCCAATTTTTCCTCATAATATATTCTAAGTGAGTCTTATAGAACTTGAGAAGAATCCAATTATGGTCATTGAAAGCAAGAACTTTCCTATTTCAACAATTGTGGTCTTGTACTTGTGCTAAGATATGCTCAAGGCATCATTAATTTGACAAATCCATTTCACCCAAGGCACATAGTTATCAATATCAAAGATTTTCTCATGAGTCCTCAAGATCAAGGGCACCTTGGATTTTCATTCAACCATGTTAAAATTGGACACTCATCAATAAAGGTATGCCTTGTGTTTTTATAATGTGAGAAAACAAGTCTTCATCGATTTTATTGATTTAATAGACCAATTTTGAGTAGTTCTACCAAAGTATAATTATTTATCTTGTTTGGCCATCTGTTCAAGAGTGTCAAAGAGAAAAAAATATTTTGTGCCAAGAACCTCGAACAACTCTTTCCAAAAGAGACAAGATAGTATATAGCATAGACAAGTATAGTATACAGCCTTCTTTGACAAGTCTCTATGGCACCTTACTAGGAGGAGAACTACCTTTATTGAATTATAAGAACCTTCAAAGGATATAAGTGGTACAATATTCCCTTGTGCTCTAACTTGGAGATTTTGTATCTACCACTATGATAAAAAGCTATTTCTCTTTCGAGGTACTTCAAGTTGGGACAACCATGCAATGAAACCAAATTGACATTTTCATGCTTTAGAGGTGATTCGACGGCTATTAAAATGTATTTCTTTTATGCTTTTTACAATACAGCTTAAGGAAAGGTTATTTCTCACTAAATGTAGTTAGCACAATCCCACATAGGTTGGAGAGAGTCTTAATGATAGCTCTAGAAGTGTTAATGCTTCCTAAATTGTCATCAACAATTTTTCTCCCTTCTTATTTCCAAGCCATAGGGAACAATCCTCTTAAATTCATTCTGTTGGGGAAATTGATGAGAAAGAGGCACTTTCTCACATGGAAATCCTTCTATAACTTCACATGTACTGCTTGGACTTTTATTAAATGGGTCATAATGTCACTACGAGTTCCATAGACATGGGGTTTGCACAAAAAAGCCATGAATCTTGCTACTTTTTAGTAGAATAAAGGTCATGACCTTCATTTCCCCTAGAATCATAGGAAGCCTTTAGCAATTTTAAAATGTTAATTTCCCTAGGTCCATTGGAAAGCCTTTAGGAGGTCCAAATTCTCTTATTGCATTTATATGTTTTTCCTTACCGATACACATACCCAGCACAAACACATCATCATCAGCATACTCTTAACAATGATGCATAAATCTAAAGGTATGAGCTTCTACCTCCCTTGTCTCACCAGATCACTGCTTCATCTATGTGCAATACATAAGTGTATATGGCAATGTTGCTTACATTTGATGGACGTGGAAAACATGAAAACTTATGGAGAAATTATTTTTGGTGGAAAAGGTCCAATAGTCATGTACCCAAAGACAAGGGCAACATATAACTAATTTCAAGTACTAGACATGTATCACATCTATTTGCAAGGACCGCATACCATCAGGCAAGAGCAGTTCTTTGTGAATCAAATTTTGATTGTTTTGTATACCCTGTCAGCATTGAGAAAATGTATTATACTAGATGTGCACAGGTAAGCTTCTGAGCAATCAATGTGGATGCACAATTATACGCAACAATTGACGTGCAAGCACCCTTGTCATAGGATTGCTTACATAATGGATAAAGCTGGAGATTTTCCATCTTCATTAGCACATAAAATACAAGGAGACATGCTAATATCTATTCCAGTGGTCCCCAAAGAGTTGGTCTAACGGTAAGGCTTTGGCCTCTCAACCTATGGGTTGTGGGTTCAAAGCCTTTGTTGGGTCACACTCTAGAGGGACACCTTGTGCTCACCTGGTTTTCACGTTGCTAGGGCTCTTGCCCTTGGACACTCGAGTGCATCCTCCTCCTGGGGTGGGTCACCCGAGGAGGTTCCTAGCTGGTTGCTACGAGTTCTCTCCGTCGTTCCTAGCATGTGGTGCATCAATTAGGTTGCCATGGTGATGCCTGCGCATGGCTCTTGCCCGATGGTACACGGCCCTTGCCCGACCATGTAACATGGCTAATATTTGGAAGGGATAAGCACCTCCCCTTGTGGGCCCTATGGTGTGTCGAAAAAAAAAGATATCTATTCCAGTGGCACAACATTACATCATAATGAGAACCCAGTCTTGCAAGTATTAGCCATAAATCATGCCACCCCGCATAAATTTAAGATCAAGGTCATGATAAAGATACCACCTCACCAAAGCTTTATTGGATTTCCATGTAATGGTCATTCCACTTTAGTTGTAGCATTTTTTGCACCCAGTCCTCAACACAACAAAATAGGGAACATACTCCATCATCATTCATAAGTATTGAACCATAACACTGTGTAGTACCACCTGATAGAGGTAATTACGATTCTATAGTGACCTTGCTGCATTCACATTTGATTCATACATCATACACTAATGCAAAATATCCAAATGAGTCAAGTAGTAACCATATGCACAAAACAGGAAAGAAAGACGAAACATATCCCAGCAAGCAGCAAAATTATGTACAGCATCAAGAAGAGGCAAACATTTACAATTAAGAATATTGCATCGACACACTCCAAGCCTGCATAAGTACAAGAACCAACAACATTATTAAAGCAGGAAAAATACTATGTGAAAGAAAAATCTGCCTTTTTCGAAGCTCGAGGTCTAATAATCCGCAAAATTATTTGTAGACCGGCTCGTAAGCTCAAGGACAGCATCAGTGTTATATATCGCTAGGGAAAGAAAAATCTGGAATTGTCTTCCTCTTGAGCATTCTGAATAACTTCTAGCAGCCCTATGTGAATCTTTTGGCTAGTCATTGAAAAGAAAGACAAAGGACCATCTACTATATCCTCATGACCATAAAATAGTGGCTGATAATACATGTTTTTTCTTGAAAAAAAATTCAAGGAAACAAGCTATCTAAGTGGCTGTTTGGATAGGTTGAGCATATTTACTGTTATAAATAAACCACAAATTTCAGTGGAGTAAGGGCCACATCCCAACCAGCAAGTGTGTTGTTTAGACCTCCTTCATCACCAATTTGATGCAAGCAATACATTTCATCCATGTGTGGACCACTAGAGAAGGAATCGCTTAGTGATCAAGGGCACTCATCCAAGCAACATGGACTGCACCAAGCAAATTTCATGAGTCCAAAGAGCTTGAATCCATGAAAATTTGGACTACTAATTTCACTTAACACCAATGATAAATCACCAACATTGCTGGAGGAAACTGTGGATTAAGGTCAAGATAACCATCAATAAATATTTGCACATGGAATTTCTCCATGTTTAAGCAACTTAAAGCACCCATGCTTTATGCAGGCAAAAACGCATGCTACGTTGTTTGTCGCTACTGCCTACAAAGCTTGCTCAAAGCTTTAAAGATAGCACTTCTTTTTCTCTTTTTACAACTAATTGACATGCAGCACGGGTGCCAAGCAAGATCCTCATCTAACTTCTGTTAATCAAGGGCCACAACTTTGATCAGTGTTTGCGCATACCTTCTCTCCAGAAACACAAAAAGCTCAATCAAGAGAACAGTTGCAGCAATTTGAGGAAACATACACGAGCTTGTGAATGGTGGTAAATCCCATGATATCATACCTTTCAGAACGTGTACAGCAAATTACTCTGCCTTTGCCACCTTCTTCCGTTTCCGGTCCTGTTGTTGGTCTTTAAGTTTCAAAAGCTCTTTGGAGAATGCTCTCAACTTACATGCAACGTCTTCATTTCTGTGTGCTGCAGCATAAACATCATGTAAGATCCATAACAGGGTGGATAGGTACGATAAGTACTGTACAAAAAAAACGTTGTGCAGCCTAGGCAATCACTACTCGTACCTATTGAATACAAATAGACATACATGTCTACTTATGCATGCTTGCATACATGTAAAAGCATGTATGGTATTTATATCATTCATGCATGCATGCAAGTATGGTATTTAGGTATGGGAAGATTGATAGATACGCATTTGAAATGTAACTTTGGTCCAAGTATGTATGGTTGCTAGTGTGCATTGTGAAGAATAAGGAACAGAAAGTGTAAGAGGGTCCAAGGAGACTAAAAAGTAAGTGTGTGTGTGTGTGTGTGGTCGAAGCAAGATTAGGGTCTCCTGCGCAGAGCTAACAAGCCACGCAGTAGCTGCTTCCTGCAAAAGCCACCATTACCCTGTGCGCTGGCTGCCCCTCGCTCGCGCTGACATCAGCAGAGCCCAGACCGTCGCTTCAGAAACCCCTCTGTTTCGCGTTTGTGCCCTATGCTTGCTGGCCTGTATAGCGCTCTTGCTCATGCAGCGCCTGCTGAGTGCTCCCAACAGTGTGAAGTTCTTAATCCAGTCTGCATGCTGTTCTGAATCCAGCCTGCGCGCTGTTTACTGCAGCATGCTATCACCCAACCCCTCCACACCTATGTATTGCTCTCTCTGTACAGCCTTCGTTTTTTGCAGTTCTATAGTCCTGGAGAGTGTGTAGGTGTGTGTGAGGAGTAATTGTACAGCCTTTCTTCCTTCCTTTTGTAGCCTGGTGTGTGTGTGCCTGTGCACGTGCGCTTGTGAGAACTGGTGTGGGTATCTCTAGATTGGAGAGGAATTCTAGATAGCGAGCGAAACTTTCCGAGCAAATAAAAAATCAAGCAAACTAATCCAATGAAAGTTTGAAGGAGCTTATGCAACCTTGCCACCTTTAATAGCATTTTGGACTTGATTAAACATCAGAGTCTCTTTGAGAACTCATCCTAAGCGCACCCATATGTAACATGCCTGGTTGCACATCAAGCCATCGTGATGACTTGGATAAATGTCGATAGCCAAGGACGAACAGGTTTAGCAAGATTTTGAGACAAACTTGGGGTAGAGAGAGAGAGAGAGAGAGAGAGACGCTAGAGCTTGAGAGAGAGAGAGAGAGAGAGAGAGAGACGCTAGAGCTTATTCTTCTTCGTTCTATATTCGATGCACACATTGTCGCCACCTCTTTGTACACTGGTGGTTGCCCATACCACTTAGCCTTTGTCTCTGTTGGTCTCTTTGGTTTGCACTGGCTACAGTGCGCCAACTTGTCCTCGTGCAGATCTTGCCCCCTCCCCCGGGTTGTCTCCTTTGCCTCTTTTTATATTTTCCATAGTTTAGCAAGATTTTGAGAAGAGCTTGGAGAGAGAGATCTTGGAGAGACATAGAAGGGCAACACCATTGCACTTGACATTAAACTGAAGGGCGAGTCTATCCCTATTGTATCGGCTTCGGCCATTTCTAAATTAATAAAATCCAGTCTGTTTGTTTACTCGATCTTTATGAAAGAGTTGAGTGATGAGGATAGGACAAATATGTCTAAACTTGATAAAGAACGCCAAGATTTTCTCCACTCTCACGCCGATTGCTTCTCAGAGGGACTATTAGACGAGTTACCACCAACTCGTCCTGAAGATCGTACTATTGATCTGATTCCTGGAAGCACACCACCGAACCAACCACCTTACCGTGTGAGCCGAGCACAGAATGAAGAGATTATGAACCAAGTGAAAGACCACTCGGAAAAGGGTCTCGTCTAGTCTAGTACTTCACCGTTTTGCTCTCCAGTGTTGTTGGTTTTGCAGAAAGACGGATCTTGGAGAATGTGCATCGATTACAGAGCTCTCAACAAAATCACCATCAAGAACAGATTTCCGATTCCTAGGATCGATGATATCTCGGCAGTTTACAGGGATCCTTGTGCTTTAGCAAGATTGATTTAAAGAGTGGATATCATCATATCAGAATCGCGCCAGGAGGCGTCTACAAGACAGCATTTCGGACGACTTTTGTGTTATTTGAGTTTTTGGTGATGCCATTTGGCTTAACCAATGCTCCTGCGACATTTAACCGAATGATGGATAGGACTTTTCGAGAGAACAGGCTATTTGTTGACACTTTCTTTGAAGATATCATTGTTTTCTCCAAGAATGAGGCAGAACATAGAGATCATCTGCTTCAAGTCTTTCATGCATTCCAAGATCACAAGTTAGTGATAAATGCAAAGAAAAGTGAATTTTTCCTACCAGAGATACACTTTTTGGGACACATTGTGTCAGCAACAGGAGTGCAAATGGATCTGGCCAAGATAGAGACTATCCGTGATCGGCCCGATTTGAAGAATGTCCATGAAGTTAGAAGCTTCTTGGGACTGTGTTCGTACTACAAGCGGTTCATTCGAAAGTTTGCAGAGGTTGCTTCCCCTTTGCATATCTTGACACAGAAACGAGTCCCTTTCTCATGGGGACCCACAGAGGTGATTGCCTTTCAGACTTTGAAAGAGAAATTGACTACAAGACCAGTTTTGACTTTGCCGGACTTGCAAAAGTCATTTGAAGTATATTGTGATACTTGTGGTCGTAGTCTGCGTGCAGTCTTAATGTTGCGGTCTTAATGTTGCCATCACCGGCAAGATACATGGCTGCCGTCAAAACTTTGCTATTCCCTGTTTTCTTTGTTGTCCCAAAGTAAGCATTAAAATGATGCAGCCAAGAATGAATAACATTAGCATCCATCTTACCATTATACTTGCTCTGAACGTCAACTTCTCAGTGACTGGGTTGTTGGAATCTACTTCTCTACTTGTGCTACCTGATGAATCGTCCACGTCCTTGAGTGGCTCGGATTTCAAGGTGAGTCTGTAGGACTAACTATTTCATGGGTTGATCTCTCTACCCTCACGTTCTAATTCCATAGCCGCTCGCTTTTCTTCTACCGCTATGCATAGAGCTTCGCACGCTTGCTCAACTACAAAGCGCGCTTGCTCACGCTCACGCTCCAAGGCTGCCTTTCTTTCTTTGGCCGCCAAGCGCACTTGCTCATGCTCACGCTCCAAGGCTGCCTTTCTTTCTTCGCGGTCGCGATCCATGGCGGTGTGTTGCACCTCTTGTTGTAGCATCATGTCCATCATCGTCTTGACCGAAGTCTCCATAGGATTTGGTACAATCCATGGTGTAGATGGGGATGGGAGAGGATCGGGGAACAATCCTCCTGGTGTAGAAACGTCTTCCTCTCCAACTCCACTCTCATCACCTTCACGCAAACTATCCATCCCGCTTCGGGTGATGACCATACACTGAGACCTTGGGTACTTGGATTCTTGATGGACTCGGGTTCTTGAGGTTCTTGAGTTCTTAGCTTGCAATCGGTGTTTGAGAAGGCTTTTCTCTTACCCAAGCTCGACTCTTCCTTGCGGGCGCACCCCTTGGCGGCCTTGCGCTCACACCAAGGTTGCTTTTTCCCACCTCACGTCAATTGGCGGCCGCTAAGTGCACGGTCCGCTCTCTATGAGTGAAAAGAGGAACAAGGGGAGGCTCGACAAGGCCTTCTTTCTTGGATTACCTGCCACTCTTCAAAAACACGATTAGGAATCGACACGCCCAGGTAGACTTGGGTTACGTGCGGCAGCAACAAGCAAAAAAAATTATGTGGTTCTTTCCTTGAGTGATACAGAACACTGCAAAAAACCTCTGATACCAATGTAAGGTGCAGAGGAAGTGAATGTTGCTATTGCTCAAGATGAGTGCTCCGAATTGTGCTGAAGGGTTCCTTTTACTTACGGAAGGGAGAGCATTCTGTTCCTTTTAGAGAGAGAGAGAGAGAGAGAGAGAGTGCAATGATCACAAACAAAGTGAATGCTATTGTGAATGAAAGTGTAGAGACTGAGAGAGAGAGAGAGAGAGAGAGAGAGAGAGAGAGAGAAGAAGAATAAGACACCAAAAGGTTCTCAAACCCTTCTCCAAGGGCTCCCCTCTCTATAGTGAGAGAGGTCTATGCTATAGATTGCACAAATCTGGTACAATGGTCTAGATGCGATGGACTTGCCGATGATGTCGACCACAACGAGGACGGGCTGAAAACTGGAAACGCTAGGGCTGAAATAATGAAATCTGGAAACTTCGATTTGCGGTTGAACACTGACACTGTGTTGGCGAGGATGGCGATAACGACGACTCGACGACGATGCGCTGAAAACGCAGATGCTGAAATCTGCGTACAGCGGGCTGAAACTGGAAACGCTCATTAATCCGACAGTACAGCGAGGATCTGCTGCGGGTAGGTGAGATTTGCGAAGCTAAGGGGTTAATCTGCAATGGCTAAGGGCTGAAAACTGAAAACGCTACCTGACCTCGCTGAATCTGGCGGTGGAAAACTGCAAACGCTAGGTGGATCTGCTAGAGAAAACACTCGGGCTGATCTACAACAAAAAACGCTCGCAGGTCTTGCTGGCTGAAAACGCTAGGGCTCTTTGCCGGTCTTCCTGAGAAGATGTATTGCAAGTTGTTGGAACTCCTTCTGCTCTTCTGCTGGAAACCGAGCGCCCTACCTCTCCCTATATAGGAATCTCAAGCTGGGTCGAGCAAGCTCCCCTACAACCCCACGACCCTGGAAAATGGTGCCATTAAATAAATAAAATGCCAAATTGCTTGTAAAATGTTCTACCCCCAAACTGACCGGAATTGGACATGCTGCTTGGACAATGCATATGTTGGGTGGTACTGATTGTGCAATCAAAGGATATGCAACTACTCTTAAGTGCCTAGACATGCACGGCCTGCGCACAGGCTCACAAAGGTGCTAGAACACTTCCTAGGCTAACCTAAACCCTAGACCTGAGATAGCTTGTCCACATACACATAGGGTTAGATGTGCACGTGACAACGACATCCAATATCATCGATATGACAATTGAGGAGGAGAAAAAGAAAAAGACTAGCGTCACGAGGCTATGGCAACCACTAACTTTAGTTGTTGGTTTCTTTCCCTTGATTTTTATTTAATTTTGGGACCCTCTTTTTGGAGTCACAAATGGCCGGACATTGTGTGGCCAATGTGAAATGGCCAATGGCCGAGAGTTTCACCCGCAGCAGTCGGGAAGGGCAAGTCGCCACAAGATGGTTGGGCCAATCAGCACTAGAATCCCAACAGTAGAAGGGTGTATAGGCTCAGTTCAAATTCATGTAGGCCTCTCGCTATACGTTATAAGTCGGTGGGTACTAGGAAATTAACTCAAAAGAGGCAAACTGGACACATGGCAATAAGAGAGCAACCTGCAAGCCACACTCTGTCCAGAAGCCTCATTGATGAGGGGGCACCCATTTTGAGAGTGGGGGCTGATTTCTAGCTTCACAAGAGACTACAGTGTGTGTGTGAGTAATGGGTGCAAGTGATCACAGCTCTAATGAAAAGCTTGCCTTCTCCCTTGCTCTATGTAGCACGATGATTTGCTCTCCTGCATCTCTCCCCTTTGCACGTATGGTAATGCCCCACTAGTTGGGCTTCTCAGATGACCATGTACAGTTCTGTGGTTTTATGCGCGTTTGCCAAGGCAAGAGCCCTCTGTGCAGGAACCAGATTAGCTAATTTCCAATCCCCCCCCAGGTACACACAGCTCCATCGCGAAGGATGGCAAAAACGGAGAGTTCTCTCGCGTGAAAACTCGTCCGTTTCAAAGGGGAATTGTCCCATTCCGTGTGGGAGCACATGAGGCACGCAAAGACGTGCCTCACGTCCGCGCGTAGACGAGCTCGCTCCGCCCAGAACGATCCAAAATAGAAAATTACAACTTGCTGTAATTTTCTACAGATTTAGGGTTTGGCACCTGAACTGCAGGACATCGCCAAGGGAGCCTCGGGAAAGCCTTGGGATGCTTAAATAGGGCTTTGGGCACCTGGCAGTGATAAAACAGGGAATTACAGCACGCTGAAATTGACATGTAGCTAGGTATAAGCGTTCGGACCGTCTATTTGCAATAAGAATAAAGAAATACCGAAAGGGCCGCTAGTTTTGGGGCCTACAGAGTGTCACTCTCTGCTTTGTAGCGCTCTAGTTGCCAGTTGTTTGATGTGTTAATTCCAATCACAGGTTTATTCGTGAAGTTTCTCTGTGTCGTAAAGTTTTTCAAGTAAAGTATCGGGTGAAAGCTAAAGTCTACCGACCTACAGATTGTTTTCACTAGAGCCCTTCATACCCTCTATTAAGGACTTTATAGTCTGGTCCATGCCTATTGGGGTAATCAATAGATCATGCCCTCCTCACATTTATGTCTCATTCTAGTTCAACACAGCTCGACTGGCACAGACATCTACGCATACCCGATACACTTCTACTTCGGAAACTAATTCTGTCTACATAGATGGTATTTACAAACGCTTATGTACACAAGATTCGAAAGACCTCTAGGGGAGCTCACATATATAATGACAGAGACACTATAGGATGCAACAGAAGAGGCATATCCACACACTGAGCATGGGCGGCGACGACGTTTTGGGAGCATATCCCAGAATAGCTAGTATGACGTGGGGTGCAGAGAGACTAGAGCCCGACTTCAAAGGGAGATACTTCTAGGAGTCATAATGTAAGAGACTTGGACGCCCCAAGTCAAAAATCTGGCACGACACACGAGAGAGAAATTGAAAACAAACTTAATCACAATTAAGTAGAGGTGACACGACTCAGCGTAGTTTCGTGCCTAGATCCGATGGGGCCCAGGGGACACAAGGCAATTAAAATATTGCAAGAAAATCAATTTTATGGACTTCCACAAAATGCGTTGGCGGCTGACGTGGCACTGTGTACGGAATTCCACGATTTGCGTTGGTTGTTGGGCAACGCTAGCTTTTGGGACCAGATGCTTTTGAGATTGAAGTTTTTCATGTAATTGCTTTTGAGAAGGCCTAGGGCTTATAAATTTGTACCTAGAGTGTGGGGTGGTAAATGGGGATTGATTAAGGTTGTCAATCATGGATGGGTGATTAGTCAGGTAGCTATCCATTCCCATGCACTCGAAACATTTAGTAGACTTCTCCAATTGGAAGAGGGGTTCACCAGCGGATGTGCCCTCACGTCTGTTAGGGGGAAAAAAGCGTTCGATTGAGAATACCTTAGCCCAAATTGTAAATGTTATAGGGCTAAAATAGCCTTATATTTTTAAGATGTTGTCATGTTTCTGTTGTGAGATAGGACCTAGGCCTTCTTCTAGGGTTATAGACCCAAGCCATTGTAAATGATAAAGGTCTATTCCCTAGACCCTTCTTACTTAGAGACTCCGACTTTTAATCGTCTTAGAGACATGTGAAGGACCCCATCCCAATCTTGGTATTGGTGGGTTGGAGAACCTCACAAGTGGTATCAAAGCGTGTGTTAACTGAGATATTGAACCTAGTAAATATTTAAGGTGTTAGGTTGAAATATGCGATCTTTAACATATGTTAGTTTTGCTAAGAGCACTGAGCAAAGAAGAAGCTTTGACTTTTGTACTTGAAGCATTAATATACAAATAAATACCGCAAGGGGCGCCAAACTTTGGGGCCAATATCTTTGGGCACGAAACTACGCCGGGTCGTGTCGCCTCTCAGTAATTGTGATTAAGTTTGTTTTTAGTTTCTCTCCCATGTGTCGTGCTAGATTCCCGACTTGGGGTGTTCAAATTGTTACGGTGGTATCAAAAGCAATTACATGAAAGACTTCAGTCTCAAAAGCTAGCATTGCCCAAGGGCCAGCAGTCACTACAAATCGCAGAATTCCCTACACAGTGCCACGTCAATCGCCAACGCGTTTTGCGGACATTCGTACAACCTGTCACGTCAGCACCTCTTTTGCTAATTGATTTTCTTTTAATATTTTAATTACCTTGTCACTTGGGCCCCATCAGGACGGGACCCCATAAGTTGGGAACAACTTATATATCATTTTGTCCATCAGGTCATGCCAAGTCATCATTTTGTGACATACCCCCCTCTTAAAAGAATTGTAATCGCCCTCGATTACACCTGCAAAATCAAACATACGCCAGAAACTAGTTCAATAGACACTGACTTTAAGTACCAACGCACTAAACGACACAAATCCAACACTTGCTCAAAGACGACAGTCCTTGAACATCCACATCACATTCAAATCAAATCACATAAAGTCCATCGGGATATCGAACCATGATCTCTTGACAACGTGTTTAGCAATCGCATCTAGATCTACACCCAATCTCACATATGTGGGATTGACTAATTCTTATTGCTATCATGTCCATCTCATATGGAATCTCAAAACCGATCTACTGCAACCATTTCGTCTTTCAAACATGCACTCAAACACAACTCACATGAGAGAGCACATGTAAATCAGAATCATTTGGGGATACTGTCATGCAGCAGAATATATTAGCCCGTCAGTATCCCTAAAATCCAAAAGGAAATCAATGACTTTATTCCATCTTGGTAACCTGTGACAAAGGAGCAGAGTGACTCCCCTCTTGTGCAGTCCCGTCTACACCACATTCAACTGCTAATCTACAGGATCTCTTGGAATAGTTGAAGCTAATAGGCCGAAAGCCTCAAGGTAAAGTTCCAAAATCTTAGGAGTATCTGCTAGGTCCTCCTCTTCCATCCACTTCGCATCCAATGTTGGATAGTTCTCGAATTTCACTAAGAACCGCCGTATCACTTTATCTTTCACTTTCCTTTCCTTGTGAGCTAGTATCTGTTCTGGAACGAGTATCTCCTCGCTCTCTTCCACTTCAGGCTGCTCCTCGGGCTTCCTGTCAACTGTCACCTCACCCTTGAAAGGTTTCAAGAGACTCACACGACAAGCATTGTGAATCTTCCAAGTATCATGCAACTTCAATCTGAAGGATACATCATTTATCTTCTCTTGAATCTGGAAAGGGCCATAATATCGCATACTTGGCTTTGGAAAAAGCCGCTCCTTTCCCTTTCGTTTCCTAAGACGTGCCTTCTCAAACCGTAAGAGCACCCAATCATCTTCCTTCAGCTGCAAGTCGTGTCGATGTTAATCGGTTGTCTTCTTATGCCGTGCTTGAGACTTCTCAAGAGCCTCGCCAACCTTGGCAAGAGCAGTGTCCAGATCTCTGGTATACTGATCTACTTCAAAAATCTTAACTTTGGTGCTTAGAAATGGAGGAAACTTCTTAGCACCCTCGATTACTTCAAATGGCGCCTTCCCCGTCGATGAATGAACTGTGTTCTTGTAGGCAAATTCCACCAAGGGCAAGTACTTTTCCCATGTTAGGTGCAGCGGAATGATTTATATACCTAGATGAATCCAGGATAATTCCAGATTCACCCTTGAAGGAAAGTGCAAGGTATAGACCCATGGTAGTCACCCACAAGACAATATAACCATCAGCTCCATCATGCATAGTATTGACTAAATACCACGACATCCCCACTAACGTCGTCAGTGCCCAATAGTGGGTGTAGAACTAGGTACTAACATATGCTCCCCAACACAACACCCACTATTGGGCACTGACGACGTTAGTGGGGATGTCGTGGTATTTAGTCAATACTATGCATGATGGAGCTAATGGTTATATTGTCTTGTGGGTGACTACCATGGGTCTATACCTTGCACTTTCCTTCAAGGGTGAATCTGGGCTTATCTTGGATTCATCTAGGTATATTTTTTAGTCGTATTGCGGACATGCAGACTTCACATTGTGAAGTTTTCGTCCGAGTTACGACCAGTTGATATTGTGCTAATTCTTTCTATCTTTTGTGGTGCGTATGCCCTATCAACTACCTCATTTTTGTGCTAGTTTTTCCGATTTAATGCTTCTTTTAGTGCTAGGCTTCATTATGGCTTGATCTCCGGAGTCATGACAGAAACTCAGGATTGTTTGAGCTTTGCTCAAGATGAGTGCTCCGAACTGTGCTCAAGGTTCCTTTGAGAGATAGAGAGAGAAGAGAGATACGACACCAGAGACTTTGTAAAACCCTCCTCCAAAGGCCCCACTCTCGTCGGCGAGAGTAGTCTACTTATGATTGCACAAAGTGGTACAATGACGATGCAATGGACTTATGCAATCTGGGACTATGCCGATGACGACGACGACTTTAGGGCTGTAATCTGTGGTATTCTATCTGCTGGATTTCGGGCTGTTTCGGTGGCTGAAAACCTCTGTTTTGGCGAGGGCTGAAAATGGGGGTCTTCTGCAATGCTTCAAGGGCTGAATCTGCTACTGTGTCTAATGCTGAAAACGCTGTTGTTCTGATGCTGATTGGCTGAAAATACAAAACGCTGGGCTGCCTATGCTGCGGATTGTGTCACGGGGACGTGGCAACTATTAACTATGCCACGAGGACGTGGCAACTGCGAACTTTAGTTGTTGGATTCTTTCCAAGGGGTTTTGTTTTATTTTTGAGACCCTCTTCTTCAAGTAGCAAACGGTCGGACATTGCATGGCCAATGTGAACGGTAGTTTCACCCGCAGATGGGTAGTGGTCGGCACTGGAATTCGTATGGTAAGAGGATGTCTAGGCTCAGAGCAAGATCATATAGGTTCCCCCGTCGCACTTAGCAAGTTGGTGGATACTAGGAAGTGAACTCAATTAAGGCGTAAAGTCAAGGTGGGACTACCAACAAAAAGTATCCGACAGTTGGGCCACATTGCACTTTTGGATGCGGTCCCAATGAGGATAGATGGTCAGAAGACCAATGGGAGCCCAACGGAAGCATCTCCTAAAATTTAGGGAACTGCTATTTTGGGCTATGAAATGTGTTCGCGTCATTACCTCCGGTATGACTAGGGGAACATTTTACAACTCTGCCGCGAAGTCACCTGGGCAACCAGTCATGATATTTTTAAGTGGCGAACCCGAAACGGGAAAATGCTTGTAAATGCGTCAAGTGTCAGTTTTTCATGGACTTTTCTACTTCAGAAAAATGGGCGCTGATTTTAAGCAAGGAGAGGCCTCATTTCAGCTTTTGTCACAGGTTAAGAGCTATGGAGTGCTTCCTTTCCCTCTCATGTACAATGTGGTGCTAGGAGTGATGCCCTGCACACTACACACTGCTCTCTCTCTCCCCTACGTGCAGTTATGTGATGCCCCACAAGAGGGCTCCTCATTTGACTGATGTACAGTTGTGTGGGTTCATGTTTTTGTGCTGAGGCAAGAGCCTCCTTGAGCAGGAACAGGGGTAGCTAGCTACTACTCCAAAGCAGGCACTGGTGAGGGTCATAACCTCACCATACAGGTGCAAAATCAGCGTTGTGTATGCACTGTAATTTTACTGTTTTTCAGCCATACAGACGCCAGAACCTTTGGGAATCGTGCCCCACTGGCAGAGGAGAGTTAGGGGACTGTTTGGGGCTGAAAACAGGGCAAAAACCAGTAAATACAGCGTGCTGAATTTACTGTTTTTGGGCAGGATTCAGAGGGTATACGCCAGTAGAAGCGAGTTCCAACAAGGAAATTGGTTTCACGTAAGTTTAGGGGCTGTTATGCTGCCGAAATTTGGCCAAAACAGGCGGTATCTAGTGGGATACAGTCAAAGGATTCCCGAGACTCTTCTCTGTACTTTACCCTCCTAAAGAATAAAGAAATACCGAAAGGGGTGCCAATTTTGGGGCCTACAGGTTGTCGACGTCTACTCGGAACATTCTAGCTTCCGAGCCGTGTGTGTGATTAAGTGTTAATTCCCGTTACAAGTCACCTTTGCAAAGTGCTCTGTGTGTGTGTGTCTAAAGTAAAGAATTTCGGGTGAAAGCCAACGCCTACCGCCCTACGGGCCGGTTTCATGGTTCCATTGCCAAGATATCAATCACTTTTTCCTTAAAGAGTGAGCCTGGATTGTTTTGGGATAAAGACACAGAGTGCAGGAACGCGGGGATTACACTATGGCCGACAAGGGGAAGGGAATTATGGAAGAGGGTTCTTCTTCAAAGGACATGCAAGAGATTCCTATGGTTTTTGAGATTGGCGAGAGCTCACGGCCACGTCAGTCTGTACCTCTTGTCAACGTGAATGTCCCTCCAGTAGTACAGGGCTTAATGATTGGGCAACTTGAGGATGATGCGTTCAAGACCCAGTTAGTTGCCGCGGTGAATGTCTTTTCGTACCTGGTGCAGAATCCGTGGTTTATGGAATTCTTGCAAGTGCCACCAGTGCAACAGCAAAATAGGCAACCTACGCCGCGTACGGAGCTTGTTGATGCTCAAGCCCAGGTACTTCATGTGGCGCAGGAGGAAAGGGAACACTCGCATGTTGCGGAGTCGGGGGCTCCAAAGCGGGTTCCTCCCGTGCTTGAACAGGTGGCTAGAACGCCCATTCCACAAGTTATGCCAGTTTAGCCCACCACCTTTCAGAGCTGGCATGCTGTCTTGAATGGACAGGGAGCTGGATACCAAGCAATGCACTCAGTTTTTCCACCACCCACGGTACATCCTGGGTATTTCGGGGGTGGATCAGTGTTCCAAAGTATGGCTGGTTATGCGCCCGGAAGTCAGCCGTACATGCCAGGAACAGTGTTCGGGGGTATGCAAGGCATCATGCCAAACCCCATGTATGGTAGTATCGGCATGCAGCAAGGTTTCCACTGCAACCAGGGCCAATTTGGGATGCCACAGGGTCATTTTGGCATGGCTGGTTTTTCTGGACAGCAGCCAGATATCGCACCTCTGACGCAAAATATGAATGGCCGAGACGTGCCGATCATGCCTACTACAGTGCCCATGTTGCAGACCATCCCTTATGACAACTTGGGGGCACTAGAGAAGCCGAAGGCTTACAAAGAAGGTGGTGCAGCACTAAAGTTCAGTACCTTCAGTGGTTTCAAGGATAAGACAAAGGCCCTCACTTTCCTCCAGCAGTTTGATACAGCTTATGCGGGAGGGAATTTTACAGAGGCCTCGAAGGTCAGGAAAGCTGCCACTTTCTTAAAGGACAATGCGCTTACATGGTGGACAACATTGTTAATGCAAGGATAGGCACCCGCCACTTGGGTTTACTTCAAGCAAATGTTTGCGTCTGCTTGGCTGTCAAATGAATTTGAAGCCGACGTCATGACAGATTGGCACCAGCTTACTTCAGCTTCGTGCAAGAGCTTGCTGGAGTACAATAGGAGGTTTTGTAAAGCGTTACTCTCAATGACCTCCTACAGATTTGTGCCATTGACAGAGCAGATAGAGAAGTATTGTTGTGGGCTGCCTAAAGGGCTTCGTGATTACTGTACAAAGAACAGAGTGGCTACCCTTACTCAGCTTATGGAAGTTGCGAACACTGGTCTTGCCTTGTTGAAAGGAGAGGACAGTGGATTTCCGAGCACTGACAAAGGAGGGCAGCAAAAGAAAAATTCAACGAAGAAGCCCTTTGTGAAAACGGCTCCTGATGCGTCACAGGGGTCAAAAAAGGCCACCAAAGACAAGGATTCAGCTGGGACTTCTGGAGCGCACGCAAAGAAACAGAAAAGGAAGCCTTTTGTGCGCAAGTCGCTCGAGGAAAAGAAGGTCCTAATGGCTGAGAACAAATGCTTTATATGCGAGCAGCCTGGTCACTTTTCTATCAATTGTCCACAAAGGAAAAGGCCAGCTGACTCAGAGGATAAAGAAGACCAGAAAGGCAAGAAGCCTAAACCCACGGCAGGTTTAGTGCCAGACATGGTGGGTGATAGGCCCAGCACAGATGCCAGTGAGTTATGCAAGGCATGGGGTAAAGTTAGGGATCAGACAGCACTCATCTTCTTTGATCCAGGTGCCAAAGCCAACTTTATCTCACCAGAGTTAGCTATGAAGCTGGGCATCAGAGCTGAAGAGATAGGGTACACAACAAAGGCAGGGTTGGCATGTCCTGGCCACTCAGAGTGTGTTACTCCCATCATTGGAAAACTGCGTCTGCATATTCAGTCGTATGTGGACACTGAAGAGTTTTACATCATGCCGCTGGAAGGTTGTGACGCCTTGTTGGGGATCCCGTGGATGTTCGGAGTGCATGGAGTCTTGGATGCCTACAGGCAAAACTCACATCTTGGATGTAAAGCTTAAAGGAGAGTCAGTCCCTATTGTCTCCTTCTGCTTGGCCACATAGTCTCAAAGGATGGTGTAGAATGGATCCCGCAGAGCTCGAAGCTATCAAGACATGGCCAGACTTGAAGACTATGCATGATGTCAGAAGCTTCTTGGGATTGTGTTCCTACTATAGAAGGTTTATCAGAAATTTTGCAGAGATAGCATCGCCTCTTCACGCATTGCAAAAGAAAGAGGTCACTTTCAGATGGACCCAAAAAGAGATTTCAGCTTTTAGTCTCTTAAAGGAAAAGGTGACTTCAGATCCAGTTATCGTTTTGCCAGATCTCAAGAAGTCATTTGTGGTCCAATGTGACGCGTGTGGCAGTAGCATCGGAGCAGTGCTAATGCAAGACGGACAGGTAGTAGCTTATGAAAGCCGAATTTTGCAAGGGCCAGAGAGGACTATGCAAGTCTATGAGAAAGAGCTCTTGGCCGTGATTCATGCGCTTTCTAGCTGGAAGCACTACCTCTGAGGTGCTGATTTTGTTGTCCAAACAGATCATCAGACCTTGCGATACTTCTTGACACAGTCAAAGTTATCCGAAAAGCATATGCGATGGGCAAACATTCTTTCCATGTTCCACTTCCAAATTATGCATGTGGAAGGCAAGAAGAATGTTGTGGCTGATGCGTTATCAAGAAAGCCACAAATTTCAGCTGTGTCAATTTCTTATCATCATGAGTTAGATGGCATGAAGGAACAGTATACTGCTGATGAAGATTTTGCAAGGATCTTTGAACAGTTACATGAGGGGCAACATCACGAGCACTACCTCCTCAGAGATGGTTTTATGATGATGCATGGTAGACTTTGTGTCACTAGGCCACTGCGACATAAGGTCATGGAAGAGAGTCATGTCCCACCGTATGCACGGCATCGTGGCATTGATGCAACAGTTAAAGCGGTAGAGACATTCTTCTATTGGCCTACCTTGAGGAGAGATGTGGATGCCTTTGTGCGAGCATGCATAGTTTGCCAAAAGGTCAAGTTTGACAAGCAAAAGGCACCAGGGTTGTTACAACCACTGCCGATTCCGGATAAGCCATGGGAAAGCATTGCTATGGACTTTATCTTTGATCTTCCAAGGACGCCAACAGGGGGTGATGGTATATGGACCATTATCTGCAGGTTCAACAAGCAGGCCCAAGATAAAATCTGATCAGATGGCACGCTTGTTCATGTACAATGTGTTTAAGTACCATGGTATGCCACGATCGATTATCACTGATCGTGATCCTCGCATGACCAGTTTGTCCTGCAGAGGATTGTATGGGTACTACGCTCAAATTCTCGTCTTCGTTTCATCCACAAACTGATGGACAGTCAAAAGAGGCTAATTCTACTGTCTTAGATCTGTTGAAATGCTGTGTCAGATAATAAGGGCAAGTGGGAACACTATTTGCCTATGCTTGAGTATGCGTACAATAATACGGTGCATTCCTCTCCTGGCAAAGCACCTTTTGAGATTGTTGAAGGCGGCAAAAAGGTTCCTCCCATTTTGCATACAAAGGACAAGATCTTTGAGGCAGATTGTAACAAACTTGGACACTCCAAGTCAAGAATCAACCGCGACAGCACCAAATAACCACTTCAAAACAATTCACAGATCACAATAGATTTGCACTGGCCCGGCAGAGTTCCGTGCCTAGAGATATTGGCCCCAAAGACTGGCGCCCCTTTCGGTATTTCTTTTTGTATTAATCAATCATCAAAGTACAAGAGAGCGGTTAGGGTTTCACTCTCAGACTCTGCGTCCAGATGGTCTGAGAAGTGAGGCCCTCACCACTAATTTAAAGGTTACAAGGGATGCCCAAAAGCAGAGCCCCAAAAGCTTTTAAAATCAAAAGCATCAATTCTCTCTCTCTCTTAGAGACTCTTTTCTCTTTTTTTTATAAAAAAAAGCAAAAGCAAAATTCGCGTCGCTCATTATTTTCCCAAAAAAAAAATTATTTTTTTAAAAAAAAAATAATCCGCCTCCGCGATTTCCGGAATTTAAGGTTTTTGGCAAAAATTA
Source organism: Adiantum capillus-veneris (assembly GCF_014529385.1). Taxonomy (NCBI): domain Eukaryota; kingdom Viridiplantae; phylum Streptophyta; class Polypodiopsida; order Polypodiales; family Pteridaceae; genus Adiantum; species Adiantum capillus-veneris. The sequence goes on from NC_140946.1 coordinate 111,221,697, forward strand.
GGGTTTGCAGGAATTTTAGGGTTTCTGGCAGAAATTAGGGTTTCTGCTGTCCGCCACGTCATCACTTTGTGACACAGATCGATATGTTGAGAACATGGATGAGATGTATAAGAAGATTAAAGTTGCCTTGGAGAAGACTCGGGCAAAGCAGAAAAAGGCTGTTGATCGTCACCGTCGTGAATTGCTACTATCACCTGGTGATTGGGTTCTGTTAAGGTTCGAAAAGGCAAGGTTAAAGAAGATGAAGGGCAAGGAACGGCTGTTTCCTAAGCTCAACATGCGTTACTATGGGCCTTTTCAAGTGCTTGACAAGATCAGCAATGTGGCTTATAGGCTGAAATTGCCTGATGCGTGGAAGATTCATAATGCGTTTCACATGAGTCTTCTAAGACCCTTCGTGGCTGATGTGCCAGAAGATATGCCAGATGAGGATCAGCCAGAAGTTGAGGAACTTGATGAGATCTTGGTACCTGAGCAAGTTTTAACACATAAGGACAGAAAAGTTAAAGGACAAGTTGCAAGACGCTATTTGGTGAAGTTCAAGAACTATCCACCTATGGATGCAAAGTGGATGGAAGAGCATGAACTGTCAGAGTCACCAAATGTATTGCAGCTTTACCTTGAAGCCTTTGGGTTACAGCCTACTTATGCCCCAACCCAACGTGTGCAAAGGAGGGCTAATAATAGAGCTAGTACATCAAATGTACATATGAATTCAGTGTAATAGATGAAAATGACAAAAGTATGAAGGCCTCATTAAGTCATTTGTATCTATATGTTATGACCTTTCTTGCGGATACATGCGATGAGAAAAGAGTGTTAATAGCACAAGATCATCAATGGCGTGTATTTATGGTATGCAATCGAAGACGTTTGCGATTTCAAGAGGGGGGTATGTCACGGGGACGTGGCAACTGTTAACTATGCCACGAGGACGTGGCAATTGCTAACTTTAGTTGTTGGTTTCTTTCCAAGGGGTTTTGTTTTATTTTTGAGACACTCTTCTTGAAGTAGCAAACGGTCGGACATTGCATGGCCAATGTGAACGATAGTTTCACCCGCAGATGGGTAGTGGTCGGCACTGGAATTCGTATGGTAAGAGGATCTCTAGGCTCAGAGCAAGATCATATAGGTTCCCCCGTCGCACTTAGCAAGTTGGTGGATACTAGGAAGTGAACTCAATTAAGGCGTAAAGTCAAGGTGGGACTACCAACAAAAAGTATCCGACGGTTGAGCCACATTGCACTTTTTGATGCGGTCCCAATGAGGATAGATGGTCAGAAGACCAGTGGGAGCCCAACGGAAGCATCTCCTAAAATTTAGGGAACTGCTATTTTGGGCTATGAAATGTGTTCGCGTCATTACCTCCGGTATGACTAGGGGAACATTTTACAACTCTGCCGCGAAGTCAACTGGGCAACCGGTCAAGATATTTTTAAGCGGCGAACCCAAAACGGGAAAATGCTTGTAAATGCGCCAAGTGTCAGTTTTCATGGACTTTCCTCCTACAGAAAAATGGGCGCTGATTTTTAAGCTGGGAGAGGTCTCATTTCAGCTTTTGTAACATGTTAAGAGCTATGGAGTGCTTCCTTTCCCTCTCATGTACAATGTGGTGCTAGGAGTGATGCCCTGCACACTACACACTGCTCTCTCTCTTCCCTACGTGCAGTTATGTGATGCCCCACAAGAGGGCTCCTCATTTGACTGATGTACAATTGTGTGGGTTCATGCTTTTGTGCTGAGGCAAGAGCCTCCTTGAGCAGGAACAGGGGTAGCTAGCTGCTACTCCAAAGCAGGCACTGGTGAGGGTCGTAACCTCACCATACAGGTGCAAAATCAGCGTTGTGTATGCGTTGTAATTTTACTGTTTTTCAGCCATACGGATGCCAGAACCTTTGGGAATCGTGCCCCACTGGCAGAGGAGAGTTAGGGGACTGTTTGGGGCTGAAAACAGGGCAAAAACCAGTAAATACAGCGTGCTGAATTTACTGTTTTTGGGCAGGAATCAGAGGGTATACGCCAGTAGAAGCGAGTTCCAGCAGGGAAATTGGTTTCGCGCAAGTTTAGGGACTGTTATGCTGCCGAAATTTGGCCAAAACAAGCGGTATCTAGTGGGATACAGTCAAAGGATTCCCGGGACTCTTCTCTGTACTTTACCCTCCTAAAGAATAAAGAAATACCGAAAGGGGCGCCAATTTTGGGGCCTACAGGTTGTCGGCGTCTACTCGGAGCATTCTAGCTTCCGAGCCGTGTGTGTGATTAAGTGTTAATTCCCGTTACAGGTCACCTTTGCAAAGTGCTCTGTGTGTGTGTGTCTAAAGTAAAGAATTTCGGGTGAAAGCCAACGCCTACCGCCCTACGGGCCGGTTTCAGATTGGCTGAAAACCAAAAACGCTACCTGCCTTTGCTAGCGTTAATGAAATCTGCTGGCTATCTAGGGTAGCTGGCGATCATGGGAGAAAACACCAAGGATCTGGAGTTGTTGGCGATGACTGCAAGGGTAAACGCCAAGCAATCGTGGGGTCTTGATGGTGATGGAAACTCGAAACGCTAGGCTTGGGAGGGAGGTCGCCAAGGCTTGCGGTTGCTGAGGGTACTGCGGGTTCTGCTGAGAAGTTGCATGCTGAGCGGAAAGCTCCTGTTGCGTCTTCTGCCAGAAAGTGCTAACTTGGGTTTGCTTAGATATTAACTTAGCAAAATTGCCCTATCTACTTTTGTTGGAAAGTCACTTAAAAATAATAAGTGAAAAATACCAAAAATAGGGAAAATAGGCTAAATGCATTGGAAAATTCCCCTGACTTAATCTGATGGATTCTGAAGGGAATACTGATGATCATGTTGTGTGCAACGAGAGGATATGCATCTACACTAAGTGACTGGGCATGCATGGTCTACGAATAGATTCACAAAAAGTGCCAGATCACTTCTAAATCTAGACTGACTGGACTGACTGAACCCTGATCATGATGTAGCTTGTCCACGGACACATAGGGTTGGATGTGTCACGTGACATCCCATTGAGTCTTCTGATCCGAAATGTAAGACTTCAATAAATCCAAAACCAATGAATTGGCTATCTCAGATTGCCCATCCATCCGCGGGTGGAATGAGGACGAGAACTGCAACTCCGTGCCAATGTTCTCCCAGATTGGCATCCAAAACAAATTAGTGAATCTGGGATCTCTATCCGAAACTATGGACTTAGGCATGCCATGTATCCGAAAAATCTGTGAAATAAAGAGTCTCGCCAAATGGTCAGGCTTAATTGTCTTCTTTACCGGAATGAAGTGGGCCTGCTTATTGAATCTGTTGATGACTGTCCAAATGCCATCATGTCCACTTTGAGTCTTGGGAAGGTCAAAAATGAAATCCATGGCAATGCTTTCCCAAGGACGAGAGGGTATGGATAAAGGCTGTAGAAGTCTTGATGTCTTATGCCTGTCAAACTTGACCTTTTGGCATACCAAACAAATGCGAACAAACTCGTCCACATCCTTTTTGAGCCTCGGCCAATAGAAGTAACACTCAACACCCTTCAAGGTGGTATCAATGCAGCGGTGGCCTGAAAAGGGTGGACAATTGTACTCTGTCAAAACCTTTTCTCTCAAATGCTATGTTACAACATCGTTTTCCGCATCAAATAGCTATCCCGTCTAGAATAGCCGTCAACTGTCTCTCCACTTTGTATCCGATGAAAGATATTTGTAAAATCAGAATCTCTGGCGTATTGATCTATCATATTCTCGAAGCTTCGATGATGTATCGTGGAAATAGCTTTCTAGACAACGCATTTGCCACTAAATTCTTCTGTCCCTGAACATTGACCATTTGGAAATGAAACTGGGACAAGATGTTAGCCTACCTCATCTGCTTTCCCAAAAGCTGCTTTTGCTACAAGAAGTAGCGTAAACTCTGATGGTCTGTAAAGACGGTAAAATTAGCTCCGAGTAGAAAGTGTTGCCACTGTGTAAGAGCATGGATAACTGCCAAGAGCTCTTTCCCGTAAATCATCTGTGCAGCCATTTCAAGACGTGAAAACATCTTGCTCTCTTCTTGCATCAAGACTGCTCCCAAACTACGACGACAAGCATCACAATAAACTTCGAATGGCTTTTGCAGGTCTGGCAAGGCGAAAATTGGTCCCGTAGTCAACTTTTCTTTGAGAGTTTGAAAGGTTGCAATCTCTGTTGGGCCCCAGGTTAAAGGTATCCCTTTCTGATTCAATACATGCAAAGGAGAAGCTTTTGCTGCACATTTCCGAATGAATTGTTGATAACATGAGCACAAGCCCAGAAAGCTTCGAACCTCATGAACATTCTTCAAATCAGGCCAATAACGAATAGTCTCAATTTTGACGGGGTCCATCTTTAGCCCTCTTGCTGAGACGATGTGTCCCAAGAAATGTATCTTAGGCAAGAAATATTTGCTCTTCTTCGCATTTATAACCAATTTATGCTTCCGTAGTGCCTGGAAAACCTGCAACAGGTGGTGTTTGTGTTCTGCTTCATTCCTGGAGAAGATAATAATGTCGTCAAAGAAAGTGAACTCTCTCAAAATCCTATCCATCCTATGGTTGAGTGTCGTTGGAGCATTCGTGAGGCCAAATGGCATCACCAAATATTCGTACAAACCAAAAGTTGTCTTGTAGACGTCTCCAAGAGCAATTTGGATCTGATGATATCCACTCTTAAGTTCAATAGCCATAAACGGCAGTTTTTGAAATTGAAAAAAATGACTGTTAGGCAGCCAACGGCCATTTTCAGCATTCAAAAAAGTATATAATGCCCCCCTCCTCCCCCATTCTTCACACACTCATCAAGCCTCAAGGCCCATTCTCCCTTGCTTGAGCCTTGCTCTCAACTCTCAAGCCAAGCTCATTCTCCCTAGCTTGCTCTCAACTCTCAAGCCATAGTGTGGCGCCGCGGCATGCCTCAAGGCTCAAGCTCTCAACCTCTCTCTCTCTTGGGCTAACTTCTAAGTTCTAACCCTCAACTTTCAAGGCTCAAGGCTCAAGCTCTCACGGAATCAAGCGGCAAGCCTCTCTCTCTCAAAGTTCAAGATCAAGCTCTCTCTTTCACAGATAATCCATCATCCATGGCCTCTTCTTCTCGTTCAACCCCCTCCGTTCATGCGGGCAACACTCAAAAGGCGAAGGAATGGTCGTGGTGGGATGAAGTGACCTCGGAGGGCACCTTGTCGGCGGCGGGAGGTTCTCATGCATGGGGATACAAGCTATGCTCTTACACGCGGAAAGGGGGGCATGACAAAGTGAGGGCACACTTTCTTCGAGTGCCGGGACATGAGGTGAAATTTTGTGCCAACGTAACCATCGAGAAGAGGAAGGAGCTCGAGGAAAAGCATCGGCAATTCAACCATAAAGCCAGGCCGGCACGCAAAGGTATTGATCCAAAGACCCTCATTTTCCCTTCTTCCTCTCTACCCGGTGTAGGTGTTGGTGCATCTTCAAAAGGTCCAATTCGTCGCCAAAAGACCCTTGCCACCTCTTGGGACCCAAAGAAGAAGGAAGAGGTGGATGCGGCCGTGGCCCGATTCTTCTATCACGACCATATCCCATTTGTCGCAGCGAGGTATGTTCATTGTTTTATGATTCATCAATCTTCTCTCTCATTTCTTCCGTTATCGTCGTTTCCACTTTTTTGATACTAACCTCTTCTATGTTTGATCGAAATAGGTCGGAGTATTGGAAAGTCATGGTGCAACGGATAGGAGAGTATGGCACCGGCTATGTGCCTCCATCTTCAGAGGCTCTCCGAACCACCTTGCTCGATCGAGAGAAGGCTATCGTGGAGCAAGCAACCCTCAACATTCAGCGTCTTTGGGCAAAACATGGCGTTTCCCTCATTGCTGACGGGTGGAGCGATACAAGAAAGAGATCTATCCATGGTCTCGTCGCATACTCCAGTGGAGAGATGTACTTTGTGCACTCTCATGATGCCACTGAGAGTGGCAAGTCCGCCGATGTCCTCTCTGCAGAGTGGACAGCGGTCATAGAAACCATCGGTGAGCAACACGTGGTGGCCTTTGTCACAGATGGGGAGGCATCAAACAGGGCAGCAGCAGCTATCATAGAGGGCCACTATCCGCATGTGACAGTGTGCTTTTGCATGGCACACTGCTTGAACAACCTTCTAAAAGACATCGGCAAGCTAGACTGGATTGCTCCAGTCATTGCTGATGCAGTGAAGATGGTTACTTTCATCAACAATCACAACTCGGTTCGGAGTGAGTACCTCAAGAGGTCGCGCGGCAAAGTGCTTCTAAAGTATTCAGATACCCGCTTCGCATTCAACTTTCTTCTTGTACGCAAGCTGTCTGAATGTCAAAATGCGGTCCGACAGGTCTTCATCAGTGATGAGTTCACCACCTCCCCCTATGCAAAGACAGTTGCAGGGATTTTGTGCAAGGATAAGGCAGAGGATCTTGAGTTCTGGAAGGAGCTCAAGAGTCTAGATGCACAGGTAAAACCGGTGGTTCATTTGCTTCGAGTTCTGGATGACATGGATCCTTGCATTGGCAAGATTTATGAGGCAATGGACCGCATGATTGAGCAGCTTGAGCCGAACGCAGAGCGATATGAGGAGATCCATGCGCTTTGCAGCTCGAGGTGGAATTCATATGCCTCTCCTTTACACGGGGCAGCGTACATGGTGGATCCAGAGTTCCAAGGTGCAGGGCAAGAGACAGATAGGGAAGTCATGAACCAATTTGCAGAGATCTTAAACAAGATGGTTCTAGACAGAGATGGGCGACGCATTGTCAGAGATCAGCTGAGACAGTACAGAGAGATGCGGGGATCATTTGGCAGTCCAGATGCTCAGATTGATCGCAGGAAAATAGGTTCAGTGCTTTGGTGGGAGGACTATGGCTATGATGGCCCTGAGCTTCAGAGATTGGCGATCCGTATTCTCAGCCAGTCAGTTAGTACCTCATGCTTGGAGCAATTGTGGAGTACCTTTAGCCACATTGCTTCCAAGAAGAGAAATCGGCTTGGAGTGGAGAAGGTTAATGATCTTGTCTTCGTCAGCGCAAATTTGAAAATGCTTTGCAAGAGTACAGACAAACAAACAGATCCTTTTACACAGTGGGAGATGGAGCAAGAGGCTTCTCAGGCGGGTGGAGATGCACATCCACCAACACCAGGTACTTCATCTGTGGCTGAGATCGAGCCGGACCTAGACCTCGATGATGAGGAATGGGAGGATGTGCATGATTTACAGCCGGCTACTACGGATTGGGAGGCCTCTCAGGCTAGTGGCTCTTGAGTCTTGAGTCTTTGCCATTTATCCACCTTTTTGTATGGCTGCTTGAGCCTTGCCCTCTTTGCCATTTGTAGCTACTAGCATCTTTATGGTATTTGTCACCTTCAGTCTTTTGGTATTGTGGTCACTGAAGTCTGGTTTGAACTTTGCCCCCCTTTGGTTTTTTGTAGCACCTTGGCCGCTGGCGACCCTTGAGGCTTGTTACTATGTTAGCCATAATTAATTCCAAAGTGTTATCTCTGACTACTACTCTTGCAATTATTTGAGAGCATTGTGTATGTACTATGGGCATTGTGTTTGCTCATTGTTGTTCATCTGGCTATGTACTCTGGGCGCCTCACATCCCAATCAAGTCATAATAAGGTTAAATGGTCTTCGAATCGTGTTTTTTGTGGGTATTAGAGTCAAAGGACTCTAATACTACTTGTATTCAAACACATAACGCTAAAAAAAAAAATATTTGGGTGTTTTTTTAGCCTGCCGTTCCGCGCCGTTCCCGTTCCGGGCCCATTCCCGTTCCCCCGTTCCGTAGGGAGGCCCGTCGCCGTTCCCGTTCCGCGTTCCGGGTAACTCTGGTATATACAATGCATGGGGAGAAAAACCTCCTAGTGAGGGAAAAAATGCCATGGCGGTCCTAAAAATGTTCACACACATCACCACCACATGTATATGGTAACAGATCCCCCCCGGGAGTGATGTGGTGAACGAGAGCTAGCACATAGAGTATAGGGAAATGCCATGCCCTGAGGACATGATCAATCCACAAAGGGGAGTAAGCCCAAAGCTTTGCGGAAAGCTTCGAACTTCTCACGAGACAATGCCTTTGTGAAAAGATCTCCAAGGTTGTCTTGTGTTGGTACATAAGCCAAGTTGATCTCGTCGTCATCGCCATCCTCGCCGACATAGTGTCAGTGTTCAACCGCGAATCAAAGTTTCCAGATTTCAGCATTTCAACCCTAGCGTTTTCAGTTTTCAGCCCGTCCTCGTCCTCGTCATGATTGTCATCGACATCGTCGGCAAGTTCATCGCATCTAGATCATTGTACAAGATTTGTGCAATCTATAGCATAGACCTCTCTCGTCATAGAGGGGGCCCTTGGAGAAGGGTTTGAGAACCTTTTGTTGTCGTATTCTTCTCTCTCTCTCTCTCTCTCTCTCTCTCTCTCTCTCTCTCTCTCTCTCTCTCTCTCTCTCTCTCTCTCTCTCTCTCTCTCTCTCTCTCTCTCTCTCTCGATTCGCCAACGACCGATGATAGATCTCTTGTGATTCAGCTATCCCAACTAGCCGCCCATTTTTTGCTTAGTTTGTTGCTTGGCTCACATCGACCAACTTAGGACCCCATAGTATATATCTTTGTTTTGTACTGTTGGTAGGTTATTTTGTTACTCTGACTTTGTATCAGATCCACCACTTTGCAACTTTCGGGTCTCATAGGTCATTATGGCCTTTTGAAGACGTTAATATAACATTTCATTTTCATTTCATCTCTCTCTCTCTCTCTCTCTCTCTCTCTCTCTCTCTCTCTCTCTCTCTCTCTCTCTCTCTCTCTCTCTCTCTCTCTCTCTCTCTCTCTCTCTCCGGTCATCACCAACACGCACCATGGCACCTATGAAGGGAGCATCTCCGAAAGCAGAAACAGGTACAAACCCGGGTACAGGTAAAGAAACAGGTGGAAACACGATCACGTGTTCAATGTAGGACATTTGGGGGTTTCTCACATCCCTGCAAAACACAATCATGAAGCAAAGCGAGGAGATGAAAACTCTTGCATTACAAAATCAAGATTTGGAACATAAACTTCATATTCAGGACATGCGGCTCATTCGACAAGACGAACAGATACAAGAACTGCAAGAAGCTTTCACTAAACAAACACTCACGACACAGGATGCTCTGACCACACATGATGAGAAAATTGCTCACATATGTGAAAGACCATAGAATGTATCCAGAACTGTGGTTTCTTGGGCAAACATGGTGAGAAGCGGGCAACCCAACCAGATTGCTACGCATATGGGTGATGAAATGTATGCCAATAAGGAGGATAAAGAGAACAAAGAGTACAATGAGCAAGAGAAGAGGAAAATGAATATAGTAATTCGGGGTATCCCCGAATCTGACACGGAAAAGGTTCTCACCTTGAACACGGACATCACGGACTTGATTTCAACCAAGTTTGGCATGCATGATATAGTAGTATATGGGGCACACAGAGTCCGCAAGAAGAAGCCCGATACCAACCAAGCAATCGTATGCACACTACTGGATGCACGTAAGAGAACTATAATTCTCGATAACGCCCGCATTTACCTACAGGGGAGCACCCTCTACATTAGTGAAGATAGAACACCTAGTCAACAGCAAGCAAGGAGGGAAGCTTATGAAGCACGCACTAAAAAGAAAGAACCCTCAGCCGAGGAAAAAGCAGAAGAAAAATGACGAGACGGGACCCATGGGACCACGAAATTACAAGTGACAAGCTGGAACTGCCGAGGTTTTCCATGGCATAAAGGGGAAGGCCTTACAGAAGTTTTGCCTCAAGCAGATGTACTTTTCTTGTTGGAAATGTGGGAGCACGAGACCTGTAGAATCCCACACATCGAAGGATATGTAACACAATCTTTATGGATGCCATGTACAAAAATGAGAGGCCAAGGAGGGGTTGCAGTGACATACAGAGAAGAGCTCCAAAAAGTGATCACCGTACGCAAAAAGGATGCTCATAAACGGTACATATGGATTAAAATTGCAACAGGGGGCAAACCCGTGTTCATCGCAGGGTGCTATATCCCACACAGGGAATCACCATTTTATGGTGCTTTCAACATTGAGAAAAACAACCCATTTGAGGATTTGTATGCAGACATTAATCAATATACACAGGAAGGAATGGTTATGCTTATTGGAGATATGAATGCCCGGATAGCACATGCCCAAATGCAAATGGTCGATTTCATGACAACACCGGAAACGGAGCATAAGAATGATGCAATAGATCCCATATGGAAACGATGCTCAAGAGATCCAATGACAAACCCGCAAGGCGTGGCTCTGCTTAGTATGATGACCTCACTGCAACTCCTAGCCTTAAACGGAGCACAAAGATTTGCTTATTCAGGGGAATGTACATGCTATACAGCCAATAAGGGCATGAGTGCTATTGATTATGTATTGGTTTCCTATGAGGCGTCCCACATAGTGCATAATCTCGCTATTGGAAACAGATCACCAAGCTCAGACCACACACCAATACATGTATGGCTGCACATACCTGCTCGAATTGAGGAAAAACATCCCCAACCCCGATCATGGACATATAAGATGCAAATAGATAAGAAGCAAGCATATGCAACATGCCTAGACAGGAAACTTGCTCAAGAATGTATGCCATCTAACATTGAAAACACCTGGCAAATTTTCAAACATGCATTATGCGAAGCAGTAGAGGAAACAATGGGGAAAACATATAGAAAAGGGAAGAGCAGGAAAGGGTTACCACACAACCCCTGGTTCGATGAGGAATGCAAAAATGCAAAGAAACAGTTGCAGCTAACACCCCAAACAGCCAATGCATGGGTAGATTTAGCAAAGATCAACAATACTCTCAAGCGAAGGAAGAGAAGAGAATATGAGTTGCACACTGAAACACAGGCCATAGCAAATTTCAAAAAGAACCCCAAGGGGGAATGACTGAGAATGAAAGGAAAGCGGCAGGACACTATCGGAGACATAAGTCCAGAAGACGTGTATGCATATGTGGAACAATTGTATGTACATGAAGACGCACAGGGGATGCCAGATATGCGCCATGAAATTCCAATAAAAGAGCCTTTTGATTTCACAACGGTGACCAAAGGCATACAAAAATTAGCCAATGGTAAAGCACCCGATACGCTACACTTCAATTTCTAAATGCTCAAATGGTCAGGCAACATTGCACGGGAATGGATACATGGATTAATTAATAAGGCAATCACACAAGGGCTGCCAGCAGACTGGCAAAGAAATTGGATAAAAGCACTTTTCAAAAGAGGGGATGTAAATCAGCCCACTAATTACCGAACCATCACGGTTGGATCATGTATGTCTAAACTTCTGGGGAGTGTTCTAGAACAAGCCATAAGCTCATGGGCAGAAACAAATGGCAAGCGCACAATAGGACAAGCAGGTTTTAGACCCAAGCATAGTACGATTGACCACCTTATTTCACTCAGGGTCTTAATGGAAGAGAGCCGGCTAAAAGGGAAAACCTTGTATTGTTGTTTTGTTGATTTCACAAAGGCATTCGACACGGTCCCGAGAACTGGCCTATGGCAAAGAATGGCAAGTATCGGGGTACCACTCCATCTCAGAATTGCAGTGGCACATCTTTCCCAAAGAGTTCTATGCCATCTGAAAACACATGCAAGTATGTCCAAGGAATTCTCAAGCAACATGGGAGTTAAACAAGGATGCCCTTTATCCCCAACTCTCTTCGGGCTATGCATAGACCAGATTGAGGACTTCATACCCCAGGCACTCGCAGAAGAACCAGATGGACCAGCCATCGGAATGCTCACACTTCTGCTACTCATATATGCAGATGATGTTGCTCTTTTTGCACATGATATAGTATCTCTTCAAAAATTGGTAGATGCCATGCATACCTTTTGTGAAAACACGGGGCTCTCAATCAATGTAAACAAGACAAAGTTTATGCTAGTGAGGACTCAAAAAAGACAGGAAATTCAACCAACTCTCATGTACCAAGGGAAGCAAATTGAAAGAGTAGACAGCTTTATGTACTTGGGAATGGATATACCATCTAATTATGCTTGGGGACAATGCGCACGAAATAGAATTGATGTGGGGCATGCCAAATATTACCAACTTGAAAACATGTATACACAAAAAGTCATCAAGAGATGGGAAATTAAAGCAATTATATTTGAGACGTGTGTAGTACAGGCCATCCTATACGGAGTAGAAATTTGGGGAGCTAGTATCTCAGCCCACCCATGGAATGAGATTGAAAAGATACAAAAGAAGTTCCTATGTAGACATCTGGGAGTCAAAAAAACTACATCGTATTCAGTGTTGCTTTTGGAAACAGGCAAAAGACCCCTCGAAATGAAAGCCCTGCAAAGAATGTTTACATACATTATGAAATTTAAACTGATGCCCTCCACTCGAATCCCCCACATAGCATGGAAGACCGATGTGCACTACAAAAGACTAAGAAAAGTAAATTCTTAACATCGAGTCTTATCCAAGACATAAGGAAGTGGTTCGCAAAATGGAATGTAGAGGCATATGTGGACATGCCGATTGTCAAGGGGGAAGAAGAGGAATGTATGCTGAATTTTGAAATAGCACTACTTGAATGCCTTCACAATAAATGGCGAACGACCACACATCGGTCCAAGTTCGAATATTATTGCAAACATGTCAACACAAAATACTGGGAGCTCTACAGCACAAGCAAGCCGGAAGCCCAAGTACACATCCAAACGCCTATGCCCCATATGGCAAGAAAAGCCATAACGCTGATGCGTACAAGATCACACTTGCTTAAGATAGAAACAGGCGGCTGGCTGAAAATTGATGCTCAGAAAAGAATATGCACATCATGTACTATGTGAGCCCTTGAAGATGAAGCACATGTGACGTTAGAATGCCCAGCATACGCACATATTCGAGCTGATTTTCAGCAGCTCATACACGGATGCCATACTCTCGCCGAGTTGCTCTCAAAAACGGACCCCTCCGCTACAGCTCTCGGGACATATCTTGCCCGCATACTAGAACACCACAAAACACTCACAGAAGACACAAAAAAGTCACACGAGTAACACACCCTCGAAAGAGGAGAATGTCTAAAAGGTCCCATGGGTCATTTTGGCCCCCCGTGGACGTGAATATCAAATCAAATCTCTCTCTCTCTCTCTCTCTCTCTCTCTCTCTCTCTCTCTCTCTCTCTCTCTCTCTCTCTCTCTCTCTCTCTCATGGACACACATCTATCTCATGGGTTACAATGTGCCATAGACCAGATACGCACATCTTCACACAAGCTTGGGATTGAGACAGGTAGATTCAGAGGCATACCAGCAGACAAGAGGATATGTCAGTTATGCCATGCAGAGCCAAAGACAGAGTTACATTCCATATGTCACTACGCAGTCTACTATGAGATTCATGGACGCTTTCACTGTTTATTCAGAGATGGTTTTGACTCGTTAGATAGAGTCATGAGATATCATGATCAAAGGTGTCTCGGATTATTTCTACTTGAGATACATAGACATAGAGACTCTCTATTGAGAGGGCATAGACAGAGACAATCCCAAAGACGCATCTCAGATTTCTTCAGTCCGAGTACCACAGAGGCAGAGGGGCCACCACCACCACAGAGCTCGGTTCCCACCCATACACACCAATGGTACTCTCAATGACCGAGCTATAGAGTTGGGGAGATCGAGACGACCACGACTGAGGAGGGGAGCCATGCAGCACCGACGGAGATTGCGGCAGAGGATCCACACGATTCTAGCACAACACCCAGAGTGTTGATCAGGATAGGCTTCATGCTATTGCTATATTGTATCATGGTAACACTTATCCCCACGTTGTACCTTTGTGGCATTATACCATTGCTCAACTTACCAGCCACCCATAGGAGTCGATAGCACTCCTATCTCAGTTTCTAGTTTGTAGTTTTCTTTGTTTGTACCCAGACTTGGTACTAGACTCACCATTGTATTCAGTTTGGTCTCATAGGTCATTTTGGCCTTTTGTAGACGTTAATATATCATTTCATTTCTCTCGCTCTCTCTCTCTCTCTCTCTCTCTCTCTCTCTCTCTCTCTCTCTCTCTCTCTCTCTCTCTCTCTCTCTCTCTCAGCACTTTCATTCACAAAAGCATTCACTTTGTTTGTGATCATTGCACTCTATCTCTAAAAGGAACGGAAGGCTCTCCCTTCCGTAAGTAAAAGGAACCCTTGAGCACAGTTCGGAGCACTCATCTTGAGCAATAACAACATTCACTTCCGTTGCACCTTACAGTCATTGTGGCTTCAAGCATCTTATCGTTTCCTTTCTTTGCGTCATCAATCCACTTTTCAGCTTTATCAACCTTCTCTTGTGTTTTGTATAGGTGCTCCGTCCATAAAGAGGTGTTCGTGCCTTCTGCTCTTCCTATTCCCGTAGAGTTTTTACCAATTCCTTAATGCTTTCGAGCTCCTTTATCATTGAGGGTTGATTTTCTCCCTTCTTTGCAGGGGTATTTTTGCAAGCTGTGAGGCCTCCCTTAAGTGCTTCGATCAATGCATCCTTTTCATCCATGCGTTCTTCCATTTTTTATTTCCAAGACTCAAATGCACAAGTGCATTCTCTAATCTTTTTTGCATCATACATTCCATTACATTCACTTATGCCCTCACAATCATCTGCATTTCAACCTTCAATGATGTGTACATCTCATCCCGCTTACTAAGCATCTCTTTGTCCATCTTTCCTCATATCTGCATACATAGCTTTTTTGTAAGTCTCCGCATTTGCATACATCTCTTTTTCAATGTCACCCCTCAAAAGGCTCAACTCCGCCTTAATCATCACCTATACCTTCCCAAACATTAAGTCATCTTTGACTCTAGAAAGTTTATCTGCTCTCACAGAACCTAACAATAGTGTGCTCTCGAATCCTCCACCTAAATGTTGCTTTTGATTTAGGCGGGATTTCATAAAGATCGTTTTCTTTGAGGTCGGTTGATTGTGGAATGGTCAACCTAAGAAATCCGCTAGTCCGAAGGTTTCCCCACTTCATTGAAAACACATTAATGAGTGTCCAATGCCAAGGTGGATGTTACTGTAAACAAGGTCCATGTGGTTGATGATTATAAGGAGGCAACATAGCTTGTAAGGTGCAACGGAAATGAATGTTGATCTTGCTCAAGATGAGTGCTCCGAACTGTGCTCAAGGGTTCTTTTTACTTACGGAAGGGAGAGCCTTCCGTTCCTTTAGTGAGAGAGTGCAATGATCACAAACAAAGTGAATGCCACTGTGAATGAAGGTGTTGAGACTGAGTGAGAGAGAGAGAGAAAGAGAGAGAGAAGAATAGGACACCAAACGGTTCTCAAACCCTCCTCCAAGGGTCCCCCCTCTCTATGGCAAGAGAGGTCTATGCCATTGATTGCACAAATCTGGTACAATGGTCTAGATGCAATGGACTTGTCGACGACAATGATGACGACAACGAAGACAGGGTGAATCTGAAAATGCTAGGGCTGAACTGCTGAAATCTGCAAAAACGCTGACTTTCTGCTGATCTCTGACACTGTGTTGGCGAGGAAGGCGATGGCGACGACGTCGACGATGCGCTGAAAATGCAAATGCTGAAATCTACGAACAACGGGCTGAATCTGAAAACGTTGGCTGACTCGACAGTACGACGAGGATCTGCTGCGGGTAGGTGAGATCTACGAGGCTAATGGCTGAATCTGCAGTGTCTAAGTGCTGAAACTGAAAACGTTGATGTGCTAGGGCTGATTTGACGACGAAAACTGCAAACGCTAGGCTAGGTCTTCAACTGAAAACGCCAGGCTGATTTGTAGCCAAAACGCTAGAGGATAGCTGAAAACGCTATCTGCTTCTGTTGGCTGGAAACGCTAAGGTCTCTTGCCAGTCTTACTGAGAAGGTGCACTGCAAGTTGCTGGAACTTCTTCTGCCCCTTCTGCCAGAAAGTGCTAGCGCTAGGTTTCTTTGATAGAGACTTAGCAAATTTGCCCTACTCACTTTTCCAACAAAGTCACTTATTAAATAATAAGTGAAAATGAGTAAATAGGAAAATTCAAAAATCGGTTCTATGCACTGTAAGATGCTCATGATGGGTGTTGAATGTCATGTTGATGATCATGTTGTGTGCAACGAGAGGATATGCAACTACTCTAAGTGCCTGGACATGCAAGGCCTGCGCACAGGCTCACAACGGTGCCAGATCACTTCCTAAGCTGACCTGAACCCTAGACCTGAGATAGCTTGTCCACATGCACATAGGGTTGTGACATCCCCTCCTTTTCAAAGTGAGGTACCGGTACCGAGATGTATGGCGTCAAGGGAGAGCGCCAACGTCAGGGATCTTGCGAAGAACTCTTCCCCGGCCCACTCTGATGCGTGAGTCGTGCGACACTGAACTTCATGAAGGTCTGCAATGTTTGCTTCTTTGGGCCGCGTCAAAAGCGACAAAGTGATCTATGGCGGCTTCAATGCTCCAACTGCGTCTATGGACGTATATCCACCTTCTTCAAGAATCTCCGAGGAGGAAAATTCCTGAAACCATTTCCAACATAAAATCATAAACATACCCATTCCATGTAGAGTACCTGGAAAAAGACTATGCTTTCTAAAAGACTGTGCATGCAATGCGAATGAACAAAGTGACAGTGTCAAACCGTTCACTAAACACACGCAAAAAGTGGGATTGAAACTTGACTTTTTGACGTAAACCTATCAATTGTGGCAAATCACAATGGAAATGCAATGCTTGATGGACAATCTTTCTCGAGCTCTATCGAAGACTATGTCATGCCAAGGAAGAGACATGTAAAAGCGATTGACAAAACGGACAGTCGGTAAACAATGTGAATTCCTTGAATGCAAACTTTTTTTCTTTTCAAGATTGATCCGCATATATATGTGCTCATCTGTGCATCTGTGAGTGAATCATGTGCATCGTACAATACAACATGCCTGTGGAAAGAGAACTCATAAAGACAATGACGAAAATACAAGAAACCGTCATGAATGAAAAACTCGAACAATGTGTGCGGACTAATCATGCGAACACACAATACTTCTTGAGGGAGTTCTTTGGGCCTCGACTCGAGAGCCAAGATCGGTACTTCGTGACTGATCGTATCTGCAATGAGGTTAGCTTCACTAGAAAAATCAACATGCAAATGTCACGTGACACATCCAACCCTATGTGTCCGTGGACAAGCTACAGCATGATCAGGGTTCAATCAGTCCAGTCAGTCTAGATTAGAAGTGATCTGGCACTTTTGTGAGTCTATTCGTAGACCGTGCATGCCCAGTCACTTAGTGTAGATGCATATCCTCTGGTTGCACACAACATGATCACCAGTATTCTCTTCAGAATCCATCAGATTCCATCAAGGGAATTTTCCAATGCATTTAGCCTATTTTACCTATTTTTGGCATTTTTCACTTATTAATTTAAGTGACTTTCCAACAAAAGTAGGTAGGGCAATTTGGGTAAGAAAATATATAAGCAAACCAAAGTTAGCACTAAATGGCAGAAGAGGCAACAGGAGCCAAGCTCAACAGGCAACTTCTCAGCAAGACCAAGCCTTGGTGGACTTTCCCTCCAAGCAGCAGATCCCCCATCCTAGCGCTTCTTCACCAGCATTGCATGGCGTTTTTGCACCAGCACATCATCGCCATACCTCCCACGGCATAGCGTTTCTGCATCAACATCATCGCCAGCAAACCCAAGCAGCTAGCGTTTTTTAGGAACCCTAGCCTAGCGTTTTTGAGAAACCTTAGCCTAGCGTTTTTTAGAACATCAGCCCTAGCGTTTTTGAATGACCTAGCGCTTGCAGATCCCAACCTTGGCAATTCCAAGCAAAGAAAGACCAGCAGATCCAATCATAAAGAAGTAGAAAATTCAGCCGGTAAAGACCTCAGTTTTCAGCCTTAAGCAACCTCTGTTTTCAGCCCTAAACCTGCAGATTTTCAGCGACAAAGACCCACAGAAAACAGCCCCCAAATCAGCATTTTTGGACTAATCGCAGATTTCAGCCCATAACGTTTTCGGACAGCAGTAGAAAGATTGCAGATTTCAGCCCGTAGGTCGACTTCGTCATCACCGTCGTCATCGTCGACATAGCCTAGACTTGCATCAATCACATGCATCCCCATTGTACCAGTTTGTGCAAGTAGACCACTCTCGCCAACGAGAGTCAGGTCTTCGGAGGAGGGTTTTACAACGTCTCTGGTGTCGTATCTCTCTTCTCTCTCTATCTCTCAGTCTCATACACTTGCACGCACAGTGTCCATTCACTTTGTTTGTGAGCATAGCATTCTCTCATTAAGAACGGAAGGCTCTCCCTTCTATAAGAACAAAAGAAACCTTGAGCACAGTTCGGAGTACTCATCTTGAGCAAAGCGCAAACATTCATTCCGCTGCACCTAACAACAAACCATCATCCTTGCCAACAATCACATCTCTATCATGCAAAAAATGTGTGTCGTGCTTTACAGAAGAAAAGACTGAGAAGTCTCCTTCTCCTATTTCTTTTCAAGCTTTGCCTGCACATTAGAAGTGAGAGGTAAAGAATGAAAAACTTCCTCACCACGAATGATAATGGGAGAGTCACTTTTGGCATTTAGAGTGACAGTATTGTCCGCCCAATCATTGAGAGGGTTATGCCCACGAAACCATCTAATGCCCAAAATCATATCACATCCTGAAAGAGGAGACACTAAAAAAAGGACGCTTGCTGAACAGTCAATAACACATCAAGGCACTCTCCTGTAATGAGAGAGTCAATACCAGGAGCAAAGCTCGACACCTCGAGAGTTGTCATCTTGCTAACCTCCAAGCAGGCTCTGTCTACAAGAGAGTCACCAATCACATCATGCATACTACTAGAATCAAACAAGATCACAATGCGTTGCCATTCACATGACCATAACACTTCATGAGAGACTCATCAACGAGATGATCATGAGATCTATTGGGTCAAGTACTTCGACATTAAACTTGATATACTCATCCAACCCATAAAGGAATGGCTCTTTGCGCTTTGCATCCGATTTGCGTAATTGGGTGCCAAGTTGCAAAACACGGTTAGAAAAGGACAATTGGCATACCATTTTGCTTGAGACTACGCCAATCGTCTTTCAACCGCGCTAAGTACTGAGGTGGCATAAACTGCGTCTTGAGCTTGTCTTGGAAGTCAGCCCAATTGAAAGAAAGGGGCACGCCTTCTTCGGCTTCCTTTAGTTGCTCGGTCAACTGTGCCTCTTGCCATGCGTGATACCAATTAATGGCAGCATCGGCAAGATACATGGCTGCCGTCAAAACTTTGTTACTTTCTGTTTTCTTAGTTGTCGCAAAGTAAGCATTATATTGATGCAACCAAGAATGAATAACAGTCGTAACGAACTGCTGACGTGTCAAAGCCTAAAGAATGGAGTCAACTTACAGATGTGGCAGAGGGACCTAAACCCTAATTTTTGCCACAAACCCTAACTGCTGAAACCCTAATTCTGGAAACCCTAACCCTAAAACCTGCAAACCCTAATTCTGGAAACCCTAACCCTAAAACTGCAAAAACCCTAACCCTAACCCTAAGGGCCGCAAACAAATTCCAAAAATTACGATGACATGATGACGTGGCAGGCTATACAGATTTCCACGTTTTGCGTCGGCTTATGACGTGGAAGGCTGTACGGATTTCTGTAAATTGCGCTGACAGTTTTTTGGCTTTGCTTTTGAACCAGAAGCTTTTGAGTTTTAAAGGCTTTTATTGTAACTGCTTTTCACGCCAAGGGCCTTTAAATATGAGGCTAGGGCTCATTCTCTAGCATGCTTCCTGAAGAAGGTGCAGAGTCTGAAGTACCGGCTTATACTGTGTTGATGCAATATAAAGAAATACCGAAAGGGGCGCCAAGGTTTGGGGCCAATACTCTCTAGGGTGGAACTCCGCCACTCCGTGTCGCGTGCTGTCTCTCTCTCTCTCTCTCAATTCAGTTGTTATTTAAAGTGCTTAAAGTTATTCAATCTGTTCTTTTCTATTGGCACGTGGTGCCCGCCTTGTGACAGTGGTATTAGAGCATCAGGCAGGTGCTTTTCTAAAAGCATACCGGTCCTACGAAAGAGGAGACAGAGCTTTTGTAATTTGATTTTATTTGAGGTATCTTCGCCATGCAACCCGGACTTATTAGCCACTCCCACCCTTACTTCATCGCGCATCGGGCGCCCTCCCGTCTTCACCGCAGTGTCTTACAGGGCATAAGCCAATTAAGAACCCAATACTTGGAATTCATGGATTCAACAGAATATTTGCAATTTCTGCTCAACGAGCTTCACGACATTCTTTCGCGGCATCCTCAACACAATCTTCCACTGCTGCAAGGTTTTCAACAATTTTTGAACTACATGTTACCCCCTCTGATGCCCCAGCTGATACCTCCTCCTCCGGCACCAAAAAGTACGAGAGCTTCCAACCGGCAATCTTCTCAGCCATCTGTTCCGATCAGGGGAGTCTTCACGAATATGGTGCAGCCATCTGACCCTGATCCAATGCAACCGCCTTTGCCACAACCGTCTCTACCATGCAAGAACTTATGGACCATGCCGCAGTCGGCTATAAACTGATGAAGGGAAAGCTAGAGTTTACCACAGAAGAATCTCCGGCCACTAACCACAACTCTCCGCAACAACGAACAAATTCTCGAGTCTCTCCTGAAAATCAATCGCAAAGGCCCCGTTTGACGCCTCAACAACGAGACACCTTACTACAAGAAGGCCGATGCTTTGGATGCTTTCAAACAAGGCATAATCATTCTAATTGTCCCAAACGCACTGATAGACCAAAGGAGCCGACGCCCGCACCAACGATCGACAGGACCTCAGCGCCACCTCCTGCTGAGAGAGCTAGACCCGCTATTTGACTAGTTCCTGATATTTATGGCATACGCCTTGAGAGTACAAATGAATTGTGTCGAGCATATGGCAAAGTCAATGGTTTCAAAGCCCTTATTTTCTTTGACCCCGGAGCTACAGAGAACTTCATCCATCCAAAATTCTTAAAGCAGATGCACTTTGATTATGATGCACAGGGTGGAGAAGTTGAAGCTGAGATAGCCACAGGGCAAACTCAGAAAGTAGTACTACTCATTGGTGCTCTTCCAGTGACTATTCAAGATTATCATGGAAAAGCTGATTTCCATATCATGAAGTTGGGTAATTGTGACGTTCTATTAGGCATGCCTTGGCATGACAAGAATGATGCGACTCTCCAAGTCCGGAACCGAACCATCACCGTGATGCAGAAGGGCAAGCCAGTCGTCCTCAAAGTTCGGTTGTCCGAACAAAATCCTAAATGAACTCTCTAGTTGTTTTATAGTTAGATACTTTTGAACTTTGTTTAAGAAAGCATTGTTTGAAACTTTGTTTAAAATGGATGGTATCTGTTTTGAACCTGTTTTGGTGCCGATTTGAATTGTTTGACTCTGGTTTGATACTGGTTTCAATGATTGGTGATTTTACTCCCGGGTGGAGAAGTGAGAAATACTGTCTTGGTATTGTTTGAACCTCGGAACGACGCAGGCCGATGCCTGGGGAGCGTTTCATTGTATGTTTGAAAACCTCCGAACGACGCAGGCCAATGCCTGGGCAACGTTTGGTTGTATGCTTGTAAAATAATTGTTGTTGTGACTCCCGGCCCGGACCTGGATGGTTATGCGGGAGGAGTATTAAGAAGTCTGAGCAGTGGTTACTCTCAGCACCTCCAAACGACGCAGGCTGCGGTCTGGGGGGCGTTTGTTTGTAAAAGGCCTCTATATCTCCCGGCCCGGACCTTTTTAGGTTATGCGGGAGGAGTGATGAGGGAGTCGTTGAATATCTCCCGGCCCGGACCTTGTTAGGTTATGCGGGAGGAGTGTTCATCAATGGCTTTATGTTTCTATGTCTTGTAACATGCATATGTGACATTTGTGTTGCATTGTGATGTGCCAACCACTGAATATTCCTAATTGAGATTGCCCGGGTATGTAATTTTAGTGCATCAAGACACCCGTGGAAGATCAGTACGGTCTGGGTGTGATGGCTAATTTTACTACGCCGGAATATCAAGAGTTCCGATCTGGAGAAAGGAGAAGCTAACTCCTTGATCAAAACAGCCGAAAGGAGAAGCTAACTCCTTGATCAAAAGAGCAAAAAGGAGAAACTAACTCCTTAATAAAAAGAGCAAACTGATTGTCCCTCGGAATGACCCTCGGAAATTTTTGAACTAACTTGAGTTGTTTTCTCTTTCAAGAAGGGCAGATGTAACAAACTGCTGATGTGTCAAAGCCTAAAGAATGGAGTCAACTTACAGATGTGGCAGAGGGGCCTAAACCCTAATTTCTGTCACAAACCCTAATTGCTGAAACCCTAATTCTGGAAACCCTAACCCTAAAACCTGCAAACCCTAATTCTCAAAACCCCAACCCTAAAACTGCAAAAACCCTAACCCTAAGGGCAAGAGACAAATTCCGAAAATTGCGCTTACATGATGACGTGGCAGGCTGTACGGATTTCCGCATTTTGCTCTGGCTGATGACGTGGCAGGCCGTACGGATTTCCGTAAATTGCGTTGGCAGCTTTTTGGCTTTGCTTTTGAACCAGAAGCTTTTGAGTTTTAAAGGCTTTTTACTTTAACTGCTTTTCAGGCCAAGGGCATTTAAATATGAGGCTAGGGCTCATTCTCTGGCATGCTTCCTAAAGAAGGTGCAGAGTCTGGAGTACCGGCTTGTATTGTGTTGATGCAATATAAAGGAATACCAAAAGGGGCGCCAAGGTTTGGGGGCAATAATCTCTGGGGTGGAACTCCGCCACTCCGTGTCGCGTGGTGTCTCTCTCTCTCTCAATTCAGTTGCTATTTGAAGTGCTTAAAGTTGTTCAGTCTGTTCTTTTCTATTGGCACGTGGTGCCCGCCTTGTGACAACAGTAGCATCCATCTGACCGTCATACTTAGTGAACGTCAACTTCTCATTGACTGGATTGTTGAAGTCTGAATCTCTGCTTGTGCTACCTGATGAACTACCCACATCTTTGACGGGCTCGGACTTCGAGGTGTGTACCTAGAGGACAAACTCTTGCATGCGTTGGTCTCTCTACGCCTCACGCTCTAACTCCAAGGCTGGTCGTCTTTCTTCGGTGGCTATGCATTGAGCTTCATGTGCTCGCTCACGCTCAAGCTCCGTAGCTGCCTTTCTTTCTTCGCGCTCGCGATCCAAGACTACCTTTCTTTCTTCGACTGCCAAGCGCGCTTGATCACGCTCGCAATCCAAGGTGGCTCGTTGCACCTCTTGTTGTAGCATCATGTCCATCATCGACCTGACCAAAGCCTCCATAGGATTTGGTGCACCCCGTGGCGTAGATGGGAAAGGAGGAGGGTCGGAAAAAATCCTCCTAGTGGGAAAAATTCTTCGTCACCACCTCCATGCTCATCACCTTCACACAAAGTATCCATTCCGCTTTGGGTGATGACCATACACTGAGATCTTGGGTACTTAAGTTCTCGAGGAACTTCGGGTCTTGAGGTTCTTGGGTTCTTGGGTTCTTGAGGTTCTTGAGTTCTTAGCTTGCAATCGGTATTTGAGAAGGCTTTTCTCTTACCCGAGCTCGACTCTTCCCTGCGGGCGCACCCCTTGGCAGCCTTGCACTCACA
This sequence comes from Adiantum capillus-veneris, assembly GCF_014529385.1. Lineage (NCBI taxonomy): Eukaryota > Viridiplantae > Streptophyta > Polypodiopsida > Polypodiales > Pteridaceae > Adiantum > Adiantum capillus-veneris. The sequence continues at coordinate 111,245,413 of NC_140946.1, forward strand.
TCAAAGTTGCTTTTTCCCACCTCACGTCGATTGTCCGGCCGCTAAGTGCACAATCCACTCTCAATGAGTGAAAAGAGGAGCAAGGGGAGGCTGGACAAGCCCTTCTTTCTTGGGTTACCTGTCACTCTTCAAAAACATGATTAGGAATCGACACGCTCAAGTGGACTTGGGTTACGTGCGATCGCAACAAGCAAAAAATTTCTTGTGGTTCTTTCCTTGAGTGATATAGAACATTGTCAAAGCTCTCATACCAATGTAAGGTGCAATGGAAATGAATGTTGATCTTGCTCAAGATGAGTGCTCCGAACTGTGCCCAAGGGTTCTTTTTACTTACGGAAGGGAGAGGCTTCCGTTCCTTTAGTGAGAGAGTGCAATGATCACAAACAAAGTGAATGCCAATCTGAATGAAGGTGCTGAGACTGAGAGAGAGAGAGAGAGAGAGAGAGAGAGAGAGAGAGAGAGAAATGAAATGAAATGTTATATTAACGTCTTCAAAAGGCCAAAGTGACCTATGAGACCAGAAAGTTACAATGCGGTGTATCTGATACAAAGTCAGATTAACAAAATAAATTAAACTAGGATAACAAAATATAAATACTGCGGAATCCTAAACTAAGCTGATAGGTGTGAAAGGTGAAAGGCGTGAAATGTGTGAACTAAGCAATACAATGTGTAGACAATATGGGAGGGAAGTAGAGATCCATCTTCATCTGCACTCTCGACGACGAAAAAGTATGATTCGAATCATGGTTTGCAATGTCATTGGCCAGATACGCACGTCCTCACATCAGCTCGAGATTGAGACTGGCAGATTCAGAGGGACACCAACAGATACCAGGATATGCCGCTTATGCCATCTAGAGCCAGAGACAGAGGTACATTACATATGTCATTGCACAGTGTACTATGAGATACGAGGCCGTTTTCATTGTCTATTCAGAGAGAGAAGAAGAATACGACACTAGACAGTTCTCAAACCCTCCTCCAAGGGCCCCCCTCTCTATGGCGAGAGAGGTCTATGCTATTGATTGCACAAATCTGGTACAATGGTCTAGATGCAATGGACTTGCCAACGATGTCGACGACAATGATGACAATGACGAAGACGAGATGAAATCTGAAAACGCTAGGACTGAACTGCTGAAATCTGCAAAAACACTGACTTTCTGTTGATCTCTGACACTTTCTGTCGGCGAGGACGGCGATGGAGATGACGTGACGACGATACATTGAAAACGTAGATCTGCGAACAACGGGCTGAATCTCAAAACGCTAACTGACTCGACGGTACGGCGAGGATCTACTGCGGGTAGGTGAGATCTGCAAGGCTAATGGCTGAATATGCGGTGTCCAAGTGCTGAAAACTGAAAACGCTGATGTGCTAGAAACTACAAACGCTAGGCTAAGTCTGCAATTGAAAACGCTAGTCTGATCTGTAGCCAAAACGCTAGAGGATCTGCAAACTGAAAACACTGTATGCTTCTATTGATTGCAAACGCTAGGGTCTCCTGCCGGTCTTGCTGAGAAGGTGCACTGCAAGTTGCTGGAACTTCTTCTGCCTCTTCTGCCAGAAAGTGCTAGCGCTAGGTTTCTTTTATAGAGACTTAGCAAATTTGCACTACTCACTTTTCCAACAAAGTCACTTATTGAATAATAAGTGAAAAATGAGTAAATAGGCAAAATGGGTTCTATGCACTGTAAAATGCTCATGATGGGTACTGAATGTCATGTTGATGATCATGTTGTGTGCAACCAGATGATATGCGACTACTCTAAGTACTTGGACATGCACGGCCTACGCACAGGCTCACAACAGTGCTAGAACACTTCCTAAGCTGATCTAAACCCTAGACCTGAGATAGCTTGTCCACATGCACATAGGGTTAAATGTGCACGTGACATAGCTTCATTGGTGATAACTGTTGCCATAAGTGCTACTGAAGAGTAGGTCAGCACCAGTTCACCCAAAGAGAGAGAGGCTGGGTTGTATGGGATATGATCTTTCAAGTGCTGCCAAATGACAGCGTGTATGATCAGGTGGTTTGTGTGTTGATACGTGTCAATTTGTTGTCCAGATAACTCAGAGATGTACATGTACCTACCACCTCATCTTTACACAGGACACAGCCACACCACAGCCCTCACACATGCCTTGTACATGCTCCTGGAAAGAATGGACCATACCCACTGGTCCAGATGGGAGATGATTAACTCTCCCAGTAAATAGAATCAATCCATGCTTTTGCATCATAGAAATTGGGATAGAAAAGGCGGAAGAAAGAGTATTTCTTATCTACTAGTATTCATAAGCCTGCTTAAAGAAATAGCTGAGCATGAAGATAAATTAAATCAACCAAAGTTTTTGCATTTGATCAATTTGAACATTAAGCTAAATTGAAGTAGAAAGGACTTTGTGAAGAAATGCCAATGAAAAAATCTTGTGATGGACTTTCACATTCAAATTTCATTACCATGTACTATGCCTCAGAGATCCATGTGATCAAACATGATTATTTAATAATCCAAAATTAAACCAAGAGAAGACGCCACCAAACATATCATGCATGACATGCTCATGTTTCATCTATATGCATAGATCCATAAATGCAAGAACATCGTGAATGCACCTATAGTCTTGTATACTGTTAAATGCAAAATAATGGCAATATGAAAGACTTTTGGCCCAAAAGAATGTGGTTGTGGCTGCCAAAGTTTCTGCTAGATTAGGATCTTTTCCAAGAACAAGTCATATACAATCAATTTGAGTTGACAGTTTGAAAGCGTCCAACTCAATGTAAAAATAGGAACTCCGTCTCAAAAACTGATGCCTTCCAAATTTAACCTTGTTAATAATTCATTCAGCCCTCCCCAGTTCGATCTGATTTTATAGTTCTCCTTACCTTCATCTGATTTCATACTTCTCCTTACTTATATGTCCTTTAAACAAGGGAGCCTGCTTCTCTAAATTATGCATGTCTATGTAGGCGGACAATCATAATTAATATCACAAATATTCTGAAGCTAATTTTCCAGTTTTCAGCACTTATCTATCACCACCAAGCTACAAATCTATTATTATATATATAAATTCATGCTGGAAATCTCAAATTAGTTACTGAGAGGAGTTTAGCACTGAAAATTTGAAAAAGGTAAAAAAGGTTCAGTAAGGTTTTGAAATGACACCTGCAAGAATTACATCGTCAACATTAATTGACTTCCGACTTGCATGTTGTGCAAAAGTTTCGATATCTCGTCCAAGCTGTTCTGCACAATCAAACATTAGCTTAGTAACTTAGCTTTCATCTCAAAAGCAAAAAATCAAACTTTCTGATTGTTCTGAAGCACATTGAAAATGTTCAAAAGAAAACATTTGGATGCATAACAAACATCACACAATCTCTCACCGTGAACTTGACTTGATGATTATATATGAACCCAAACCCCCAGAGCTGAGCGCCTCAACTACCACATACATGATGCCATCATATAACCAGTTGTTCAACATCTTGCACAACTACGTTACATTCCATGAGCAGTGAGCTCTACCAACAATTTGATCATTAGTAAAGCCACTGGAGTCTCAATACGTAGCTGCCATCGTCCTAACTGTTCATTCAATATTGCATTTTCTTGCGCTACAAGGTGGTTGAGGTGTTAACAGCCTTCATTCCAATACATTATCTACCTCCTTGCATGCACACTATGACTGCAATACCCTATACACAGTGTTTGCGTTTCCTATGCTCTAGGCCTGAGGTCCTACTGCAATGACAGGTCCCACAGTTTTGACAGTGGGAGGAGTCTTCCGTGAAAATCCAATGAATGACAACACATTGGGTTATGATTAGTACAACAATAGGGAAAAAGTTCTCAAGAGAAAAGAGCTCTCATACCAATGTTAGTGGCAACGCATAATAAGCGTGTAAATATCACACTAAAACACCAAACACCCCTTCCTTGCAACTTGTACTACTACTTTGCTCTTTGGTTCTTCGTCTAGGGAGTGTTTCATGACATTTAACGACATAGACACACACACAGACAAAGATAATGTTAGAGATTTGATTTGGTATTAACGTCTGCGGGGGGCCAGAAATGACCCATGGGACCTCAAAGTGATACATAGTCTCCCCTCACGGGGGTGTATGGTGTGTGTTGTTCTCTTTTTGTGTTCCTATGAGTGTCTTTTGATGCTCAAGTATGCGGGTGAGGTATGTTCTGAGAGCTGTAGGGGAGGGGTCTGTCTTGGATAATAGATCCGCAAAGGTAGAGCAACCGCTTAGGAGTGGTTGAAAATTAGCCCGGATGTGAGCATATTCTGGGCATTCCAATGTCACATGTGCTTCATCTTCGGGATCTTGCATTGTACATGATGTGCATATCCATTTAGAAGCATCAATTTTCAGCCAACCCTCTGTTTCTATTTTGAGCATATGTGACCTTGTGCGCATCAAAGAAATGGCTCTTTGTGCCATGTGGGGCGTGGGTGTTCGTATGTGGGCCTGGGCTTCCATTGGGTTTGTTCTATAGCCTGCCCAATACTTTGTATTGACATGCTTGTAGTAGTATTCAAATTTCGAGATGTGTTGCGTTGTCTTCCACTTGGTGTGGAGGCTATTTAGTAATGCAATGTCAAAATTCAGCATGTGTTCTCCCTCCTTGCCCTCCTCAATAAGCATGTCCACATATGCCTCTACATTCCATTTAGCGAACCATTTCTTAATGTCCTGTATGAGGCTCGATGACAAAAATTTGCTTTTCTTTGTTTTTTGTGGCGCACATCCCGTTTCCCATGCAATGCGGGGGATTCGAGTAGTAGGCATCGCTTTGACCTTCATGATATACGTGTACATTCTTTTCAATGCTTTCATTTCTAGTGGTCTCTTGCCTATCTCCAAGAGTAGCACGGAGTATGGTGTCGTCTTTTTAACCCCCATGTGTCTATATAGAAACTTTTTCTGAATTTTTTCAATTTCATTCCATGTGTGGGCTGAAATGCTTGCTCCCCAGAATCCACTCCGTAGAGGATGGCTTGCACCACGCATGTCTCAAAAATGGTCGCTTTTATCTCCCATCTTTTTATGCTCCCTCGTGTGCACATGTTTTCAAATTGATAGTACTTGGCATGGCCGATGTCAATTCTATTATGTGCGCATTGTCCCCAAGCAAAGTTGCACGGAATGTCAATCCCCAAGTACTTGAAACTGTCGACTTTCTCAATTTGTTTCCCTTGATACATGAGGGGGGCGTGGATATCCATCTTACGAGTCTTTACAATCATGAACTTTGTTTTGTCTACATTGATTGATAGACCCACATTTTCAAAAAAAGCATGTAAAGCATCGACCAATTTCTGTAGAGCTGTAATGTCATGGGCGAAAAGAGCCACATCGTCTGCATAGATGAGCATGAGAAGTGTAAGCATCCCGATGGCTGGTTCATCCCCTTCTAGTTGAGGGAGGAAGCTTTCTATTTTATCAATGCACAGTCCAAAAAGAGTAGGGGAGAGAGGGCATCCTTGTTTGACCCCCATGTTGCTTGAGAAAGCTTTGGACAATCCTTTGTGTGTTTTTAGTTGACATATGACTCTGTCATAGTGATGTGCTACCACACTCTTGAGATGCATCGGTACTTCTATGCATCCATCCTTTTCCATATACCCATTCTCGGGACCGTGTCAAAGGCTTTGGTGAAATCTACAAAGCAACAGTATAATGTTTTTCCTTTTAGCCGACTCTCTTCCATTAATACCCTGAGTGAAACAAGGTGATCAATGGTGCTAGGTTTTGGTCGGAAACCTGCTTGTTCTTTTACTCGTTTTCCATTTGTCTCCGCCCATGTGCTTATGCTTTGTTCTAAGATGCTTCCCAAAAGCTTTGCCATGCAAGATCCTACCATAATGGTACGGCAGTTGGTAGGCCGATTTACATCCCCTTTTTTGTAAAGTGCTTTGATCCAGTTTTTTTGCCAATCCTCGGGCAGCCCTTGAACAATGGCTTGGTTTAGCATTCTATGTATCCACTCTCTGGCTCTCATACCTGACCATTTAAGCATTTCTAAGTTCAAGTGTAGTATGTCCGGAGCTTTCCCATTTGCAAGTTTCTGTATGCCTTTTTTAACCGTTTCAAAATCAAAGTGGTCTTGGGCATGGAGATCGGTTTGCATGTGTGGCATTTCTTCCGCATTATTATGTACATATAGTTGTTCCACATACATGTACATGTCATCGAGCTTATGTCCCCCATAATATCATGTCTTCGTCCTTTTATTTTCAGCCATTCTTTTTTGGGATTTTTCTTGAAGTTGGCTATGGCTTGTGTCTCCATGCGGAGCTCATAGTTTCTTCTTTTCCGCCTCTTGAGATTTGTGTAGTCTTTTGATAGAGTTTCCCATTCCGTGTTCGTCGTTGACAGTGCCTGCAATTGTTTTTTTACATACTTACACTCTTCATCAAACCATGGGTTATGCGGTAGCCCTTTAACATGATTTCCTCGCCGATGCGTTTTTCCCATTGTTTGTTCCACGGCGTCACATAGAGCTTGTTTGAAAATTGGCCATGCTTGTTCGATGTGTGATGGCATGGGTATATGAGCAAGTGCATTGTCTAGATGTTTTGCATACATTCTTTTCTTGTCCACTTGCATTTTGTATGTCCATGATCGGGCATGGGGCTGTTTTTGTGCTTTTTGAGTGGGAACTTGTAGCCATACATGGATTGGGGTGTGGTCAGAATTGGGTGACCTCTTCCCAATTGTAAAATTACTTACAATATGAGATGCCTCATGTGCAATCAATACATAATCAATAACACTCATGCCTTTGTTGGCCGTGTAGCATGTGCATTCTCCCGATTTATCAAACTTACTTGTTCCATTGACGGCGATTAGTTGTAAGGATGTCATCATACTGAGCAATGCAATACCTTGCGGGTTTGTAATGAGATCTTTCGAACATCTCTCCCATGTGGGATCTAGTATCTCATTATGTTCAAGCATTGGAGGTGTCATGAGATCCACCATTTGCATTTGCGCATATGCTATGCGGGCATTCATGTAACCAATAAGCATAATCATCCCTTCTTGTGCATAGGCATGGGTATCGGCATACAGATCCTCAAAAGGGTAATTCTTCTCTACATTGAAAGCACCATAAATGGTGACTCTCTATGGGGGATGTAGCACCCAGCAATGAACATAGGTTTAGGTTTTGTGTCAAACTTGATAGATATGTACCGGTTATGAGGATCTGTCTTGCAAATTGTGATCATTTTTCTGAGTTCCTCTCGATATATCACAGCGACGACTCCTTGTCCCCTACATGGCATCCGTAGGGAGTGTGTGACATATCCTTCAATGTGATGGGTTCCCAAGCAACTCAGTCAAGGGCCCCCCACTCCGTAATCTGAATTGCATAAGCACAAGAACTGTACCTCAATGCTCATGCAATGATGATGATACAAAATCTACATGCTCATAATGCTAGCTGCCCAACATCAAACGCATGTACAAGCCATTTATGCAAGGGGCTCACAAAACTGCCAGTACCAAATCCCCTCAGCTCTAAGACACTACTATGTACAAAATTGGCTCTGCAAGTCGATGAAACATGTGCATGCGACAACTTTAGATACCATACAAGAGCAGTTTTTGTATTTTCATGGAGGTTGCGAGTTTCTTAGGTTTTGCCGAACTGTTTCACAAGTTTCGAGGTTATGCGTTTCATACCCATGAAATGGGTTTATATGTCCCATTGAATCTACCCACCCCAAGAGGTGCCTCGTCGTAGGAGTTGCTTGGAGACAACGGATAAAGCAAGTTTGGAGCCTCAAAGAGAGTGGACAACTGGCACCACGTCCTCATTCGACTAGATCTAAATTGAAGGATTCCTGCAACAACCGGATTCCCAAGTTGGGAGATGCGAAGTCGCCCACTCCTGGCAGCCATCTATTGCCCACTCCCTCATGCCCCATCACTCACAAGTTGTGCTTAGCCTACTGCCCATCACCTACGCCATCATCTGCTGCGTTTTGCAGCCTTGCTTTGCACAAATTTGTAGCATTGCAGATCTGCGTTTTTGCAGCTAGCATTCAGCCCTTAAATCCTCTCAACAACCCACATCGAGCCAAAATACAAAGGTGCACCAAATCAGCCCCGCAGGTGCTTCATTTCCAAGAGTTAAAGCGGCTACCTCATTCATTAAGTCAAATCGAGTCTTTTATTGAGGTATTGCATTGGTGTACGTTCCATTTTCGCAATCTAAAGCAAATACCACATCAGTCATGATGTGGAGAGAGGGCTGGTTGGGACCTCATCGTTGCGCCTTTCTCCTCTCTCTATCTCTCTATCTCATCTTTCTAACTCTCTCTCAAATAACTAAAAAGAACTATGAATAACACAAAGTTGCATTCATTAACGCAAGGAAAGAACAAGGGATTGTGGAAGTGTGAATTCTCAATACTACCTATTCTCTCAATTCCACTGCTCTGACAAGAGTCATGGGTATGTTTATGTTTTATCAGCCCCTATCCTCATCTCCATCAACATGTTGATGGGATTGCCCTAGCCATACAATGCTATTGAAATACCCTCTCTCTATGACATGATGTCCATACAATTCTATGAGGTGGCAGCAGCGTATGGAATCCCGCTTTTTACGCTGACTGTACATAAGTTCCGCATTTTACGGACAGTTGTACGGAATTCCGTTTTTAGCACTAGCAACTTTTGGGATAGTTTGCTTTTAAAAGTTTAACGGTTTTGGGGCTTTGCAACCCTTGTAAACTCTTCATAAGTGGCCTTAGGGGCTCATTTCTCAGAGCATCTGGCACAGAGTCTGAGAGCGAGCACCGACGGGCTCAATTGTACTTTGTTCACAGATTAATATAAAAATAAATACCGAAAGGGGCGCCGGTCTTTGGGGCCAATATCTCTTGGCACAGAACTACGGCGGGCCGTGTCGAGTCTCTTTTGTTTGTGAGTGAATCTCTGTTGTGTCGCGGCAGAATATTGACTTGGGGTGTCCAAGTTTGTTACACATTACATTGCAACACAGATGTTTACATATGCATGTTACAAGGCACAACAAACAGCACCACTGAGCACTCCTCCCAAGAAGACGGTCTTAGGCATGAAGATACTCGACGACTACCTCCTCATCCCCCCCCCCCCTCGCAAATGACCTAAAGAGGTCCAAGCCATGAGCTTAGAGGACTGATTCAACCAAACGCTCCCCAAACCGCAATCTACGTTGCTTCAAGGCTCCAAATACAACTAAGCGCTCCCCAGACCACCAAGCTGCGTCGTTCAGAGGTTTTCCAACATACAACTAGACGCTCTCCAAACCACCGGCCTATGTCATTCAAAGATTCCACATCAAACAAGAACACTCTTCTCAGGAAAGCCAGAGCCGAAGATATTCAGAAGACAACATAAAAAACCAAGCATTCTAAAATCAGCACCATAACATGTTCAAAGCAATTTATTTCTATTTCAAACAATAACAGTATTGTCAAACTAAGTTAAAAGAGTATCTTAATACAATTCAATCTTAAAATCATTTGGGATTGGTTTTTGTTAGTCAAAAAGAACGACTAGCTTGTCGTTTTGTTGCAAAGTGATAGTGCGGTTTCAAATATGGATGGTCACATTGTTTTTGTCGTACCAAGACATGCCCAAAAGAGCATCACAATTGCCCAACTTCATGATGTGAAAATATGCTTTGCCATAGTACCCTTGGATGGCGACCAAAAGAGCACCAATGAGCAAGACAACTTTTTGAGTTTGCCCAATGGCTAGCTCGGCGTCAAGTTCTCCAGCAAGTTGATCATACTCAAAAGTCCATCTCTTTCACGAATTTGGGATGGATAAAATTTTCAATGGCTCCTAGGTCAAAGAAGATAAGTGCCTAGAAGCCATTCATCTTTCCGTAAGCTTTGCATAGTTTGTTGGAACCTTTTAGAGCGATGCCATAAATGACAGGGTCAAGTCCCACCGCAGTTTTGTCTCTCTTTGGAGGTGGTGGTTTTGGTAGCGTATCCCTTCTCGTAGGACAATTGTTGTACATGTGTCCTGTCTAGAAGCACTCAAAGCATCGTCCTTCTTGGAGTAGGGCGTCTCGTTGGTGTTAAGTCAAATGAGGTCTGGTTACTTGAGTTGAGTTCTCACCAAAATCCCAAGGAGTGGTTCGTTGGGGTCGAGGATTCTGAGCGTCGTCGGTTGTGCTTTTGTAACAAATTCCAATTTTCCTTTCATAAGTTTGTAACCAACCGCAACATGGTTCATGAGTTCTTGCATAGTAGATACTTGTTTAGAAAAGTAATGGTGATGGCAGTCCGATTGTATAGCACTCGCATTGCTTCTCCATGGGAATCAGCTTAAAGAAAGACACCGGAAGGTAAACATCAAGGAACCTTTGGTTGTAGTCTTCCATGGTTTTAGTGGCAAGCATTTTCAAGTTGCCCCATTCTGACAGAATTTGTACCTCGAATAAAAAGGTCATGTAGCTTCGTGCAAAAATATTCTTGATATGCCAAGTCCTTGGAGTATGCGGCTGAGTAGCAATTAAACTCCACCATTGCATAGCAATTAAACTCCACCATTGCATAGCATTACCTTTAAAAAATCCCCCCAAGTTCCAACTCGAGTGATCTTTGATTCTTTTGTGTAATTCCCCAAGGTATAGATGTTTTCAAATTGTTGTAAGAAATGCAAGGCTTTCTTCCTATCTTTCACTCCAAAAAAAGTGACAAATTTGACTGTAGTTCCCCCATCCTTGAAATCTTTTGGTTGATTTGGTGCAACCCTAGGATGTGGATAATAATAGGGGAGATCATACGGACTCCAACCATTGTATCCACGTGGAGGAGAGGGAGGTGGTGGCAACGACGATAGAGGAGGCGGTTACACTGAGTACACATCAGCAAGTGATTGAGCCATATTCCTAAAAACTCCCCCAATCGGAATCAAAGACTAGGTAAGTTGTCAATTTGAAGCCCGTGTGCAGTCTAGTGCCAGAGGAGGAACAATCAAAGGCAACACAAACGGCAACATGTAATTCAAGTACTATTGAGAGCTCTGCAGAACTCGAAGATTTTGCTGAGAATGCTTTGAGACTATGTGGTGAAGCTCGTCGCGAGAGAAATTGCAGATACTTTGAGGAGCCCAAAAACGCCATCTTGCTCTATCTGTTCTTGAGAGGACCAGTATACTTTCAGAAAAGCACAAGACTGAAGCTCTAATACCACTATAACGGAACGAGCACCACATGCCAACTGAAAAGAATAGATTGAGACAAATGTTTAGCACTTCAAACAAGTGAATAGAAAGACAAAGAGAATCCACACGAGAGACAGAGCGGCGGAGTTCCACTCCCACACTACAATGACCACAAACAACAATCACATCACTACTTGGTTGGTTATTGACGACACTATTTTTGGGCATTGACTGTCCATATTCCACATTATTGAGTAGAATGTGCTTCTTGAAGAGTTAGGCAATCCAAGTGCTCTCTTGTATACAAGGTTACATAGATGGCTCACAAGACGCTCTCTCTCTCTCTCTCTCTCTCTCTCTCTCTCTCTCTCTCTCTCTCTCTCTCTCTCTCTCTCTCTCTCTCTCTCTCTCTCTCTCTCTCTCTCTCTATGGGGCTCAAGGGGAGTGGCAGTCTTATTCAAGGAGGAGTTGTAGCCATTGATACATATAGCCTGCAGGGATGAGCAGGCTAGGTACATATGGGTAAGACTGAGGGCAAAGACAGGCAGATACCTCTACATTGCTATTTACTACTTTCCTTCGAGTATGTCACTATATGCACCACCTAGAGGACAATCCCCCTTTTCTATTTTGGATGATGACATATGGGAGTTCTCCAAGGGTGGTGACATTATCATCCTGAGGGACTTCAATGCTAGGACTGTCCATCACCAAACAGTATTTTATGATACTTCAGAGGAGATGCTGAGGGAGCTGTTGCAGAGATGGGCCTATCTAGAATATCACAAGATGTGGAGCATACCGAGTATGGATGGCACTTGATAGACATGGGGACTACACATGGATTGGCCATTTTGAATGGCCTACAGAGATTTCTTGTTGCGGGAGGTTTTACATGCATTCCATACAGACATGGAGCCAGCACAATGGATTATTTTCATGGCGTAGCCGAGCTTTATCTCTAGTATCCAGGACCTCACAGTTGGACCTAGACTTGTTGGTGTGGTAGTAGATCATGCCCTTGTGTCGATGACCATCTCTTTCCAGTTTAGTGTAGCACACATACCACATATAGCAGCCAGGGCGACCTCTGGAGGATCTTACTACTATATTGACACAAACATTGCATGATGCAACAGCAGAGACATACCCACACACCCAGCCTGAGCAGAGACGGCGTTCTAGGAGCATGCCCCAAAAGTTAAAACGGCTCGTATGATGATGTTAGGTGCAGCGGAATGAATGTTTGAACTTTGCTCAAGATGAGTGCTCCGAACTGTGCTCAAGGTTCCTTTTCGTTCTTATGTAAGGTAGAGCCTTCCGTTCTTAATGAGAGAGTGCAATGGACACAAACAAAGTGAATGGACACTGTGTGTGAAAGTGTATGAGACTGAGAGATAGAGAGAGAAGAGAATACGACACCAGAGACGTTGTAAAACCCTCCTATGAAGGCCCCACTCTCGTTGGCGCCAACGAGAGTGGTCTACGATTGATTGCACAAACTGGTACAAAGTGTATGCATGAAACTGATGCAGGTCTAGGCTAGATCGATGACGACGACGGGGATGGCGAGACCGATCTAAGGGCTGAAATCTGCTACTCTTTATCTGCTGTCCAAAAACGCTGATAGGCTGAATTCTGCTGCGGCTGAAAACGCAAGAGAAAACGCTGCCTTTGCTGGTCTTTATGGCTGAAAACCTGCGGGTACTTGGGGCTAAAATCTGATGGTTCTTAGGGCTAAAAACTGATGATCTTTAGGGCTGAAAACTGTTGATCTTTAGGGCTGAAAATCGCCATGCAATGGAAGGGCGATATGGGCTCCAAAAACGCTAGGGCTGCAAATCTGGAAAACGCTAGAGGCTGGGATCTGCTGGCGATGAAGCTAGGATGATAACGCTATGCCTGAGGATCTCTGGCGATGTTTGCTTGGAGGGAAAAACGCCAAAGTTGAGGTTATGCCGGCGATGGATGCTTGGAGAAAAACGCTAGCATGGGGAGTCTTCTGCTTGGACGGAAATCGCCACCAAGGGGGTTCTTGCTGAGAAGTTGCCTGTTGAGCTTGGGCTCCTGCTGCCTCTTCTACCAATTAGTGCTAGTCTAGGTTTGCTTATATACAAACTTACTCAATTTGCCCTACCTACTTTCCAACAAAAATCACTTAAAAATAATAAGTGATCAATGTCAAAAATAGGGAAAATAGGCTAAATGCACTGGAAAATTCCTTGAAGGATTCTGATGGGAATGCTTATGATCATGTTGTGTGCAACTTGAGGATATGCATCTACACTAAGTGCCTTGGCATGCACGGTCTGCAAACAGACTCACAAAAGTGCCAGAACACTTGCTAATATAGACTGACTGGACTGACGGAACCCTTGTCGTGCTGTAGCTTGTCCACGGACACATAGGGTTGGATGTGTCACGTGACAGATGAGGAGTGCCGCGAGACGAGAGTCGGGCTTCAGAGGGAGGTGCTTTTGGGGGACATCACTCATAAACAGTCACAGGTTGCCTAGTTCGGAGGAAGAAGAAGGTATTTTTGGCTCGACTAGAACAGGATCTATATCAACTATTCTTGAGTCGGGACTCAAGTGAGGCATGGCGACTCTTTCATGAGCACTCCTCCCCTCCTGCCATTACTTCTACGGTGGCCTGGGGCAAGTATGCGTCATCTCTGTACACAGTTCTTGGACAACCGCCTCTTCCTAACCCCCCCGAGCCATGCCCACACACGTGCTTTTTTCACCGCTGAGATGGTGAAGAAGGCCATTGAAAGGATGAGGGGATGAGGACTGGAAGAGCATACGATCATGATGGCTTAGTGGCTGAGCATTTTGTACATGTCAGGGATCTGCTCGCAGAGCTTCTAGCAGTGATGTTCAACCATGCCATGTGTGAGGGTTTGCCTGATACTTGGATTTTATGATTTATCTACTATTGTACCTATCTTCAAGTCAGAAGAGCCTATGGAGCTTGGGAATTATCGCACGATCATGATTGGACACACATTGGCACGGTTGTACGCATCCATTCTTGAGCAGCAGCTGAGTAAATGGGCAGAGAGGGAGGGTATACGGGCACTCGGGCAAGCAAGGTTCAAGAGAGGTTTTCCTTCTCTTGATCACATTCTGACACTTAGAACCATTATTGAAGAGGGCAGATGACATGGGAGACGGATCTATTGTAGCTTTGTGGACTTCCGCAAAGCATTTGGCACAGTGCCAAGAGCTAGATTGATGTGCAGAGACTATAGGAGATGGGAGTACCCATAGAGCTGACTTGGGGGATAATGGCATTATACAGGTCAGTAGTGGGGCATGTACGCACTCCAGAGGGCCAGAGGGGTTATCTACATTAGTTCACTCCACTATCGGGGTGAAGCAGGGCTGCCCGCACTCTCCTACTCTATTTGGAATGTATGTGGTTGAGGTTTTTGACTATATTGAGAGAGGGTGATAGAGGTGCACAGTTGGCAGGGACAAGGATTCCACTATTGTTATATGCTGGTGATATTGTGTTGATCTCCGACTAGTCTCTATGATCTCGCGGCTTATTAGAGCCAAGGCTTCAATACCACATGACATTATTCGATCAAAGCTAGCTGCCCGCCCACTAGTGGTTGAGGCGCTTACCAAATCAGTCTCCTTTTTACACCGCTTGTGGGACCTCCCTAGAGACAGATATGCTTGCCTAGCACTTGAGTCCTCTCAACAATTAGCTTTGCAGGGAGACAGCATGCTGGTATGGGGAGATGACCATAGTCACAAGGGACGCCCTTTTTCGGGATTCCCGTCCCCACTTTTCCGTCCCGCCCTCTTTTTTACAATAAAAATCTATTTGAGCCCCGTTTCCTGTCCCGGAATGCGTCCCTTGTGACTATGGAGATGACATCATAGTTTCAGGTACATGGGTTCAACATGGACAGATTGCCCCCCTTCCAGTACTCATTGGATGTACTCATTGGATGCACCGCCTTACACAGCCCGAGATAACCAGGCTCATCCGCCAAGACCTAATTCAGCTAGATACTATGAGGACTTGGATACAGCCAACTCAGGAGTTGGGCACGAAGATGGCTTTCTATAGAGAGCATCTTCTCTAGCTTACTGAGGATGGTTTTGTGACTAGGCCCAGATACATGGACACCCACTTATTTCATGGGATACGATGTGCTATTGTCCGCCCATCTTCACACTAGCTTCGGATCGTGAGACTGGTAGATACAGCGGAGTACCAGCAGAGGCAAGGACATGTTCCCTATGTCACATGGAGCCTGAGAAGAGTTGCACTACACATGCCACTGCCCAGTTTACCATGAGATACGAGGCCGCTTTCACGTGCCATTTCATTTTTCTATATGATTAAGTGATATGTTGTTCTTATTTATTCTAGAAAGAAGATAATTTTGCACCTCATGAGTCCCACTAAGTCTAAGGATCCACAATATCTTCATTTTGGTAACTACAAGCTTTTTAGAAGTTACATGAAAAAGGAAACCTATTGGGCTCACTTGCATGGAGAGGCTACACTTATGATTGAAAGGCTACAAGTAGAAGGTCGACAACTTCCAAATTCTTTTGACATGAAGAATCATATTTTGAGGGTAGACATTTGACCATTGTTTTTAATAGAATATAGACATGTTTTAATTTACACAAGATCAACTTGAGTGTGTTTTTACTGCGCAAAGACAGAGAGAGCCTGATGAGAGGAGAGGCTAGCCAATCTCAGAGACGGATCACAGACTTCTTTAGAGTGGACACTAGGCAACCATAGGGGCAACGAACACAGCAAAGTTCACATTCTCCTCACACCAGAGGCACGCTTATTTATCGAGTGGCCGAGCTAGGGAGATCTAGACACCCACGACTACGGAGGACTACACAGAATCGATGGAGGCTACATCAGAGGATTCGGATCACTTTGGCCCGACATGCACAACAAACGGTCAGACTCTTTACCATGGAGGAGATTGATGAGATCCGCCAATGAACGATGATGGATCTCCTATGATTTAGCTCTGTTGAGGATTATACATCCTGCTCATCTTGTATCAACCTTTGTATCAGCTCTCACCCATTATATCCCCCCCTACTCATATCCTACACAATTCCAGCTAGCTGCTTAGTTCACATCTAGCAGTTAAGATTTTAGTTTTTCACTTTACTTCACTTTATTTTTGTACCCACACATTGTATTAGATCGACCAAGATTGTATCAGATTGGTCTCATAGGTCATTTTGGCCCTCTGAAGACGTTTAATATAACATTTCATTTCATTTTCTCTCTCTCTCATTTTCTTTTACCTTCCCACCTCTCTGATACACCCATGCCCTCATGTCCACATCCCTTTCGCTATGCTTCAACATTACCACCGTCCCCAAATGCTATTTTGTATCCACATCCACAATAATTTTATGATACACTTACTTTTCTTGTACCTATGAAATCTGGATGACAAAGATGCTTGTCTTACAGCACCATCCCTTTCATATTTTGAAATCACCATACACATCCATAGCCATTTTGTGTCAGATACTTATTGTCTTCCATGACAGCGAGATGACAAAGACACTACTTCACAACTTTGTCTAGAGGGCAGTTCCCTTTGGCCCTAAGAGATGTTAAAAAAATTAACCTCTCTCAACCAAACGAACATCAAACAAACCTGCGTACTTGAAAGTCAAGTCTGCCACAGCTGTCATAACAGGTGCTGAAATGATAAGATTACTCTTTTCCGCTGTACAAGCACAGGAGTTAGAATTTGTAAAACAGCTTGTGTGTGTGTGTGTGTGTGTGTGTGTGTGTGTGTGTGTGTGTGTGTGTGCACCTTCAGCTTCTGCGATGCGTATGACCGAGAGAGTGAGGCGATCTTTAAGGCGGTTCGCTCTCATCTGCCAGAGCTCATCATCTTCAGCCCCCTCCTCCATTCGCTACGGAGATTGTTCAAAATGTTCTGGCGGGAGTCCGACGGGACAGAACTTAAAAGGAGAGCGACCGAGCGAGCTCAACTGTTCAAAATGCGGAGTCGGACAGAAGGCGCATCAGCAGCATATAATAACACGTGGAGACCCCGTGGCACGTGACCTTAAAATGGAACTGACGGCAGGACATCGGACGGCGACAGGAATTTTGGCAGCGTATGATGGCCACTGCTCTCAAACCTAGACGGGTGATGTGGCAGCCTCGTGCTCTAACCGAGTGCACGTATGCATTTCACTGAAGAGAAAGTGTCTTCACGTATACTTATGCTTGTCCGAGTTTAAGGTGAGGATGTCCGAGTTTATTTTAAAAAAAATCGAACGGCATCGCGAGCCTTTGCTTTTGTGCGTGGAGTTCTCCTACATGGATCCCATCATGGGGTCTTCATTCAAGACCCCATGTTCCTTAGTCATGAGGCCGGGAGACGGCCTGAGCACTAAGTAACACCTATGTTTAAGAGGCGGAGGCAATGGTATCAACAACGGAGAAGTTCACGCACGAAAGTCGGGAAGATTGCAGTTGCAAATATCAAATCAAAAACTAAACCTGGACAGCTTGGACAATGCATGTTTACTTACAATGTAACGTTGTAAAAACGTTAGTACATACACAATGCATGTGTGGGTGAGGTGGTTAGCCCATGTGACCCTAAACTCGGACTGCGAGGTCTCGGGTTCAAATCTCCTCGACGTGCCTCGTTTTTTCCGCTGGCGAGGTTTAATGCGCCTTGCTTTTTCGACGACGCACCTCGCTTTTCCCACTGCCAGATTTAGCGCGCCTCGAGATTCCACACCCAGCCTGACTGTCGATCCCATCAACACCCCCCCCCCCCCCCCCCCCCCCCTCTCTCTGCATTTAATATAGGTGTCACTTAGTGCCAAGGGGAGTCGGGATCCTAAATGAAACCCTAGCGTTGGGATCAACAAACTGGGGCACAATGCTTTTGGTCCGTTGGATGGGTTCGAGTTTACTTTTTTTGTCTAAGTTTGCTCACCCTCCCCACGAAAGCACACGACGCACGCACTGTTGATCATCTCAAGTGATGGGATCAACGGCTAAACTTGCGTGCACAAATCTCGAGAGCATTTGAGACTGCAACAAAAGCTATGTCTCGTGGGCTGCATTGGGAGTTATGAGCCTCAAATCCATGACCTGTGCTACCATGTGTGCGTGTAGCGTTCATTAAAATGAGCATGAGTAAAAACATTCAAAAATTGTTTTCGCGAGTTTGCCCGGGTTTAATAAACTTGCCAAGTTTACAAATATGTCTCTCCAATGAACGAGATTCACGCCCTTTGGAGTGCAACGGTGGTCTCATCCTAGGAGTAGGGGTTTGGAGCGACCTTTTTTTGGTTATTGCTTTAATTACCATTTTTACCAAGAAAGTCTCCCTCCAAACGAGCTTTGGAGCGAGCTTTTTTTGGTTATTGCTTTAATTACCATTTTTAGCAATAAAAGGTCGCTCCATACTCTTCTCTATATCTCCCTTCTCTCTCCATCTCAATCTACCTCTTCCTCTCTTCTCTACCTCTATCCAGTCTCCCTCTATACATCTCTCTCTCTCTCTCTTTATATATATATATATATATATATATATATATAGTCCTCTTAAAATTGAGCTATGAAGGCACAAGGTGCAAAAAGGATGTCAAAAAACACAAGCTCTGCTTGTCACTTCTTCACAAATCCAAGACCGTTGGCTTTGGGATATCTCTCCATGAAGTGCATGAATCTCTCCAAGTCCTTCAATGTTCTCATTATGTGCCAAGCCTCGACCTAAGTGACACAGGTGAGATCGATGGGATCTACGGTCAACGATTGATTCGCATGGATCACTCTTCCCAACTCATCGTGAAAAACTTGAATCCATGCTTGTCTCCTCCAAGGCACACACCCATGTCACTTAAAGACAAGATGTATAGAGCCTCAATCGTTGGAGTTTTTGGCATGCCCAAAGGGCAAAGGCTATAGAGATGCAATGTCTTTTTGATGACTATAATATTTTTCATTTATTTTGTTCATTTTGTGGATTTATATCAAGAACCACTATGTGATATGATTAAATGCACAATTTTTTGATAGATGAGTAAGGTAGTGGGCACTCATTACTGAGTATGGTGGGATAGATACTATATATTTATTACTATCTTATAAATGCTTGCAACTATAAATCTAGAGAGAGAATGAGTGTCCCGGAAAAGTGTGTCTCAACTGTGTCTCAACTTAGCCTTGAGCCTGTTGCACAACCAAAAGTAGCCAATTGATTTTATTGTTTCCAATTTCAGGTGGTAGTGGGCACTTATTATTCATAAAATGGTTCATTAGTGAGAGGTTGAAAAGGTAAGGGTTATTAGTTGGCTCCCGAAATTAAAAAGCTTGAAGGAAAAAGATGGACGAGGCCTTACTCCTTTCCTCTCTGGCACACACGTGCCTTTTGTACATGAAGCTCAGCTCCACTATCTAAAGCACTACTATCTAAAGCCACTGGTGGCTTCATCAAGCAGCAGTATCTTGGGTCCCTCACCATAGTCTAGCCCTGGCTATGGCAATCCTCTCTCTCGGCAGAGCTCTAATGCGTTCGCCAACAATTCAGTCCCTCTCTCATGCGCTCCCCTCTCGAATATATGACTCTCGATAGAGCTCCCCTCAAGTTAAGGTGGCGTGCGATGGCAGGAGGGAAGAAGAATGAAACCATTCCTAACACGAGCGAGCAGGGCATGGCGATGACAACGTCTGTAGAGAAATTGAGGGGAATCTGCCAGAACCTCTTGCGTCAGCAACCCTTACGCCCTTCTCTTTCTCAATCATATGCCTGACAAGGCTCTCATGTCGCTTTTCTCTTACCCATGCGCCCATTCACCTAATTAGAAGGTTCAGATTGCTAGTCAGGGCTGTTGTTGGCAAGAGATCGAGGGATTTCTCCACCTACAAAACTGCGGCTGAAAGCAGACGTTGCTGGAGGACATCGCGCCTTGCAGCTGAGTGGCAGCCAGGTCATGGTTGCACCCTCCAGGTTCACGGGCGACCCCCCCAAGCCGTCCTGCTCTCGCCCGAGCAAGGAGACGAGTTGCCTATTGGCTGAACTGCTGTTGAGGAGAGTCTCTAGTTGGCTGCCGCCTTGTCTGACCTTTGTGCTCGGACATGCGTTCTGGTTATGAAAAGGTCTGCGTCCATAGAGCTCCAGGTCATGCATGGCCGCTGTCCATGTGTGACAAGGGCCTCAGTTTCATGAAGCGGGGGACGTATGCAAAGCATGAGTAGGAGGAGTATTAGCAGCAAATGAAGTTATGCATGCAAGAGCACTAGGCAATGTGGCGGTGGTAGTAGCGCGAGCATGCCTTATGAGCCATGACGATTCACGCAACGGCTGAGCTTGCAAATTCTAGCTACGCCAATGGATTATGGGGCGGCTGCCTTCGACTTCCAGGTTATATTTTCTTGAGTCTCGCAGTCTCCATTTCTAGAAAGGGGGACTTGGGCCTCGGCTAGAGCTGCCTGCTAATTCTATCGCCCTGCGGAATGGGCTTGTTACACTCGGGGGATGATTTCCTTTCTTTTCCTTGCTTAAAAGTCCCCTCTCCCCTTTAAACTCTCTTTTGCGGTTTCTTCCTGCAGGGTGCAGCGGCAATAAGCTCTCTCTCTCTCTCTCTCTCTCTCTCTCTCTCTCTCTCTCTCTCTCTCTCTCTCTCTCTCTCTCTCTCTCTCTCTCTCTCTCTCTCTCTCTCTCTCTCTCTCTCTCTCTCTCTCTCTCTCTCTCTCTCACACACACACACACACACACACACACACTCATAGAAGACACCTCAGAATCTTCGCATTCTCATGCGCTCTTCGCCCAGGCGTCTCCCTCCCCTAAAAGCTAAACAGATCTCTCTCTGTCTCTTCCCCCTCAAAATATCACACCACCGTTTTTGTACAATGTATGGGAAATTCCATGGTTATATGGTCTAATCTGATTCATTATCTAGGTGGTTGGAGAGTCAGGGCTTTTTACTCCATAGGACATTACTCTACTCCAAAATACAGGAGTCAAGCAGTATGTGAAAAGCTTTGTATATGCCTTTTATGATAGAGTATTTGCTTTGTATAATTGCAAATTTTTTGCATAATCTAGGTGTTGGTAGGTGAGTCGCGGGTAAAACAAGATGATCCAACAGCCGGAATTGCAGTTCTTTTGGGAAAGGACAATTCCCTTGTCAAGGCAAGGAGAATTGTAGGTGGTTGTTTGATGTGGGGGTTTTTTTATGCTGTATACATGGTACACGTGGAACTTGAGAATTGCAGGTGGCTGTTTGATGTGGGGGGTTTTTTATGCTCTACTAGTGTGGCCGGCGGCTTCGCCGCCTCTCTCTCTCTCTCTCTCTCTCTCTCTCTCTCTCTCTCTCTCTCTCTCTCTCTCTCTCTCTCTCTCTCTCTCTCTCTCTCTCTCTCTCTCTCTCTCTCTCCTGCGTCACTGTGTTTCCCGGACCTGCAGGCGACACTACCGGATTGATCTCATGTTGACGCGTGTCAGGGGGGAATTGGAATCCCCTCCCCCTTTATCTATTAGTATAGATACATGGTACACTTGGAACTTCGAGACTCACAAGGTTGTATTATCATGATACCAAAAAGGGTCATTTCCAACATGGTGCAAATGTACTGCTCCTGTGGGGCAGCTTTCTGTTGTTCCTATAGCACCATTTTGATAGACCAAGTGAGCGCTTTAAGGGGATGACCAGACGTTTGCCCTCGCCCCCATTAATGTTCTCTCCTCAAATCCAACATTCTTTGGGAGCCATGGCAGCTCGGGCCATCCTCAACAACAGACTTTTGAGTCGTGTCTCTTTGCCAAGTTTTGCCAATTAGTTTGCATTTATATCTAAGCGCGCTAAGCGCAACGATAATTGTGATCTCAAATGATCCTAGCTTCACACAATGCTTGCATATATTTAGCATGTACCTAATTGGGTGCATCAAATGTATGATCTGCCAAAGAAGGGTAAAAGCTAGCGAAGGTTTATTGGAAAAAACACCAATCCAAATTCTAGTTTTATCTTCTTGCATTTATAGAAAATCAGTTTCCTTTTGGAAAGCTGTGATATTTTTTAGTTTGGAGAAGCTATGATATTTTTAAGTTTGGAGAAATTTAATCTCGCAATCAGGGTATTTTGGAAATTTTGGAAAATAATGACATTTTGGAAAGTTGACAATATTGGATGCATTGTAGGAATTTTTGAAATTTGAGAGGTATTTTGGAAATTCCACAAATTAGAGGGGTAAGAATAATTGTTGATGGGGTTAAAAAGCCATCATCGTGTTGGTTTGGTGAGACTCGTAAAATGGCAATTAAAGGAGGAGACCGTGATGCAAAGATACATTAATGATTTTATACATTAATCCCCTGTATAAGGGGATAGAATTCTTGACTGCCTACAACTGACATGCATTCTTGTAAAAGCTTTTCAATTTTATAGTCAAAAGTTGTCTTTCAGTTGAAAAATATTTAATTTTGCAGCTAAAGTCTGAGAATTGTCATTGTGAATTCGACAAAGAAATGAAAATAGCAATGAAGGTTGAGCTCTAGCTAGCATACCTCCAAACGGCAGGCCTTGTGATTTATCACTTGTTTCATTAACAAACTTGGCATTGTGTCACTTATAGATTAGGTGTATCGAGCCTTGGTTTTCCATTAACAAACTTGGCACTAACATTGAATGTTGAAAGTAAACCCTCTTCGTCTTGCATGAAAAGTCATGTGATGTCCCTCAACTCTCAAGCAACAAAAAAAACGAACGGTTGCTCAAACCTGAAAGTTGCAACTCCACTGGTCCCATCTTTAGAAACATTAAGAACAATTTACTCGTTCGACGCCTTTCATAAATTGAATGACGGGTTTTGGCATGGAAACTACTGCGTAGGCACTACCCAATCCAATGGCTGAAGACAAATGCAAGATGAGAGTCTCAAGCTTTGTTTGGTGTCCCGCAAATGAAGACTTTGAAGTTCTACATCAATAGGCACTAGAGCAGAGTGCTAGGTCTGTGGCCTGTGCCAAGTGACTTAAGATGGCAACCTCCAACTGTGCTGCAGTAGACTCTGCTATAAATGAGTCGTGGGGTGGAAGCGGTGCACAGGAATGGAGGAGATTTCATAAGAGATTCCATGCTCCCCCGTTCATCTCTCTCTTGGGTGATGATAAATTTTGAGCGTTGCTGCCTATGTGGCAACAATGCTTGCCATTAAAAATTTGAAGATTAATAAAACCAACCACACTCGCTAGTGCCATGTAGGTACTAGCGCTCAAAATTTGACTACATCTCTCTCTCTCTCTCTCTCTCTCTCTCTCTCTCTCTCTCTCTCTCTCTCTCTCTCTCTCTCCAAGTCAAGACACAAACACCCTACATGCTCTTACTTCTTGAGTCCGGATTGCTTCCCATTGAGGTCTTGGGCATGCAAAGGGTTGTGGAGTACATGCATAAGACACAACGTATCCCTTTGCATCGACTTCCTAGAATCGCATATGAAGCAAGTCAAATGGTTCAAAAGACATGCAAGAGCAAAATACTAAGTTCGGGGTGGATGCTTGATATCAAGAAATGGTTTGGAAGATGGGATGCATGTCACTTGGTCAAGGATGCGTCGATCGACTCCCAAGTTAATGAGGCCTTCTTACAACGCCAATGTATCACGGCTTGGGAGAAATCCAGAGGTTCTCGCTTCAGCCATTACACCACACACGTTGCCCCAAACTACAAATCTCTCTTCTTCTCGGAACGAGGTAACCGAACCCATTCCTACATCCTTGATCCCATCCCGTTGAGTGCGATCCGCACCATTGCCTCCATTCGTCTTAGCTCCCATTCTCTACGCTGCGAGACAGGACGTTGGGGCACTGGCGAGGAGTGTCATCGACTTTGCACCTTATGCCCTCGTCAAGTGCGAGAGAGTGAGTACCACATACTACTTGAGTGCTCAGCTTTTGACCACATTAGGTCCTCTTTTCCCTATATATTCAGCCATGATCTCTCCCTACATACCTTCCTCTCCCAACCACGATGTGGTCTCTCTATTGCGACGCTCATTTCAGCCATTTTTGAGCATCGAGAGTCGCTTATGAACTCCACTCACACCACGTGACATGTTCATTTGGTCCCATAGTTCATATTTGACCTCCCAGGACGATAATAGAACTATCTATCTATCTATCTATCTCTCTCTCTCTCTAGAGAGAGAGAGAAAGACAAATCTTGTTCTCGCCACTTGCCCTCAATTTGATGTGGAGAGTTGTTATCCTCAAGACGTCCGTGCCTGGTGCATAGTCATAATTGAGAGCACTTGCTGCTTGTTCTAGCATGAGGATCGGATGAATTCAGAATGTCACCCCTATCCCCACAAATAGCACACAAAGGAAAGGTGGTTGGAGAGATTGTAGGTTGTAAGGCTAGCCACAAGACTATTTGGATTTACATCTAGTTTATCTTTGTTTATTCCAATTTTTTCCTTCAACGAAGCGAGGAAGGATGTGGATGTTCTAGTTGTGAGTGCGCGTGCAGGCGGATGCCTGTGCGCGTTGTGCGGTGCGTGCGTGGAAGGGGAGAAGCATGAGAGTGTGGGTGTAGTAACCTCAGGAAGTATTATGAGTGAGGAGCTCCTTATTCTTTGTATATGAAAGAATATGGGTGTGTACACACAATGGGCGGGTGATCAGACACCGAACGTCCGGCCCCGGGCAAAGGTGCAGCGCCTTCACCCCAACAAACTCCCACTTAAAGGCGATGCACCAAGAAGTGAGTGCTACTAGCTAAACTACTAGTATGTACAAGAAACTTGGTGAGAGACTCTCTTAACCTATGCCCACTAGCTCACTCTATCGATCTATACGCAGCCGTATCGGCTCTAGTGGTAGGCGAGCGTGCATATCCATGCTAGAGCTTGCATGTAAATCCCTCAGACAACTCTGTATGGTCTGCAAAGCTCCATGAAGCATCATGCTAGTGTTAGTCAACGTACGACTGACTATCCTTGCTGCAAATGCTCCCACTGCAGCTGCTAGATCGGGCCTCGATACAAGTAGGTCGTACATGAGATGCCCGAACGCTGACAAAATCTGCGCAAACATGGTTGTCCTAGCCTCTCCTATGCTATGTGCATGTACTGCATCATCAGGACTACTCATCGCGTATGGATGTGTTACTGTCGACAATGGGATGGCTACGTCCCTCTCACCCATAGGTATGTCCTAGCATCAACTCATCAGCCTCTAGCATGAGCATATCAAAAAACTCCATGGTTGTTTTCTTTGCATGTGTCTCTAGGGAGCAAACCTGCTCTACCTCTACCTGCACATACTTTGACAACACGTGTTGTGTCTCACTAGAGCACTACCGCTCTATCTCTGTCTCTACACATTCCATTAGCACGTCCTACACAGCTAAATGCTCTGTCTCATGAGCATGGTGGAGCTCACTTGCGAAGGAGACACGTCTCGTCTCTCACTCAACGCATGCCAGTAACAAAACTGAGACTATGCAGATACATGCATAGGGTAAACCAAGCCACTACGGGCTCCTCTGGCAATCACTAGTGATCCGCAATGCATCTTGAAAGACTGCTCTCTAAGCAGTGTCTTACAACCAAAATGTGTTAACCGTCTCACTGAGATCAAACTCTGTCTCAACTGAGGAACATAGCACACATGCCGTAGCGTGCATGATGCACCATTGGGCAATGACAAACAAACGTCTCATGTACCCTCTATGCCAAACATCGAGAACCATCAGCCAAGTGCACACAACCAAAGCTCCCACTAGAGAAGGTGCTTTTCCTTGCTCCTTGGTTGCACAGCTGGCGCATTTTTTTTTTTCAATTACGAGCTGCTACTCAATTGAAAGCCCTCGATCATGCTCTGTCGAGACCTGCTATACTGCTAAGTGTGTGTGTGTGTGTGTGTGTGTGTGTGTGTGTGTGTATGTGTGTGTGGGCACACACACAACCTCCCATCCTTGATGGTCTTGCTCTGCTTGCTCGTAAGCTGTTGCCTGAATGCTTCCTTAATTCGACTCTGCAAGCCTTTGGTTTTGTTGCACTTGGTGCTACTCGACCTCAATGCCTTGATTCTATCCTGCTCTATAGTAGCCCGTGAGCTCTGCTCGTGGCTTGATTTGGCTTGCAAATCTGCTTGATTGCCTTGGTTTAGTGCTCAAAGCCTTCAAAGGCCTTTGAATGCCTCAGCAGATCCCAACTCTTCTCTGTTCCTGCCTGTTGAGCTTCCAAGATCTCTTGATTCACTCTTCTTTGCTCTTTTGATTCTCCTCAAGCTTGCTTTTTGACTCGATGCTCTCTCGAGCTCTTGCTACACGAGACCTGAATTCTCCCAAGTTATGCTCTTTGTTGCAGATCTCCTCCCTATTGAGATTCTCTAAGAATCCTCAAGATTCCCAAAAGCTTAAGAGGGGTTGTGTGCGTCGGGGTGCCAAGGTTCAAGATCTCACCCGATTTCCTCGCATCAAGCCCTGATTCGTGCCAGATCTACCACCGTCGATGTCAGGACAAGGATCCTAAGGAGCAAGGCTCCACCTAGGGGGTCACGGACCTGAGCCAAGGGCTCGGACTGGACCAGGGTGGACGAGGGATCCGTATTATGGATAGGGCTAGGAGTCAACCTATATATAGGGTGGTAGGGTGGTGGATCCGGCATCTCAGTCTCCTAGGTCCTATATTGGTATCAGAGCCAGGGAGAAGAGCTATGGAGGAGGGGGGAGGATGAACTTGCATGGTGGTTGCATGAGCTCTTTCTCTTGGAATCTCTCTCTCTCTCTCTCTCTCTCTCTCTCTCTCTCTCTCTCTCTCTCTCTCTCTCTCTCTCTCTCTCTCTCTCTCTCTCTCTCTCTCTCTCTCGTCAAGAAAAAAGCCATGGAGAGGGTTTCGAGTGCATGGATATGGGAGTAGCTGCTTGGCTGTGGACAGGATTGCCGACTGGCTAATGCCGTAGGAAACCTCACTTGTTAGGTACAAGAGGTAGATGGGGGGTCCGTGGGATGGTGCCCTACCGTGGGGCATTACATTAACCCAAGGGGGTCGCAAACATAGGCCAAAGGGTCGGCTGCTCGTTGAGTAGTTTTTTTGCAAATTTTACCCAAGGGGTTTGACAATGTCGATTTTAACCGAGGGATTTGGATTGCAATGGCAATACCCAAGGTTACATGTGCAATATTACTTGCATTTTACTAATTATTAAATTAGTGCTCCCAAGATTTTGCCGACGGGAAATTTGGGCAGGTGCCTTTCACTACACATAAGTGAACACTATGTTTAACCTTCAGGTACGCATTTGATTTAGTTTTGTTTCTTTTTGTTTTCTTTTCTATGTAAGATGCATAAACTATGTTGTCATCCATTTTTGCTCTCAAGAGAAATGACAAGGTCATGTAAGAGCCAAGCAATTTGGGTTGTAGTGTCTGCATTACGCGGTTATGAACCCACTTGTAGATTTTGATTTGGCACATGTTGTCACATGGGATACAATATGGTCTAGGAACTCAAGGAGTACGGTTTAGACAGTGTGAAGCAAGATTCATGAGGGTCCCTCTCACACACATCGCATCGTGTTTGCAGTTGCCTCCACACACTAGTATATCTCGTACTTGAGGGTTGTTCTTTTTTTTGACATCCTTAGCTGAGACATATTCCACATGTGGAGAATATGAGTCTCTGGGACTGACACTGGCGCCGCTACTTCAATTATGTGTCACGACGATGTCCCTAGGTGTTGGTTGAATCCCTTTTCTAGACCATTTTTAGCATGTCATATCAGGAACAATTTTAGTGGCAAAAAATTGTCGGATATGCAAAATGACTTGTTAAGTTTATAAGTGAGCCTAAAGAACATTAACAGATGGTTGTTTATGCATATAGAAAGGCTATGAGTGAAGGAGTATGAGCAGAAGTGCGATGCGAGAGAGAGTGTGAGAAGAAGAGCACGACGATATGGTGAACTCGCTCTACTGTAATGTGTAGAGCATAGTGAGTTCTTATTAGGTTTTAACAAAAGAATATGTGTACATAACTGGCGGCCCGCCCACTTACCTGGGAGACCACATTGCGCTTTATACCCCAACAACCTCCCACTTAAAGTCCAATGTGGTACTTTAAGTGTGAGAGAAGCTACTATACAAGCTAATATACAAGAGATGTAGAGAAGTGAGGTACTACCCTACACCTAACTGCTTGCGAAAATGCGCAAAGCTCTCTGAGGGAAGTCCTTTTGTAAGTAGATCAACAGGATTTTCTGTGGTGTGAACTTTGACAAGCTGAAGTTGCTTATCCTCGAGCATTTCCCTGATGAAATGATACTTCACATCCACATGCTTTGTCTTTGAGTGATAAACTGGACTGCGAGCCAATTGTATAGCACTTTGACTATCACAATATAACACAGGCATCTCTTCTTTGATTCCCAAATCTGCTACTAGTCGATTAAGCCAAATTGATTCTTTGCATGCCTCTGATGCTGCAACATATTCAGCCTCTGTAGTAGACTGAGTAACACAATCTTGTAATCTAGAATGCCATGATACTGCTCCACCAGCCAAATTGATTCTTTGCATGCCTCTGATGCTGCAACATATTCAGCCTCTGTAGTAGACTGAGTAACACAATCTTGTAATCTAGAATGCCATGATACTGCTCCACCAGCCAATGTAAAGACATACCCTGACGTAGACCTTTGGTTGTCTAAGTCACCTGCATAATCTGAGTCTGTAAAACCCTTTACACTTAGCTCCTGACTCCCATAGCATATACGCATACTCTTTGTAGCTTTCAGGTATCTCAATATTCCTTTCACTGCCTCCCAATGTTTCTTGCCTGAGTTTGACATGTATCGACTTACTACTCCCACTGCAAATGCAATGTCTGGGCGAGTAGCAATCATTGCATACATCAAACTACCCACTGCAGACGCATATGGAATCTTATCCATTTCAGTCTGTTCTTCCTCAGACACAGGACAATCTTGTTTGCTAAGTTTCACATATGGTGGCAATGGAACACTCAATGCCTTTCCCTTCTCCATATTGAAACGTTGCAAAACCTTGTCAATATACTCTGTTTGAGATAACCAAATCAACTTCTGTGATCTGTCTCTCTCAATGCGCATACCAAGTATATGACTTGCCTCACCCATGTCTTTCATGTCAAACGATTTTGCCATCTTTGACTTCAAAGCTGAAATTTCTTCCAAGTGCTTGTCAGCAATCAACATGTCATCCACATACAAAATAAGGATCAACCAACTACCATCCTTAGCCTTCTTTGTATATAGACAGTGATCGAACTCACTACGTTTGTAGCCTTGAGAAAGCATAAACTTGTGGAATTTATGGTACCATGCCCTCGGTGATTGTTTTAAGCCATAAAGACTCTTTAACAACTGGCACACCCAATCTTCCTTGCCTTTCTCAACAAACCCTTCTGGCTGCTACATGTAAATTTCCACATCTAAATCACCATGCAAGAACGCTGTCTTGACATCCATTTGGTGCAACACCAAATCTAATATGGCAACCAATGCAAGAAAGCATCTCAATGTAGTCATCTTGACCACCGGAGAGAAGACTTCATCAAAGTCAATGCCTTGTTCTTGCTTAAAGCCCTTGGCAACAAGCCTTGCTTTGTACTTTGGCTGACTATAATGAGCGGTGATCTTATACCTGTAAACCCATTTACAAGGTAGAGCCTTTTTGCCCTATGGTAATTTAACTAGCTTCCATGTCTGGTTTTTATGCAGAGCTGTCATCTCTGACTGCATGGCCAATTGCCAATTCCCGGAGTCCTTCATTTGCATTGCTTCCCTGTAACATGAAGGCTCATTGCAATCAGTCAACATGACATAGTTCATAGATGGAACAAACCTATCAGGAGGTCGCGTGATACGTCCAGATCTATGCAAAATAGGTGGCTCAGGCTCAGCCACAACCTGTGGTTCCACTCTATCCTGTCCTTGCTCCTCTTGAGCCCTGACATTTTGTCTTGCACGTGCAGGTCCATCTTCTTGGAAGACAACTCTTCTAATCTCCTCAACCCTCTGCTATTTGGCTTCATTAAAGTGAACATCATTGCTGCGGATAACCTTTCTAGATTCGGGATCCCAAAGTCTGTACCCCATCTCACTAGAATTACCATAGCCTAGAAAGATGCACTTTCTACTCTTTGGCTCAAGTTTGTTCCTAAATTCCTTTGGAACATGAGTATATGCCTCACAGCCAAAGACTCTCAGATGCTTGTATGAGGGCATTTTGCCTGACCATACCATCTCTGCCACTGAATCCTTCTGCAAAACCTTGCTAGGAGATCTATTTATAAGATGAACAACTGTTGATACAGCTTCAGCCCAAAACCCATTTGGCAGTTGTGCATTAGACAACATACTTCTGACCTTCTCTTGTATGGTCCTATTCATCCTCTCAGCAACACCATTTTGAGGAGGATTGTAAGGAGCAGTAAGTTCACGTTTTATACCTTTTGACTCACAAAAGTCCTAAAAGGCCTTTGAAACATACTCTCCACCATTGTCAGCGCGTAAGCATTTAAGCTTCTTGCCACTCTGATTCTCCACAAGTGTCACGAACGTTTTGAAAACACTAAACGCTTCATCCTTGTGCTTGAGAAAGTAAACCCATACTTTCCTCGAGTAATCATCTATAAATGTCATAAAGTAAGAAGCTCCCCCTAGAGATAGGTTAGGCATAGGTCCACACAAATCACTATGAACAAGTGCCAACTGTGTATCTCTTCTAATGCTTCTATGCTTATGTGGCTGCTGTGTTTGCTTACCATATAGACAATGTTCACAGAATTCAAAATCATTAAATGACAAGCCAGGCAAATAACCAGAACGAGACAAGATTTCCATTCCCTTCTTGGACATATGTCCTAACCGGCTATGCCACAAAGAAACGTTCGGCTGCTCGGTTACATTGATTACATTTTTAGAGACATTTGATACATAAATCATGTAAAGTCCTCCAGACTTTACTCCATGGGCTACTGTCATAGAACCCTTGGATATCTTCCACATGTTCTTTCCAAAAGTGGTGACGTAGCCAGCATCATCGAGTAAACCTGTGCTGATCAAGCTCTTTGTAATTGCGGGAACATGTCTCACATTCTTTAGCGTGAAAGAAGAGCCATTCTGAAACTTCAATTGAACATCTCCAACACCTAAGATCTCACATGTCTGCCCATTGCCTAGCCGAACATGATCTTTAGTGGTCACATAAGAGGTAAACCACTCCTTGTTTGGAGACACATGAAGTGATGCCCCTGAGTCTATAATCCAGTCACTCAGTGCATGTGCGCTCCTTGCCGCACTGTCGAAGCAAGGGACTTGCCTAACATTGTGTGCGAGCCACAGACGGCTCCAAGCACACAACTAGCTTAACTAGTAAGCTCAAAAGAGGGCAATGGTGTGTCACTCACCGTTCTATGCTCCTGCCGTGGAGGATTCCTCACTGCGAAGAAGAAGGGGACGCCACTACGTCGCGCTCAACCGCTTCACCGCCGTCGTGTTGCCGCAATGCTCGATCGCACTCTCTCTCTCTCTCTCTCTCTCTCTCTCTCACATACACACAGACACAAGGAGGTGAAGAAGAAGAAGATGGAGATGGAGATGGAGCAAGAGCACCTTCTATTGCACAAATGAGAGAATGAGTGAATTTTAGGTTTAGTTGGCTTTTATATGAGCTCACCCCATTCACACTTGGGTGCCCATGCTTAGCCAACTAATCCCTTGAATGTCCCAGTTAGAGTGCGCCTCTCATCGGCTATCACTCTTACCCTTTTCCTATTGGACCGACAAGCCCGGTACCTGACTCTACCAAATAAATAATACAATGTCCACCGTAGGTTACAACGTCCGTCTCGTAGGTGATAGGGTGTCCATGAGCCGTGAGGGTTAACAGTTTCGTAGGTGATAGGGTGTCCGTGAGCCGTGAGGGTTAAAATGCCCCCCTTCCTGATGTAGATTCCGTCCTCGGAAGCTATTGAGTTGAAGCTCGTTGGTCGAGGTGGAAGAGCATTTGAGATGAATGTCCTTAGCCTTCTTCAGTCACTGCAAAATCAAACAACATTGCACAGTAATTGCATTCTCATAAGCGATTAAAAAGCATATGCAATTTTAGGCAGACAATTGATTGGTAACAGAATTTTAAACAATTTGTCAGCAATAAGCATTAAATTGCAATGTAATCAAATGCATAAACACATGTAAAGGTAAAAAATTAAACAAGTCTGGGGTCGCTAATTTAACGGTCGAAAGGCACTAGAGATCGACTATTAATACCATGGGTAAGCTTCTTAATTTTCTCTGGTTAATTAAGTTGTTTAATCGCGAGAGCCAAGTATTTCATGTTCGAGGGCTGACTAAAGGCTATACCTAGAGGACCTTGTAGTTAAGCTACGATAAAAGGAATTTCTCATGAAATCATCGCCTGACTGATTACCTTTGCTTTGACCCCCCAAAGTCTTTTCACAGTGATTCAATTTTGATGTGTGTGCTTATTTTGTATGCCTTGGGTTTTTTTCTTTTCAAGGAAAAGCGCTCACACTGGGAACCTCTAGAGCTCTAGTACCATAGACGATACATGTGAGTGGAGTACCAATTTAAGCAGGGATTTCTCTTCCAGCTTAAAATTTTACATTGTGGCACTATGATTTTTTTTGTTTTGTTTGTTTTCATCATTTTAATTTTGTAGCTTTGGGGGGTCATATAACTCTGATACACCTCCCCAGGCTCATCACACTAGTAAACTCCCTTTAAAATACTTAAGCTAAAGGTCAATAGGGTCAAGCCCACTAGAAAGCCCTAGTACATTTCACACAATGATGCCTAAATCGGATTAAGAACCTAAGTAACCATTGCTTATTAGGAAGGCATTCCCCATGGTATTAAGAGAAGATTTCTAACACCTAGCTTGGTCAAACTAGCTTAGTCGGACTGCTTAATTTTTAAACCTAGACAAGTGATTATGACAAAAAATTACATTGAATTAAATGTTTGATACTAAGCAAATGCGGTGAATATTAGGCTACCAATCACAATTAAAGCAGACAAACATGGATGCAAAATAGATAGGGGCAATGCTAATGGACAAAAAACACCTGTTTGTGTTGATGGTCGCGTTTGATCTGAAGTGTGAACGAGAGAAAGGTTCCATGAAGGTCCAAATCCTATCAATAGCAACACGCTCCTGTACACACTAGGAAACGAAAGGAATACCTCCAGGAGGCACATTAGTGGGAAAAGGTACCAACACTTATTGAACACAACAAAAAACATAAGGAACCCTAACCTAATTATTTGCACTCCCCGTAAAGAGTCAAGGGAATAGGATATTGTAGAGGTTAGGGGGAAACCCTAAGGCTAAACCCCTATCCTCGTCGTCGAGATAAACAAAGTCATCATCCATGAGACCATATGTACCATCCGTGTAGTCCTATAAATTTTCTTCATCATAGGTGCCCATGTTTACTAAGAAGGTCACTAGACGCCTATAGTCATCTTGGTCAAAAGGGTAGGCTTGTGCAATGGGAGAAACGCTCTCTACTAAGTATGGATCAGACGTGGTCAAGAGACGTATCAGCCATTCTAACTCCTCAAAATTCCTCTCACATGCTAGCGTACCTATCAAATCCCATTCACATGCAAGCACTGGAAAGACCATGTGAAATATTTGTGAAAAGTAACGAGGGTACCTCTCACCCAAGGCAGGAGTGGATGACTCTAGCGTACTAGCCATATCTGTACACGCAAATAGATGATGGTTAGAGTGCAAATATTACAAGGGTCGTGTTCTTGTGCATAATTTGTTTTTATGATTTTGTGTTATGGCTCTTGCTCTTTTACTTTTTAATCTTGTTTTTGTGAGTATAAGGCTTTATATATACATTCCCTAAGATTGGAGATTAAGAGGTCAGGGAGAAAGGTTGAGAGGGAAGCAAGTGAATAATGGATGTCCACAAACACTCCCCCCTTCCTTGGGTAGATCATACCGTTTGAAATGATGTCGTCACCCTTTGAAACCAGTTGTTCCAAGTTGTCATAGGTGAAGATTTTTGCCAGTAGTTTTCTATTACCTTAGGTGCCTAGTCGAGTTGCAAGGGTGGTAAGGTACTCTCCCAGGATCGAACTTGAAGTGGTTCATCAGGTGATTCTTGAACACTGGAAGGTGTGGATTTCTTTGTAGCTTCATGGAGGTCCACTATTGTAGGTGGAGGATGTGTAGAAGCTTTTACCTCTATGGATGTATTACATGAGGAGCTAGAAGCTTCATGGAACTCCCCCCTTCCTGAGCTAGGTGGAATAAATTGGTTTTGCCTTGGAGCCCAAACTAGCTCTGGACTAGGTGTGTAGCATTCTATGATCTTTCCCTTCCCACGGTCTGCCATTGGCTTTAGCGTTACACTGTTTGACTCATATGGGTTTATTGTCGATAGGGAAGGACACATTTTACGTTTAGGTACCCAAATTTGCTCATTTCCATCATAGTAGCCTTGGGCTTCTAATAGTCGTTTTGGAATCCATCGTGATTTGGTCTTGACTCTCCTAGAGCGTGCTCTTGGTTTTCCAGGGAAATTTTTTCTTGGAATGGATGGGAGGGTTGAGGTAGTTGGAAGTAAGGCCTTGGGGACCCATTGATATGTACTCTTAGGTCGTGCAGGTTGAGTACTTGCAATATTACTGCTTGCTGCAACTACAAGTGTTGAAGTGCTAGGTTCATGGGTAGCCGGCAAAGACGAGTTAACCACCTTGACTTGTGAATGTTGGCTATCCTTCAACTTTGCTAGAGTTTGCAATGTAGGTGACTTTGCTTGAATGATAGGGGTAAGAGTCGGTGGTCGCGTCATGACACTACCAGTATCCCAATCAATAGTGCATTTGGTTGCCAACATCCACGTGCGTCCCAGGTCTACGTTGCCTTCCATAGCTCCCGCGGGCATGACTAGGAGCCTCTGCGCTATGCTTCCATTGTCATAGACAACAGGGGTCTGAAGGACTCCAAGAATAGCAGTTTTCTTTTTATTAATGCCCTTGACTTGCATCGTACTCGGGGATAGGGTCGGTTTCCCTAATTGACACCAAACTCCATAGGATAACAAATTGTGTTTAGCTCCCGTATCTAATAAGGCATTGTATAGTACTTTCCTATAGGGGCTATTTAGCTCAATTGGGTATCGTAGGGGTGGCTCAGATTCTAATAAGTCGTCATCTGTGTCCTCGAAAAATGCTTGCGTGATTCCCAGATTCGCCTCTCGTTGGCGTCTAAGACGTTGTTGTTGTTCTCGAGCCTCAACTCTTGCTTGGATTTTTCTAAGCTCTGCTTGTTCCTTGGCAACCTTCTTTTGATGGATGGCTTGCAACTCTTCCTGGCTTAGAGGATCATAATATCTTTTGAATTTACTCCCATTAAGGAATCCAATGGTTTCAACTCCATCTAGAGTCTCCACACGAATGGTACCTTGCGGGGTAATTTCACACACTCGATATGGTCCCTTACAAGCGTATTTCAATTTCTTCTTTTCATTACGTACCATGTACATAAGAACTTTATCACCAACCTTGATGCCTTTATCCTTTAAATGGCTATCAAACCACTTCTTTCTCCTATCCTTCTCCAGTAGAGCATTTCGCACAACTAATTGCCTCTCTTCATCTAGCCTTTCCAGGATATATAATCGCTCAACTAAGGGGTTACCATCCCAACCTTCTTGAGAAGCTACTCGAAGACTAGGAATGACAAACTCCCATGGCATAACTGCTTCTTGGCCATACACCATCTTAAACGGTGTGCAATTAATAGCAACTTTATACGCAGTACGATAAGCCCATAAAGCTGATGTAAGCTTTAGGTCCCAATCAATGCGATGAGCCTCAACTGTCTTTGTCAAAATGGAGATGAGAGTTTTGTTGGTACTCTCAGCTTGGCCATTTGCTTGGGGATAATAGGGTGTAGACTTGTGGTGAGATATCATGAAGTTTGATGTGAGTTCTTTTATTACTTCATTTATAAAATGAGTTCCATTGTCACTCACAAGTTCAAAGGGGCATCCAAAACGTGTGATAATGTTCTCAAAGAGGAACTTAGCTGTTGTGTTTGCATCCGCCTTTCGTGTTGCTTTTGCTTCAGCCCATTTGGTTACATAGTCGGTAGCCACAATAATATATCGTGATTGCGTGTTACGTGCAACCGGACTAATCGGTCCTACAAAGTCTAAGCCCCACTTTTCAAATGGTTGGGTTACCTTGATGGGATGTAGAGGCATCCTATCCCTTCTTTGTGGCTTTTTGAAGCGTTGGCATTCATCACATCCCTTTGCCAAAAGTGATGCATCCTTAAACAGAGTGGGCCACCAATAGCCTGACTGTAAGATCTTTCGAGCAGTCAACTTCTCTTCCCACTTGCACCCTTAGACTTTCTAATTTGGGCCTAGTCCCCTACTAGAAATTGACGGTTTTAGGGATTCCGAGGGCATAAAGTCACCAAACGGAGGGCTGTAAAGCACCACACGTCCCTCTGACCGAGATGCTCTTTTTGAGCTATCATACGTTCTATTCTATTGTTGGGTCAGAAAAAAAGAGCCAAAAAGCCAAAAAAAATTTTAAAAATTAAGAAAAGACTTGGGTTGCAAAACACCCAAAAATACTAGGTGAGCAGCCTTCACGGTCACTCACTGACACTTCTAGGGGATCCAATTCATATGAATCTACGCTCTGGATGAGTGTTAGAGCACGAGCATATTGGTAGTGCCTCCATTTACGCGGGCACCCATTATTCCTCCACCCTAGGTTCTGGACCTTCGGCCGGGACTCAAGGTAGCGCGACCCAAGATCCTCATATCGTGTCTAGTCATTCTTCCTATGACTACGAAGTCATGGAGGGGTATCCTACACCAAACCCTGATAGTTCAAGTCAAGACATGCATGCCATGGGCCCACGGCCCGGGTCCAGCGTGTTTAGCCGCTTAAAAGAGACCCTTAGTAGAGCTACTCGCTCCGAACATGCGGTTGATGAAATAAATGAAGGGAGTGGGGAATTAAATTCGTCATTCATGTCTAAAATAGACCCTATGCTTCTTGAGAGTGTGCATGTGAATGTTCCATCCACTGCACCTCCTGATCCTTTAGGACTATCTCCCTCTGAGGTTCTACTACCCGATGGTAGGAGTCTTGCCGAAGTACAAGAGATCGAACGCTATATGCAAGCAACAAGGGAGAGGGAAATTGAGAACCTACGAAGGCTAGAACAAAGTCAAGCCCTAAAAGCAAAGGCTCTTATGACAACAATCATGCCAGCTGAGCAACCGAGTGCTCCCAAGGTAGTAGTCACGGAGGGGCAAGCGATGGGGAGCAATAATGCTTCCACTTCGAGGAAAACCTCCAGCACGCCAGGCCTAGATGGGATATTCCTAAACGAAAATTGGGAGTATGACCTACAAGCAGAAGCTTTAACTGATTGGTACACAGGACACACCTATCATGTGGGTTGGTTAGATGTTCTACAATCCACATCGCGTGCTACTAGCATAGATGAGCAACAACAGAAAGTCTGTGATGTCCTCCATAGGATTGTCGAGTTAGAAAGACAGAACACAGGGATCAACATGCCTTCAACAGGCCTAATGAGATTCTTGGATACGGGAAAGGCCAACCAACCAACCCTATCACAAATGGAGACTCCCTCAGTGAGCCCCATTGATCCTCCATATGTTGTTTCGCCAGGAGCCTCAGTACAATCTGAGCCCACAAGTGGCAGCTTTACCTTCCCAGATCTAGCTCATCTTTCTCTTAATGACACTACGGCTACCATGCATATCCTAGTGGTGAGCATGACAAGAAGTACACCATGGAGTTCATTTGTTAACATTGCGCCGATGCCTAGTAGCACAGTGCCCCCAACTATACCTACATGTATGTATCAATCATGTGCACCTGTCGTACCTCAGCCTCATGTAGCGCCTACACATCCGATTATTCCAAGAGCTTACAATCCACAATGGCATTATCCAAGCTCTTATACAAGTGGAGCCATGACATTTAATAATAACATGCCATATCAGGCACCCCCTATGCCTAGGGCCACGCCTATAAACTTTGGACCACCGTCGGGTACACCACCATACGAAATATGGGACCCAAGAGCCGCGCGTATGCCAAGGCCAAGGCCAACTCCCATCTCACATGTGGTTCCAGGAGCACATACACCCATTATACCTGCTCAAATAGGAGATTTGGCAGCATTTTCTCAAACTATCGGTCGCTCTATTGCAGAAAACATGCGTAGTGCACCTGATAGAGAGCCTAGGAGCAAGGCAGTTCAAGTAGCTAAGCTCACACAGAAATTCAGTGGAGACGGAGATGCTAGAAATCATATGGAAGTCTTTGAACATGTGTGCGATTCCTTGGAAGAGCACAATGAGCTACATAAGTGTAAGGCTTTGAGTTTGACCCTAAGCGAAAAGACTGGAGATTGGTATAGAACCTTAAGAGTAGAAGAGAAAACGATCTACTCTACTCTTAGGAGATTGTTCTTGAAAGAGCACATACGAGAGGGAGTACTTTGGGGTGTAGCCTCTCAGCTCCAGAAAGCCCAACGAGAAGAAGGTGAATCCGTGAGAGACTTCATTAGTCGCCTAAAGAATTTGAATTCTCGATGCAATCCAAACGAGCGATTCAACAACAACCAATTGCTCGATAGATTCATTAGGGGACTACGACATGAAAGTATCTATAATGGCCTAGTCATTAGAGGTATCACTGCTTGGGAAGCAGTCACCATGAATGCAATCCAATTGGAGGATAATTTAATGATTGCAAGAGAAAGAGTGTCTGCCGAGCCGAAGTCTAGTAGCTCGCAAGCGTCAGGGCATGAGCCAATGAAGATAAAGCCAATCGTGAAAGAGCAAACGATATCTGAGATGACTTTGGCAGATCTCACCAAGGCCATCCAAGAAAGCCTTAGGGGTAATCGTGCTCCACAAAACACTCATATGTGTCCAAGAAGGGAGCAACAATGGTGCTCAATTTGCTTGGGCCCACATACTACGAGTGAATGCCATACTTTCAGAGTAAAGTTTAATGGGACTTGTAA
The DNA here is from genome assembly GCF_014529385.1 of Adiantum capillus-veneris. Classification (NCBI taxonomy): domain Eukaryota; kingdom Viridiplantae; phylum Streptophyta; class Polypodiopsida; order Polypodiales; family Pteridaceae; genus Adiantum; species Adiantum capillus-veneris. Next base: position 111,284,735 of record NC_140946.1, read on the forward strand.
CGCGTGTGGTAGGTATGGCCATCAAGCGAAGGATTGCCTAATACTTAAACGCATCATGGAAAATAGACCGGCTATAGCTTGGGCAGACTCACCTCGAGTTCCTGCATTGATGCCTACCCCACCCATGGAGCAACAGTTGCCATTACAGCACATGGTCCCTAGAACCCAAAATGTGGTCCAAACCACACCGTTGCCACCTCTAGTGCTAGGACCGCAACCCCCTCATCCAAGAGTTACACCTATGAACCAAATAGGTTGCGAGTCATCTAGTACTTATGTAGATTGCAAAGAGGACATACACTCTAGTATCACCTATGGAGTTGACATGCTTGAGGAGTGTCCCATGTACTATATGGAAGACCATTGGGGACAAATCAAACCGGTATATCAAGATACTGCGCTAGCAGCAAGAGGCCAAAACATTAATAGTTTTGCCAGGAGACCACCTCTTCAGTGCTACGAATGTGGTGGACCACATCGAGTAGCTGAGTGCCTCATTAGAATGCAAAAGAATGTTGCACTAATGCAAACAAGTCAAGGGAGTGCATTGGCAATGCCAATACTCACTTGTAATCGTTGTGGCATAGATCATTTGATCGCACAGTGTCCTAACAATCCAAACGCACCGAAAATCACACCATTGAACTTAATAGAGATTGTTGATGGGACACCACCAACTATAAACATAGTACCAGTAAACGCACTCACACGATCGATGCTCCAAAAACAAAATCATATTCTTGAGGAAAGAGACACGACATCAATTGCCCAATCTCAGAAAAAGAAGAAAACACGAAGAAAGAGATTGCAAAAAGCAGCGAAGTCAGACCCCAGCTCAAAGACCAACATAGGGACTGGTGATGACCCCATATATATGAACGACGCTGCAGAAGATTCTGATTCAGGTGAAACCATGGAGACCAAAACGACCACTAACATAGAAACCAACAAGGAAGATCTTCATGAGCCACAATGGCCAGGATCCAAAAAGAAGATAGGAACTTACCCAAACCCTACAGAGGAGATTGAGCGAGTCAGCATTTAAGGAGTTTGGTAGAAGATACCCAAAGGGATCTAGAACCAGCACCTAGGAAGATCCAGATTACAGACACCGTGTTCCCTACACAACAACAACCTCACCAAGTCCATAGACCCTTGGACATACCTAGTGTCATCCAAGAAGAAAGTGACTTAAAGTCATGGGAAAGTGGGCGTACTCACTTCTTGATGGAAAGAATGTGTACAGAGGGACTACCTAATCCTATCGAAGAAATGGAGATCCCATCTTCCCCACGTGAAGGGACTCAAGGCCAAAAGGTGCCGTTAAACATTGCCAAATTGATGGATTTCATGTCTTCAGAAGTTAGAACCACCATCATGTCCAAACTATATAAAGACCCCGAGCTAGTCTCAGCTCTTCGAGCCTTCCTCAATGGAGAATTACAAGGTGGATTACCACAGTTTGCACATATGAACAAACCTGACTCGGTAATGAATGATGAGGAACATTTAGCACCACCATCTGACCTAGTGGGACATGAATCTGTAATTGAAATACCCGTTAACAAGTTGGGGCAATACTTTGAAGGTGATGAATCTAATGCTACTCTATCAATCACTACTAAAGGATTAACTGTAAAGGGGGTCCTTGACAGTGGTGCGGGAGTCAGCATGGTGACAAAGAGTTGTTGGGAGTCTATGGGGATACCTCACCTTGAAGCCACAAGCGTAGTGGTAAAAATGGCTAATAGATCTATTGTTACGCCTATTGGAATGCTAAAGGATCTCAGGATCAAGGTCTTGGGACACAAGGTAAGGCAGACTTTCATTGTTATGGATTTTTCCAAGCATCCTATGTCATTTGAGATGATCTTAGGGCGTCCATTCATGAGGGAAGCAAAAATGGTGCATGACTGGTCCAAAAACCACGTCTACTTACAGTTCCAAGACTTTGTCATTCGAGTTGATCTTTTAAGTGGTCGAGCGCATCCTCTAGGAAATAAATTCATCATTGATAATCGATCAGACACAACAATTCACTCAGCTCCATTACAGTATTGTTACACGTGTAACGAAGACACGGATATTGGGGAGAAATCTCCTTATATGGATATCCTACCCGGAATGGCTGAGTCAGACAATGTCGATTGGGTACACCTAGCGGCAACTATAGATACATGGGGAGCTAGAGGAACAACCTAGGTAACACTAGATGGGGAAGAGATACCACACATTGCACCAGTAAACATGTTAGGTGTAGCGCATCTAACATCCGATGATAAGAAAGAGGCACACCTACCTGAGAGTGAAACTGATGATTCCTCAAAGGCTTCAGGCCAATACACATCAGAAACGGAATCTCAGGGAGAAATGGATTCAGAACCTGAGGAAACATCGATTGAACCAAGTATAGAAACTAAACACTCAAGGCCTAGTACGACCGTCTATGGTAATTTATATGAGAGTGAAGAAGATACAAGCGAAGACCTATCAGGCGAGTCGAGTTCAAACATTTACCAAAATCAAAACCTTAACAAGAAACAAATGTCATATAAGAGACGACGATATCGAGCAAATGTGAGAGCTAGGATAAACAAGGAAAGATCTACTGCAGAATGGCTTAGCTATCTAGGGGCATGTGATGCTCATCGAAAGCTAGTAGACAATTGGGGTGAACATCTCCAGAGTGTCATGTGGTGCAGCCCGCGACCCATTGACCTCGCTCAATTGGAGGTTACAAAGCCGAAATTGAGTAGAACTATAAGAAGACGTCAAAACCGAGAGTTAGCACAACAACAAAAGGAGGCAGAACTAAAAGAAAGGTCTCTGTCAGGACAAGAGCCTGCTGACTTACATACGGCTCCTGAACATTTTAAATCTTATACCACGGGGGAGCGAAAGGTTGTGTATGCCAAAGCCCAACGAATACCTACCAATAAAAGCAGTGGAGTCTATGATGGTCCAGCGGTAGTTAAAGAGATAGAATTAGCAGAACTAGGTGAGGAGTCTAAACCAGTCTTTATTGCTCAAGACCTTACCAAAACTGAAGAGGCTGTACTTAAGGAGCTCCTCAAGGAATACAAGGATATCTTTGCTTGGACATATCATGACATGAAGGGCGTTCCACCTTATGTGGTGCAATATACAATTCCCATGATCAACATTGCTAAACCCGTCCAGCAACGACCCTATCCAATGAATCCTAAGTACGCCAAAATTGTACAAGAGGAGATTGAAAAACTTATCCAATGTGGATTCATATACCCTATTGAGCACTCAGAATGGGTTTCTCCAATAGTCATTGTGCCAAAAAAGAATGGGAAACTAAGAGTGTGTGTGGACCTCGAGAAAGTTAATGCAGCCACTAGGAGAGATCATTATCCCTTGTCATATTCAGAACATGTGCTTGAAAGATTTGCGGGCAAGGAAGCTTATAGCTTTTTAGATAGGTACTCTGGTTACAATCAAATCACAATTGCATTAGAGGACCAAGCTAAAACTGCTTTTATCACAGAGTTTGGAGTGTTTGCATTTCGTGTTATGGCTTTTGGCTTAACAAATGCCCCTGCTACATTCCAACGATTAATAAACACTGCGTTTAAAGAATTTCTAAGGGAGTTTTGTGAAGCTTTCCTAGACGACCTTTGTGTTTATTCTTCTTGGGAGAAGCATTTGTTATATCTACGAAAAATATTTGAAAGGTGCAGATTTTATTGCATCTCATTGAACCCTTTCAAATGCCAATTTTGGGTTAAGCATGGAGTCATTCTAGGGCATATAGTGTCCAAGAACGGGATATCCACAGATGAGAGTAAGATTAAAGCCATTGCTGATTTGCCACCACCTACGAACTATAAAGGAGTTCAAAGATTTATGGGCCATGTTGATTATTATCGAAGGTTTATTTTAAACTTTGCCGAGATAGCGCGTCCATTGTACAAGCTTCTTATCGAGTTTCATTGGACGGAAGAATGTCATCAATCTTATGAGTTATTAAAGAAGACCCTAACAAGTACTCCAATCCTGTGAACACCTGATTGGAATGTACCTTTTCATGTGCATATTGATGCATCAAACTTTGCTATTGGGTGTGTTCTAACTCAACCAGGAGAACATAAATTGGACTACCCTATTAGCTTTGCAAGTCGCCAATTAAATGATGCTGAGATGAACTACACTACTACAGAGCGCGAAGGTATAGCTATGATTTACGCAGTAAAGAAATTTCGCTATTACCTTCTTGCTACCAAGTTTGTGTTTTATGTTGATCATCAAGCATTGCTATATTTGGTAAACAAGCCGTGTTCCACAGGTCGAATTACACAATGGTTGTTAATTCTTCTTGAGTTTGACTTCACCGTTGTTGTGAGGCCTGGGAGGAAACATGTCATGGCGGATCATTTATCTCGTATCCCTAATGGCGAAGCTTCTACGGGGGTTGATGATGAATTGCCTAATACTCCTTTGTTCATTGTTGAGACAATGCTTGAATGGAGTGAAAAGATTGTTAACTTCTTAGTTAATGGTTTTCCACCCAAAGAGCTGCGAAAAGATATAGCTTGAAAATTAATCAAGGAATGCGAACCCTATTGCTTACTGGCTGGAACTCTCTATAAGAGAGGAAAAGATGATGTTCTTAGACGCTGTGCCCGCGAGGATGAGTATTTATATATTCTACAAGAGGCACACATGGGCGTAGCTGGTGGTCACTTTTCAGGAGAGTGGAGGACTTGCCCCACATGCTCTCATTCCCTCTTGAGGGGGTAGGGTATATATATAAGAGTGAGTCTAATATATATCATAAGACTGAGGACTGGGCTTGGGCTTGGGCAAATGATCCCGATCCCGATCAAAATTTTAGTGTAGCCCCCCAGTCACTCACGCTTAAATATTTTTGTTTTTTTTAAAAATTATTTATTATTTATATTATTATTATTATTATTTTTTAGGCGACGACCGCGCGCGCTTTAGGTGACCCTTTCTTGGCCACACACACTGTCAACACCTACCTAACCTCTCTGTCAACAGCTCACAGGTCACTACCTTATCTACTTACTAACATTGCTGCTAACCACTAACTAATCTACTAACTAATCTGTTAACCACTCTGCTAACTGCTTACTGACAGTGAGCTAACTGTCCACCTACTTCCTCTCTCACTACCTTACTGTGCAAAGACTCTGTGCAGGCAAACCTTAACAGAAAGCTGTGTACAGACTGTGTGCAATCAGAAATTGCTAACTGTCTACCTACTTACTCATTCACTGCGAACAAGCTAACGACAACTAATTGTGCAAAGACTGTGTGCAAACAGAAAACACAAGATTATGCAGAAATCACAGAACTTGCAGACAATACAGAAATTAACAACTTGCAGAAAAATAACTCATTCCTCTTCCTCTTCCTCTTCTTTCCTACTACAAACAACTCATAGAAGAAGCACAAAGTGCCTCTTGGGCTTAGTGCAAGGTGATTCCCCGACAGCGGCGCCAAAAATGTGCGCTCCTTGCCGCACCGTCGAAGCAAGGGACTTGCCTAACACTGTGTGCGAGCCACAAACGGCTCCAAGCACACAACTAGCTTAACTAGTAAGCTCAAAAGAGGGCAATGGTGTGTCACTCACCGTTCTATGCTCCTGCCGTGGAGGATTCCTCACCGCAAAGAAGAAGGGGACGACGCTACGTCGCGCTCAACCGCTTCACCGCCGTGCCGCCGCAATGCTCGATCGCACTCTCTCTCTCTCTCTCTCTCTCTCTCTCTTACATACACACACATACAAGGAGGTGAAGAAGAAGAAGATGGAGATGGAGATGGAGCAAGAGCACTCTTCTATTGCACAAATGAGAGAATGAGTGAATTTTACGTTTAGTTGGCTTTTATATGAGCTCACCCCATTCACACTTGGGCGCCCATGCTTAGCCAACTAATCCCTTGAATGTCCCAGTTAGAGTGCGCCTCTCATCGGCGATCACTCTTACCCTTTTCTTATTGGACCGACAAGCTCGGTACCTGACTCTACCAAATAAATAATACAATGTCCACCGTAGGTTACAACGTCCGTCTCATAGGTGATAGGGTGTCCGTGAGCCGTGAGGGTTAACAGTCTCGTAGGTGATAGGGTGTCCGTGAGCCGTGAGGGTTAACAGTGCATTTCCATCAGATGCTGTAAGAAGAGCTGAGTCCATTGTATTCTTCAAGAAGTAGATGTCTCCTGACACTAGACTGTCATCCTCTGCAACAGTGTTTGTCACATTTATTTCTTGAATCTTCACTGAGGACTTGTTCTTCTCACCATGGTCTTCAGCTTTCTCTTTGCCTTTTTCTGCTTTCCATTCTCTGCAGTCTCTTTTCATGTGACCCTTCTTGCCACAATGGTAGCATTCTATGTCACTCTTGCCTTTAGCACTGCGGGACTTGCTACGAGACTGATTCCTCTTTCCACCTTTGTACTTTTCTTTGGTCCTTCCCTTGACAACTAAGGCTGTTCCTTTTCCTTTGTCCATTGTCTTTCTATTGGTTTCTTCAGTAAGCAGGCTTCCTTCTACACCTGCTATGTTCAAACCATCTGGAGGTGCAGAATTACTCAAAGCTGTGCGAAAAGTGTCCCAACTTTCCGGCAATGTGATCAACAGGAACATAGCTCTAACAGGTTCATCAAACTTGACACCTTGAGCTGACAACTGACTATAGATTGTGTTGAATTCATTCAGATGATTGGACATATGTGTCCCTTCTTTCCTCTTCAAGTCAACAAGCTTCTTAAGCCAGTGTACCTGTGAAGCTGCACTCTGCTTCTCATAAAGATCACTCAGCTTTAACCATGCTTGATAAGCCGACATCTCGTCTGCTACATTGAAGTAAACGCTTTCTGCCAAAGTCAGCATAATGGTAGAAAGTGCCAATTCATCCATTTCGCTCAATTCATCTTCGTCCATATCTTCTGGTTTTATCCCCTTGAGCTTTATAGGTTTTATCTGCTTCTTTTGTACCAACACGTGCCAAATCTGCTTCTTCCACAATGGGAAATTGGTTCCATCCAGCTTCTTGATATTGTAAAGAGCAATGTCTTGTGATCCAGCCATAGCTACGCTTCACAGTGGTTTACTTTCCTGGGAAAATTTCGGCAGAGTTTCCCCTGTAAACTGACCTCTGAACCAATATCAACCTGATGAACTAGTGGATGTCGCCTACAGTCTGTGTGTAGGTGCACCCGTGTCGTATGTGACACGCCTCCAAGAACTGTAAGCCATCCTTCGTTGTGTAGATAGCCACAAATCAACACTCTGGAAGTGCAGATATCCTCAGCACTTGCAGTCATAGGCCGAAACCCCAAATTTGCAGAGTCGGATCTGCACCCACCAAGACCACGTAGTCGAAAATGGCATGCGCAGATCTTTGTCGAAGCCGAACGGTGGCTGAGATGACCTCAGAATGAAATTCTCAGAACACCAAGCATTTAGGGCTTTTCCATAGGAATTGGGGCCGTGTCTTCGTCTGTCGAATCTCACTTTAATCTGAGCAGGTGACTCTGGCTACCTTCAAATGCTGCCCCGAGCCTTGATCTGAGCTCTGATACCAGTTGAAGGAGTACGAGCGGAAGTGCGACGCGAGAGAGAGTGTGAGAAGAACAGCACGACGATATGGTGAACTCGCTCTACTGTAATGTGTAGAGCATAGTGAGTTCTTATTAGGTTTTAACAAAAGAATATGTGTTCATACCTGGCGGCCCGCCCACTTACCTGGGCGACCACATCGGGCTTTATACCCCAACAATGAGTTGTTAATGAAAAGGTTTCATTGTTTGTACCTAGAAGTGCTTAATGTTTTACCTTCTATTATGATTCAAACGTTTCAACAAGGCTTGCAAATAATTCCAGAAAAAAATATTTAGTTTCTTTTCAGAACTATTTACATTTCTCTTTAATGTGTGCTAGGAGCATCACATTCGCCATCAGTATTGGCAAGGATGATCATGGATATACAGGTTTAGATCTGTTTTTGCTAAATGCATGCACACTAGGTGTTATGGGCCCTAGTGTTTAGCAAAGGCTAGTTTAGAGTGGCATGCATATTGATCACATTAGTGCTATGAAGCATTTTGCATTCTATGTGCAGTATCTCTATGAGATTTTGTTTGGATCTACCAATCACCAATAGATGTCATGTCTCGGTTTGGGTGCTTGTGGATCTTTCCAATTAACCAAGATGGTTATTCAGGACATTGTTGCTTCGTTAATAATGTTGTACGATCTTGTGATCACCGTTTACCAGTCATCTGGGCAGATTGTCTATAAACCGTGGGAAAAAACACATCAGTACTCTGTTATCCAAGGGGATAGACATATTACAAAGTATAATCTTGTGCTAAAGGATATGCAAAGTGCGTACATTAGCACCAAGCAATCCACTAAATAAGCATTCATTACTCTACTTGGATTGCACTTACCATTAATTAAAGCATGTTTGCAACTAGGTTTAATCTCTTCATGTTTAAGTCACGTTCTCAACCTTGAATACTAGTTATGGCGGGGTTGTTTACTGATGAAAATGGAGAACAAGTCACGGACTTCAACTTGCTTGATGAGTTAAGTCAGCAAGTTACTTTCATGGAAAGTGAAAAGAGGTACTCTTTTGGGTACACCTTTCTTGTGATAACTCGTTTATCATGCTGGGATGTGTTCTAAATGGCATTACACACTATGTTGGATACGAGCCGGTAACACATGATGGTTTCAAATGGACAACAATGTGGAAAATCAAGATGTTACTCTTGTTTTCATTGAACCTCCTATTGAACCATGTTCTAGTCAAGCGAACATCGGTATCCATGAAGGATGCCACGGTGGAAAACCTTAGTGTATCACCACTCTTGTTTTCAAGGACAAAAATGCTTCTCCAAGAGGGGAGTAATGTCAGGACAAAGATCCTAAGGAGCAAGGCTCAACTTAGGGGGTTAGCTAAGGGCTCGGATTGGACCAGTGTGGATTGGGGATCCGTATTCTGGATAGGGCTAGGTGTTGGGGTATAAAGCCCAATGTGGTCGCCCAGGTAAGTGGGTGGGCCGCCAGGTATGTACACATATTCTTTTGTAAAAACCTAATAAGAACTCACTATGCTCTACACATTACAATAGAGCGAGTTCACCATATCGTCGTGCTCTTCTTCTCGCACTCTCTCTCGCGTCGCACTTCCGCTCGTACTCCTTCAACTGGTATCAGAGCTCAGATCGAGGCTCGGGGCAGCACTGCAAGAGGCTAGAGTCACCAGCTCAGATTGGAGTGAAACTTGACAGGCAAAGACACGGCCCCAAATCTTGTGGGACAGCCCGTAGGGCTGGGTGTGCTCAGAATTTCATTCCGAGGTCATCTCGGTCACCGTTCGGCTTCGACAAAGTTTTGCGCAGGCCATTTTCGACTACGTGGTCTCAGCGGGTGCAGATCCGACTCTACAAATTTGGGGTTTTCGGCCTACGACTGCAGGTGCTGAGGATATTGACACTCCCAGAGTGTTGATTTGTGGCTGTCTACACATTGAAGGACGGCTCATAGTTCTTGGAGGCGTTTCACATACGACACGGGCGCATCTACACACAGACTGTAGGCGACATCCACTAGTTCATCAGGTAGCTTGTGTTTGCTGCTTGATATTCCAGATTTCATCCTGACATTGCAGGTACTTCCACGTGGGATGTATTGTCAGAGATGATGTATGTCTGTTGAGGGTTTGCTGGCTGTGAGTCACGCAGTAAACAACCGCCGCAACGGTTACAACATACAGTGGGAAATTTGTGGATGTATGACTTTGTGGGAAGTCTATGTACTGTTAGATTTACTGCAACCTTTGTTGAGGGTCGAGTGAGGTTTTATTGAGCTGGGGGATTCTCGAATGTTGAGATCCTTTCGGTGATACAGGTCTTGGAGCGATCCCTCGAGCACCCTTAGATAGGCAGCTAGGATGTATTGACTGTGAGTTAGACAGTTGGGATTGCATCTTTGCTTTACTGCCGTTGAGGCATTGTCGCAGTTTATGCTTATAGGACAGTGACAAGACAGTCAGAGACAGTACATGTGCAGGACAGGTTTACTCGTAGCTTACAGTGTCAGAGAGACAGTGTTTTTTGAGCTGTTTTTTGGTCTGTTTTTTAGTACACCATAGCCATTTTATAAAGGAGACTCTACCGAAATTTATGCAGAATCGGAAGCTTTCTTGGTTCATTTGACAGGTTGATATTGGTTCAGAGGTCAGTTTACAGGGGAAACTCTGCCGAAATTTTCCCAGGAAAGTAAACCACTGTGAAGCGTAGCTATGGCTGGATCACAGGACATTGCTCTTTACAATATCAAGAAGCTGGATGGAACCAATTTCCCATTGTGGAAGAAGCAGATTTGGCACGTGTTGGTACAAAAGAAGCAGATAAAACCTATAAAGCTCAAGGGGATAAAACCAGAAGATATGGACGAAGATGAATGGAGCGAAATGGATGAATTGGCACTTTCTACCATTATGCTGACTTTGGCAGAAAGCGTTTACTTCAATGTAGCAGACGAGATGTCGGCTTATCAAGCATGGTTAAAGCTGAGTGATCTTTATGAGAAGCAGAGTGCAGCTTCACAGGTACACTGGCTTAAGAAGCTTGTTGACTTGAAGAGGAAAGAAGGGACACATATGTCCAATCATCTGAATGAATTCAACACAATCTATAGTCAGTTGTCAGCTCAAGGTGTCAAGTTTGATGAACCTGTTAGAGCTATGTTCCTATTGATCACATTGCCGGAAAGTTGGGACACTTTTCGCACAGCTTTGAGTAATTCTGCACCTCCAGATGGTTTGAACATAGCAGGTGTAGAAGGAAGCCTGCTTACTGAAGAAACCAATAGAAAGACAATGGACAAAGGAAAAGGAACAGCCTTAGTTTTCAAGGGAAGGACCAAAGAAAAGTACAAAGGTGGAAAGAGGAATCAGTCTCGTAGCAAGTCCCGCAGTGCTAAAGGCAAGAGTGACATAGAATGCTACCATTGTGGCAAGAAGGGTCACATGAAAAGAGACTGCAGAGAATGGAAAGCAGAAAAAGGCAAAGAGAAAGCTGAAGACCATGGTGAGAAGAACAAGTCCTCAGTGAAGATTCAAGAAATAAATGTGACAAACACTGTTGCAGAGGATGACAGTCTAGTGTCAGGAGACATCTAATTCTTGAAGAATACAATGGACTCAGCTCTTCTTACAGCATCTGATGGAAATGCACTGAGTGACTGGATTATAGACTCAGGGGCATCACTTCATGTGTCTCCAAACAAGGAGTGGTTTACCTCTTATGTGACCACTAAAGATTATGTTCGGCTAGGCAATGGGCAGACATGTGAGATCTTAGGTGTTGGAGATGTTCAATTGAAGTTTCAGAATGGCTCTTCTTTCACGCTGAGCCACATAAGCATAGAAGCAGTAGAAGAGATACACAGTTGGCACTTGTTCATAGTGATTTGTGTGGACCTATGCCTAACCTATCCCTAGGGGGAGCTTCTTACTTTATGACATTTATAGATGATTACTCGAGGAAAGTATGGGTTTACTTTCTCAAGCACAAGGATGAAGCGTTTAGTGTTTCAAAACGTTTGTGACACTTGTGGAGAATCAGAGTGGCAAGAAGCTTAAATGCTTACGCACTGACAATGGTGGAGAGTATGTTTCAAAGGCCTTTCAGGACTTTTGTGAGTCAAAAGGTATAAAATGTGAACTTACTGCTCCTTACAATCCTCCTCAAAATGGTGTTGCTGAGAGGATGAATAGGACCATACAAGGGAAGGTCAGAAGTATGTTGTCTAATGCACACCTGCCAAATGGGTTTTGGGCTGAAGCTGTATCAACAGCTGTTCATCTTGTAAATAGATCTCCTAGCAAGGTTTTGCAGAAGGATTCAGTGCCAGAGATGGTATGGTCAGGAAAAATGCCCTCATACAAGCATCTCAGAGTCTTTGGCTGTGAGGCATATACTCACGTTCCAAAGGAATTTAAGAACAAACTTGAGCCAAAGAGTAGAAAGTGCATCTTTCTAGGCTATGGTAATTCTGGTGAGATGGGGTACAGACTTTGGGATCCCGAATCCAGAAAGGTTGTCCGCAGAATTGATGTTCACTTTAATGAATCCAAATATCATTCTAAACCAGAGAGGGTTGAGGAGATTAGAAGAGTTGTCTTCCAAGAAGATGGACCTACACGTGCAAGACAAAATGTCAGGGCTCAAGAGGAGCAAGGACAAGATAGAGTGGAACCACAGGTTGTGGCTGAGCCTGAGCCACCTATTGTGCGTAGATCTGGACGTGTCATGCGACCTCCTGATAGGTTTGTTGCATCTATGAACTATGTCATGTTGACTGATTGCAATGAGCCTTCATGTTACAAGGAAGCAGTGAAAATGAAGGACTCCGGGAATTGGCAATTGGCCATGCATTCAGAGATGACAGCTCTGCATAAAAACAAGACATGGAAGCTAGTTAAATTACCACATGGCAAAAAGGCTCTACCTTGTAAATGGGTTTACAGGTATAAGATCACCACTCATGATAGTCAGCCAAAGTACAAAGCAAGGCTTGTTGCCAAGGGCTTTAAGCAAGAACAAGGCATTGACTTTGATGAAGTCTTCTCTCCGGTGGTCAAGATGACTACATTGAGATGCTTTCTTGCAGTGGTTGCCATATTAGATTTGGTGTTGCACCAAATGGATGTCAAGACAGCGTTCTTGCATGGTGATTTAGATGTGGAAATTTACATGCATGGTACCATAAATTCCACAAGTTTATGCTTTCTCAAGGCTACAAACGTAGTGAGTTCGATCACTGTCTATATACAAAGAAGGCTAAGGATGGTAGTTGGTTGATCCTTATTTTGTATGTGGATGACATGTTGATTGCTGGCAAGCACTTGGAAGAAATTTCAGCTTTGAAGTCAAAGATAGAAAAATCGTTTGACATGAAAGACATGGGTGAGGCAAGTCATATACTTGGTATGCGCATTGAGAGAGACAGATCAAAGAAGTTGATTTGGTTATCTCAAACAGAGTATATTGACAAGGTTTTGCAACGTTTCAATATGGAGAAGGGAAAGGCACTGAGTGTTCCATTGCCACCATATGTGAAACTTAGCAAACAAGATTGTCCCGTGTCTGAGGAAGAACAGGCTGAAATGGATAATTCCATATGCGTCTGCAGTGGGTAGTTTGATGTATGCAATGATTGCTACTCGCCCAGACATTGCATTTGCAGTGGGAGTAGTAAGTCGATACATGTCAAACTCAGGCAAGAAACATTGGGAGGCAGTGAAAGGAATATTGAGATACCTGAAAGCTACAAAGAGTATGCGTATATGCTATGGGAGTCAAGAGCTAAGTGTAAAGGGTTTTACAGACTCAGATTATGCAGGTGACTTAGACAACCGAAGGTCTATGTCAGGGTATGTCTTTACATTGGCCGGTGGAGCAGTATCATGGCGTTCTAGATTACAAGATTGTGTTACTCAGTCTACTACAGAGGCTGAATATGTTGCAGCATCAGAGGCATGCAAAGAATCAATTTGGCTTAATCGACTAGTAACAGATTTGGGAATCAAAGAAGAGATGCCTGTGTTATATTGTGATAGTCAAAGTGCTATACAATTGGCTCGCAATCCAGTTTATCACTCAAAGACAAAGCATGTGGATGTGAAGTATCATTTCATCAGGGAAATGCTCGAGGATAAGCAACTTTAGCTTGTCAAAGTTCACACCACAGAAAATCTTGCTGATCTACTTACAAAAGGACTTCCCTCAGAGAGCTTTGCGCATTTTCGCAAGCAGTTAGGTGTAGGGTAGTACATCACTTCTCTACATCTCTTGTATATTAGCTTGTATAGTAGCTTCTGTCACACTTAAAGTACCACATTGGACTTTAAGTGGGAGGTTGTTGGGGTATAAAGCCCAATGTGGTCGCCCAGGTAAGTGGGCGGGCCGCCAGGTATGTACACATATTCTTTTGTAAAAACCTAATAAGAGCTCACTATGCTCTACACATTACAGTAGAGCAAGTTCACCATATCGTCATGGTCTTCTTCTCGCACTCTCTCTCGCGTCGCACTTCTGCTCGTACTCCTTCACTAGGAGCCGGCCTATATATAGGGTGGTAGGGCGGTGGATCCGACATCTCAGTCTTCTAGGTCTTATAGCCAAGCTCAAGTTGCCATAGCCGAAAGCTCCATGCTTTCACATCTCATTGGGAAGCCATCATGTGCGTCATTCGCTACTGTCGTAGCTCTTATACCACTTGTGAGTGTGCATGCGTGTGGATGCATGCGTGGGCAGTGCGGTGCACTGCATGAGAGGAAGGGGAGAAACATGAGACTGTGGGTGGAGCAACCTCGAGAAGTACTATGAGTGAGGAGGTCCTTATTATTTGTATATGAAAGAGTAAGGGTGTGTACACACGATGGGTGGGCGACCGGACATCGGAAGTCTGGCCCCGGGCAAAGGCGCAGCGCCTTTATCCAAACACTAGCTCCAACGGTGCTTGTTATTATTATCATTATTATTATTGGATTATTGAAATTGCAAGTTTTTCTTTGTGTTGTGACTCAAAGAGAGAGAGAGAGAGAGAGAGAGAGAAGGGGAGTGAGAGAGGGGAGAGGGAGAAAAAGAAAAAGAAACTCACTCCAAAAGCTCTTGGAACCAACTTCTTTTGCTAAATATGAAAATTAAGAAAAAGAGAAAAAAAATCTCGCTCCAAAAGCTCGCTCCACTCCAATCTCGTCGTCCTAGGAGGGAATAAAATCATCGTCTAGTGCTATGAGGATGATGGTTAGTGCTTGCTCTTTTTGTCTCTAGTATTGTGTAGTAGCTATGTTAGTTTGTGGTGTCTCTCTCTCTCTCTCTCAGCAAACGCTAACATTTAATTAAGCAATAGCCATAAAAGGTAATCCAAACTTGAGAGGATAATCACATACTAATTATACACAGCATGACACTTGAAGAAATCAACACTTGTTACAAGCTGGAACCATGACTATCTCAATGTGTTTGTTAACCAGTATGTCCCATATCACATGATAACTGACCTCTGTTGACTTGGAGTGAATCATAGGGTTCTTCGCTAGCATAGTAGCACTCTGACTATCACAATGCCACACTGGAGTATGATAAATGCCAAGGTCTCGTACTAGACAAGCTAAACATACAGCTTCCTTTCTAGCACTAGAGACTGCAATATACTCAGACTCTATGGTGGAAGACGAAGTGCAATCATGGAGACATTATCTCCATGACACTTCTGCTCCAACAAATAGGAATACAGAGCTATATGTGTATCTTCAACTATCCACAAAACCTGCATAGTCTGCATTTGTGTAACCCACTATGGATGCATTATTATTCCCAAAGTGTTGTTCCCTTAAGGTATCTCAGAATGTGTTTCACTTCTCTCTAGTGCTTCTTGCCAGGATTTGCTATAAATCTACTAGCCACTCCCACTGCAAATGCAATGTTTAATCTGATGGCTACCATGGCATACATAAGACTACCGATTGCTGAAGAATATGACACTTTTACCACTTTTACTTTCTCAACATCAGATTTGGGAGCACCATTCTTGTTAAGTTTTGCATATGCCTACATTGGGGTACTTAATGTAGCCTTCTCCCCCTGCATATTAAAACGTTGCAAGACCTTGTGGATATACATTTCTTGAGATAACTATTGTATTCCATGTTTCTTATCCCTCTTGATACACATACCAAGAAAGTGACTTACGTCTCCAAAATCCTTCATAGAAAATTGTGTGCTAAGTGACTTCTTCAAGGTGGAAATCTCATCTTTAGACTTCCCGGCAATGAGCATGTCATCAACATAAAGTATCAAGATGATACGTGAACATCGTTCAACTTTGGGGTATACAAGCAATGACGTTCTTGGCTCCATACATAATCTTGGGACTGCATGTACTTGTCAAATTTTTGATACCACTGCCTTGAGCCTTGTTTTAGGCCATATAATGCCTTATGCAATCTAGGATCAACACCCAACGTTATTCTCGGCATTGTCACCTTCCCAACATCGACGACATCAGTTCTCAACATCGTTGTCAGCAAGACAGAGATAGATATTTTACAATAGGCATCAAGTTACAAATTTCCATTAGCAACAATTTCATACATTTTGTGCGAGCAATTTTTTTTTTTTGGATTGCCATATGTGCATTGATGTATGTTCCTTGTGGCTGCAAAGACTAAGTTTCTCCGATTACCCATGCATAGACGTTGATGGTTTCTTAGAGACAACTCTCAAATATAGATACAATTTTAGATGCAAAGGGACAGTCATAGGTTCTTCTGACATAAGAAACCTGTGAGCATCTTTGGCAATGACAACCATTACAATTTTTGTGGGAGCTTTTATGTGTATGTCGGCAATGTTTTTGTGTTGTGAGCTCTGTTGCGAACCTTTGACTCCCTGCAAGGAGTTGAGTTCTGTGAAATTTTGCTTGCACACTTTTTAGCGTACATTTAAGTGCATACACTGCATTTTGCATTGATTTCACAACATATGTATGCTGCATTGTGGATACTGCCTTGATACGTCCTTGTGGAGATGATTATGGCTTGTTTAAGTAGTCTTGACCGTTTTTGAGACTCGGTCTGGAAGAACCTTGTTCGAGACTATGGCTAGTCATGTATGCATAGCCTTTTGCGAGGGTTGTTGTAATGTACCCAACATTTATTCATATAAGTCATTTCAATTATTTTGCAAAGTAATTGAGATCTCAATTTTGTGAGTTATCATGAGTTTATCAGAGCAATATTGAAAACCGGGTTCAGAATCTATTTATTTATGATCTTTCTTTATGTGGAACAATAGGTTTATGTGGGAACCTAATCTATGTGTGAAAAAAAAGCTTAGAGATAGTATTTTTAGGAAAGAAAGAGAGGTGAGTCAAAATAAGAATACTTTTTTCTTTCTCTCTCTCAAGATAGAATGGGAACTTGTAAGTATAGAGCTTTTTAAAAATCGCGCATAAGATTTGCAAATGTCACAAAAAAAATAAAATAATAATAATAAATTTTTTGAACCGTGACGACGCGCGAGCTTTTCCTTCTCCTATTCTTGAAACCTTCTCAGTATTCTTAGCACCCCCCTAGTGCCTATATAAAGGACCCTTCTCCTCTCACTTTGAACACACACATCTACAGAAGCGGAAGCTCTCTTGCAACGACGCGCCGAAGGGAGGCTCTCTCCCTTAACCTCTCACCTTCAAGCCATCTCCATCTCCAGTCCTCGACGTGCCGCGGTTTGTGAACACTCTCTCTCTCTCTCTCTCTCTCTCTCTCTCTCTCTCTCTCTCTCTCGCCAACAATGCGCTTTTCTTTTCTCTATTCCAAAGCGTGCAACGTGAAGTTCTAAGGACGCGCATGCCGTTGCACCACCAAGGAAGGTAGGAAGAAAGATGTCTACTCCGAACGTATCTCATGCGGAAGCATCAACCGAAGAAGAAGTCGAAGCCATCCAACCTCTAGCACAGGAGTTAGCTGTACGCACTCCAAATCTGGTAAGACAAATTTATAATTTTGCATTGCTATTCATGTTTGACTTGGGAAGCTAAGCATAGGGAACCCCTTAAACTGTCCGAGAAACATGATTCTATCACAAGAAACAAGTATATGTTTTCATAGATTAGTGAAAGAACTGTTTGATAAATTATCAGTGTTTGTTGAATTGTTATTGCTTAATAAATTGTTATTGTATGATAAGTGGTTACTAATTGATATGAAGGATTGGTTGATCATGTTCGATGAATCATTTAAAGAGAAGAATTGTTGAAAGAATATATTTTGTTCCTCATGGGTAGCGAGATGATTCCGTGGTTAGCGGAGATTAGAGGTTATCGGCTCTCTTTTGTTCCTCGCGGTTAGCGGGATGCCTTGCGGATAGCGGGATGCTTGGCGGTTAGCGAGATGCCTCGCAGGTAGCGGGATGCCTGGCGGTTAGCAAGATGCCTCGCGGTTAACGGGATGCCTCGCAGGTAGCGAGATGCCTGGCGGTTAGCAAGATGCCTCGCGAGTAGCGGGATGCCTTGCGGTTAGCGAGATGGGAAGATTTCGTAATTCGCGGTTAGTGAATAAATCCTTTGCAAAGGCTCTGTTGGTTAGACAGAGAAAGTCCGTGGGTAGCATAAATCCTTTGCAAAGGCTCTGTTGGTTAGATAGAGAAAGTCCGCGGGTAGCGGCAAACTCATGAGAAATTGAAAAAGTTATTTTTGTTGATTAATAGGGTTGTCTTCATTAGGCCTTGTTTGAATTGTTTTGGTATTGTTTGAAGGGCTGTAAAAAAGAACCTGTGTTTGGAATTAATTAAGGAACACTGTTTGTATATGTAAAACAATGTGGCAAAAAGTGTGAGTGTGGGGTGGAAAGTGGGGGCTGGCTCAGGTTTTGGTATTGTTTGAAGGGCTGTAAAAAAGAACCTGTGTTTGGAATTAATTAAGGAACACTGTTTGTATATGTAAAACAAACATATAGGGTTTGTCGAATAATAGGGTTGTTTTCATTAGGCCTTGTTTGAATTGTTTTGGTATTGTTTGAAGGGCTGTAAAAAAGAACCTGTGTTTGGAATTAATTAAGGAACACTGTTTGTATATGTAAAACAATGTGGCAAAAAGTGTGAGTGTGGGGTGGAAAGTGGGGGCTGGCTCAGGTTGCCAGTCAAGGATGGGTGGTCTCAATTAGTCGAGAAACTCTCCACTCCCTTTTATTAAGAGAAGTGAATTTAGAGACTGATTGTGCCCCCAGGGGATTCACTATTAGTAATGGGGGGATGTCACCTACGTGCATCAAAATTAGAGAAACCCCCCTATGTACGATATCTTACATGCTAACCTACCCCCCTACATACGCACAAGATACGGACGTTCTCACAATGAGCCATCCCCCCTCATACGGATTTCGTACGGAATGTAATGACTCACTCTAGTAACATAACAATTTTAGAAGCACATGCTTTTGCAAAAATACATATTGAACTGCAAATGAACAGAAGTGTACATTGTATTGTGTTTTCATATGCAATAGATGTTAAGAGAAAAAACCATGAAAAACAACAAATATAATGAATACTAAATTAAAATAAACCAATCGTTTCAATGTAATTTGTCAAAAAACGATTAACATTTGCCTTGTAAACTGATACAAATCGCAATCTCAAAACATATGATACTAGCCACCTACTTAGTAAGCTTCCCACATAAGATTTAAGACACACATATGAAATGGATTGTTCTCTAAATAACAAATAATGCATACTCTTAAACAACCATGAAAAACTTCACTTTTCAAATCAAAACACATTACAAAGCAACTCGTTAAAAGATTAATCTTTTTGAACAAAAACAATTATATGTGATATGAATGCACGTCTATGTTTAAGCAAAATGCCTTTTAAAAAGCACCATATGTATTTAATTTTGAGTTTGTACATAAAATATAAATCTTAAAAATTTCGCCGGAGCCTCCTTTGTAAGGAGACCTCTTTCTCAAAAAAAATCAATACACCCTTTTTTTGGGCTCCCACATGAGATTTTCATCACATAATTTCTTTTTCCAAAAAAACTGTCCACCTCATCTTTGGCTCCCACGTGGGATTTAAGGATTATCTTACACATTGAAATCAAGCACATTTTCAATAGAGTCAAAGTAATCTAACTTCAAAGTGGTATTATAACCTGCATATCATAACATATAAGAAACCTTCAATCACATAGTCTAATCACACGATTACCAAAAGGCCATGTCCACATCGATAGGCGATCATGTACAAAAAAAACAAAAAATGAAAACATAAAAGTATACCTAGATAAATCTAGGATAAGCCCGCACTTACAATTGCTTGAAGACCGCACTTACAATTGCTTTTTCAAGCATTTTATCCATGAGTGTCTCATTTTGCACGATACTTTTTAATTGCTTATTCGGCAATTCACTAATCACCTTGCAGAGAGTTAACCTTAGAGACTAAAGAAATGCCTTCTTCTTACCCTCTGTCATAATGACTATATAGATATCCTATTAAAAAAAAGAAGCATTCTAAGTCCAACTACATATATATAGATATTTTCGATTCTATTTCAAACTATCACATCAAAGCTCCTACATTAACCTAATGTGACACATTGGTATACCATATTTCACTTTGAAAGCTAAAAGAACTGAAGGTGAAAATCGATAGCTCAAGATGACACACCCGCTCAAGTCATATGACCATGTGACAAATTGAGACTACATTTGTAATTATAAACAAAATAAAGACATTGTG
The DNA here is from genome assembly GCF_014529385.1 of Adiantum capillus-veneris. Classification (NCBI taxonomy): domain Eukaryota; kingdom Viridiplantae; phylum Streptophyta; class Polypodiopsida; order Polypodiales; family Pteridaceae; genus Adiantum; species Adiantum capillus-veneris. The sequence goes on from NC_140946.1 coordinate 111,305,052, forward strand.
TATGTGTGACACATAGACCCAAGGTATGCTAGACGTGTCTTGGCAAGAAACTATAGCTCAAGCCATATGACTATGTGGGAAATTGAGACTATAGAATTTGTAACTACATGGAAAAAAACACTAACAGTCTTAAAAACTTTAACGCTTTTTATCGTAAAAAGAGGCACAACTACACGTTTGGTTAGAATGGATAACTCAAGAGACCCGGTCAAGCCATATGCATAGGTAGAAGAATTGAAGGTAAAAATCGATAGCTCAAGATGGCACACCCGGTCAAGCCATATGAACATGTGACAAATTGAGACTATAGAATTTGTAACTACATGGGAAAAAAACTAACAGTCTTAAAAATTTTAACGCTTTTTATCGTAAAAAGAGGCACAACTACACATTTGGTAAGAATGGATAGCTCAAGAGACCCAGTCAAGCCATATGCATAGGTAGAAGAACTGAAGGTAAAAATCGATAGCTCAAGATGGCACACCCGGTCAAGCCATATGACCATGTGACAAATTGAGACTATAGAATTTGTAACTAACTGTTTTAAAAAGTTTATCGCTTTTTATCGTAAAAAGAGGCACAACTACACATTTGGTAAGAATGGATAGCTCAAGAGACCCGATCAAGCCATATGCATAGGTAGAAGAATTGAAGGTAAAAATCGATAGCTCAAGATGGCACACCCAGTCAAGCCATATGACCATGTGACAAATTGAGACTATAGAATTTGTAACCTGAGGAGAGCTAAACATGCTCATATGATTATCTTAACCATTATATTGTACCTGACCTATGTCCCCTTTCCTAAAACCAGTTATATAATAGTTCTTTGCCTCACCTTTACAACGCACCTTCCAAGCAAAACTAGCATGCGAATCGAACTCTGGAATTCTTGTAAACAAATCATACTGGCTAACCGCTGCATCGAAGCGCCTAGACTATGAAGGCGCTTTGTTTGTTATTAAAAAAAAAACGTTCGTCCTGCGCCATCCCTACCTGGCTCTCTGAGCCTATCGTGCCTAGCCTCACTGCTCGCCCTATGCTCCATGGTGACGTATTCTCCTCCCCGACACCTACGATCAGTCTCCACCTTTGCTTTCATTCTCTTTTGCTTAACACCACCAGGACATCTCCAAGGACCTACGTACTCACCTACGTACTCACCTGAGAGAGCATTTTCGAAGATTCTGGATATTTTTCAATTATCTTGCAGCTAGTACCACCTAATTGATATGTATTCCTAATGGATTCAAAAAATAAAAACCATTGATTTTTTTAGAGATTCCAATTTCAAATAAGGGGTGGCAAGCGCATACATCTTCATGCATCATGCCGCCATCCTCATCCGTTTCGAGTGCCAGCCCAACCTGATCCTAATGAGATTAGTCTGGCATTTTCATGCGGCGCAAATAGCAGCATGCATCTTGGCCCATCCCTAGATTTCTATGGCCATCACAAGCACGACCACAAGTCATGCATCGCTTCGCTTGCAAGGTGATGGCCTCCCATTGTGAGCGTGTGTGCCCTGTCAGGTGGTTGTAATCAAGGTCCAATTTTAACAAGGCTGTACAATTGAATAATTGTGGGGGTATATAACCTGCAAGGTTGTTCATGCCTATGTCCAACTTCTGTAGCTTCACCAACATGCCCGTCTCTGTTGGTATCGATCCATTTTGCCCATTGTTCTGGCCTCAAAAACCATTAAGTGGGAGCAATTACCAATATCTGAGGGAATGCCGCCATACAAGTGGTTGTCTGATAAGGAGAGAACCATCAGCTTTTGTAGCATCCCCAAACTAGAGGGAATGGTGCCAGTCAGTCTGTTGCTCTGGAAATAAAAAACCTGGGCTGTAGAAAGGCTGCTAAGAACTGAAGGGACAGAACCTGTGAGAGAGTTACCAGCAAGAGCAAGAACTTGCAAGTTCGGCAAACCGGCAAGCTCGACCGGAATGGGCCCAGAAAGCTTTTGCCCTCTCAGATCCAGAACTTGCAAGGCCAAGAGCTTCCCCAGAGATGAGGGTATCCCACCCGTGAAGTGGTTCCCACTCAAATTTAGCACTCTTAATGAGCCAAATGAGCCTAAAAAGAAAGGAATGTTACTCGATAAATTGTTTTCTGCCAGGTCGAGGACTTGAAGATTGACGAGCTTCACCAACAGATTAGGGAGACTACCATTGAAAGTATTTGAGGAGAGCACAAGGCTTTTCAGATTGAACCATGCAGACAAGAATTCTGGCATCGAACCAGACAAGTTGTTGCGGCTGACATCCAACGATTCTAGAGAACTAATGCTTTCCAGCTCGTCAGGCATGGTGCCCCGTCAGGTGGTTGGAATCTTCTTCAATGGAAGGTCCGTGTCTCGGGATTGATCGGCATTATCGGTACTAGGCAGGCCACCGGAGGGAGGAGGGGGACCTTCCACCATGATGATGGTAGCAACAGCGAGAGCCTCCTTGGCGAAGATGGCAGCAAGGGTGGCGGTTGCGAGAAGAAAGAGGAGGGCATGGCGGGAGCACTGACAGGCGGGTTGGGAAGAGCTGTTGGTGCGGATGGGTAGCATAGCGGGCTTGAAGGAGGGTGCTTGCCATCTCCCCCCCCTCTTAGGCTGTTGCAATCGCTCGTCTTCTTCTTCTTCTTCTTCTTTTCTCTCTCTCTCTCTCTCTCTCTCTCTCTCTCTATAGATTCGCCCAAGGAATGGGCATTCAGCAATTTACTCCTGAGTCCTGGCTCTAGCTCTAGCCTCTCAGGCTCCAGCTGAGTCTTTCTCTCTTCCTTTCCTTGGAAATTGGAAATGAGCAGCACCCCATCCATTCACTCTTTAATGAATTGGAAAGTTCGGGCCCGGGCTTTTGGAAATTGGAACTCAGTTAGGCTCGTGTCACACACGTTCGCCCGTATGTGTGTGCAATTGACATGGCAAAAAGGTATTGGCTATTGTGTGCGTCCGCTGCAACGAATGCTCACCCGGCCTAGACCCCTCGGTCAACTTCGCCTAGTAGCGGACATGAAGAGCAAAAAGGGCGCGACATGTGAAAATAGGCGACAAATTCTTGCTCGTGCCTGGAGAAGCGGAAGTGGAACCAGCTGATTTGCTGATGTAGACGTTCGAAAGGAGAGAGCCTCGTTGTGTGTGACAGCCAAAGCACCCAAGCAGGGATTTTTGGGCCCTGTCTTGCGCCTACGTCTGACAAAGACCTTACTAGTGCCTAGGGAACAAGTGACAAAGTCACGAGGCCTACCAAGTTTAAGGTAGACACCAAATGATATGTACAATTGATCTCTATTCAATAGAACTTGCAGTGTTCGGGAAAAATCATTTTTCCAAACATACAAAATTTCTTTCCTTAAATTTTTCAAGAGAAGATTTTAGAAAATTAGATTTTTTCTTGGATTTTTACACTATTTTTCTCTATTTTGAGGCGGAATTCCTCCTTTTCCCCTTGCCCTTAACCGGACTTTTTGAAATTGAAAACGGCACGATAGTAAGCTAACACACATCTTTCCCGAACATTGAATAGAAGAGCAAGTATATTTGCCAAGTACAACATCCATAACTGATCTCTATTAGTATGGGTATTCAAGTATGTCGTATGTGTGGTCAATTTTGAAAGTGGTTTATTAATGGGTATCTAAGCAGATGCCACCAAATGGAAAAGGGGAAGGCTTCACAGAGATAGCGGGGAGCCAATCAAGTGGACGAAGGGAGAAGAAGACACGTGGGCAGAGCAGGCAGATAGAAGTCTCAGACAAATATGTCTCTCTCTCCTTCCTTTCAAAGCACACATAGAGGAAGATTAGTCAAGTTTATGGTAGCATTGACCCCAACAAATCTAGAAGCTTGTTGAACAAGTCTTAAAGATGTTAGCTAAGGGAGAGGACAGGGAGGTACCATATTTTTTCATTGGTATGGCTATCTTAGTTTGCTAAAGGAGTAAATTAACTCTTTGAAATACCAAGAACAACACCCTCATGTGAAAGATTCTTTGATTGGCTTGTTAGGGCATGTGTCTTATGGCATAAGCACTTAATACCCCCCCCCCCCCGCGGGGTAGGTCCCCCCTCCCTTATGCATACGGTACAAGCATGAAATAATGGGGGGCTACCCCTATTGTATACACTTATGTCTGACCTCTAAAAACCCCCCTCTTGTACACTCACGTGATACCATACGAAAATCCATAGTGAATCCCCCGGGATTGTGCCAAGAGTCGAGATGGCCCAAATCTACGTGACACAAGATTACTACTTAGTTTAGCCCAAGTCTCATATCATATTTATGGTTTATGGATGGCGACCGTGTCTCTTAAACGTGGAAAAAAAGACGTTATTTATGGATTCTAAATATGTCAATGGAATTTCATCTTCATGTTAGGAAACAACTTCATTAGAATCCTAGATGTATCGACCTGGCTTATGGCGTAAGACCCTTATAACCACGTAAACGATGGATAGAGGACTTCCTCTCTTCTGTTGCTCGTATCTCTACTTTGTGGAAACAGAGTAGGGTTTCGTCAATGGAAAAGGAGAATAAAGGAAGGCCATCTATCAAGTCGCCCCAATCTTCTCGGGATTGGGGACCTCACAATTGGTATCATAGCTTAGGTTAAAGAGATTAAATTGACTACTTCAAGTTTCCTCATGTGCATGGTTACTATTCCCATTATCTGACTCTTAGAGATATTACGTTATGTCGATTGACGTGTACCATAGTTATGGTTGAAACCTCTATTATATTTTTTCATGGAGAGATCTTTTGTAGACCCCTATATGACATTTTGATGATTTTATGAATAGAAGATTGAGTTGTTTTCTACAAGAAATTGTTTGACTGGTTAAGTCATGTAAGTGAGTTTTTTGTGTGGATTGAATGAGCCATGACTGATTAAGTCATGTGATTGGATGACTCATGACTTGTTAAGTCATGTGATGAGATTATCCATGACTAGTTAAGTCATGTGATTGAGATAATCATGACTGGTTAAGTCATATGATTGAGTTTTGATGGACTGATTAAGTCAAGATTGGTTAAGTCATGTGATTGATTTTTAATGAATCGGATAAGTAGTGATTGGTTAAGTCATACGATTGAGCTTTTAGTGGACTGGATAAGTCTAAGTTTAAAAAGTACCCTATTGATTTGAATGTGGAGAGTTGGAACATTATCAGAACAGTTGTCCACGGCTAACTAATGGAGCAGCAGTAGCAAGTGAAGCAGACTACAGACCTCACCCTTTTTGACATAATGATGGTCGCTAGTAATTAGAGTAGGAGTATCCTCACTTTTTCTCGAGATGAAGACATCTCGAATCCCTAAGTTGGGGAGATTGTAATGTACCCAACATTTATCCATATAAGTGATTTCAGTTATTTTGCAAAGTAATTGAGATTCTCAATTTTGTGAGTCATCACGAGTTTATCGAAGCAATTGGATAGAAAATCGGATTCAGAATCTATTTATTAATGATCTTTCTTTATGTGGTGCAATAGGTTTATGTGGGAACCTAATCTATGTGTGAAGAAAAAGCTTAGAGATAGTATTTTTAAGAAAGAAAGAGAGGCGAGTCAAAATTAGAATACTTCTTTCTTTCTCTCTCTCAAGATAGAATGGAAACTTGTAAGTATAGAGCTTTTTAAAAATCGCGCATAAGATTCGCGAATGTCACCCAAAAAAATAAAAAAATAAAAATAAATAAATATATATTAAAATTTAAGAGCCGTGACGACGCGCGAGCTTTTCCTTCTCCTATTCTTGAAACCTTCTTAGTATTCTTAGCACCCCTCTAGGGCCTATATAAAGGACCCATCTCCTCTCACTTTGAACACACAGATTTATAGAAGCGGAAGCTCTCTTCCAATGACGCACCGGAGGGAGGCTCTCTCCCTTAACCTCTCACCTTCAAGCCATCTCCATCTCCAATCGTCAATGTGCCATCTCCCGGTTTGTGAACACACACACTCTCTCTCTCCAACAACGCACTTTTCTTTTCTCTATTCCGAAGCTATGGCTCCGAAGCGTGTAACACGAAGTTCTAAGGACGCGCATGCCGTTGCACCACCAAGGAAGGTGGGAAGAAAGATGTCTACTCCGAACGTATCTCACGCGGAAGCATCAGCCGAAGAAGAAGTCGAAGCCGTCCAACCTCCAGCACAGGAGTTAGCCGCACGCGCTCCAAATCCGGTAAGACAAATTTATAATTCTGCATTGATATTCATGTTTGACTTGGGAAGCTAAGCATAGAGAACCCTTAAACTGTCCGAGAAACATGATTCTATTATAAGAAACAAGCATATGTTTTCATAGATTAGTGAAAGAACTGTTTGATAAATTATCACTGTTTGTTGAATTGTTATTGCTTAATAAATTGTTATTGTATGATAAGTGGTTACTGATTGATATGAAGGATTGGTTGATCATGTTTGATGAATCATTTAAAGAGAAGAATTGTTGAAAGAATATATTTTGTTCCTCGCAGGTAGCGAGATGATTCCGCGGTTAGCGGAGATTAAGTTGAGGTTATTGGCTCTCTTTTGTTCCTCGCTGTTAGCGGGATGCCTCGTGGGTAGCGAGGTGCCTCGCCGGTAGCGGGATGCCTAGCAGTTAGCAAGATGCCTTTGGATAGCGGGATGCCTCGCAATTAGCGAGATGGGAAGGTTGCGCAATTCGTGGTTAGCGAATAAATCCTTTGCAAAGGCTCTGTTGGTTAGACAGAGAAAGTCCGTGGGTAGCAGCAAACTCATGAGAAATTGAAAAAGTTATTTTTGTTGAATAATAGGGTTGTCTTCATTAGGCCTTGTTTGAATTGTTTTGGTATTGTTTGAAGGGCTGTAAAAAAGAACCTGTGTTTCGAATTAATTAAGGAACACTGTTTGTATATGTAAAACAGTGTGGTAAAAAGTGTGAATGTGGGGTTGGCTCAGGTTGTCAGTCAAGGATGGGTGGTATCGATTAGTCGAGAAACTCTCCACTCCCTTTTATTAAGAGAAGTGAATTTAGAGACTCATTGTGCCAAGAGTCGAGATGGCCCAAATCTACGTGACACAAGATTACGACTTAGTTTAGACCAAGTCTCATATCATATTTATGGTTTATGGATGGCGTCCGTGCCTCTTAAACGTGGGGAAAAAGACGTTATTTATGGATTCTAAATATGTCAATGGGATTTCATCTTCATTTTAGGAAACAGCTTCATTAGAATCCTAGATGTATCGACCTGGCTTGTGGCGTAAGACCCTTATAACCACGTAAATGATGGATAGAGGACTTCCTCTCTTCTGTTGCTCATATCTCTACTTTGTGGAAACAGAGTAGGGTGTGGTCAATGGAAAAGGAGAATAAAGGAAGGCCATCTATCAAGTCGCCCCAATCTTCTTGTTACCATATACATGTGGTAGTGATGTGTGTGAACACACTAGGACCGCCGGGGCATTTTTTCCCTCTTGAGGAGGTTTTTTCCCCCGTGCATTGTATATACGCCCATCACTCTAGGGCTATCTATCTTTCCATAGCACACTAAGTAACACACTCTCTATTGTGTGCCTTGAGCTTCCTTCGTCTTCTCCAAGCTGTGTGTGTTTCTCTGCAACCCTAATTCCAACAATTGGTATCAGAGCAGGTCACGTCCTCCCGGGCTTAGTCGCCAGCTGCTCCAGCACACGCCTGCTCACTTTCTTCGATTTTAGTGAGTTTTGGTGAGCGTTCGCAAATCGACAAATATTTTGGGAGACCTCGAAGAGCTTGTTTTGCTCAGAATTTTGATTTGGGCTCATTTCGGCCTCAGTTTCCACTACAGGCAGTACTGCACAGGCTATTTCATCATTTTGTGCAAAATTTCTGTCAGTGCTGTTTTTTGCATAACAGGTGCCTTATAGTCTTCTACGGTTTTTGTTATACAGCACAGGTTGTTCCCGCTCCGTTTCTCCTATTTTCGGGCAGTTTTCACATCAGGTGCACCATTTACCATGGCTGACAACAACAACACAGATGTGTTCAAGATGTTTGCTGCTGAGGACAGGTTGGATGGGGACAACTACCCTATGTGGGCTTATATGATGCAACATGTTCTTGTGTCAAAGGGTGTCTGGAACATTGTGCAGGGCATTGATGTACGTCCTGGTTCTGAGGATGTAGGCGATGTTGAGGATGTTGCAGGTCTTGCTGCAAGGATTGTAGCTGTTAGAGTTGTTTTTCCTACGGAAGAACAAGCTTGTTGGGATGTTAAGGATGCGCAGGCTCATTCATTGATTGCGTTGTCTGTGAAGCGCACCATTGTTCCTCACATCCGTTCAGCAAAATCTGCAAAACAGGCTTGGGATATTTTAGCAGGTCTTTATGCAAGCCGCAATGAGGCTAAAATTGCTTTGCTGCGTAAAGAGCTGGAGTTGAAGATTATGCATGAGGAAGATGATATGGACACTTTCCTTGCTAGTGTCAAGGATATCAATGAGCAACTCATTTCTGCAGGTGAAGTCATTTCAGACAGTTCCCTAGTGCAGATTGTTCTTGATGCCTTACCAGATTCTTACTAGACTTTTGCTAGTACTTGGAGACTTATGACCCAAGGAAATCCAGAAGTTGTCAAGTTTGATGTATTATGAACATTGCTGTTGCAAGAGTCACTGTCCATAAACAACAGGACTAGACAGCGTGCAGTTGAACATGCTTTTATTGCTTCTCAAAGAAAGGGTGGTAACAACAATACAGCCACTTCTTATGGTTCTGCTGCAAGTGGCAAAAATTATGTTCCTAATGCTTCTGTTGGCAGCAATTCGTCTGGAAATTCTGGTGATAAGGGCAAAAAGAAGATGCGTTGCCATTATTGTAAAGCCAATGATCACTTGATCAAGTCGTGTCCTAAGTTGAAGGCTAAAGAGGCTAAGAAGAAAGAGGGTGGTTCCACTACAAATGTTGGTTCCTCTACAAATGCAGCCATTGTTGAGTCTCGATCGAAACAAGAGGGTGCCTTGGGATAAAACACCAATGTACAGTGCCTTATACACCTCAGCAAAATGGTGTTGCTGAGAGGAAAAACAGGTCACTAACGGAAATGGCACGATGTATGGTCAAAAGTCAAGCTTTGCCGCATTCTTTTTGGCTTGAGGCCATCATGTGTGCCACTTATGTACTTAACAGGTGTCCTACGAAAGCTTTGCAGTCTATTACTCCATATGAAGCATGGCATGATAGAAAGCCTTCTATTGAGCACATGCGTGTTTTTGGTTGTTTGGCATATGCTTTGGTGCCACAAGTGCAGCGTAGAAAATTGGATGATAAGGCTGTCATGTATTTTTGTTGGTTATAGTGCTGAAAACAAAGGTTACAGGTTGTATCATCCGCAAACAAAACGTATTCTGGTTTCTCGGGATGTAGTGTTTGTGGAAGATTCTGTTCAGCCCTTGCTGTCATGTACTAGAGACAGTAATGTAAGCTCACAGGACATTTATGACACTTTGTTGCCTCTTTTCAGTGGTGGAAATATGAATGTAAGTTCCAATGAGGCAAATGTACAGCCTATGGGGGTTTCTGAAAATGTTTTAGATCAGCCTATTACTGATGCAGATGTACGTGATGTACTTGATGAGGAAAGGGCTGAAAATGAGCAGGCTAGAGGTATGCCAAAATGGCTGGTGCACACTTTGCGTGACAGTAAATTGGATGCACCTTTGTCTAGTCGTACTCGTTCAGGCTCTCACCATGCATCTTATGCATCAGATTGTTATGCTTTAGCTGTGTCTAGTTTACATGATGTTGAGGAGCCTCTGTCTTTTGATGAAGCACAGTATTCAGAAAATTGGATGGCTGCCATGCAATCAGAATATGATGCACTTATAGAGAATGACACATGGACTTTATGTGATTTTCCTCCTTGCAAAAAGGCCATTGGTACGAAGTGGGTTTACAAGTTGAAACGCACGCCGGATGGTGAGATCGATCGCCATAAGGCTCGACTTGTTGCAAAGGGTTATGCACAACAAAAAGGCATAGATTATGAAGAGAATTTTGCTCCCACTTGTCGTATGACTACTGTGCATTTTCTATGTGCATTGGCAGCTCATTTTGGTTGGGATGTACATCAATCAGACATTGTTACTGCTTTCTTGAATACTGACATATTGAGGAAGTTTATGTAACGCAGCCTCACGATTTTGTCATAAAAGGAAAAGAGGACAAAGTGTGCAAATGTAACAAGGCTTTGTATGGGTTGAAGCAATCTCCTTGTGCTTGGTATGAGAAAGCTGACACTCATTTGGTCAAACAAGGTTTTCGTAACAGTCCAACAGAAAGCACATTGTATGTAAAGCGTGAGGGTGATGTATTTCTCATCGTGGTTCTTTATGTTGATGATTTGCTGATCACTGGACCAAATGAGAGACATATTGCTGAATTTAAGGCTGATTTGAATGCTACTTTCAAGATGAAAGATTTGGGGCTGTTGCATCATTATTTGGGTATACAATTTAAGCAGTGTGATGGTGGTATTGCCTTGTGTCAGAAAAGTTACATAGAGACATTGCTATGTAAGTTTGGACTTGAGGATTGCAAACCTATTGCCACTCCCATGGAAACAGGTTTGAAGTTGAGTCTACATGATGCTGTTGATCCTGCTGATGTCACTCTTTACCAAACAGCTGTTGGCTGCCTCATTTATGTATGCAACACGAGGCCGGATATTCAATTTGCAGTCTCACATGTCAGCAGATTTATGCATAGCCCAGGGTCTAAGGATTGGCAGGCTGTCAAGAGGATTTTCTGCTACCTTAGTGGCACTTTACATCTTGGCTTGTTTTATCCCAAGGGGGGATCATTGCCGCCAGACTTACATGCTTTTTCGGACTCAGAATGGGATGGTTGTTTTGACACGCGAGTGTCCACAAGTGGTTTTTGTTTCATGCTTGGCAGTTCATGTATATCATGGTTGAGCAAGAAGCAATCTACTGTGGCCACTTCGAGTTGTGAGGCTGAGTATAGGGCAGTCTTCACAGCTACGATTGAGTGTGTATGGCTCAGACGCCTTATGGCTGATTTGGGTGTTGGACAGGACACTGCCAACACTATCTACACTGACAGTCAGAGCGCACTGGCAGTTGCGAGGAACCCAGTTTTTCATGCTCGCAAAAAGCACATTGAGGTGCATTACCACTATGTCAGGGAGAGGCTCTCAGCAGGAGAGATCAGCTTGGCTTATGTGCCAACACAGGACAACCTTGCAGATCTTTTCACAAAGGCATTGTCTCATGAGAAGCTTGAAGCTTTCCGCAAAGCTTTGGGCTTACTCCCCTTTGTGGACTAATCCTGTCCTCAGGGCATGGCACTTCCCTTTACTCATGTGCCAGCTCTCGTTCACCGCAACACTCCAGGGGGGATTTGTTACCATATACATGTGGTAGTGATGTGTGTGAACACACTAGGACCGCCGGGGCATTTTTTCCCTCTTTAGGAGGTTTTTCCCCCCGTGCATTGTATATACGCCCATCACTCTAGGGCTATCTATCTTTCCATAGCACACTAAGTAACACACTCTCTATTGTGTGCCTTGAGCTTCCTTCGTCTTCTCCAAGCTGTGTGTGTTTCTCTGCAACCCTAATTCCAACACTTCTCGGGGTTGGGGACCTCACAGTTGTTGCGTGAGGTGTTTTGAAGCCGAACACTGGGGGGCGGCTTACCTAGTGCAATGTAGATTATGCTGCTAGAGATCCCCATTCGTGGCCTCGTCATAAGATATGTATAGAAGAGTATAGATGCTTTAACTCATATACAGGAGATTCTGCCAAAATGTCTGCAAAAAATTCGTAAATCTTTAGTCTCTCATATTTTTTGCTCTTGTCAGTTATGGTAGTTGGACTTTTTGAGAAAGAAGAATACAATATAAAAAATTTTGATGGCACAAACTTCATGATATGGAAGCAGCATATGCTTGATTTTTTGGTCAATAAGGGACTTGCAACACAATTGAAAGAGCATAAAGAGGGTGTTTACACTGAAGATGAGTGAAAGAGCTCGATGCTTGTGCAAACATTCGCTTGCACCTTGGTGAGTCTAGATTCTTTACCATTATGGATAAGGCCAATGCAAAGGATATATGGGAGTCGTTTGTAGATCCTACGATTGGGGAGTGCAAGGGAAGAAGGGGAAGGGGATGAGAGCAGACTATGTTTGGTGGAGCTAGTGAGAAGAAGATCTCACTCTCCTTATTTTTCATTATAAGCAAAGAATGAAAAAGTGGGTGGGCGCCCAACCGACCACGGGGCATGAAACCCAACAATCTCCCACTTGAAGGCCAAGGTGGCCCAAGTGGCTAAAGAATGTAGGGGCTACTATGTACAAATGTACAATCGTGAAGCATGACTGTAGCTTCATCCTACGCCCATCATCTCTATGCAATGTGTGAACCACTATGAGGCTAAGCTCTTTGTTAGAGCATACGTTGGGTTTTCATCGGTGTGAACTTGAATTGACTCAATGCGTTTGCTAGCCAAAACATCCCGTACCACATCATACCTGACCTCTATGTGTTTTGACTTGGAGTAAAACACAGGGTTCTTTGTTAACGCAATTGCACTCTGACTGTCACAATGTAGCATTGGAGTCTGGTGTATACTAAAGTCTCCCACTAGACGAGATAACCACACAAGTTCCTGGAACTAGAAACTTTTGCCTCAATGGTGGAAGATGAAGTGCAATTTTGGATACATGATCTCCAAGAAATTGCCGCTCCAGCAAACAAGAAAACGTAGCCATATGTGGATTGCCTAGTGTCCACACAACCCACATAATCCGAATCAATGTATCCAGCTATGGATGCATCACTATTCCCAAAGCGTAAGCACTTGCTAGTTGAGCCCTTGATATATCTCAAGATGTGCTTCACTGCTTCCTAATGTTTCTGCCTGGATTTTCCATAAACCTGCTGGCCATTCCCATTGCATATGCAATGTATGAGTGTGTGCTAACCCTGACAAACATGAGAGTGCCAACTACCGAGGAATACGGCACCTTTGCCATCTCTGCCTTTTCAACATCCGATTTGGGACAATCATCCTTGCTAAGTTTTTTGTATGATGCCATTGGGGTACTCAATGCTTTCCCCCCTTGCATATTAAAACGTTGCAAGATTTTGTGAGTATACTCTTCTTGTGAAAGTTCAAGTATACCACGTTTGCGATCTCTCTTGATATGCATACCAAGAAAGTGACGTGCATCGCCCAAATGTTTCATAGAAAACTGCTTGCTCAAGGCAAACTTGAGAAGTGCAATCTAATCTTTTGACTTTGCGGCTATCGGCATGTCATCCACAAACAAAATCAGAACAATGAGGGAACCATCGTTCAACCTCTTTGTGTACAAGCAGTGATCCTCTTGGTTCCGTACATAACCCTGGGACTGAATGTACTTATCAAACTTGATGTACCATTGCCTTGAACCTTGCTTTAATCCATACAAAGCTTTCTTGAGTCTACACACCAGTTCTGCTCGTGTTAGCTTCTTAGGCTTTATCGCAAAACCCTCAGGTTGTTTCATGTAAACATCCTCTTCAAGATCCCCATGAAAAAACACCATCTTCACATCCATTTGGACCAATTGCAAGTCCTCGATGGCTATTAGACCAAGCACAAGATGCATTGTAGTCATCTTGACCATTGGGGAAAAGATTCCATCAAAATCCATGCCTTTTGTTTGCTTGAACCCTTTAACAACTAGTCTTGTTTATACTTAGGCTTGGGACATCTGTGATACACTTCTTCTTGTACACCCATTTGCATGGCAATGCCTATTTACCCATAGGTAACTCTGTCAATTCCCAAGTTTCATTTGCTAAGATAGAGTTATACTCAAATTGCATAGCCTCTTCCCACTTCACGCTATCATCCATTTGAATGACCTCCTTGTAGCAAGTGGGTTCACCGCAATCAATGACTAGCAAGTAGTCTAATCCTGGCTCAAAACGCTCAGGTGCACAAAATGTACAAGTAGATCTCCAAAGTGTCTGATTGTTGGATTTTGCTCTCTCTGGAGCAACATGTGTGTGTGTACTAGTGGAAGGTGTATCACTAGCACGTCCAGCATTTTGTGTTATTGATGGTGGTGAGAAAAAATCCTCAAAACGTACTTTGCGATACTCAATGTCTTTCACTGGCTTTTTATGCATCTTAGACTTGTTGAATATCACCTATGAGCTGTGTATAACCTTCTTAGATTTTGGGTGCCAGAGACGATATCCCATATCTCCGTCTTCACCATATCGAATGAAGATGCACTTGTGTGATTTGGGGTCTAGTTTTTGTCTGAGCGCTTTTGGCACATGTGAGAATGTCTCACACCCAAATACACTTAATCTATCATAATTGGGCTCTTTTCCCGTCCACAACTTCTATGGAACCTTGTACTTTAGTGGTGTACTAGGTGACTGATTGATCAAGTAAGCAGCCATCGTAATAGCTTCTCCCCAAAATTCTTGAGGTAAGTTGGCCGTAGACAACATAGAAGTGACCCACTCCTAAATGGTTCTATTCATTCTCTCAGCCACACCGTTTTGGGGCAGGTGTGTAAGGCATGATAAACTGTCTTCTAATGCCTTGTTTAGTACAAAAGTCCTTGAACGCGGAGGAAATGTACTTGCCTCTATTGTCATTGCACAAAGCTTTAAGCTTCCTACCCAATTGGTTTTCAACCAATGCTAAGAACTTCTGAAAGACACTAAAGATGTCGCTCTTCTGCTTCAAGAGATAAACCCACACCTTTCTAGTAGAGTCGTCTATGAATTTTAGGAAGTATAACGCTCCCCCTAGAGACTTGACTGGCATAGGTTTACACAAGTCGCTATGAATGAGATCTAGAGGACTCCCTAACTCCTTGTCCAAAGGCGTTGATGTCAACCTAGCATGTTTGCCATATATACAACTCAGTGCCATTACACATACAAAACTTGATGATGTCCACACGGCATATATCAAGCTCATAAGAGTTACCTAGCTTCATCGTGCCATGCGTGGCAGTGTATGTAGAAAACCACTCCTTGTGAGGAGTCACATGAAAGCTAACACCTGAGTCCACAATCGAATTATGCTTGTGTGGTCCAATAATTCATGTGTTTCTCAACTTAATTACACTTGTTTGTTAATTATTTGCATGGTAATGTGATTGCAAGAGCATTTATTTATTGTTTGTAAGCTTCTACATGATAATTTATATGAGTTTTACAAGTTCAACAAAGTGGCAACATGTACAACTGATGCACGATGTACGATAGAGGTCAAGCAACGATTGTAGTTGAGAACATGAGATGGAGACCCCAATCCCTAAGAGAGAAGAGAGTCCAAACAGAGTACGATAAAGGTCAAGCAATGATTGTAGTTGAGAACCTGAGAACATGTGTGGAAAATGAAAAGTTGTTCCGATTGTCATTGTGTTTGCTTCTTTGGTAAATACCTCTCTCTCTCTCTCTCTCACACACACACACACACACACACACACACACACACACACACACACAGTCATAATAATCAATATCTAATTCTCCTAATGATTTTCTCATATTAAACTGGTCATTTAATGTGGGGAAGTGCCAGGGGAGAAAAAGCTAGAATATTGGTTAAGCTAGCAGACCGGTGTCGAGAAATTTGCAGTCTTGCTAGGAAAGCACCGGGCTTATGGCTGTGAGAGTTTGTGAGAGAACTCAACAAAAACTATATGAAGGAGTTAAACCATAGATGCCATGAAGACTAGGGTTTGGAAAGAAGTGCAATCAAAGAAGACTCACTCTTTCTCTCTTGCACTCACACACACAAAGAAAGAACGCAAAAGAGAATGTCAAAACAATACGAAGATGAAAACATCAAGGCTATGGTCATATCGTATCATGGGTAATATGAAAGGGTTAATGGATGAGTTAATGGCATTCAATCTTGGCTGACCAAATAGGCTACGAATTGTTCTTTGGAATTGTAGTTTTGTGCTTACCATAATATATATATTTTGTTTAGTGATTGGGATTAATTGTGTGTACAAATCCTCTTGGTTCATAGCAAGATAACTACGCTTACATCAAAAGAAAAATTATAGTCTATGAGAGGTAGTATGATGGGATCCGGTGATAGAAGTATTTCATTAAGCCTTTCAGGGCCGAAGAGAAACACTATACGTTGTTGAAAGTGTATTTTACGGCTAATCCATACGTTAATTCTAATAGATCGTACAGAGTGAAAGCGATAGAAATGATCATCATGTGGGTTATTCATCTAAGATAGTATGTGAGAAATGTAGATATGAGAGAAGTGAAGAGATGAGAAGTTTCCCTCCCAAGCCCTATTCTTGCCCGTAGGCAATAAGGATACTGCGGGGAGAGATGTACCTGTAGCAAGAGAACCTAGAGAGGATGAATTACTAAGAATGAGAGAGATAGGTTTGGTTAAGGAGATGAGATTAGATACATATATATATATATATATATATATATATATATATATATATATATATATATATATATATGTTGGATTAGAGATGAAAATGAAAACAACAAGAAATCAAGAAAACATCAATGTAGAACACATCTTACTTGAAACCCTTCGGCACCATTATTGATGGGAGAGAGAAGAAGAGTGGATAATTCCACTTTGATTGATACACCAAGTGCAAGACCTTCTTTGATTAGAGTTGATCTTCCAAGGTTAGCTTGTTGCAAGAATGGCTAGTCTCCCTCTAGGAGAAAGTGTAGGCTTGGGCTTATGTTAATGGCTAAGTACAATTAGGCATTACTACTCACTCCCTCAAGAATTCCTCTCATCAATGGCTTGAATGCTTGAGTTTCTTCCAAGGAAGAAGAGGTCCCCTTTTATAGGTGAAGGGAACCCCCAAGGGTTTACACAAGAAGAGAGGAGCTAGTGTGAACAGGAATTGGAAAAGTTGGAAATGAGCTGCCCCTGCATGATGTGGGCAGACTGGGCTCCAGTATTTTGATCATATCTCCTCAACCGTGGCTCCAAATAAAAAAGTAAAAATATGGGCAAAAACTTCAGCTCATTAGCTACGATTTTCATTTTAAAATCGTTTTCCAATTCGGATTGGAACCTTGTGTAAAAAATTCATCAAAATAGGGTCCATTTATGGCAGCAAAAGTCTTCATGTGGTCTCCTTAGCCTAGACTTTCATTTAATTCCAAAGGACACCTCATGCCATATGAAAGCATGACATTGCTTCTTGACAAAGTTTTGTAATCATGCTTGCAATAATGCATTAGAATAAGTGTATCTTTGAAATCATGCCACATAGTGTCCCACTAGGATTTGATTCTCTCCTAGTAGCTATTTAAAAAGAAATATAAGAAAAGTATAAAAAATACATAGAATATATATATATTGGAGTTTACCCTAGATATAGGATCTAGCTAGGGTGTGAGATGATAATGAAATAGTAGAAATAAAGAATCAATGCTTTTTGCCCCAAGTTAAAGAGGCGAACTATTGATGCTTTTCCCATAGTATTTTCTGATGGTAAAGTAAGGATATGTTACCCTTGAGAAAAATAATAGGATGAGATAGAAAGCTTATTATTATACTTAAATATGCATATGTACACTATAGGAAATATAATTATGTATCTAAAAAAATACAAGATAGATCTTGTAGCATGCGTTCCCACTATGTACGTGTCACAGTACGACACCGGCCACAGTAGGGATCCAAAGGAGGGAAAATAGGGATCCAAAGGGGGGGCCATCTGCAAAAGAGCCATGTGCAACAATGGGCTAAAAAGACCCTAAGGTTCAACCCATTAAGACTTCCAAAATGCTAAGGTTCCAAAATTCAAAGGTTGTGTCCAAAGGTCAACCCTAGGGAAAATTGGATGCTTTGTGTGTGCCCTAAAAGTCTTTGCACATCCCTACATGGGAGGGGGCGAGCCCCAAAGGTAGGGATGAGAGAGAAAGCCACACACACACACACACAGGCTCCCTTTACACAAAGGGAATGAGGGACACATGTCAGCTCCCTAGCCCAGATGCCCACAAGGTGTGCCCAATTCCTATTGGAAGACCCTTGAAGTGGACCAATGAGAATTAAGCTAGAGTAAATGTAGTTTAATTAATTTAAAAACATTTAATAAAAGAAACCAATGAGAATTAAGTCTCCTAGAAGACTATTGGGCAGTCTCCCAAAGGGTCCAATGAGCATTCAGAAGCCCCATAGCTTGCCTGATTCCTATTGGCCAGGAGGCAAAGGGGTCCAATGAGAGTTTAGTTTAATTATTTAATTACCTAAAGCTCTCACAAAAGGGGAAAGGGGGACACATGTCAGAAGGCTATCACTTATGCTGCTTAACACCCATTGGCTTGACTTGGGGAGGTCCAATGAAGCAAAAGCCAGACCAAATTAGTAACAAGGGCTCGCCCAAGAGAGAGAGGGGGCTGATTTTTGCTTGGCATTGACACACACACACACACACACACACACACACACACACACACACACACACTCACACTGGACCATGTGTGAAGGAAGAATACTTTATCTCCTCCCAAGCTTTAATGGAGAGCTCATCAACTACTCCAAGCTTGTGAGATAGAAGCCTACATCAACACTCTCTTGGCATGTGGATGCAAATCCAACCAAGAGCCAAGCTTCAATGCATGCTCATCTCCTCTACCAAGCTAATTACTAAGCTAAGCTATGCTAATATGAGTGATTATGTGAGGAGATGTACATCTTTCTCGTAAGATACTCCTTCTTCCTCTCAATCTACTCTCATACCCTGCTAGCTCTCACCATCTTCGAAGGTGTGTGAGGTCTTGGGTCTGAGAACGGGGATAATTCAAGTTGTGTTTGATTAAGTGTTTTGCTTGGTGTATGAAGCTTCCATCTTCATTGCACTAGCTAGTCTTGAAGGAACACAAAGAATTGTATTGTACAATGTCTCTCTTGATGGGAGAAACCATAATACAAAGCCTTTTGGAGGGGGGACCGGCTCCATGCAAATCCGGTCCTCAAGTGTTGTCAATAGCTTAATTTCTCTCTCTTTTGAAAGTATTGTTGATGCTATCTAACTAGGTGTTATACTTTTTGTTGCTCTCTCCACCCAAGCACTCTTGTAATTCTCATTAGGAATCTATTCTAATGAAATGCCCACTATGTTCATGCTAATTTCCGCTACACATACGTTATTAGGCCATTAAATGTTACACAAAATGACTGCTAAAACACTTGTGAAAGCATTGTGCCTACAAGTGTCTTGAAACCTGGAGAAACTGCGTGTAAACGAGCTCAAAAGCCCCTTGTAACCTGCGTGGTGCTCTCAATATGTGCCGATTTCCACTACCGGGCGAAAATGCGCTATTCGAATAGCCGCCAAAGGTGCAAAACAATGCCGTAGAGCACGATCAATGCACTTGGTGCCAGTGCCGGGTGTCACTTCTCTGTGGTAGAGGCACCTCACCCATTCGTATGGCAAGCATGACCGTTCGCGGGAACACTCTGTGGTGTCGGGGTCGGATGTCGGAATTTGCCGCAATGAGAGGTGATGCTGAGCTCATGTCGAATCGCAAGAATCAGTGTCAAAACCAATGTGCCAGAGCGGAGCGGCAAGTCGCCGATGTCAAGGCCGCTCTCGCCAATGTCAGTGCGGATATCAAGGTCGCCTCAAGCCACCAAACGGGAGTACTCATCGTATTTGCTAAAACCGGTGCCGAGATAATGAGACCAAAAATCCATGCTCTCTCTCTCACTCGCTCGCTCTTGTTTTGAAAAAATCTCTCGTTTACGATCTTTTATGGCTTTTCCCTCTCTCTCTCTCACTCACTCTCACAGCTCGCTCACTTTCTCTCTCTTTCTCAGCTGTTGTCTCAAGATCGGGGTGTGTGAGAGCGGGGTCGAGGAGTCGGGGTTAGGTGATCGGGTGATCCCTTGCACAAAAAGGCTCCATTTTTTAAAAAACAATTTGCTATTGCTCTCTATCGAAGAACTGCAGGCTGTCAGACAAAGGGGACGAGGGGTGCGTGCGTGCGTGTGTGTGTGTGTGTGTGTGTGTGTGAGACTCTACACAACCAACGCTCTGCAAATTCCTTGCTTAGCTCCTGACTTGCTCAATGTTGAGCTGTTGCGCGCTGTCTATTGCTCAATTCCCCTGCATAGTGCACTCGCTGGTTGCCCGACTTGATTCCTTGCTTCCGCTTTGATTTGCTGTTTCAAAACTTCAAGCTTTGCCGAGTCTGCGACAATACCATGCTCGATTAGCTTGGTGGCCGATTCTCCTTAGATCTATACACTCCTGATTTGCTCCAAGCCCTCATTTTTGTGTCTGATTCTATACAGCCTGCCAAGATTTCCTTGCTTGGGGTCATTACACACGCGGGTAGGGGGCGAGAGATTCCAGGGCTTGGGAGTCGTGCTCTTGGGCTCTGATACCACTTGTAGATCCTATGATGCAGAGAGTGCAATGGGAAGAAGGGGATGGGGATGAGAGCAGACTGATTCTGTACAGCCTGCCAAGATTTCCTTGCTTGGGGTCATTACACACGCGGGTAGGGGGCGAGAGATTCCAGGGCTTGGGAGTCGTGCTCTTGGGCTCTGATACCACTTGTAGATCCTATGATGCAGAGAGTGCAATGGGAAGAAGGGGATGGGGATGAGAGCAGACTCTGTTTGGTGGAGCTAGTGAGAAGAAGATCTCAAAGAATGAAGTAAGTGGGTGGGTGCCCCGACCACGCGGCCTGAAACCCAACATCGTTATGCTCACCGTGGGATGGCAGGAGTGCCTTGAACAAAGGTTTTCTTATCAAAAAGCTCTTGTATTTGAACATGAAAGTGGGTAGCAATGTCACTTCACATTTGAATGGTTCAATAGCTTATTTTCACATCTTTTCTCTAAGGGATTCAATTTCGATGATGAAATGAAAGCCATTTTCTTTCTATTTCTTTGCTTGCATCATGGGACACATTTAACACTGCAATTAATAAGTCCGTTCCTAAGGGCAAGCTTGTTTTTTGTGATGTTACTAGTGCTTTGCTCATGGAAAAGATTAGACGTTGGTCACTTAACACTAGTGGGCATGGTGATGCATATATGGCTGACGATGGTCGTCTAAGGCAAAGAGTCCCAATCGTAGATGTGGTAAGTCATAGGATCACAAGAATGCTCGCATCAAGATTCATGGATGTGACCTCGCAATGTGGAAATGCTATCATTGCCGCAAGAAAGACCCATTTGAAGAAAGATTATTGCATTTTGCAACATAAAGAGGGTAAAGCCATTGTCAAATATGAACCTCCAAAAAGCAATGTGAAGATTGAGGAGCTCAATGTAGTTGAGTCTCCACCCATTGAGGGTGTTCTTGACGTGCCACATCCATTAGATGTCTTGATATTTACTACTAATTTGGTCCAAATGCAATATTTTCTCTTGATGAGTGCTATGCGTAAAATTGGATCATCGATTCAAGAGCCAGTTTCCATGTTACTCCCCATAGGGAATGATTCTCCAGTTATGCTTCTATGCATGGTTCAATCAAGCTTGGTGACTCGTATCAACTTGAAAGTTGTGGCATTGGAGATGTGGAACTATGCATGCGTAACACTAACTTTATGCTTCAAGGTGTCAAAACATGTGCCAAAGTTGACAAAAAGCTTAATGTCAACATGTCAGTGCTTGATGTTGGGCTATACTACCGTTTTCGGCAATGGTTACTGGATGATTCACAAGGGGAATTTGATCATCTTGAAAGGCCAAAAGTGTGGCTCATTGTACTCTTTGTATGTCTCGAGTGTGAAGGAGAATTCCATTTATGTTGTCAAGCTGCCTTCTTTTGAGTTGTGGCATAATCGGCTTGGTCATATGAGTTAGAAAGGAATGAAACAACTTCAATGTTTGGGCTAATTACCTTTTTTGAATTTATTTTGATTTTAGTTTGTGTGAGCATTGCATTTATGGAAAATAGACTAGGGTTATTACTTTGCCATTGAATAAAGAGTTAGAAAATATTCTCGACTTGGTAACTAGAATAGGGTTATTTCTTTGCCATTGAATAAAGAGTTAGAAAATATTCTAGACTTGGTAACTAGTGATCTCTGTGGGCCTATGCTGGATACATCTATAGGGAGGGCACCATATTTCCTAACATTCATAGATGACTCTATTAAGAAGGACCATTTGAAGAGGAAAGATGAAGTTTTTGCTACATTTCAAAAATTTATTGCAATGGTCGAGAACAAGTCAGGCAAGAAGTTGAAGGATTTTTGCACCGACAATGGGGGAGAGTACATCTCCATTGAGTTCAAGAATTTTGGTAGCAAAAGTGGCATTAGATGATAATTTAGTGCGCTATACACACCTACTGAGAATGGCATTTTTGAGCGTATGAATAGGTTAATTCAAAAGAGAGTCACAACCATGTTGTCTATGGCAAGCTTACCTCCAGAGTTTTGGGGAGAGGCTATCATGGCAATAGTGTATATCCTAAATCGTTCACTTAGTACACCATTGAACTATCAGATTTTGCAGGAGATGTGGAATGGTAAGAAGTCAAACTATGATAGAGTATGTGTATTTGGGTGCGAGGAATTCTCACATGTCCCTTAAAGAGCTACGCAAGAAGCTAGATCCCAAATCACACAAATGCATCTTTATTGGATGTGGTACAAATGGAGAGATGGGCTATCCTCTCTAGCACCCGGAATCTAGAAGGGTCATTCGCAACTCACAAATTATTTTCAATGAGTTGAAGATGCACAAACATCTTGTCAAAGAGGCCAAGTATTTCTATAAGGGATTTTGTGTTTGTAAGATGAGCCGGGTCAGCACGAGACTGCTCATTGTGGACAAAAGGTGAGAGAAAGATGAACAACATAAGCAAATTGGCTAAAAAAAGGCCAGGAAACTTTCAAATTGATACAACTTAATGAATTTGGAATTTAAATACAAAAAATGACGACCAATGGCAGTCATTTTTTGAATCAAAAGGTATTCCTAATGGCTTCAAAAAAATTAAAAGGTATTCCTAATTCAAAGATTCCCTCAACAACAACAAAAACGATGTGCTACTCTATATTACATAGCAACATGCAATGATGAAGTAGGTAGATTTGCAACAATATCAGTTGGGAAGGACGAATACAACAATGAGTGAGAGAGAGAGAGAGAGAGAGAGAGAGAGAGAGAGAGAGAGAGAGAACACTTTAAAGAGAAGAAAACGCTAAACGGAAAATAAAGGAGAAGTGAAACACAAATATACCAATGTGAAGTTGACCACCTCTTTATAATGATACAAAAGTTCTTTTGACTTTCCACCTTCATATGTCTTTTAACTTTCCGCCTTCATCTATCTTTTGACTTTCCACCTTCATCGGTCTTTTCATTTCCTAAACTCACCCTTCACTTAGACACTTACTATGTTTTGTAAGAATTTTTATTTTTCCGGAGATTGGGAAGACCTACTAGCACCGTGTGCTATTAATTCCATTGAGATTGTGAGCACAAATACGAACACCAAGGTTGCCAACAAAGGGGAGTGTATGTGAGGGCATAATCCTCCTTTCTCTCGCTCCTTGTTCTTCCCCTTGATTTTAGCCATTCCAGTTCCCTTTCCTTGCTCTTCTTGACCACCTTCATGAGCACACTTGTAGCCTCCCTTGCTTTGGTCTTCTTTGATTTCAAAAGAACCTTTGGTCATAATCCCATTCGCCATCACTTTGTGAATCTCGACTTTTCTTCCCGCAACACACCAACAAAATCAATTACCTTCCTCTCATTTTTCCTCCTAACAAAAAACCCCACAAGAGATTCTCTCCTACTTTTGCTGTATTCATCAAAACTCCTTTTGCTTCTCATTAGAAAAAACTCCCTCTATTCCCAAAATTCGTCCTTCGATGTGGTCAAATACCTTCCCTCTAATGTTTGTTTTTTCTTTTTGTTGCCTTTAATAGAGCATGAACTCGACTATAATTAATTGCGCTCGTCTTTTTGTGCAATGCTCGTTAATACTCCTTGTTGCTTGCCATCAAAAACCTTCTTTTTTTAAGGAGCTTTTTATCGTTTCTTGCTTGTAGATCGGAAGCTCCACGTGGGATTCTCCTCGTAATGATGTGGTAGGACGAAGCCCACTCTCTGTCAAATCCGACGTGATTTGTCCAAAGTTGCTTGCCCCGGCCTCTGCTGGCTTTCTCCTTATTCACGAAGTCCTCCCCCCTCCTTGTAGTGGTCGCTTGGAGCCCAAAATTGCTCGCACACTGTTTGTTTGTCTTGTTGCTCATTGTTTTAAAATTGCCCGTCGCTTTTTAATCAAAAACTCGTCGATTTCTCTTAAAAATAGCTTTTAGCTTCTTCTTCTTTTTTTAGTGAGCTATGGATAGCCACTATGTGGGCGGCCCGTGGCCTTCAAGGTGCATTGGAGAAAAGCCTTCCCTTTGTATCCGGTTAAAGAAATTTGAAGCTTCCCTGCCACAACTATAGTTAGCATATACCACAATCAATATGTTCCAAGAAAGAACATCCTGAGTAAAAATCTCCTCAAGCACTTTTTGTTCCTTTTAAAGTTCTCTAGATTTGGCTTACATATCAACCAAAGCATTGATAAGCACAACTTTGTTGCTCAATTGTTTCAGATCCACACAAAAAAACATCTTTACCACCATCCTGTTGGTCATGATCCCACAATCAACGTAATCTAAAGGGCAATAAGCGCAACACATTTTACATACATATCAAGCAAAGCATTGTTAAAGTTTGAAATGCCAAGGCAACAACAAGTACAAATAATCCGTATGAGGGATGGTAATGCCCAAAATCCTGTAACCTGTATGAGTTTCACCATGTGGACAATATAAGAAGAAATACATGGCAGAAGATCCCGAGCCTTAGTATAAGGCTAGACTGGTTTCTAAGGGATTCAGGAAGAAGAAGGGCGTGGACTTTGATGAGATTTTCTCTCCAATAGTCAAGAAGACTACATTGCATCTTGTGCTTGGACTAGTAGCCATTGAAGACATGGAACTTGTTCAGATGGATGTGAAGATGAATTTCCTTCATGGGGATCTTGAAGAAGATATCTACATGAAACAAACAAAGGGTTTTGAAGTTGAACCTAAAAAGCCTTCGAGGGCATAAATGGTGTGTAGATTGCACCCGTGTCTTTGTCGAGAAAAAACAATGGGTATCAATGCCAATTTTTGCCAACGGATGGAAACGCCTTGTTGATATTGAATGAGAAGAAAGTCAATGTGCTCTCTCTCTCTCTCTCTCTCTCTCTCTCTCTCTCTCTCTGTGTCCCTAGTGGCCGATGCCAAAAATCAGAGTGATATTGCCGATGTCAAATAGCTCCGTGT
Organism: Adiantum capillus-veneris; assembly: GCF_014529385.1. Lineage (NCBI taxonomy): Eukaryota > Viridiplantae > Streptophyta > Polypodiopsida > Polypodiales > Pteridaceae > Adiantum > Adiantum capillus-veneris. Next base: position 111,330,351 of record NC_140946.1, read on the forward strand.
GCTTGAAGATTTGTCATTGATGCTAAGGATCTCAAAGTGTGAGTGTGATATCCAAAAGCACACCTCATTTGAGAATCTGCTTTCTCTGTCTTAGAGATTGTGTGTGTGTGTGTGTGTGTGCCATGAGATGCAAGGGAATCTCTCTCCCCCTCTTCTGTATGCTATCAATTGAAACAGTGTGTGTGCGTGTGTGTATGTGCACACACCTCCCCCTCTACTCTCACAGAGAGTGTGTGCTTGTTGAATATTTTTCTCTCTGTAGCACAAGAGAGCTACAAGATTAGCGTTGTTAGTTTTGTGTTTTGCTACACAGTAGCTCCAAACACTAGTGCTACTTATTTTTGCTAACCTCCATTGCTATAGACAAGGTTGCCCTTGCTTTGTTACGTTTTGCAAATTTTTCCCATAAAAATAAGGGAGAGGAGAAGAGAAGAGCATTGTGTGGGTAGAGGAGCTCCTTACTAGCATATTAAAGTTTTCCATGTCCATCATCTCTACTTGTGTCTCTAGGGATCATATTCGCTCTACTTCTATTTGCACAGACTCTGACAACAACTGGCTATGTCTCACTAGAGCATTGCCGCTCTACACTATGCATACATAGCATAACTACACAAATTTGTGTTGAAAATACTCTCAGCAGTGACCCACACCGTCATACATGAGCACAACACCTGTGCTGCATAATGTGCAGTATTGGAAGTTCGCACACTATCTCGTCAATCGAAAAGTACGTCAACCAAAAATTAGACACATAGCACAACCAGCCAATTGTGGTCGTAAACATTGTCCAAGAGCCGAACTTGGTAATGGGAAAGAATGGTCCGTTGGAGGTGCTATGCATGCAATGTGTATCACTGAAGCAAAATCATCACTGAGGAGACTACATTATCGGAGCCGAGCCGTTCGGATGTGGGCTAGAGAAGAGCTGATGCCACTCTCTCTTTATTTGTCTCTTGGTATGTCAAGGTCGAGATGCTGGGGAAAATGTGTCGGAGTAGAACCGGTCCAGATGAGCATGGGAGGACAACCGATGTTGAGGCTACATTAGAGGAGAGACAAGCCAAACCACTCTTCCTTGCTCTTGCTATGTTGAAGTAGAGAAAATATGGTTAATGTCATCTTTCAATACTACCAATAAGAAATGTCGTCTTTTGCTACTACCAATAAAAAAGACTCTTTGATTCCATATATGATGATGCTCAAAGCCTATGCCAAGCCAATGCAAAGCCAATGCAAAGCCGAGAAGACTGTGTTGCCAAAAAGATGCACCTCTAGCGTGTCGAGGTGTGACCGTCGCTGTCGATCGATACTTATTTGTTGATGTCCGTATGAGTGTGTGCACGCACGTGTCAAGAGCGCATGCACACTCTCTCTTGTCTTCGTGACCAAGAAAGCTCCCAACTTTCTCTCTTTCTCTGTGTAGCCACACCGAATCTTGTCTCCATCTCTTGTTCTTTGAAGTTGGGCTCTACGTCGAGATTGTGTGTGTGTGTGTGTGTGTGTGAACAACACCCTTAGAGAGAAAAAAATTAATTCTTCTTCTCTATTGGAGATGCCTATAAAAGTGTGTGTGTGTGTGTGTGCGCACACATCACACACACTCTCCCTCCCCAATGCTGCTCGATCTTTGCTTGTTTTTCCCAATTTGACTCACCTTCAAAGGGCTTCAACTGCTCATAAAGTTACTGTCCAATGTTGCCTAGAGTCTTTTGTTAGAATTTGGTGCTTCTCGTTTTTGTGTGTGCAAATCTACAGCTTTATTCCCAGCTCTTGTTGTTTCTCTACTACTCGTAGATTCCACTTACAAACATCTAATTTCTTGGTTCCTATTACTCAGTGCTAAAGTGTGTCTACAATTGATGCAAATTGCCAATTCTTGCTCGATTCTTTGCTACAAGTCGATTTTGTCAACAATGCTCGATTTCTCGTTGTTGCCCCACTTCAACCCATGAGCTCTTCAATTTCCTGCTTATTACTTGCCCAATTTTCTACAAAACCAGTGTGCTTGATTATGCTTGCTTCTATGCTTGTGAGCAATTTGTTGTTTGGACAGACCCCAACATGGCTCCCCCATTCGGTTGCTCATGAGCTCCCATGGATTGCTTTGATTTCCCCCCTTTTACTTGTTGTCAAAACCTACTCCTCTGTAGACTTGCCCTTTTCTCTGCAATCCCTCTCAAGATGCTATGCCTTCTCAAAGAGGGACTGCACACGCCGGATCCGCTTGGATCTTTGCCAAATCCACAGAAACTCTATCAAGCTTCCATAGCCATGTCAAGAGCTTGTCGAAGAGGGGGGTGCACGAGCACCAACCGTCGTAGCTCTTATACCAGTTGAAAGAGTGCGTGGTGCACGGTTTGGTGCGGGGAAGGGGAGAGGAGAAGAGTAAAGAGTTGTGTGGGTGGAGTAGGTCTTAAAGTGAGGATCTCCTTATTAGTGTATATATGTACAACTAACAAGGGGGTATGGTCATTGAGGAGCTCCTTATTAGTGTATATATGTACAACTAATAAGGGGGTATGGTCAGTGGGCGGCTGGACACGGATGTCCGGCCCTAGGCCTGGACAAAGGCTCAACGCCTTTAACCCAACACCTAAAAGGTGGATTTCATGTCCTTCAACACTAGATGAATTTCTTGATCTCGTAGCAATCTGGCTATGACCATTTTGTCCCTATCATCAAAGAAAAACCCCAACCCTTACATACAAGATGTCATTAATTTTCTACACTCTGAAGAGAAGAAACACATGAGAGGTCAACCATCAAGGGGAGGTGCATCGGGGTGCATTCACAATTAAAAATAAAAAGATATTCTTAAAACGTGGTAGAGAAGAACATCTAGCCAAGGATTGCTTCATATCCAAGGATTCTACTATTTGTGTTAAGAAGGGTCATCCTCCTTCCAATTGCTTTAAGAAGGACAAGGGTAGTACCAGTAGCAATTTAAGTCCAAGGCATAAAATAATGTTCACGTGACAATAGCAGACCAAGGATAAGAAGAAGACATCCACAAAAATCATATTTCCTATGGATATGAAAGTGATGACATTCTTTAAGCTTTATTTTATCCTTTACCTCTTGTAGTGGACTCTTGTTGGATATTTCTTGGAGTAGCATGATCTCAGCCTTGCATACATATTTTCCAGGAGAGGTATCTTGTAGATTGTCTCTTGGATGTGAGATGTTTCATATCTCTTGTATTGGGGATGTTGTTTTCCTCGTAGATTGAAGTGTGCTCTCCCTTTACGTTTTTAACACCAAGGGGAGGATTCGTGGGTCATGTGGCTTTGGCATATGTTTTATGCTTCTTGGTGTGTACTATTTCTAATCTACATGAGGACAAGTGAGGTATATTTGGAGCCTATTTCATCCCCCACACTTCTAAGATTGACCCCATATTCTAGGGGTTGATTTAGGAATGCCTATGGACTCACATGGATTTATACTCCACATTTTAACTACTTTCTCTAACCCTATGTTAAGATGTTATCATGTAGAGTTTCATCTAGGTCAATAGTCAAGTTTTACTTTGTATGCAATCTCTCTTGGTGCATGTTGTGTGTAAGTGCATAATTAGTCTCTAATTTCAAATGTGCATAAGTGATAAATGCTTTATCACCATGGCCTTCAGCCTATTCACTCTACTCAGTGTAATGGCAAGTGATCTACTACCTATTAACCAAGATACGTGAAGCATAAGTCACATCAAAAGCATGTCTTAGGAGACTCCACAACATTGATCTCTTGCACCTTAGCTTTGGCCTTAGAATCCAAATTGTCAAGCTTCTTGTCATCATGAGACTTCTTGTTTCACTGTGTAGCACAATTGTTTTTCTTCATGTATCCCTTCTTATGGAAATAAGAGCACTCAATGGCACACATAGAACCACAAGATTTGCTACAAAAGTTTCTGCATTCTTTAGATTTGGCACAATCATGAGTGCAACCTCTCTCTCTTGGAGAACAAGTAACATAAGCATGGTAGACTTGATAGGCTTAATAGATTTCTTTCAAATCTATGGAGCGAGCAAACTACCAATGACATTATTGTAGACAAGCTTGCCATTACATGCCAAATTTCTTACGACTGTACAAAACATATCCCATGAGGAAGATTGGGAACATAACAAGAAAATAGACTCGACTTTATCTCAAAGTTTATTCTATGTGAAGTCAATTGATTGAAGATGATGTAAGACTTATTCAAGTGTCCTGGCACGCTACCATCTTCCTTCATACAAAGCTCATAAAGTTTCTTCATCATGTAAACTTTGTTATCAACGATCTTGTTCACATAAGTGTTGCATACGTTTTACCACAAATCACGAGTGGTGACTTTGCCCACAATAGCAAAGCACTTTGACTTTGCAAAGTGTAAAAAAATGGTAGGCCTTGATTTTACATCAAGAAATCTCCATTGGGCATCTAAGTAGACATCACCCGCTTTGCATTCAAACAATGGTTCTAACAAGTTCTTCTGAATCAACACATCTTGGATCTGCTCTTTCTAGATGGAGAAGCTTGTGCCGTCAAACTTTTGGATATTGTAGACATTTTTTTTAGAAGACAAGGTCATGACTACCAAGAGTCAAGTCTATGGCAAGAATTTGGGAAAATTTTGGTAGAGTTTCCTTAGTGAATGCAATAGAATCTCAATTGAAAAAGAGTCTTTAAAGTTGTCAAAACACCGACACTTTGCATAGAGAGTATCTCACTAACCAAACTTATCAAATGCACTAAATTTGACCCAAAATAATCAAATCTGACTTGCCAGCATGATGTGCAAAGCACCTAGTCGTCTCTATACATAGCCTATGGTGAGATGTTGTAAAGGGGTAACTCTAGCCACATGCATCAAGGAAGAGATCTCAACATTTAAGAAGAAAACCTTATGTAGGTTCCTCCAAAAGGTTTAGGAGACTCAATGACTATAATCAAGGCTCAATAATGATCAAACTACCATAAATGTGAATAATTTTCCACAATGGTATACAAAAAAGTATCCACTACTCAACACACATAAATTTTGAGAAAATCATTGCCATATGTATTAGGGTATGTGCATAAACAATTTCCAATAGTATGCAAGCATTAATAGTATCTTTGGACTGAAGTGAAATCCTTTAGAGATAACTAGCTCTGAAAAGAGCACAAATAGTCAACACTGCACAAAGTGCATAAAACCCAAACAAACACAATGCTCAAACGTGTTTTGTAGAGATCTAAAATTCTTGCAAAGATGGGAACTACCAACAAAGGAACCTATAATCTATAACTCTCTACAAAAAGCATACAAATCCACGATCCAACCACCTGGGAAACAAGCCTAAAACTGTGTGTACAATTTGTCAAGGTTGGCTCTCAACTACAAATGATATACATTGGACTATCCAAAAATGCATATAGAAGACATACATGGACTATCCAAAAACGCATTTGCAAGATCTAAAATAGCTTGTAGTTCGTTCGCAATAACTCTCAAACGGTCACGAATTTGAGAAAGCTTAGTTCTAAAGAAATGTAGACCACATCAAAACACATAACTTGCATGGATGGTTTTCCCAAAACCTCTTTACACTAGGAGATAATCAAGTTACAAAAATCAGGTTTATGTGTAGACGATAATCTGCAAAATGTACAACAAAATTGGTATAGAATTTGGAAAAACATCCAATTGGGAAAGTTGTAGACCACGATGATTGTGGCCATAAGTGGTGACTAAAGCTAGTGTGTACAACCGTGAAGCATGACAGCTTCACCCTTGTACAAATATGCTCAACCTACACCCACTAACTTGATGCAATGTGCAATCCTCTCTATAGCTAATCTCTTCATAACAGCATCTGCTAGGTTGTCATCATTGTAGACCTTGACAAGCTCCAAGAACTTATCCCCGTCAATGCATCTCGAATGAGATGCCTCACCTCAAAACACCTCAATGTGTTTTGACTTAGAATGAAATATAGGATTCCTTGCCAAAGCAATGGCACTCTGACTATCACAATGGAACTTGCTGAGTATCTAGATCTCCCACTAAACATGCTAACCATATAGCTTCTTTGCTGGCATCTAATGTTGCAACATACTTAGCCTCTAAAGTGAAAGAAGACATACAATCCTGGAGAGATGGTCTTCAAAAAATGGCTCCTCCTGCAAATATGAAAATGTAGCCAAACGTAGACCTCCTACTGTCTCTACAAACTGCATAATCTACATCCATGTAACCAACAATAGATGCATCACTGTTACTGAAGCGTAAACACTTGCTTGCTATACCCTTCAAGTATCCAAGGATGTGTTTCACCACTATCCAATTCTGCTTGCTAAGATTAGCCATATACCGACTAACCACTCCCACTGCAAATGCAATGTCTCACCTCATAGCTACCATAGCTTACATAAGACTACCTACAGTCGAAGAGTATGGCACACTTGCCATTTTTTCTCTCTCAGCATCTGACTTGGGAGAATCTTCCTTGCTAAGTTTAAAATATAATGATAGTGGGGTGGTACTTAGTGCCTTCCCACCTGCATATTGAAACGCTGCAAGACTTTGTGGATATAGGACACCTAAGGTAACTCAAGAATTCCTCTTTTTCGGTCTCTCTTGGCTACTAGGCCAAGCACTATATGCAACGTAGTCATCTTGACCATTGGCGAGAAGATCTCATCAAAATCAACTCCCTTTTTTTGCTTGAATCCCTTAGCAACCAATCTAGCCTTGTACTTAGGCTTAGGATCATCATATGTAAATTTATTCTTGTAAACCCATTTGCAAGGTAAGGCGTGCTTGCCTTCTGGCAATTCAACCAAGTCACACGTCTCATTGTTCACAATCGAGTTGTACTCATATTGCATGGCCTGCTCCCACTTGACCTTGTCATGAATTTGCATGGTTCTTGATAACAAGATGGCTCATTGCAGTCTGTGAGCATAATGTAATCCAACCCTAGCTGAAACCTCTTAGGAGGATGTGAGGGTCTAGTAGATTATCTCAAAACCTCACTACTACTTTTTGGCATGTTGACAATTGGAGCACTGCTAGTGGAAGGTACATCAGTAGGCTTCTGAGTTGTCACAGATTTTGAGGCAATGTCCTCGAATGTAACCTTTTTGTGTTCAACCTCTTTAATAGGTTTCTTATGCATCTTCAATTCATTGAAGATCACATGTGAACTGCAAATTACTTTGTGTGATTTTGAGTGCTAGAGACAATAGCCCATTTTTCCATCTGCACCATAACCACGGAAAATGCACTTATGTGACTCGCATATGCCTCACATCCAAAGACACGTAAGTGATCATAATGTGGCTTCTTGCCAGACCACAACTCCTGCAGAATCTTGTAATCCAATGGTGTGCTAGGTGACCTATTGATAATCTGTACCGTTGTGATTATTGCTTCCACCCAATAACCTTGAGTCAAATTCGCCATAGAAAGCATGGTTGTGACTCGCTCATGAATTGTTTAATTTATCCTTTCTACAATTCCATTTTGCTTTGGAGTGTAAGGTGTAGTAAGCTGTCTCTTAATACCTCTCTTACTGTAGAAATTCTCAAACTCCTTGGACTTATTCTCCACCATTGTCATTCCTCAAGCATTTGATCTTCTTGCCAGACTGATTCTCTACCAATGCTAAGAAATTCTAGAAAATAGAGAATATTTGTGATCCTTATGTTGTAAAGGATAAACCCACACCTTTCTATTGGAATCGTCTATAAAAGTCATGAAATAGCTAGCTCCCCCTAAAGAATTGGTTGCCATAGGACTACAAATGCCGCTATGGAAAAGCTCTACTGGCTGCAAATGCTTCCTATTCAATGGCGATGAGATCTTCCTAGTTTTCTTACCATAGATGCAATGCTCACACATAGAAAAATTGGAATAACTCAACACAAGTAAGTACCCAAAATGAGCTAGTGTTGTCATTCCCTTTTGGCTCATATGGACTAGCCGGCTATGCCACAACTCAATAGACTACAACTCAACTATGAATATACAATTTTCACCACTGGATAAAAATGCCAAAAATGCCAAAGGTCAAAGCAAAACTATGCCGAACACGTGATCTATTTTCTCTAGGTGTCACTCCTCTATGATGGAGGTACCTCAATCGAGCATGTTGATGAACACAATTGTTCACGGGAAATGGGTCGTCCATGGGAATACCAGTCTCAGGGAAAATGATGATGCGAAGTGTTGAGAAAGCCGGTATGATCTCTCTCTCGCTCTCTATGCCAAAATCACCTAAAATCACTCGATGCTTGAAGCCGTCGATGATGCTAGTTTGGTGCTCTAGGATGGCGATTGGAGAATCTCCATGTCTCGAGTTGAAGACTCTCTCTCTCTCTCTCTCTCTCTCTCTCTCTCTCTCTCTCTCTCTCTCTCTCTCAATTGAGAATGAGATTTTTATGCAGAGATAGTGTGTGTATGTATGTGTGAGAACGCACATTCACACACAATTTCATAATAAAACATATGAATGGCCCGATTTCTTCTCCATCTGTAGACTTTGATACTCTGCAACTCAAGTGTTTAGTGGTTGTTTTCCATTTCCCTCCTCTGCTCACATTGCCCAACTCAGCAGATCTTCAATTTTGAAACCTGCTCGTTGCTTGATTTCAAAGACGAAGGCTTTCTTGATTACTTCAAGACTGTCTGGACTCAATTTGATTACATATCTTGCACTCATTGCTCGATTTTGAGCTCAATTCAACGATGCCGATTTCCTACACATTGTGTGTGTGTGTGTGTGTGTGTGAAACAATTGGATGGGATGGCTGATGCTTATTGTGCAGATGTAGAAAAGTTAGATTAAATGAGACATTAATCCATTGTTACCATATGCAAAAACAAGCAAATATCCAAGACCCACCACTGTAATGACACAACCTTTATAGGACCATTTTATAAAAACCTTTGGATTTCCAAAAATCATTAAAAAAGTAACTAAGACAACAAATCAATCAATACATCCCTAGAGAACTAGAATCAAGAGATCAAACCCCTCGAAGGCCAAGCGAAACCAAAGTATTCATTAAGCCAAAATTTAAACCTATTCTAGAAAACCCCATCAATTACTCAAAGATAAACATATGAAGAGAAGGGCAAGGCATAATTCAAGGGCAAAAGTAACCTCTATTGGATCTTTTCAAAGCTCAAGAGGAAAATCATTTCTATCAGTTACAATAGATTCTCTTCTTTTATCCCCACCACCACTAGAAATGACCTCTTCCACATATCAAACAGCAAGCAAGTTATTCCAAGTATAGATGCGAATTGAGTTAAGTCACCCTCTTAAGAGTGGACAAAAGAGTCAAAGTCGTTAACTTTGTAGATCCAAGATTTATTTCCATTTAAATAATAATTTATGAGTATGGGTGAGAGCCATAATTTTTGATTGGCTTCTTCAGAATGTGTACATTTGACTCGAAGGAGTTTGGCATAATTGTGTTGCTTATGCTATAAGCAGGAGTGTTCTTGAGTCTAAAAAAATCAGAGGAGGAGTCTCGATGGAGAATAGCATGCCTTAGTTCCTTTGGTTTGTCATAGGTTGCTTCTACCAAATAGAAAGCCAAAACCACTTGTATGCACACAATTGCCGTATCAAAAAAACCTAAGCTAGTCTTAAAAATTAGTAAGTTTGGCGGCAATGACTCCACTTGGGATAGAAGAGGGATCAAATAACCAAAGACATAGAGTTCCATTCAAGTAGCAAAGGATCCACTTTATAGCTTGCCATTGCTAAGAAGCTTGGGTATGCATAAATGTGCTCATCTTTACGACTGCATGCTAATTTTTTTTCTAAAAATATATACATAGATAAGGCAACCAACAAACTATTAATAGAGACTGACATCAATGTAGTCTCCAATATTCTAAGCTTCAAACTTATCTTCAATGGAGTAGCGATAGGCGTGTAGTCCTGAAGGCCAAATATACACACCAATGTCTCAATATACTTTTCCTCGCACAAAGCAATATCTACTTTTAAATCATTATGAGTTGTTGATGAGAAAATTTTACAAATGATAGTCGAACATTAAGGGGGAGCAAAAATCTCATTAACATCTATTCTCCTCTTTCATAAGCATAACCATTTGCTACAACTCTAGCCTTATAGCAATCAATGCTACCATCTTGCATATATTTTAGCTTGTGAACCTAGTAAGTACCGATAAACTCTTTTCCAAAAGGAAAATCACACAAAGACCACGTTTCATTTCTCATGATAGTCCTTCATAGTAGCCAATCAATTTTTAAAATACACGTCTCATCAAATGAGGCAAGTTCCTCTTTATCAAACCCACTCAAAGAAATCAAAACGAGCAATTTGATTCATCAGAGGCATGCTAAAAAACTAAACAAGTAGGGCTAAACATAGGTACATCAAATTTACAATCATTTAAACTATATACTAGCCATTTTATGACATTTTGATCTTGTAAATTTTTAGCCCTTTCCTCATCAAGTACGTCATGCATGTCTACAACAATTATGGGCTAATTTGTAACATTATTGAAACCTAGATAGGCTGATATTTTGCCTCATGATTTTCCACATGTGTGAGTTGAGTAGCACCTATGAAAAGAGGCAACATCATATCATTTTTATCTTTGTGAGCATGCATTTGTCTCTTTGGTATAAAACAAAATTGGCTACATACTATTTTCCATAAAACCTACATCATGACTGACCAAGATAACGTTAGACTATTGACAATGCAATAATTGCCCCTTGCCCCTCCAAATTGTAGCCAACTAACATACATTTCATAGATTTAAATGTAATTTTAAGCAATGTTCATAAGGCAACATATAAAAAACCAAAGACATACACGAGAGCAATACTTGTCTTTTTTCCATGCCAATCTTCACATGGAGAGAAATTGCAAAGCTTTAGTGGACACTAATTGAGTACGTAGGCAACACACATAGCATCACATCTTGACCTCTCGATAAGTGTCCTATTTTTTTGCTAAGAACACCATTTTACTCAAGAGTATATGGCACCATGCATACATGGTTTATCCCACAACTAGCTCAAGATGTACTGAACTTTTTAGACATATACACGCCCCCCCCCCCCCCCCCCTCCCACCAATCTAAATAGAGGGTGCTAATAATACATCCAAATACACGCTTGGCCATACACAAAAATAACTTGAAGTAAATAAACAATTTTGCATTTGTCCCAATGATAGAGTCACATAGTACAAATGATTTCTTAAAAAACAAAGTTTGCATAAGACCACAAACATCAAAATAGGTTGCAATTTTCAAGTAGCCCGCACATAAACAAGCCATAACCATCCTTTGAAAAAATATAAAACATTGCACGTTGCCAAGACTACGGGATTCACATGCATGTCTAGTTGGTGCCTCAAGAGGGGACAACAATTCAACCATCTTAGATTTTTTAAAACATACACCCAATATTTATATGACCAAAACATGCATGCCATATTTTGGCATCTGTAACCACCTTTGAAAATAAGAGTGCAAATGTTGAAGTATCCACACCTTTGCCATATATGATGAGCTCATACAACTTTAACAACAAAGTTCTAAATGCCACAATTGTATCACTTGAATTGACATCTTTAACAACATCTATCATTAAATTTTTTAATACAAGGCCAACTCTAGCAAGAATAAACATAGACAAAAGATTCTTCGTGATTGTAGGTACATGCAAAACATGAGCAAGTGTAAAAGAGATGCCGCCTACAACAATAAGTACCAACTCCCTTATATCTAGATAAGAAGCATTTTTTGTACACATGATAGTATTCCCTTTAAGGAAAACCTCATGAGAAGTGAACATATCCCAATGAGATGTGATGTGCTTTGTAGTATCATTTTACCTAGATAAAAGGAATTTTTGGCAATCAAGATAGTATTGTGGTAAAGGATAACCTCAAGAGAAGTGAACATATCACAATAAGATGTAATGTGCTTTGTAGAATCATTGTCAAAGTACTATACATGTGCATCTACACTCACTAGCTTACATGAATCGTGAACAAGGTCATATAAACAATGTGTAGTACACACCTGTATCAACCTTATGAGAAGTGAACATATCACAATGAGATGTAATGTGCTTTGTAGCACCCATGTTGAAGTACCATACATGTGCATTTGCACTTGATGGCATACACGAGTCATGAACAAAGGATCATATCTGAACATCTGTTTTTTTCTATTTTTGTTGACAAATGCGAGTGATGGTGTGCATAATAGTAATTGGAATCAATTCATGAGCCTAAGCATCTCTAGCATTCTAATGCGACCACTCAACACTGGGCAAAGCTAGCAACAGAATTGGAAAAACTTGCAACATCATTTAGAGAATTGTATCCAAAAAAGTCGTATGTCCCAACATTCCAAACACCCTTTACAACAAGAACATGTTGCATCATGGTTTTTCCCGTCCAACTTTTCCTTGGAAGACAACATATAGAAATCATTATGGTCGTCAACCATGGCCAATGACCACCTGATGTTGCCTACATAGAGGAAAGACTTCAATAAATGAATGTTAGCTATATTCACAACCTCGAGAAGACTACAAAGTGAGGTGGTTAGCCTATGTGACCCTAAACTTGGATGGCTAGGTCTTGGGTTCAAGTCGTCCCGCAACGCCTCGTTTTTCCCGCTGGCCATGTTTAATGCGTCTCACCTTTTTGCCGTCGCGCCTCGTTTTTTTCATTGGCCAGGTTTAGTGCGCCTCGCCCTACAACCCCGACGATCGATCCCATTACTCCACCCTGCATTTAATATGGGTGTCAAGGATACACTCTACTCAACCAATTATCTAATACTACATCAATCATCATACAGAGTTTTTTTTTAAATTTTATTTCTAATCAAACAACCTTTTTGATGTCTATATTTAAGCAAGCTTAATTATGTCGTTCGCTTTAAATCCCTTTAAGTGTCTTGGACAAAATTTCATATTATTAAGCTCACAACAAGATCTCCCTACCTAAGTCTGTCATTATAGAATCTGGAATATAGACAAGGTGCATGGTAAAGAGACCACAGAGTCATGCAGTCTTGTAGTAAGGAAATCTGAGGATTGTGACAGCCACACAAAACAAGCGGGCAGCTTCTGTCAAAGCCCAAATTTCTCTCCATAATTACTGGCAGACAGTACTACTTCGTCTACACAATACATACACTTAAAGATGGAAAGTCATTTGAAGCCCCTTTTCCAAAAAAATGGTGATGGTATAAGCACATGCCTTCTCAAGCTATTCAAAGCCTCGAAGAGCTCTACTGGGAGAGTGCCTAGATACACGGTCAGAAGTTTAAATGCATGTGAAAACCGCAGAGATTAGACCTTCAACCTCAAGGCCCTTGCTCAACTTCATCTCAAACAAGCAATGCCAAAAGACGCTAGAATAATTGACTGCAGAATTTAATAGATAAGACTTGCTTGACAACCAAGTCCAGCCAGCATTTGATTGTATTGCTCCGGAATATGCCTTCTCAGGACCAGTTTGAGCTTTCAGAATTTTGCTCTTATTGGAAACAGCAAGTGATGAGTTGCACTAGCACTCACAAAGTCGGTCCAGCAGTAGGTTACAACGCAAGTGGCAAAACAAGCGATTTGACATAGCGGCAAAATTCAATATTGTTTGGATCTTCAAGCAGTAATGTCATCAATCATGGCGTACACTTAAACTGTATGAGAAGACATTGTTCGGTCTACTATGTTTCCAATTTGTTTCTAACAAGTCATGCTGCGTTTATTTTACAGCAGAGATGTACTAAATCAGGGTTCTAATCTTACCGCATGGGGAAGCACAAAGTGGTAATCTTAAGTTTGGAAACAAGACTTGCTCAAATGAGTAACACGACTCCAGTAAGTCCCTATCCCGGACCCGGACCTGATCGCAGCTTTCAGATGCAGGAGTGCTATGATGGCAAGGTGAGTAAAAACTTCTCAACCAGTTTGTTAAACTCCTTCGGATTCTCTGCCTGTGCACAATGTGCGACATTCTTGATAAAGACCAGCTCTGCGTTATCCCCCAAATGCCTGCATACACAAATAGCTGCATGATATTGCTTCGTGACAATCAATCTTCTCAACGCATTTCACATCAAGGTAACACATGCTCACTTTTTTAACCGATGTGCCATTTTGGGCGGAAAAATCCCATCATGCTCCCCCCATATCAACAACACCTTCTGGAAAAACACCATGGTAACTGAATTAAAATTTTCATGGCAAACACCACAGAAGACAAATTCTTCGATGAGCCACCACCACCATACCTGCAGTAAGGTTGGCAAAGGCTCTGCATTCTCTTTACCCAAGGTGAGACCCTGCAGAAGCTCTACTTGCAGATCCCGATTCTCAACATAAAAGTACTGTTGTATCAAAGTGCATGGTCAGGCATTGAAAACAACTTTCATCATGAAAATCACAAACTACTGCAGCCAGTTGTCCAATGAGCAGCATGCATGCAGCTGCCTCATTGGCTAAGGCGCTGTCAGCTTAGCCCTAGGAATGTTAAATGCGTGTCTCCTTGCTACAAACAAAAAGATGGGTCTCCTTCATTAGACAAAAAGATCAGTCTCCTTGCTACAAACAAAAAGACAGGAAGCAGTGATCATCCATTGAAACCCTGCCAAATGGGAGAAATAAATGATTTTCCTGGCTCGAGTGTGATCAGCAACATCAATCTAGCGAAATTGCCTAGCCTAAGGCAGAATACATTTTCCTTGATCAGATCCCACATCCAAAAACTCTGGATGAGCATGACTAAAACACTGGGTGACACAAGTATTTAATGGAGGAGTACCTGTAATAGGCTTTGCAGCACAAAAGAAGGAATGTTCCTTAGAAAACTGTTGTATGATAAGCACAACAAAGTTCGAAATGCTGCTACCGATTGCGGCAAGAGCAAATCCTCTACCACTTTTAATTTTGCCCGCTCTAAAAGTTCCTGTTCATCTTGGCATGTCGTGCACACCCCTGAGTTCGCAATGACAACTTTCTGGACTCTTTGTGGGAAGAGATGTGCAAGACGGAAAGCTACAAACCCACCGTAGCTTGTGCCTACGACACTATACGAAGGTACATTCATAGTTTCCATGGCCTTCGCGATCATCTCAGCTTGAAATGTCTCAGACCGACTGCTTCCCTTAGTTGTGGATTTACCAAAGAAGATAAGGTCAGGGACAAAAACTCGGAAGTTTCTCTGTAGTGGCTTCACCTGTTCACACCATTGCCATAAGGCACTGGTAGCAAAGCCATGTATGAGAACAATGGCAGGCTTATTCTGGTCTGCTAACGTTTCGGCTGCAGAGGGCTTGCACCAGCACGCCATGGTTGTTGCTGGGTCCACCTGGAAACATAAGTGCTGCAAGCCGCAGCTACGGAAGAAGTAATCGAGCTGCCTATCACGCAAATGCGCCAGGCTGAAGCCAAAGCAGGGAGCTGAAGAAGCCATGGCTATGGCGGCTTCCTCAAGCAAGATGATCAAGGAGGTATGGGCATGACAAGGGCGTGGCAGAGGCCTGTAAACTAAATCTTTGTGTGGCAGCTATGCCGGCCTTTTCCTTGCAGAGAGACAAGGTACCGAAGCTCATTCATCGCGGCTTCACCTAATCGAACGTTGATTTGGCCATATAGGCCTAGTAGTACGTAGTATAGGGCCTGCGCATTGCCCATCCTAAGTTAATGTAAACAATCTACTAACATAATATCTACTAATCTACTAACATAATATATGGCGGAAGGCACATGTGTCGCAATCTGCGACTTGAAGGCTAAAATCCAAAATTGCCCCTTTGCATGCGATAAAGAGGGAGAGAGAGAGGCCGCCGAAGACGATCGATCGTACTAGTGAGATCAATGGCCCATATTTTCATATTAGGGCCATCTCCATCATTGATACGTAAAAACTAATCTTGAGATCTTGAGCTTAAGTTTTTTTAATCTTTAAATTAGTGTTTCTAAATTATTAAATGTATAATTTTGTATTTAAAACAAGGTATGCACACGAGCGTGATGGTTAGGACCTTCTTCTCTCACCTCGTAAGCGAGGGTTCAAATTGTGGGTGTGAGGGGGTGGGGTGTCTCGAGATTAAACCCCACGTCTCGAGATGAGTTTTTGGCATGACGACCCCAATTTGAATATGAGATGTCGATGGTATGCCCCTTGTCAGGGGAGGTGGGCATTGTGGCTAATGAACTTATGTAGCCCCAATTTGAATATGAGCCGTCGATCCCGTGGTATGCACCTTGTGGCACTTAAAGGGGAGGTGGGCATTGTGGCTAATGAACTTATGTAGCCTAGCTAAACTATGCAACAAACATAGAAATTAGTGTTCACAAAACCTCACCTACAAATTCTACACTCTTATCTCTAAATTTCTAATTTCACGGCAGTCATGCAAAGCACACTTATCACTAGATGAATTCTGACACCAACTATGCCTCACATTGATTACAACGTGCAACACGCCACTTACTCATGGTCACACATTGCAGTTGGAGTTACGCCAATTGATAGGTGGAAGTCATCAATTGGCACATACGAGTTTGTTGCATGCTTATTGCAACAAGTACATTAATTGGCAGTGTCATTTATCTCCTAGTGGTCCGTGTGCAGTAAGTTCCAAAAACGACTCTTTGAGAAACCATTAATTAGTTTAGGGGGGAAAAAAAGGGAAAAGGAAAAGGGTGGGGGAAAAAGGGAAAAGGGAAGCGTGGGACAAGGGGGGGGGGGGGGGTTGGGGGGGGTTTGTTTTTTTTAGTGCTTAAGGGCACCTCCAAGGGTATCGTAGGCTTGTAGCCTAGTGGTTAAAGTTGAGCCTTTGTTCTCCTACATGCTGAGGACAAATCCTACCCATTAGCATTGATTTTAAATTGTGAGTTGAATGGAGATGCTAATTGGAGATGCTAAAGCATCTTGGGAAGATTCTATGTAATGCAAAGTAATAGTAGAGCCCGTAGGAGAGTTGGATGCCAATAGAGTCTACTAACACCCATCGTCATTAAATAGACCATTAAGAAAGTGTTACTTCTACAAATATGCACAGTAAGATTTATAAAAATTCTCATGTAGGAAAAAAGAGCCTTTTTCAATTTTTTTCATACAATGCATAACATCATGAGATTTTGTTCGAGAGGCACCGCATACCTAGCTAGATACGATTGGGGGCAGGGGACCATCAGGCCCCCCATCGAGCCGGCGGTCCCCTACCCCCAATCGTACCTAGCTAGGTATGCCGTGCCTCCCTCACATAAGCTCATGATGTTGAGGTAAGTCATTATGTGGGAATCATTGTGAGAATCTGTCCAAAACTTCTTGTAATGCCATGAAGTGCACATACTTATTTTTCCAAATAAAAACTATGCCATGCTCTTAGAAGATGAGAAAGCCTAATTTTTGAATACTTATTGTTAGAAGGTGAAAAACCTAAAAGAAGTTGGGAGAACAATTGGATTTGGGCCAAATGAAGTAGGAAAGAGCAACCCAAATTAATGTATCTTTAACCTAGATTAATTAAAAATGTATGTCTACGTTTTCCTTTAGCTTTTCAATACAATTTACTTGGCTTGTTGTGATTAGAATTATGCACTCCTTAGTCTTAGTCTCTGTGCTTTTTCTATGTGCTAAACTTAAAATCTCTAGACTAGTGGATACCCCAATTTGCACATCCATCTTATAGTGTAATCTTCTATTGCGTCCTACCATATTTGCCAACATACAGTGCCCATAGACTTAAACCTAATGTCCCATCCATAAGAAAAGGGCATGTTGGGAGATATCACAAGAAGATTTAGAAAATTTCTCATGTTGGAAAAGGGAGCTTTTTTCGGTGTTTTTCATACAATACATAACATCATGAGCTTCTGTTCGAGAGGCACCGCATACCTAGCTGGGTACGATTGGGGGCAGGGGATCGTCGGCCCCCCCATCGGGCCGGAAGTCCCCTGCCCCCAATCGTACCCAGCTAGGTATGCCGTGCCTCCCGAACAAAAGCTCATGATGTTGAGGTAAGTCATAATGTGGAAATTATTGTGAGAATCTGTCCAAAACTTCTTGTGGATCTCTCTCCTACTACTTATTTAAGTGCATTTCTCAATCACAAGGGCGAGTAGCTTTGACACACAATGCAAAGCCAAAACCTTGCCATCAATAATAACTTCCTTTCCCTCCCAATTCAGGAAAATATTTTTACACAACCCATTGGCTCTTTCACATGCCTTGGTGGATGTTCGTCACTTGCGAGGGTCACAACTACTCCTTGCTTGCAAGGGTCGCAACAACTACTCACTCGCTGAGCATCGATGAGTCCCTTATTACACAACCCATTGGCTCTTTCACATGCCTTGGTGGATGTTCGTCACTTGCAAGGGTCACAACTACTCCTTGCTTGCAAGGGTCGCAACAACTACTCACTCGCTGAGCATCGATGAGTCCCTTATTGATGACTATCCCCTCCAT
This sequence comes from Adiantum capillus-veneris, assembly GCF_014529385.1. Taxonomy (NCBI): domain Eukaryota; kingdom Viridiplantae; phylum Streptophyta; class Polypodiopsida; order Polypodiales; family Pteridaceae; genus Adiantum; species Adiantum capillus-veneris. The sequence goes on from NC_140946.1 coordinate 111,348,827, forward strand.
ACAATTTCTTGATGAAGTATCTCCACCTATTGTTATAGAGGAGCCTCCACCCAATGCTTCCCCCAAGAGAGATTGCAAGACTAGGCATAAGGTCCCATACAAAACCTATCAGTGGTAGATTTTTTGGGGCCTTCGTGCGCAAGTGATTCAATTGGGGTGCAAAAATCACTATGAAGAAAAATATTTTGCTTGGCAGACTTGTACCAAAGGATACAGTCTAATGATAAGCAATGGATTGATCTTGTCATGTTGTGTTGAACTCGAGGTGTAGGGGTAGAGCCAAAGAAAGAGCATTTAGTATTCATACCCTCTACAAGATGCTTATCTATCCACCTCATATGTTGACTAGACTATTTCCCCATCACACATAAACATAATCTAATTACCATGGCAAGGACACATCACAATCCTACATGGAGCCATTGTTCGCACAGTGAGTGCAACAAAGTTTACGCCCAACATCGATCTCCACCTACTACAAAACCTACGATGCACCAGGCAAGAGGGCATGTAAAGACCCCTACTGATGAATCAAGGCACATATAGAGCATTTATTGATGGAATGGTTGCTCTCGTCTGTGATCTCGAGATCATGCCTCTTTGACCTACACATAAAAGTATCCAGAATGTAAAAATCACATGAGATTACATTCCAACATGGTAACCATAAGCATGGAACTTGATAACATAATGCTTTGGAACGAACATGCCATTGCATGCAAGAAAATAGTGACTAGATTTTAAATTTCAATGCAAAAAATCAAATATATGTAGACCACCGATTTTTTTTAAATTTTAGAATACTTGCAAATTTATGTGCTTGCCTCTGCAATTCCCACCTCAAATCTCCTATGAGCATTGATAACCTTTTTTGTATAGGGCTGCAATTTGTAAAGCTTATGGTGGATAGACCACTGAGGCATTCATGGTTGCAATATAGCCAATACATAATCAGGATTAGGTTAGAGAGTCAAAACTCAATACACAATATAGAATAACACTTGCTTGATTGATTAGAAATGGAAAGACGGTTACAAGCTTTGGATAATGGCCATTTATAGGCTCAATGTGGAGAAGTGCAACCAATGATTGGATGGATATGCACCACAAGTGGAAATGGAAAGGGTCATGTGAGCTACCACAAGTAGCATCTATCAAGTGTTTAGCATGTGTATAGGGAATGCGTAGCATGTGTGAGGCTTTATAGATTCTATAAGAAAATTGTGACTATGCACTTAAATGGTGCATGCTTGGCATTTAGGGAGTGTTCTCACTGTCAGTATAAGCTAAGGCTTATGTCAATAGGTGCCCGCGTAAGCTGAAGCTTACGTGATAGAGCATGGATTATGATTAGGGAGTCTAACATGGGCTACATCTGCTAACTACATGGGGCTCCTAACGATGGAATCTGATGCAAGGAATAACGTAGGTCTTACCTCCAAACTATATGGTTTGGGGCAGTTTCTAAACACTTACAATGCTGGTCATCATTTTATTTTGGGAACTTCGATAGGGCCTCATCTTGATGCATTAATCTCCTTGCTTTGGGAATCTTGAGGATTGTGATAGTGGTGCACATGGTTTGATCCGTGTCAGGTGCATAATCATGATAGAAGCACATTTTGTGTATGTGTATCATGATTTTGGTGCTTCAGCCATGGGGCGGTCTTACCAATAGATATTGGTAGTGTCTATAACCCCTTACAATCTAAAAAATTGTGTATGACATAAACGGTTGCACTTTTGTGTAGGAGTTTTGATGAGTCAAATTTTGCATACATTTTAATTATTACCAAGATCTTGAATTCTTTGATGCCTTGTTGCGGATGCTCTAAATGCCAAGTGCTTGATTCTTTGAAAGTGCTTTAAAGCTTGGTTGCACAGTGCAGTGGCGGAACTTGAGGCTTGTGTTACAATGGAGTGAGAGCCAAGCACGTTTTGAAAACCGTGGGATGAAACTCTTTCATAGGGCAAAATTTTTGCAAGGTCAAGTGGAGTTGATGAGTGTGTGAGAACGATTGTCTTGCTTTAAAAAAAAGAAGACAAAGCTTGCACGCAAAGGAATGGTCAATGACGAGGGGTGGTGGGGCCACTAGCTTGGCAACGAGGGAGTTGAACGGTTGAAGTATCATGTAAACAGGGGTTTGAAGATGATGCATCTACTTGGCAAGCCAAGATGGATATGCAGATGTGCAAATGTGCATTGCTATCGATGATGCGTGCAATTTGAAGATGATGGAGCCGATTGGCAAGCTAAGGAGGTGATGAGGCTCTGAGAGTTCTTCGAGTCTTTAACTTTGATTGATGAGTCTGATGATGCAGCAGGTTGAACAACGATGCTTGATGAAGAGGATGTGGAGTGATGGTGAGGGGCCAACAGTTGCCTTTTGCACCACAAGGGGTATTCTTTGCTCCAATCAACTCCGAGCAGTGCAGGCAGGGAGTGAGGGACTGATGGTGTAGCGGGGTCTATGTCAACAAATGATGATCGTGTGGGTAGTAAAATAAAGCTCTTAGCTGAGAAGCATTTGTATTTTGTTTTAGAAAGTGGTTCTCCCACATCACTGTTGACAATTTTTTTCTTTATAAGATGCATTGAAAAGTGTTTGGCTTCAAGGTCTCTCTCTCTCTCTCTCTCTCTCTCTCTCACACACACACACATACACACACACACACACACACACACACACACACACACACACACACACACACACACACACACACACATGCACACACACACACGCACGCACACACACACACACACTCACACTTTAATCAAGGCAATAAGAAAAACTTGAAAGCATTAATAAGCACAAAATGCGAGGATTTGATCAAGATAATATTGCTCAGTGCTTGGACAAAATTAGGTTTAAATTAGTGCAATTAAAAGGTTGTGAAAACCTCTATGCAGATGCATACATTGAAATATTCAATCAATGCTTTCAAGTAAAATAACGCGGCTTGGAATGACGAGTGCGCATGTGTGGATGCGTGCGTGCACAATGCAAATGCGGTGCGATGTCTGCGTGTGAGAAGGGGAGAGAGAGAGAGTAGACATTGAGTGGGTGGAGTAGGGCTCAAAATGAGCTACTCCTTATTGTTGTATAAATTTACACACAATAAGGTGACGGGCACCCATAGCCTGGGCGGCTTGGCAAGGCACATATGCCTTTACCCCAACAATCTCCCACTTAAAGGAGAATGCGCCAATAAGTGGGTCCTACTAGCTAAACTACTAGTATGTACAAGAAAATAGGTGAGAGACTCTCTCAACCTACGTCCACTAGCTCACTCAGTCAATCCACGGGCAGTTGTATCGGCTCTAGTGATAGGCGAGTGTGTGTATCCAAGATAGATCCTGCATGTAAATCTCGGAGACAACTCTGTATGGTCTACAAAACTCCACTATGCATCATGCTAGTGTCAGTCACCGTACGATTGGCAATCCCTGCTGCAAATTCTCCCACTGTAGCTACTAGGTCGGGCCTCGACAGTAGTAGGTTGTACATGAGACACCCAAACCCTAAAAAAATATGTGCAAACCTAGATTTCCTAGCCTCTCATGTGCTATCTGCATATACTGCATCATCAGGACTACTCATCACGTATGGATGTGTCAACGCCAACATTGGGATGGCTACGTCCCTCTCCTCCGTAGGTGGAACTGTGTGTCATAGCACCAACTCATCAGCCTCTAGCATATCAAAGAACTCCATGTCCGTCATCTCTGCCCGTGTCTCTAGGGAGCAGATCCGCTCTACCTCTGCCTACACAGACCTTGACAACACTTGTTGTGTCTCACTAGAGCATTGTTGATCTACCTCTGTCTCTATAGAGTCTACTGGCACGTCCTGCATAGCTAAATGATTTGTCTCATGAGCATGGTGGATCTCACCCACGAAGGAGACAAGTCTTGTCTCTCGCTCAAAGCGAGCCATCAAAAAAACCAAGACTATGTCGTCTCAAACCTTAGATACATGCATATGATATACCATGCCACTGTGGTCTCCTCTGGAAATCACTAATGATCTGTAATGCATCTAAAAAGAGTGCTTTCCAAGAAATGTCTAATACCCACAATCTGCTAACTGTCTCATTGAGATCAAGCTCTGTCTGAGGAACATATCGCACATGTCGTAGTGTATATGATGCACCATTGGGCAATGAAAAACAAACATCTCCTACACCTGCAATGTCAAACACCGAACCATCGGCCAAGTGCACACTATGAAAGCTCCCACTAGAGGAGGTGCTAAACCAATCACGATGTGGTGTGACATGGAAAATTGCATCCTCATCTAGCAACCAACGTGGAGAAGTGTCACCTCTCAGAGACATGTAAGCAGGAGGAACGCTAAAAGAAAACATGACATCACCATCACTGGCGTATGAAGCCACCACTCTAGCATGTGTCAAAACTGGGCCTGCACTATGCATAGATCTCCGTTGTTGTCTCATATGTCTGAAACAACGACATCTAATGTGCCCTATGTGACCATGCCAACATCGCATATACAGACAACTACGAGACCGTCGTCTCTCATGAGTCATCACTGTAGACTCTAAACTGTCACACAGGTCTGTAACCATAAGTGAATGTCAAGAAACCAGACTATGGCAAGAAAGCTTGTTGAGTAAAAAACTCAAGTACAATCTCTACCATAAACCATGCCAAGCTGGCAACAAAGTGGGAGATAACTCGGCCACTACACAATCATGTAAACCATGATCAAACGCATCAAACCGATGCTCACATATGCATACAATTAGCTTCACAATCTGCAATAGTTACAAGTATACAATCTGGGACAAACAACTCAACTAAGCGTAAAGCGCATAACCATATACGCAAGTAGTGAGAAAACTAGCTCAAAACGCATCCCACAAGAGAAACTATCTGTAAAAATATACAAAAAACTTGTGAAACCTGTGACTGGCAAAGTATGTAGCCACATGAGCATATGGAATTCGCACTCCTGCGAGAGTGGGTACATGAACACTAGTCCGTGTCCAAGCTGACAAAAATAAAACCTGTCAAAGTGGGAGTGAAACTTGACCACTAAACGATCAGAGAGTGTAACGGAATTGGACTAAGAACATTGAGAATAGCGGAATTTAGAGAACTCTAGTGAGCATTTTTATGAGAGTAGTTTGAGAAAATAGAGAGAGAACTTGATTAGAGGTAGCAACATAACTATTGTACTTAATTAGCTTGACATCTACAATAATTTTCAAGAGAGTTAATTAGAGGACTTGACAGCAGTTGAGGACTGGATTTATGTGGAGCCGGTCCCCCTCCAAAAGGCTTTTGTATTATAGCTTCTCACATAAAGAGAGACTTGATACAACAAAAGCTTTGTGTTCCTTGAGACCTTGATGGTGCAATGAAGATAGAGAGCTTCATGCACCACGATTATGCCCGTAACTTTACCTAATGAAAGCATTAACTTGTTCCCGGCCTCAGTCCCAAGACCTCAAACACCTTCGAAGGTGGAGAGAGCTAGCAGGGAATGAGGGTAGGGAAGAGGAAGAAGAAGTAACATACGAGAGAGAAGTAGTGTCCTCTCATACCATTACTCATAGAGCTTAGCATATCATAGTAAATAATGGAGATGAACAAGATGGCAATATAGCATTGAAGCATGGCTCTTGGTTGGATTTGCATTCCATAGCCAAGAGTGTTGGTGTAAGCTCTCAACTTCTCAAGCTTGGAGAAGGAGCTCTTGTATTTCACAAAGTGAGAATGTGTGAAAATGAGTGTGTGAGAGGGTGTATACCCCTCAAGCAAGCTCCTTGCTTAGCTTAGTCGACCCCCCTTGTAGCTTAAGCTTGATTATGATTGGACCCCTCTAAGCTTAGCCAATCACATGCATAAAGCATATCAAGCAACAAGGGTAGGTTTTGAACAAGTGTTCTCCTTACCCCTTTGAAAGAGAGAGGGCTTGATAATGTCTAGATAATTGTTGAATTAAACTAAAATCTCATTGGACCCCTCTTTAGCTCAATCAATAGGATTCAAGCACACCATGTGGCTCAGCATAGGGAGAGCTTGGCATGTGTCCATGTTCCCCTTGAGGAAGGGGGTGCCATTTGGGTGAGTGGAAAGTTAAGTCAAAGATTCCCCTAGCTTTGGGGCTCGTGCCCTCCTTTGTAGGGTCTCTTTTTGACTCAAGCCCCTCAAGCACCTTACGTTCGATGCATGGGAAGCTTCTCAAGAACCTTAGTCAGGAAGCATGACAAGCACCTTAAGCACCTTAGTCAACAAGCATGACAAGCACCTTAGTCGGCAAGCATGACAAGCACCTCAAGCACCTTAGTCAGCAAGCATGACAAACACCCCAAGCTTGGGTCGGGTTCCAACCTCAAGCTCAACCCTAGCTTGCCTAAGGTCCTAGGTCTAAGGACTTTTAACACTAACCTTTGGAGGTCTTTAATGAAGCTAACCCTAAGGTCTTTTAAGCTCCATTAGCTGGCATTGCTCTTTGCTAAACCCATTGCCTTTGGTCCCGTGCTGAGATAAATGTAAAAGCACATGTCTCTATTCTAACTCTTGTTCTCGTTTATTCTCCACATTAAATGATCAGTTTAATATTAGATCATTTGGGTTAGTTATATATTATATTTTATGTCATTACCTCTCTCTTGAAATCATAATCATCCTCGACTATGAGGTAGAGGAAAGGTCTTAGTCATTAGTCAGAGTTTCTTAGCGGGTAGAGGATTCCTTTTTACCCTATGACATCATTCCAGAATGGATGACTAATCCATTTGGTAATTGGGAGACTTAGGTGCCGCAAGCGTGTATACTCTTGAGTCCATATCATATTTCCAAAGTAGACTGACAAATTCTACTTGGTGTTTGGGAGACGTTGTCGCCACAAACATGATCCTAAGCATGCATACTTCTTAAATTTTGTGCACAATAAAATAAAGAGAGAGTCTATAAGAGGAAAAAAACATTGTTCATTTAAAATGCATTTTCATATGCTTACTCTAAGGCATCATTGTAAGCTTGACAAGGTTCATATTATCCTTAAGCTAGGTTCCTTGCATCCATCTAGCATCTTTAAAAGATAATTCTTAAACTTAATAAGATATCGTTAGATAATCTTACCGTTTCTTAATACCTTGTCTTCATGTCGTAGGATGGACTCACATTGAAGTACCTCTTCTAGATCTTTGGTTTTTGGTGGAGTATCTGCATCTATTGCTTCTTTTGGTGGCACTCCTTTGTAAGGCTTACGTAGAATCCCATGGAAAACATTGTGCATGAGCCAATGGTTGGGCAACTTTAATTGATAAGCCATCTCATTGATTGGCTTAAGACTTTAAAAAGAACCATATTATCTTTTTGCTAGTTTAGCATAATACTCTTGGTGGGCTGTAGGATTCTTGCTTGTAGGATGCCTTAGATGAGCCTTGAGAAACTTTAGCAAGACCCAATCATTTTCCTTAAAGGCTAAGGCTCTTTGTTCTTATTAACAATAGCCCTTTTTGCCTTTTCTGTGAGATGGATATAACCTTTTTAATATTTGGAAAAGATTCTTGTCAGTCTTGAATAAATTCATCAGCATCAAAGATTTTCCCATGTACTTTAAGTAGTAAGGGACGTTTGGATCTTTCCTCTTTAACCTCAAAAGGTGCTTTCCCCATATAAGTATGTACAATGTCATTGTACACATACTCTATAAGAGGTACATAATCTATAAGAGGTAGGTACTTCTAGCATTGTGAACTTTGATCTACTTCGGTAACATAGGTCTTAAGTAGATATAGAATCGTAAGGTTGGCTATTTCACTTTGGCCATCCGTTTGTGGGTGATAGGCTGAAGAGAAATTGAGCATAGTACCTAGATGCTCAAAGAGACCCTTCCAAAAATTATTGGTCATTCGAGGATCTCTATACGACACTATTGATGTTGGCAAGCGATGGTGTTTAAAAATTTGGGATATGAAGAGGGTTGCCATTTGGTGTGCCTTAATAGTCTTTTTGACAAGTATAAAATGTGCTTGTTCGCTAAACCTGTCTACTATTGTCCATATTCCCGTATTCCCATGGATGGACTTGGGCAATCCAAAGATAAAATCCATGGATATGCTCTCCCATGGTGAATTAGGAATTGACAAAGGCTGGAGCAATCCAGGTTGCTTACCCCCATCATACTTTGTCTTTTGGCATACCACACATATACATAGTCTTGTATGTCCATTTTAATGGTAGGCCAATAGAAACATGTCTCTACTCCTCGAAGAGTAGGTTGAATCCCTCTATGCCCTGCATAGGGAGGAGCATGGGGTTCATACATCACTTTCTCATGAAGAGAGTGAGTAACACATAGCCTATTGCCATGGAGAAGATAATCATCCTGCAAGGTGAATGGTTCTTCTTTCTTCCCTACGGCAAGGGCTGAAATTACATATTTAAAATCGGGGTCAATAGCATACTCATCTATCATAGAAGTTGTGAGTTGCTACGGACACTGCATTGGCTCTTGGCCGTCGTGATAGTGCATCAACTACTTGATTGTGCTTGTCAACAACGTGAGAAATATGGAAACTGAATTGCGAAAGAAAATTTTACCAGCTCATGTGTTTGTCGAAGAGCTTGGTTTTGCGTCATGAAGTACTTGAGACTTTGGTGATCCATGCGTAGGATGAATGGAGTCCCCAAAAGATAGTGCTTCCATGTGTCGAGAACATGTAGGACAGCAAGTAGCTCCTTCTCATTGAAATTGAGTCTTCAACTCTCATATGCTATGGCATGCCCTTCTTGAAGCGAAACTGCTCCAAGGCAATCTCCACAAGCATCATTGGACCTCAGATGGCTTTGAGAGATCCAGTAGTGTAAGCACAAGTTTAGAGATAAGCTTCTCCTTAAACTACTCAAAAGCTTCTTGCTCTTTTGCAATACATAAATAAAACGTTCTTTTTCGCTAAGTCATGGTCCTGCTATTAGCGAGAATTTTTCTATGAAGTGTTTATAGTATGCACACATAACTTTAAAGCTTCGTAGCTCCTGTAGATTCCTTGATTAGGCCATCCTTTTATTATTACCTCTGACTTTCCTGGATCCATACATGTGCCATCTTTAGAGATAGTGTGACCTAAATATTGAGTCTCTTGTAGGAAAAATTCACTTTCTAGTTGAGTAATGAAAAGCTTATTCTCTCTCACAACTTGAAAGATTACCTGGAGGTGTCACTTGTACTTGCCAAGAGAATTTGAGTGGCCTAAAGATTTTTGTCCATCATGAGTTTGAATGTGGCTGGAGCATCTGTTAGGCCAAAACTTGTAACTTATCAAATAGATCTTCTACCCGTGGCACGATAAATCTTTTTTTTTTATAGTGATCTTGTTTAGTGCTCTATAGTCGACACACATGTAATATGTGCCATCTTTCTTTTGCACTAAAAGTAATGGTGAACAGAATGGAGAGGAGCTAGGCCTCACCATCCCTTTTTCCACCAATTCATGTACTTGCCTCATGATCTCCTCTTGTTGAGCTTGTGAAACTTGATAAGGAGGTTTATTAGGTGGTGAGCTTCCTACTAGGAGCTCTATTGCATGGTCATCATTCCCTCATTTTGGAGGTAGCTCACTAGAGATGCCATCAATGAAAACATCTTGGAATCAATTTAGGAAATTACACAAATCTAATTCCTCTTGATTCCCTTATTGATACTTGTGAAAACATTAGAATCATTTACAGATTCTCTAAAAAAAATCATATACGCAAAAATAGAGCTTTTCATTGACTTATAGGAAGCAAGTGTATTTACTAGGGATATGGTGTTCCTCGACTCATTAGAATCTATGTACATGGCTTCTTCCCTGTAAGTGAAGTAGATTCTCGTTTCAAGGAACTTCATCTTGGCAGCCATGCGATTGAACCATGGTGCCCCTAGGATGACATCCTCATGTTGGAGAGGGGAGATAAAAAAATCTTCTTTGTCGACGTAGCTTTGGACATGAAGCCTCAACTTCCAATCAAGGGAGTAACAGAGGCTTGCTGTCCCTTGAAAGCTCCATCAGTGTTACAGTATCTCCCATCTCGAAAGCTAGTATGCCTAGCTTTGTGGCCAACTCCGTTGATATGAAGTTGTGAGTAGAGCCAGGGTCAAAAAGGATGAAGGCATCATGCTCCCTCACCTTTCCCCAAGCATAGGAAAGGGATGACCCTTTGTAATGAGCATCCTCTTTTGGAGCTTCGATCGTGGATGCTCTAGGAGTCTTATTGCGTGCATTTCTTTTGGGGCAAGAACAATAGCTTTGAACTTCTTGAGCTTTTGTGACCTTTGCCATGCAGGGTAAGATTTGCGATGTCCTCCCCTCTTATATTCTCTAGGATAATATCCATAGCTTTCATCGGTAGAGGAGGAAGGTGAAGAAGAAGGAGAAGAGGGTGACCTCTCTCTTGCCCTTTTCTTCCTTGGTTTCCTCTCTTCCCTTTTGGAGTGACAAGGAGAAACACTATGGGTTAACCATTTCCTCTTGGGAGGAGTTGGCGATCGTTTAGTCCGCCTTATTCATGGAGCCACATCTTTGGAGGAATTTAGGGATTCCTTGCTTTCTTGATCTTTGGATTCCTCCTCTCGTATGGGAGAGAGTCTTCTTTTGGGGGTCTCATCAAGAGGCCTTGTAAGCTCTCTCTCCTCTTGAAGAGGAAAGGAAATCCCATAAGCACGAAGTTGTTGAGTAACTTTGGCTTGCAAAGCGGGGTTGCCCATATCTTGCTGCAACCTAGTGACAAGATAATTAACAAACATGGGGGCATCATCATTGGCACCTTCATGTGCAAAATCAAAGTTATCAATGGTCATTCTACTCTCTTGGTTATTATCAGCCATGCTAATTAAACTTATGTGTTTACTTAGTGTATGCTTTGGCAATTCAAAACCTTAGTTACTACTCTTCTTAGCCTTTGAAAATAGGCACTTAAGTATCTACACCCACGGCTCAAATTGGTTAATTATAGAGAGTAGTGAAGTGAGTCTAACATAGCGAAGTTGCCGAGGGATAGCTCCTTTTGTACTTCTTATGGCTCAATAATGGTAAAGCCGTAGGCAAGTCTAAAAAGACTCCATTATTAAGACCAAAGCTCCCGAGGTGTGTACCATATTCCACAAAGTGGCCTCAACAAAACCGATATAGATCCCAGACCCACTTACCCTAATATAATTAACAAAAACAACCATTAATAGGATACTTAAGAACCTCTCTTCTTAAGCAAGAAAGAGAAACCAAATGCTCTAATACCAATGTAATGGAAATGGCCTATGAACTTTGAAAGTAGCGGAATTAGGAAATTAGGTGAAGCACTATTGAGAGATTACTTTGTGAGCATAGCGGGTGAACTTAATTGATGGTAGCAACATAAACATGGTACTTAGTTAACTTGGCATGAACAATACTTTTGCAAGAGAGAGAGAGGTTTTAGAGAACATGACAATAGTTGAGGATCGGATTCATACCAAGCCGGTCCCCCCTCCAATAGGCATTTGTATTATAGTTTCTCCCATCAAGAGAGACTTGCTACAATACAATCTTTGTGTTCCTTGTGACCTAGGTGATGCAATGAAGATGGAAAGCTTCATGCATCACAAGCATAACATAAACTTTGTAGAAAGCGTTAACTATCCCAAGCCTCAGTCCTAAGACCTCAAACACCTTCGAAGGTGGAGAGAGCTAGTGGGGAATGATGATAGGGAAGAGGAAGAAGAAACATTCCATAGGAGAAAGAAATAGTTCCTCACTTATCATTACTCTTCTTGCTAGCATACAAAATAGTATAGTAATGAGGATGGAGAAGATGGCAAGCTTAAGCATTGAAGCATGGTTCTTGGTTGGATTTGCATTCCATAGCCAAGAGTGTTGATGTAGGCTCTCACTTCTCACAAGCTTGGAGAAGGAGGTTGAGTTCCTCAACTTTCACCAAGTGAGAATTGCTCCACAAAATGAGTGTGTGTGCGGTGTATATCCCCCTAGCACCCCTCTTGCTTGCTTGGGGCTAGTTTTTGCTTTTCACATGCTTCAAGCTCATTAGACCCCTCTCCCCCTAGCCAATCACATGTAGCATGCAGTCAAGTACATGGGTAGTTTTTTGACAAGTGTCCTCTTTACCCCTTAGAGAGATAGAGCTTGAAAATATCTAGATATTTGTTGGATGGAACTAGAAGCTCATTGGAACCCTCTTTAGCCCAACCAATAGCATTCAAGCACACCATGTGGTTAAGCTTAGGGAGACTCTGACATGTGTCCCATGTGCCCTTTGAGAAAAGGGGTGCCCTTTGGGTGAGTGGAGTGGAAGGTTAGGTCAAAGATTCCCCTAACTTTGGGACTTTCATGCATAGGGAACTTCTCAAGCACCTTCCTCATTAAGTTTCTAGGGTCTCTTTTTGACTCAAGCACCTTACCCGCCCATGCATGGGAAGCTTCTCAAGCACCTTCCTCATTAAGTATGACAAGAACCTCAAGTACCTTAGTCATCAAGCATGACAAGCACCTTAGGTGGATCCCTAGCTTGCCTAAGGTCAAAGGCAAGTTTAGGTCGGGTTCCCACCTCAAGCTCAGCCCTAGCTTGCCTAAGGTCAAAGGTAAGTTTAGGTCAGGTTCCCACCTCAAGCTCATCCCTAGCTTGCCTAAGGTCAAAGGACTTTTAACTCTAAACATTGGAGGTCTTTAATGAAGCTAACCCTAAGGTCTTTTAAGCTCCCTAGTTAACCTTTCTCTTTGACAGACCATCTCTCATTTGAGCCCCTTTACCATTGGCCGCGTGTTGAGATAGATCCGTAAGCACATGTTTAGATTCTAGCTCTTGTTCTCATTCATTATCCCACATTAAATGATCACTTTAATATGAGAAAATCATTTGGGTTGGTTAGATATTAGATTTAATGACATTTGGGGTAGGTTCCCAAATTTCAGGCTCCCTATGAAGGGTAAAGGACCAAGTATGCCAAAAAAACCTAATCTTGAGAGGCCAATTTTTTTAATAATCAAAGTGGTGTAGGAGGGACCAGTCCCATGTTGAGGGTGGGGGGTGGGGGGGGGGGGAGGGTTAATATTCCGATCCTAAACTAGAACTGGTATAGAGTCGGCCTTTGTACTAGGTTAATATTAGATGTATAAGTACTTAGGGGTGTGTGTGTGTGTGTGTGTAGTTGTTTTACCATAAATAATAAGACATAATTGGACTTTTTACATTCAAAAGACAGCTGACAAGAGAGAGCGAGAGAGAGAGAAGGAATGATAAGTACAAAAATAAGTCAGTCTTAGACTCATCTTTGTACAATGTTTATATGTATGAAGTTTTATTCCAGTATACAGATATCAGAAGTACTTCCCTTGTCATAAGTGTATGTGTAATCATGTAAGGACAATTTCTTAAAGCCAAAAAAACCTCCAAAGATAAGATAGAGTCCTTACTTGCATCCATCCGAACAAGACAACAGATATGTTAGCCTTGTACGTGTTTTACGCGTATCAAGTGGACTATACCAATTGTTATCCATGCCCATCTTTAACAAGTTTTTTTAAAAACTTCAAGCCTTAGTCCAAAGTATTTATTTTATCACCCAAAGTGTAAGGTTTTTTTAGAAGGTCATACTACATTTAGAACTTAGCTCCATTGATGAAGCTTCATATTCACTTTGCTTTAAAGCAAAAGCAGTATAAATGACATTTCCTTTAAGAATAGCCTATGCCTATGCAAGTTTTTTTATTATTTATAGATCAAGTTTAACCCTAATTGGGGTTTATGCCCTTTTCCTTCCTCAAATGTTACTTACCAGCATTCTCTAATGAGTAAGCCAATTAGCAGAGATCTTTAGATATAAACACGATATCTAGCTAGATCAAGTGTAAAAAATTAAGTGTGTATGTTTTCTATGTGCTTTTTATAAAAAAAATTCTTGTTTACAGGACTGTTGAAACAATATAGCATCAACAAACCACCAAGTCTAGAGGTAGTATGCATCGGGTGAGGATCTCACCTAGAACAATCCCCTGATTGAACTTTTATCAGAAATTCAATTAAATAATTGGGAAACACCTCCGCTTTTCAACAGTAATTCATGTGCTAAGTGAAAGAGAGCAACTGCTATATTTGTCAAGTCCAAAAAAGACCAATAAACAATAAGGTATAGCTAGTATGCCACAAGCTAATCCGCTAACCCCCAATCCATGCACAATGTAGCACCACGATATCATTACCTTATGCTTGTTTAGGCCATCCAACCCTTACCATATAGACTTAGCCAACCCATTTGATGGATTTTACCTGGTTTAAGCATCAAGGAACATTAATCCTCAAAAGTGCCATATTTTGTCAAGGCCAACCACACGGTGGTTTTCTTTCATCAGGCTATGCGATCAATTTTGCCGCAAAAAAATTCCAAATTTTTGCTAAAGTGTCGTTATCAACAGTAAAAAACAGTGAATACCAGGTAGGAAAAAACCCCTTAAAAAAATAATAATCATGTATCGCAGTTGAATAATGACCAGCTTCAAAAAAAGACCAATAATAGTACCATAGTAATGCTCCCAAAAAAAACCACCTTTACCATGTAATGCCAGTCATAGCCGACCACTGTAGTGGTCCTTACCAGCCTAGCCGATGGGTTACAGACAGTGAACCATTAGTCCATGTTTATCAAATCCTATACCTGCTCATGCAATTCCTTCATTTTGAAGCCAGTAATGTAATGAACCAGTATAGCAATGGTTAGTACCCAGGAAAAAAACACCCTATTACAATTCGTAGACAATAAGCGATTTTACGGTTTTAATCTAGCCAAGCAACATACGTTTCCATCTAATTGTGGATGTAAGTGCCAATCATCCTCCCTTAAACACCTTTCCACTGCTGAGTCAAAAAAACCAAAACACATTTTTCCAAAAAAGTAAAAACCCTATTGCGCATAGTGAGAAAAAACCAGTAAACGACAACCGAGAAACCCTTCCTAACCCAAGTTTTCCTTTTCCAATAGATACAAGTACTAGATCATACTGATAAATTTCAACAACATATTCCATGTTGAGTATAATGATAAACCAATTATTTCTGAGTATTATATACACACCATCTTTGCACAGTGCAACGAAACGACAATCACCGACAGTTTGTAAAACCCAATCAAGAATGCAAGCAGTAAACTCATGAGATAAACCAACCTCCACAAAGCTATTGACAAGCATTGAACCAAGTGTGTCAAAAAAAACCCAGAATAATGCTTATCGTACAGAGTTCCAACATAACCAGCAGAGCAAGGCAAAGCTAGGATGGAAAAAGACCCGAGTCACTTGAGTGGTGAGCTCCATATCTCTATTTGTGAAGCAAGCAGTAAATCCTCTCAGAAAAACACAATAGAACAACACTAGCTAAGTGAGGGGCAGAGGTGCGCCCTCACCTGTTTAAATAGAGGGTGGATTGCCAGTACTGTAAGCGGGAGTAATGAGTGAGCCAAGCCGCCTTCCTTTGTGAGTGTGTGGTAGCATCAAGCGGCACGCAGATACCCATGAATGGGGAGATTGATAGCTAGGGAGGTGAGGCCGCCTACACGGCATGATGAGGATAGAGCACTTAATCACGCTCGACACGCCAAGGGAAACATATTTATATATCTTAGTTTATTACTCAAGGGTTGGGTCGCATGGTTTTTACAAGGTAATGGAATAATATGAGCAGTATCACTAAAGTGACCCAGCAAAAACTGGGGTAGATTAAAAAAAAGGAGGAAGAGGGGGGGGGGGGGGGGTGTGTGTGTGGGTGTGTTTTGTGGAAAAAAGGGGGTTTGGATAAGGATGGTATGTAATAGATTATAACCAGAATACCTATAGTACCATCATGTGTGTGTGTGTGTGTGTGTGTGTGTGTACCCACCCTATCCCAAGTGCCATACACAATGGGTCCATAGTAGGCCCATTGTGTATGGGCCTACTACCTGATAAGAGAAATAATATTCTCTTATTTAAAGTGTAACCCAGGCCAGTTATGTTGGGTGAGAGCTTGTATGATAGTGTTATAGATCTGATTTCTATTAAACCCGTTAAGGCAGTACTTTTTAATCATTACATAAACTTCCTCCCAAGCAAGAGAAAGGTTAGAGAAAGAATAGAAAATTAAGTGTAGCAAGCAGATACAAGAGCTAATAGCAGCCTTGTAAGGCCTATTGCTATTCTTTTTTATGAATTCTATAAGTGGTAGTTTCAAGAGATCCCTTTTCCACACAAACCTTAGATCATACCCACCAACATACGAGATATGAAGGGAGTTCGAGAGGTTAAAGGAATTGGACAAATGAGCATAAAGCCCCATTGGGTGTGACGGTCTCATGGAGAGAGGTAAGTTCAATTTTAAGGCAGTGAGGGTAAATCAAACAAATTTCCTTGGGGAAGTCTCTATTGTTAACACTAAGTAAGTCATCCATGTATCTATAAGTATGTCTAAACTTTGAAAGCTTATTCTTGTAAGATTCCATGGTCTTGAGACACCACTTGTAATTAAAGAAAGCAAGGTAAATATTACACATAAGTGGAGAGCATGAAAATCCCAAGAGGATGCCAAGGCATTGGTTAAAGCAAAGACCACCTGAAACTATAGTGCAATTATTTAGCCGCCAGGAGACGTAGGAGCAGAGCTTAGCTTCATTAAAGTCTAGGGAGTGTACAAAGTGAGATAAGTGAATCCACCTAGGTTTTTTGGAATGAGAGATGTAAAAAAGCTTCTTCTTTATAGCATTGGAGAAAGCCAATTTAATCACCTTGGCAAGAACAGCTTCAAGGCCAAGATCCCCATTAAGGGGAATATTTTCGTAACATTGTGTGATGTTAGCAGTAAAGATGTGAAAGATCTACCGAGGAAGGTTAAGCGAGACATCTGTAGAGTTTTTTGTGAGCCAGAAGGGATTATACTGAACATGTAAGAAGTCCTGGAAGATTTTTTGTTTAGTGGCACAAATAAGCTCAAATTCAAATAGAATAAGGTCAAGGCAAAAAACAATATCCTTGGTGATATCAGTAAAAATACAATTGGAGGCATAGGATATCCACCTGAACTTATGCTTATGAATTTTATAAGTGGGAAAAAGCACTGGTAGCTTAGTGTTCTGCAAAGAGTAACCTAGAAGCCCTAACTGCTTATCAATTTTATTGCTAACAGTTTGAGGTGTAGATGTAATATGACAGAATTCCTTACCAGATACTCGATTACGAGCGGCCTTCCAAGCCAGGTATTTGCAAATGATAGTGGGACAGATAGAGCTTTTGTCAAGCCCGACAACAAACCATTTATCGGAGATCTTTTGAAAATCAAGAGTTAGCTGAGAAGTAAGCCAAGAGTCATCATATGACAACCATTTACTAGGAAGTTGTGAAATTTTATGAAGGAAGCATTCCTTCACAACTTCCCTTAAGTCCGGTAGGACTATCATCTCCAATAGGAGAGCACTGACAAGGTCAGTAAGACATCTTAGTACAGCTGATAAAGCAAGGTATGATTTTTTGGGAAAGTTAGGTATATGATTGAGCCCTTTGGCCAAAATTCTATGTATTTTAGTATTTTTTGATGCTAAGATCACAAGTGTAAACATGGTTACCAAAAGCCTCAAAATTTTTGCAAAAGGTGG
Organism: Adiantum capillus-veneris; assembly: GCF_014529385.1. NCBI lineage: Eukaryota > Viridiplantae > Streptophyta > Polypodiopsida > Polypodiales > Pteridaceae > Adiantum > Adiantum capillus-veneris. The sequence goes on from NC_140946.1 coordinate 111,366,451, forward strand.
TAAATTGAAAACATGTACAATGAGGGACAGAATCCTGCCGAAGAAAGTCATTATTATTGATCAACCTCTTTACGGGATGATGGTATTTCCATCCTATGAGTATATTGTCGAGCAATTTGTGATTACCAAAAAATAGATCAAAGCACTCACAAAAAAGATTTTTTGGTTGAATCCAATCGAGGAGTACATTGTGAAAGAGATGGTGTATGTAGATGAAACCATTCTCCTGATACACTTTGTTGAGAGTTCTTCTTCCGCAAGGGCTTGTAGCAACCTGCAATATAACCAAGATTTAAAATTCAGGGAAGTTCCTGATGGGGGGGAGACCTACCTCTTCCTCTTGTAAAACTACGAACTCTTCCTCGGTTAGAGGATGAACTAGGTGTTAGGAAAGAAGTGAAGGATTTGGGGGTGATCAAAGAGTTAGCCCTTTTGAGAGCAGGGGAGTCATCCTTATCAATACAAGGTTTAAGAATACTAGTGATGAGCTTAACACCTTTAAAGTTAGCATAAGTAGTTAAGTAAATGCCAGGTTCATCAACTTTTAACTCCTTCAAGATATCAAGCATTAGTCCACGGAAGATGTTGAAGGCAATCTGTGCAATTACAATTTGCTTAGCTTGGCCACCTAACCAAGAGCAAATGAGAGAAAGATGAAAATCCACAAGTTTCTTTGGGAAAAGTAATTTCAGATGGTTGAGAATAAACCAAATGGTCTTGTCAAGCCACATGATGTTGGATTCACAAGAGGCTCTAGGATCAAGAAATCTGCAGGCACATTTTACATAAGGAGGAAAGACATTCCAGATGGACTAAGTGTAAAAATCAGGGTTACTCTTGGCGATTCCATGTTTCCTTTGGTACGGATGTACATGCTTGTATTAGAGGGGCACTTGGAGTGGTCGATGAGATTGAGATTGAAGGGTGATTTGATGAGCTCCCCTTTGTCCAAGAATTACCCTCCTTTAAGAATCTTGAGTTTGCAATCTTCCACAGTAGAGGCAACGAGGTTGCCCAATAGGTGCTAAGAAAGCGTTATTGGGCAAGACCCAAAGCTGATGGTCAACCTCGAGGGATTCAATTTCAATTTGTCTCATGGTCAAGACAGGAAAAACTTTAGAAATTTTAGGTACCATCTCCAGGAGGTTTGAGTCATTGAGGGAGCAAAGATTACTCTGAAATTCCTTAAGTGATTCAAGGGCTGCGCTATCCCGACAGAAGATTCCACCAGTTTGTGGAATAGAAGGAGTGGCCGATGCACAGACAAAAGAGGGATTAAGCCCACATAACTTCCTAAGAAAGACAAATCTGTACCAGAGGAGGAGAACAGAGCAAGATCCTGCTGATATTGTAAGGATAGTAGAGGAAGCTAGGCAATGTACTGGGAAATTAAATTTACTCCTTCCATGGAGTCTTTATCCAAAGTTGCTAAAATCTTGACCCAATCATTAAAAGACAGCATATGTAAGACAAATAATTTTTTGTCAGAGATAAGAGCCGAATCATAAATTAGTTGCGAAGCATCCAAGCTGCTAATACATCTGAGAACAAGAGAAGTGGCCACTGAGAGGGGGTCCGAGGTCAGTTCCAATCCTTGTGAGAGAGCAAGAGTCTACAAAAACAGTGAAGTGAGGTTCACTTATACTTGCCATAGTAGGTAATACAATCTTTGGCCTTCCTAGAGAGGAAGGGTCTAGTTCTAACTGCCAATGCATTCTTCAGTTTACGGTCCTTAAGATAAATCTTAATCTATTTGAGAATCTTTGCATGATTCTTAGGGTTGTGATTAGTGCTCATGCGAGTTGTCTTTCTATAGGGTAGGTAGTCCTGAAAAGGAATAGTGTAAACATAAATAAAGGTAGAAACAATAATTGTAATATTTTCGGGCCTGCAAACCTTCAACCGACAAAGTCAAAGACTATAGTAGCCGTGAGCAGGGGACCAGAAAAAGAGTCTAAAAGGGACCACCTAACACTAGTCAACCGGTCAAGGGATTACAGACTGTGGGTCCAACTTAGAACTCAATTTTGAAGAGAATTTCCAAAGCCAACATCCCAATTTCTCTTGTAAATAAAAACCTTATGTATAGGATGTGTGCATCGCTGTTAAATCTTAAATAATAAGACATAACTGAATTTTTACATTCAAAAGACAGCTGGCAATGGAACAAGGTATAGATATGTAAAAAAACAACTGAATATTAGAATCATTTAAGTAAAATATTTGTAGGAAAGAGATCCCCTTTCATTGTACAAAAAGTAAAAGAACTTCCCAAGTCATCAGTGAGTGTTCTATCTAGAGTAGGGTAGCCTGCCAAAGTAAAAAAACCTTCCAAGATAAGATAGAGTCCTTACCTCCATCCATCCAAACAAGACAACAATTTAGTTAGCCTTGGATGTGTTTTACAGGTATGAATGGACCATACCAGTTGTTATCCATGTCCATCTTACAAACTTTTTTTAAACCTTAACAAGCTTAGTGAAACATGTGTACAAAGTGTTCTTCTTTTCCTTCTTACTTTTTAACAACCCAGGTTACTAAAAAAATACTATTCTAATTAGAAGGACACCACCCCTTCTAATCCAAGTGTCATAGTCCATTATCAAAATCTCCTTCAAGATTAATGAAATTTTACCATGTGAAGAATTTCCTCTTTTAAAGTTTCAAGCTAGTTTAAGTTTGTTTTAGGTTTAAACATAGTATATGGAGTTCAAAACATCTTTTAGCTTGTATCTCTTTATCAGATAAAACTCTAGCCAGAACAGAGAAAGTATCGATTTTTACATAAGAAGATACTCGGCACCATAACCTCCTTATGTAATTCCAAGGGGCACATACCATATAGCCAAAAGCAAAGAACTGTCCCATAGTGTATACTTACCTTAAAAGGTAGAGGTTCTTTAGTAAAGAAAAAATTGTTACAAAGCAACAGGTGCAGCAGATTCATGGTTTGATTTATAGAATCAACCCCAACCAAGAAAAAGCGATAGAAGTAAACACTTTATCTAATTGGTACTGCAAACATATGCAGCAAATGCAGCCTGGCCAACAACCCCCACACACATAGTGTGCAAGACGTCAAATCGGCACACCAGTGTATTTACATAGCCCAACCGATGGGTTACAAAAAATGAACCATTAATCCATGTTTATCAAATCCACTATACCTGCTCATGCAATTCCCTCATTTTGAGGCCAGTAATGTAATGAACCAGTATAGCAATGGTTAGTACCCGGGAAAAAAACACCCTATTACAATTTGTAGATAGTAAGCGATCTTACGATTTTAAGCCAGCCAAGCAACATACGTTTCCATCTAACTGTGGATGTAAGTGCCAATCATCCTCCCTTAAACACCTTTCCACTGCTGAATCAAAAAAACCAAAACACATTTTTCCAGAAAAGTAAAAACCTACTGCGCACAGTGAGAAAAAACCAGTAAACGATAGCCGAGAAACCCTTCCTAACCCAATTCTTCCTTTTCCGATAGATGCAAGTGCCAGATTATACCGATAAATTTCAACAACATATTCCATGCTGAGTATAATGATAAACCAATTATTCTTGAGTATTATATACACACCATCTTTACATAGTGCAACGAAACGACAGTCACCGACAGTTTGTAAAACCCAATCAAGAACGCAAGCAGTAAACTCATGAAATAAACCAACCTCCATGCAGCTATTGACAAGCATTAAACCAAATGTGTTAAAAAAAAGCCAGAATAATGCTTATCGTACAGAGTTCCAACATAACCAGCAACAAGGCAAAGCTAGGGTAGAAAAAAACCTGAGTCACTTGAGTGGTGAGCTCCATAGCTCTATTTGTGAAGCAAGCAGTAAATCCTCTCAGAAAAACACAACAGAACAACACTAGCTAACTGAGGGGCAGAGGTGCACCCTCACCTATTTAAATACAGGGTGGACTGCCAGTCCTCTGAGCGGGAGTAATGAGTGAGCCAAGCCACCTTCCGTTGTGAGTGTGAGGTAGCATCAAATGGCACGCAGATACCCATGAATGCGGAGATCCATAGCCAGGGAGGAGAGGCCACCTTCACAGTGTAATGAGGACAGAGCACTTAATCACGCTCAACACGCCAGGGGAAACATATTTATATATCTTAGTTTACTAGTCAAGGGCTGGGTCCCATGGTTTTCACAAAGTAATGGAATAATATGAGCACTATCATGAAAGTGACCCAACAAAAACTGGGCTAGATCAAATTAAGGGGGGAAGAAGGGGGGGGGAGCGGGGGGGTGTGTGGGTGTGTTTTGTGGAAAAAAGGGGGTTTGGGTGGGGATGGTATGTAATAGATTATAACCAGAATACCTATAGTACCATAGTGTGTGTGTGTCCCAACAAGTGTGAACTAAGCTTGGAAAGCTTAATTTGATACTTGAAAAAGCTATCAGCAAGTTGTGAAATGTGTGTGTGTGTGTGTCCCAGCAAGTGTGAACTAAGCTTGGAAAGTTTAATTTGATACTTGAAAAAGCTATCAGCAAGTTGTGAAATGTGTGTGTGTGTGTGTGTGTGTGTGTGTGTGTTTGTGTACCCGCCCTGTCCCAGGCACCATACACAATGGGTCACTATTATCTCCCATGAGTCAATGTTATACCCCATGAGACCCTCACATGAGGTTGTATGCAAATCCGGTAGTGACAATCAAATCCACAAACAAAGGGTACATTGTGCTAAAACAACTAGACTACATCAAAAAAGACTACATCAAAAAATAAGAACCCTCTGTAGTAAACGAAGTACTGAGTAGGTGTAGTTGCACCTACCTGCGCTATGTTTTCCTCCATTATGTCAGCCACGTGAAGGTGGGATGAATAGAAGCCTCATGTTATCTGCCAATATATAGCTGTGTTTTCCATCGTCCATACTGCGAATGTGCGGTATGCATACACATTGACTCTCTCGAGAACAGTTTGTGAGATGGAATCATGCATAAAATTGCTAGTATGTAAGAGACCAGCCAGCCTGTCACCATACCAGTTCATCGAGGAGTATGTAAGAGACCAACCTGCAACATTCACAAGGAAGAAAGCCGTACATACGTTACCAGCTTTCAAGCACCTGTGTGTGTGTGTGCGTGTGTGTGTTTCTGTGTGGGTATGTGGGTGTATGAAGCAACTTGTGAGAGCCATGGCACGCGAGGGAAGAGTAGAGGGCAGTGATGTAGGTCCGTAGAGTAAACAAGGGGAGCCAGGAGAGAGAATACAGATACTCCAAATACTGTGTGATACAGGGACTGAGGAGGTACATAGAAAAAAAGCTTCGCTCCAAAAACTCATGGGTGGGTTGAGCAGATATGGGTGACAATCATTGATTGATATGCAGTGAGGTATATAATACGCATCCAGCTGTACCATGAATATCGACCAAATGGTTAGCCTTAAACACATTACCCTATATTTAAGTTAGAAACCAACTACTCAAGCCAACCAAGTATGATCACGACCCTCAGTTTATGATAAAGAAGATAAATAACTTAAAGGCTACCACCTTTCCTCGAGTGAGTGGGTGCTCAGAAATTTATTGACTTTGTGTGTGTACTACACACCATTGAGAAGGGTGGGCACATCAGGATATATCGCCAAGCCAAAGGGTCCCACAAGGACTTCCAGAATGCCGTCATAGCATAGATATAGGAATCGAAACTGTCAGCTCGTAGAGTGAGACAAAGGTTGTGACTGGAGAAGGGCCGAAATCGAGAATAGTATCCATATTTAATAAGCAATGGTGTGTGTGGGTGTGGTATACATCTGGTAGAGATTTGGTACCAAGAGCAATTACATGTGGTCTTCATTAAAAGAGAGCTTGTGGGCTAGCACCTACCAACCGAAAAGAAAATTAAGTGGACATTTATTGAGAGTGGCCGATGTCACATATGATGTCACATAGTTGTCCGATCATGCCATGTTCCCTGCTATTCTTGTGTTTTTCTTCAGATAGGTATCAAAATACGTTATTGATTAGTATAAAGCCTTGTGTATATACAAGGTAGGCATAAATTTGTAAATAGGAATCCATGCAGATTTATTGAATGAACTAAACTCCAATAATCGTCCAATCACAAACTCCAATATCCGTCCAATCGAACAATGTGGCAAGGTTAGGGTCTATGTATGCCAATTGGGATGCATGCTTGTATGTGAGGGTATTAATGTAACTTCGATTCAGACAATGGGGACTCAACTAACCATATTAATGAAAAAGAATATCCTTCGGATAATTGCTAGTGGTCAAACCAAGACCTTGCCAAAGAACATTATGATACTCTCTATGTGTGTTAAGGATACTGTGAGCCAGAGCAATCTAGGTAAATGCCAAGTCCAAGGTTGCACAGAATAGTACAGAAAGTCAGTAAATATGAGAGAATGGGACATTATCTTCTGCCCATGTAGATAAGTGTGTGTGTGTGTGTCCCAGCAAGTGTGAACTAAGCTTGGAAAGTTTAATTTGATACTTGAAAAAGCTACTAGCAGGTGGTGAAATGTGTGTGTGTGTACCCCGGGGTGGTCACTTTTTAGAATGTGTATGATATCACTTGAGTTAACCGGAGAGGATTATTAAAAGACCAAAATTTATAAAAATGTATACATACAGAGGGGGGTGGGGGTTTTTTAAATAGGCTCACAGTGTAAGTATAGTATGTATATTGGGGTATTATTAATTACCTCTTGAACGCACGTGATATAGGGGTCTTTTGATAAGTGACTGCCCCGGGGTGTGTACCCACCCTGTCCCAGGCACAATGGGTCGATAGTAGGCCCATTGTGAATGGGCCTACTACTTTATTAAAGATATGAGAGTTGTCAAGGTTAAAATGTAATTCAGGCCAGTCATGTCGAGTGAGTGATAGTAGAATATTATCAATAATGTCATATCTATTGAAGCCATTAAGGCAGTACTTTTTTATAAGTATCTTAATATCTTCCCAAGCAAGGAGGTAGTTAGAAGAGGAGTAGACAATTAGATACAGTAGGCTGATACAAGTGCTAAGAGCTGCTCTGTGGGGCCTATTACTATTCCTTTTAATGAACTCAAAAGGAGGAAGTTCTAGAAGATCTCTCTTCCATATAAATTTTCAGTCATACCCTCCAGCACAGGGTATATGAAGAAAAATAGAAACGTTAAGGAATTGTATTGAAGTGCAAAAAAAACCATTAGGTGGTGTGAACCCATGTATAGAAGTTGGTTCTATTTTTAAGCAGTTAGGATATATATGATAGATTTCCTCAAAAAAGATTATGTTGTTGATGCTCAATAAGTCATCTATATATCGGTAAGTGTTTCTGAAAAGTAAAAGCTTATTAGTTTTGTCTCCCATAGTCTTGAGAAACCACTTGTACTCAAAGAAAGCAAGGAATATAGTACACATAAGCGGGGAGCAAGAAAATCCCATGGGGATGCCAAGGCTTTGGTTAAAACAATGCCCTCTAGAGAGAATGGTACAGTTTTCAAGTAACCAAGATATATAAAGACATAACTTCTCTTCATTGAAGTGTAAGGGATGGGAAGAGTGTGTCTTTTTAATCCATCTAGGTTTTTTTGAAAGAGATATATAGAAACAACTTCTTTTGCTAGCATTAACAAAAGCTAGTTTGATAACCCGTGATAGTACATCTTTAAGCCAAAGATCTCCTTCTAAGGGAATATTCTCATAACATTGAGTAATATTTACCGAGAAAAGATAAAAGATATGTTTAGGGAGGTTAAGAGAAGCCTCGGTAGAGTCTTTTTTTATCCAAAAGGGGTTGTATTGTACTTGTAGAAAGTTTTGGCAGATTTTTTGTTTAGATGCACAGATAAGTTCAAACTCTGCTAGTATAAGGTCAAGACAAAGAGTGATATCTGTGAAGATGCCATTGGAAGCGTCTAATATCCATCTAAATTTATGTTTATGAATCTTATAGGTAGGGAAAAGTACTGGCAATTTAGTATCCTAAAAAGAATATCCCAAATTTTCTAAGTGTTTTGAGATGTTATTGGTAACTATTTGTAGAGAAGTATTGATTCTTGTGAACTCCTTACCGGATACTTGAGAATGAGCAGCTTTCCAAGCTAGGCTTTTACAAATAAGAGTGGGACAGCTAGAGCTTTTATCTAGCCCAACAATAAACCATATCTTTGATATCTTTTGAAACTCATATTCAAGTTATGGTGTTAGCCAGGAGTTTTCTGTAGATAACCACTTCCTAGGTATTTGTGAGATTTTTTGAAAAAAACAGTCTTCCACTACTTTGGGTAAGTCCAGTAGGACTGTCTTCTCCAGTTGGAGATAACTGACAAGGTCAATTAGGCAGCTAAGTAAAGCTGATAGAGCAAGATAAGGGTTTTTTGGAAAGTTAGGTATGTGGTTAAGCCCTTTAGCCAAGATTTTCCAGACTTTGTTATTTTCAATGATGGTAAGATCACAAGTACAAACATGCATACCATATGTATCAAAGTCTTTGCAAAATGTGATAAATTGATTGCAGATGCATTCAAGGACTGAGTTATATCAAAGAAAATCATTATTGTAGACAAAAATTTTAATGGGTTTTTTATATTTCCAACCAATAAGTACATTGTCTAGTAGATTGTGATTGCCAAAAAGTAGGTCGAAGCACTCACAAAAAAGTGTTTTAGGATGTACCCAATCGAGAAGCTCATTCTGAAAGAGATAGTGTACATAAATAAAGTCCTGGCTTGGAACTTTTTTGTTGAGAAACTTCCTTCCACATGGGCTCACATCAACCTGCAATTTCATCAATAATTACATTTCAAGAAGGTTCTTGATTGGTGTGTTTCTGCCTCTTCCTCTAGTGTAGCTACAAGATTTCCCTCGATTAGAAGACGAGCTAGACGTCAGAAAAGAAGTAAAAGAGTTGGGGGTAGCAAGAGAATTGGGTCTTTTTAAAGAAGGGGAGTCATCTTCATCAATACAAGGTTTGAGTAGGCTAGTGATAGTCTTTACACCTTTGTAATTGGCATAAGTGGTCATATAGATCCCAGGTTCATTAGACTTTAGCTCCTTCAAAATATCTAGCATTAGCTCACGAAAGATGTTAAAAGAAATAAGAGCAATTACTTTAATTTTTGCTTGGCCACCTAACTAAGAGCAAATCAAGGAGAGATGAAAGTCCACTGGTTTCTTCGGGAAGAGTAGGTCTAGATGGTTGAGAATAAACCATATGGCATGATCAAACTACAAGATGCTGGATTCGCATGAAGCTTTGGGGTTAAGAAACTTGCATGCACATTTAATATAGGGCCAAAAAACATTCCAAATGGATTCTGTGTAGAAGCCAGGGTTGCTTTTGGCAAACTACATGTTTCCCTTTGTTCGGATGTAGAGGCCTCTATTGGAAGGGCACTTAGAATGATATATGAGTTTGAGATTGAAGGGGGCTTTTATGAGTTCCCCTTTATCAAGGAATTGTCCACCTTTCAAAATTTTGAGTCTACAGTCTTCAATAATAGAGGCAGGGAGGTTAGCAAGGTAAACCCAGGTTTCACTTAGAATAGGTGTTAAAAAAGCTTTGTTAGGTAAGACCCAAAGCTGATGGTCTACCCCAAAGGATTCAATTTCAATCCGCCTAATAGGTAGGAAAGGAAAGACTTTGGAGATTTTTGGTACCATTTCTGAGAGGTTAGAGTCGTTGAAGGAGTAGAGATTGCTCTGAAATTCTTTGAAGGCTTCCAGAGTAGCATTATCCCTACAAAAGATGCCACATGTTTGAGGGATAGTCGGGGTAGCTGGGGTACTTATAAAGGTAGGATTGAGGCCGCATAATTTCTTCAAAAACTTAGATAGATCAGCCCCAAAGGATGAGATCGAGGCAAGCTCTAGCTGTTATTGTAAAGAGAGTATAGAAAGTTGTGTTGTGTATTGGGAAATCAAATTAACACCCTCTTTTGAATCCTTATCCAAGGTAGCCAAAATTTTGACCCAATCATTAAAGGGTAACATGTGTAAGATAGACATCTTTTTTTGTGAGGTAAAAGACAAGTCATAAACTAGTTCAAAAGCATCCAGGCTGCGAATACATCTGAGGACAAGAGATGTAGCCATAGAGTGGGTTCAGAGGATAATTCCAAACCTTGCAAGAGAGAAAGGGTATGCAACAAACAAAAAATTTAATGAGGTTATGACTACTTAGTGTAGTAAGTAATACAATATTTGGCCTTTATTGGTAAAAAAGGTTAGGTTCTAGTTGCTAAGGCTTTTTTAGGAGTATGGTCTTTTAGGTAAAACTTAATTTTCTCTAGAATCCTAGTATGATTCTCCGGGTTGTGGTTTACTTTCATGCGGGCTGTCATTCTAAAGTGTTTGTGATCATGAAAGGAAATATATAAACATAGAATTAGTCCTATGGATTGGGCCTGCAATCCTTAAACCGACAAAGTCAGAGACTATGATAACCGTCAGCAGGAGACCAGAAACATAGTCTATGAAGGGACACCTAACACCAGTCAACCGGTCAAGGGTTTATAAAATTCTCTAAAGGCAGCGTCCCCGTTTCCCCATAAAATGGAAAAACCTTATGTTTAGGACGTGTGTGTAGTTGTTTTACCATAAATAATAAAACATTATTGAACTTTTTACATTCAAAAGACAGCTAGTGCAAGAGAGAAGGAATGATAAGTACAAAAATAACTCAGTCTTAGAATCATCTTTGTACACTGTTTATATAAATGAAGTTTTGTTCCAGTATACAAATATCAAAAGTACTTCCCTTGTCATAAGTGTATGTGTGATCATGTTAGGACAACTGATTAAAGCCAAAAAAACCTCCAAAAATAATATATAGAGTCCTTACCTTCATCCATCCAAACAAGACAACAGATATGTTAGCCTTGAATGTGTTTTATAGGTGTCAAGTGGACTATACCAGTTGTTATCCATGTCCATCTTTAACAAGTTTTTTTAAAACCTTCAAGCCTTAGTCCAAAGTATTTATTTTATCACCCAAAGTGTAAGGTTTTTTTATAAGTTCATACTACCTTTAGAACTTAGCTCCATTGATGAAGCTTCATATTCACTTTGCTATAAATCAAAAGCAGCATAAATGACATTTCCTTTAAGAATAGCCTATGCCTATGCAGGTTTTTTAATTATTTATAGATCAAGTTTAATCCTAATTAGGGTTTATGCCATTTTCCTTCCTCAAATGTTACTTACCTTCATTCTCTAATGAGTAAGCCAATAGCAGAGATCTTTAGATATAAACACGATATCTAGCTAGACCAAGTGTAAAAAATTAAGTGTATGTGTTTTCTATGTGCTTTTTATTAAAAAAATTCCTTGTTTATAGGACTACTGAAACAATATAGCATCAGAAAACCACCAAGTCTAGCGGTAGTACGCATCCGGTGAGGATCTCACCTAGAACAATCCCCTGATTGAAATTTTATTAGAAAGTCAGTTACATAATCAAGAAACACCCCCGCTTTTCAACAGTAATTCATGCGCTAAGTGAAAAAGAGCAACTAGTATATTTGTCAAGTCCAGAAAAGATCAGTAAACAATAAGGTATAGCTAGTATACCACAAGCCAATTGGCTAGCCCCCAATCCATGTACAATGTAGCGCCACCGTAAGCCGTAACAATATCATTACCTTATGCTTGTTTAGGCCATCCAGCCCTTACCATATAGACTTAGCCAACCCATATGATGGATTTTACCTGGTTTAAGCAGCAAGGAGCATTAATCCTCAAAAGTTCCATATTTTTTCAAGGCCAACCACACGGTGGTTTTATTTTATCATGCTACGCGGCTAATTATGCCGCAAAAAATATCCAGATTTTTGCTTAAGTTCTGTTATCAACAGTAAACAAGTTATAGTAAATACTGGGTACAAAAGAACCCCTCTTTTAAGAAAAAAATCATGTATCTACAGTTGAATAATGACCAGCTTCAAAAAAAACCAGTAATAGTGCCATAGTAATGCTCCCAAAAAAACCACCTTTACCATGTAATGCCAGTCAAATCCGACCACTGTAGTGGTCCTTACCAGGCTGAAGAATGAGGAACAACCCCTTAGTAATGCTGTTTACTGTCAGACTGAGCCAACCAAATAGAGGTCCTACCACTTATATCATGCCATGCTCAGTATAGCCATCCCGACTATTTAAGTACATCATCTGCTAAGTACAAACATTTTTATGAAACATCACTTTTACCATTTAATAGGAAAAAATGACAGTAACGAGGTTATTGATGCTAAGCTTAGTGACCAACCTGAGTTGGCTGAGTTGTAAGCTCCATGCTTGGTGCAATAGAGGTGAAAAAACACACAGTCCTCACTCTTAACGCAAGTAAAAGACACATAGAGCTAAGTGAGGGGCAGAATGCACCCTCACCTCTTTAAATAGAAGAAGGACGGCCGCCCTCACTCATAGCTAGTTGCTAGCTTGCAGCATATACTGAGTAGATCGAGCTCCCCCTGGGGAAATTTGAAAGAATAGCCGCCCGCAATGTCATCTGGCACAATAGGTTAACCCAAGTGCCTCACGGCATGGTAAATGATAGTAGTAAGTAATTATATTACTCACGCCTTGTAACCATCATACCCTTCTAAGGGCCCTATACCATGTCTAGCAACAAAAAGTTGTAGGTCTTCTTAAATAGAACCTAGAGTGTCGACAAGAAATGGCATAACATATCTGAATCTAATGCTTAAAAAGGCTACCAGCAAGTGGTAGAATGTGTGTGTGCACGCATGCAAACACGCACAAGCTAGAGCAACCACGTTTCCAGGGATTCACTTGCGTAAGAAGAAGAGACAAAAATGGAGAAGGTGATAGACAAGAGAGATGAAAATACTATTGTTTTGAATATGCAGCCATGCTATAGAAGATTCTATGATAAGTATTTGGAAAATATCTAGCTCTAATGTGTTTGTAACATGCCAAAACCCCAAGATAGACTTTTGGGTTAGCCTATTCTGACTTTAGAGAGCAAGCTATGGAAAAACACTATTTTCGGCCCCCAGAAACTCAATTATGATACCATTTTCTACTCCTCCTCCTCTTTGAGCATGAAGGTCCTCCTCCTTATGCATAAGAGTTAGGTCTAACTCACTTTCCTCTTCATATCTCACCACTTAGAACGATTCTATTCACCTTCTTTGCATGGTTTAGGAGGTTATTCCTCTAACTTCAGCCTATCAATATTCCACACTAGGAGCTTCATTTAATGAGCCAAAAAGACCAACATGGAGAGCACACTAAATGTTTAAAATCTTTTCTCTTGACTTGCATTTTAATGAATTTCATGAATCTCCACCAACAAGCACCAAATGACGTGTTTGACCTGTAAATTTCCACTTTTTGCATGCACATCCTATTAGCAATTGCTCCAACCTATATCTAGCATGTGTCCAAGCATAGAGACATCATCTTGCATGCATGCACACATCTATCTCAAGCCTCTCCATGTGTTGACATGGTTTGGGTGCACCAACATTATACAATGTTTGATCCATCCTATGGTGTAATCTCACAAAGCCTTCACATTAGATAGAAGGATGAACTAGAGCTAAGGGACATCTCTCTAAGGGGTTGAATAATTTGCAACCTACTCAAAACTTGTGAAAGACATCAAATCAAAATTGGATAAAACTTGATGAGACAATTGCAAGATAATGAGTGGATAATCAAGACGAGTCATGAAGTTGAAGGAAACTCTCAAACCATGCATCAGTTTTAATGGCCTAGGCTACATGTAGATAGAAGTGGTTGGACGCCATAGCCATGTAAATATGTAAAGCTTTGTTTAGTTACTTATTGTTTGCACATAACCTCCTTCTCGTGCTTTACACCGGCCATCTCTCCTCTTCTTAATCTGACATGACCTTGGAGACAATGCAAGACAACACATCTATGTTGAAGGAGGGGAATCTATCTACTTAATGAAAGCTATATGTGTAGGTTTGGCAAATGAGTCGTGTCCCATAAACTAGATACTTACAATTTCATCACATTAACATATTGATTTTATGCAGCAAGAAGGCATAGAAGAGGTTACGATCGAAAATGTGGTGATCATGCTTTTGCTTTATGCCGATGATGTAGTGCTCTTGGCACATACCTTAGAAGATGCACAAAAGCTTATGAGTGTCTTGGAACGCTTTTGCCTACATAGCGGGCTGATCACGAATGGATCCAAAACCAAGGTTATGCTTGTAAAGACCCTCGATGACGAAAATCCATACATTGTATACAACAATGAGCAACTTGAAGTGGTAGATCACTTCCAGTACCTTGTCCTTGAGGTTCCATCCAATCATAAATGGAAGGATTGTGCAATGAGTCGCTTGGAAGCCGGGAAGAGGGCTTATTATGCATTTGAGAACATGTGCAATGCTGGAGAGATCAAGTGTTGGGCTCTCAAAAAGTACATCTTTGACACATTGGTGACACCGGTGCTTCTTTATGGAGTGGAGGTGTGGGGTGGAAGCATTGGGAAGTCTACTTGGAAAGAGTTTGAGAATGTCCAAAAGTGTTTTCTCACCAACTTTCTCCAAGTCAAGACACAAACACCCTACATGCTCTTACTTCTTGAGTCCGGATTGCTTCCCATTGAAGTCTTGGGCATGCAAAGGGTTGTGGAGTACATGCTTAAGACACAATGTAACCCTTTGCATCGACTTCCTAGAATCACATACGAAGCAATTCAAAAGGTCCAAAAGACATGCAAGAGCAAAATACTAAGTTCGGGGTGGATGCTTGACATCAAGAAATGGTTTGGAAGATGGGATGCATGTCACTTGGTCAAGGATGCATCGATCAACTCCCATGTTAATGAGGCCTTCTTACAACGCCAATGTATTACGGCTTGGGAGAAATCCGGAGGTTCTCGCTTCAGCCCCATCACACCACACACATTGCCCCAAACTACAAATCTCTCTTCTTCTCCGAACGAGGTAACCGAACCCATCCCTACATACTTGAGCCCATCTCGTTGAGTGCGATCCACACCATTGCCTCCATTTGTCTTAGCTCCCATTCTCTACGCTGCGAGACGGGACGTTGGGGCACTGGCGAGGAGTCTCATTGACCTTGCACCTTATGCCCTCATCAAGTGCAAGAGAGTGAGTACCACACACTACTTGAGTGCTCAGCTTTTGACCACATTAGGTCCTCATTTCCCCATATATTCAGCCATGAGCTCTCCTTACATACCTTCCTCTCCCAAACACGATGTGGACTCTCTATTGCAACGCTCATTTCAGTCATTTTTGAGCATCGAGAGTCACTTATGACCTCCACTCACACTACATGACATGTTCATTTGGTCCCATAGGTCATATTTGACCTCAGAGAATGATAATAGAACTATCTCTCTCTCTCTCTCTCTCTCTCTCTCTCTCTCTCTCTCTCTCTCTACACACACATAGAGTGCAGAGCCACAATGCTTCCACGGATTCACTAGCACAAGGAGAAGAGATGAAATTGAAGAAGATGCTACACAAGAGAAACGAATTCCTATTTTTTTGAATAGCCATGATACAAAAAAACCTACAATCAAAATCTGAAAAACTAGATGGCACCAATGCATTTTCTATGCACCAAAAACCCAAGATAGACTCTTGGGAGCAAGGGTGGGCTTCTAGCATTGGCCATGAAATTCAATCCTTGACCTTGCCATGATGGAGAAGGAAAAAGAGAAAGATATTAGGGGAAGGTGTTGACACAAAAAGAAGAGAAGGAGATGTTGACATATCTACACATAATATTATAGAGAAAAGAATAAGGGGACAAACTCTTACACACTCTTATACAAGAATATTACACACTCATTACACATTGAAGCTCCATAGCCCAAGACATAGGTTAAGAGAGGGAAAAGGAAAAATTTGAGAGCATCTACATAATAATGGCCTAAAGATTGTAGCACCAACTCTACGGCACCTCTTGTGGAGTTTGGTATTTAGTATTTGATATTACTTCTTGGTGCCTAAAACTGGAGGCCCCTCTTTTACACGTAATTCCACTTTAGTTATGAGTGGAGCATATCACTTGTTGCATGACCCTCTTAGGGTGAGTTCCCACTATCCTATTTAGAAAGCAGGCACAATGCCTTATTGATAAAAGATCTAAAACATTGTGCAAATATAAAATGGCTGAGGATTTTTTTTATTGTCCACGCCTTCTCCTCAACTCCCAAAACTCCAATCTACAAGTCATCAACTCACCGTTAGTAAAAAAGCATAACGACAGCATAGTAATTACCCATTACGCTCCAGCTATCCCCATTGTAGTTAACCACATACATCAAGACGGTAACATCCCTCCCTCCAAGGATAGCAAATGTCCTCATTTTCTCAATAGAGAATCAACTGGATCATGAGTAATGAAATGTGTGGAGAAGATCTGGAAAGTTTTTTTTTAAAATTTCAGCATCCATTTTGCATCTTCTCTAGGGTGGCCTTTTAAAAATCAAAAGATAACAATTATAAACCATGTAAGTGCGTGTAGTGATGGTTTCATGATCGACTATTTGGTCAGGGATGAGTTTCTCTTCTTGATCTACAAGTGTAGGTGGTTCCTCATATGTATGATGTGTAGGTAGGGGTCCTTGAAAGGGTCATAATAAACTAACTTGAAATGCATTGTGAATGTGCCAGTGTGAATTCAAGTTATTAACTATTAAAATACATTACAATCTTAGGTATCCTGTGCATTACACGTTGACCCAAAATATGGTGAGTATTTAAGCATGAGCTAAGGGCTCGGAGAATGAAGGAAATTTTAACAATCATCCTGCCTAGGATATCATTCATTAAGACCATATAGTGGCACAAAGAGTGTCCACAAATGGGAATATTTGAAAAGAAAAACTCCACCCAAAAATTTAGTACCTCATGGGCCTTTTTCTCCAATAAGGGTTCAAACAATTGGAAATCGAATACTTATCTTGAGTTTATTGATTTGGAAGTTTAGAATTCTTGACTCATCTACATTGGAGGCCTTTGTGCCATGATTAGTAGCATCAATATTGAAAAACATATAACATGGATTTATCAATGTGAACGACAATTGTCAAGTAATTATCCATAAATGATAACAAAAATGATTATGACCATGAATGAATGTTAGAAAATTTTGTTCTAAAGAGATATAAGGGAGAGAAACTTAAAAATGTGAACGATCATATTCACAAACACACACTTGACATGGCATGTGACTAAAACAATCCCAATCTGGTAGCTTATCAAGTGGATAGCTTCCAAAGATGTAAGGAGAGAAATGATACGGATAATGGTAAATAGATGGTTAGATTTTTGACGTAAAAATGATTAATTGATAACCCTTGAAAACTTCAAAGAACGTGTTTGGAAAAAGGTCAAAGTTAGAATAGACACTTGTCTATCTGTTTCATATGTAGACTCATGCTCTAATGATCCTTGGTGTCTTGGAGGTCACGTTCAAGGAAGATCCATAGAGTTGTTCATTAGCTTCAATTGTTAGAGTGGAATCTATAGTACCTGTCAAAAATATCTCAGAAAAAGACTATTTGGTCTTGATTAGCAGTTATACAAAGTCTCGGGTTTGAACCACAATCAGTAAGGGAAGATTTTAAGTTTAATTAGCTTAAATGTGATGGATGAATGTTCCATCTTATGAACCTTTATTTCATTATCAGGATTAATGTCTACCAAAGTAAATTTCAAGGGTGTAGTAAGTGACCATAGCTGCTAGAAATAGAGTCATTGTAGTATAATGTAGTATTACCTAGAATACATCTTGGAGGAAAACGCATGATAAAAGAGTATAAAAACATAAAACATGAAATAATATTGCTCCAAAGTGTTAGAAAGAGAGTGAGAGACGTACCCAATTCAACCATCATTTGTGAAAGAGAGTGAGAGACGTACCCAATTCAATATGTGACCCATTTGGTGTGTCTCTTGATAAAATTTGATCGATCATGGTTAGAATGGATGCAGTGAGTCCCTTATAATCAAGTATTAATTCACCTAAAAATACTCAATGTGTAATATGAAAGAATTGAAAACGAATCTTGTGAACTATATTAATAAACATGGTAATCTTCAGGGTAACCCATACATGAGCATGAGTTGAAATTATGATCTATGGCACAGTTGAGGTTGATGATACCTATCCGTAGTGTTTCGGGAAGGTTCAACTTAACATTTTGATGCTTGGTCTATTTTGATTATTAATCTATTTTGAAATTTCTTCATGTTGTTTCAAAAAGGTAGCTCCAATGAAGGTGTCTTGCCGAGTCTAGACGGTGTAATTGGCACGGTTGCTACTTTGAGAGTTCAAGAAAATTGGGTTGTTTCTCAAAATAAGCATTGTCCAGGTCTATTTAGGGTTGATATGCACCAAATTAGTGGTCAATGCTGGAGTTTGTTGAATTCATTCAAGCATTGCTTGAGCTCGAATCCGTACTCTCCTTCTAGGGTGATTACCATTATCATCTAGTCTCCTTTGAAATGAAGACAAAAAATATGGTAGTCCATGGCTGTTGTTCACAAACTCTACTGGCACCTGCCTCAACGAACGCCTCCACAATAATTTTGGGTTGCAAATTAGTGTGATGGGAATGAAGGCTTAGTGTAACATTCTTTTTTTTTCAAAAGCAAACAAACAAAATGTATTGGCATGGGGGAAAAAAATGATGAGCACTACTACAGTAAACACCAACATGTTTGGTTGCTTTTGGAATCTAGTTGTGGTGGATAGCAACCAAAGTGGGCATGCAATAGCAGCTACACATGCGACATGCAAAGTGTGCAAAGTTCAAAGTCCAAGCTTAGGGGTGCCATCGGATTTTAACGTTGCTACAGGATGATGAACTCACTTTTAACAATGACTTCTCATGCATGCAAAGCTCAAAGCAGAGATCAACTGGTAGGAAATTTTTGGGTCTTTTGGTTAATCATTTTTATGTGTGTGTGTGTGTGTTGGCACGCGTTCTTGAGCTTGGGGACACTTGATCTTTTATGCATGCTCAACTAGCCAGGAGCCACATCTTCTCATAGGCGTGTAGGCCTCGGGGTGCTTGCAATGATTCTTTAGTGCCCAAATCTCGAACGAAAAGGGCTCGAGGTGGACTCGTTTACTCAGGGTAGAAATGTACTGAGTGATGTACTCGCTTGCAAGAAACAATATGCAAGGCAAGATATAATCAAATTTTAATTGAAGCTATTGGATGTCGCTTTTAGGGATACCTTGGTAAAGGGTGAGACTGGTCGCTTATAATTTCCATCAAATGGTTTTCAATTGGCTATCAACATCAAGGTGCATGTGAGCCATCAGCTAAGAGAGTTAGGAGCATATCTCATGATAGAGCAAGGGCATATTCAACATAGCAATGTCTCTCAAACAAAAATCCAAGAAATTTAACTATATTTTTAGCTACATGCACACTAATGTTCTCACAAAATCCCACCAAGATTTTATTTTCACTCTCCTCTATTTCAAATCTCTCATCAATTCAAGGCTAAGCTGAGACATGCCTTTCTTGTGCACTGACGGCAAGGTTATGACCTCTCCGATTTTTGAGAATTTTGCTTGCCAAAAATGTGAAAAGAGCCAATCGTTGTACCGTTGCAAATAACAAAAGTACATCCTTACCTTTTGGGAATCATACTTGAACATGTTTTACATGCACTGTAGTTCACCAAGCATCAATAAAATGTGTTCTCTTTGTAAGCTCGTCTAAAACTGCTATGGAAAATCTCTTTTGCGAGGCATCATCATGAAGAATTTCCTCAATGTTGATTTTATTCTGCAATCTTTGGTCTTAATAGCAAAAGTCACATAGCAACTTTAAATTTACCTTGACCTTCTTGATGATAACTTCTTAATTGCCAAGATCGAGCCTTCATGCTTACTTAATTACTCCTCGTGAACGAAACCTTCACTCTGATACCACTGTTGGGAGCAAGGGTGGGCTTCCACCCTTGCCCGTGGAATTCAACCCTTGACCTTGCCATAATGGAAAAGGAAAAAGAGAGAGATAGTAGGGGAAGATGTTGACACAGAAAGAAGAGAAGGAGATGTTGACATATCTACACATAATAGTACACAAAGAAAATAAGAAAGGGGACAAACTCTTACACACTTTTACACAAGAATATTACACAGTGAAGCTCCATAGCCCAATACATAAGTTAAGAGAAGGAAAAGGGAGAAATTGAGAGCATCTACACAAGAATGGCCTAAAGATTCTAGCCCCAAACTCCACTTACTTGTTGGTGCCAAAAATCGGAGGCGTCTATTTTACACTTAGTTCCACTTTAGTTATGAATGGAGCATATCACTTATTGCGCATGACCCTTTTAGGGTGAGCTCCCAGGGCGAGCTCCCACTATCCTGTTTACAAAGCAACCATAGTGGCTTCTTGATAAAAGATCTAAAACACTCTGCAAATATAAAATGGATGAGGAATTTCTTTATTTTCGACGCCTTCTCCTCGACTCTTAGAACTCCAATCTACAAGTAACCAATTCACTGTTAGTAAAAAATAGAAAGACATCACAGTAACTAATTTCCCATTACGCTCCAGCTATCCCAATTGTAGTTAACCACATAGAATGGGAGGGTGCTTAGTCTCCTAACAATCACCCTGCTCTGACTCCAAGAGAAAAAAGTATGAAAAAACATTATTTGGATTCTCAAAAACTCACTGACCATCTATTTCATCCTCCTCCTCTATGAACATGGAGATCAATCATCTCTATGTGTTGACAAATTGGGGTGCACCATCATGGCCCAACACCCTAGTCAAACATTCATGATCGACCCAAGACATGCTTGTTCAACATGAAAAATGCAGCCCTATCATTTGAGAGAAACCTGTATTCTATCATATGTACTTGTATCCACTTGCATCTAACATAGCACCCTTCTCTGTGTGAAAATGTACAAAAATACATACTAAAGTAATCCCTACTATTGAACCCACTTAATACAATTTTTTTAATTGTAGTGACCCCGTGAGAACAAATAACTATGGGCATAGTCATCCATCTATAACAGACTTTTGTATTGCTTTACCCTATCTCATAGCCAATGACACAAATAGAATGTGTGTAATACCTCTTTACCTATTGAAGTATCCACTTGTATCTAGCTTGCTTCTAACATAGCATTAGTTTGCATATCATCATGTCAAACACGAATATCTAAGTCTCCCACCCAACCATGTAGGGGATATGTTTTTGTATAAGAAACCTCCCCAAGAAAATCTTGTACCCTGTGGATAATCGATTTCAAAGCTGCCTTTACAAGCATACCCATCAACCATGAATTACACACCTCCTTTGAAAGCTTAGCCGAAACCACAACCTACATTTCTTCTTTCCTCATAACCAAACGTACATGCTCTACCTGCAACACTTCAACCTTAAGCTCTTCAACAAACATGGACTCTTAACTTCACTTTGTAAGTGCGGCATCTCCAATGGCCACAGCTCCTATGCTAATCACAAGAAATGAGCTAGACTCGTCAATTCTCACTTCTTGTAGGTAACCTTTGTTTATCTTTTCTTAAATCTTCTCTTCCGGAATGGATTCAATCTCAACCCTCTTGGAAAAACCCTGCACTTGTTGCACAACCATAGCACATTGTTACTTCCATAAGCAAAACCACCAACATGGTATCACCTACCTTCTTTACACGCATATCCACATCATCAAGCTCACCAAGAGGCAGTTTAACCCTTACGACATAGAATCATTGGTGTACGTCTACTCATCAAAGGTTATGGACTCATCCCCCAAGCTATCATCTCTACTTGACTCCCAAAAGCCTGAACTCGTATCATCTTCTTCATCACCATAAGTTGACTCCATATCTTCATCTTCATCCTCCTATTGCTCTATAAAGTCTTTCTTATCCTCTGGTCTTGGACATCATCTTCTTCCATTTCCAATACTTTGGCACCTACAATCCATGTACATCCTACTACCTTTGCATGCACAAAATCCATAGGAACAAATTCTTTTACGTCTTCATGTTGGTCTTCAGCCTCCACATCTTCTTCTATACTAGCTTCTAGCACTTGCTTGATAGGTTTGGTCTCAACTTCACAATCTAGTACCACTTGGAATCCACCACATCCACTATCTCCTTTTGGCACATGCCCTCTTTGACAAGGCCCCCAGGGGATTCACTATTAGTAATGGGGGGATGTCACCTGCGTGCATCAAAATTAGAGAAAACCCCCTATGTACGGTATCTTACTTGCTAACATTCTCGCAATGAGCCATCCCCCCTCATACGGATTTTGTACGGAATGTAATGACCCACTATTTTATGTATACTAGTAACATAAAAATTTTAGAAGCACATGCTTTTGCAAAAATACATGTTGAACTGCAAATGAACATAAGTGTACATTGTAGTGTATTTCATTTGTAGTAGATGTTAAGAGAACAAACCATGAAAAGCAATTAATATAATGAATACTAAATTAAAATAAACCAACGTTTCAATGTAATTAGTCAAAAAACAAATAGCATTTGTCTTGTAAACTGATACAAATCTCAATCTCAAAACATACGATACTAGCCACCTACTTAGTAGGCTTCCCACATGGGATTTAAGGCACATAGATGAAATGGATTGTTTTCTAAATAACAAATAATACATACTCTTTAACAACCATGAAAAACTTCAATCATCAAATCAAAACACATTACAAAACAACCCATTAAAAGATTAATCTTTTTGAACAAAAACAATTACATTTGATATGACTGCACGTCTATGCTTGAGAAAAATGCAACTTTTAAAAAAGTACCATCTGTATTTAATTTTGACTTTGTACATAAAATATAAATCTTAAAAATTTCGCCAGTCTCCTTTGTATGGCGACATCTTTTTCAAAAAAAATCAGTATACCCTTTTCTTGGGCTCCCACATGGGATTTTCATCACATAATTTCTTTTTCCAAAAAAACTATCCACCTCATCTTGGGCTCCCACTTGGGATTTAAGCATTATCTTACACGTTAAAATCAAACACATTTTCAATAGAGTGAAAGTAATCTAACCTCAAAGTGGTGGTATGACACATAGACCCAAGGTATGCTAGACGTGTTGGCAAGAAACTATAGCTCAAGATAACACACCCGGTCAAGCCATATGACCATGTGGGAAATTGAGACTATAGAATTTGTAGCTACATGTAAAAGAAAATAACGATCTTAAAATCTTTAACGTGTTTTATTGTAAAAAGAGGCACAACTACACATTTGGTAAAAATGGTTAGCTCAAGAGACCCGGTCAAGCCATATGGATAGCTAGAAGAACTAAAGGTCAAAATAAATAGCTCAAGATGGCACACCCGGTCAAGCCATATGACCATGTGACAAATTGAAACTATATTTGTAATTATATACAAAATAAAGACATTGTGTACGTGTGACACATAGACCCAAGGTATGCTAGACGTATCTATCTTTATAATTATATACAAAATAAAAACATTGCGTATGTGTGACACATAGACCCAAGGTATTCTAGACGTGTCTTGGCAAGAAACTATAGCTCAAGTTAACACACCCAATCAAGCCATACGACCATGTGGAAAATTGAGACTATAGAATTTGTAACTACATGTAAAAGAAACTAACGATCTTAAAATCTTTAACGCTATGATGTCACACATCCCGTTTGAGATTAAGTACATTCTTTATTGAGTTAATACAACACTACCACCCAAAATTGTGAGTATCACTAACTTGCAAAATGTAAGCTAGATTTCGAGCTTGCCTTGAAAAAATTTGACAAAATGTGACAAGATTTAGTGTAACTACCGATAGATGCTTCCAACTATGATCTAAAATCCAATTTAGTGCATTGGACAAACAACAAGAGGCTCAGGGAGTCAACAGCGTTGGCGATTGCAGTGGAAGAAGTCGAGACTCGGACACCAGCTCCAGCAGGTCGGGACGTCAAGACTAAGCGTCACTGATCAGCAGGTCAGGACTCGGACGCCATAGCTAAAGCCTAAGGGCATTGAGTAGGCGAAAATGAGTCACGAGTAAAGTGAACTGAGAACTCACCCTACGTCTGGCAATCGCTTCACTTGCAAGGTGCTGGCCTCCCATCGTGAGCGTCAGCACAAACTCCTTGCATTGTCATCATCCTTGCCGAAGAAGTCTGAAAAGAGGAAGCTTAATGAGGCCCAAGGAAGCCGTTGAGAACGCGAACTTAAGCTAGCTTTTCTATGAGATGTAGCTATAACAAAAAGAAAAAACCGTTGTTGCAGGTATACAAGACACCATCAACCAGTTCGGTAGGATTAATGACACAATGCTGAAGACATTGAAGCTTCTGCCACTACAGAAGCTTGCATCATAGTGTATAGACAAACATCTCAAGCATAGAAACAGTATACAATTCACAGATCAACATTAATTGAAGAAAGAGTTTGTGGAAAAGCCTTGCTAACTTGAAACAAATTTGGAATCAAGCATTGGCTGGGAGTGGTGAGCGTAGATCTAAAGCCAATTTCTACCAAGTGAGGGGGGATACTAGGAAGCTAGAGAAGTTAGAATAGCAACGGTGAAAATTTCACCTGACAACCTTCACTGAGGACAAATCTGAACATTGTTTTCAAACCTTCATGAGGAAAGATCTGAACATTTTTTTCAAACAAGACAATTACACAGGCTAGCTACATTGTCAAATATAAACAAAACTCACAACAGGATCATTATACCAGACATAAATGGAACTGTAACATCAGAGACATGGCAAAGAAGGCATGACGAAACAATTTTTCGCATAATAAAATAGAATAAAGAACGATAGAGTGAGATCTTAAAGGCACTCACCTTGATCTTAAAGGCACTCACCTTGAACCCATCGGCCATCCATAGACTGCCCCAACATGCTGTTCCACTCATGCCGACATATCTCACCACACGTATTAGTTGCTCGTTGGGCCCCCGGCTCAGCCTGATATACCATGGTTGTTGTACATCCCCGACCATTTGATCATGTTCTTGGCTGCCTGGTATCGTATCGAGTACAGTTTACCCATCCTTTGATGCTGCCTAAAATGTGCTTCATGCCTTAAACACTCCTCTCAGCGCTTTCCTTGTGTTGCTCTCAGTGATGCCATCTTTTGTTGATATTGTTCTTGAATCTCTCTACTAGCCTACAATACCCCATGAAAGAATTTAGAATGAGTGAAGTTCCAAGCTCTGGCTAATACAACACTAATTAAAGCACAGGAAGTTCCAACCTGGCGATGCCTGGAATTCTCATTATCCTCTGCATCATTAAGGTCCTTTGTCAGTTGCATTGTCTCTTGCACAAACTTTCGCTCGAGGGCCTCAAGGGTCGGGGACATTCCCTGCTGATCAAAACCGCGTCACCATCTTGACCATGATCATCCTCCTTAGAAACCCCCTTTGAAAGTGGCCTCTCGTCATATTGAGGACCTTTCAAAACCCTAAACCGAGTTCAAAAGATGAGAGAAAATCACAAAGTGTAGTATGCATAATCACCAAACGGCCACAGCCAACACCTTTCCTATTACTTACCTCCTTTAAGGCCGTATGCCATCGCAAAAGCACCATTTTGACACCTTGTTTCCCACTGGCGCCTTGCTTCTAGCTGGTCCATGCTGTTGTGTTTCTCATCATAATATGAAGCTTCTTATCCTGCATAAGGCTGCATGTTTGGTTCATACTGAGTTTGTTGACTGGCAATGTGCTGCATATGAGATATTGCAAGCGAATCTGACGAGCGATTATGAGACCCGTGTGACTTGCGTGCATTCAGAGGCTTCTGATCATCCTGTACATCATCAAGTAATCTCTTCACAACATCTACAGCCTTTCCAACCATCACCATGTTGCTCTTAAAAATCCGCACAAAGAAGGATCCATTCCCAGCTGTCAAATTGTCCTCCAACTTCAATGGACATCCTGTATCCTTTTCAATACCCTGGACAGTCGATCCTCCAGTTCCGATAATTCTTGGCTTGAGTCTTCTATCCTTCATCGGTATCTTTTCTACAATTTCCGTTTGTCTGCGATTTACTCCCAAAGTTGAAGGACAACCATGCAAATCAAAACAAACAAAAGGCATGATACCAGAAGCCACACTAGAAAAAGACTTCATATTCAAAACTCCTGTTAACTAATACACAATGAGGAAATAATGGGAATAATCTTCAACATCGCGAGAAGTCAAGATAATTATCTAGCAAACGAGCCAGTAGAAAAATAACAGCAACAAGCATCTTCACTTACACAAACTCAAACTATTGTTACTTCTATACTGAAGTTCTTGCAGGTGTCACCATATCCCTGTAGCTAATGTACAAGAGAAACAATAATCTTGATACTCCATCACCTATGCTTCACTTGTCAATCATTCATCGATTGTAGAAAGAATCGACTGTGTCGCAAGAAGAAGGGGAGGCCTATCTTCAGAACATTGTGTACCTATATCCCCATCTGCTTGCTCCTACAAAGCAATGCCAACACAGATATTCATGACCAAGGAATGAGGCCACAACATCAAAGATCAGTTATGAACCAACCTGAAAATCTCAGTAAAGACATTTAGGAGCTTAAAAGGTCGTTTTAGCTCAAACGCAAGTTGCAATGCGGTTGCATAGTCAGTATTTGCTAGAGCATTGGAAAAATCTTGATCTTTCAAGGTCTCTTCTTCCTAAAGAAAAGTAAAATTGATTAGAAATTAAAGCTTCACGTCCACCTAAACTCTTAGTTGAGATGACTTGGCACCTCTTTGCGCAATGCCTCCTCTTCATTCTCTTGAGTAGAGTACATCCACAAGTTTATAACTGAATCACTACCACCAGTAGCAAGCATTTCATCAATTGCACAAACATCTAAATCCCAAATCTAAAAAACAATAGAAAATAAGAAGCTAATTTTCCTCGACTAAATTACTTATCACTAGTGATGCCCAAAAATTCAATCTACGAACATGCACCTTGTCCTCATGACGATCAAACATGTTTATGCACTCATTTGCCTTGATGGTCCACAGTTTTAACAAGCCATCAGCTCCTACAATCAGTTCATAAATAGGTTTAGTGAGACCTTATCATGGTGTGCAATGTTGATGGTCTTCCACAAAACATTATCATGGTGCGTAATGTTGAAGGTCATCCACAAAAGATTATGCGCAATATTGACGTCCTTCCACAAACCATGTCAGAAACTACCTGCAGATATGATTTGCATTCCTCCCAAGAGAAAAGATGCTTTGAGTACACTGGCTGTGTGGCCTTCAAATGTTTTAAGACAAGACCCATCCGAGAGTGCCCATATGCGGACAGTTTTGTCAACAGATGCTGTTAAAACACATTGGTCCACATGAGAAAATTTCACTGACCAGATACCCTTTTTATGCCTACGCAGTGTGACACATGGGACTAGCTCTAGAAGCCTCCATATGCGAGCAGTCTATCCTAAAACAATTTGCAAAGAAACAGTGACGATTGAAAATTTGCAATGTCATTCCAATGCATAAAGTAGTTGTGTCTTTACCTGTGAACCAGTACAAACCAGGCTGTCATTTGGAGCAATAGCTATGGAGTTTATGTCTTTGTCATGGGCAGCAACTGTTGCTAGTGATGAAAGTAGTATTGGCCAGTCTTTATTGGCCCTATCTTCAAAGCCAGTGGCACTCCAGACTTTGATGGTGTGATCACTGGTATGTGAAAAAATATCAGCATTCTTCTCGGAACAAATTCTACTAAAACAATTCTAAAAGTACATGCTTCCACTGAAAAGAAACTTTTTAGTCTTCTTGGAGAAAGCTAGAGCTCCTACAACTGCCATATGTCCCTCAGCAATGGCTACACAATGTCCTGTTCTGACATTCCACAATCTGACCTGAAAACGATTTGAGCATTAATGACAAAAGGCTTGGCTAGCCTGCCAGAAAAATCACAAAATAGCACCGCATAACTGCAATACTGAATGATTCTTCCCCCCAAAATCCAATAAAGTGATGCTTGAAGAATAAATGGAAGAATCCAGGCAAAGTACAATATCCTTATGACCAAAAAGCTCTTGCCTGCAGGTTCAAGTAAAGACGAGCAGTATTGGCAAAAGCTCCACCATAGCAGTATTGACGAGCAATAAAGACCAACAGAATGGAGGTTTTACCTGTGGAAGGTCCACCATAGACAAAGAGAGGGATATGCAAATAACAAGCAAGCCAAGGAGCTGTTTGATCTCGCTATTATGTGTAGGGGATTGGTCAACAAGATGCAAGCAGAGCATGTCTTGGGAGATCGTAGCTCCCTCTGATAAGTGCTACTCTTCATGTTGGGAATGAGATTGATGGATTGCAGCTTCAAAGGAGACGATGCACGGCTACGAGTCCTACAACCCATCTCCCAAGCTTTAGAATTGGGACTGTTCCCTTCAATTACCCTTCTGCTTCCATCGCCAGAAGGGGAGCAACAAGTAGGATCGAACCCTCACCCTGTCTTGAGTTCGTATATTGTTACCTACCGTTTTCCCGCCCTCAAACTCTTCAGAGTTAGGCTAGGCTATGAAAACATGCCTGCCCTTCACTTTTTGGTGGTGGGCGGCCATGCATTAAAAACTAGCTGCAGTATATTTTTAAAGAACATTACCAAAATACCCCTCTATTTACCAAAATACCCCTCTATCGTGGGTGCAGGAGAAGCTCTTGATCATGCCATTGGTGTTGCTATTGAGTTTGCATACGAAGAAGAATAAGAGAAGAGTGACTTGGATGATGTGCAAGAAGACAACAATAAATAAAATGAGGGTGTAGATGTGGAGACAAAGGCTATGCATATGGTGGTATTGATGATGATGATGTTGAAGAGGCTAATGAGGGTTTGGATGTCCAAGATATTGATGCCTAGTGTCTACATAGAAGAAGATTAGTCAAGTTTATGGTAGCATTGACCCCCAACAAATTTAGAAGCTTGTTGAACAAGTCTTACAGATGTTAGCTAAGGGAGAGGACAGGGAGGTACCATAACTTCTCATTGGTATAGCTATCTTAGTTTTCTAGTGGAGTAAATTAACCCTTTGAAATACCAAGAACAACACCCTCATGTAAAGTATTCTTTAATTGGCTTGTTAGGGAATGTGTCTTATGGCATAAGCACTTAATATCCCCCCCCCGCGGGGTAGGTCCCCCCTCCCTTATGCATACGGCATGAGCATG
This sequence comes from Adiantum capillus-veneris, assembly GCF_014529385.1. NCBI lineage: Eukaryota > Viridiplantae > Streptophyta > Polypodiopsida > Polypodiales > Pteridaceae > Adiantum > Adiantum capillus-veneris. Next base: position 111,395,633 of record NC_140946.1, read on the forward strand.
AAATAATGGGGGCTACCCCTATTGTATACGCTTATGTCTGACCTCTCAAAACCCCCCTCTTGTACACTCACGTGATACCATACGGAAATCCATAGTGAATCCCCCGGGACAAGGCCTTCATCTTTTTTTATGGTTTTATCTACCTCTAGTATGAAAACATGGCAAACAAGACGCACCAACATACTAGAATCTTTGATAGGTCTTACCCATGTAGGCTCTGCATGTCGACCACCCGGAATCACCTTTCGTTGCACCACATGTTACACTATTGTTGAAATAGGAATGTATTTTGCATGATTTAGTGAGCTCATCTCCAACATAATTGCCTCCAATAACCTTCAAATTGCTCTTAAAAAATGCAAAAATCTTGACTTCCATCTTTATTTCATGCCTTCTACTTTGCACCCCCTTTTTCAAGAGATACCACTTTCTAAAACTTCCAAAGGAAATGAGTCCGCAATTTCTCATCAATCGTCATCCTTCATACCATCAATCTTTGCTCTATTGACATCAACAATAGAACCATCAACAACTTCTCCTCATTTGTAACCATGTGTTTTGATCTCATCTAGAGCTCAAAATCTTACACCCAACCATTTGGATCAAATCTTTACATCCTTTCCTTCTTCAACTCTGGATTCGATCACCAAACCATTCGTGGAGCAATAAGGATATGCTCCATTATTATGAAGAGTATGGGGTCTAGGAGGGCTTCTTTATTTGCCCTGAAATTATGGAGGTGATTAACATTTTGACAAATAGTTGCACGCATGTGTGCAAGAATGGTGGGTGCGTAAGAGAGGTGTAAGAGTGGTCAAAGGATGCCCCAAAAAGGGGATGGACAACTTTATGATTTTCAACCTTCCCTAACTCCTACATACGATCTCCTATTTGAGCGGAGATTATAGATCTATAATCTACACGCCAACCTCTTTTTATAGATATGTTACATGATATGGTTTTGCCCGCTAAACTTTAAATTTCTTTTTTGGGGGGAAATTTGAATTCAAATAAAATAGTCGTTTTGCATGTTTGAATTCAAAACTTGTCCTTTGATTTCTTTTTTAATACTAAAGGTTTGACTCCCTTAAATTGGCAAATAAAGAGGCCCTCCTAAACCCCATTCACTATAAGAGGAGTAATCCATAACCGCTAGCATTGCCGCGAAAAAACAAAGAGAAAAAATTACGTACGTGGTAATAACTGTAGCTAAAAACATGGTAGTGGTTTACAAGCAATGTGGGATGAGTATGTGTATCTAGGGACTCGTCATATGATAAAGGCTCTATGGTCTGTAAGTCAATCTCTTTTTTTCGAATGGACCGCCTGCCAACAAAAATGAAAATGTTAACTGTCAACTTCATCCAAGAGGTTTCCCTCTCTCTCTCTCTCTCTCTCTCTCTCTCTCTCTCTCTCTCTATATATATATATATATATATATATATATCTATTTCTCTCTTTCTTTCTCTCCCTCTATCTATCTCTCTCTTTCTCTCTCTCTCTCTCTCTCTCTCTCTCTCTCTCTCATAATCTATTTCCTTACAAATCTAACTCTTACATTCATTTGCAAACAAAGCTTACATATTACAACAACAAGCAAGAAGATTGCATCTACTTCACTAAGCAACCTACGTCAAATGAATAAGGTATGTGCACTTCTCTTTCTCCTATTGTTTCTATTTTTATGCATGTAAACGTGTGTGTGTGTGTGTGTGTGTGGATAGAATACAATAGCGAAAGAGGAGGGGACGGGGCGGGGGGGGGGGGGGGGGGGGGGGGGTGATTGCCTTAAGTTGTAGAATGGTTGACCGTTAGGTTAAGCGTTCTATGACAATCACACTAAACCCCCTACAAAGACTTCGTCGCAAACGAACCAAAACTCCTTCACAAACAAACCAAAATGTGAGTGAGTGAGTGAGTGTGTGTGTGTGTGTGTGTGTGTGTACGCACGTGCACGTGCGCGTGCGCATGTTTGTGTGAGGGAGAAGGTGGAGAGAGATGGACAAGGGAGAGAGAGGTAGAGGGTGTGGAAGGTGAAGTAGGGAGAAGGGAGGAGGGAGCTTGGAGCAGGTACAATGGCGGAGAGAAAGAGGACAGAGTATGCCACAAAAACACGATGGCACCAGTCATTACCGCGATTATTACCACGCAACGTCATTTCAAATGGATACAAACGTATCCGAGGTAGCAGGGGCACCCCCCTCTACCCTTAGAAATCAGTAATGTCATTTTTAGCCTTTTGATTTTTTCATGAGGACTTTTAATTTTTTTATGAGTACTTATTTTTGTAGTACTTTTAGATGTTTTTGAAGTGCATTTTTTAATCTTACCAATTAAAAATATAATTCATTTAGTGAAAGTATCGACGGTCACTTGATTTTCTAAAAATTATAGCACTCATTGCACTTTATTCTCTTTGAATTTTTAGTCATTTCTCTTTTTTTATTGAAATATCCAATGGAGACTATTTTCTCTAATTAAGTGTTTCTTTTTTAGCGCACATATGACTAGATATAATTTTTAATTAAACATCCTCTCTATTTGGTGCATTACAGAACGTCGACTAGAATGATCGTGGCCCCCCGAATGGCCCTGAACGCGATCGGTGGCTCAAACTCCCTTGTCCTTGCGCCAAGTGCAAAAGGGCAATCCCTCGCTTGAGGCGCATTGCATTGGAGCATGTGGAGAGCAAAGGGCTTTGGCATCCTTGGAAAAGCGCTCGGAGAGAGGAGGAGGCCACTCAACCCTCGCTTGAGGAGGTTCCCCATTGGTCTATGTTTGGTGGAGGTGCGCCGATGCGCAAGGCCGAATGACAGAGACAAGAGCTATTGGACGAATTGGGTACACCACATGGTAATCCTCCCACTAGCTCTACTTTGATAGCTCCACCTCTAGCGTCTCAGTCACACTTTGAGGTAGAGGATGAGCACATGTTCGACATGTATGATGAGTTAGTGGCACATGAACGCGACGCGTGGGAGGAGGATTGTCAGCCATATACTTGACGGCAACGGAAACGGAGGACAGACTTTGTTGGCGAGTGTCCGAACACCTCTTTACCACTGTGCACACTACTCAGTGCTCTGGGAATTGTTGCAAGTCCTCAACTTGCAAGAAAAATTTGGTTGGAGCAATGCAAGTGTCGATGCACTTCTTGGGTAAGTTTAAAATATGGCTTTCTATACATCTCTCTCGCTTTATGGTGCCTCCTTGCAATTGTATTAATTCGCATATTTGTTGTATTTGATGGGCAAAATGTTGTCAAAAGATCACCACATGCCTCTTGATCATCGACGAGCTAGATCGTATGTCACTGCACTTGGCGTGGTGTATGAGCGCATCCACGCGTGCGTCAACGATTGCATGCATAATCCGACAATGAGCACACACATGCTACCTCATGTCCTATGTGCGGGAAAACACGATACAAGACCAAAGTGAGTGGGGCGTACCTACCCTGCAAGGTATTGAGACATTCTCCATTAATCCCTCGCATTCAACACATGTTTAAATGCAGGTCTACCATGGAGCTTCTTGCATGGCATGCCCACTATAAGAGGAGTTGTCTATAACTGCTAGCATTGCCGCGGAAAAACAAAGGAAAAAGGAGAGAGAAAAATTTATGGGAGTGGCAATAACCGCAGCTATGGACGCGGTAGTGGTTTCTCAGCAATAACCGCAGTAATATTCACAGCAATATACCCGCTTCTATTACCGCAATAGATGCCCCATCTATTATCGCGCTTATTGCCGCTACACGCCAATTAAAAAATAAAGGTGCTCATTTGGACCACCTAAAATTGGGTGGTCCAAATGAGCACCTTTATTCTTTACCTGCATAAAATAATGAAACATCAAGTGTTTTTTGGGAGAGTATAAAAAATACCAAAGAATTGAAATTGAATTTACTTTACCTTGACAATTTAATATGCAAAAGATCAACTATTTAAAAAAGTTACAATAAAAAGTAGATAGTTATATATACATTGTGCCACATTGGGACTTTACGAAAGTTTGGACAAAATATTTTTCTATCTAATCCTCCTCTATCTCATCGTCGTTCAAAGGCACGTACGTTTGATCACTTTGACTCTATATAAACCCAAACCAAATTAAACAATTATCCACAGCTCAAACAATTGATACAAAATTACTTGTTTAAACTTGCTGCTTGTAGTGATCCAACCGCCGCGTCGAATTGCTCGCGAGAGATGTGGTTGTTTTCGAACAACCATCGCCAAGTATCAAATTATGTATGTCGCTCCCGATACTTGACCATCTCTCTGGTTGGTCGAGAGAGAGTGATATTTTTCTAAGCTAGCAATAACTATACCAAATCATCAACTAAAATCTTTATAATCACTGATCAACGTTATAATTTAATCAATCTTAAATATTTGTCCTTCCAAGCTCCCTTGCCTCCTGATCAGCCATAGTGTGTGAGAGTTTGTCTAACGCGAGCCTCACGTTGTTGTATGTATGATGATCCCATCGCAGCTTGATCGCTCTTTTCTTGAATTGCCAACTCCCACTCTGCGTCTGCCATGTTGCCACCGCGGAAGCTGCTGTCTGAATCTCTGACCTGGTTGGCTGTTGCGCGCCGCACACTGAACTGCTTGTTTTTTAGAAATGTCTTTATGTAGCCCTCCAACCACTGTTGCAAAAAACGTTGATCGAGGGCTGGAAATCTAGCTAACATAGCTTTCTCAATGTACCGTGCATGATCGGGTAGTTGGTCTCTAAAATTTATAAAACAGTTCTTATATGTAGAATGTATAAGAATTTATAGCTGGCATCAAAATTCTCTGCCCTGTGCTGTGTCGAAGTCCACCTCCCACCATATTTAACCCTGTAGTAGCGCACATGTGTGTCTGGCACAGGTGCGTCAGCATCCTCGTCGTCTGAGTCAGGGATAGCACGCTCTGAAAGTGGGGACTTCGTTCCCTCGCCACTACCAAAACAGGTGAAACCACAAGATCCATCGCCGCTTCGTCTCTCACGGTGCTCGCTGCCTTGAGACGAGCGTCGACGCGCACTACTAGAGGAAGTTCGTCGATGGTGTTCTCGTGAAGCAGTGGAATGGAGCGGCGTAGGACCCTGTGATGCGATGGGAGTGGGACCATGTGATGGAAGGGGAGTAGGAAGATAAGAAGGGGCTGTAGACTGAGGTGCCGTCGGTGCGAGGCTCTGTAGGTAAGGAGTCCCTTCTTGACTCCCCCATGGTGTAGTGTGCAGAGAAATACCGTAGGTCACAAGCTGTTGTGTGGAGTGTAGCGATCAAACAAATTCTCTGTCTCTCGGAGGTACTGGTCTCGTAAAAAGAGAGTCCGCTATAGGTTTGGATCTACAACCTGTGGAGGAACCTGAGAAGGGTAGCCATAGGATGGCCATGCCTGCAAATAACAAAAATAAACCTATGACACTCGTGGTTTAGGGTTAACTAGCCAGAAATATTCTTTATTTTTCTTTGCTTGTTCTCACCGTCTCAAGACTCGGGTCCATTGGAGGCGATGTCCACCCCGGGTGGGAGCCCACCTGGATGTGAACCAACCAACAAAAGAAGAGCCAGCTGGCTGCTCCCCACCAGTTGGTCTCTCGTCTGACATCTACATTACAAAGAGCAATATAAGATTAAGCTTTCTCCCCTACTCACTCACCTATAAATACGTACACAAGTATATTAACACACAAACACGTAGATACATATACATACTAGTAGACCTAAGTAGAGGCTAGTAGTACCAAAGGTCAAGTGCACCTTTTTAAATACCATCACAGTCTCAACCATGGTACAAAGGTACATTGCGTTAATCCATGCATGAGTGGATCAATGATCGCAACACCACGATTAAAAAAGGACTATACCCAAGAGAAAGTGTCTAACCTTCGGGTGCTATGCTCCCGTACTTAGTGCCTACGTACATGCATAAACAAATATATATGTACACACAAATATATATACATATACGTAATGTAGCCATCGATTTGAGTAGAGATAAAGAGTTATGGTTGTAAATGTAGCCATCGTTTTGTGTTGTGTGTAGTGCGAGAGTGCTCTTGCTTCTGTAGAGTGATATGAAGAAGAGCTTCTTTATTGTGATTCTTGCGCAGCATCTCTTCACAGCAGCTCCTTGTTCGTGTTGGGGTATAAAGCCCAATGTGGTCGCCCAGGTAAGTGGGTGGGCCGCTAGGTATGTACACATATTCTTTTGTAAAAACCTAATAAGAACTCACTATGCTCTACACACACACAGTAGAGCGAGTTCACCATATCGTCGTGCTCTTCTTCTCGCACTCTCTCTCGCGTCGCACTTCTGCTCGTACTCCTTCAACTGGTATCAGAGCTCAGATCGAGGCTTGGGGCAGCATTTGCAGGTAGCTAGAGTCACCTGCTCAGATTGCAGTGAGATTCGACAGGCGAAGACACGGCCCCAAGTCCTGTGGGAAAGCCCGAAGGGTTAGGTGTTCTCAGAATTTCATTCTGAGGTCATCTCGGCCACCGTTCGGCTTCGACAGAGTTCTGCGCAGGCCATTTTCGACTACGTGGTCTAGGCAGGTGCAGATCCGACTCTGCAAATTTGAGGTTTCGGCTTACGACTGCAGGTGCTGAGGATATCGGCACTCCCAGAGTGCTGATTTGTGGCTGTCTACACATCGAAGGACGGCTCATAGTTCTTGGAGGCGTGTCACATACGACACGGGCGCATCTACACACAGATTGTAGGCGACATCCACTAGTTCATCAGGTAGCTTGTGTTTACTGCTTGATATTCCAGATTTCATCCTGACATTGCAGGTACTTCCACATGGGATGTATTGTCAGAGATGATGTATGTCTGTTGAGGGTTTGCTGGCTGTGAGTCACGCAGCAAACAACCGCCGCAGCGGTTACAGCATACAGTGGGAAATTTGTGGATGTATGACTTTGTGGGAAGTCTATGTACTATTAGATTTACTACAGCCTTTGTTGAGGGTCGAGTGAGGTTTTATTGAGCTGGGGGATTCTCGAATGTTGAGATCCTTTCGGTGATACAGGTCTTGGAGCGATCCCTCGAGCACCCTTAGATAGGCAGCTAGGATGTATTGACTGTGAGTTAGACAGTTGGGATTGCATCTTTGCTTTACTGCCGTTGAGGCATTGTCACAGTCTATGCTTACAGGACAGTGACAGGACAGTGCAGGACAGTGAGAGACAGTACAGTTGCAGGACAGGTTTACCCACAGTTTATAGTGTTAGAGAGATAGTGGTTTTTTGAGCTGTTTTTGAGTACACCAAAGCCATTTTACAAAAGAGACTCTGCTGAAATTTCTGCAGAATCTGAAGCTTTCTTGGTTCATTTGACAGGTTGATATTGGTTCAGAGGTCAGTTTACAGGGGAAACTCTGCCGAATTTTTGCCAGGAAAGTAAACTACTGTGAAGCGTAGCTATGGCTGGATCACAGGACACTGCTCTTTACAATATCAAGAAGCTAGATGGAACCAATTTCCCATTGTGGAAGAAGCAGATTTGGCACGTGTTGGTACAAAAGAAGCAGATAAAACCTATAAAGCTCAAGGGGATAAAACCAAAAGATATGGACGAAGATGAATGGAGCGAAATGGATGAATTGGCACTTTCTACCATTATGCTGACTTTGGCAGAAAGCGTTTACTTCAATGTAGCAGACGAGATGTCGGCTTATCAAGCATGGTTAAAGCTGAGTGATCTTTATGAGAAGCAGAGTGCAGCTTCACAGGTATACTGGCTTAAGAAGCTTGTTGACTTGAAGATGAAAGAAGGGACACCTATGTCCAATCATCTGAATGAATTCAACATAATCTACAGTCAGTTGTCAGCTCAAGGTTTCAAGTTTGATGAACCTCTTAGAGATATGTTCCTGTTGATCACATTGCCGGAAAGTTGGGACACTTTTCGCACAGCTTTGAGTAATTCTACACCTCCAGATACTTTGAACATAGCAGGTGTAGAAGGAAGTCTGCTTACTGAAGAAACCAATAGAAAGACAATGGACAAAGTCAAAGGAACATCCTTAGTTGTCAGGGGAAGGACCAAAGAAAAGTACAAAGGTGGAAAGAGGAATCAGTCTCGTAGCAAGTCCCGCAGTGCTAAAGGCAAGAGTGACATAGAATGCTACCATTGTGGCAAGAAGGGTCACATGAAAAGAGACTGAAGAGAATGGAAAGCAGAAAAAGGCAAAGAGAAAGCTGAAGACCATGGTGAGAAGAACAAGTCCTCAGTGAAGATTCAAGAAATAAATGTGACAAACACTGTTGCAGAGGATGACAGTCTAGTGTCAGGAGACATCTACTTCTTGAAGAATACAATGGACTCAGCTCTTCTTACAGCATCTGATGGAAATGCACTGAGTGACTGGATTATAGACTCAGGGGCATCACTTCATGTGTCTCCAAACAAGGAGTGGTTTACTTCTTATGTGACCACTAAAGATCATGTTCGGCTAGGCAATGGGGAGACATGTGAGATCTTAGGTGTTGGAGATGTTCGATTGAAGTTTCAGAATGGCTCTTCTTTCACGCAAAAGAATGTGAGACATGTTCCCGCAATTACAAAGAGCTTGATCAGCACAGGTTTACTTGATGATGCTGGCTACGTCACCACTTTTGGACAGAACATGTGGAAGATATCCAAGGGTTCTATGACAGTAGCACATGGAGTAAAGTCTCGAGGACTTTACATGATTTATGTATCAAATGTCTCTAAAAATGTAATCAATGTATCCGAGTAGCCGAACGTTTCTTTGGGGCATAGCCAGTTAGGACATATGTCCAAGAAGGGAATGGAAATCTTGTCTCGTTCTGGTTATTTGCCTGGCTTGTCATTTAATGATTTTGAATTCTGTGAACATTGTCTATATGATAAGCAAACACAGCAGCCACATAAGCATAGAAGCAATAGAAGAGATACACAGTTGGCACTTGTTCATAGTGATTTGTGTGGACCTATGCCTAACCTATCTGTAGGGGGAGCTTCTTACTTTATGACATTTATAGATGACTGCTCGAGGAAAGTATGGGTTTACTTTCTCAAGCACAAGGATGAAGCGTTTAGTGTTTTCAAAACGTTTGTGACACTTGTGGAGAATCAGAGTGGCAAGAAGCTTAAATGCTTACGCACTGACAATGGTGGAGAGTATGTTTCAAAGGCCTTTCACGACTTTTGTGAGTCAAAAGGTATAAAACGTGAACTTACTGCTCCTTACAATCCTCCTCAAAATGGTGTTGTTGAGAGGATGAATAGGACCATACAAGAGAAGGCCAGAAGTATGTTGTCTAATGCACAGGTGCCAAATGGGTTTTGGGCTGAAGCTGTATCAACAGCTGTTCATCTTATAAATAGATCTCCTAGCAAGGTTTTGCAGAAGGATTTAGTGGCAGAGATGGTACGGTCAGGCAAGGTGCCCTCATACAAGCATCTCAGAGTCTTTGGCTGTGAGGCATATACTCATGTTCCAAAGGAATTTAGGAACAAACTTGAGCCAAAGAGTAGAAAGTGCATCTTTCTAGGCTATGGTAATTCTGGTGAGATGGGGTACAGACTTTGGGATCCCGAATCCAGAAAGGTTATCCGCAGCAATGATGTTTACTTTAATGAATCCAAATATCATTCTAAACCAGAGAGGGTTGAGGAGATTATAAGAGTTGTCTTCCAAGAAGATGGACCTGCACGTGCAAGACAAAATGTCAGGGCTCAAGAGGAGCAAGGACAGGATAGAGTGGAACCACCGGTTGTGGCTGAGCCTGAGCCACCTATTGTGCGTAGATCTGGACGTATCATGCGACCTCCTGATAGGTTTGTTCCATCTATGAACTATGTCATGTTGACTGATTGCAATGAGCCTTCATGTTACAAGGAAGCAGTGCAAATGAAGGACTCCGGGAATTGGCAATTGGCCATGCAGTCAGAGATGACAGCTCTGCATAAAAACCAGACATGGAAGCTAGTTAAATTACCACAGGGCAAAAAGGCTCTACCTTGTAAATGGGTTTACAAGTATAAGATCACCGCTCATGATAGTCAGCCAAAGTACAAAGCAAGGCTTGTTGCCAAGGGCTTTAAGCAAGAACAAGGCATTGACTTTGATGAAGTCTTCTCTCCGGTGGTCAAGATGACTACATTGAGATGCTTTCTTCAATGGTTTCCATATTAGATTTGGTGTTGCACCAAATGGATGTCAAGACAGCGTTCTTGCATGGTGATTTAGATGTGGAAATTTACATGCAGCAGCCAGAAGGGTTTGTTGAGAAAGGCAAGGAAGATTTGGTATGCCAGTTGTTAAAGAGTCTTTATGGCTTAAAACAATCACCGAGGGCATGGTACCATAAGTTCCACAAGTTTATGCTTTCTCAAGGCTACAAACGTAGTGAGTTCGATCACTGTCTATATACAAAGAAGGCTAAGGATGGCAGTTGGTTGATCCTTATTTTGTATGTGGATGACATGTTGATTGCTGGCAAGCACTTGGAAGAAATTTTAGCTTTGAAGTCAAAGATGGCAAAATCGTTTGACATGAAAGACATGGGTGAGGAAAGTCATATACTTGGTATGTGCATTGAGAGAGACAGATCAAAGAAGTTGATTTGGTTATCTCAAACAGAGTATATTGACAAGGTTTTGCAACGTTTCAATATGGAGAAGGGAAAGGCATTGAGTGTTCCATTGCCACCATATGTGAAACTTAGCAAACAAGATTGTCCTGTGTCTGAGGAAGAACAGGGTGAAATTGATAAGATTCCATATGCGTCTGCAGTGGGTAGTTTGATGTATGCAATGATTGCTACTCGCCGAGACATTGCATTTGCAGTGGGAGTAGTAAGTCGATACATGTCAAACCCAGGCAAGAAACATTGGGAGGCAGTGAAAGGAATATTGAGATACCTAAAATCTACAAAGAGTATGCGTATATGCTATGGGAGTCGGGAGCTAAGTGTAAAGGGTTTTACATACTCAGATTATGCAGGTGACTTAGACAACCGAAGGTCTACGTCAGGGTATGTCTTTACATTGGTTGGTGGAGCAGTATCATGGCGTTCTAGATTACAAGATTGTGTTACTCAGTCTACTACAGAGGCTGAATATGTTGCAGCATCAGAGGCATGCAAAGAATCAATTTGGCTTAATCGATTAGTAACAGATTTGGGAATCAAAGAAGAGATGCATGTGTTATATTGTGATAGTCAAAGTGCTATACAATTGGCTCGCAATCCAGTTTATCACTCAAAGACAAAGCATGTGGATGTGAAGTATCATTTCATCAGGGAAATGCTCGAGGATAAGCAACTTCAGCATGTCAAAGTTCACACCACAGAAAATCCTGCTGATCTACTTACAAAAGGACTTCCCTCAGAGAGATTTGCGCATTTTCGCAAGCAGTTAGGTGTAGGGTAGTACATCACTTCTCTACATCTCTTGTATATTAGCTTGTATAGTAGCTTCTCTCACACTTAAAGTACCACATTGGACTTTACGTGGGAGGTTGTTGGGGTATAAAGCCCAATGTGGTCGCCCAGGTAAGTGGGCGGGCCGCCAGGTATGTACACATATTCTTTTGTAAAAACCTAATAAGAACTCACTATGCTCTACACACACACACACACACACACACACACACACACAGTAGAGCGAGTTCACCATATCGTCGTGCTCTTCTTCTCGCACTCTCTCTCGTGTCGCACTTCTGCTCGTACTCCTTCAGTTCGAGGGATTACTTTGCCTCCATTCTGAGGTACGATATCGTTAAAAGTTGTCTTCTCTCCCTCACCCTCTTTTCTCTCTATCTCTATCTCTCTGCCTCTTTCCCCTCTTTCTCTCTCCCTCTCTCTCTCTCTCTCTCTCTCTCTCTCTCTCTCTCTCTCTCTCTTTCTATTTCTCTCCCTCTCTATATATCTCTCTCTTTCTATTTTTCTCCCTCTCTATCTACTCTCTCTTTCCTTCTCCCTTTCTCCCTCTTTCTATCTCTCTCTCTATTCTCTCTCTCTCTCTCTCTCTCTCTCTCTCTCTCTCTCTCTCTCTCTCTCTCTCTCTCTCTCTCTCTCTCTCTCTCTATTTATCCCTCTCCATTTCTCTCTCTTTCTCTTTCTCTCCCTCTCTATCTATTTCCCTTCATTTTCTACTCCTCCTCGTCTTTGAACATGGAGGTCCTCCTCCTTATGCATGAGAGTTAGTCCTAACTCACTTTCCTCTTCATAACTCTCCACTTAGCACCATTCTATCAACCTACTTTGCATGGTTAACGAGGTTATTCATGTAATTTCAAGCTATCATAACTCCACGAGTCAGGAGCTTCTTTGCATGAGCCAAAAAGACTAGCATGGAGAGCACACTAAATGTTAAAAATCTATGCTCTTGACTTGCATTTTAATCAATTTCAAGAATCTCCACCGACAAGCACCAAATGACATGTTTGACCTGTAAATTTCCACATTTTGCATGCACCTCCTATTCGTAACTGCTCCAACCTATATCTAGCATATGTACAAGCATAGAGCCATCATCTTGCATGCATGCATACAACTATATCAAGCCTCTCCATGTGCTTACACAGTTTGGGTGCACCAACATTATAAAATGTTTGATCCATCCTATTGTGTAATCTCACAAAGCCTTCACATTAGATAGAAGGATGAAGTAGAGTTAAGGGACATCTCTCTAAGGGGAGAAAAATCTCCATTTCTAGAAGTTGAATAATTTGCAACCTACTCAAAACTTATGAAATGCATTAAATAAAAAATGGATAAAACTTGATGGGACGATTGCAAGATAATGAGTGGATAATCAAGAGGAGTCATGAAGCTGAAGGAAACCCTCAAACCATGCATTAGTTTTAATGGTCTAGGGTACATGCAGATAGCAGTGTTTGGACACCATAGCCATGTAAATATGTAAAGCTTATTCTATTTAAACACTCTACTTTTTTCTTATTTCTTTCACATAACCTCCTTCTTGTGCTTTACACTGGCCGTCTCTCCTCTTCTTAATCTCCCATGGCCTTGGAGACAATGCAAGAAAACACATCGATGTTGAAGGAGGGGAGTCCATCTACTTAATAATAGCTATATGTGTGGGTTTGGCAAGCGAGTCGTGTCCCACAAATTACTAGATAGTTACAACATCATCACAATAGCATATTGTTTGCTTAAATTTTTGTTCTTGTAGGTGTTGTTTTTCAAGAGCAATGTCACCCAAGTAGTTCTTTCAATGCTCATTAATTAGTCTATGTTTTTCGTAGTCATAGTTAAATACCTTTTTGTACGTCTTTGGGATCATTTAGATCATATTTTCCACGATCTTTACAAACTTTCTTTTAAAGCACAACAGACACCAACTTGTCATCATAGATCTTGCTTATGTATTCTTTGGTTACAACATGCAACTATTTTGTAGCAATCCCTAAACAATCAATCATTTGAATAAATATTCTTAACTTTGTCGTAGTGCAGCAATCTGTTGTTTGTTTTCTTTCATTTTATGCGATAAACAATGTCCACAATAAACATATGGGACAAAGCCTCTTAAATGCATATGTGATTGAGAGAGAGAGAGAGAGAGAGAGAGAGAGAGAGAGAGAGAGAGAGAGAGAGAGAGAGCATGATGAGTTGTATACTAGAACAACTCAATGTTATCAATTGACATAGAATTTATGTTGAACCCACACATGAGCATGGAAGGATGAGAACGAGATGCTCTATTTGCTACTTCAGCCGTATAATACTTTGTAGATTTCTTGTGTATTTGCATTGAGTGTTTTATACAATTAATTTAATTTTGCTCCAAACAACATGGAAGAAAATCGGTGATGTTGTTACAAGCGGCATCAACTAAAAATGAGAGCCTTTTTGGAAAACAATCAAAAGAATGATGAGTGTTTTCCCCCCTTCAAATGTGAGAGAGGATGTAACACTCATTTACAAACATAGGTGTTAACTTGCTTGTTTTAGTCCATGTTATCAATGGCAAGTAGAAAGATGGTGCATAATTAAGTCAAAAGAAGATGACAACAATGATGAAGACGGCCATGGGGCTAATGAGGATATGATATTATGATGCCAATGCTCTGAGAATGGGTAAAGGTGGTAGTGATTGTCATGTAAGCTATCATGATTATCAAATTTGGTGAGGGAAAGAACATCACTTCAATATTCTAACCAGAGGTTTCATATTAAAATGCTAGAGAGGTTTCACTTGAAAGAATGATCTTATTCGACTTAATTGAGTGATGTTGTATCCTCATCTTATAAAATGGAGCATGAATGGGACAGTGATGTGGTTAAGATTGGTATTATTGATGATGATGATGAAGACTCCCACTAGAGTAGAGGTCATCGACATCAGTACTATCGGGGTCAAAGCCGGCGGGTTTGCGGAGGTTGGCGATCATGGAGACAATGTCGAGCATGGAGGGGCGTTGGGAAGGGGAGTGGGAGGTGCAGAGGAGGGAGATGTGGAGGAGTTGGAGCATGTCATCATGGGTGAAAGGGTCGAGCTTGAGGAGGAAGGGGTCGAATAGGGGGGAGGGGGAGCAGAGGGGGGTTTTGGTGAGGTGGGGGTCACGAAGTAGGGAGGCATGCACCCATTTGGGCAGGTCGAGAGTGTGGTCATCAAAGGCCGTAAGAATGGGCGACTTCCCCGTCAACAACTCCAGCAAGAGCACCCCGTAGCTGTACACGTCAGCCTTGGCCGTCGCTGACCTCATGTCCGAGATCTCTGGCGCTATGTACCCCATCAGCTTCACGTTGCTGGTGGGTGAGAATAGTGCCAGCTGGACCAATCCATAGTCCGCCACCTTCCACGTGTCCTCCTCCCCGTCGTCCGCCCCCGTTGCTAGCAGCACGTTGGATGACTTGAGGTTGCCGTGCACCACGTTGTTGCTGTGCAAGTAGGCCATGGCCCGTGCCACCGTGCCTGCCACGCTCAGCCTGCCTTCCCAGTTCAACGGCTTCGCCTTGTTGCCTGCGCTCATGCCAATGCAACCATTATTATTAAGGGAAAATCACCAAAATACCCCTGTAATTTCAAAAATTCCCAAAATACCCCTCAAATTTCAAAAATTCCCAGAATACCCTTGGTTGTGATATTAAATTTCTCTAAATATAAAAAAAATTTGTAACTTTTCATAAGAAGAGTGAATACAAGATGCTAAAACTAGAATTTGAGTTGGTTATGTAGGCTTTGGAGATGAATTGCTTCATTATTTTTAGACATAATTGCCTTTTTTTGCAAGGTCATTTGACAAATTACTCAAAAATGGATCTCAATTGTCAAAAAGAAATACAGAGTAGAAAATCTTGAACAATCTAGCCAAAATAGATAAAGGGTATTTTGGCAACTTTTGAAATTTGACAGGCATTTTGGGAATTTCCACAAATTAGAGGGGTATTTTGGTAATTTTCCCTATTATTAATCTCGATCAAAAGTATACTATATTCTCCACAGCTTGGGAGCAATTGTGGACCGTTGGATTAAGCATTCTATGAGCAATTGTGAACCATTGAAAAAGGCTTTTTGCATATTGGCAATTTCAATGTTTTCACTGTGGCTTTTGATGGGATGATTGAGAGAGGAATTAATTAGCTAGAGAGCGCCACACTCACTTTCCTTATCTAAATTAGTGTTTAAGAGGGTCCATTAACTTGGGGATCCACAGCACTCTCCCATCACCTTATGTTGGCCATTGTGACTAGTCACCTTGTTTCATGTTTTGAAATGAGGAAGGAAATTATAAAGAGCGAGACGAAGAAATATATAATGGTCTCAAAGAGTGAGAAAAAGCAAAATGCACCACACATCAAGTGTTCCAAAATTATCTCCTTGGCTACAACATGCATAGTTCCATTTGCACACATAATTTGCAAGCATAACAAGTCCCATACAAGCACAATAAGTAGCAAGTTATAACACATAAAACCTAGATCTTAATTGAAGGTATAAGCCCTGAGTTATCTATACAAGACTTTGCTTCCTTAGTTCATTGTATCTAGATCTCAACTAAAAATCCAATTAGCATCATAGAATCTCCTTAATGAAGGAATTAAAAACCACTTATTATAGCTTGATTTTAGCCTTTAGATGAGGCAAAGCTAGCTGGAGCTGATAATTAACCATTGACACACTTTGCAAGTGTGGAATACAAAAACAGACACTATCTTGCTCTATATCATTGCAAAGCAGAGAAAGATACGAAATGACACAAGATATGTAGAGACTCGAACCCACATTGGTTGCAAGATCAAGATCAGATTCATCCTCTTCTTTCATGAAATGAAACATGCATTTCATCACATTAGTTGATTACTGAACATTGATGTGTGACAATGCGAGAGTGTAGCCCTTTGCATCTTTTTGTTTTGTGCATGGTTGACAACAAAAGCGACCGCATGGCATTTTGATGTGTGCCTCTACATAGGCATCTTGATGCATGCGCTGCACAATGTTAAATTTTAATATAATTT
Source organism: Adiantum capillus-veneris (assembly GCF_014529385.1). NCBI lineage: Eukaryota > Viridiplantae > Streptophyta > Polypodiopsida > Polypodiales > Pteridaceae > Adiantum > Adiantum capillus-veneris. The sequence goes on from NC_140946.1 coordinate 111,412,101, forward strand.
GTGTCAAAAGATCAGGGGAAGCCACACAGTTGAATACATGCTACTATATCCCTCAATCAACAGACATCTCCCATTTCCAATCACCTCACCTCTCGCATCTCTTGCAACTCCTCCTTTCTAATCCCGCTTGCTTGCATTTTGTTTTGATGTTTATATTGCGCATACATACGTAAAAGAGTCTATCAAAGTAACAGTTTTTTATCCTCAAGTGTGTGTGTATATATATATATATATATATATATCCATTTGATAAGTGAAAAACTACTATCCTCAAAGTGATCTTCAATGCAAAAAGATATGTGATATGTAGGATTGGTCATGCAAAGATAAAAATCGATTGCTCAATGGTTTACGAGTGATAAACTAGGGCAAAAACTCCATTGGAGGTATTTCTGGGTCTTAAAAAGACCTCCCTCTAGGGAAATGCATGTTATCGCCTCCTCAAAAAAATAGGTGTCTATAAAATTATTTTGCTAATGACCTCCAAATTTTGAGAAGTTTGGGGATCTAGCTTCTACTGGTTGAGAGCTATCTGATGAAATGTGAGTCAATTGTGTTTGGAAGTGGGAGGTGGATTTTACATATAAGATTCTTGTTTTTATCATATAAAATATTTTCAAAACATCTCAAATGCATAAGTGAAAGGTGAGTCTAAGAAATGAAAACCTTCATGGAATTGGCAAGTCAAAAGACTTTTCATCTCCATATAAAGAGGTGTTCGACCTTAAAACCGCGTGGAATTGATTCATTTATTTTTTTCTTCTTTGCCTTGCCTCTAGCGTTTTCTTTCCTTTAGAGCTTCTTTGCACTGTTCACGATAGCGAAATTTTTTTCTTTTGAAATTAGGTATACCTTTTAATGCAAATACAGTGTAGAATTGAACACTCAACTAGGTGGATTCTACATATAAAGTTCTTGTTTTATTACACGTAGCACCCACCTTCCCCTTCCAAACTCTATGGGCTTTTTTTTCCCCCTTTAATGCAAACAGAGAGAGAGCGTAACGATAGAACTGAACACTCACCGTGTAATAAGGCAGATAGGCTACCATGTGGCATGTAGTCAAGCACCAGCAGCTTCTCTGTTTTGGCAAAGTAGTAGGCTCGCAGGGCGACAAGGTTGGGGTGTTGGAGCCTACCCAACGTCTCCATGCGCTGCTTGAAGTCCTCATTCTCACACATCACCTCCCTCAGCCTCTTCACCACCACCACCATGCCATCATCCACCATGGCCTTGTATGCTGTCCCCAAGCTCCCCTTCCCCAACACCTCTGCTGATGCCCTCAATAGCTCCTCCAAATTAAACATGGGCTTCCCTTTCCTATCCATAAACACCAGCCTGCTTCCTCCTTTTTGCTGATCTGCTCCTGCCCTTTGCATCTCTGCCTTTTTCATGCCTCCATTTCCATCATCATCTCTTGCTGATTGACGGGGAGCTTGTGTGTTTGCCCTGTACACATCATTCACATCTAATTGATTTCTCTTTTTGCTCCTTGATGATGATCCTGATTTTGATTTGCCTCCACACACGAAATAAAGAAGCAAGCTGGCCATTAACGCCGCTCCAAAGGCACCGACCGCAATGCCGATGATTGCATGTCTGCCAAGCTTGTGATTTTGAGCAGCAGGAGTGGGAGGCAATGCACCTTGTGAATTAGGGAGAGGGTTAGGGCTGGGTTTTGTAGCCGGGGGGCTAGCTGCTGGAGAAGGAAAGTCTGCTTCTTGAGTGATGTTTGTGCACGCGGTTGGCGAAGGGAACCCACAAAGCTCGCCATTGCCTGAGAAGCTATCTGCAGAGAAATTGCTCAAAGAGGGGGGGATGGGGCCAGAGAGATTGTTGTTAGCGACGCTGAAGAAAGTGAGAGAAGAGTTGGCGATGGGAGGAAGGGGCCCGGAGAGAGAGTTGTTGTGGAGATAGAGAGTCTTGAGGCGTGTAGTGTTAGAGAGGGAAGGGGGGATAGGCCCAGAGAAACCATTGAAGGAGAGGTCGAGCTGAAGCAGCAGGGGCCAAGAGTCTGAGATGTTAGCAGGAAGGGCCCCGGTGAAGTTGTTACTTTGCAGATAAAGCCTTCTTAGCGACTTGCAATTGTAGAGAAGATCTGCAGGTAGCTCCCCAGAGAGCTGATTTCCTCTCAAGCTCAGAGTTTCAATCGCGTCCAGCTGCCCCAACGTGCCCGAAGGAATCGGCCCAAACAGAGACTTAGCAGGCAAGCGCAGGCTTATAACTCTCTCCGTTGCCGACGATGGTGACGACCCATTTCCCTGTGGTGGAAACGGCGACGACCCATTACTGCAGCTCACGCCGAACCACGCTGTACAGACGCTGGCGATGGCGGAAGAGCTCCATGATAGCAGATTCTGATTGCTTGTTCCTACGCTGTCTTTGAAAGCGAGAAGAGCTTGAACGTCGGTGTTGATATCTGCAGCAGAGACGGCGATGGAGAAGAAGAGGAAGAGAGCGACGGTGCAGAAGAGGGAGGCTGAGGAGCACGTGCGACGGAGTGAGGGAGAGGAGGTGAGGAGAGAGAAAGAAGATGTGGGGTTTAGAGGGAGATCATGAGGGATGGGAGAAGCGCCCCTCATTGCATTCCGATGCGGCCACTAGCAAGCTAATGAGAGCTGTAGCAGCAGCACTCACTGTTGGTGGTCTTCTCCTTCGTTTTCTTCTTCTCCTTCTTCCACGTCTAAGTCTTGGTGCTGGGTTGCAGGCTCGTTGGGCCCTCTGCTGGATGGCTGGGTTACCGCCATGCAACGATGAGAGCACTCTCTCACACACACACACAGATCTCTCTCTGAAAAGTCAACCGTCAGTTTGCAGGTGGATGAGATAGTGAACTTCAGAAGTCTACGTCTGGAAGAGAGAGAGAGATCAGAGAGAGACGGCCAAAATATGCTACAATATACGGAACCGCCACTCACTATGCCCACATGGCACACATACACAGATTGAGGCTCGCACGATTGAATAACTTCGCATCCTACTAGACAATCTCTCCGATAGACACTTGGACGTGTATCCAAATAAGAGCTTCTGGTTGGCCGGCCAATTTTTTTTAATGTGATTGTTGCTTTAGTTAAGGCATAGAACCATTATAAGACTGACAATCTTCCTATTCACCATGCGAGCACATGTTAGCCCTGTGATCCACAGGAGTAGTCCACCAAAACTTGGAGAACATGCAATGTTAACTATCTTTGAAGGGTTTTGCACTAATTTCCTTCAGTTATGTCGGTTTTTGTCACCTTCTTAATCTATATTTAAAAGACCAATGTCAAAATTCATACTTGAGGTTAAGCTTGCGTAGCTTTTTTCAGGCGAGGAGAGAGAGAAGAAGAAGAAGAAGAGTATTTTATATTTATATTTTATATATTTATATTTATTATATAGTCTTGCTGGTCCACAAAGTGAGGAAAGAGCTTGACAATATAGTGATGCTTATCTGTGGTTCGGAGTTTGACTGGAACACCTGGAAATGGTCCGGAAGCAATCTCTTAGGGAAACCTCATCCTAAAGACATTTACCATACAATGATGCAAAAGAAGAATTGGTCTAGCCCCCTTAACAAGAATATATGGAAAAAACAATGGCCGAAGGAAAGGTGGGAGCAAGTAATGGAGAACATCTGGAAGCCAAAGGTTCCGCAGCACGTGAAGGTATTTTCATGGAAGGTAATTTGGGATGCTCTACCGACGGGGGTGAAGATTCAGGAAAGAGGGATTGGGTCAGATCGATGCTTAGGGTGCAGGTTGGCTAGTGAAGATCTGGCCCACCTCTTCATGGATTGCCCAACTATCAAAGGCCTCGCAGGGAAAATATGGAAGTGGGTCCAAAGAACATGAAAAATTGGTTTTTACAAGACTGATCTATTCCTTGGAGGGAAGAATTCAGGGCGTCCAACCATCCTCATCAGCACTCAAATCGTCAGGTACTTCTTCTTGCATAATGTATGGCAGACAAGGAACCGTCGTGTGTTTGAAGGAGGTCTTGAGGTGGCAAGCTTTGCAGAAATTATACAAGAAAGAAAAGTGCTAATTTGGACGCTCGGGCGCAAGCAATACTCGAAGGATTGGTCTAGGACTACTTGTGCCTTGTTGTCAGCAGAGGGTATGCCTAGGATGGGGGAAGATCTTGGCTATCGGTAAAAGTTCTCAAAAGAAAGTGATAATGGACCTTATGTATCAAGGATAAGGGGGTGAGTTGGTTGGGATGGCTGCCTTGATAGCCGATGTAATTATGGTCCCTGGATGATGTCATGGCTCAACACGAGCATGACAAGACATTGTAATTTTTTGGGTTGATTAATATAATTCACTCACAATTGTGAGTTTTGCAAAAAAAGACGAAGAAGAAGAAGAAGAGTATTTTATCGTCGTAGGAAACTATCCCAAGAGAGAGAGAGATGCATGGAATCAATGCATGCCTGTAGGGCAACAAAAATTTGGAATGTATGACCATGTGTACCAGGAAAAGCAAGCTCAATGTCAATCACGTCATCTTTTTACTTGTTCCACATTGGGATGGAGCAAGTACCTTAATTATCACTATGAATTGCATCCTCTTTTTATGAATAGTACTAGTATGTGACCTGCGCGTTGCTACGGCCAAGAAAAGCATGGCAATTGGATCTCTCTCTCTCTCTCTCTCTCTCTCTCTCTCTCTCTCTCTCTCTCTCATACACACACGCACACACACAACAGAAACATAGTCCCATTAGAAAATTTTGGAGGTCATTTGGAGGGCCTTCTAAGAAAATGTATTTTTTGCACTCTCTCTCTAAAAAATATGGCGAATAATAGAGGTGGGTCTTTCATGGTAAAAGTTCAAAAAGTGTACTTTAAGTAGATTCTTTACTCTTCTGAACATTCGTTCGTAATGATTGAGGGATAATCTTCTTTTCAGTTACATTGAATGAACCTCGTCAACATGGAGGGACGAAGGCACAGCCGCCTATTCACTTTCCATTAAACCTGCACATTTGGCTAATGGCGCACTCCTCAAATGGCACAAATGTTACGCAGAAACGAGCCAAATATCACCTTCACATTGAATTGGACAATGAGTACCAACCATTGATTAAGCGTAGTAAAGCAAACACACATATACCTCCCACATCCATAGACACGCTAAGAGCTCAGGGAGCTAAACACATAGATATCTGGACGAGAGGCTCTCTCTATCCTAAGAATCCAATGACTAATGCGTCTCCACCGTTTGTCAATCCTACAAGCTTATTGACCTTTGCTGGTGATGGAGAAAAGGGCCTTCTGGGTTATTGTAAATCTCTTACAAGGGAAGCTAAAACTTATAAGGGCATTCTCCAAGCTCAACAATGTGAGATTGTTCGTCTTTCACATTTACATTCTACAAATCAGGTTACCATTTTGCAACACAAAACAGAGGTACAGGAACTGAAAGGAAAGGTACGAAGTTGTCAAATGAAGGACACCATCTTGGGTGGTCGTATCCGAAAGAAGAAATTGCGCAATCTTGAAACATTGCAGGTTGCATCCGGAGGTATCAAGAAAAGAATCCGAGCATTAAGGTGATGCTTCTTGGTTGGCAAAATTGTCTTAGTTAAGTAATTTTCTTATTATGCATTGTTTTCATGTGCCTAAATAGTGTTAGTGAAGTAAATTTTTTGTTATTTACTTATGCATTGTCTTCATGTAGAGATTCAATCTATCGTGACAAGGAAAACATTGACCCCAAAGCCAATATAGGAAAGAGATTGAAGCCACTTATAAGTAGAATCTTGGTAGCAGATATAGTACATGACAAGAAGTTTAAGGTCCTACAACAAAATGTAGTGGACCGCTTTATTTCAGAGAACTCAGTGCCTGCAAAAGAGATACAAGGCACACTTGATTCACTTGGTGTAAGCAAAAGAGGATATTCGGCTATACAAAAATCTATCTCATCCATCTTTGTTAAGAAGGGTATAAAATCCAAACTTTTACCATCAGCCTCAAGTGTTTTGAAAGAGAGGCTTCAGCTTAGCGAGGCACAGGGAGAATATCTTGGACAGCCCTTTCATATTAAAGCAACTTACAGTGGCCATGCAGCAAACATGGCATATGATGAGTTCAATAATATTTTTATGGACCTGCAGATGTTACAGAAGAGAATGGTGGAGTTTTACAAGATCACATTTGAAGAGTCACGAGGGGTATTACATTTTGTGTTAAAACTGGATGAGTGTGAGCTTGTTAAAGAGAAAAAGCTAGAGCGTGTTACTATTACTTTAATGAATAGAGCCCCCTCAAAGTGTCCCAATGATGATCCTTTGTAATTTAGTGTTCAATCAGAATCTAACATATGGTGGCTCGGTGCGTTTGAGGTAAGCGAGATTCTCAGCTAAGCTCAAATGTTCACATCTACTTAAGTCTCATTTATTTTTTGTTGCAAGTAAAGAAAGAAGATCATGAGATTCTATATTGGGTGTTCCATCGAACTAATATTCCGGAGGTGATTGATCGACAAACTAACCAGGGAGAGGTACTGTAATGGAATTTGCCTATTCAATTTGAGAGTAGCGGAATTTAATGAGAGTACTTTCAAGAAATGATTTTGTGAGCATAGCGGGTAGCTAGACATAATTGAAGATAGCAACATAATTATAGCAATTAGTTAACTTGGCATGGACAATAATTTTGCAAGAGAGAGAATTTAGAGAACATGACTACAGTTGAGGACCGGATTTATGTGGAGCCGGTCCCCCCTCCAATAGGCATTTGTATTATGATTTCTCCCATAAAGAGAGACTTGTTACAATACATTCTTTGTGTTCCTTGTGACCTAGGTAAAGCAATGAAGATGGAAATCTTCATGCATCACCATCATAGCATAACCTAAACTTGAAGAAAGCTTTAACTATACCAAGCCTCAGTCCCAAGACCTCAAACACCTTCGAAGGTGGAGAGAGCTAGTAGGGAATGAGGGTAGGGAAGAGGAAGAAGAAACATTTCATACGAGAAAGAGCTAGTTCCTCACTTATCATAACTCTTGTGCTAGCATACATAATAGCATATTAATGAAGAAGAAATAGATGGCAAGCTCAAGCATTGAAGCATGGCTCTTGGATGGATTTGCACTCCATAGCCAAGAGTGTTGGTGTAGGCTCTCAATCTCTACTTGCTTGGAGAAAGAGAGGGAGCTCTTGCACTTTGCATAGTACACAATGAGAGTGTTTGTGAGTGTGTGTGGGTGATTATACCCCCTAAGCACCCCCCTAGCTTGCTTGGGTCGACCCCCCCTTGTAGCTCATGCTTGAAGCTCATTGGACCCCTCCAAGCCTAGCCAATCACAAACAGGAGCCATTACAAGCAACATGGGTAGCCTTGGGACAAGTGTCCCCCTTTCCCCTTTGAGAGAGAGGACTTGATAAATGCAAAATCAAGTAATTAAATATCCTAAATTATCATTGGACCCCTTGGGTGGCCAACCAATAGGCTTCAGGCACACCATGAGGGCAGCATGGGGAGGAACTTGACAAGTGTCCTTGCTGCCTCTTCAAGCTTGGGCTTCCCTTGTGTGTGTGTGTGTGTGTGTGTGTGTGTGTGTGTGTGTATGTGTGTGTGTGTGTGTGTGTGTGTGTGTGTGTGTGTGTGTGTGTGTGTGTGTTATCTCTCATCTCCCCCCCCCCCCTTGTAGGCTCGCCCCCCTCCTTGTAGGGATATTTTTGACTTTGGATGACCAAGCCCCTTAGTCATCAAGCATGCCTAAGCACTTGAAGTAAGGGGTGTTTCCACAAGCATCTCAGGCAAGCACCTTCATGTGCAAAATCAAAGCTATCAATGTTCATTCTACTCTCTTGATTATTGTAAGCCATGTTAACAAAATTTATGTTTATACTTAGTGTATGCTTTGGCAGTTCAAAACCTTAGTTGCCACTCCTCTTAGCCTTTGAAAATAGGCTCTTAAGTATCTACACCCACGGCTCAAAGTGGTTAATTATAGAGAGTAGAGGAGTAGGTCTAACATAGCAGAGTTGCCGAGGGCTAGCTCCTTTCAGACTTCTTATGGCTCAATAATGGTAAAGCCGTAGGCAAGTCCAAAAAGACTCCATTATTAAGTCCAAAGCTCCCGAGGTGTGCACCATCCCCCACATAGTGGGATTAACAAAACCGATATTAGATCCCAGTTCTACTCACTCTATTATAATTAACAACATCAACCATTTATAGGCTACTTAAGGACCTCGACTCTTCTTAAGCAAGAAAAGAGAAACCAAATGCTCTGATACCAATGTAATGGAATTTGCCTATTCAATTTGAGAGTAGCAGAATTTAATGAGAGTACTTTCAAGAAATGATTTTGTGAGCATAGCGGGAAGACATAATTGAAGATAGAAACATAATTATAGCAATTAGTTAACTTGGCATGGACAATACTTTTGCAAGAGATAGAATTTAGAGAACATGACAACAGTTGAGGACCGGATTTGTGTGGAGCCGGTCCCCCCTCCAATAGGCATTTGTATTATGATTTCTCCCATAAAGAGAGACTTGTTACAATACATTCTTTGTGTTCCTTGTGACCTAGGTAAAGCAATGAAGATGGAAATCTTCATGCATCACCATCATAGCATAACCTAAACTTGAAGAAAGCTTTAACTATACCAAGCCTCAGTCCCAAGACCTCAAACACCTTCGAAGGTGGAGAGAGCTAGCAGGGAATGAGGGTAGGGAAGAGGAAGAAGAAACATTTCATACGAGAAAGAGCTAGTTCCTCACTTATCATAACTCTTGTGCTAGCATACATAATAGCATATTAATGAAGAAGAAATAGATGGCAAGCTCAAGCATTGAAGCATGGCTCTTGGATGGATTTGCACTCCATAGCCAAGAGTGTTGGTGTAGGCTCTCAACCTCTACTTGCTTGGAGAAAGAGAGGGAGCTCTTGCACTTTGCATAGTACACAATGAGAGTGTTTGTGAGTGTGTGTGGGTGAGTATACCCCCTAAGCACCCCCCTAGCTTTCTTGGGTCGACCCCCCCTTGTAGCTCATGCTTGAAGCTCATTGGACCCCTCCAAGCCTAGCCAATCACAAACATGAGCCATTACAAGCAACATGGGTAGCCTTGGGACAAGTGTCCCCCTTTCCCCTTTGAGAGAGAGGACTTGATAAATGAAAAATCAATTAATTAAATATCCTAAATTATCATTGGACCCCTTGGGTGGCCAACCAATAGGCTTCAGGCACACCATGAGGGCAACATGGGGAGGAACTTGACAAGTGTCCTTGCTGCCTCTTCAAGCTGGGGCTTCCCTTGTGTGTGTGTGTGTGTGTGTGTGTGTGTGTGTGTGTGTGTGTGTGTGTGTGTGTGTGTGTTATCTCTCATCTCCCCCCCCTTGTAGGCTCGCCCCCCTCCTTGTAGGGATATTTTTGACTTTGGATGAGCAAGCCCCTTAGTCATCAAGCATGACTAAGCACTTGAAGTAGGGGGTGTTCCCACAAGCATCTCAGGCAAGCTTCTCAAGGCACCTCAAGCACCTTAATCATGCACCAAGTCAAGCACCTCAAGCATGAAGCCAGTCGAGCACCTCAATCATCTTAATCAAGCACCTCAAGCATGACAAGAACCTCAATCAGGACAAGCACCTCAAGCACGACAAGCACCTCGAGTTTGGGCCGGGTTCCCACCTCAAGCTCAGCCCTAGCTTACCTAAGGTCAAAGGACTTTTACACACATTATTGGAGGTCTTCAATGAAGCTAACCCTAAGGTCTTATGCTCCAATTGTTAGCCTTGCTTCTAATAGACCATCTCCCATTTGGGCCCCTTTACTATTGGCCCCGTGTTGAGATAGATCTATAAGCACATATCTATATCTTAACACTTGTTCCCGTTTATTCTCCCACATTAAGTGATCAATTTAATATGAGAAAATCATTTGGGTTGGTTAGATATTAGATTTTATGATATTACCTCTCTCTTGAAATCATAGTCGTCCTCGACTATGAGGTAGAAGAGATAAAGCCTTAGTCATTAGGCAATCGTACTTAGCGGGTAGAGGATCCCTTTTTTACCCTACGACATCTTTCCAAGATGGATGACTAATCCATTTGGTGCTTGGGATACATAGCTACCGCAAGCATGCCTGCTCTTTAGTCCATTTCATTCTCCCAAAGTAGAGTGCAAATTCTACTTGGTGTTTGAGAGACGTCGTCATCACAAACATGATTCTAAGCATGCATACTAGTTAAATTTGTGCACAATTAAAAAGAGGATTAGTCTTATAAGACAAAAACATGAGTCATTTAAAAGAAATTTGTACATTTGCTTACTCTAATGTAGCATTGTAAGCATTGACAAGGTTCATACTATCCTTAAGTTGTACTCCTTGCATCCATCTAGCATCTTCAAAAGGATAATTTTTGAACTTAATAAGATACCGTCGGATTATCTTACCATGTCGTAGTACCTTGTCTTCATGCCGAAGGGCAGCATCAGGTTGTAGCACCTCTTCTTAGTCTTCAACTTCGGGAGGGTCTTCAATAATTGGTTCAGTTGGTGGCTCTCCTTTGTAGGGCTTAAGTAGGCTTACATGAAAGGCATTGTGTATAAGCCAATGGTTGGGCAACTTGAGTTGATAAGCCGTCTCATTGATGGGCTTCAAGATTTGGAAAGGACCATAGTATCTTTTTGCTAGTTTAGCATAATACTTTTGATGGCCCGTAGGATTTTTGCCCGTCGTTTGCCTTAATCGAGCCTTAGGAAACTTGAGTAAGACCCAATCATTTTCTTTGAACATTAAGGCTCTTCTGTGCTTATCAGCAGCATCTTTTTGCCTTTGTTGAGAGATGGCTATAGCCTCCCTAATCTTTTGAAAAGATTCTTGTAGGTCACGGCTATACTCATCGGCAGCGAAGATCTTCCCATGTACTTTGAGTAGCAAGGGACTTTTAGGTCTTCCCTCTATGATCTCGAAAGGTGCTTTCCCCGTAGAAAGTATGTACAATATTATTGTAGGCATACTCTACTAGAGGTAAATAATTTTCCCATTGTGAGCGTTGATCTACTTCGGTAACATAAGTCTTGAGTAGATCGAGTATCGTAAGATTGGCTATCTCACTTTGGCCATCCTTTTGTGGGTGATAGGCCGAAGAGAAATTCAATCTTGTTCCTAGATTTTCAAAGAGACCTTTCCAGAAATTACTGGTCATTCTAGGATCTCTATCTGACACGATGGATGTGGGTAATCCATGGTGCTTGAAAATCTGAGATATGAAGAGAGTTGCCATTTGATGTGCCTTAATAGTCTTTTTGACAGGAATAAAATGTGCTTGCTTGCTAAACCTGTCGACTATTGTCCATATTCCTGTATTCCCATGGATAGACTTGGGTAATCCAAAGATGAAATCCATGGATATACTTTCCCATGGTGAATTTGGAATAGGCAATGGCTGGAGTAATCCAGGTTGCTTCCCTCTATCATACTTGGTCTTTTGGCATACTACACATTTTGAAACATACTCTTGTATGTCCACTTTCATGGTAGGCCAATAGAAATATGTCTCTACTCCTCGGAGAGTAGGTTGAATACCTCTATGCCCTGCATATGGAGGAGCATGGGATTCATACATAACCTTCTCACGAAGGGAATGGCTAACACATAGCCTATTGCCATGGAGAAGATAACCATCCTGCAAGGTGAATGGTTCCTCTTTCTTCCCCAAAGCAAGGGTTGACATTATGTCTCTAAAGTCAGGGTCAGTAGCATACTCATCTATCATAGAGGATAGATCATTGTGAGTAGCTATAGACACCGCATTAACTTTTGGTCGTCGTGAAAGTGCATCGGAAACTTGATTGTGCTTACCAGCTATGTGAGCAATATGGAAATTAAATTGCGAAAGAAAATTTGCCCACCTCATTTGTTTGTCAAAAAGCTTGGTTTGCTTCATGAAATACTTGAGACTTTGGTGGTCGGTTCGTAGGATAAATGGAGTCCCCAATAGGTAGTGCTTCCATGTGTCTAGGGCATGTAGAACAGCTAAAAGCTCTTTCTCATAAATGCCCAAGACTCGTTCATCACTATTGAGCCTTCGGCTCTCATATGCTATGGCATGCCCTTCTTGAAGCAAAACCGCTCCAAGGCAATCACCACACGCATCACATTGGACCTCAAATGGCTTTGAGAGATCCGGAAGCACGAGGACTAGTTGGGAAGTAAGCTTCTCTTTGAGTTTTTCAAAAGAATTTTGCTCCTTAGCAGTCCATACAAACTTAACGTTCTTCTTTGTTAAGTCATGTAGTGGTCCTGCTACTTGAGAGAATCTTGCTATGAAGCGTCTATAGTATGCACACATACCAATAAATCTTCTTAGATCATGTAGATTCCTTGGGTTAGGCCATGATTTTATTACCTCTAACTTTGATGGATCCATACGAATACCATCGTGAGAGATAATATGACCTAGATATTGAATCTCTTGAAGGAAGAATTCACTTTTTTTTTGGTTGAGAAAAAGTTTGTTCTCCCTCAAGGCTTGAAAAATCACTTGGAGATGTTGCTTATGTTCCTCCAAAGACTTGGAGTAGATGATGATATCATCAAAGAACACTCCAGTGAATTTACGATATGGTCTAAAAATTTTCTCCATGAGACGATTGAAAGTAGATGGTGCATTAGTCAAGCCAAAAGGCATGACTAAATATTCATAAAGACCAAATGTTGTGCGAAACGCGGTCTTTAGTATATCTTCATCCACTATCCTTATTTGATGATAGCCACTCTTAAGGTCAATCCTACTGAAGTAGGTAGAGCCTTGTAGCTTATCAAACAGATCTTCTACCCGAGGCACGGGAAATCTGTTTTTGATAGTGATATGGTTTAGTGCTCGATAGTCCACACACATACGGTATGTACCATCTTTCTTTTGCACTAAAAGGACTGGAGAACAAAAGGGAGAGGAACTAGGCCTCACCATCCCTTTGTCTACCAATTCCTGTACTTGCCTCATAATCTCCTCTTGTTGAGCTTGTGAGACTCGATAAGGAGGTTTGTTAGGCGGTGAGCTTCCTGGAAGGAGCTCAATATGATGGTCATCATCCCCTTGTTTTGGAGGTAGGTCCATAGGGATATCATCGATGAACACATCTTGGAATCCTTTTAGAAAATTAGACAAGTCTAACTCTTCTTGATTCCTATCATTTTCATTTGATGAAACATTATTAGCTTTTAGAGACTCTTTGACATAAATCATGTACGCAGAAACTGAGCTCTTCATTGATTTATCAAAAGAAAGAGGATTTACAAGTGGAATAGTGCAACCACGCTCACTAGCATCTATATACATGTTCTTTCCCCTGTAGGTGAAGTAAATTATCCTTTCAGGGAACTTCATGTTGGCAGCCATGCGATCAAACCATGGTGCCCCTAGGATAACATCCTGATGTTGGAGAGGAGAGATGAAGAAGTCTTCTTTGTCGACGTAGCTTTGGACATGAAGCCTCAACTTCCCAATCAAGGGAGTAACGGAGGCTTGTTGTCCCTTGAAATCTGCATCAGCTGTTACTATATCTCCCATCTCAAAAGCTTGAATGCCCAACTTGGTGGCCAACTCTATTGATATGAAGTTGAGAGTAGAGCCTGGGTCAAACAAGATGAAGGAATCATGCTCTCTTACCTTTCCCCACGCATAGGAAAGTGATTATCCTTTGCAATGACCATCCTCTTTTGGAGCTTCGATGGTGGAAGCCCTAGGAGTCTCATTGCGAGTATTCTTCTTGGGGCAAGAACGATAGCCATGTCCTTGCTCTCCACACTTGAAACACTTATGGTCCTTGTGAAAAGCTTCAAGCTCTTCAGAAGAGAGTTTGTTTTTACCTTTGTAAACTCCCTTCTCCTTGGACCAATTGTTGTTGTTGTTGTTGTTGGAAGTGCCTTGGGAATTATTTTGAGCATTGGATTTCCCCTTTGTATCATTTTTATCTTTGTTTTCCATGGGCTTGACACTACGTCTAGCCCCTTGATGGAAATTGATGCGTGAAGCAACCATGGTGTGGTGGATTACTTCGGTAATAGTACCGGGCCGTTGAGAGTTGATGTATTCGGCCATCTCTTCAGGTAATCCCGCACAAAATTGTTGTCTTTGCTCGGCAAAGTCTATCTTTTGAAAGACAATAGCTTTGAGATGTAAATCCCAAAACTTGTCTACATACTTGTTGATAGACTCATGAGAGAGGAGCTTCAAGTCGCGCCATTCAGTAAGAACTTTATCTTTAGTATCGCTTGGAAGAAATTGCTTCATGATGGAAACTCGTAGAGTTTTCCATGTCTTTGGGGCTTCTCCATTGCCATGAAGGCTAGCCCACCATTGACGAGCTGATTTTTGGAAGTGCATAGCTACATGGCGTAGCTTGGAGGACTCTATGAAGCCCTCGTCCCCAAAGGCCGCATCAAATTGCTGGATGAAGGCCAACACTTTGTCGGTAGCACCAAAGGTGTCATCGTAGGTGAGAAAAGAGATACTCTTTCCTCCCTCCTTGAACTTCTTTAGCTTTTGTGACCTTTGCCATGCAGGAAATGATTTGCGATGTCCTCCCCTCTTGTATTCTCTAGGAGAATAGCCATAACTTTCATCGGAAGAGGAGGAAGGTGAAGAAGAAGGAGAAGAGGGTGACCTCTTCCTAGCCCTTTTCTTCCTTTGTTTCCTCTCTTGCCTTACAGAGTGATGAGGAGAAGGACTATGGGTTGCTCTTTTCCTCTTGGGAGGAGTAGGCGATCGTCTAGACCGCCGTCTTCGTGGAGCCACATCTTCAGAAGAACTTAGACTGTCATTGCTTTCTTTCTCTTTGGATTCCTCCTCTCAAATGGGAGAGAGTCTTCTTTTGGGGGTCTCTTCAAGAGGCCTCCTAAGCTCTCTCTCCTCTGGGAGAGGAAGGGAAATTCCATAAGCACGAAGTTGTTGAGTAACTTCGGCTTGCAAAGCAAGGTTGCCCATAGCTTGTTGCAACCTAGTGATGAGATAATTCACAAACATGGGAGAATTATCATTAGCACCTTCATGTGATAAATCAAAGCTATCAATGTTCATTCTACTCTCTTGATTATTGTAAGCCATGTTAACAAAATTTATGTTTATACTTAGTGTATGCTTTGCCAGTTCAAAACCTTAGTTGCCACTCCTCTTAGCCTTTGAAAATCGGCTCTTAAGTATCTACACCCACGGCTCAAAGTGGTTAATTATAGAGAGTAGAGGAGTAGGTCTAACATAGCAGAGTTGCCGAGGGCTAGCTCCTTTCGGACTTCTTATGGCTCAATAATGGTAAAGCAGTAGGAAAGTCTAAAAAGACTCCATTATTAAGTCCAAAGCTCCCGAGGTGTGCACCATCCCCCACATAGTGGGCTTAACAAAACCGATATTAGATCCCAGTTCTACTCACACTATTATAATTAACAACATCAACCATTTATAGGCTACTTAAGGACCTCTCTTCTTAAGCAAGAAAAGAGAAACCAAATGCTCTGATACCAATGTAATGGAATTTGCCTATTCAATTTGAGAGTAGTGGAATTTAATGAGAGTACTTTCAAGAAATGATTTTGTGAGCATAGCGGGTAGACATAATTGAAGATAGCAACATAATTATAGCAATTAGTTAACTTGGCATGGACAATACTTTTGCAAGAGATAGAATTTAGAGAACATGACAACAGTTGAGGACCGGATTTATGTGGAGCCGGTCCCCCCTCCAATAGGCATTTGTATTATGATTTCTCCCATAAAGAGAGACTTGTTACAATACATTCTTTGTGTTCCTTGTGACCTAGGTAAAGCAATGAAGATGGAAATCTTCATGCATCACCATCATAGCATAACCTAAACTTGAAGAAAGCTTTAACTATACCAAGCCTCAGTCCCAAGACCTCAAACACCTTCGAAGGTGGAGAGAGCTAGCAGGGAATGAGGGTAGGGAAGAGGAAGAAGAAACATTTCATACGAGAAAGAGCTAGTTCCTCACTTATCATAACTCTTGTGCTAGCATACATAATAGCATATTAATGAAGAAGAAATAGATGGCAAGCTCAAGCATTGAAGCATGGCTCTTGGATGGATTTGCACTCCATAGCCAAGAGTGTTGGTGTAGGCTCTCAACCTCTACTTGCTTGGAGAAAGAGAGGGAGCTCTTGCACTTTGCATAGTACACAATGAGAGTGTTTGTGAGTGTGTGTGGGTGAGTATACCCCCAAAGCACCCCCCTAGCTTTCTTGGGTCGACCCCCGCTTGTAGCTCATGCTTGAAGCTCATTGGACCCCTCCAAGCCTAGCCAATCACAAACATGAGCCATTACAAGCAACATGGGTAGCCTTGGGACAAGTGTCCCCCTTTCCCCTTTGAGAGAGAGGACTTGATAAATGCAAAATCAATTAATTAAATATCCTAAATTATCATTGGACCCCTTGGGTGGCCAACAATAGGCTTCAGGCACACCATGAGGGCAACATGGGGAGGAACTTGACAAGTGTCCTTGCTGCCTCTTCAAGCTGGGGATTCCCTTGTGTGTGTGTGTGTGTGTGTGTGTGTGTGTGTGTGTGTGTGTGTGTGTGTGTGTGTGTATTATCTCTCATCTCCCCCCCCTTGTAGGCTCGCCCCCCTCCTTGTAGGGATATTTTTGACTTTGGATGAGCAAGCCCCTTAGTCATCAAGCATGACTAAGCACTTGAAGTAGGGGGTGTTCCCACAAGCATCTCAGGCAAGCTTCTCAAGGCACCTCAAGAACCTTAATCATGCACCAAGTCAAGCACCTCAAGCATCTTAATCAAGCACCTCAAGCATGACAAGCACCTCAAGCACGACAAGCACCTCGAGTTTGGGCCGGGTTCCCACCTCAAGCTCAGCCCTAGCTTACCTAAGGTCAAAGGACTTTTACACACATTATTGGAGGTCTTCAATGAAGCTAACCCTAAGGTCTTATGCTCCATTGGTTAGCCTTGCTCCTGATAGACCATCTCCCATTTGGGCCCCTTTACTATTGGCCCCGTGTTGAGATAGATCTATAAGCACATATCTATATCTTAACACTTGTTCCCGTTTATTCTCCCACATTAAGTGATCAATTTAATATGAGAAAATCATTTGGGTTTGTTAGATATTATATTTTATGACAGGTACTACGTCTAGATGGAAGGGGAGACTTTCAAGTTCAGTGGCATTTTGCAGGTGACCTCAAAACATTAAAGTGCATGTATAATTGTGGAATGGGTGCAATGGCAAAGTCATCGTGTTTGTTCTGCATGGAGCTTGCAAAGTTCATGGACCCAAAGTGGTGGAGAAAAGCTCCAACATGTCACAATGAGGACCCTGCTTTTCGACCGGTTTTGAAAATACCACTTGTGAATGTCCACATCTGTACAATGCATGCCCTTTGTAGAATTGTGGAGAAATTGGTCTACTTATATATCGGGTTTGCTTGGAAAATTAAGAACTCAGCAAAGCGACAAGTGGCCTTGTAGTGCTTAAAATTGGTACTGTCGGATATGGGGCTTCATGGTGGCAATGTGAAAATCCAACGGGATGAAAAGAGATCAATTGCTGAGAAGGATGTCCCATGCAAACCATCCATCGGTGGGGTGAAGGCACGGAGGTTTTTATCTAAACCCCAAGGAATACGAGATCCGAAGCTAACAAATATGGAAAAATATATAACACATCTTATGTTAGCAAGGTAGAGTATTAGAGCTGGAAAAAGCTACATATTGCAGTCAAAGATCAAGAACCAACTACTCGTAACGCGAAGGCTGAGGTTTGGCGATCAATAGATATTCTATTTTTGATGTGCGACAAAGATGACTGGTCACAAGGTGATATGAACAAGTTCAAGGAGAATCTCAACCTTCTCAAAAAATCATTCAAGACAACATGGACAGAAACCCAGATTACTCACTACATGGTATTATTGTGTATTTGATTCTCTTTTATGTGTAACTATGTGAGTGTAAAACATTCTAAGTAATCTGTTTTCATATCCAGCACATCCTTTTCAATCATTTACCATATTTTATACAAAAGTATGGGAACCGGGCAATATGGAATACCCAAGGGATGGAAAAGTCTCATTACATGGCGAGAAATGCTTATTTCAGGCACACACGACATGGTGGCTCTCGAATCAAGGCTAACAGTTTGAGAGAACTATTTGAATGGTTCTATCGTAGAATCATTCATCGAATGCAGGCAAAAGAAGTCTTGGCCTCTTCAGCAACAGCACAAGCCATCAGACATTTATAACGACAAAAAGTTAAAAGATCAATGGCATACAACAACTCCGGTGCTCGTGAAAGTCAACGAAGGTGGAGAGAGACAATGGTGTATGTGAACCACACGTGGAGAAAGATACTCTGAGTGGATGACATTGTACAAAATTTATGTAATACATGATCTTATACAATTGCTACTTGACGTGTATCAAGATTTTGAAGGTTCAATTTTGTTTTTTGGCACATCACCCTTGTAACGAATCATGAGATGTTTGCCATACTCTAAAAGTTCATCTCGGTTTTGTCTGCCAAGAGCTAGTGCCATTGCTATGTAAGTGTAGTAATACGCTGCCCGACCACCTGTATAGTCCGGGCAGTAACCAGAACAATCTCTGGCAAACACTTTATCCACAAGAATGACTTTATCTGCACTTTTGGGCAGCACGGGCCACCCAAGAAGCG
Source organism: Adiantum capillus-veneris (assembly GCF_014529385.1). Classification (NCBI taxonomy): domain Eukaryota; kingdom Viridiplantae; phylum Streptophyta; class Polypodiopsida; order Polypodiales; family Pteridaceae; genus Adiantum; species Adiantum capillus-veneris. The sequence goes on from NC_140946.1 coordinate 111,430,767, forward strand.
TGATAGTGTCTTTAATGTGTAAGTTGCTATTGAACCCTCTTGTGACATGGAATTGTGAAAAACTACTATCGGCGACTCGCAAAGCTTTGAAAGGTATTGTACTAGGGCCGCATCCCTTCCACGATACTCTCGAGTCCGCCGTCGAAGGAAGTCATCCTTGTCAGCAATCCAAGACTGCACATATCATGTCTGAGTAAGTGACACAAACACAAACACACACACACACACACACACACACACACACACAGAGTTACCATGAAGCTATCATCCTACAGAAAGAGGTTTTGTTGCCACACGTCTACAGATGTAGTTGACCCCTGACCTGAATGGTTAAACCAATCCTCCACTTCTTTGTGACTTGTTGATGGTCTTAGGCTTTGTCTTATTGCTTGGAAGGTGGCTTCATCAGGTAGTGTCTCCTTGTATTTTTCAGCGTTCTCAAAGCATCTTCGGAGGCATTCCATTGGATTGCTGGATGTTTCCATTGCCTCATCATAACTATTATCCTCTGAAACAAATCCACTCCTCTCCTCTTGGATTGTGGAAATGATAGCCAGGGAGAAGTCCTCCCTTAAATAAAAGATGCTTTGCACATCATGTAAAAAGATATAGGTCCTGTCTCCAATCCTGAAGTCAGGCACGGCAGGCAGCATCATCTACGCATGCTTCTCAGTGAAGTTATTGACATCCAAGGGTAGTTTGACTTCTGTGGTTTTCACAGAGAGCATCTTACTTCTTTGTACTTCAATTGCCTCAACCTCAAGGTCGACTGTATCTTCAACCTCCTCGACT